>NC_091010.1:44660000-45910000 GCF_041146395.1 Eulemur rufifrons | reverse complement strand
AAGAAATGCAGAGTTGGTTACTGGTGCTAATGCTTCACCTAATTTGGTTCCTGTGCATCCTGTTAGGTGCTACACACGCTCCCCTGTTACTTTCTGAGCAGCAAATTCATCTCCCAGGCTGGAGGGGCGAAACAGTAAAGGAAGCAGGTCCACTGGAATAGCAAAAATGCTCGCTCAGTCTCCTCAACAAAAAACTTGCCTTTGAAAAGTTCACATCTTCCTTTCACGTTAAAAAATGTGGCCTCCTGACATGGTATACCAAAAAAGTAAGAAAGGCTCTTTTTATTCAAAACAAATTCAGAATGTCATGGTTAGGAAGGTATTTGATTCCCCTCCACCCCCAGCTGCAAACATATTCCCACCCCTTTCACACTTTGCTCTTTGAATCGCCTGGGGAGCTTTAAGAACCCCAATGCCCAAGCCACACCCCAGACCAATTAAACCAACATCTCTGGGCTGGGACCGAGGCACCAGTATTTTTTAAAGCTCCCTCAGGTGATTCAAATATGTGGCCAAGGTTGAGAACCACTGTCCCCCTATAAACTGCTGAAATAAGATCCCAGATGATTTGCATCTTTGATTTCTCCCAGATTATATTCTTCATTCAGGCACCAAGCCATTTTGCCAAAGGTGTGAACATGCCATGACCCCCTGGGAGTTCTCCACAACTGAGTGCAAGGATGAGTACTGGCTCCTCAAAGGTTTTATTGTTTGTTTTGTTTCAACTCCCAGATTAGTAATGGGGAGATCACTGTGCAGATTAGAGGATTATAAAATGCTTTTATATTTTACAGCGACTTGACATCTTAAACCAAGATGTTTAGGAATCTAGGCTTTTCACTGTTGTTTTCCAAGAGTTTTTCATTTGTTCTCAGCTCCAGAATATATTTTCTTCCAGCTTACTCCCAACAGCTGGAAACTCTCTGCATAGCAGTCCGTTAAGGCTGTGGTCTCCCCACCCCACCCCTCCCCACTTGGGGACCCTTGTTGCAGGCAGGGATTTCCATTCTGTCACAGATGACCCAGATGAAATTCTGGTAAATGAGCACTTTAGGGTGTAGCTAACATGTTTCTTAGCAGTTGATTCTAAATTAAGGGGCAGAGAGGTGGAATATGTAGGCAGTTCTGGTGGACTGAGAAGAAATGGCCCTTGTCTTCTCCCTTCTCCACAGCTTCCAGAGGCTGCAGTTTGTAGATGGACATCTTGGTTTAAGACGTCAAGTTGCTGTAAGCCTCAAGGAACTGAAAAGTTTTAATCTAACCGTTCCAGTCGCAGAGCCTCGGCCCGAGGCAGTGTTTCTTTGGCTGCCAAGCATGAGGAAGCCCAGGGCAGGATGTGGCTCATTCGAGATAAGGGGCCTGGAGCACCTAACTGTGGACCCACAGCCAAACACCAGTAGTCACTTTGAAGACTACCCTTTCTTGCTTACCCTTGCAAGAGTGATTCAGAGGCACCACACACTTTGCACTTTGACATCTGTGGGCCCTGCAACAAAGCTTGTGCCACCTGGTACATCTTATTTTTCCCTTTTGGAGGTCACACCAATGGACCTGATGTTATAAGGAACACTTTGTCAAAAGCTAATAAAACTGAGATATTTATCTCTTTGATTTAACATATTTGAATAGGTGTCCAGGAAGCCGTGACCATATAGCAATGGAACCAATTTGGGGTATGGCTTATGGACTGTATCTCATGTTCTTACAAATGGAACATTTGTGCACCTGCTGTGTGCATGCATGCACGCACACACCCCTCCTCTCCTACTTCACTCTCTTCAGCCCACCCCACCCATGACTGCCTGTGAAGGGGATGCTTCTCACCTCCACACTGCCTCCTCTAGCTCTGCACAGTTAGGGCTGGGGGCTGCGTGAGGGTTAATACAGGAGAGTGGGAGCATGCAGAAGGGAAAGACAAATTCTGACTTGGAAATCTGGGAAGTCCTTGGGGCTGAGGGCCATTGAGCTGGGGTGGAAGGATGAGCCATACTTCTAGGAAAGGCTGCAGGGAAAGCAACGTCAGGCAACAGGATGAGCTCACTAAAGGTTTAGAAGTACAAAAGTTCAAGGCTCATTTTGTTTGGGAGGTAAGAAATCCTCTTACGTGACTGGAATATAGGACGCTTTGTGGGGTGAGGGGAAAGGCCACAAAGATATATTAGGGCCAGACTGCAGAGGCATTGAAATCCAGACTAAGTTTAATTTCCCTTCTTTCCCGCTCTTTGTGGGATGTGTTTATTATGGTTTGTCTGGTCACACATTTGCATATCTCAGTGTTTTCTGTCTTAGAGGGCAAGGACTAAGTCTGTTATAATTGAATTTGTATGACAAAAAGTAGTGGGGATGTGAGTAATGCCCCTTAAACACCACTTGTAAATGTCGGTGTTGATGGCACCAGTTCTTTACAATGGGAAGGGGACATAGTTAACCACATACTAAAGTCGTCATGGGTTTTATAGCTGGTTCCTATGGTGTCCTGTGGTTTGAGTGTATATGCCTGTGACATGGTGCTTTGAGATGGTTTCAGAATCGAATTTTCTCCCCAAACTGCCCCCAGATGATTCCTTCATCTGTTGGGAGTTAAGAATATCAGTATAAATCCAGGTTCCTTAGCTAGGAGTTCATCTTGCCTGCCAAGTGTGTTAAGTTATTTTAAGCCATTAGAAGCACATGGTAGAATCCCATTATGGCTTGGACCACTATTACACAGACTTGGATAGAACACAGATCAAATCCTGACCCCTAAACCATATTACATACAGAAAAAGCCTGTATCTCTACCAACTTGCCACGAAACCCCCCTGCTCTACTTGTACAAAGGAATCCTAGTGTTTTCTCTGGTCAGTGTTACAGAAGCTAGATCAAAACTCTTCATCTTTTCAGTGTGCCCCTCAGACAGTAGGATGAGGGGCATATAACCTTACAAAGCCCCAGAATGTCTTAATGACCAGGAACCTCAGATAGGGCGTGTTCTGTTGGAGGGGTAAGGGGAACAGGACACTTCCCCATTTTCTCTCTCTTACAGCCTCTCTTTAACAATAGTAATGATCACAGCATTTTGGGAGGCTGAGGCTGGAAGATCGTTTGAGGCCAGGAGTTCAAGACCAGCCTGAGCAACATAGTGAGACTATCTCTACAAAAAAAATTAAAAATTAGCTGGGTGTGGTGGTGCGTGCCTGTGGCTGAGGCCAGAGGTTCTCTTGAGCCCAGAAGTTACACACAGTGAACTATGATGAGGCCACTGCACTCCAGCCTGGGCGACAAAGGAAGATCCTGTCTCTAGAAATAAATACATAAATAAATAAATATTTTTAAAATAACAGTGGTTGAGGAAGAGATTGGAATGTACAGCCAGATACACTGGATTCCTAGGGAGGTTAACTGAGTGGAACTCAACAAGCATTAATTGAACTGCTATCACAGGCAAGAAGGCAGTGGGCCACGCACTACTGAAAATTAAAAAAAGGCAGTCTAGCAGACAAAAATGTCTTCAGCACACAGATAAAATAAGGCTGAGAGGGACCCTAAAAGGGAGCTACAGATAATGTGCCTCTCTCTCTCTCTTGCAGCTGAGATATCAGACAAAGCAGAGGAGGGAAGAACAGGGGTTTTGTTTTGTTTTTGTTTTTGTTTTTGACAGATTCTACTAGATTCCAGGTAGAGCCAAATGCACATAAGAGAAAAGCTTCAGGACACACTGGAAAGGAAGTAATCCTCCCCACGACTCGTGAGGAGCGGGAGCGCCCCAGAGAGGGTCATGAGCATCCTAGAGCCTTTGCCCCAGCCAGGCACTGGGACCAGGACACTACGGGTGGGGGGCCACCCCCTGAGCAGCCCTCCTCAGCGTGGTAGTGATTATTCACCACAACTGCAGACGAACTTCCTCTCTAAGCTTCCCCAGATGCACAGCCTCTCCGGAGGAGGAGAGGGGAGCAAAGTCCCTCTGTCTGCAAACCTGGCTGGGCCCCCTCTGGGCTGTAACCTGCCCCTGACCTGGAGAAGGGCAGGGCAGCTGCACATACCAGCTTCCTAACTCAGCGAGGGGGCCTTGGGGGCCTGCAAAGCACAAACAGGTGCAAAGTCCACGGAGTGGGCGGGGGCGGGGGCGGCTGTGGCCCCAACCCGGGAGAGCCCGGTGCGGAGCAGCGCTGGCGCCGCCGACCTGCACGTGCGCGGGGACCCAGCTCTGCACGTTGGCCGGCAAAGAGGGAGGCACCTGGCAGGATTTGCAGCCCAGCTTCGCGTGTTTCCTTAATGTTAGGCCACATTCCAGGTGGGTCCCCTGCCTTGTGGACCGCAACGACATTTTGGTAGGGATTTTACTGATACGGTGATTTGTTCCTCCGGAAAGCCAAGCACAGGGCAAACTCCCCGTCTTCCCGGGGCTGGAGTGCGGGCTTTAGGGGCCGGCGGTCGCGCTCTGGCTTCCTGGGAGCCACCGCGAAGCCAGGCAGTCCAGGCACCGTTGTGTAGGACAAGAGTGACCTCTGGTGGCGCGTAGGAAAGCACACTGGAACTAGAGTGAGCTAGAACAGCGTGCGGATTTTTAAGGAGCAAAGGGAGCTGGTGATTTAACCCCTGCCCCACACCCACGCACACATTCAGAATCTTACTCATTCTCTCTCCTCTCCCTCCTTCTTCCCTCTCTCCCATCCCATCCTTCCTCAGCAGCGGCTGCTAATATATCTAGACCTGCACATTATTGTCCTGAATCTAAAACTGAAGTTTGTGCCCTTCCCGTCCAGTGGCTTTTCCTTCTAGATTGTAGTTCTTCTACCCTCATATTAACATCTAGGGTGTCTTTTGTTGACTACCTACCGTGTGAGTGGGTGGAGAGTAAAGTGACGGATGAGTAGGACAGATACATGGTCTTCCTATCTAACAGAGAGGCGAGCAAGCAGTCAGCATAGTACAGTGTCAGGTGCTGAGACCCTGTACGTGCTGGGTAATATGGGAGCACCGCTCAGCTGAAGGACAAGTAAGAGTTTTACAGGAGAAAAGCTGGAAGGGCGGGAGCGAGTATGGAGAAGGTTCCAGCCCTGAGATTAGAGGGACGGTGATTGGAGAAACTGCAGTATGGGATGGAAAGGATGTGGCGGATGGAGGGGAGCTGGAATGGGCAGAATCTAGAGGGAACCATCACGGGGCTGGGGAAGTAGAGGAAAAGGCCTGCTCACAAGGACTTCAGACAACGTTCTGAGACTAGCAGGAAGCCACTGAATATTTAGATGAATGTCATGATCAGATTTCTGTTTGTGCAGGATCACTCTAAATTTGGCATTAAACTTCGCCTCAGGCTAGCTGTTAGGCATAAGCAACCTGCCTGAAAAATAGTTAAGCTAGCGGGGACCTTAGGGTTCATCTGGTCTGTCACCCCTCATCTGACAGATGGAGAAACCTAGGCACAGAGAAGGCAAATGAGTTTCTCAAAGTGGCTGAGGCAGAACTGGTTTTCTTGAAGTCCCTTCGCCTCCCACTCAGGGGCCCAATATATACCATCCAGAACCAGACACCGGCTCCCAGGGCTACTCCTGATAAAACACACACTCCTCCACAAAAGCTCCCCTGGGGCCAGAGCAGGGTCCGGCAAATTTTCAAGCTGGGAAAGGACATGCGCATTAGACTTGCTTCCCTGAGACCTCAGAACAGTTGAAACCCTGCTTAAACATCCACGGTGGAGAACCGTGATAAGACGTGAAGACCAGAGACTGTAGACAGGTGGCGGGGGAGGAGGGTGACCGGGCCAAGGGGCTCCCACAGAGACGTGGGGACCAGAGGGCTTGACTGCAAATTGACACGTAGAATCCCTTTTCAAATAACATACAAAATTAAGAAAACAAGTTTAGGAATTAAAAGGTAACTCAGACTTTGTGAAAACAGATGACTATAAAATGCAGTTGTCCTAATATTTGGATAATTTAAATACCCTCAGCAGTTCAGGCAAGCTACAGAATTAAGAGGAATAGTTTGACCTAGAGTAGATCATTTAGCATTTGGTTTGAAAAGTCTTGGGCCAGTAAGGCAGTCCCAGAATATGATGAAAATATGATAAGAAAGGTTTTCAAAGACAGAAACATGATCCTGATGAGCACCACCTGGAATATGGAGAAATAACATGAAATAGTAGAAAGAGGAAGTCAGGAGGCCAGAATCTGAGATCTCGCTTAGCCACTTATTAGCTACATGACCTTGCCCAGGCCACTTAACCTCCCTGACCCCATCTCAATAGTAAAGTTACAATAATAGTAATACTGCCCTGTGTGTCTCCCAGGGCTCTTTAGCAATCACATGGGGCAGGGAAGGCCAGATGGGACCATGGTGAAGGGCACACTGCCTCTTAATGGCTGTGTGACTGAGGTGAGTTTTAGACCCCTCTAAAGTTTGATTTACTCATCTGTGATATGGGGATGCTAATATCTGCCTCAGTTAGTTGTTGCAAGGACTAAATGACAGAGTCAAAGTAAATTATAGCAGTGTGTTTTGCATAGTGTTCCATAATCAATGATTTTTATCATTAACGTGAATATGTTTGCAAACTTAAACTGTTCAATGTATATAAATGAAAGATTATGGTTATATTTAGCATGATACAACTTCACTGGGTAGCAAGATAAATATTAAAAGAAAAACATAAGCAAGAAGAATATAATGGAGGTGATAAAGCCCATTGTCCATCTTTATAATGAAGGGACTTTGTAGATAAGGACATACGAGGACTCAAGGTCTCGCCAAACCTTACTCACAAAATTAACTGATGTTGGCTTAGCTGAGAGATGGTCGTATAGATCTTTTCTGAGGATGAAAAACACTAGCAATGATCGATGGCCTCATGTCAGGTTGGGATAAGGTATCTAGTGAGTGACTGCGAGAATAAGTGATAATTCAGATCTTATCTAACATCTCCACAAGCCACTGAGAGCAAGAGTAATTGGTACGTTAATGAAATCTATAAAGACACTGGCAAACCTCCAGGGAGTCTCTTTAGAGCTGGAGAAACTCAACCCAGGAAGATCAGAAATAATGCAAAAGAGCCTCAGAAGTGCAATCATTTATTCAGAAAATATTTAGTTCCTACTCTGTGGCAAGCGCCTCTTTAGTCACTGGAGATTCACAGCCCAGGGAGGAATAGGGCAAGTAAATCACTGCAATTCAGTGACAAAGGGGCCACGGTTATGGGTAAGTTTGGGGTGCTAAAGGAGCCCAGAGTGGGGCTCCTAACCCAACCCAGGGGTCAGGGTTCTCCAGGGGAGGCAACACCTGCGCAGACTCTGTGAGCACCCACTGCAGCGAGTCCGGCGGAGGACTGGCTGTGTTGCAGGGGAAGGGAGCAGCATATGCAACGACCCGGAAGCAAAGCTGCAAGCCATTGGGTCTGCTCATGCTGGGGCAAGGGTGCTCAGCCCATTCAGTCTCAGGTTCCTTTTAAATGTCAACAAATGTCATGGCCTTTCCACATTATAGTAACTGTCCTTTTAAATTCGCTGTCTTGAAAAAAGTACATAATAATACCTCCCTCCTCCCCCAAAAATATATTGGGAATTGTATAACAGTTTTAAATAAGTGTGTGTCTTTTTAATCCTAACAATGTCAACTAGCATTTACGTTTGAAAAATGTTTATTATACTTTTAAATGAACTTGTGTTTTTTAATCCCAATAGTATCTACTTATATTTTCATTTGAGAAATATTTACCTCATGTATGTGAAAAAGATTATTTTTTCATTCTAAAACAATCTTTGTGTATACATATATTAATGCAATCCTTACAACAATGGCCTCATCCCATGCCCGCTCCCAGAGGTCTGTGATCCACAGTAAGTGTTGGAGTAAGAGGCCCTGGAGAGGCAGCTGGAGCTGGGTGTCATTGTCCATATTTACGTGGAAGGGACGGGGAGTTGCTGGAAAGTTTGAAGCAGTGCAGTGACGACAGTGGATCGCTGTGTCAGCAACATGGCGCAGAGACAGGTTAAGAGGCAAGTTCTGAACTGAAATGATAGCAGTGAATGGAGGAAAAGGAGCAGATTTGAAAAACATTAAAGAATAGAATTGATTTGCCTTAGTGGCCCCAGCCAAGGGAATTGGAGAACTCTCACAAGACTCCCAGCTTTCTGGCTGGGTAATTGGATAAATGGTGGTACTATCACAGAGATGTTTTTAAAGGCAGAGGTCAGGGCAGGGTCTGAGGAGATTTTGAATTTAGACACAGTGACTTTGGAGTTCCTATGGGCAGCCAAGTGGAAAGATATAAGTTCAGAAGGATCTAGGCTAGAGATGCAGGGTTGGGAAGCATCAAGGTACGGTTAGTAATCAAAGTCCTGGGTGTGGGTAGCAGCACGTAACGTGAGGAGAGAAGAGTCCCGGGACAAAGCACCAGGAACCCCAGCATCCGAGAAGCAGGTAGAGGGGAGTGATTCTCCCACAAAAAAGGAAACAACATCCAAAAATGAAGGAGGAAAACCTAGAGAGAGAGACAGAGAGAGAGAGAGATATCATGGGAGCCAATGGAAGAGAAGGTTTTCAGAAGGTATCAGTGCCACAGAGCAGTGAAGTATCAGTATCATGAGGACCAAAAAGGGTACCTGTTCACAACAATGAAAAGAATAACAACGCATATGGCTCATTATGCTTTCAAAGCACTTTCATATTTTTAATTTCATTTCATTCACACTGTAGCCTATATAATGTTCTTACAGATGCAAAGGCTGAAGGATGGTGAGGTTAAGGGATATGCCAAAGCCATCTAGCAAGTTAGTGACGCAGCTCCTGAAATCAGAGATTTCAGCCCAGAGTCTTGACCATGCTTCCTGGTTTTACTTACACTAAAGTTGGCTTTTTAAGTAACTAACAAGGAAATCAGAATGGGGCCTGCTCCATGACAACTGCTCGTTATTAGAGATTTTAAAAAGTTTGCTTATCACACTTTGATTTGCACTCCCCAGAACCCAAAGATGTCAATACTCTGGGATGATCTGAATCGAAAAGGGCATTACCTAATTCTTCAGGAAGAAGACTTGCACCTAATTCAATATATATAGAAAAGACCATTGAAGGTTTTCAAGCAGAAAACTGATAAAAATTTGAGTATGCTTTGGAAAGATTAGTCAGTGTTATTGAACTTGTATTTGACTGTGCATATGTCTGGTTGTTGAATATTCACATCACCCGAAACAAAATAATGAGAATACACTAGGAAGACCCCTCTGGGCTTCTTTTGTAACTAAACCCCTCACCCTACCTTGCCTTCCACTCCAGTGAGCAGGCTGTCTTCACGAGAGAGGGTCATTACCACAGATGGAAGCAAAAGCTCCTTGAATATTTGATGAGGTCAACACTGGCCCTCAGCTCTCAATTCTTCCACCCCCACACCTTCCAGAGGCAAGCCTGACTGTGCGTAGGAGTCTCCTGCTCACTCATTCATTTCTCAGTCCTTCCAACAAGAGGTGGGGGCTGGGGGCTGTTCCCTCTGGCCTGGCAGCTCTGGCCCCAGCCCAAACTTGTCCACGTGCGACTAAGCCTGGAGCTCTGCTCTGCCTGTGTCTCCACTGGGAGCAATTTGCAATACTCTTATCGCTAGGCAGTCACTGCTCTGTTGGGCATGTATCTGATTATTTCTCTCCCAGCCTGTCGTTCATAGCACAGGAGAAGCCCTGAACAAAGACCTCCATAGCAATTTATAACATTTTATTCTCTTTACAGCTCAAATGATACCACCGCAATGTTATCACATTGGAGGTTGGGCAAGGCCCAGAAACAGTCATCACTATGCAATGTTGATTTTCTGAGGGTAACTCACAGCCTTATTTCCAGCTGGTGGTCTGGTTCTGGCCTTTTCTACTTGACCCGTAAAACGGAGCTTCCACCTGGGTACATGGCTGTCAGGAACAGCAGGGACACTGTCCGGGTTCTGTACCATACGCCATTCATTGATGGCTGGCATTTCCCTCCCATCCAGTTTCAGATGCCCTGTTTCTCCTTTCTAAGTGTGCTATGGATGTGGTCCACCTTTTCATAGTGACTGTACAGAAAGAGTAAAAGCAAGAAAGATAAGTGAATTATAATCACAAATACCTACTTTGTTGTGTTGCTAAAATAGAAGTATCTGTGTAATATTAAATATGAAAACCCATTCTTAGATTAGAAAAAGTGGAGTTGTTAGATATGTCTCTGTCACCCTTCAAAATAACCCTAGATGAGTAATAGGATGCCAATTCTCTAATATGCCAAATAAATGAATGGAAGATATGAGTTATATAGGAGATTTCTAAAATCATCTTAAGCACATGCATCATTCTACAGGTGAAAACTCTCTAGGTGGAAAAGTCAAACTGAGCTGCCATCATGATTTTTTTTTTTTTTTTTTTTTAGAAAAGTCATGAAACATTTCCAGCTTCTTCATCACAGAGACTTTTCGCTTATCTAAATGATGTGTCTCTGGAGCTAGATGACCTGGGTTCAAATCCTGGCTCCTGGACCTCCAAGCTGTATGGCCTTGGACAAGTCACTTAGCCACTCTAGATAACATGGGGATAATGATAGTCACTTACCTCAGAGCACTGTTGGGATGTTTGGATGAGTTATTACAGTAAAGCACCTAGATCAGAACCTGGGACAAAGCCCGCATCAGTGTTAGGTGCGTGCGTAGCAGACACACTGGCAGGCAACCTGGGGCTCCCGGGCTTTACTGCACTGGCTCCCTTACCATGCAATAATGAGTCCCCTACTGTTTTTCCTCACCGTAGGTCAGTGCAGCTGAATGGCCAGCCCCTAGTGATGGTGGACGACGGGACCCTCCCAGAATTGAAGCCCCGCCCCCTGCGGGCCGGCCGGACGTTGGTCATCCCTCCGGTCACCATGGGCTTTTATGTGGTCAAGAACGTCAATGCTTTGGCCTGCCGCTACCGATAGACCACCCTCACACTCACACGCCACCAGTGGGCCTGCAGGACTGCCTTCTACTCTTCCACCCTAGTAGTAGCTTTTTTTTTTTTTCAGACATGTTAGCAACCAACCTCTGCTGCCCCATCCTGCTGGAATCAACATAGACTTGCTCTCCAAAGAGACTACATGTTATAGCGTGAGCTTAGCCTAGGTAGGTCACATCCATCCCCAAAGAAAATGTAGACATCATCTGTACCTGTAAAAGGATAAAGGTATGTGTATAGAGCTGAATGCTTCCATTTGCGTGCACCATGAAAAAAAACTGCCAGCACACTCCCAGGACAAATGTTTCCAAACAGCTCCCCACGATCCGGGTCACGTAGCAATGTAACTACAAAACCCAAATCATAGCCTGTTGCTGCTGCCCTCAGCAGATGAGGAAAGAAAAAAAACTGGGTGGACTTGCAAGAACCCAGTCCTCTCCTAACTCCTCCTTTGTCTGTTTCCTGCTGCCTCCCTGGGTTTCCTGACGTCTCCTTCCGTCGGGGGGCAAATGGGTGAGTCAGCTCTGGCCTGCTGGGCGAGCGTTTATGTAATTTCCCGGCTGATATATGAATGTGTGCATCTGGGCTTCTGACAGTGGCATCCATCACTGGCTATTCCTCTGGGACGTGGGTGCTTCAAAAGTAAAATTACAATCATACTCCAGATTTTGTGAGAAGGTTCTATTCCTCTGTGAATCCAGATTCCATCGTGGTTGGAATGGGAGTCAGGTAACAATATTCATTGAGTGGAAAGCAATGTATTAGGCACCACAAAAAGCAATCATCATCCTTCATGTTGCTGTGAGGGAGAGAGATTTAGTACAAAGAGAAAGCACACTGAAACATCAAACACACACACACATACACACACACACACGCGCGCACGCACACACCCCAACTGAACAAAGCAAATTAGACCTTCCCCCAAATTGAGAAAATATTAAGGGCTTGACAGGGTAAGCCCTTAATTATATGGTTGACTAAAACAATTAATAAAAAGAAAAAGGTGTGAATCTAAGGTCATCCACTGTGAGACACTAAATCTAACTTTTCTGCCTCTTCCCAAGTAGCTGTGTGCCTCTCAATGGCATTTGCTAGGCAGAAATCCAATCTGGTTATTAAAGATGACCAAGTCCATCCTATCCCAGACCAGCTTATTTGAGCATGGAACAAAGCTTTCAGCTGGCCACTCTGGGGAAGAATGGGGAATCTAGAGACTGGTGGCAAACTGTGCAGTGGTTGGTGGAAGCTTCTGAGTTGGGCCAGTGAGAAGTGGAGTGATTTGAAGTTCATGATGAGGACCTTCCATATGATCCAAAGGGTATGTGGGTCTTTGCAAACAAGCTGCAACTGAAATGACTTTCTCTTCTGTGGATGATTTTCTTTCTCAGAATAAATTACATGAATGATGCTTTTTTTTTTTTTTTTAGAAGGAGGAGATATTTGATACTGTCCTAGGTTTCCAATTAAGACAGTGATACAATTTCTGCTGTTGTGAAAGGATAGCAGTGGAGTGACAGGGCATGACAGGGCATGACAGGGCAGGGTTGCTGAGGGCAGAGGCCATAGAGACTGCCTAAGGTGCCCAAGGAGTTAAAGATGGGGGCTAAGGCTGCAAAGTGAGAGGCAGGAGCAAGATTAAACAAGAGAGGAGGTAGAGGATTCTCAGCTTGGAGAACTGGGAATTGGAAGAATGAAGCTGACTAGCTGTTTTAAGAAGATAGTGGACTCTGGTTTTGACATGCTTGTTATTAGATATAGGAGGAACAGTACGCAAGAGGTATACTGCAGCAAGCAACAAAGGGAGAGACCGAGGACCAGGTGACCATGTCAATGACTGTGCTCAGCATGGAATCACCTGGAGAGAGAGGGGCAGACCCTACACTGCCCCGCAAGGCTGCCCAGAAAGGCCTTTTTTCTCTGGAACCAGGCATTTCCACTGAAGCTTCAGCTCTGGGAGGGCAGGAGAGTGAAGTACCAAGACTGGGGGTAGAAAGGAGGGAAAAGAAGGAACAGATGGACAGGCCAAAGTGAGGAAGAGAGAGGAAAAGAAAAATATGACAAAAAGGTTGTTTTCCCAAACTTTTAAGGAACACAAGGAACAGATGGAGAGGCCAAAGTCAGGGGGTGCGGGACGGGGTGGGGAGGGAAGAGAAATGAGACAAAAAGGTTGTTTCCCCAAACTTTTAGAAATTTGCGCAGATATCACAATCTCTTCTGCAAGCCAGTGCAGGTGCAGCCGCAGGGCCCCCTGGTGATAACTAGAGCAACCAGAGGCCCCTGAGGGCCTGCCTGGGCTAGTTTGCTTTGCTTGCATAGTAGGCCCATGATGGGGTTACTATTGTTAACCCGCTTTTCCTATGAGACACAGAGCCTGTGTCTTGCCCGGGGTCACCCAGGGGAATGGGTTGCTGAGTGCAGAATAATCCAGAGCCTGCCTACTTAACCACCAAGGCTCAGTGGCTACCAGGTCATAAAACCCCTTCATCTCTTCTCCTGCTCATTCGGTACAGCCAGGGCTTCCAGAGCTCCATTCAAACACACTTTCTGTACATAAGTGTTGATTCTTCACTAAGCCTTGCAGAATATAGGTAATTCCTGCTTCTTTTGCCTTTCTCTGTGTATTAAATGCTGCTCCCAAGAGGTTTAAGTTTTGTCTAATTTTTAGTTAATAAAAAGGGAAGAGGGAATTACTGAAATTTATCTTTGGAGTCCTGCAATTCCAGTTTTGTAACTGTCTCATGGAAGAAGTATTTGCATTGTTTAAAGGATACTGAAAAACTCACTCTAACCTTGCATTCCATGGAGATTTTAGCAGAGGGCATCTTTCCTGGCTTTCTCCCTTGGGGGCGGAGGGGAGGAGTTACTAAACCAGTACAGGTTGCTCTGCATAGGGATCCCCCTGTCACTCACCCCAAAGACAGCCTGTGGCAAAACTCCGCATCACAACCCACATCAAGGAGCAGTTGCCATCTGGAACCGGGGACAAGAGGGCAAAAGGGCTCATCCTGCAGCTGCCCCAGATCAAACTTTTCCTTCCTAAAACAAGACATGGCGGTGATAACCTGATGCTTGAGAGCCACTTTATTTTTGCCTCTAGGAATGATTTTCTTTCTCACTTCTTATCATAGAGGCCCAGAACAAATTCCCATTGTTAGTTGGAGAGAAAGTCCCAATTCTTTTAGTGCCCTGAAAAAACCCCTAACTGTGGGATATGAGCATTATCTCTGCTGGAGAAAAGCTTGAAAATACCAGAACCGGGCCACTGTGAGACTAAGGCCTGGGACTCCCAGAACCTCAATTCCCCAAATCCTACTGGCCCTCTGCAGCCCCAGCCCCTCCCCAGCAGGTGAGCAGGTGGGCCCAAAGCCCTGCTCTCTCCAACACGGCCAAGGTTGTTGGCGGATTCTGTCTGAGAGGCACACCGGCCCCGCCCTGCTCTCAGCACCAGGGAGTCCCTGCAGCCTCCTGGGGGTGGGGACCCAGGCAGCAGAGCTGTTCACTGCTGAGCTCCCAGTGCGGTCTGGCCAGGCTCAGCCTCTGCAGGTGTGCTCCACATGCACTCCAGGGCCCAGTGTGCGGATGGATGCAGCTGCAGGATTCACCTTGGAAGTCCATTGAGAGTGGGTTTATTTCTGAACAACAACAACAAAAAAAAAGGGCAACGTTGTAATCTCTGCAGAAGCAAAGGTGAACCAGGTGGATCCCTTTGACAATAAAAACACTGGGACAGGGAAGAACTTTAATATTTTGAAATACTGGTAGAACAACCAAAAATAATAGAGATACAGCTTTGAGAAGGCAAGGGAAGAAAGAGCATAAACACTTACCCAGCATGATTTCCTCCATGTCCCCCTCACTCCAGCCTTAGCACAACTGCCCCAGTCTGGACACCGAGATTGCTCTTTTCCACTAACGTACTCTCCAGTTCCACGGCCTGCCCTCTGCCAGCCACTCTGTCCCCAACCAGGAGCCCAGGGAAATCTGCTATATTGAGATGGAGTTAAGTTTCCATTTTAAAATTGTTTGTAATCTTTCCTTAGGATATACCAGAATCAAAAAGAAGATAATAAGAAGTACTCTAAAGAGAGACAGTGCTAAAATGAAGAATTTCATTGCTATTATAAGGCCCAACAACTAGAGCATATAGAATCCCTCCCTCTGGGTTCCACTAAGAGTGGCACAGATGTCTTCTCAGCAGACATCTTGTTTCACTTAATCCTCCAGGCAGTCTTGGGTGGTGTAGTGAGTATTTAGACCCAATTATAAATGGGGACGATTGGAGAAAGGACTTGCCCAAGGCTACCCAGATAAACAGAGTGGCAGCACTGGGATTATTTGAACCCAGGTCTGTTGGATTCCAAAGCCTGTGCTTATTACACTGAGTGACCTCTCCTCTGACCAACTATAGCCAATTTTTTTCATCTCTGTGTTGCCCACAGCTAGCTTTCCTAATGTCCTGTGTGTGTCCTACAGAGAACCCTAGCAGTACCTTCCTCCAGAACAGTTGATCTCTGGTTTAGGGAAGCCACCTAGCCGCTCTGATGAATAGTAAGTAGAGTTGTGACCAGCCTTGGCTGTAGAACTTTGAGTCCAGGCTCACCATGGCTCATCGCCAGCCCTCCTGGTCTGCTCCTCTGTGTTTTCCTGTAAAACAATTTAAGGACCACTCCCACCACCACCACCGACCATAGATGATGATTCTAGGTGTCCCTAAGTCCTGGGAGGTGGGTGGCAGAGCCAGTCAGCACCCACACATGCAGCCTCCAAGGATGCTGCTCCCCTGCCCCCACCACCCAGAAGTTTGGAAGTCTCTGTCTTTCCAGACTAAATAAAAAATCCATTGACCGTTGTCGTAGGGATAGTATCTGCAAATACCACTCTAAAACAAGAAAGTCAAAATCTAGCCAACCAGCTCTTTGGCACCACTTCCTTCCAAACACCAGAGCAGCCCCTGTGAGTGCTGGGAGCATTGGGCAGGAGCTGACCAAGTTCCATGTGACTGGATCATGAAAGAATCCCAGGGTCCTGCGCCCCCAACACAGAAAGGGACCCTTCCTACATGAACCTTACTCTTCTAATTATTATTCGTGAAAATATTCTAGGATTCTTTTTCAAGTTGTAAATGTTATGTGATAAATTATATTTTTGGAAGAAGCAAAAAGAAACCTTAGTTTTATTCATCTAGAAGTTGGCAGAATGAGTGCAGGAACACCTCCCAGGAAAAGTTTCTTCTCTGTGCAGGGGATTTTAACAGGTGTTAATATTTTCTTCCAGAAAACAGATTATATTATGGTTTACATGAGCCTGGTGATTGCAGAGAGTTGGGGTCCATGAGGTAGTTTATATTTTGAGGTAATGTTTTATTAGTAATAAAATGTACTACTCTAACTTTCAGGTTTCAGGGTGTTCTGTGGGGAAAGGCTATACCTTGACCTTGAGACTGACTGCTTGATGAACTCACACATGCTGGGGATCTTTCATTTCATTGTGTGTTGCCCTCCCCCCCCTCCCCTACAAGCTTCGCTTCAAATACTCTAAGTAGAAATTAAATTTTATGATTCAAGTTAGATGTCATTGACTATATTAGGTAAAGTAACTGTTGACTATAATAACAGGTAAACCCCAGAATCTCAGTGTCTCAACATGGTCAAAGTTTATTTCTTGCTCATAACTCATGTAAAGTTCAATTGGTAGCAGTGGGGAAGGGGGCAGTGGTTCTGTTCCCTGTAGTCATTTAGGGATCTGGACTGATGTAGGCCTCCCCCGTCTTCGGCACTTTCCTCCATGGCTGCTATGGCTATCAACATGCAGCTGGCAGACAAGGAGAGAGAGCATGCAGGATTGCATGGGGACAGTCAGGGGCCTAACCTGGAACTGGCATAAATCCTTTCCACTCAATTCCATTTGCCAGCAGTCAGTCACGTGGTCCCATCTAGATGCTCGGGGTAGGAAGTAAAGTCGTTAGCCAAGGCAGCCCCTTTCCAACAACAACTATATGTCATGAAAGAGGAACACCACACTTTGATGGATGCTAGGAGACCAGAGAATAAGTCAATGATATTAGGTCCCTCCAGTTGATTTGACATCACGTGAATGATACCTACAATTCGTGTGTGGTGGTATCTAAATCTACAGGCCTTTTTTTACACACTCCTTAATGACCTAAAGTAGCTTTTTTCTTCATCTCTCCTACTCCTAAAGTCCCGCCTCTCCTAGTGCCTGGCTGATCTTCATCAGAAAACAATCTCTGTCGCTCCCCTGCTTTCTAGTTAGGATGTACATAGTACTAGATGCTTCACCTTCTACTGGAAATGTCAAAAATATAATCAGAAACCTCAAATAGCAAGGGGGGTTGAAGGGTCACTAGAGAATCAGAGGCCACACTCTAGAACCCCCACATCTGGAGATCACAACTCTATTCCACTGATTCTACCCATGTCAGAAAACAAGTCACTCAGCCTCTCTGGACCTCAGTGTCCTCATCTGTAAAATGAGAACTTTGGGTTAAGTGAACTCTAAGGTCACCTGAAACTCCCTGTTGTCTGATACTTTGTCAGATGGTCCCTGTTCCAGCTGCTGCTGTTTTCCTATTTCCTCCTCACGTTGACTTATATATTGGATACAGCCTTTTGAGAAGTTTTAAAGTTATTAATAGCTTTAATTTTTGTTGCTATTTCTACATAAATGCAATGTGCCTTTTAGAATGCATGCTTGTGAAATTCAACACAGACAATGTGATTTGAAAATCCTCTCACCCCCAGAGATAATGTCATGATTTTTCCTTGGTATTAAAAAAATCACTTGACTCTTGCCATCCAAATTTCTTCCAAGCAGTCATTTAGTGAAAATTTAATGGAAACTAAGCATGCTCCAAGGGATACTCACCTTATTGGGTTTTTAAAAGAAAAAAAATTGACCTCACTTGTGGGAAATTAGTTAAATTGATCTTTAAGGTAAGTACATAGGATTACTGCAGCAGCATCTGAAATGTACAGAGTAGACTTTTGTCATGTGTGTACCTAATGTCCTGGAACTCAACTATGTCTGGGTATGGGTGGGTATGGGGAGGGGTGAGAAAATTGGAGGGGCAGTGAAAGGAAAGATGGAGAGAGAGATAGGAAGAGAAAGAATGAACAATCAAAATAATGCTAAGGGAGATGCAGAAAAACATGAAGAGCACCATAAAGGGTAATTATATGGGAAAATATAAATAAATATAAAACAACAATAATAATGTCTCGTGGGATTTAAAATACATATAGAATTAAAAATGTGTTACAGTAATAGTATACATACTAAAAGCAGGTAAATGGAAGGTATTCTAACATCCTTCTATTTTTTTTTTTTTGTGGTTAAGTAACTTTATTATATTTCTAGTGGTTGCCAAATAGTGATATTATAATTCCATCATTCCTTCTACTTTTACTCTGTTTTTTTTCTCTCATCTGGAAACCATCTCCCACCCCTAGTCCATGGAAAAATTGTCTTCCATCAAACCTCTCTGCTAATAATAAGCTGTATTTGCAGCCGCTCCCTAGCACTGGCATCACCGCCTCAGCTCCTCCTCAGATCAGGCATTAGATTCTCATAAGGGGGCACTACCTAGATCCCTTCCGTGTGCAGTTTACAGCAGTTTCCTGCTCCTATGAGAACCTAATGCCCCGGCTGATCTGACAGGAGGTGGAACTTATGTGGTGAAGTAAGCGAGGCGGAGCGGCTATAAATACAGATGAAGCTTCCTTGTTGCCAGCCACTCACCTCCTTCTGTGGGGCTGGTTCCTAATGGGCCACAGACTGGTATCCGTATCTGTCTGGTATCGGTCCGTGGCCCAGGGGTTGGGGACCACAGTGCTACAACATGAATGCACCTTGAGGATATTATGGTAAGTGAAATAAGCCAGTCATAAAAAGACAAATACTCTATGATTCCACCTATATGATGTACTTAAAGTAGTTAAATTCAGAGACAGAAACTAGCACAGTGGTTGGCATGGGCAAAGGGACGGGGGAAAGAAGAATTATTGTTTAATGGGTATAGAGCTTCAGTTTTACAAGATGAAAATTACGGAGATGGATGATGAAAAGCTGCGTGGCATTATGAATTTATTTAATACCACTGAACTGTGCATTTAAAAATGGCTAAGTGGTAAATTTTGTGTTATGTATATTTTACCACAATAAAAAAATTGGAAAAAGAAACTTACACTGTCACAAAAACATGTATGTAACTAAAAATAGACTTAATTGGATTACATCAAAATTAAAAACTTTGGTGCTACAAATGACACCATTAAGAAAGTGAAAAAACAAACCACATAATGGGAAAAAGCTTTTGCAAATCACATATCTGATAGAGGACTGGTATCCAGAGCATATAAAGAACTCTCATAACCCAGTAAGAAAGACAAACAATTTAAAAATGGATAAAGGACTTGAATAGACATTTCTGCAAAGAAGATGTAAAAATGGGCAAAAAGCACATGAAAAGATGAACAGCATTAGTCATTAGGGAAATGCAAATCACTGCCAGGAGATACCACTCCACACCCACTAAGATGGCTATAATAAAAAAAGATGGACAGCAACAGTGTTGGTGAAGATGTGCAGAAATCGGAACCAAGGTGCACTGCTGTTGGGAAATGGAAACTACTAGCAGGGAAATGGATAAGTAAATACCAGCATATCCATTTGATGGAATTTATTCAACCACTGAAATTCATGCTCATGAAGAGTTTGACACAAGAGAGAAACATAGTGAGTGACCAATCTCAACTAGGGGTCAGGGAGAGAGATGCCTATGATGGGGCTACGGGCTGCAGATGGAGAGCTGGAAGTTGCCCTAAAGTGGGCCGGGAGGGGTGAGTAGTGGGGGGGCGGGGGACGAGTGAGGCTCACTTAGACAGTATCCCGAATCTGAACGTGGTGGAGGCATTAGTTCTTGGCCCCTGCCTTTCCCCCAAGGGATGCTCAATCTCTTGCATCCTCAGCCAGTCCCTGCACCCATCCCCTGCTGGGCTGGGCTCAAAGCTCCCAAGCGGCCCCAAGGCACTGAGGGGTGGCATGTGTGGGGATTTAGCCCCTGCCACGGTCTACATCAGCAGCCTCCTTCAGCCACCCGAAATACACATACAATTTTAATAAATCTTGCAAACACAGGTTCAGGATAAAACTCCTAATGTGCACCTCACTCCCAAATGGATTGAGAACCCTTATAAAGGAACCCCGGGGTTGGCCTTCTGGGGCAACTGGGCCCTTCTTCAGGCTGTGTCTCCCCTCTAAGTCAGGGAAAGCAGCCACAAACGGGCAGCTCTCGCCCCAAAACCACAGTGCAGCGAGTAAAGCCAGAGGGGAGAAAGAGCCCAGCAGGGACCCAGGACACCTGGATTCTGATCCCGGTCCGGCCCCTCAGCAAGTTATTTCCTCTCTCTGAGCCTGAGTGTCCGTCTTCTGTAAAATGGGTCTACATTGGGACGGTCGCAGTGCCTTGGTGGGGAATCGCTTGAGCTGAGGCAAGTGGAAGGGCCAAGCACAGTGCCGGACCCATCGCCGGTGCCTCTGACGGCTGTGCACACGTCCCCCAACCCTTTGGGCCTCAGCGCCTTCCGTGTTGACAGGAGGCATGTGGCCACAGGACCGCCTGATTCGGAGCTGGCGGGCTCAGGGTGCCCAGCGGGAGCGCACGGCTCAGCCTGCAGGGGCTCTCAGGCAGGGGCGGGGCTTGGACCCAAGAAAGGAGAGGAGAACCCCTCCCCGGGAGGGATGGTCACGTGGGCAGGTCACGTGGCCCTTCCGGAAGCGCGCCGGGCTCCGGGCCTGCCGGGTGGCGTGTGGTCCGCGATCTGGTACGTGGGTCTCCCACGCTGTGGGGCGCATCCCTTGGCTGTCCCCTCCTTGGGCGGCGGGCTACCTCCGGAGTGCCCCCCGCAGCCCTCCCGGAAGTGAGGCAGGGGCCGTAGGAGTCCCCAGGAGCGGGCCCCTAGCCATCGCGGGGCGTGTGGCCGTGGGCGGGTCGCTTCACCTCTCCGAGCCAGAGTTTCTCCAGCCATGAAGTGGGGCGGTGTCACAAGTGAAGCCTCTTTCCCAAGGTCGCCATGAGGTTCGGGAGTGGGGAAGAGGTGGACATTTTGGGGTGAAAGTGAACAGAAACCGTGGCGTGCTGGGCAAACAGGAAGCCTGCCCTTGAGTGGGCGCCCCGCGGCGGCAAACTGCGCCTCCGGCTCAGCGAGGCTCCCCCCAACCTCCCGAGTCTCCTGTCCCTGTGGGGCAGGGCCTGAGGCCGAAGGGGCAGTTCGCTGGGGAGCAGGGGAGAGCCCGGGCTCCAGATGGTGACGGTGAGCGCTGGGGTTTTTTCCCCTCAGGTTGGCCCAGCGCCCTCTGGGGCTCCCCTTTACCCCTAAGTTCCTTCTCTAGAGCAGGACAGCAAGGAGAACACAGAAATCCCAAAATGACACCGCTGGGTTCTCTCTCCAACAGACTTTGGTAAAAAAAAAAAAAAAAAAAAAGGGAAAAGAAAGGAAGAAAGAAAACCAGAACCTGCTGTCCGCTGAAAGCACCCCCATGTTTGGGGAAACTTAGCATTAAATTCAATCATGCAGGTGGTGGATTGGGTTTCAGAGTTGGGTTGCCGAAGATGCTGAACCCCTAACAGCCCTTTCTCTGTGCCTAGGAGTCACTTGCTCCTTATTTATTTATAGTGTTTGATTTTCTGATTAAGTTTTCTATGGTTCCTACCTTTTATCAGAATATGAATGATTCTGGAACCAGCTTTGCCTACCCTGTTATTTGAAGAAGGGAAGCTGGAAAATAAGAATAAAGACCCCCATAGACCACAGAGCTCACTAAGGTCACTCCGGTGACTCCCCCTAATCCTGCAGCGAGGTGGAGCCTGCGGATGTTGCTCCATTTCACACCAGGAGATTTAGGCTCAGGGAGGTGTAAGTGACTTGGCAAAGCCAAAACTGTTATAGAACCTGGTCCCGCTGCCTTTTCTGCTAAGGTTTACTGCCATTGGCCACAGCCATCCAGGATGCCTGCTCTCTTCACTGGGACTGGGACTGTTCCCCCTCCCCCCCAGGCCTGGGATGTGCCATGCTGTCTCCCGTCAGTCACCCATAGCAGGCTCCCTGGAACTGCTGGGGAGCTCTGAGTGGCCCACAGAGAAGTGAGAGTGGGCGGTGCTGGCCCGGTTCTTCTTGTTCTCCGTGATGGGAGGTGAGGGGCAGGAGCTGGGCTATGTTCTCAGCAGACTGCGTCAGGGCCTGCAGAGACCTGGGACCACGCAGCCCTTCTCCAGCTTGTGCAGCAGTTGAGACTAGAGTGTCTCTGCTTGCCCTCACGCTCTTTCTGTTTTAAGCGTTTGCAGGACTGAGGATGCTGCGTTGCTCTCCCATGAGCTGGTCACCGAGTCTGTCTACTGCAGCCCTTCCTGAACCTGTGGCTGTCTGGAGGCTCTGCCGTGCTCCGTGCCGAGGTAGATGCTCTTGCCCCACCTAGGGCAGACAGGGAGGCAGGTAGCACCTGCCCTGCGGCTGTGTGAGGCGGCAGAGTGAGGTGGGCAGTGGGCTGAGCACCCTGGGCTCTGCTGACTCTCTTCCCTACGGCCTGCCCAGCTCTGCATCCTGGTGTCACCTTCATGCTGGTGCCGGGTCTCTCCTTCCTCCCTTGCATCCAGGCGGTCATCCAGGCCTGCTAGGTCACTTAGCTGCAGCTCTTGAATTGGCCCCTTCCTCTCCACTCTCCCGGCCCCACCAGGGAGCGAGCACTCATTTCCTCACACCAAGATGACTGGCCTCCACGACCTTGACCTCACCCGTCTCCAGCCTGCCTGTCCACAGCTGCCTTTCCCCAGCTCACTCACTTCCTTCCCATCAGGCTGACCCCGCAAACCCTCGACTTGGTCACACTCTGCCGGGAGTCCCAGAGCAGCCTCTTCAGGTCCACCTGCTCTCTCCCAGCACCCTCTTCTCCACACCTGTGCCTCTTTTTCTGCCTTACTGCTCAGCAACTCCGTGGGAATAGGCTGCATTCCTTGTTCTCTGTACTGCTAGATCTCCCCACATTCACCTGTGAACACCTTGGGGCCAGGTGCTCTGAGTTAGCGTTTGGGAAGAGTTCACTGAGCACCACTAAGCCGGACACGGGGATCCTGAAGATGGTGGAGCACAAGGCTGGAGATGCTATGATCCTTCTGAGGAAGCCAGACAGCCTCTCGTGGGAGAGTTAGAGCAGAGCTTCCTAGTCATTGTCATGCCAAGCACGTACAACACGGTCACGTCTGCGTTGCACACTGAGGCACACGAGCGGGTTTGAAGCCCCTGCCAGAGGCCTGTCAGCTGCAAGCTGCTACCTGGAGCTCTGGCCTCACCAGACTTGGTGGGACCCCCAAGGGTTTTAGAGGATCTATGTCTTGCTGCACCCCAGGGGGCCAAGGCACAGTGTGGGAAGCTGTGTATTGAGGATCTACCAGTGAGTGAATAGTAAAACGCATTTCACGTACAACCAAGCACAGAGGGTGCATGAGCGGGTGGTGGGGAAGGAGGTTGGGAAGGGTTAAAGTCACTGATGGATGTGACCAGATGGATGTGGCAGCTAAACAGGTGCGAGAAGGAAGCGTGGACAGGGTCCTTAGGAAGCTTCTGTCTCTGCCAAGAGCAGGGGGAGCTTTTGAATGGAATTTCTATAATGCTGACATAAATTCCTCATGGACTTTGAGGCCCATCTTCTTGAGCTGTGTTTTATTTAAGGGAAAGATCCCAGGGCTGCCCTCCATTCCAGACCAGGTTCCCCGCACAGATGGTTCTGTGTTCAGACTAAGAACTGGGTCCCTTCCCTACCCGGTTTGGTTCCCGTAGGCCCCATGGTGGGTCTGATGCTATGGTGAGGGGGGCCAGATAACAGCGGACAGAGCCCTGGCCTTGGCACCAGACAGGTCTGGGTTCAGATCCCGGCTCTGCCACTTCCAGCTGTGCCTGTGTCCTGCCCTGTCAAGTTGTGAGGGTGCAACAGTAACACCGGGAAGCACTTGTGGTGGAGCCTGGCGTGCAGAGGGGTCTGTGAACGCTTGCTGGGGTTGGGATCCTCTTCATTACTCAGGCTGAGCTCCCGGACAGGGGGTCTGGGGTGACCTTGACTTGCTTCTCCCTGGCAGATGAAGTGCGTGTTGGTGACCACTGAGGGTGCAGAGGTCCTCTTCTACTGGACAGACAAGGAGTTTGAAGAGAGTCTCCGGCTGAAGTTTGGGCAGTCAGAGAATGAGGAGGAAGAGGTGAGTGTGGGGTGGGCAGTCCCAGGAGGGTGGATGGGAGGGAACAGCGCAAAACTCCCAAAGGCAAGGAGGCAGGAGAACTGTGTTCACCCTCCTGGGCCAGCCTGAGGGATCCGCAGGGCGGTGTGCACGGTCCTACGTCCTTCACACCTAGACTCGCGTCTTCGGAGGTCGGCCTCTGAGTGCAGGGACCCCCACCCCACCCTTCCCCACCAGGGCTCACTGGGCTAAATGAGGGGAAGAGGAGTCGAATTTTAATCACACAGCAGAGAAACTTAGTGTCATTAGTTTCTCCATCTAAAAAGTTTAACATACGTTTCACATTAATGTTTTAAACAGCTATATTCAGGTATAATTGACACACCATAAACTGTACACATGTAAAGTGCACGATATGATGTGCTTTGATATGTATGTATACCTGATTCCATCACGATCAATACAATGAGCACATGTACCGCACCAAAGGTAGAATCCCTCCTTGGCCACCCCCACCCCATAGCAACCATGGGTCTGCTTTCCGTCATGATAGCTTAGTTTATGTTACAGGCTTCTATATAAGTGGACTCGTACAGCATGTACTTGGGTTTAGTTTGATTTTGGTTTTGGTTTGGCTTCTTTCAGCATAGGTGCTGTGTAATTCGTCCACGTTATAGCACGTATCCGTAGTACATTGCTGAGTAGTAATTTCTTGTATCAATATGCCATGATTTATTCATTTACCTGTTGATGAACATCTCTGTTGTTTCCAGTTTTTGACTATTACAAATAAAGCAGCTGTGAACATGCGTGTACCAGTCTATGTATGGACACATGCTTTCATTTCTCATGGACAGATACTTAGGGGGGAATGGCTGGATCACGTAGGTGTATGTTTAACTTCTTTTTTTTTTTTTTTTTTTTGAGACAGAGTCTCACTCTGTTGCCCAGGCTAGAGTGGGTGCCGTGGCGTCAGCCTAGCTCACAGCAACCTCAAACTCCTGAGCTCAAGCGATCCTCCTGTCTCAGCCTCCCGAGTAGCTGGGACTACAGGCATGCGCCACCATGCCCGGCTAATTTTTTCTATATATATTTTTAGCTGTCCATATAATTTCTTTCTATTTTTAGTAGAGGTGGGGTCTCGCTCTTGCTCAGGCTGGTCTCGAACTCCTGAGCTCAAACGATCCGCCCACCTCGGCCTCCCAGAGTGCTAGGATTACAGGCGTGAGCCACCGCGCCCGGCCTTAACTTCTTAAGAATCTGCCAGACATTTCCATAGTGGTTTTGTCATTTTCCATTCCACCCATAGTGTTTGAGAGTTACAGTTCCTCCATAGCCTCGCTAACAGAGTCTTTTTAATTTTTGACATTCTAATGGATGTCTGCTAGAATCTCATTGCGTTTTAATTTTTATTTTGTTAATGACTAATGATTTCAAGCACCTTTGTATGTGTTTATGTGCCATATCTTTTGCCTATTTTTTATTTGGGTTGATTGTTTCTTCTTACTATTCTTATTGAGTTTTGAGAGCTTCAAATATGTTTTGGATTCAAGTCTTTTATTAGATATATGTTTTGCAAATATTTTCTTCCAGTTTGTAGCTTTTCTTTATATTCTATTCATAGTATCAAAGAGCAGGAGTTTTTAATTTTTGATAACTCTAATTTATCCATTTCGTTTTTATGGATCATGCTTTTAGTGTCATAGCTAAGGAATCTTTGCCCAACCCAAAATCACAGCGTTTTTCCTATATTTTATTTTGGAAATTTTATAGTTTTAGGTTTTATATTAGGTCTAATGATCTTTGAATTTTTGTATATGATGTGAGGTATGGATCAAGGTTTTTTTTTGTTTGTTTGTTTGTTTTTTGCATATGGACATCCAATGTAACATTTTAATGGTACAACTCAGAAATACTTGTCATTTTCACTTCTGTAATTTCCACTCTACGTTCTAAAGGGGTAATTTATTTTGAAAATTTTTCCAGATTAATTCTGGGTTAAAAAAAAATTTTATTGGGGATGTAGTAGAGAGAATTTTGCATTTCTGCAGCAGCATAGACCAGTTACCTCTCTTGCCCTTCCTGCTCTAATGGGCCAGGTCATCTGACTGATGCCTGAACTAGCTCCATTTCCGCAGCATCCCAATGTTCTTGTCACAGTCTTTAGGAGAAGACAAGATACCAGAGATTATGGACATACAGGTGGTTTGTTTAGGCTAAAAACAGGACTGTGTGTTTTATTTTTTTACCAGCCAATACGTATAATTTTTAAATTAAGAATTTTTAGGTATTTCAGTTTTAAGTATTTCTGCTGTTTCACCTAGGTCAGTTTAAGAAGCAAACCCTTTGGCAGGCTTTCTCTTCCTCTTTATTAAAAACCTGGTAAAGAAACAAACTCTATGTTTTTCAGTTCCTAAATGTCTAGTGTGAAGGGAAAAGTCTTTGGAGGTGCGTGTGCAGAGCCCTCAGGAGAGGGCCTGGCACGGAGGGAGCACGTGGGAAAGTTGGTTACTCTTTATTTTAGAAGCAGCCTTTGCAAGGGTGGACCAGTCATAGGCATTTCTGTCACCTACTGGGTGCATACTGGGGACACCCGCAGATGCCCCTCTGTCATCCTTGAGCTAACTGGGCTCCAGGGTGGCCAGGTACAGCTGCACAGGTTGTGCGGGGCTAGGGAGTATGGGGGCGCCAGGGCTGGAGGCAGGGGCAGGACGGGGCCATGTCAGGGTGAGGCTATGCAGAGCCAGGGCCAGAAAAGGAAAAAATTCTCTACAGTTTTATTTTTTAGGTGCAACACCTTTTTATTCCTGATCATATAAATATAATAATGTAAATTAATTGTAGACAATTTGGAAATACAAAGAAATAGTTTTTAAATGACCTGTATTTCCACTACTCAGAGCTTATTAGATTTTTGATATACTTTCTTTGGGTCTTTATCTTTTCTATATGGTTGGGATCATACCACATTTACAATTTTAGTTCCTGTTTTTTTCACTTGGCATTATATCAAGATCTTTCTTCCATTTTGTTAAATATTCTCAGAAGCATAATTCTTAACAGAAGCATTATATTCTAGTATGTGAATAAAGGTATCATTTACTTAGCCATTTTCCTAATACTGAACACAGACACTGCTCCAGTTTACTGTCAGTATTGTTGTAAGGAACGTTTGTGCTTGAATTTTATCCTTTATCTGATTATTTCCTTAGGATAAATTCCTAAAAATGGGAATACTGAGTCAAAAGCCATTCAAAGATTTTGCACCACTTTATAATTCCACCAAGTAATATATGAGAATGCCCCTTTACACTCTACATACACCAAAAATTTTCATCTCTCCTCACCAAAAAAAAAAAAAAAAAAAGTTATATATCTGCAGAAAAAGCTATAAGCAAGTCTCACTTAATGGTGGGGATATGTTGGGAGAAATGCATCATTAAGCAAGTTTGTCATTGTGTGACTGTCCTAGAATGCACTTGACACAAAATTAAATCATGTAGCCTCTTACGTACCTAGGCTGTATGGTACAGCCTGTTGCTCCCAGGCTGTAAACCTGTATAGCATGTTACTGTACTGAATGCTGTAGGCAGTTTTAACACAGTGGTGTGTAGATAACTAAACATATCTCAACATAGAAAAAGTACAGTAAAAATAGGGTATTATAATCTTATGAAACCACCTTTGTATATATGATCCATCGTTGACCAAAATGATGTTATGCAGCACATGACTGCACTGCTTTTAAGATGAGTTGCTATACATAATCTAGATTTTTAAGTGACTTTTCTATTAATATAATTTGTTCATGACAGTTCAAGAAAATCATGATATGTGAATAATTCAACAAACATTTATTCTTGCCTAAGGGGGGTATTCCTTCAGCAAATTTTAATTGAGAACCTACTATGTGCCGGCCTCTGGGGATAAAGCAATGAACTTAGCAACGCGGTTTCTGCTTTCATGAAACTTAGAGTCTAAAGAGGGATGCTGTTCAGTGAACCAGATGGCAAGTAAATACCTTGAGTTCAGTAGTGACAAATGGTCTGAAGATGTTACACAGGGTATGGGTCGGGGGTGGCTGGGTGGGGTGGCCTGAGGGTGGTCAGCAGAGGAGCCATCTGAGCTGGGACCAGAGGATGAGAGGGACCCACTGTGGAAGCTTGCCTGGCATCCTGCAGGAGCCGAGCACAGTCCTCAGCTCCTGAATGTTGGCAGGAAAATACTGCCATGTCCCACTCATCTTTTAAATGCCACACATGACTGCTGGCCGGTTGCCTGTTTTTCTTTTCAAGGCAAGGTCTTACTGAGCTCCTTGTAGATTTCCCCAGCTCCATGCTAAGGCTCCGCCTTCTCCATATTTCGTTCTCATCTTCTGAAAGCCGCTCAGGGAAGGTCTGCTGTTTTCTTCCTTTCTTTTTATTCCACTGTGAAGAATTTGAGTTGTTTCCATTCCACTGGCTTTATCCCATTTTTATTCACAGATTTTTCAACACACCTATGCGGTTCCTTTTGGTTTTTGTTTATGTGTTTTGTTCCTTCTTTTGCAGGGTGGAGAGAATGGATGGGGAAGAGCTTATCAGAGTAAATGCACACGTGTTGTGGAAAATAGGAACAGTATAGAAACGTAAAAAGTAGAGGAAAAAAAATCACTCGTGATCCCTCTGTCCAGAAGTAATGACTTTAACAGTATTTACTTTTTTAGTGTTTTTCAACACATTGTTTTTTTCCATGCATTTTTAAATACAGAGCATATCTTTTTTTTTTTTTTACTACAACATTGTATCAGAGGAATTTTCCATGTCATTGAACCACTCTAATATTTTGAGTGGCTTTGGACTCTTCCATCATCTAGATGTACTGAAATTTATGTAGCTGCGTCCTGGTACTAGACATTAATGTTTTTTTCCAGTTTACAATAAACTGTGCTGTAGTGAACATCTTTGTGCATGTGTCTTTGTTCCCATCTCTGGTCATTTTCCATGGGATAAATTCTCCAAAGTAGACTTACTGGAACAAACAGCACGGAGCTGTAGCAAACTTCCTGCCCCGTCCCGTGTTCCACATATTCCCCTTTTGTGCTGCGGCCGCGTTCCCAGTGTTTCCCTCTCGATTCTGAGCCTGAACAGGACGGTTAGCTGGTCACCCTTCCTAGTCTTCCTAACCACCACCCACGGTATCTTTTGGTCCGCCTCCCTAGTAGGACAGCAAAAACCTGCCAGGCGGGTCTGGCCCTTTGGAGCCCTCGATGTCCAGGCCTGGGTCTTGTCCCCAGTGTCTGGCCCACTCTAAGCAGTGTCCTTTTCTCCCCTCTTGCAGCTCCCCGCCCTGGAGGACCAGCTCAGCACCCTTCTTGCCCCAGTCATTATCTCCTCCATGACGATGCTAGAGAAGCTCTCAGACACCTACACCTGCTTCTCAACGGAAAATGACAGCCACCTATATGTCCTTCACCTGGTGAGTATGGCCCTCTTCACACTATGGGGAGTCCAGAGCCTCTCCCTATCTTGGACCTGAGACTCCTTTAGAAGGCAGAAGCTGCGTCTTACCCAGGTCCCTTGGGCCCCGATCCTCCCCTCCCTGTCCACAGAGATCAGGGCAGGTGAAGGGAGGGCCCGGGACTAGCTGACATTGGCCCGGCTGTGCCTACAGTTTGGAGAGTGCCTGTTCATCGCCATCAACGGAGACCACACAGAGACTGAGGGGGACCTTCGGCGGAAGCTCTGTGTGCTCAAGTACCTGTTCGAGGTGCACTTCGGGCTGGTGACTGTGGACAGCCAGCTCATCCGAAAGGAGTGAGTCCTCAAAGCCTGTCCCCTGTCCACCCCAACCCCCCATGTCCTTTGCTGAGCACCCTTGCTGGGCCAGGCAGCGGTGCCCGGCCTCTGTGAAGCTGCCATGCCACACTCTGCCCCCGGCTGGGCCTCTGAGTCAGAGAAGCCCAGCTCAAAGGGACCATCTTATCCAACCTTTTCATTTTACATATGGGGATCTGAGGACAGAATTTAAATAGCTTGCCCAGGGCCACCCAGCTGGTTGGTGGCAGCACAAAGCCTGGAGATCAGAGCTCAGGATTCTCAGCCCAGTGCTTGTCCCGTTCCCCTAACACCAGTCGCCTGTCCCTACACACCTGGCTTGAGCTCGCCCTCGGTGGCTTCTCAGAGAAGCTTTAGACTCTCGCTCCAGAACAGCACGTGCCTGTGCATGCTCATATATTCATGTGAACGTTTTCTGAGGGGACAGACCCCCAACCTGTCTCTAGGCCCGCAGTAAAGAAGTCAGGGAAAGAGAGTGGCAGGAGGGACCCCAGAAAAGAAACGTGGTTGCAGTGCAGGCCTAGAAGTGAGGGTGGGATCACCCCCCGATTCTCCTACATAGGTGGGAAGTAGCAAAGTGTGGAACTCTGGGTCTTTTGAGTTTTGTAGCGACATGAGCAAGTACCCATATGGAGGCACTTGTCAAGTTAGCAAACGTTTCCTGAGTCATTTTAGCCCAGGTAGGTCACAGTTTCATTGGGATGCCCAGTGCGGGTCCCGTCAGCATTTGAGCTGGCTGTGGCCCTGTGTGTGGCTCTGCTGATAGACTAGAGCTTTCTGCCTTCGGTGACCTGTAGGGGATGTCAGAGGCATAGAAAACTCAGGCACCACCCTGGCTCTCTCTCCAGCTGGCTTTGTGTGACATGTCTGTGTGTGAGGCGATTTGCTCCGGTGCCTGCCCCTTGACTCCGTGCTCCACCCCCCCACCCCCCGCCCCACAGCTAGGGCTCAGCCGGAAACACGGCCTCTTCTGTGCTGCGTGGCTGTCCCAGTTCCCAGTTATGTGGTCACTTCACATGCGCTCTCCCAGCTCCGATGCTGAACTGGGACTGTCTCCTTTGGTTGGGGCTGGGGAGACCAGCTTTCTCACGGTCTCTCCCGCTCTCTCTGGCTCTGCCCCCAGGCTGCGGCCCGCGGACCTGGAGCAGCGTGTCCAGGTGTGGCAGCGCTTCCAGAGCCTGCTACGGACCTACGGCCGCCTGCGGGAGCAGGAGCAGTGTTTCGCTGTGGAGGTGACTACCGGGCATGGGAGTCCTCAGGGCTCGGAGGTGTCGGGTCCGAGGGGGCATCTGGCTTTAAGACCATATTTTGCCACTAACAAGTGAAGGCACAAGCCGACCTTAAAACTCATGTATTCAGGGAGTTATTTTTTCTGGCCACATGGTGAGTGGGGTACTTTGATGGGCCTTCCCATAGAAAAACAGCTAGATCCTGGATAACACAGACTTTTAAATGTTTGGGGGTTCACTGTAAATTATGGAAATCTCAGAAGATAGCCCCTTCAACCTGTTCTCCGCGTCCCACAAAAATTACAGTGAGCTGAAACTAGAGTGGAAAGCAGTGGGGAAAAAGCAGCACTAAAGGCAACATTGCCCTGAGTGCAAATGATACCAACACGACAGCCACGAAATAGCCTTAGGCCAGAAGCAAGATAGAGGAGCTGAACCGGTAGCTCTAGGTGAAGCCCAGACCTGAGGAGCTAAAGTGGCTTTGGTCAGTAGCACTCCCTGGCTCCCTGTGGAGGCAAACACAGATTCTCTCTCCATCAGTGGTTCTCGTACTCCAGTATGTATCAGAATCATCTTTAGGGCTTGTTAAATACAAGTTACTGAGCTTCACTCTCAGAGTTTCTCATTTAGTGGGTTTGGGATGGGGGCCCTAGAATTTGTAGTTCTAAAAAATTCCCAGGTGATGTTGATTTTGCTGGTCCAGGAACCACACTTTGAAAACCACTGCTTTGGAGAACAAATTGAGATCAAACAAATATGAGCTCACAATTAAAGAAGGTTAAATACACAAGAAAATAAACCACCATGAGTGAGAGTCAGGGGACCCAATCACTAACAGGTTTAGATCCCAAGGAGTTTTATATATTAGAATTATTAGGTGCAGAATATAAAATAACTGAAATATAAAAGGTAGACTCACAAAAAGGAACAAATTGCAAAAAACTGAAAAATTGGCAGATTTGTGATTCTTTCATGTATATATTTTAGAAATGAAAACATAATTGTTAAAATGAAAAACTGAAGGGATGTGTTATAATAAATGACAAATGAAACATAGCTAGAGAGAGAATTAGTGAACTGGAAGATAGACCTGAAGTCATTAATTCGCACACCTTCACTCATTCACTCTTCCAATAAATGTATAGCACCTATCATATGCTAAGAGGTATGCCAGGCCCTGTGAATACAGAGATGAATGAATACACAATCCCTGCCCTTGAAGAGAAATCAGCCATACATATATACTAAAAAATATAGTAAAGAATCCTGGCTGCCATGTTAGGTTTCTCATCAAAAGCCATGGTGGCACAAGAGATGGAGTGGTCAACTCTTTCTGAAGCATCAGGAAAGACTTCTTGCAGGAAGTGACCTAAGGTAGTTAAGATAAAATCCAAACTACTTCCCAAGGCTACCGGCCCCTGTAGGATCTGTTGCTGCCTGTCTCACCCTGGCCTCATCTCATGCCTCTCTTGTCCTCACTGAGCACTGGTCCCATGGGACTTCTTTCAGTTTCAGGAATACTCTACATTTAGATCTGTCCAATATGGTAGCCATTAGCTACTTGTGGCTGTTGAAGACTTGAATTAAAGCTAGTCCAAACTGAGTTATGCTATATATGTGAAATATATACCAGATTTTGATAACTTAGCACAAAAAAAGAATGCTTTTATATTATATGTTGATAATATTTTAGATATATTAGATAAATAAAATATATTATTAAAATTAATATCTGTTTCTTTTTACTTTTTAAATGTGGTTACCAGAAAAATTTAAATTACACATAGGGGTTGCCTTCCATTTCAGTTGGACAGCTTTGCTCCAAACTCTCTCCCCGCCTCAGAGCCTTTGCTGCTGCTGTGTCCTCAGCTTACAGTGTTCTTCCTCTCCTCTTCCTGTGGCAGGCCATCCAGTTCTTTAGATATTAACTTAAAGGTCACCTCCTCAAGGACATTTGTTTGGACACCCTACCCAAGTAGGTCTCTGCCATTTTCCTCTAGTTTAGTGCTGTATATTTTGTACTCAGCACGCATTACAGTTTGCACCTACTTTGTTTCCTTGCATATTGTATGCCTGTCTGCTAGAGTCTAGCGACCAGACTGTGAGCCCCAGGAAAGTGGGGACACAGCTGGTCTCAGTCTTCCTGTTCCCAAGTATCTGGTGCATAGTATAAGCTCAATGTGGATAGTGAGTGTACCCACGAGCCCAGGGCCTAGAGCAGGAGAAGGTGGCTGGTGACATGGCTTCCTCTTCCTGCCCGCCCCTGGCCAGGCGCTGGAGCGGCTGATTCACCCCCAGCTCTGTGAGCTGTGCATCGAGGCGCTGGAGCGGCACGTCGTCCAGGCCGTCAACACCAGCCCCGAGCGGGGCGGCGAGGAGGCCCTGCACGCCTTCCTGCTTGTGCACTCCAAGCTGCTGGCCTTCTACTCCAGGTGAGCCTGAGGTCCCTGTGTGTGGTGGCTCAGAGGCCCCTGGCTCCCACCCTCCCCACTTCTTACTCCCCCTACCTGAAAAGCACCACCTCCTATGCCAGGAAAGCCTCCGAGACCTATCTCCCCCAGGAAGCCCTCCCAGATTCAGTTCTTCAGCCCCTTTCAGCTCACTCCCCTGTATGGATTATTTCTTCCTGGAACACTGTCTTAGAGCCTCAGTTCAGGAGAACTTCCTTTTATGCTAGTATTGGTCCCTGGTGCTTTCCCATTGGTAAATTTTTTTCTTTTCTTTCCATAACCAACCAAGTTTTCTCTTAAAAATTGATAATTAATTTTACTCATGCTGTACCCGTCTCCAGAAAGGATTAAGTCCGCTGGCACATTTGCAAACTCCTGGAGGGCAGGGGCTGGCCTCCCCCGACCTGCCTGCCCCTGTCCGGTGCCACCTGCCAGGCACGTGCTGACGGCTGCCCTTCTCCTGTCTGCAGCCACAGCGCCAGCTCCCTGCGCCCAGCAGACCTGCTCGCCCTCGTCCTCCTGGTTCAGGACCTCTACCCCAGCGAGAGCACGGCGGAGGACGACGACGAAGACGACGACGCTCAGGTCTCGGGAGGCTCCCCGGGCAGGGGGGCCATCAGGGCGATGGCTCAGAAAAGCTGCCTGGGGAGGGTGGGCGGGCTCCCCTGGTGACGCTGTGTTTCTTCCTGGGTGTGTGGTCGGGCATGACTTTGTTCCTGCTGCTTTCACATGTAAGGGGAATTCTGGAATGCACATGGTCTAGCGGGTTAAAAGTACAGATTGTTGGGGTCAATCCTGGTTTGAAACTCAGCTTTACCTCTTAACCGTGTGAACTGGGGACACACCTGCTCCGTGAGCCTCACTGGGTAACAGTGGCCTGTGCCTCTGGGTGCTGTTGGGAGGGTGGAGCCCAACAGTGCCTGGGGCATAGTGGACACTCAGTGTTGGCCACCACCATCGTTGTCATCTGTCATCAGTGGTAGTGGTTATTTGGATATCCGTGTGCTGGGATTTCTGGAATTTCAGTGTCTCTGGGGAAAGAACAGACCACCTGGAACTGAAGCATCCCAAGAGAGTCTGAGGACTTTACACCCAGGCTGTGCATGGAGCAGGGTGGAGGGGTGCAGGGCTCCTCTGTGCAGTGCTGTGAGGCAGCGGGCAGGTGGGCGGGGGAGCCGGGGCACACAGGCTGACCAGCCTCTCCCTGGCCCTCTCGCAGCCTTCCCCACGGAGGCCCTGGAGCAGCCAGAACATCCCGGTGCAGCAGGCCCGGAGCCCTCACTCCGCAGGCCCGTCCAGGGGGAGTTCGGCAGAGACGGTGTGTGCTGTGCCTTGCCTGGAGCAGGGGGTCTGCCTCTGCCTGTGGGCAGCTCAGGCCAGCTGGGAAGGCTCAGCCTGAGCACTTTCTCCCCCCCAGCAGACAGACAGCTTCTCCCTGCCTGAGGAGTACTTCACACCAGCCCCTTCCCCTGGCGAGCGGAGCTCAGGTGAGGCCTGGGGGGAGGAGGAGGCTGGAGGCAGAGGTGGCCCTAGGGAATCTGTCTCCAGATCCAGTGGGTCCCCGGGATCAATGGGTCCCTCACTCCTAGAGCACAGGGTGCTGTCTGCAGCTCCCCTCCCTCTGTCTTCCTGCGGGCTCCAGCTCAAATTCTAGGACTGCTGAGACCACTCAAATGAGCCCCAAAGCTTTTTAGTATGACAAGGTGATTTCATTTTAAAATTCTTCTCTATGTGTATTCTCGGCCTCATCTTTCTTTTTTGTAGTTAATAATTAAATAATAATCATTTGATTTCACATACCTCTTAAAATATAAATAGTCTTTCTACCATACATGTGTCTCTAAAGAATATGGCTAAACAATAAAAATAAACTATAAATATTCAAAATGTTATTAACAAAAAAAATATAGACAGCCTTGCTTAGAGCAGTAGATGAGGCCAAATCCAGACTGTGCAGTCACTGAATGAACACCACGTTCATCACATTTATCTCTGAAATTCTTAGGAGAAAAGGAAAAAGGGTCTGGTCACAGAGGTGAGGAACCTGTGGCCTTGGGGCCACACGTGGCCTTCTGGATCCTTGAGTGCGTCCTTTTGACTGCATCCACATTTTACAGATCGGACAGGTCCTGTTAATAAAGGGATTTCTGTGGACTCGGTGGAGGGGCTGCACTTGGGGATCCAGAGGGCCACGTGTGGCCCCAGGGCTGCAGGGTCCCCATCATCTGACAGAAGAAAGAAGGCCAGGGGTCAGGCGGAGAGACTTCTTGGGGACTGAGTTTGGGAAGAAATGTGCTGTGCGGCCCCTTAGACCAGTGGCTGTCACTCCAGCTGCACATTGCGGTCACTAGGCAGCGCCAGCCAGCCGGGCCCAAGTGTCATACCAGCAGATGTCCCCAAGTGAGTCCACTGCGCCTCGGGCCAGAACCCCTGCCACGTACAGATTTAGGTTGGAGCTGTGCTTCTCACCTCTGGTCGAGTATCGGACTCAACTGGGCGTCTTTAGAAACTACTGCTAAGCGGGGCCTGTACCCAGACATCCTGACTTAATTGGTCTGAGCCTGGCGTCAGGATTTTTAAAGGTCCCCAAGTGATTTTTGTGTGTAGCCAAATATGAAAACCTCTGGCTTAGATGTTCTTAACTTAGGTCCTTGGACTGGCTGGGAGCCTGGGGCCCCTGACAGTGTGTGCCAACCCACAAGTGCTCGTACATTTTTCCGGGGTGAGGTTCATAGCAATCTTCAGACTCTGAGCCCTCCACAAGCCGAGGCACACTGGGAAGCTCCACTGTGGCTGATCACCAATGTTCCTCTTCCCCCACTCCTTCCCCTCACTCATCGGGATCCTCCTCCCAGCCCCTTTCCCTCAGGGGTGGTTTTTTATGCCTCAGAACTGTAAATAATGCTTTTCACCATGCACAGAACTCACAGCTTACAAATGGCTGCAGTTGCCCTCATCCACTTGCAAATCAGGTGTTTGAAACATAGGAACACGCTGTAAGTAAGGGCTATTTGCAATGAAACACAAGAGATAACAGTATCATTACAAGCATGTAGCATTTCAGGTGTGCAGTGGGCTCAGTAGGTTTGTGAGCTACACTAGGAAGGAACTCTAGCTCAGTTCCCAGCACATAGTAGGTGCTCAGTAAAAGTCTGCTGATTGAACGAATGAATGGGGACATGTAGACTGTGTGCGCCTGACTCCTCGGGAGGGGGAGCCTGAAGGAACAGAGAGGGCAGGAACAAGGGGGGATTTAGGGCCAAGGGAGGGCTGCTGAGGAAATGCGCCCCCCCCACCATTACCAAATCCATCTTCCAGAGCTCTGGGGGAACCTTCCCTCCCCCGGCCCAGGCCACTGTAGCCCAGGGACTGCAGAGTTTGCCCTGTGCCTGCCACCTGGGGGTGGGGGGTGAGAGGGGGGCTGCTCCAGCCACACAACAGCACCTCTGCCCACCTGGCACCGCTGATGGGACAGGGCCACCTCGGCACCACCGCCGTGCTCAGGCCGCTGTTTACATTCCCTGTGACATCATGACCTGTGGCCCACAGGTAGCACCATCTGGCTGGAGGGGGGCACCCCGCCCACCGACGCACCTCAGGTGAGTTTCTCCTGGCTCTGCGCAGGCACCAGCAGGTCGGAGGGTTTCGCCCCCAGGTGACTCTGCGCCAGCCTTGCCCTGCGCACCGCAGGGCTGTCAGTGCAGGGCCTGTCCCTGCGCCCGAGCTCAGCCCAGGGTGGGTGATGGGGGCACCCTGCCCTCCCCCTCCCCCAGGCGCTGGGCCTCAGCTCCTGAAACCACCCCCCCCACCCCGTTCTTAGGAGTAAAGTCCAAGGCAATTTTTGATGTTTTTTAAAAATAAGAATGTCAACATATTTATTGTAGAAAAATTGGGAAATAAAAAAGTAAAGTGTGGAAAAGGAAATAAAAATTTACTCTCAATCCTATTCTCAAAGTAAGATTAACACCTTTCGGTGTTTCCCTTTAGACTTTTTTCCTAGGATTCCGTACCTGTGCACGTACACATACGTTGCATTTCTGTGCATGTTTGTTTATTTTTCCTTTTATCAAATTTGGATCCTAATGTGCTTCATTATACTTTTTATTTAAGCGTTTGCCTGTTTGCTAGGCACTCTTCAGTGGTACGGTTAGTAACGGCTGTTCGAGAGTCCATCTCATGCGTGTTGTTACTTACTTAGCAAATCCCAGCACAGCCAGCACGTTGCTGTTACAGACAACACTGAAGTGACAGCCTTAGACTCCCTCATGATTTCCTTAATGCTCTAATTTTTCCCACCAAAGACTTTCTTCCTCAGACCCCTCCTGAGGCTGGAGTCTTGCTCACTTAGTCATTTTGTGCCTCCGTTTCCCCAATTTGGATGGCTGTCTGGATGTTCTGAGGACAGCAGGAATGACAGACACATTCAGCCTTAATATCTTCGTCCAGATGAAAGCGCGGGGAGGCGGCCTCTTCCCCCTCCCCCCCTGCATGTGTCTTTCCTGCCCTCTCTGTCCCCTCTTTGCCGCCACCCAGCTCCTGGGCCCTCCCCACTGCCCTGTTGGCCTCCAGGCCTGACTCTGGGCAGAAAGGCCCGGAAAGCTGAGAAAGAAAGAGAGCAGAACCGGAGCTGCCAGGGCAGTTCCAGCAGAGTGGGAAATTCTTAGGAACTGGAATTTCTTGGAGCTCAAAGTTTTTATTCCTCGTGGTCTGCAGATAGGGCAGCGGTGGGTGGATCCGGCCTGGGGAGGAGGCCGGACGGTTCTGCCCTCCTGCCCACCTCCCACCGCAGCTCTCCTTCCTCACAGATAGCCGAGGACACCCTCCAAGCGCTGGCTCCCCCCACCCCTGCGCCTCCCGGCCCCAGACGGATCTTCCTGGATGCCAGCGTGAAGGAGAGCTACTGCCCCCTGGTGCCGCACACCATGTACTGCCTGCCCCTGTGGCCGGGCATCAACATGGTGCTCCTGACCCGGGTACCAGAGCCCCGCACCCTGCCCTGGTGCGCTTGGCCGAGGCAGCTCCAGGGTGGCCCCACTCACCGCCCTCTGCCTTTGTTTCCCTCAGAGCCCCAGCACGCCCCTGGCGCTGGCCCTGTACCAGCTGCTGGATGGGTTCTCCCTGCTGGAGAAGAAGCTGAAGGAGGGCCCAGAGGCCGGGGGTGCCCTGCGGTCCCAGCCCCTCATGGGAGACCTGCGCCAGAGGATGGACAAGTTTGTCAAGAGTCGTGGGGGACAGGAGATTCAGGTGAGACCCAGAGCCGGGTCCACCCGGCCTGGGCGGGGGGAGGGGCCGGGCAGCAGAGCTTCAGTCCACAGCAGGTGGGGGGCCAGTGGTCTGGGTCCCGTGCCTGCCCTGCCACGGCTCTGTGACCCTTGTGGTCCTTGGTATGAAATGGCAGCAGAAACCTAGCTGCTCTTTAAGTTTCAGAACCTTTTCGTGTGTTTGGCAGAACATGAATTATAATTCCCATTTTTTAGATGGGGAAACTGAGGCTTCGATAAGTCATAATTTGGCTCGTAAATGGTAGAGCCAGAGCCTGGGTCAGTGAATTGGTGCAGGTCAGTGATCGGCCCATCTCAGGCCATCCCCCTGCAGTGTGGCCAGGGCGCCTGGGCGCCGAGGGCAACACAGAAAAGCGCAGGACACAGCCCCAGCCCACCCCCTGGGAGCTGAGACCAAGAGACTTGGGACAGTGTGCAAGCCATAGACACAGGCCATCGCAGTATGTCCTGACACAGGCCACACGGGGCCTGGGTGGAGCTTCAGACAGAGGCGGCAGCCACTGGACCGAGGCAGCCGGGCCGCTCCTGCAGCGGGCAGTGCCTGGGTCTGTCTGAGGAGCCAGGACTCATTGGAGCCGTGTTGTCTGAACGTAGCAGGATTGGAGGAGGCAGAGCAAGTGAGGGAGGCCCCAGTCCACTCTTCTTTGTGGAGTCCGAAGGCCGTGCAGCATCCGCAGGGCCTCCAAGCCTTCCTGTTAGAACGCCGAGTGCTTGTCCTCTGCAGAGAGCTGCCCGTGCCCGCCCCAGGCCCCCGCAGCAGCTGTTCTCCGCGCAGCTCAGCCCCTGCCCTGTGGGAGCACGGTCAGCTAGCAGACCTGCAGCCTGTCTTCCTTACAGAGCGCCTGGCTGGAGTTTAAGACCAAGGCCTTCTCCAAAAGTGAGCCAGGATCCTCCCAGGAGTAAGTGCTGGGCCCCAAGGACAGGGACGAGAGGGGCTCCCCTAGATCTGTCTGTCTGTCTGTCCTGGGTGCAGGAGTGGGGTGGCCCACACAGAGGCAAGGGCTCCCCTGGGTCTCTTCCGCTGTGATGGGCTCATCTCCTGGTGCCCAGGCTGCTTCAGGCGTGTGGGAAGGTGAAGCGGCAGCTCTGCGCCATCTACCGGCTGAGCTTCCTGACCACAGCCCCGGGCCGGGGAGGCCCGCACCTGCCCCAGCACCTGCAGGACCAGGCCCAGAGGCTCATGCAGTGAGTGCGGTGCGGCCCCCTCGATCCCAGGAGTGGGGACGGGGACGTGGGGCACAGGGCTTCCAGCAGCTTGTGCGTCCCTGCTTCCCCCTGCAGGGAGAAGCTGCTGGACTGGAAGGACTTCCTGTTGGTGAAGAGTAGGAGGAACATCACCATGGTGTCATATCCTGGTGCCTGCGCCAAGCCAGCCCTGAAAGCCTCTCGGGCCATTGTGCCTCCCCTGCTGCCTGGAAGGACGGCCGGCCCTGGCGGGAGAGTAATATTCCACCTCAGCCACTTTCCTCTCACGGAAAGTGACAGGAGTTAGTGTCCCATGTGCCTTGTCTATAGGAACACTCCAACCTGAAGTTGCAGAAATTCCTGCTGTCCCAAAGTTAATTCATAAAAGCCTTAAAGATCCTTTATGTCAGTGTTGCCCGGCTGGCAAAAGGGCAATGGGGACAGGCTGGGGTTCCTGTGGCCTGGTTGGTGCGAGAGGGCCAGGTCCTCCTTAGGTCATCACAGTGCACGGCGGTGTGGGAAGGCTCTGAGAAGGCCTGCAGTAAATGTATATCCCTGTTTAAAAACCCACCTCTAAAACTTATTTCACCCTTTAATTATGAACACTAGTTTTATTGAATACTGATTTTCCATGGGACTTTATATAGAGAGTTTTTTCCTATATTAAAATACCTGAAGTGTCAGGCCTCCCTCCCCAGAAACTTTGCTCTTTCAGCAGGCAGGTGAAAGGACGCCCGGGGCCTCTTTAGCCACCAGCCACTGCACTTCCCTGGGTGTCCGTTTGCCTCGAGTGGGAGTCTTCCAGCCTTCTGCCATGAAGCATAGAGATTGCCAGGATCACGGTGCGGTGGATGGGCTGGGCGTCAGCTAGGCTCACTCATCCGCAATGGGCTCCACTCACACTCCAGCCTCACTTAAATTCTTCCCTCATGGAAATGATGGACTATGAACATACTGTGTCCTGTAGAACCCAGAGCTGCCCGTGTTAAATGTGCATGTGTCAAGGATCTCAGACCGTCCCAAGGCTGGGGAGTTGGGAAGTAGTGGAGACCTGGGGATGTGGGGATTCCGAGGGCTTGGCTGGGGGAAGGGGAGGCCCGGCCATCCCCACACCATTGCTGGGCAGAGCGGGACGCCGAGAGGAGGGCAGAGGAGCACCCTGCCTGGGTCCTGGCTTCGTAGGCACCTTAACTCAGACCTTCACCTACCTGGAAGACTTCCCGGGCTTGGTGCACTTCATCTACGTGGACCGCACGACCGGGCAGATGGTGGCTCCTTCTCTCAGCAGCAGTGAAAAGACTTCATCGGAGTTGGGCAGGGGGCCGCTGGCTGCCTTCGTCAAAACCAAGGTAACTTGGCCCGGGCACTCTTCAGAGCCCATTGGATGGGGCGCTCAGGCCTGAACCCTGCCCAGGAAGACAAGCTCCTGGGTCCCCTGGGCTCCTGTGAGTCTCTGGTGGCCCTGCCATAACCGTTCCTGGCCTTTGTCAGCGTCTGTGCGCCAGACATGCTGCAGGCGCCCTGGGAACAGCAGCTTGTCTTGTTGACCTCAGGGACCGGGACACGGGCCAGGTGGGCCTCAGCGATGTCGGGCCACCTCTCCTGCTGTGTTCCCGTGTGCTTGGGCTCAGCAGAGCACTCTGGGCAGCAGGGCAGAGGAGGAAGTTGCCTGTGCTGGCATAGATAAATGTTCAACAGGTGTTCGCTGAGTTAAACGGAAAGAACTGCAAGGTAAATCAACTGGGCATCAGAATTTAAAACTAGGTGTTTTCTGCTCAGGAAACATTCTTTGCTAGTTCTTTTATTCCCCTGACTTAACTGACTCTTCGTAGCAAGCTTGTATTTTTGGTGGGGAAGGGGAGGCCTCTACTGTCTAAAAAACTCTATATACATACGGAGGAGTTGGTCCAAATAAAGTATGTTTTAATGATTCCAACAAGACGGGTGCCAGAGCCGTGTGCTGGAAGCCCAGCCTCGCCTCCTGCTGCTGTGTGGTCTTGGGCATTACTTCGCCAAAGCTTCAGTTTCCTCATCTGTGAAAGGAGATGATGAGACTGTGTACCTCACAGAGCTGCTGCAAAGATTACGTGATGCATGTGAGGTATTTAGTGCAATATGTGGCACAAAATACAGATGCTGCCATTCATTGAGCATTTACTGGTCCCATTATCGTCACCATCTCCATCCCTGCTTCCAGAGGGAGTCGGGGTTCTCTTGCTATGTTTCTTTTCACTGTTTTCCGGTGCCGTTGGTTGTAGTTGAGGTCACTCTGTATATGCAATTGTTTACCACATTTTCACTTCTCATTATATCAGATGCACTTCCTCATGCCATTAATTCTTTATAAACATGATTTTTAGCAGCTCCATCATGTGAAGATAGCATAATTTACTTAACCATTTCCCCAGTGTTTGAACATGAGATTGCTTCCAGGCTGTCGCTGTTATAAATAATTCTGCCGTACACACCTTTTACGCATACATCTGTGTTCTCTTCTCTGATTATTTCCTCAATATGGATTCCCAGAAATGGCATTAGTAAGTCAGCTTACTCGACTGGGAGGAATGTTTTTAAGGTTATTGATGCATGTTGTCAAATTGCTTTCCAATCAATGTATTTGTTTGCAGACTTAAGTAGATAATACATTGTGATCAGGTTTGGAGTGGATGGCGTATCCCTTCCACTGAGGCTTTGGTGAGAGGCTCACCAAGCCTGTTCCCAGCCCTGGGAGATGGGGGAGTGGCTGTCCCTGCTGCCTTCCCTCGGCAGTGCACGGGCAGCGTTGGTGACAGTCCTTGCATTAGGCAGGACAACATCCCTGAGGAGAGCTCAAGCATGTGGTCCCTCAGGTCCTGTGTTTCCATCCGATCTTGGTGAGCCCCGGTTTGGACGTCACCCCGGAGCAGAGGCCGTGCCTGGCTCAGGGTGCTCTACGGTGGAGCACGCCTCCCCGGCATCTTCCTGGCCTGGGCCCTGTGCCACCAGTTCCCAGCCCTGGAGGGGACTGGGTGAGTGAGTGACCCTAGACAGAGGAGGGGTTTCCGAGGGCCACACCTTGATCTCCTACTGTGTTAATGAACAGTGCCCCTGGCTATTTCCTGGACGGAATGATCAGTTTACTAACTTGCGGCTTATGTGTATGGTAACATTACACAAAGTGGTTTTACATGTATTTTATCCCCACCATGACTGGAGAGATAGTCCATGCATCCAATGATGATTCGTTTTAAGCCTCCTGCTCTGTGCCAAGGCAGCGCCCTGGCACTAAGGAGGGATTCCACCGTCCAGGAGCCGCTTGGCCAGCGCTCTGCTTCCTTCCAGAGGCGGGAGGGGCGGCTCAGGCCGGCTGTCTCCTCTCCCCAGGTCTGGTCTCTGATCCGGCTGGCGCGCAGATACCTGCAGAAGGGCTACACCACGCTGCTGTTCCAGGAGGGGGATTTCTACTGCTCCTACTTCCTGTGGTTCGAGAATGACACGGTGGGTGTGGCACGGTCCCTGGGGCAGGGTGATCTGGAAACACTTTCCATCCTTGTAACTCTCGGATTCCTTTTTTCTGAGCTGTGTTCAGTCTGTCTCTCTCTCCCTCTCCCCTTGCCCATGGGATTAACAGAACGGCAGGTAAGCACTGCAGGTGGGGACCCAGAACTCAGAGGTCACATTTTTCCAGGGACATTTATCTTTGCTCTGTGATCCCTCCATCTGGCTGCCGGACAAGCTCACGGTATTTTTGAGCAGCATCCAGGCACGCACGTGGGCAGATGGACACGTGCCCCACTGCGAGAAAGGCTGCTCAGGTCGCACGCTTCGGCAGTAGTGCCTCAATGTCGTCACGGTCACATACATAAGCGTGGCGCACTGTCATTCCCATTGTACAGGCCAACGGGCAGCAGCTGCCCAAGGTGACGCTGACAGCGTGGCTGGGGTCTCTGCCTCCGGGCCTGTTCTTCCTTCCTAGACCTCGCTGTTGCTCTGGCTTAAGCCAGGTGATGGGGATTTACTGTGTGTGGCTGGTCCCCTGCTCCCTGCTCGCCTGCCCCTCCCCTGCTCCCGCCTGCACCCTCTGTGCCCACCGAGAGCGCCAGCCCCCTTTGCAGCGCACGGGGTAGTTACTGGGGCCTCTCGCTGCTGTTCTCTCCGTCAGCCCTCTCGGTGCAGTGCAGTTGGAGCAGGGATCTTTGACCTCGTTCTACAGATGGAGACGCTGATGCCCTGGAGATGACACACCGTGGCCAGGGCCACGAGGTCATGAGAAATGAAGCCAGGGCCTGAGCTCAACTCTCCCGACCTGCAGGCTCCCATCTTCCCTCTGTGCCCCGAGAAGTGCCCAAGATGTGTACACGACACCCGCTTGTGCCTGGCACACAGGACAGGCCCAGTGGACCTTAATTCCCATCCCCACCGCTCCTACCCTGGGAATCCCGTTTCTTTCAAAGCAGAGCCTTGGGCCTGTTGATCATGCTGTGCCCCTGGAGGCCCCGTGTGACACCCACGTCCCCCCGAGCACGTGCTCGTTGCTGGTCCAAGGGCACTTACTGGTGGTGGCGAGAGCTCCTACGTGCCAGGCCCTGCACGTGAGGCTTCACATATGTTATCTCTAATTCATAACGAGATCATTCTCCTTCCCATTTCCCATGTGAGGGAATAAGGTAAAATTGGTCCATGCATTTTCCCAAGTGCCAACCACTGAGCAGGGCTCAGCCGGCCGTGAACCCAGTGTGTCCAGCGTGAGCCGTGTTCTAACCCCACACCCACTGCCTCCCTGTCCTCCCTCCCCAGGGGTACAAGCTCCAGATAATCGAGGTGCCTGTCCTCTCCGATGACTCGGTGCCCATCGGCATGCTGGGAGGAGACTACTACAGGTGACCTGGCTCGGGCGGCTGCTGGGAAGGGCCATGCACTAGACGTGCATATTGAGGGGGTGCTCCTCCTTCAGGAACGCCCCACCCCAAGAAGCTAGAAACCCCAGTTGGGAGCCCTTCCCGGCGGCCTGGTGTCCAGTGGGGGAGGTGGCGAGTGCAGGGCGCATCTGCGTTCCCGCCGCTTCCTGCCAGCGCAGTCGTGGCAGCATGTGCACGCGCCTGTGCTGGGCCCAGAGTGTCCCTGCTGGCGCCTCTTAGCTGGGGCACCACCGTGCTCAGTGAGGAGGAGAAGGTGCCGAGGCCGTGTGCAGGGCCGGTGATACGACCAAGGGGATGGACGTCTGCCTGCGAGAGGCGGGAGAGGCTCCGGCACTGGAACGGTGCCGGGGCTTCGCTCTGAATCCCACCCTGCGTTTCCTTCCGCAGGAAGCTCCTGCGTTACTACAGCAAGAGCCGCCCAGCCGAGGCGGTCAGGTGCTACGAGCTGCTGGCCCTGCACCTGTCGGTCATCCCCACCGACCTGCTGGTGCAGCAGGCCAGCCAGCTGGCCCGGCGCCTCTGGGAAGCCTCCCGCATCCCGCTGCTCTAGGCCAGGGTGGTCTGCCCGGGCACCCCGTGCCCCACCTGCTTGCCAGCGTTCCCCATGGCAAGAGCCTCCTCCTGAGGATGGGGCGGGGTCCTCAGGCAGCCACAGGGCATCTTAAACTGCGCCCAGACCACCCTCCATGTGGGGTTCCAAGCCCCCCAGTCCTTCCCTCTGGAGGAAGAGGAAGACCAAGGGTTCTTAGAACTACAGTGGCTGTCAGCTTAGAGCTGGCAGCAGGTCCTGTGCCACAGCCGCCCCTCCCTGGATCCTGGGGGACAGGAAGGAGGTTGCCAGGGCCCAAGGCTGTCCGAAGGTACCCCCTTTCTGCTGTTCTCTGGGGAAAGCTCGCTGGGCAAGCCATTTCCTGCCTGGGTAAAAGGTGCTCCTTTGGCTGGGCTTGAATTCCAGCTCTGCCACTTCCTCTCTGTGGCCCTGGGCAAGTTTGTCAGACTCCAAACCTCTTCCCCACTTTTAAAGTGCTGGCACCTCCCTCTCAGGGTGGGTTTGAGGATTACCAAACACTCGCAGGTGCTCAATAAATGGTTATTGTTATTCATACCGGACGTGCTTGTGCTTCTGGGCCCCTGCTACGTCCTGGCACCGTCACACCTGCTGGCGTCTGCCCTGGGGCTGGAGTTCTGGAGCTCCGGGGCCTGGCCCAGAGGTTTGGATTCACTTGGTCAGCATGTTCGCTTCCCAGGCAATCTGGTGTGCCCCGACTGAGAACCACTGCTCGAGGGGTACAGCCCCGTCTTCCAGCCAAGACGTTTCTACCCCAGAATGGACACAGGGACAAGAGACCCTCAGAACACTGGGACTGGGCAGCGTTTGCTCCTCTGGGGCCGAGAGGCCGGTGCTGGGCCAGAGAAGTGACGCGGCAGAAATAAGCACCCACCGCAGCAAAGGAACAGACGCCCTGGTGACACGTGGTGCGGGAGCTGTGCCCTCTGTGTCTTCAGGGGAAACTGAGGTGAAATTACCGAGGAAGACAGGCACTTCCTTGCAGGAGGCAGCTTCGGGGAGAACAGAGGTGCTGAGGGAGCTGGAACCACACCTGGGCTGAAGTCCTTAGAAGGCAGCAGTGAGACATCTCCTGAGATGACTGGACTGTGTTCCTCATGAATATCATGATTTCATGGATGGAAATTAAGAAAAATACCAATTGTGGAAAACACAGAAGAGCACAAAGGGAAAAAACTAAACCTGTAGGCCCACCACTGTTTAGGACACCCACTTTTGTCACCTAATATTTTCCCTTAATTTTTAGCAGCTGCGCGTGATATGTCTGGTTTAACCAGTTCCCCTGATTTCTCTGTATCGTAAACAACACCGGGGTGAACCTCCCGAATCGGATTTAGCAGGGAGAGTCACGTGCAGCATAAACCTTCTGGGGCGTGTGGAGGGACGCCTGAGTTGAGAGTAGAGGGGGCCCCAGAGAGCCCTTGCTCGGAATCACCTTTTCCGCATACTCTCCCAAGCTCGAGATTCATTTCTCCCCACAGCAGGTTTCTGTAACGCTGGTGTCGGAGCAGCGCGGAAACTCAACTCCCAGGGCGCCGTTTTCCTGCAAGGGGAAAGGTCTGCTTAGTAACGGGCAGAGAACAAAGGGGCTCCTAATGCAAGACAGGCTGGAGGGAGAGCAAGAAAGCACTTTAGCTGAAGGTATTTACAGATGTGGTCTCTAATCCTTGAGGATTCTTGGAAAATGGGAAAGGCGCCAAAAGGCAGAAGAGAAATGTCCAGGCCTACAAAAGAGAAAGGCAAACCCCAGGAATTCCAGACAGTGAACTTGCCCCTAAGCCCTCGTGAGATTCTGCAGCCGCCTGTTAAGTGGATGTGTTTGCGCATCTAGGAGAGGACCAGAGAGGACCACAGGGACAGCGTGGCCTTCTCTGCAGTTTTGCTGGAGGCCCTGGTCATGGTGATGCTAAATGGCTGCTCATGGAGCCTGCTGCGGGTATAGAGCAGTCACCACCCTCCCAAGCCTGGAGGTCACGGCATCGGAGCAGAGTCTCTCTCGTTAGGAGTCCCATCCCAGCATGCCCCAGACATGGCATTCTTTTATGAGAAGTGAGACACACAGGGGAGGAGAGGGACCTTTGAAATCCTGTTCTGGCTCCACCCCACTCCCCGTGCCCCCTCAGCGCCCTCATCTGTAAAATGGGGCGTCCTGTGTCCAGCACAGCGCCTGCCTGGCGCACAGGAGCCCTAGGGAATTATCAGTTTGGTCTTTGCTCTCTGGTGTCCTGGAGGTGGCACCCCCTCTCCTGACTGCCTGGCGCAGACTCTGCAGGGAGGAGCCTGGCCCAAGGCTAAGAAGGAGCAGCTGGGCCGTGGCTCCTCCTCTCTTCTCACTTTCCCCCTGCTCCTCCCCTGCCTGGGAGGGCACAAAACGCTGATTGCGAGCAAATTCCTGGCCTAGCACGGCCCTGCCGGCCTGGGGCAGAAATGGCTGCCGGTGGCCGAGGTCTCAGCAGGGCCGTGGGAGCCTCTCCCCGCCCTGCTTGGAGACAAGCTCGCTGGGAAGCCAGGGGCGACCTGAAGCCCGAGTATGACGCAGTGGTGATAGGAGCAGGTAAAGTGGGCTGAGCCAGGGCTGAGGGGCGGGAAGGCAGCCCGATTCAGAGCCTGCAGGGGCCCTTCCCTGCTCTGTCCACTCTTGGCAAGAGCAGGGGCTGTGAGGGGAAGCCCTCGATATGGCAGGCAGGCGCCTGGAGCTCTGGGGCTGGCTCTGCTGCTGACTTGCTGCGTGGTCTGGGGCAAATGTTTGCCCTCTCTGGGCTTGGGTCTTCCCATCTAGAATGGCAAACGAGCACTAGGTGACCTCAGGGAGTTCCCTTATCTCCTGCAAAATTACCTAGTTGCCACCATGCTCTCTGAAAGCCTGTGGTGTGCAAGGGTGGAAAGAAAGAGCCAGGAGACAACAGACAGGAGAAATCCAGCCACCCCACCTGCCCTGAGTTCTGGTCGACGCCCCTCGCCACTAAGGCTACCCACCCCCAGAGGAAAACCGGCGTCCTTTCATAAAGGGCAGGTAGGAAAAGACAGAACTGAGTCCCAGAGTCCCCACTGCCTGTCTGCAGAGGATGACAGCCCCCCACTACCTTGCACCCCTGGGACGCTTAGGGGGTCTGTGCAGTGATCCTGCGACACTTTGCTGACCCCCAGACTCAGTGTGCCAAAGTCACCAGGGTGACCGATCCGGAGAGGCAGTGGGCGCAGGACCAGGTCGCCTGCCCTCCCAGCTGTTGACTCACACTGAGTCCCAGATTCATCATTGCAGCGGGGTGTACAGAGACGGGACAGGCCTGACAGTGACAGGTGACACTCATCATACAACTGCAAAGTTGTATCCCTGTTTTGGCATTTCTTTGTTTTTGTACGTATTCAGGGCATTCTTGAGCTGCTGGGTGTTTAACAGTCGCCTTCCCAGGGAAAAATGTGTGATATGTGTGCGTATACGTGTGTGCACACACATATACATATTTATTATGAATACTGAAATAAAAGATGTGTAGCACACAATTTTACAAATAAAACATACAATACTCTTCGTTTAAATTCTGTGCAGCCAAGTGGTTCTTACCAAATGCTTTCTTTGATTTTTGTCAAACTCAGTAGCTAACCTGTGGTTGCAACTGACGAATGAGGGTAGTTCCGAAAGGAATAGTGTTCGATATTTTCATTTACTTTAAAGAGTAGAACTTAAGTAAAACAACAAAGATTTATGTTCCAACTTCACTCCTTTAATGACAGGAATGACTTTGCTCAATCAGATAATATTTTTCTAATACTAGAAGAATATTTCCTCCACTTTTGTGCTATATATTCACAATGTAACAGCTAAAGACACAAGTTTAATCTGCATTAGTAGCATTTTCTATCACTTTCTTAAGCCTAACAATCAACAAAACAATGAATTAAGCCCTGGGGTGTGATGTTTGCTTACTGTGGTGTAAATGCTCCCACCATAGCCTTTCCTGTTACAAACGCGAGGTCACTGAGTGTGATCTGCGGGGACACATGGTAGCACATCGCGGTGGGGCATGTCCTCATCACATGATGTGCCCACCGTCCAGGTGTGCACATAGAGGCAAAGACCGCAAGAGCATAGGTCATAGTCAAATGTAGTAAAATAATTAGGAAGTGGTGAGTTTGGAGTATTTTTTACCCTTGTTTTTAATTAATTTATTCAATTATAAGTTCATATAATTTAATTTATAGCAGTGGCTATTTGAGAACCAGCTCACAAATTTACTGGGCCGGTAGGAACCTTCTGTAGCACCCCAGGACTGGGCTCAGGAAATGAAGGTGCCCCAGGCCTCTTTGCCTCAGAGAAGCCCCCCACCTCCTCCTGCCCTTGGTCCCAGCTCTCCCCTGCTGTCTCCTAGCGGGGAAGGTTGACTCTAGGTCACCAGCTGCCTTAGTGACTTGCCCACAGGTGTGAGTCTCAGTGTGTGAGCTTTTCCTTGACATGGTTTCTTTAATTGCTAACCATAACACAAAGCCTGGTTTAAAGGCATTTGGGGCCTGAGTGAGGGACAGAGTGGCACAGTCCGAGAGAAGGGTTATCTCTTGAGTCCGGTACTGGCTGCCACCTGGAAGATGACTCTAGTCGTTTGACTAAATGTGTATAAGAATGACAGAGGAGCTTGTTAGAATGCAGACTCCTGGCCTCATACCCGGTGGTTGGGATTGTGAGGGTGAGCAGTCCACACACAGAGCCAACCAACACTGCGAGTGACTCCCCTGTGTGCTCATAGCGGCTCCACGACAGCCCACGCCTGCTGCCAAGGACCCTGGAGGCAGCCTGAGGACTAGCTGAGCCTGCAGCTTCAGAGCCCTTCAAGGGGTGCTGGGCCTCACCACACGCCACAGGAGGGCTCAGCCAGGACTTGGGGTGGGGGTCCTGGGTTGTTGGATCCGCAACCTTTGTCATTCAAGGTCTGCTTATGCTTTCGTGGGCTTACATGCCATGATTAAACTGGACCCAGCTGCTTGGAAGACTACTAGTTTTCCAAGATTGGTGACTGGCACCAATTAAACGACAAATAGCAGCCAGGTGCGATGGCTCACGCCTGTAATCCTGGCACTCCGGGAGGCAAGGTGGGAGGATCACTTGAGCCCGGGAGTTTGAGGTTGCTGTGAGCTAGGCTGACACCACGGCACTTTAACCCTGGCGACAGAGTGAGACTCTGTCTCAAAAAAAGAAAAAGACAAACAGCTGCCATTTGCTGCGGGTCTGCTGGGGGCCCGGTGCTTTACTATCCCGGCCACACCCCAGGTCCCTGCCACACCCCAGGTCCCTGGCACCCCCTCTGTTTGACATATGAAGAAGCCAGAGGCCTATGGCAGCTGAACAACTCGAGGGCCGTGCCCTGGCGAGTGGCAGGAGCCGGGTTGAGCCCAGGACCATGTGCCTTTCCTGTGTCACATGTGTCTGGGAAAAGGGCTCTTCACACCGCAGGTTCCACCCACTCAGGAGTCCCAGCCAGCACAGCATTTAAACTCTCTTATGAACGTTTTCAAAAGTACATAAAAATAGAGAGTATGTCAACCAGCAGCTTTTAAGATGAAATACAACCAGACAGACTATCACATGCTTCTCACGTGGTAAGAGTTAACGGTATTCATGAAACTTTATATGTGCGTGAGTGCCAGGACACAGCGGAAAAGGCACTTCTTCCTGTGGATTGCGGTCAAAGAGGTTTGAAACACTTGGTTTTAGAGATTCCTTTAACGGATGAGAAGTTGGCTTAGTGACCTCTCAAGTCCTGGGAGTCTCCGTGTGGGAAACTTAAACCAAAATCGACTCACCATGAAGGATCCGTCATGTGGGCCGTGGCTGCTGCCCTGTTTGTGGATATTTGTCAAGTTAACAGTGAGCATTTGATCTGAGGCAACACTGGGTTCAGGTCAGTGCTCACGTCTGACCATGTTGTCTGCTGACATCTTCAAAGACAGAGTCACCGTCTGTCCCCAAGTAGAAAACTGGGCCAGGTGTTCCAGACCAGGCCTGCCCCCCCCCCCCCCCCCCCCCCCCCCCCCCGCTGAAACTACTGGGGCCTGATCTCTGCCTGCCAGTGATTGTCCCCCAGCAGCCGGGAAGAGAAGGGCGGCCTCGGGCTCGGCCCAAGGGCCTGTGTGCTCCATGTGTGGCTCTGAGGCCAGGGCACCAGTTTCCTGGGAGCTTGTGAGGAATCACGCTCCAGCTCCCACCCCTCCCTGCAGAACAGACTCCCGGGGAGGGGTCTGGGGGTGGACATTACGTGGCTCCCCAGGGGATTCTGAGCTTAGCAAGCTGGGGGAACAGCTGCGCCCCACCCCCCCGGGCTTGGTGTTGAACATGAGACCCCAAAGCCAAATTCAGGCTCCTGGCCCAGAGGCACGCCTGAAGGACATCTAGTTACTCCAGCACCCACTGAGGCTGTACATGTTTAGTTGCTTCATTTAGTTGCATGTTTATTTTTGGAACACGGGGGATTGACAAAAACAAGGCCGAGTGAATAAAGCCTTCTTGGGCGCTGTCGTGCCCATTGTGAACCACACTTGGGCAAAACAAGCCACTCTTGGCAGCAGCTCCCCACATGCCCAGCGCTCCCTGGATGGCCATTTATTCCATGTGAGCTGGGCAAGCCCCGGTGGTGCTGTCCTGCGGTGACCGTGGCTTTCTTCCTGCCCCTCACCCCAGCAGAGAGCCACTGACCAAGCCAGGGGACAGGACTTTCCCAGCAGGGCAAGAACAGGGTTTCTGACGCCTACAGCTCAGGTGTTTCATGGGGTCGAGCTAGGTGCTGCTGTGACACCAGGTGCAGGTGGGTGGGAGTGGGGAGGGAGGGTGGCCACACTGCCCCAGGACAGTGTCTGGGGCACTGACCACTGACCAGTGACGCTGTCCCCCCCATCTCATTACAGGACACAACGGGCTGGTGGCTGTGAGTACCTCCCCTTCGTCGTCCCCTCTTCCTGGCCCCTGGGTGTGTGGCTCTTGGCAGCCGTGGGAGGAGTGCGAGGAGGCAGGTGGGATGAAGGCCGCAGGGAGAAGGAGAAGGTGCTGGCGGGCTGAGTGTGAGTCTGCAGTCAGCTGAGCAGGACATGGCGGGCTCCTTTTCTCCCCTTTCCTCAACGTGGAAAGTGGTTCCCCACGGCCTGTGGGAGCATCAGGAGTGATGAAAGGCCAGGGAGCATGTGACCAGCATAGCTGGCGGCAGGCAGGAGCCCAGGGAGTCATCCGACTGCAGGTCCTGGGCAGCCCACGTGTGTAGAGCCCTGTGCCTCAGCCCCGTCCAGACCACTTGCCCACCTGGAGCGCACACCTGCCGTGTGTCCAAAGGGGGCCTGGAGACGGTGAGGAGCCCAGGCTGGCAGAGGGCCAGGGCCCCATCCCCAACACAGCTGGCTTCCTGATCCCGAGCTGGGCCGGGCCAGAGTCACCCTCTGGCTGTGCTTCTGCGTCCCTGTCCCTCTAGGAGGTCACCGAGGGTTTCAAGGCACACACACGGAGCATCTTCCTGAAGCAATGGCAGCTCTGGAATATTAATATAGAGGGACTTACACTGAACCCTAAAACTGTAGCTGACGTGTCAGTCTTACTTTGACATTTCACAGGGGGCCTTTTGTACCTCAGCCGATCAGTAACTTTGAACATCGACTTTATATTAACATAAACTCGGGTTCATCTCCCACTTCTGCCAGTTTCCACCTGCAGAGGCCACAGTGAGGCCCTCGGCCCGTCCGAGCCACGGTCAACTGAGAGCGAGAGCCCCGCCCTCGCAGGGCTGCGGTGACGGTGAGGGACGATTTGCTGTGAGGATCTGGCACCTTCAGCCTTACACAAACGGTGGCTCTCACCGGTGCCAGTTCCCAGCCAGAGGAAGGCTAGTGTCAGTGCCCTTCAGCCAAAAACACCAGGAACACACCGTAGCTCACCAAGCTGGCTTCCCACCCATCGCAGGACGGGGAGCCGGGCCTCCATGGGAAGTGTTAGCGGGAGGCTGGTATGGGATTTGAGCTTGGGTTGGCCACCTGAGGAAAGGTCTAGAAAATAGGGGCTTGCTGTGGAGTAAATGCTGTCAGGATGTGGGGACAGTCCTACGACTGGGCATCCCAGTACATCTGAGCGTAGGGAAGTGACTGAAGGAGCAGCAGTCACTCGCGTCTGCCAAGAAGGGTGGCACAGAGGCCGTGCTTCTGTCTGTGCTCAGACAAAACTGAGCTGGCTCTGCCCCATTTTACCACGGTCTCCGGGTAGCTTTGTTTGAGGTTGCCAATCTGCGGAAGAGTTTATGTCTAACAGAAGGACAGGCACCTCCGCGTGCCAGGCCAGCTTCTGGGGGCCGAGGGCTGCTCGTTTTCCTTTCCCGGTGAGATATGTGAGGAGGGCAGATCCTGGGTCCGAACTCTCTGGTCCAGACACCTCCCCTCTCACCTCTGTGAGCCTGAGGCTCACTCCTAACCTCAGCGAGCCTCGGTTTTCTCATCTGTGAAATGGAGAGAATCACGGTGCCCACCTCTAGGCTGTGGGGCAGATTAAATGAGGTGACGCACATCACATCACAGTTGCCAAGTGAACTTTTAAAAAGTCTGGCTTTTAAACTACACCCTCCCTGTGGTCACGTTGGTGCCAGTAGTGGTGAAAAGACCAGCATTTTAGATCTGTAGGCTCATGCCCAGCTTGATTCAATGAAGATTTGTTGATTTTCCGCTACATGGTAGAGAAGAATTAATAGGAACCCTCGAGTCATTTTTTCCCCAAAGTAAAGTCCTGCTATAGACAGCCTCATTTATTGAGCATGTCCTATGTGCCAGGGGCCATTTTAAGTCCCATTTAGGGACCAGCTCCAATTAATCCTTGCAGCAGCCTTATAAATGCCAGGAGCATTTTCATGGGCCCCATTTTTTCACGTGAGGAAACTGAGGCAGTGGGTCAGGTGCGAGGCCGCAGTGGAAGGAGAGAATGAGGAGCTGGCCCTGAACAGCCTGGCTCAGCGTGCACCAGTCCAAGCTCTCGGCGTGGCCTCTTGCCGTGCCTGCAGGAGAAATGAGGCTGGCTTTCTGCCTGCAGGACAGGGACGTCCTGGGCAGGGTGGCAGGGTGCAATGTGAGTTCCCGGAGGGGTCAGGCCTCCAAGGAGGGAAGGTCACCTTCAGCTGGGAGGTGGAGGGGCAGCAGCAGGCATGTGGGACCTTAGAAGACAGCTGGAAAAGGCAGGAACAGGAGAAAACAAAGGGAACAGCATTCCCAGACGTGGGGACAGCATGAGCGGGGGTGGCACGCTGGCCTGCAGTGAGGACCCTTGGCCAGGGAGCCCGGACGTGCCTAAGGGACAAAGGGAGGGCCCTGTGTACCCCCCCCCCACCCCAGGCAGCGTACCTGCAGAGACTGGGGGTGAGCACGGCGGTCTTCGAGAGGCGCCATGTGATCGGGGGTGCAGCTGTCACTGAGGAGATTGTCCCAGGTGAGCCCCATCGTGGTGTGGGGGGCAGAGAGGGGTGACCTCTGGTGATGGCCTTCGTCTGATTCGGTTTCAGGGTTTAAGTTCTCCCGAGCGTCCTACCTCCTCAGCCTGCTGAGGCCGCAGATCTACGCCGACCTGGAGCTGAAGGTAGAGCCCCCCGGGCCCCAGGGTGGGGGGCGGCAGTTCTGTCTTCCCGCTGGGGCAGAGGCTCCCTTGTGTGCCCGAGGGGATTCCCGCACCCAGGTCTCTTCCATCCAAGGGTTTTTCTGTCCCTACGTGGTCTCCCTGCTGCGGTCCCACAGATGGGTTTTGTTTAGTCCACCCAGTGTCTTAAAAATGCGTAAATTTCATGCACAAATTGTCCCTCTTTTGAAGGGTGAGCTTTGCCAGCCTCAGGCCCATGTGGGCCCACCCTGCCTGCGTTTGCGCAGCTGCCTTGGGACGTGAGTGCTGTTTCTGCCCTCGGGAACTCCGGAGCTTGCTTTCCTTTCCTAGTGGCTTGAGCAGGAAGCTCCCCCAGGGACTGTCACCTCTTCCAGCTCCTGCGCTGTGTGGTGGGATCCTGGGGACACACATCTGGCCTTGTTCACCTCTCAGACCACCAACCGCTGTCCACAGGCTTGCGCCCCACCCCCTTCTGCACCCTTCCCCCTTCACGCCTCTTTTGTTAATATAAACTCCGTCACCACTTTCCTGAAGCTGACTTGGCTCCTGCCACTGAGGAAATGGCTCTTGGTGCCATCTGCACCAGCAGCTGCCGCACGCGATAGCACCAACTTTGTTCTAAATTCAAAGTTTGAAGTGAATAAGATGTTCTGCCACTGTTCACAGCTCTTTGGCTGCTCTAACGGGCTCACGTAAAGGATTTCTTTGCGCTCTTGAGAGAGAGGAAACGCCCTGGTACCAGGTCTGGATGAAATCTAGCAAAGGCCTGGGAGTAGGTTGCTGGTCTTCAGTCTGAGCCAGGGAAACGGCAGGCCCTGCTAGTCGTAAGACCTGAACCAAGGTCTCTGATAAAACAAGAGAAGGCAGAGAAACCGGCCCAAACCGGCTGGAACCCAGATGGCCACGAAAAGTGACCTTAGGTTACCCTCACTGCTCATGATGCTCTGCCTGCAATGTGTTAGCTTACGAAAAGAAACTCCCACCAGTGCAATGACAGTTTACAAACGCCATGGCAAGTCACGGAAGTTACCCTATGTGGTTTCAAAGGGGGAGGGACCCTTGGTTCCTGGAACTCCTCACCCCTTTCCCAGAAATCTTATGAATAATCATTCCTCTGCTTAACATAAAATTAAATAGAATGTACAAAATAAGACCCCAGAAACTCACGAGTGCTACTCTCTGTTGCTCTGAGAAATAGCCGCTGCCCTGTCTATGGGGTAGCCTCTCTTTTTCTTTTCTTAGTTCAGCAAATTTGCTTTAGCTTTACCCTGTCGGCTCACTCTTGAGTTCTTTCGTGTGTGAAGCCAAGAACCCACCTGGCCTTGCAGCCAGACCCCAGTTTGGGGATCCACTTTCCTGTATCCAGTCCATGCCAGACTACAGCAGAAGGCAGTTTGCAAACGCACCAGTTATCCAGATGTTGGGGAATGATGGTGGGGTTGACCCTTCTTTTCACAAACGCAGCTTAGGAAGACCAAGAATCACAGAATAGACTATCACTAGATAATTCTCTTTATTAAAAAGAAAAGTTACTCATCTGAAAATGATATTTGCCATAGTGTTCCTTTAACTGGAAGCTCCCAAGGGAACTGACCACGTGATTCAGCCTTTGACTTGGGCCACATTAATGGGAGCATGATGCTCCAATAAGGGAGAAGCAGTCCTGCTGCGTGAGACACAGGACTAAGCCCCCTGGAGGATGGAGCACCTTGTTTTAACACGACATTGACAACCTGGAGGGCAACTAAGCTCTTTCCAAGAATATTCTTTCCAGAACAATGATGAAGAGCATTTATTTTACCAGCGTCACAAGCTTCAATTCTCTATCTCGACTGAGCCTCACCTGCGAGATGAGAATCCACTGGATGATCAGGGAACTGAGATTCGGGGGGTTGGGTTCATACAGCTAGAAAATGACTAAGAATTCGAGCTGAGGTCTGACGACGCCCTGCTCTCGAGCTTGATGAGCTGCTCGGGCCTCTCGGCGGTGACGCTGCGCAGACTGCCACCCCGCCAGCCCCTTGCAGTTTGCAGCGGACCTGGTGTCGGGCCTCCGGAACCCAGCCGGCTGGTTCTGAGTCCCTGCGTCTCCCTCGTCTGTGAGATGGGCTGGTCATGGCACCTGCCTCCTGAGGCTCCGCGCCGAGATTGACAGTCACCAGCGCAGAGCCTGGTGCGCAGTAAGGGCTCGCTCAGCTGTCATTCTCACCCCCATTGGCTGCTGAGGAAAATGAAGGCTCCCAGCCCAAGCCCCCGTCAGGGTTTGGGATCACTGCCAAAGGATGCTCAAGGCCGTGGCCAGCCTGCCCTTCCGGAATGTCTCTGCTTTGGGGCAACTCCAGCTATGATAGTTGGAAAAGCCTCTTTTTTTGGTTTCCTTGTGCTTTCCTGAAACTTCTACTCACAGATGTCATTTCTGTCCTCTGGGGCCGTACCTTGTCTGCAACACGGCAGTCATACATGGAGTCCACAGAATAGCTCGCTGCCTGCACTGCCGTGAGCACAGTGGACAGTGCCCCTGACCTCAGAGAGCTTACGTTCCACTTGGGCAAGACAAGCAAAAACTAAACATGCAGTTAGCCACGTGGTGACAAGTGCTTTGGAGAAAAATAACGCGGGGCGAGGGGGCAGGCAGTGGCGGGGTGGTGGGGGGAGGCCTGGCTGCGGCGGCAGCGTCTGAGCAGAGACCTCAAAGCCGCGAGGAGCAGACCGTGGGCCTGGGAAAGAAGGCTCTGGGCGGCGGGACAGTAGCGTATTTGTGGAGGCAGCACAGCCCCTTTCGTTTTATCTGTGCCTCCTTCGAAGAAGTAGATATGCTCTTGGAGAGTTCTGTGCACTAACCAAATATTTGTAAATCAAGTCATATTTTAAGTGCGTCGAGGGAACTTCCATTGAAAGTGACCCTGGGGTAAATGAGTCTGAAAAGTAAATAAAATTTTCTGATGTGAATAATTTATCTACTTTGTAAGTATGGATTTTCACATAACCATTGCTTTATTGTGTCTTTCTGAAGTTTAATTATTTATTTCTGAAATGGGGTAGTTGCAGACCAATGCTGAGAGCCAGGGCTTTGGAGTCCCAGAGATGTGGTTTTGAAACCCAGAGTCACCTCCTAAAGTGAACCAGGGACAAGTCGTCTAGCTCCTCTGAGCCTCTGTTGTTCCATTCGTACACTGAGGATGACAACACCGTCATGCACTGCGTGACGACGTTTCGGTCAAAGACGGACCGAGTGTGTGGCGGTGGTCCCATAAGATTACGGTGGGGCAGAAAAATTCCTGTTACCCAGCGATGCCGTAGCCACTGTAATGTCAGTGCAACACATACTCCTGTGTTTGTGGCGACGCTGGTGTAGACAAACCTACCACGCTGCCAGCCGTAGAAAAGTATGGCACATATAGTTACGTACAGCGCATAATACTTGATAGTGATAGCAAACAACTTGGTTATTTATGTATTTATTATACTATACTTTTTATTGTTATTTTAGTTAAAAAGTTTATTTTACTTATTTCAGTTATTTTTTAAAAAGCTAACTGTAGAGCAGCCTCAGGCAGGTCCTTCCGAGCTGTTCTGGAAGAAGGCGTTGTTGTCATAGGAGACGACAGCTCCACTGTGTTACCGACCCTGCAGGCCTTCCAGTGGGCCAGATGCGGAGGTGGGAGACAGTGATATTGGTGATCCTCACCCCGCAGAGGCCTAAGCTAATGTGTGTGTTTGTGTCTTAGTTTATAACAATAAAGTTTAAAAAGTAAAACATAAAAAGCTTTTGAAAATAGGCGCTCACAGAATAAGGATATAAAGAAAGAAAATATTTTTGTGCATCTGAACAGTGTGTTTGTATTTTAAGCTAAATGTTAAATGTCTATAAAGTAAAAAAAGTTACAATAAGCTAAGGTTAAATCATTATTGAAGAAAGAAAACATTTTTACAAACTTAGTGTAGCCAAAGCGTACAGTGTTTGCAAAGTCTAGAGTAGTGGACAGCAGTGTCCGGGGCCTTCACACTCACTCGCCGCTCCCTCACTGAGGCCCAGAGCAACTTCACATCCTGCAGGCTCCACTCACGGTCAGTGCCCTATCCAGGTGTGCAAATTATCTTTCACACCATATTTTCATGGTGCCTTTTCTGTGTTTAGATATGTTTAGATACACAGACACTTACTATCTGTTACCGTTGCCTACGGTGTTCAGCACAGTCGCATGCTGCACAGGTGTATAGCCTGGGGGCAGTAGGCCACACCACGCAGCCTAGGTGTGCGGCAGGCCATGCCATCCAGGTTTGTGTACACGCACTCCATGGTGTTCACATGACAGAATCATCTGATGATGCATTTCTCAGAACATATCCCTGTCATTAAGCAACACGTGACTGTACTTACAAAGTTGTGAGATAATCACTATAAACCCTATTACAGTCCCTGGCACAGAGGAGCATGGCGTGGTGTGGAATGGTGTGGTGTGGTGAGCTATGCCACCCTGGGGTTCCTGGGCAAGAGGCTTTTCATAAACTTATATCTTCAGAAAACAGGAAGCAGGGCCACACACCTTAGGAACCTGCAGGCAGGTACCTAAACGGTCGCACAAACACAATCAGAGAAAGGTCGCGGGCAGAGACCACAGATCCCGTAACATGTTGCCTGTGCTGTTGGTGTTCTGCAGAAACACGGGCTGAGGCTTCACCTTCGGAACCCCCACTCCTTCAGCCCCATGCTGGAAGAGGGCACAGGAAGCAAGACGCCCAGGTCCCTTCTGCTGGGCACAGACATGGCGGAAAACCAGAAGCAGATCGCCCAGTTCTCGCGGAAGGACGCCCAGGTAGGAAGAGCGACCAAGGCCTGAGCTCCTCCTCCCTCGTAGCCTGCAGGTGGCGCTTCAAAAAGATGGGCCTGGTTGGATTTTCCTAGGACACGTTGTCCAAAGGCCACAGGGGCTTGGACAGGATACCCCGCCCCCCGCCCCCAAAGGGCTCCAGCATGCGCCTGATCTCGGGCACTGAGAAGAGAAGGGGACGGAGGATGGTGACTAAGACTTGTGGACACAGGAGGCCCCCACACCACGTATGTTCAGATGGTCTCCGCATGCCGGATTTCAGAAGGGCACCTGTTGGTGTGTCCTTGTGCTGTGTGTGTTCCCGTGTTCCTCCTGCTTTCAGGCAGAATTCCAAGTGTTTATCCACATGAAACCCAAAGAGCAGGGGGAGGGATGAGCAGAGGCAATTTAGGATGCAGTGAACTGGATCAGGAACTTAGGACAAGAGACCGGCGGTAATGTTCACCCAGTTTGGCATCTCAAGGCACCATCCTGGCAGCTCAAGGCAAGAGAGCGTCTGTGAGGGTGTGCAGGGCTGGCGAAAGGCGAGCACACATGGGGTGGAGAGGGTACGTTTTTTCCTTGGATTGCATTCTAGGGATTCACTGGGTGGCTTTGTCTAGATGAGTCACTGAATTATGGAATGGGCCTGGTGCAGTTGGTTCTGCAGATACAGAAAGATGCTTTGAATGGCCATTTTGGTACCAAGCCTGGATACAAGCTGAAGGTGTAGTATTAAGTCGTATTTTGGTGGAGACATTTTGTAAGAAGAACCTAGGTTAAGGGGGTCCATGTACGTTGCTTTTTGTCGTGTCAGTCTAAAGTTGGCTGAAACGTGGCACAGACGCTCACCAGTATCAGAATCACCTGGGGAGCTTGGCTTTTTGGAAGTGCTTCTCCTGGGATTCTGTGGAGCACCAGGCTGGGGACCACCGCCCCTGGCCCCCCTGCTCCATACCCTGCCCATCTCAGAGGCCCGGGAGTGGATTCAGCATGAGGCCGGGGCCCTGGGCCTGCAGGACTGTGGCTGTGGCCCTGCCCACTAGTGGCCACACAGGCAGCAGGCAAGGGCCCACCTCCCACGGTGGAAAGCGAGGAGCCTGGTTTCCGGTGGTGTCTTTGCGTGTTGTCATATTAAAAGCCTGCTCTATGGAAAGCTGTTTAACTCCGTTTTTACCAAGACTTCCCAGATGTATTTCAGCATGGAACTTTTCTGTATGTAACATGTGTTACAAGGCCATGGATATGTCCATGGGTAGGGAGAGACCAGAGTTAAAAGTTCTGGGCTAAGAATCAAGGTAGGGCCCCCGGTGGCACAGGCACCGTCCCTGCTCCTGTGCCTGTCGGGGAAGAAGGGAGGGTGTGGAAACCAGGCTGAGAATGGACTCTGTGGTGGGAGCTTGAGGAATGAGAGGAGGCGGGCTTCTGTCACTGCGTGCGTCCAGACAGCAGTGAGACGTGAGGACCGGGAGGGAACAGTCGGCACTCAGGGCGACAGGCGAAGAGATCTGTCACCAGTAACATGTGAAGGTGTGGAAGGACAGAAAGAAGAAACTTCTCCATGGTTTTATGGTGATCACAGAGGCCACGCCTTGGGATGCCTGCGGTTTTCTGTGGTTCACAACATGCTGGTCAGCATTAGCCCCAGGTCCCTGTCACCATCCCAAGTGTCTCTCCTATTGCCTGGGATCCCTCTGGCCTTCCCTGACACAGGCTCCCCGGTGTTGATGCTGACACAGAGACCTAGACCTGGGGGACCCAGCAGAGCCAAGCTGAGCCACGGGGGCAAGGCCTGCAGAACTGTCACGGCTCAGTCGTGGGGTGCAGCGGGCCATATGGAGGGCCCAGTGTGGGGGCAATGTTCCTGTGGGGTTCTGGACGGTGGGCCTGACTTAGAGCCCTGTTCCAGGCCTTTCCCAGATACGAGGAGTTCATGAACCGCTTGGCATTAGCCATTGACCCTCTGCTGGATGCAGCCCCCGTGGACCTGGCGGCCTTCCAGCGTGGCTCCCTGCTGCAGAGGGCCAGGTCGCTCTCCACCCTCAAGCCCCTGCTGCAGGCAGGTAAGTCCAAAGCGCAGGCCTCAGGGCACGAGTGACCTTCACGGAGGTGAGCCCATTTTCTCGATGCCTGGACGTGAGCCTGAACCTCCAGGGCAGCCTGCCAGCTGCGATCAATTAATAGGCTGCAATCAATTAAGGGCGGTGCCCTAAAGATAGAGCCTGAGACAAAGGCTGATGTCCAAGTACTTTATTTTGAAGGGTGATCCCAAGGCACAAACATAGGGGAAAGGAGGAGTGAAAGTGGACCGAGGGAAAGTCGATGCCAGAGTGTGGCATTGCACTGGCCACCACTGTGGGTGACAAGGTGCCAGACCCTGCACACCCTCTGAGAAGCCTTATGAAATGCATCTGAGGAACATTCTCGGGAGAAGGAAAGGAAAATACTTATCCATTGGGTTCTGTCCCCCCAATAACTCCTGCACATCTGGGCTGCACATCTGTGGGTGCCAAGTATGTTCCCATGGGTGTCCTATCATGGTGCCAGTGGAGTCCCAGGGAAGAAAATGAAGGGGTGCATTTTCTAGGACTGAAAACCCCAGGTGTGGGGTTGCACTGTGTCATGCTGATCAAAGCCTGCATGGAGCTCCTCACCATGGCCAGGGCTAGAATAAGACACAGAGGCCAAGAGAATTTGAACAGCCGCCCCCATAGGAGAAGGATACTGGATTTGGGCTCAGCAAGGGAAAGTTCTGTGATCAATTAGTAATGTCTGCCATGGGTATGAGAAGGGAAGATTCACCACGGGTGCTATTATTTTCTACCACTTCTCTAAGGTATACACACCAGTTTAGCTACTATTAATATATCCTAGAAAAATACCAAATTAGTTGACTATGGTAAAAAAAAGAAAAAGCCCACAAAACTCCAGTGGCATATAAACATTTATTTCCCACGTATCTGTGTGGTAGCTGGCTCAGCTGACCTGGGCCAGGGTAGCTCTGCTCCAGGTACTCTCATCCTGCTTTCGGAAGCAGCTTGCTAGTCTGGGCGTTGACTTCTCACATTAATGGCAGAAGCACAGAGGACAAGCCCTGATGTACAGGCCTGTTTCAAGCCTCAGCTTGTGTCACATCTGCAAACAATCTGTTGGCCAAGCAAGTCCCACGGATGAGCCCAGAGTCAAGGAGCAGGCAGGCTGACCCAGCTGTGGTGGGTGGGGGGCACTGCAGAGTTACACGGAAAGAGTGTGGAGCCAGTGGAGTCTATCACAAACGCCAAAAGGAGACATTGCCTCTCAGGTAAGCAGTCCAAGGAGCTTGGTGCAAAAACCATGCAATAAACATTTACTAAGCAACTACTATGTGCCAGACACCAAGCTAGGCACAGGGGCTACAATGGCTAGAGACTGTGATCCCTGCCGTCAAGGCCTTAATCCTAGTTACTCTCTGAAACTGTCTGAATCGGGGTCAGAGGAATGGAGTAGCCACGCCGGCTACCTCCCAGGGCATGGGCCGCACAGAAGCTCCTAGTAAAGGAATAAGTTACAAGTGAAAAATTTTCAAAAACGATGCCGGCAGCCAACATGCATGAAGTGCCTATGTACTTGCAAATGTTTTACATATCTCACTTAATCCTCACAATAGCCCTTGGAGGCATAAAATATGACTCCCATTTTACAGATAAAGAAACAAGTTCAAAGATGTTAAAACTGCGCCCAAGGCCTTGCAGCCAGTGAGAGGCGTGGCCAGGACTCAAACCAGATGGGTCCCCTGCTACCTGCCTCCCATCAGAAAAGCTCAGCCGCCTGCCATTCTTTTGTCCCCTGCATCGAGGTCAGAGTGTTTCCTTATTGCTGTCTCAATTTTCGTTTGTGGATCTTCCCTTTAGGCCGCATCCTGGGGGCCCAGCTCCCCCGGTATTACGAGGTCCTCACGGCTCCCATTGCCAAGGTGAGTGGCTCCCCTACTTCCGCCCGACCAGGCCCCCCTCCCTTCGAGGCCCCTGAGCCCTTCTCCCTGCTGTTTTGCTGTCCAGGTGCTGGATCAGTGGTTTGAGTCAGAGCCTCTAAAAGCCACTCTAGCAACGGACGCTGTGATTGGAGCCATGGCAAGTCCCCGCACTCAGGGGAGCGGGTGAGTGAGGGGGTTCAGGCAGGGCACAGGCCTACGCAGAAGCAGGGCACATTCCCCAGCAGGGGTGAGAACACTGAGCTCGCCCAGTGAGCCCAGTTCTAAGCCACGTACTTCATATGATTAATTTAACCCTCAAGCAACATCTGAGAACTGTGGTTCAGAGAAGGGAAGTGTCTTGCCCAAAGTCACACAGCTATTAAGTGGCAGAGCTAATTTACAGCCTCAGCTGTCAGACCCATCCCCCATTTCTTCCTTCTTGGCTACTGCTTCCTACTGCTTCACTAAGAAAATCCTCTCCCCCATCTCCCACTGTGGTATCTTGACACTAATGTCTTCTTTCCTCCCTGTCTTCCCTCCCCCCGACCCCACCAACTCCCTAAAAGGCCCGCACTACCTCCCCCCCATGTTCCTTTCCCTGGGCCCCAGGACACACACAGACACCCTTGTATGGACAGGGAGCTCCGTTCTCTTTGCGGGTGGGGGTATGTGTTTACAGCCCAGTCCGAGAGGTGGCAGTCAGACACAGCGAAGTCTGCAGCTGCGGAATGACTTAATGAGCCCTGTGGAGCGGGCATGGCAGGGTGTGTGTGTGTGTGTGTGTGTGTGTGTGTTGGGATGGAGGACGCTGCCAAGTGTTGGGCCATTTCCAGTGCTCCAGAAGGTGCAGCTAGAAGCTGTCTACGTGGCTTTTCTCTTGAGGGATGAGAGCACCCTGGAAAGTGGTTTCCAACACGCATTAAGCCACCCCGGGTTCCCCGGGGCCATGGAGAAGGGGGGTCGGCAGCAGTTGCTCCGCCTTGGCCAAGCCTGTGATCAGCTGGCACCGTGGACCTTCCAGCTGGGGCCTCCTGTTCTTCTGTCCTCAGGTCTTGGGGCGGCTCAGCAACTGCTCAGTTTGTGAAATGTGCCTTTAAGTCATTTGTTTCTTCATTAATTGTTTCAAGAATTATTTTTGGAGCACTGGCCTATGCTAGGTGCTGGGGACAACATGCGAGGGGCTGGTAGTGAACGGAGCAGAAATCCTAATGGGGAGGACACAGAGCGAGTGATGGCAGTGAAGTGGCGCGAGCACTGTGACAGGAGGCACAGCAGGGGGACAGCCTGGGCCAGGGTGCCAAAAGGCCTCCATGGGGAAGAGACGTTTGGTCTGAGACCCGAAGGGCGAGGAGTTAGCTAAACAAAAGACGAGGGAGGAAGGGAGAGAACGGCAGGTGCAAATGTTGGGGTTCAGAGAACGGGGGACCCATCCAAGGAACCTCCAAGCCGGTTCAGGAGGGGGGTGGGGAGTGCAGCGTGACCAGGGCCAGGCTGGCCAGCAGGCAGGAGCCCTGGAGGCCACTTTAGGAAACAGGCATCCCCTGAGAGCCGCGCCCAGCTGGTGAGGCTTTGGAAGGAGATGAAGAAGCAGCTGGAGCAGGCTGGCTTTCAAGAGGAGGCCCCGGCTCTGCAGGGGAGAAGACGTGGGAGGTGGTGGTCCGATGAGGGCACCACTGCCGCGGTGCGAGGAAGGAGAGAGGCCGCGGGGCTCGGGCGTGTGCAGAGGGTCTGTGGAAGGCAGAGTGGGTGACGTTGTTGGGTGAGGGGGGGCAGGGACTGGTAGGGCTCAAGGCTGACACCTGGTTTCAGATGGAAACTGAGGGCGCCTTTCACTAGGATAGGGAGGACTGAAGGAGAAAGAGGCTGGAGGCTGGGGACAAGCTGAGGGCTTGACGATGCCTGCCAGAACAGCACGTGAATGTGGGTAGCTGCACATAGGGGCTGGGGCTCAGGACAGCCCGGGAGCGGCGGGTTTGGGTGTCGCTGCCACGTTATCGGTGATGGAGCTGGGCACATAGACGTTTGCCTGAGCGAGGGTGCAGCGTGAGAAGGCAGAGGGCTCTTGCAAGAGCTCGGGCTCACTGAAGGCCACTGGGAGAGGGACAGCTCAAGGTCAAGATGGAAGGGAATATTTGCACCTGGAACTCCAGGAGATTAACTCCCACCTGCAGGCCCTGACTCGGATGGTCTGTCCTCAGGTATGTGCTGCTGCATCATGTGATGGGGAGCCTGGAAGGCATGCGGGGGGCCTGGGGCTATGTCCAGGGGGGCATGGGTGCCCTCTCTGATGCCATCGCAAGCTCGGCCACCACGCACGGAGCAAGCATCTTCACTGAAAAGGTGAACGGCCTCTCCATCCCACCCCAATTATTGGCAAGGGTCCCAGGATAGGACGTCTGGGATTCGGAAGGTCCCCTGTGTTACTGGTGAACGAGATGGGGCTCCAAACCCAGGGACTAAGGTTGCACAGGCTGTTAGTGGCTGAGCCATTGCCAATGAGGTCCCAGTTCTTCTGACCACCCCCTTCGAGTTCTCTGATCACTACGCCACGTTTGGGCTGAGCCTTCGTGTTGGAGGGGTGCGTTAGGGCTTCATGGAGACGCTGCAGCGCCTGGTGGGGTGGATTTGGGACGCGGAAGCTGCCAGTGCCTAGGAGCGGCACAGACAGTGGACACCCCACTAGCTCCAACCTGGATTCCCCTTCCTGGGGGGTTCCTGGGGCCTCTTTCTGGTGGGCTCCAGGCGGTGGCTAAGGTGCAGGTGAGCAGCGAAGGCCGTGTGCGAGGAGTCGTGCTGCGAGATGGCACGGAGGTGAGGAGCAAAGTGGTGCTGTCCAACGCGTCGCCGCAGGTCACCTTCCTGAAGCTGGTGCCACAGGTGAGGCGGGCGTGTGCAGGTTCGATGTCGCCAAGACAGGGGGTGGAAAACCGGGGCCTCAGGGTGCGAGATGCAGGTGCAAGTCTCTGTCCTTGGGGAAGCAGGCGGGTAACGGGCAGGTGGAAAACAGGGAAGAAGCCGCACAGGTGAGGAGAAAGGGCCTGGGAGGTGCGGTGGGCAGAGCCAGAGCTGGAACCCATGTCTGACTTTCCACCCAGAGTTATTTCCACAACTTTCCTGCTGTCCTGATTGCTTCCCTCTGTCAATTACCTATTGTAATATTAATGATTATTAAATAATCAATGAACAAGCAAGCACAAAACTTGTGGGCATACAAGAAGTATTAGCACCCAGATCTGGAGAATTCTGTTGATCTTGGCGAATTCAGCTGCTGTGGGCTTGCTCGTGCCTGCGCCGTCAGCCGCGGGTCAGCGGGCCGGCTCTGCTGATCTTGGCGGGACTCGCTCGTCTGGCTGGCGGTGGCTGGTCCAGGATGGTTTCTGCGGGGACAGCGGGGGTGACTGAGCTCCGCTGCATGAGTCTCTCATCTTCCGGCTCCGTAGTCCGGGCATGTTCTCAGGGTCTGGCAGAGGACAAAAGCAAGCGCGATCGATCATGCAGGCGTCATGTTGTTTGCTCTCTTTGCATCGTATTTCCTAGCATTGCCAAAGCCAGTGTCACGGCTGAGCCCAGAGCCAGGGTGGGAGGGCACCAGTAAGTTACGTGGCGGGCGGTGTGCACACAGGGAGGGCGAGCATTTGGGGCAATTTTTTTTTTTTTTTGCAATTGACTCTACCTTTCCTGTCCCCAAAATGTACAATAATGTGTATATGAGCAGGGAGCTCCCAGATAGTCTTGGGGCTGTTCTTAGGAACAAGGCACCACTTTTTCTGAGTGATTCCACTAATAAAATTGAACACACCTCAGTGCGAAGCACCTTGTAAAGGCCATTCTAAGATAATCGAGACTTCCGGGAGCAGACAGACAAGAAGTGAAAGGATGCCTGCAAACCGCGCGGGAAGAGGTGTGAGCTATTCAGGCAGGACTGCTGGAGGGTGCAGGGGAAGAAGTGGTTGGCACTGAGCGGGAGGGGATCCAGGAAGGCTTCACAGAGGAGGTGGTTTCGTCTGAGCTCTGAAAGATGAAGAGCATTTCGGGGGGCAGAGGTTGAGGGACCTGCGGCAGCTTCCTTGGGGCCTTGGACATCTCAGGCCTTTCACGGAGCTTTCTCCTTCCAGGAGTGGCTTCCGGAGGAGTTCGTGGCAAGAATCTCTCAGCTGGACACCCAGTCTCCTGTCACCAAGATCAATGGTAAGGGGCACCCCAGATTGCAGGGCTGTGTCTTTCAACGTATCTGAGTAAGAGCGGCCCAGGGCTGGGAACAACTGGCCTCCGCCCTCATCTCCGTTCCCTGCCTCTACCTGCCCCCGGTTCCAAGATGAAACACTTGTCACACTTTCCTGCTCCCAGTCCCCGGTTTGGGGGAGCAGGTGCCAGCTGCAGAGGGAGGACCCTGGCGGCCGACACCTGACCCTCCCTTTGGGCCCCTCAGTGGCTGTAGACAGGCTGCCCGACTTCCTGGCAGCCCCCAGTGCCCCGGGGGGGCAGCCGCTGCCGCATCACCAGTGCTCCGTCCACCTGAACTGCGAAGACACCCTCCTCCTCCAACAGGCCTTCGAAGACGCCGTGGACGGCCGGCCTTCCCGCAGGTGGGGCCTGGGCTTTGCGCCCCTGATGCTCTTACACATGGGCCTGGGGTGGCGGGTGGCTGTCATTGTCCAGGCACAGCAGAGAGCGGCCTCTTCCATCTGGTGTTAATCTTCACAGTGACTTAGGATCTGCCTGCATCCATATTTCAATCCTAAGGGCAGGAAGCAGGTCACAGCTCTGCTGGGCGCCAGGGCAGCCCCAGCGGCTGTTTCGTTCGGCCTGCTCTGGAAAAGGGAACCAGGCGGCTTAAGCTTGGTTGAAATATGGCCACCCTAGTGCCTGCATCTTAGGCCCGGCCCCTTTACGCATGGCATTTGCATTGTCTATCCAGACCCTGGGGACATTTGCTTTGGGCGCCCTGGTTGGAGCACAGCTGTGGTGGTGGAAGGCCAGGACAGGCCATGCACCCAGGGGCTGGGCATAGGTGGGCTCCTTAGGGTGGTCCGGACTCCCTAGCGGCTGCTAAGCCCGTGTAATGAACAACCGCAGTGGCCGTGCAGCAGCAATCGCCCAGTGTTGGTGTCCTCTCAGGGCCTTCACTGTGTCCCCAGCCATCGCAGGGGCCCTTCCCTGGGACCTGACCCCCTCTCCTCCCTGCTGGCCACAGGCCCATGATTGAGATGTGCATCCCCTCCGTGCTGGACCCCACGCTGGCGCCCCCTGGCTGCCACGTCATCTCCCTCTTCACTCAGTACACGCCCTACACGCTGGCTGGGGGCAAGGTCTGGGACGAGCAGGAGAGAAACGCTTACGCAGACAAAGGTAAAGAGGGCCACACTGTTCTGTCCCCAGAGTGTCAGCGGGCCAGTGACCCGACCGGGCCCTCTCCTCCTGACTGCCCCATTCAGGACGGACACCCGCAGGTGCTGTCCCAGAGGGAGAGGAGGACTCCACGCAACCTCACGTCAGCATAGTGAATGTCTTCGGGGTCAGGAGCTGGGCCAAGGAAGCCCAAAAGACACAGTTCCTGCCGTCGAGTTGCTCACAGTCTAGTGGGGGAGACTGAGAAAGGTTTTAAAGGATGAATAGGAGTTGCCCAGGCAGCAGAGGGCGTTCCAAGCAAAAGAAACAGCTTGAGCAAAGCGAAAAAAGCTTCGCATATTCAAAAGACAGCAGTAACGTTGTGTATAGGGTTGGGGTGAGGAGGTAGGAAAGAGTGGGGGGCTAGCCTGGCCCACCCATAGATTTGGGGGTGAATTATTTATTTGCCTGTGGACTGAATTTTTGTTTTTCACTTACTGAGGTATAATTTGCATATGATAAAATAAACCCTTATAAGTATATAACTTAGTGCATGTTAGGAAATTCACCAAGTTGTACAACTATAACGCCTCCCCCTCTTCCTGATACCCCTCATTTCTCCGCTGTGTGGCACCCAGTGTTCGATTGGATCGAGGCCTACGCCCCGGGCTTCAAGGCCTCTGTGGTGGGCAGAGACATCCTCACGCCGCCAGACTTGGAGAGAATCTTTGGGCTTCCCGGAGGGGTGAGTGTGAGCCTGGGGGTCTCCCCATGTTCTTCTCCCTGCACCCCCACCTCCTGACTGTGCCCTCTCGGCTTTCATCAGGACGGGAGGACAGTGGCAGAGTCCATGGCTGCGAGGGGACAGGGAGGTGGTCAGAGCTAGGGAAGGGGGAGGAGCGGGGACACAGAGGCCCAGCCGAGAAGGTCGCCAGCACTGTGGCCCTTCTGCCTCAGGGTCCACATCCTCTCTCCCATCTGACTTTCTTCAGAGGGAGCCCGTCCTTAAGGCAGCGTGTCCTCGGACTGCTCTCCTAGTTATCAAAATCTAGAGATGGGAGGCAGGGAGGCCCGTTAGGAGGCTGCGTAGAATGGTCTCACGTGGCTACCGAGCGCCCAGAGGGTCCTGGGCTGTGAGTGTCGGATGCACACAGCCTGCAAAGACGTAGTATGGAAAAACACGTAAGATGTCTCATTAATAATTTTTATATTGATTGCATGTTGAAATGATAATATTTTGGATATATTTTGATATAAATAAGATATATTATTGCCATTAATTTCACCAGCTGGCTTTTCCTTTTTAAATGTGGCTACTAGTTAATCTAAAGTTACATACATGGCGCCCATCGTATTTCAGTGGGCAGCGCCGGTCCGGACGCAGAGCAGAGCACGCTGGGCGGTGGGACGGAGGCGTGGGTGGTGTGGCGGGCATGGGCAGGTGGCTTGAGCGGTCTGGAGGGGGCCTGCCGAGGCCAAGGGGAGGAAGGGGATGTCGGCCATTGAGGCCGGGAGATGGGGGCGGGGTGGACTTGAGGGCAGGCCAGGGGCACAGTTTGGGACAAGGTGAGGGGCAGGGAGGGACACTCCCGGGGTGACGTCCTACGGACATTGGTCTTGTTCCAGACATCCCCTCGGGTCCCCTCCCCTTGTCCCAGACTGCCTCCCTTCTCGGCCTGGGGCTCGAGTCACCTGAGCCAGCGGAGCAGAACCGTGGCCCCTTTGCTGTCATTTACTGTGATCCTGCTGGAGCTTGGACACCGGGGTCCAGGCTCAGGTGGACGCCTTGGCAAAGAAACATGTTTCAGCAGAAGCGTGTGCCAGCAGCCAAAAACGTCAAACCCTTCTCTTTTTCACACAGAATGAGCGAGATTCATAGTCCACAGCAAAACCCCTACAGTTGCCCCTTTTGTCTCCCATCCGTCCTCCTCATGCTCTGAAGATGCCGCCTGCCCTTCTTCCTTCCTGAAAAACACCTCTGGAAAACTGTCCCGCAGCCCTAGGGCTTGTGCCTGTTCTATCTCATCCCCTTTCCTGTCTGCATCTTAATAACCCGAGAAAATACCCCGGAAGGAAAAGAACCTTCCTTGGAGAACAGGGCCGGGGAGGAAACCCAGCCAGGGCAGCGAAGACGCAGCACTCCTATGTCAATGACAATGGCCCTGCCTCCGCAGAACATCTTCCACGGTGCCATGTCCCTGGACCAGCTCTACTTCGCCCGCCCTGTGCCCCTGCACTCCGGCTACCGCTGCCCTCTCCGTGGCCTGTATCTCTGCGGCAGTGGGGCCCACCCTGGTGAGTGACTCCGCCCCCCGCTGAGCTGCCCCTCAGGGGGCTCGAGGGTGTGTCCCGGTGGGGGTATCTCTCCAATTCCAACCCCTTCCAACTCTGGGTTGTGAGAAACCCATGTCCCTAACCCTACCCATCTTTTAGACCAGGAAGCATCTTTCTTGTGCCTATTCTAAGCCTGACTGATCTCGCTGGGGCTACTGTTTATTTCATGTGGACGCTTTCTCTGGGCCGTGTGGGCCCCAGCCTCCCAGAAAGCGTCTGTGCTTTCCCCCTCCGGGCCTTATTCTCGAATTTTAATTTCGTGTGCTAAGTGCCTGGCACGTGGACTCTCAGACTTTGAGACTGTGAACTGTGGACCTGGACCCCCTTGGAGCAGGAAGCCCGGAGCGGGGCCCAGGGTCGGCTATAGCAGTTGTTCCAGTTGATTCCACTGCCCCTGAGCCCAGCACCGCCCTCCATGCAGCCCCCTCTGCTGTCGCTGTCTGTGAGCCCCGCGCCCGCCCGCTCCCTGGGGGTTAAGCAGAGCCTTGGTTCATGGGAGATTCCCTTCCAGGAGGAGGCGTCATGGGAGCCGCTGGACGGAATGCAGCCCACGTGGTCTTTAGGGACCTCAAGAGCATGTGCCCTGAATGAACTCTGACCCAGGAAGAGCTCACCCCTGAATTCTAAGTGCTCCACTGGGTCAGCTTCCCAGGAAGCTCAGCTCCGAAGGATATTACTGGAGGCAGTCAAGTCCTCAAGGCTCAGGCCATTATTTTAGAAGCAACCTAAAGTTACACTTAATGCAAATTAACCTTGTACCTCGTGCCTCCCATGAATGAACTAGTTTGTTTTATTAAAAATGATATTTTATACACAGAGTTTGCTTGAATTTTTTTCTATGCATTAGCAGGACTGTGTAATAATGGGTGGGATAGACGCGTTTGGGACACTCAGCGTTCTCACCAGATCAGCTCAGAACTGTCCATTTGATGGTGGAAGAGTCTGCCCCAAGCGTCCCCTTCTCCCTGGCTGGGGCCCCACTCCCAGCTGTTGGGGGACTGCCCCGGTGAGGCCCAGTCAGCTGCTGCCACAGGCCTGGCAAACGGGAAGAGTGGACCCATTCCCCAGTGACCCACCAGGTCACCCGCAGGGGCCGTGGGCCTGAACAGTGCTTGGCACCTCGGGCCGTCAAAGCCCCCGGTCAGGCCAACAGCCATCAAGGGTGACTGCAGAGTGAGTCCACTGAGGCCATCTGGGAGCCGACCGTTCCTGACTCTAGAACATTCAGCCTCCGACTTCCCATGAGCTAAGCCTGTTGCATCACTAAAACCTTTCAGCATAAACCTATGTAATCCTAAGGTGAGCTGGGTTGTCACTCTGGGTCAGAAAGATCCATGCAAATGTCACCTGGTACTACAGCTCTCCGAGCCGGCTTCTCCAGCAGCCAAGGCCACAGCCCCGAGCAGCCCCTGGCAGATGAGGCCGAAGCTTCCCTGGGGAGGCTTCCTTCCCTTCCCTGGGCAAATTTATACAGATTCAGGTATGTTCACCTCATTACTTACTTAATGTTGACGAGCCCAGATTTCTCATCCGTAAAAGAACTGCTTTAAAGACCAACTGAGACAATAGATGATGTTTTAGTCCAGGATCTGGCACGTCACGAACATTCAGAACATGGAGGTGTCGCTGCAAATGTCATTGAAGATGTTATTGTCACTTTTGTTTGCTTCAGAAGGCAGTCTTTTCACTATTCTGTACTTTAACCGGGCGCCCAGAACTGAAGCCAGCCCACTGGAGGTGCCGTGACTAGCACAGTGCACGATAGTGTTTGAGTCCAAACTAGGGCCTCCCCCCAACTCAGCATTGGGACATCTGACCTCTTCAGCTTGTTGACAATTTGGTTTTGGTCAGGATTGCCAGTTTTCTGGAAGGAAAGAAGGACGGAGGGCTGGAAAAAAGAGAGAGAGAAAGAGAGAGGAAGGGAGGGAGGGAGGGGGCTGAGGTCCAGGCCGACCAGTATCTTAGTAAGATGCGTCTGCACATTCTTCGAGGGCAGCCACCCTGTTCCCGTCACCCTTGGCCTCGGCAGCAGACTGTCCCCGACACCCCTAACACAGGAGACAGCAGCACACGCTAACAGGGACTTGGGACATCCCCAGGGGCCTGGAGCAGATCACAACAGACCTGGTCTTTAAAAATAATAATAATTATTTTTTTGGTAAATAAAGGTCACAAATGCCTAATGTAGGAAATTTTAAAAATATAATCAGAAAGAAAAATAAAGCTCACCCATAATCTTTCTTGCAGAGATAATCGCAGTGACAGTTTTATGACATTTTCAGCTAGTCTTTCGCATAATCGAGATCATATTCTACATTCTGTGTGTGGGCTTTACAGCTTTCTTTCATTTTACTTCATGTCATAAGCATTTTTCAGTGTCATAAAAATTCTTTGAAAACATTATTTTTAATAGCTGCCTAATATTCTCTTATAAGGATGGACCATAATTTATTATGGAACGTTGGGTTCAGCTTGGGCCTGATTGCTAATCAGCACCACACAAGGGCCCCAAAAGCTACTGTTTTATCGACTCTGCTCCTACTCTAATGACTCCTATCACATCTGGGATGACAAGGCGCAGCTGCCGTCCAGGCAAACATTCCCTCTAAAGGAGGAGGAAGCCGGAGGAGGCCCGGGAGAGGGGGAGAGAGCCAGCTTAGCACCGAGAGGAAGACTTTCCCACTGTTTGGTGATCTCCTAGAATGCCTCATGTCTCTGAAAGATGACATTTGGTTCAGACCAAGGGACAAGAGCAGGCTTGGCACTGGGGGGTGTTGCGATGTCTACATGGCCCCGCACATGCCGACCCACCGAGCAAGGTGGGTCAGTCTTACCCAAAGTGATATGCAAATTGGCCATGAATCAGGCAAATGGGTCCCTTGCTGGCTCCAGTACATAAACCTCTTACAAGGATAAATAAGTCAGGGACACACCGTTACCTGATTTACAGTCGTCTGTTTCCCCACAGCAGTAGGGAACCCTTCCTCCCAGGCACAATCCTGTACAAACCCGAAGTGCACTGGAACCTCACCTGGTTAAGTCGTTACTAGCCGGCCCCCCTGCTCTCAGGGCCCCTGGCGGGTGGTGTCGAGTCTCACCGAGATGTGCGGTTTATGGCTCAGGGAGGAATTCGGCTGCCCGGGTTGGAGGGATGACAGATGTGCCGACGAGGCCAGCTGCAGGCCTGGGGAGTGTGCGCCTTTCGATGCATGTTCCACTTGCAAAGCAATTGACAGCCACCGAGCTCTCCTGCAGGCCCTTAGCATTGCCCCTCAGTACAGGCTGGGATGCGGGAGGCACAGGAGGTCGCTCTGTGGGGGCGTGGGACATGTGAAATTAGAAGGAACACAAAATGTAAAACAAGGAGAAACACAAATGGACAGCAAACCTGAAAAAAATATTTAACCTCACCAGGAATCAGTTAAATGCATTTAAAACCAAAAGATCATGTTTTACCTATAAAATTGAGAAAAATTGTTTGTAATAGAAAATGACTAGTGTGGACAAAAAAAAAAAAGACACACTTATACACTGTTGACAGGGGCATAAATTTGTTTTCGATAGCGGGACTCAAAAACCAACATCCATGTACTTTGGTGGGTTATTCCACATTTTGTCACTTAGCCGAAGAAAAATATCAGCACTATCCGGAATGATTTAGGGACAAGGATATTCATGCAGTGTTATTTGCAATGGCAAAATACTGGAAACAGCCTAAATGTCCCCAAGTAGAAAATTAGTTAAATTAATCATGGTAACTGCATGTGATGGAATATCAAATAGCAATTTTTAAAATTACATTTTTTGAAAGTACTTTTTTTGGATTACATGGAAAAATACTAATAAAAAGTAGATACAGTAGGATCCCAATTTTGTTGATAAACAGGTAGATAGAGATATATCTATCTGTCATATATATGTAATGTTTGTATATTATACATCCTGATATCCATAAAGAGGGAGAGAGAGAAACAGACAGAGACAGAAAGAGAGACAGGTGGAGAACAGAGACAGAGAGACGAGTAGGAAAGAACAAAGTGTGAGCTAGTGGCAATGGCCTGAAGTCTTTCTGGCCACATGGTGGCAGGTTGGAAAATGTTCTTACCACCTTCATAGAAACCATCTGAGCTTAGGAACAAGCCCAAAGTAAATGGATGGGGCTTTGAAATGTTGTTAAAAATGATGGTCTGGGCCTGGTCCAAATGGCTTATGAATGACTTGTACATTGATCTATATTTATCGGTCATAAATCAGAGGGTTTCAGACACGGTCTGGGTCTTAGAGATCCTCGGTGGAGGCGTGGGGTTCTCAGTCACCTTAAGTTCCCGTAACACCACATTGAGGCAGGGTGGTGTATTTTCAGGGTTTCAGCAGTGCAGCAGATACCCTGTGTCCTTGTAAGGAGGCTACAGAGGTGAGCCTGAACCTGGACTTTCTCAGGTTTTATACGAAATTATATCAGCGCTGTAATGCAGGTTGTCGGACCAGCAGCCCTGCAGCACGTTAGATATGTCTTTGAATAATGAGAGAATCAGAAGATGAATTAAATGACACTGACCAAAGGACATTTGCTTGGTATGCAAAAATTCAAAACAATATGTCTCTTAATAAAAAGTAATAAAATAATAAAGAAGGTTATCAACAACCTTCCTATGTCTTTCCTTTCCTGTGTGAAAGACACAGGAGCCAGGCCTACACTTTCTCCACCATACCAGTTGGCCCGTCCTCCCATTTGACCTTTCAGGATCCGCGCAGAAAGTGTGGGTCTGGCCCCAAAGGCTGTTGTGTACAGAGGGGAGTGAGGATGATCTGTAAACACAGCTCACAAAACACGCACGCTGTAGGACCCAGCAAGTCCACTCCCAGGTGTAGCCAACAGAAATGTTTACCTGTGTTCACCAAAAGACACACACTGGGCTGCTCCTAGCAGCACCGTTTGTAAGACTCCAAACCGGAAGCTCCGCAAAGGCACATCAGCAATAGAATGGATAAGTGCATTATGTACATTCGCACCGCTAGTCAGCAGAGAGACTGAACAACCTAGAACCACAGGCAGCAATGCTATGTTGAGCAGAAGAAGAAGGCAAACACCAAATAATATGTGCTGTAGGATTTTACTTATAAAATGCAAAAAAGAAAAAAACAGGCTAAAGCTATCTACACTATGAAAAGTTCACCTTTGAGGCTTTTGGGGGGGGGGCCTGAGGAGGGCTTCGGGGCGCTGGGAACATCCACCTGGTTGATCTGGGTGATAGTTACATAGGTGTGTTCAGTTTTTGAAAAATTCATTGAGCTCTACACATGTGATGTTGCAGCTTTCTGTATGTACATTATACTTCAATAGAAAGTTTTAAAAAACTAGCTTAGTGCCTGGAACACAGTGATATTACTTATTAACACCATTACTGTAAAGCTCTTACTTACTGGCAAAGCCGTGTGTCTGAGTCTGGGCTCGCAGGTGGAAATGGAGGAGGGGTGAGACAGGAGAAGAAAGAGGGGAAAGAAGCAGAGGGGTAGACAGACGCTGAAGGTGCCATGAGCCCAGCTTGCTGGTGTCCAGGCCCTGGGGTGACTCCTGCCCCTGAGTGAGGGTGAGGTCTGTGACTTGCTTCTAATCAATAGAATATGACAAAGATGGCGGCATGTATGCGATTATGTCACGTGAGATGACAGCGCCATCTTGCAGGAGACCCTCTCTCCCCGGCTGGCTGTGAGGAAGCAATTGCTGTGTTGGGAAACCCCATGTGGCCAGTAACTGCACCGTCCTCCAGCTGAAGCACTCAGTCTACACTCTCAGAGAATGGGAGGCTGCAGCAACCACATCAGCAGGGAAGTGGAGGCTTCCCCAGCCCGGCATTCAGATGAGAATGTGGCCTGGCGTCCCCAGCCTTGTGGGACCGAGAGCAGAGTATCCAGCTAAGCTCTGCCTGGATTCCTGAACTACAGAAACTCTGAGATAATAATTGCATTGTTTGAAGCTGCTATTTGTCACACAGATAGATAACTATCTAAGGGAGAAGGCCACACAGCCATGTACATGGTGGGTACAAATTATGATGATATGAATCGAAATTGTGCCCCTAGATGTCAAAGTATTCACATTTAAAATGGCTCTGCAGTCTGAACTCTGCTCCCACAGTGGCTGACTGTCCGTCCTCCAGCGGGGCGAAACCCGGGGTCAGGTCAGACCTGGGTTTGGATCCTGGCTCTGCCACCGTTTGACTTTAGGCAAGTTCCTTAACTCTTCCGAGTCTCGGTTTCCTACGATTAATAGGGATGATAATGTTTGCCTGGCACAAGGCACACAGCAAAGACTATTTTTCTTCCTTCCTTACAAAATGACATGTTACTACACTCAGAAACAGAGGGATCAGAGCGAGAGGCATTCTGGAGCATTCTGTGCCCACCTGGAGCAGGAGAATGAAATTAAAACCACCACAAAAAGACGTGGAGTGAGATTCCCTTCAGTTAAAGGCATTGGACGTCCCTCAATGAGAGGGCCCCCAGGCTGGGGCGTCCACCCTGAAACTGTGGCACATGCTCACGCGCGCCCCCGCCCACACACACACACACACACACACACACCTACCTCTGCAATCAACTGTACCGACTCACACACACAGATCAATGCACCGGGGCAAGAGAGAAGGGAACGCAGGGCAGTTTGCCAACGGCAGGAATCTGTGTGGGCTGTTGAGCTGTATTTCTGGTCCAATAAATCAATCTACCTTGAAAGGGCTCCTCCAACTTCATGACTGTAATTGGAGCTACTTCCTCGGGGGCTGTTTGTTACGTCCAAGGTCAGGTGACAGGCACTGTTTTTCAGCGGTTTGCACGATCCCTCCGCACCTGCCTCTGGGAAAAGCTCTGCAATATCTGGAGAATCAGCTAAAAATGAGTCTTTCTGCAGGCTGTTGAAAAGTTGGAGAAATGCCATTGGCTTAACCTTTGATTTCTCTCCTTGTTGGATTTCCAAAACTCACTTCAACATTCTCTCTAGGATGCCTCTCCTAAAACCAGTATCTATCTGCATTAATTTGCTGTTTGTTGAGCCTCGCTAAAGCAAGAGGCACCGGCCCTAAAAGGAACCAGATAATAATAACAGCTGCTGTTTATTGAGCTCTGATTCCTTGCTGGGCTTTGCACCAATCAAGAATTTCACATGCGTTACTTCATTTAAACCTGCAACACACCTGGGAGCCGATTACAATGAGTCTCTGTTCCTACAGATGAGGACACAGCACAATGAGGTTAAATAGTTTGCCTAAGGTCACGGGGCTGGTAGTTGACATGGACAAGATTTGAACTGAGGCCAGGTGTGGTGGCTCATGCCTGTAATCCTAGCACTCTGGGAGGCCGAGGCGGGTGGATCGCTCAAGGTCAGGAGTTCGAGACCAGCCTGACCAAGAGTGAGACCACCCCCCCCCCCACCGCCCCCGTCTCTACTAAAAATAGAAAGAAATTATCTGGCCAACTAAAAATATATACAGAAAAAATTAGCTGTGCATGGTGGCGCATGCCTGTAGTCCCAGCGACTCGGGAGGGTGAGGCAGGAGGATTGCTTAAGCCCAGGAGTTTGAGGTTGCTGCAAGCTAGGCTGATGCCACAGCACTCATTCTAGCCCAGGTAACAGAGCGAGACTCTATCTCAAAAAAAAAAAAAAAAAGATTTGAACTGAGGTGTTTTGGACGTCAAAAGTCACGTTCTAAGCCAGAAGCTACACTCTGGATCCCCCTAGGAGATCATTGGTTGTGTGGTCGTCAAGTCCCACTGATCATTGACCGCCCTCCGTGTGGGGCTATACAGGAATGTGAAGCAACGGTTTCTCATCTCAAAGCATTGAGAGCTAGTGGGGGAAGACGAAGACATTCCTAGAAGGATTACTCGCAGCCCCAGGGCCGTGGGAACCTGTACGAGCACACTGGTGGAATTTGATGGACAGACAAGCTGCCTGTGAACTCACAGGGTCAGGAAGTACTTCGTACAGCAGAGGGGACGGAGTTGGAGTGAGATCAAGGGTGGGTTAGACCCGATGAGCAAAAGGACGAGGAGGGCATTTGGGTTCTTCCAGGCGCCGCGTGGCAAAGGCGGGAGGTGGGGTGGGCAGAGAGCGCAGGAGCCACAGCCGGATGGGATGAGGACTCGTGACGCGCAGTGGCAGGGATGAGGGTGGGCGAGAGGGTCACGCTCCTGAGAGCCCTATGCCTGGCTGAAGGTGGCTTTTGTTCTCCAGCCAGCGCAGAGCTTGCTGGAGAAGATGGCGGGGATTTTACACATGTCGAGGATGCCCAGTCCCCTAACTTGTTTAAGTGGCTGCATTCACAGTGTTGGTGGAGGCCAAGAGGCAAACCCTCGGGCTGCCCCCTCATCACCTCCCCTGGCTCCCTCCCAGGGGCCCAGATGAGCTGTTGAGAGGTGGAAGTGAGTTAAGCATGGCAGCTTGTCCCCAGAAGACTGGACCCAGATCTTCAGACCCTCACACCCCACTGTCAGCCCCACCAGAAGCTCAACGTAGGAGCGCCCGTGGAGTTCAGCGTGGCTCCTGCTCATCTCTGTAAAAGAGCCTTGTCAGTAGCAGCCTCTTGCTCACTGCTGCCAAAAGACACACGCAAGACCCTAGCTGTGGAGCCCGGATCTGGATCTGGGAAGCTTTAGTCGGCAGGTGGCCCCTGCTTTTTGTTGGAGATGTTTTTAACACCTTACAGGTAATGTCCCCTACAGCAGCCCAGACTCCTCACCTGCTTTAGGACTGTGTGGTGACCTGCATTTCAAAAAAGGATCGAGGCCAGATGGGAAGCCAGGGACTGGGTTTCTGCTCAAGAAGCCAGAGACTCATGTGCAAGCTGTAGAAACTGGAGCAGCCCATATTTGGAGTGGGGAAGAAGTTTAATAATAGTACACAAACTTCCCTGGAAACGGCCAGCCTAAAGAGGAGCTGGTTATTAGGAGGAAAAACCAACACTGTTTTTATAATAACCTTCCTCAGTCTATAATGAGAAAACCTCTCTTCTGTGTAGAGCAACCTCCTGATGTGAGTCACCCCCCAGACCCGGCTTCCCACCGCTGCCCCTTAGCCCAGGAAGCAGGAGCACAATGGAGCAGTCAGGTGTAAATTATAGGAGCCGGGCAGGGCAGGAAGCAAGGTGAGTTATAATAGCAGAGCAAATTAATTTCACATAAGTGGGATTAGCAGTTAAATATATAGCAGTCCCACTGCTAACCCTGTCTGGAATGCTGAGTGTCTGTCCCCTGCCAGGGCACAGAAAAAGCTCATGACTGAGCAGGAATCAGGTCGTACCACGGTCACCTGCCCACTGTTAAGGGTATCTCCCCTGCAAATATAAGGCAGAAACACTCTTATATTAGAAAAGGCATTCCAAGCTGGGAAAGGGGGATGGTATGTGGGGAAAAGCCGCTTACCACGAATGGCTCGGTCACCTTTACAGTGGCTGTGACACCCTGTGAGACAACTGTGCCCTAAGAGCAGCCCAAACAGTGGGGGAGGGGTCACCCAGGATTTGAGGTGAATTGGGGGCAATGAATTCTAAGGAAGGATCCATCAGGCACTTCCATTCCAGGCTGAGTTCATGCTGGTTTTATTTTTAAATTGTTTGCTTGTAATTGTTTATTTGTTTTAAATTGTCATAAAGCTCTTGTTGGTTTGGGCTTTTTAAAGCTTCTGTCCCTCTCAGAGTTTTCAAGTGACCTCTGTTGAGGTGAGTGGAGTCCTGGGTTCCCTGGGACCGCGGAGGTGGGCAGGGGTGAGGGGAGGTAGACCCGGAGGTGGGCAGGGGTGGTGAGGGGAGGTAGACCCGGTGAGCCAGGTGCAGGCAGCTGGATTCTTGATCCACAAAGTGGGGTCAGTAATACTGTGTAGCATTGTTGTGAGGACCACGTTAAGGTGCCAAAAGCAAAAAGCCCCTAATCGGAGTTCTTACATGCTGAAGATAGGTATGTAAATAAATAGCAACTCTGTTTCCTCCCCTCCAGTCTTCCTGTAAACAATGGAGCCAGATAAGACAATCTGTGGTGGGCACTATCCAAAGGAAACCATACTCAAAATCTTCCTAAGGTGGGGAGAACTGCCTGCCTAAGGGAGGGAAATTCTCAGCAAGGACCTCCAGAGATGCTTTGTGAAGCTGATTTGTACTCTCTGCATTTGCTCAGACTCTTTTTTTTTTTTTTTTTTGAGACAGAGTCTCACTCTGTTGCCTGGGCATCAGCCTAGCTCACAGCAACCTCAAACTCCTGGGCTCAAGCAATCCTTCTGCCTCTCGAGTAGCTGGGACTACAGGCATGCGCCACCATGCCTGGCTAATTTTTTTGTATATGTTTTAGTTATTTGGCTGATTTCTTTCCATTTTTAGTAGAGACAGGGTCTCGCTCTTGCTCAGGCTGGTCTCGAACTCCTGAGCTCAAACAATCCACCTGCCTCGGCCTCCCAGAGTGCCAGGATTACAGGCGTGAGCCACCGCGCCCGGCCTTGCTCAGACTCTTGAGCTAGGTCAAGGTAGATCTGCAACCCAAAGCTGCAGAGTGGTGGGGCGCACTGTGAGTCCTTAAACCAGGGGTTCCTAAACTTTTGTGACTGTGCCCACTGGAGTGGGGCCAAACTACATCAACGTCCCACATATTTCTCTTCTCTCCCGAGTTTGGTAATTACGGGGGTGGGGCTTAGGGGAAGGAGGTGGGAACTACGGAGGAATCCAATGGGCATGTTGCACTGCACCTGTGGAACATGCGCTATGCATGATTCCTATTTATGTTAAAGGAGGAGAACCTGCCATTATGCACTCAAATTTATATTATAAATGAATGCCCTATGATCTCAAAATAACCCTACTAATTTTATTATGCTAACCTTGATTGTAAGACGCATGTTATTAAAACAGCACAATTCCACAGGCAAGCAAGCCACCAGTGAAGTGTCCCTACATAATAAGTGACCAGCCGTGCCAATTTGCTCAGGATGTTCCCGTTTGAGCATTGAAAGTTCTGCATGCTGGCAAACCCCGAAGTCCTGGGCAACCGGGATGATTTGTCACCCTACCATACAAACAAACTGTCAGGGGATTATGTATATACCTCCTTTAGCAATAGGGATATACGAGTGATTAATTATTGGTCTGTAATTCATTTACATACAGTGCCCAGATATTGGACAATGTTATAGGCCCCAAATTCTCTTGAAGTAAATACTCATTAGTACCTACTCTAGGACAAACCAAAAACACTCATCAGACTAAAGGGATAATGAGGGCACAAAACCAACAGTAATTTATAAATAAAAAGTATGAATAACAGCAAGTGAAAACCACAATAGCTCAAAACAACTGCTGAAGAGTTAACTAAAAAGTCTCCTTCCAAAAACTGGAGAAATTCTGCCTGTGTAAAGTATAGTGTAGAGTAACAAATTTGAGCCCTCAATAAACCCTGAGGACACTAAATTTAGTTTATGAATACCAAGTTTTTGTCGGTTGCTGGAGAGTAGCCTTTAACAGTAGTCTGTAAGAAGGGAAACCCACTCAGCGTGGGTGGTCACCCATAGGACCCGAGGGAGAGACTCACGTTCTTGGGCCAGTGCATAGTGACCAGAATGGCACTCAGTCCCCACCGGGTGTTAAGCGCAACACTTTGACGGTCACTGCTGTAGCCCATTTAGTAAATGAGAAAACTGAGGCCCAGGGAAGTTAATCACTTTTCCAAGGCGACCTTTGTCAGGGATCCCCCAAGAAAGATTTTCTGGGGGTTACAGAGGTGTCTTAGGGAGGCAGATATTTGGTCTGTCCTATTCTGTCACTCCCTCCAGACACATCTGAAATCGTGAAAGAGGATTAATGCCATTGGCCTCTGTTAGGGCCTACAGTGGGCTGAATTGCGTCCCCCCCAAAGGCATATTGAAGTTCTAACCCTTGGTACCTGTCAATGTGACCTTATTGGGAAACAAGGTCTTTGCACATGTAATCAAGTTCAGATGAAGTCCCGAGGGTGGACCCTAATCCAATGTAACACGACTGGTGCCCTTACAAGATGAGGGAAATTGGGACACACACACACACACACACACACGCATGCACACACACACACACACACACACGCACACACAGCACCGTGTGAAGACACAGACCCAGAGGGAAGAGGCCACGTGGAGACAGAGGCAGAGGCTGGAGAGCTGCTGCTATAAGCTAAGGACACTAGGGGGTGACCAGAGCTGGAAGAGGCAAGGAAAGACCCTCCCCCAGAGGTACCAGAGAGAGTGTGGCCCTACTAACACTTTGATTTTGGTCCTCTGGCCTCCAGAACTATGAGAGAATAAATTTAAGCCACCTGGTTCCTGGTACTTTGTCACAACAGCCCAAGGAAAGGAGTACAGGGCCTCTAAGCAGCTCCCGGTCCCCAGGGCTGGGTAGCCCCCTCTCACCCACTCTCTGCAGCTGGTTGGGAGCAAGAGGCTTGGAAAAGGGGGCGATCTTCCTCTATGTCTCTTCACTGTGTCTTTCCCGTCCCTGCCATAGCAGCATCGGAGAGCACACGGCTTGGGCATGGGGAGCTGGTGAGATAACAGAGCCCGCGTTGTGCACGAGGAGGGCGGGGGAGCCTGGCTGGCCCCCTCCCCTTCTCTCTGAGGGTGCCGGGAAGATGAGCACCTGTTCCCGGTCAAGTGCTTCCAGCAGGGCCACTTGACATTTTCCTGGCCACACATCATTTGGCAAGGGCAGGAGTATTGATGAGCCATCCTGCCCTTTGCTGTGTTTTTCTGGGATAAAGCAAAGAGCTCATTAGACTACAGAGGAAGAGGCCCACCTCTGCAGAGACTGAGCGGGCTATACCTTTAACATTTCTTATGGATGCAACATATAGACTTGAAGTTTGAGGCCAGCTTGGGCAATATAGCGAGACCCCCATCTCTAAAAATATTTTGAAAAAAGGAAACACCAAAATGTTACCTATCCAGGGTAGAAATATAACGGGTATTTAATTTTACTTTTGTTTATCTTTCCTCTAATATTGCTACAATCAACAAGAAGATGTAATAAAAACTAGCAAAAGAAAAAAATTGCCCATGGTTACAGCTTTTGAGCACAAATTTTGTTAATATTTTGATGCCTGATAAATAAAAATACTGAAAGAGAAAGATGTAATAGCATAGCTACATATAATTCATAACATTAAACTTTTCTTACCCCAGAAAGGAATAAAGAGGGATTTTTCCAGTGAAACACTTTTTCTCTGGTTTTGATCACCTGTGTTTACAATACTGAGGTTTTGCTTAACAACCTACCAAGCATTTCCCCATGTTGTTCAAAACCCTTCCATTCATAATAATCGTCATATTTAATAAGTGCACAATAGTCCACTAAGCACATAAACCTTCGTTTATTTAAACAGTCCCTCTAATTGGACATCTTAATTTTAGATTTGGAATTTTTAATTAGGAATTTTATGTTTTACATCTAGGATCAAAATTTAGAGAGAGGCGATTTATAAGTTGTATTATCTCTATCCCACTGGTTTATTTTGATAAATGAGCAATAATTTACTTTGTAACTCTTCATGGTACACATATGGTACACATATATTATTTATGTCTTATTACAGTGTTGTCTCCTTTTCTTTCAATTTCAATTCTTTTTAATTACATTTTTTTTTTTTTTTTTTTGAGACAGAGTCTCGCTTCATTGCCCGGGCTAGAGTGAGTGCCATGGCGTCAGTCTAGCTCACAGCAACCTCAAACTTCTGGGCTTAAACGATCCTACTGCCTCAGCCTCCCAAGTAGCTGGGACTACAGGCATGCGCCACCATGCCCGGCTAACTTTTTCCATATATACATATTTTTTAGTTGGCCAGATAATTTCTTTCTATTTTTAGTAGAGACGGGGTCTCACTCTTGCTCAGGCTGGTCTCGAACTCCTGAGCTCAAACAATCCACCCGCCTCGGCCTCCCACAGGGCTAGGATTACAGGCGTGAGCCACCGTGCCCGGCCTTAATTACAATTTTTTAAACGTCTCCAACATTTTGTTTCCCAGGATCCGATTTGATTTGCCCTCATGGAATGGCAACTTCCCTGCTGCTGAAGCTGGGAGAGGGTTTGCAGAAATCCGTTTGGAGCCCAGACTCTCGTAACATGCCTGGCCCATAAAGTTCTCTGCACCTGGCCAAGGGAGGGGGGCGGGTGGTTTATCGCCTTCCCATCCGCCTGCTGACACTCACAGGGTGGAAATCAGCTTGAGTCTCAGCTGATTGTTTTGCCAACATGTGGATTCAGGCCCGTCTTTCCCCACTCCGGTCATAACCAAGGCCAGGCATTCTTGCTCCTGCTTTCCAATGTGCCACCAGCCCTGTTGGTTTGAAATTGATTTTGAATACCAATTGATATTGAGTAAAAGGAACACTATTTCTGCCACCAGGTTTCCATTTTCCTGAAATACTCATGCTCGTTTCAACTTGAATCCTGCCCTCCCTTCATCCATATGACATCCCTGCCTTTCTGCAAAGAGGACAAATACGTGCCATAGGCCACGCCACTCCTCGTCCCTTGCTTGTGGCCAGCATCACCAAATGATCACTGCGTTCTTTCGGGCAAAGCCTAGACACAGCATTGATCGGTGCTAGCACCTGGGTTAGAAAACTGTTTGCTGTCCCTGCACTCAGTAATGTTTAATATCTCACAGTCAGGCATGGTGACACACGCCTGTAGTCCCAGGTACTCAGGAAGTTGAGGCAGGAGGTTCACTTGAGCCCAGGAGTTTGAGGCTGCAACGAGCTATGATCATTCTGGCCTAGGTGACAGAGTGAGATCCTATCTCTAAAAAATAAATAAATAAAAATTTTTTAAAAAGTCTCTGCAATTACTAACACAAATCCTGACAGTGGAATCCCAGTACAAGGAACTGAACATCTCAGCACTGACCAGTATAGAACAGGAACAGCCTGGAAGGTGGCATACAAGGACCAGCAACACGTAGACAATAAATCCAAACCGGGTGGAAACAGAGACACTTCCTTAACCACACCTCGCTAAGGATTTTCGCCAGCGCGTGGTGAGGAGTGATTGGAAATTAGTATCGGAATCCCACTGTGTCTCTGTAGTTCCCAATATATAATTATGCTTAAGTTTACTTTACAGTAAACCATATATAATTCTCGTTCCGTAGTGTAGGTTCGGGCTCAAACAATTCTTTTATTGTTTTTAAAAGCTCTGTGGTGAAAATCTTACTGGATATCATTATAATTATAAATCTCTAAGGCAAGACCCCCCAAGTAAACAAGATCCCAATTCCCAAAGTCAGGGGGCCGGAAAAATAAAACCCTACCAGAAATATTGCTCATTATGATGCTTAGTTTTGACTGGGGGAACCACTGTCACAGCAGCTTCAGCGCCTGTACACGCAGGCCCTGGGCACACCTGCGTGCATTGCATCAGCGTCTACTGAGTGCCTACGAGGGGGCAGGCTCTGCACTAGGCGCTAGGGATACGGCAGAAAATAAAACGAAGTCCACAGCCTCGAGAAGCCTCCAGGAAGCCAGTGAACAGTGAAGATGTGAGTGGCACTAGGATCTTAAGAAGAGAAAGTCTGGAACAATCACCAAAGGACAAGGATGAGGTAGACGATGACAAATTAGCAAAGGACGCATGTAAAACCAAGCTCACATGGTTACAGCCCAGGTCCGTGGAACCTGTATTAAACATTTAGAACAGGAAAGGGGAATAGGCTGGTCTTTCTGCTTCATGCCCGGGAGGGAGGCATCAATAGTGCAAATAGTGCGATTCCGGGGGATGTGGATGGGTTTGAACGTCGGGATGTTAGTGCCAACCCCCCTCCCTCCCCGTGGTGTGTGCAGATGGCTTGAAGTGGGCCATGTGAGTGGGGAGAGACATCGTGTCTTCCTGGATTAGGGGAGACGGAGTTATTAGGGAGCAGTGATTGAAAGGCTCATCTCGGAGCACAGCTGCAGGAAGGAGCGCCAGCGGGACGCAGCGGGCGCTCAGAGGGGCTGTTTCATCAGGTTCCATCTCCGGGCAGTGCCAACCTGTGAAAGCAAAAGAAGGGAAGCTTGGAGACAACTCGGCTTTGCGAATGCTCAGCCTCGAGTTTAATTGCCAGGAAGGGCTTAGCAGTTGGGTTCTCAGCAAAGAAGACGAGCTTAGATGAGACTAATCAGAGCTTTTTTAAATTACCGGTTGAATTTATGCCTCTGCCCTCAGGCTATTTGGCCTCGGGGTGTGTGAAGGGATGTAGTGGAGCCTCTTCTACTCACAAGGCTTGGATCCCCGTGGAAATGGAGCTGAACGTTCAAACGACTGCATTCTCCAGTCCCCCGCCCTCACCTCCTCCAACCTCCACTCTCCTGACTGCTCTGTAGCCGCCTTCCCGCCTCCACCCACATCTCCAGGGCAGCCTGGGCTCCCTTGATTACAGTGAAAATGCTAACAACGCCTCTTTGTATCTGTGTCTACCTCACAGCTTATAAGCCTAAGACAATTTTTACTTCATTTATTGAACAACGTGTAGGCAGAGGCAGAATATGCGTTCTCTCTCCCCCATTTTGCAGCAGGAAAACTGAGGCTCAGAGTGTAGATGAGTATTCTCTCACAGCCTCGTAGCTGGTAATGGTGCTAGAATTTCAACTCAAGAGGTCTGACTGTAAAGACCACTGCGTCACGAGGGGTCTGTGTAAGACGGTGTGTCCATACTGTTGATTGATCCGCAACCTCACTGCATGAATTTTTTGAATGAAGATTAATTCCTGCGAGAAGCAGAAATGCTCCCTGCCAGGGGGCAGGCTTGGAGGAGGTGAGGTCCCGGCCCCTCTCTGCTAGACAGAGCTGGTGGTAAGATGGTGACAATCCTAATGTCATGAGCAAGACTCAACTGCCCGGCCCTGCCCCAGCCCTAATGCAGTTTGAAGTGGCCAGAATCTTAGCCCCTGCTACCTGGAGGCAGCACCTAAAAAGTTCTGACATGGTCATCATTCGTCATTTGGGCACGCAGCATCCATCTCCTCTTCACGTGACGGCAGCTGTGGAGCACCAGATCTCTCTCCTCCGTGTGCCATCTTGGTGTTCTGGTCTCCCCTGGCTGGAGGGTACACACATAACCCCAGTGCGACCAATCGGACTCTCTCCTGGGACTTTGACTCCTGCACAGAGGGAGAGGGAAGTGGCTGGAGCACATTTATGCCAGGGCAGAACCCCAAGGAAGCTGTCAGTTAGTTTCTCCTGCCCAGCCCCCAGAACACTCTGACTCCCGTCCTTTGCAAAGCCCTGTTCTCCTACAGTCCTTTGGGTCCTGAAAGCCACCTGCTGTCCCTATAATAAAAGCCCTTCTATCTAGGCCAGGCACAGTGGCTCACGCCTGTAATCCTCTTGGCCACTCTGGGAGGCAAAGGCAAGAGAATTGCTTGAGCTCAGGTGTTCAAGACCAGCCTGAGCAAGAGGGAGACTCTGTCTCTACCAATAATAGAAAAATTAACCCAGCATCATGGCGTGTGCCTGTAGTCCCATCTACTCGGGAGGCTGAGGCAGGAGGATCGCTTGAGCCCAGGAGTTTGAGGTTGCTGTGAGCTGTGATGACACCACTGCACTCTACCCAGGGCCACAGAGCAAGACCCTGCCTCAAAATAAACAAATAAATAAATAAGCTTTCCACCTAAGGTGGCTAGAATCAGTTTCAGTTGCAACCGGAGGACAGGTGATCAACTCCAGCTCCCTTCTACTTCCCTTTGTCCCCTCTCTCCACCACCCCGTCTGAGGGGAGCAGAGGAATACAAAGGAAGGAACCCTGGAATGGAAGCCAGAGTCTGAGTGTGACTCTAGTCTCTGCCATCTGGTCGCTGGGTGATCTCGGACAAGCTGTCTGACCCTTCTGAAAACTCAGCCCCCTCATCTGTTTGCTGTAAGGGTTAGATGAGATAATACACAAAGGCCCAGCACAGTACCTGGCACACAGTAGGTGCTTTCCTTCCTTCCTTCCTTTCAGCTCTGCTCCCACCTCCCTGCTGGTAGTTTCCATCTCCAGCCTCCTTCCCAACCTTCTCTCTCCTCTGCTCTCTCATCCCCACTCCCCTCCAGCTCCCCCAGCTCCCTTCTCCACCCTCCCTGCTCCACCCTCAGCCAGGAAGCAGCACACTGTGACATTCAGGCGACCCCTGGACGTAGGGGGCTCACAGCGAGCTGTGCACGTGGGACATGCTTGCTGGTGCTTTGTCGATGGATCATGAGATGTCAGGTCGATTGAAAATAGCTTCTAAGGTAAGTAAGAATAGGAAGGAATTCATAAAGCTGAGGGTAGGTGTCTATCCTGGAGAAGACAGAACAGGAGCAGAGTCTAGAATCCTTCCCTGACCTATAAGGGGCATATTGTCCTTGGTACTTTGTGACAAAAAGGGGACAGGCCCAGAAACATTCCCTACACGGAAGAGTAAACAAGCTGGGACCTGGGCACGGAGTGAGACAACCACCCCCGTTCATTTAGGGACAAACAGGGCACTGAGTTTGCCACCAGGCTGAGGGTGGGGTCAGCTGAAGTCGGAAATTCCGGCGTCCCCAGGCTGGCTCCACGTCAGGTGGTGTGTTTGGGGCTGAGCAAGCCTTTCCTGTTGTGCGTCCGTCTCCTGTTTCAAGCTGTGTGTGCGGAGAGGGGTCAGCGGGGCTGTGTGCAGGCCTCTGGGCGTCACCCGGAGGCTTGTCATCCAGAGGGCAGTCAGGCCTGGGGAAGGCAGCTGTGAGCAGGGCCTGACTCGCAGGTGCAGTGTGGGCTGCTGGGGCTCCGTCCTGACGGCTTCAATGGCTATAAGCGGATCGTGCTCCCTGCTCTTCCCTTCCACCTGCTTCCTCCTGAGTCCCTGTGTACTGAACGTGAAGACAGCAGGTTGTTTTTGGTTTTTTTTTGCCTTTGATAATAACAAGCCATGGACTTGGCTCCGTGCAGCTTCCAGCAGCCCAGGAGGCAGGAGCCTTTGTGCCGAGTGGCAGAGGTTCCAGTGGGGTGTCCTGACCTGCTCCTCCTTTGCTCCTGCCAGGACGCAGGGCAGGTAACTCCTCCACCAGGGATTGTGTTAACATTCACACGCGTGCACCCAAGTGGGCTCTACAGTTTGGGCACATCCATGGGCTTTCTGGGACTTCAGATCGAACGAGAGCTGTCTGAATTGGGCCTGGAGTGTGGCCCATCCGGAATTGTGTCTCTATCCGAGCACTTTCAAAATGGTTAGAAACCTGTGTCTGAAAGTGTGGGCAAGAGCTTTGGTGGCCCATGAGCTCTCAGAGAGCAAAGCCCAACACTGAAAGGAAAAAGAAAGAAGAGTCTGTTTCAGACCCACCCACCCATCGGCCATCGGCGTCTGGGATGCTGGTCCCATAGGACACGTCGCTCCCCCTCCAGCCCCTTTTTCTCTTCATCCCGATGGCCAGGAATAGAGAACGGGGCAGCAGAGGACACCACTGCCCGTGACTAATGCCTGCCCAGAGAGGGGCTGCGCCCTCCTAAGCAGGAGCAGGGTTCACTGCGAAGCTTCACTCCGGTGCCTGGCTCCGGGCTTCTGTGCGGCCTCACGGCAGTTCTCACTGTGATGAACGCTCGTCACCCCCAGAGGGCCAGGAAGGGGTAGTCAAGCTCCAAAACCTTGGTTCATCAGACTTCAGCGTCTACCTTTCCCCTCCCCGACTGCTGTCCAACAGTCCCCCGGGCGCAGATGTCGGGGCTGGGCCTCTCCTGCTTCTCTGCCCTCTCCGTCAACCCGGTTGTTCTTAAAATCAGCTTCCTCAAAACACTCGGAAACACACACCAAGGAGCCATCACGGAAGCATCAGACTGAGGTGCAGGATCTGGGGGGCGAGGCCTGGATGGCAGTGGGTCCAGTGGGGTCTGTCTGGCTCAGTTACTGTCTTTGTTGCTACAGCAAATCTCTGTGGTACCATGCCCAACTTCAAAATATAACCCAAGTAGCTTTTATTTGCATTTTATAGTTATTTTGATGGCCAACCTCCTTAGTAACGATCCAAAATGTATTATTTTCTTTCAAAAACACACTTTAAGATGTTTGCTGACATTAAATATGATTTTATTACATTTTGGAATGAGAATGCTTTCAGAAATTAAGGTCTAATTTTATAACTCAAGACTATCAGAAAATAAACGTAGGTACACACTTAAAAATTACATTACTGGATACTTTTATGTGTGCCCTCCAAAAGGAAGTATAATATGCCTCTCGCTCTCTCTCAAATTTCAAGGAGGCTCAGAGAGTAGCTGATGGATATAGAGACAGAGGGATATTTTTGGCCCGCAAAGAAATTTAAAATCATTTTTAAACATTAAGTTTCTTGTACCATTTGGGTGGGTGAGATTTTGCAATCTCAGGCTTTTCACTTTTTAAGCATTTGCCATTAAAAAATGGCTGCTGTTTTTCTCTTTAAAACACACACACACAAAACCACACAGGCCAGGGGTCTCTCCTTGTGCTATAGTCATTTCCATCTACCTGCTAAGCCCTGGGGAGTGTCCGTGTCTAGGGAGGAGTAGCACATTGGAAACCTAATTCACGCAGCAAAGCTTTGCTTTTGCAGACACAGAAAAAGCAAATATAGCCATAAAAGTGCCTCATTTATTTTGCTGTATTTAGCCACTTCATGGCCCTCAGGTGGCTGTCAAGTTTCTCCAGGTCACAAAAACAAGCCCCTGGCGTCAGAGGGATGCCTGCAGCTCTAGGGAGCCCTCTGCAAGGGCAAGCACACAGGCCCCCTGTTTACACAGGCCAATTAGTGCAGCTTGCCCAGGCCACGTGGCAGCTTCCCAGCTGGCCTTCCTGCCTCTGCAGGGACCTCGTACCGTAGACAGACCTTTCTGAAATGCCCACACTTGCAAGCTTAAAATCACTCTGACAGCAAGAAGGGGAACAACCAGGCGTTATGAACCTCCTGAAGGAGTCTTGAAAAAAAAAGAATGAAACCTGCATCAGATGACATCTGTGGCTCAAACCTCCAACGTACAGGAAACATGCAGATAGAGGCACATGTTAAATTACACCCTGGGCACGCAGCCCACAAAATCCAGCCTGCGGGAAACTCTACAGACAAATGACCAGGTTTCTTCAACAAAAAAACTACAAAGAAAAAAAAGAGATAGAAGGGGAGCCTACGAATTAAAAGAGACTTTAAAAAGTAGGCTGGGCGTGCTGGCTCATGACTGTAATCCTAGCACTTTGGGAGGCTGAGGAGGGAGGATCACTTGAGGTCGGGAGTTTGAGACCAGCCTGGGCAAGAGCAAGACCCCGTCTCTACTAAAAATAAAAAAATTAGCTGGGTGTTATGGTGCGTGCCTGTAGTCCCAGCTACTCAGGAGGCTGAGGCAGGAGGAGCATTTGAGCCCAGGAGTTTGAGGTTGCAGTGAGCTATTGAAAGGGGCGGCCTTTCCAAAATAACAGGAAAACACCTAGTCCTACAATTTCCCCAGTAACAGTTAAAGATCAGTCCTATGAGTTCTCTCACTAACAGGCACCCTGCAGGAGTTCTGTTTTGCACAACTTTTGAAAAGAGCTGAATGGATGGAAAAGAGATGTAAATCTCTTTCAAAATTGTTTTTTTAAGAATCTGCTTTTACAGAGTTCCTGAGTAAACAGCTGGAGAATGAGCTACAGCCTCAACCATACCTCGAGGACAGTCACATCTCCTGTGATAATCCCTTCTCCAAGGAAAGGCAGGAATCCAACTCTTGGACTTTGACATCCTTGTAGTTTTTGTTATCTACCTGCTGCGGCCTGTGTTATCAACTGACAGCCATCACCATTTTTTCTCTCTCCGTCCCCCTTAAATTCAGCGAGCCACTTGGCCTCGCTGCTGGCATCTCGCTTCTCTTTCTTTGGGCTGCCAGGCGGTCTCCCTGCTCTCTTCCTCCCCCTTCTCTCTCTCTCACACATTGTCTCTGTCCTTCTAAAGGGTAAAGTAAACTTTTCTACTTTTGTGTCTTAATCTCTGTGTGAGAAATCTTTCTCCACCCGGGCCAGGAATACCTACTGGCCTTGCCATCCTAACACTATGACGACCCCACTGTGCTCTACCCAGGGTGACAGAGCGAGACTTTGTCTCACAAAAAAAAAAAAAAAAAAAAAAAAGGAATATATGAGTTTTATATGGATCCACTGTTTTAAAAACATGTCAAGAGACAACTAGGGAGATATGGACACTCAATTGGATATTTGATGATACTTAAGAAATACTGTTAAACATTTTAAATGTCGTAATGGTACTGTGATGTTTCCCTTAGACAAGTCCTTATCTTTTTATTCAGAAACAGCCTGGATGTTACAGTCGAAATGAGCTGAGATCTGAGATTAGCACCAAACCCATCGGGGAGGGTGCGGGCAGGTGAAGGTACAGCTGAAACGAGACTGGCCGGGACTTGATCGTGGTTGGAGGGGACATTGAGTTCGTTATGTTATTGCTTTTGTTTTTGGTATGTTTGGAAAATATCTATAATAAATAACTTTCTAAATAAGAAAACAATGTTCCAGCGGGTTTCTCCTGGTCTAAATCAGCAGCGATGGCTCTGGCTCTCACGGAGACCCTGAAGAAATATGTAGACACTCCCCCTTAAAAAAATGCAGGTACACTCAGAGATTTGCATGCAGTTTGGGTGATCACAGACCCCTGAGGCCCCTCAGACTTCTGGCCTGCAGTTCCAGTGTTAGCCAATGCCATCTATGGTCCGGGCCCACCTCTGCAGCCTCCCCCAACACCCGCCACGGCTCTGTCCACACTGGCTCCTCCACGTCCTGCTCATGAGCTTCCACCGGTCTGAAGATTCTCTCCCAAGGCCCGCGTCAAAGCCCACCTTCCTCCGGCCAGCCACACACCCCCTGCCTGGCCCTGACCAGGACTGTTCTGTCCCCCTGCCCACCTTCCCTGGGGTGTCCCACCCTGAACTGAAAGCCAGATCTCACAGCCTGGCTTCTGGCACTCTACTCTGATCTCCCCCCGGGCCAAGTCACCACTTTCTTTGTCTATGCTGAGCCCAGAGCTTTGTTCCTAGCCAATAAATGTGGGTTAAAATGAATTCAGTGGAAAATTTAAAGCCCCAGGGTCAGAGGAGAGCTAATGGGATCTCGCAGCTCAAATACCAATATCATCCATATGTCAGAGCAGGGGGACAAAATGCTGAGCTCGCCGCAGAAAGGACTTTGGTCACATTTGTCAGACGAGGAGCCTGTGCCCGGGGCGGTGGAGGTGAGGTGCAGCCTCTACCAGGTCAGCAGCCGGTACAGCCTCCCACAGGGACCTCAGCGGCCAGGCGGAGGCTGCCAAAGGCTGAGGGCCCGTGTGACTCCCATGTCTCTCTCCCCTGACAGCTCCAGAGAGCATGTCTGTGGGGCGGGGGTGGGGGCAGGTGACAATCACACTGCTCCTGAAGACGTGCACCACCCACACACCACCCCCCTGCCCTCGCTCCTCCATTCCTCGCACCTTCCGTGCTCCTGGGCTGCACACACTTTCCCGGGTTAAGCGTCACTCACCCGCTGTGTAGATTGGTGCAGTCCACTAGGCCGGGTGAGATGGAGGACGCTGGACACCCAGGGGACAGCCAAGGCTTCTAGGACTACAAGAGCAGGATACGGGGGAAGAGTTTAGAAAGGGAAGGCCCCAACCAGAAGCAATGGGCAAATATTAAGTCTAGGGAAAACAGAGTGGCTGGAACAAGAGAGAAGCCACCAGGACCCTGGGGAGAGCATGCAGGGCTCGGCAGGAGCAGATGGGACCAATGACAATGCCCGAAGGTGGGTCCCAGGGGCTGCTAGGTGTCCCTCCCCCGACTTGGTATTTCTCCCAAAGGATGTGGCCTGTCCTGTTTTTTAAAAGGCACCGCTGACTTGACAGGATGAGAGAGACAGAAAGGGGAATAAGGTGCTTCCCCCAAGCTTGTGTCAATGTCTAAACGTCTGGCAGGGCCCAGGCCGGGCAGCTGCAAACTGAGATTCTCTCTGCCCATCCAGGCACCATGGTGGCCCTGCCGCAGTGCAGAGGAAACCCTTTCTTGAGGGCAGTCCTGGGTACAACCCTGGGCACTTCACCTGCTCTCTTAGGTGGTCTTCACTGTCATCCTCTGAGGGAGATAGTGTCATTCCCACTTGATAGCTGAGAAAACAGATTGAGCAGTGCACCCAGGGTAGGAAAGTGACTTGTCCAAGGAGACACGGGTGGCTGGCAACCGTCATCGCTCACATGTGCTGTTTCCTCTAGGGCGCCGGGCTCTTGTCTTCTTCAGATAACATACTTGTGCCTTGAGTCACCCCATCAGCTCTCACCACTAAAGAAATGCAGCTCGAACGCCAGCCCTGGTACCACATGAAACTCCCTGCAAATGTGAGGTGGTGCGGACGGAGGAACCGGACCTGCTGCTACGAGGGGAGCAGGCAGGCAGAGCCGCCCCCGGGAGGCTCGTGGGCGACACTGCCACTGCCGGTGACCCGCCTTCACTCACTTCCCTGCTCTCTTCCTCTCCAGACCACAGGCAAGAGGCAATCGCTGGCGGAAAATTCTTTAACAAACTTACCCTCCAGGGCTTCTGTGTCCCTGGGCAATGTTTCTGCTTCACTTCCCCTTCTGTCAGTAGCACCTTAGGGGAGACCCCCAAGTCACGTTCCAGCCTCAGTCACGCCCATGTGCGCTGACAGATCTGGAAATCGCTCTTATTAACCTCTCATTATCTCATCGGTGATCTGGTTTGGACTTGCCTCCCTTTGTCCTTCAAAGCCCTCTGCGCCATCCGCTCCCTCCCTCTCTTGGCGCAATAGAGGACGCACTTGCAGGGAGAGCGGGGCCTGTTCCAGCCTCCTCCCTTTCTTGTTTGCAGACCTTAGTTCTCTTCATTCATCCTTTCATCTTTCTTTCATCATAGGTCCCTGTCGCCTGCCTTGCATTCTTTTCATTTTTTCCTCTTTGTGCTTTGAAGACTTCCTGGGCACCTCCTGAGTCTCCTGAACTGGTTCTATCCAGAGCTGGAGTCTGTGCGTATTTTCACAATTGTTTCCTTGTGTTGTGATTTTAACTCCTGTACAGCAATTCCAGGCATCAGATCATTGTGAGACGATAGACAACTCACCGTCCCGGGCTCTCTGCCTTTCCCTCCCCCAGAAAAACATTCCCAGACTGCAAGGCCTCCGCCTCTTCCTGTGTCAGCAAAGCAATGTTCACTAACTAACCTGGAGAGGTACTATACAATATCCAGGCCTGTTCTCTGTCCCAAGTGATGCTCCGAGCAAGCCCAGGAATGGTGTTTGGCCGTCCCTGTTTCACGGCAGGGGACACAGGTTCAGACACCACCCGAGGTTCCCCCGCTGAGAAGGGTTGTGAGGGGCCCAGAGCAGGTTCAGAAGTGTCTGTGCCTTTCGTTTAGTTATCTTCACCAGCAAAAGCCCAGAGGTATGTAAGACACAGTCTTCCCCATGAGGCCCTAGCTGTAGACATGTGGATCTGCCAAACTGAATTCCAACAAAACGTGTTCCCTGTACAGCCTCGTCACTGTGCCTGGCAGTGTCTGTGTCTGCTTGTGCTCACCAGCATGGAAGGGTAGGATTTGGGCCGCCTGTTCGCTGCTCCTGTAAAGAAAGGACGGTATCTGCCCTTCTTTATCCTAAGTTCCTGGCTTCAGGTCTTCTCTTCTTTATGGGAAACAAAAGAGAGAAAAAAACGGGGCTAGAGCCCGTCCATGGGCTTGTCTCCCAAGTGCCCCTTTTGAACAGGGTGTCATCGGGGGCTGGTTCAATTATGCTCTCCTAATCCTCCAGCCTCGTCAAAATCAGTCTCTGCAGACTGCAGCAGCCCCTGCCTTTCACAGGCTGCCTTGGATAGAATCTACTTTTCCTTTCTGAATATTTTTAAACACTCCCTATCAGGCTGACATGGAGATTTCTCACAAGGTCTAACTCGCACCTGAGCGTCTCGGGCACCTGGCCCTGCCTGTCTACCTTCCCTCTCCTTCCTAAGCTTAGACAGTTCCCCTGATCACCCACACCCCTGGGATCTCTCGCTGGTTCTTACCACTGAGCCTCTGGGACTTTTGAAAGTTTTAAACCCTCCCTCCTTGATGCTTCTTGGTTTGGACAAACGAGGACGTTTTCTCATCTGATCTGGAACAGAATTCCTGGGCTCAAGCTCCCACATTTTTCAAGACGGGACTTTCATCTGGGCTTGGACTCAAGAACTTGGTTCCCCAATCCGCAGCCTGTGGCCACCAGCAATACCTACTATCCTCTCAGCTGCCCCTCTGTTCTTTTTATTGGGTACCAAAGGTGTTCCAGGCACTATGCTAAACACGATCTTCTTTACTTCCCACAGCACCCCACAAGACAGGTCTACAGTGATCTCCACTTCACGGATCAGAAGACTGAGACACAAGGTGGTCACGTTTCTCACCCCCCGTCTCACAGCCAGTAAGAGCAGAGGACCCAAGCCAGGGTCTTGGTGTCCTCCACACACAGCCAGGCACACCGTGCACCTCCAGGGCTGCTCAGGAGGGACCCTCTTAGTGCAGGTCTGGGGGTGTCAAGGGGGGCCGGACCCTTTGAGGAGAACATCATCCTGGCATCTCTCTTGTCTGATTTCACTGAAGAACTTGGAGGATCTTCTGGTTCATGTTAACAAACCTTTAGAGCAGAAAGTGGTTTGTGGCAAATAGTAGAATAACAGTATCATTGAAGGAAAAGACTAGAGTATCAGCCCTAAGCCAGAGAATGACTTTGTAAGAGAATAAGATCAAGCAAGAAGGTTTTCTCCAGGATAGCAAGAAAGCCTCCGGCAGGTAAGCTGTGAGCCGGAGGCTGAACCAGAAGATGGGTGAGCGTAAGAGCCACGTGGCACCAGCGTTGGAAGGGCCCCGCCCAAAACCCTCCGGGGAGGAATGAGGAGCTGAAGCCCCCACACCTGGGCTCAGGAAGGGGCTCCCGAAAGTCTGCCGCCCCTTCCCGCCGCTCCAGCGATGCTTTTCAGAGCAGACGCCTGGGGTACCAGCCTTGATTCCTGCCTCGGCTACTGTATTCTGAGGAAGCACTTTCCACATGCAGCAGCATTTGCCTCAGAGATCAAAACCAGGTGCTGGTGCTTGATGCCAACTAGTCTTAACCAGCCCCAACCGCTAAACCCCAACCGAGCTGCCCCAGCGTGCTAGACCTAAGGAGTGAACAATATGATTTATTCTAACTCATCATGGACGGACTCCAGTATGGACTTCAGATTCATAGCAGGGACTTACGGATTCCTTCTACCCTACCCAGGCTGTCTGCTTCAATCCTTAATTAGCACAGCTGCGATGAAGCTGCCCTTACTGGAACATAAAAGCCCCGGACCCGTCTCCATCCTGGAGCCACTTTGTGACTCTTCCCTCCTGTGAGTTCAGCGAAGGGCAGGCAGATTACCTCGCGCTCTGGTTGATCACTGCTGTGGTCTTTGTCTTAACAATTTCTTCCACTCTCAATCGGGAAATCGCTTCAGAAAACAAGAGAGAGGATGGCATTTATTACAGGATTAATCTCCAGTGTCTTTTCCTTCTTTCTCTTTTCCCAGCCACGTGATTTCTTTACTTTGCCTTAGAAACGAATCAGTCGTAACGCATCCCATTGATTATGACCCTGAGGTTGAGAACCAACTCCCGCCGTTTTCCCCATACGATACATCATCTTTTCACAGGGAAAATGCAAGGATGTTTGAGGCTCTAGCAAGTTGGCTGTGGTCAGGTCCCGGTGCAGTCAGTCAGTGTGGCTGCCGGCGGAACGTCACTAATTTTGCAATGTCTTAAGGCAGTTTCCACTTGGCGAATGAGATAACTGCTGTTCAGTGAGATGGGGCTGTTGGAAGTGGCTTGATGGGGCTATTCACACAGCCATTACTTCCATGTAACTTCTCTCTCTTTTTCACGGCTGCAGCATTTTATAGTTACATGTTAATCACATTGTCTACTTTCTCCTCCACTAAGCTCGGCCCAAGCAGTGATAAGTTTAAGAGCCTCCTCTCAGCACGAAGCGAGGATGCCTGAATTCCTAGTTGACAGCAGCTTGCAGGCTGGGAAGATTTGCCTTCTGTTATCCTAGAGGATGTGGGCTTGTTTGAGGTCAGGATGCGGGAAGTGTCTGTGCTGGCCGGACCTGCTGGGTCCCCGGGGAGCCATATTTCAACAGCAAGAAAAATGTGTAGTTCTCACTCCTGGTTGCACGTCCAGATGTGCATACTCGGAGGCAGCGTGCTGAGAGGTGTTCAAGGCGAACACCCAGGGCAGCTGCTCTTCGGAAGCGAGGCCTGTAATTTGGCCCCAAGTACCCTCTCCTGCTGTTTGTCTGGAATTGACATTGCTGTTCCAGATGTTCTGAGATAAGCCGTAAATCTCTCCCTGACTCTGATTTGCTCTAACAAGCTGGCACCGCTCATGGAACTAGCCGGTGGATTGGCTCCTCGATGGGGTACCTCCAGCCACGCTGCAGGGGGTGGCCTCAGGGGGTGAATTATGGCCCCAGGGGATGCATCGTTACTTGGAAGTTTTACAGATGGAATTGTTACCTATGTCTGCAGGTCTCAGAAGGACAGAAGGACTTAAATGTTCCAGCAGACTGGTTGCTTCGCTTAGCTGTGATCCCAGAATTGTACGGACAAGAGCACAAGAACGAATTTCCGGATGTGAATCCTGCAGACCTAGGAGAGGCTGGTGTTGGCAGATGAACACTCTTCTAGCAACTCAAAAGATAATTGGTAAGCACATGGGGACTTCAAGTTCAATGTCCAGACGAGGCAGCTTTGAGGGGGGCAGGTGGTTTATGTTATGGCTGTTGTCGTTTTATCAAGTAATGGTACCAAGAGATATTATTGTCTCAGGATGACGCTGTCTTCATTTAAATATAATATTTTCTTTTCTTTTTTTTTTTTCTTTTTAGAGATAGGGTCTTACTCTGTCACCCAGGCTGGAGTGCAGTGGCATGATCATAGCTCACAGTAACCTCAAATTCCTGGACCCAAGCAATCACATTCCTGCCTCAGCCTCCGGAGCAGCTGGGACTACAGGCGCGAGGCACTGTAACCAAGTCCAAGCTCGTGCCACTCACTGCACAACAGCCAATGAGTTAAGAGACAAGGTGTTCGGGCAAGGAAAACAATTTTTTATTGGGAAAGCCAGCAAACCATAAAGATGATGAACTAATGTCCTAAAGAACCATCTTAAGTTAGTATGAACTTTAGGCTCTTTTTTATGTTAAGGGAAGGGGAAGAGAAGGGGGGTTGCAAGAGGTAACCAAGGACCACAGACAACTGTGCATCAATGAGGGTTTGAGGAGGTTGTGAAACCTCTTTGTTCTTGGTCAGTTAACTTTGGATGACGTTAATCAGGTCATGAGGTTCCTATAAACTTTGACACAGCATTGTGACTTGTGTGCATACTGTCCTTACCTCCCTGGGAGCTAATTTTGGGAAAGGGATGGTTATCATCTTTCTTCTAGAGCTGAACTACAAACTAAACTCTTCCTAAAATGAGCCAGCCTATGTGCAGAGCTAAGCAGGATGACCTAAAGTATAGTATTGCAGGGAGGCAGAAGCAAAATGGAGCTAGTCATGCTAAGTCTCCTCTCCACTATTACACCACGTCTGGCTAGTTTTTAAATTTTTGGTAGAGATGGGGTCTCACTGTATTGCCCAGGCTGGTCTCAAACTCCTGGTCCCAAGTGATCCTCCTGCCATAGCCTCCCAAAGTGCTGGGATCACAAGCGCGAGTCACCACACCCAGTCTTAAATATAACCTTTTCTAAGTGTTTTACTGTGCCCCAGATACCCTATAGATGTCTCACTTCATCCTCACAATAGCCCTCTGTAGCAGGTGATCTGACCCACATTTTACCAATGACTACGCTGAGACTCAGAGAAAAAGATAACTTGCTCCAAACCCCTCAGCTAGTAAGTGTCAGAACAGAAGTTCAAATCATGCCTCCCCCTCGAAATTACTTTACCACTAAAAGGGTGTCTTAGTCTACTCAGGCTGCCATAGCAAAATACCAGAGCCTGGGTGGCTTAAACAACAGAAATTCATTTTATCACAGTTCTGGAAACTAGAAGTCCAAGATCAAGGTGCTGGCCAATCTATTTTCTGGTGATGGCTCTTCCTGGCTTGCAGATAGCGATAGCCACCTTGCTGTGCCCTCTGTGGCCTTTCCTCTGAGGCAGAGGGTGTGGGGGTGGGGACAGAGAGAGAGAGTGCACACGCTGGTGTCTTTTTGTAAGGACACAAATCCTATCAGGTCAGGGCCCCACCCTTGTGACCTTATTTAACCTTAATTGCTTCCTTAGGGGCCTCACCTCCAAGTTCAGCCACACTGAGGATAGGGCTTCAAAATATGAATTTGGGGATATAAACCTTCAGTCCCACTCAACATGGGCGTATGAGGGCGTGCATGAAGAGCCCTGGTATCCATCCCAGCATGAAATAAACAGTTGTCTTCCTTATACTACAAGGAGAACACCTGGCTGAGGATTCGGGGGACAGGAGCCAAGGGCTAGACCCAGGCCCTGTGTCCCGGAGAGAGGCACAGGTCTGGCTGAAGAAGGGGCACGGCCGCGGGTGGGGGCTGAGGTTCCCCAACGAGGGCCTCAGGTTGAGGATGGAAAGGACCCTGAAGGAAAGGACACGGCAGAATTCCCCAAACCTTCTCTCTCCTTTCTCTTCCTTTTCTTCCCCTTTTCCTGTTAATGTATTTGTTTATTTTGGTCGGACTTTGCCTCTGGAGCCCTTCAGGTTAGAATTAAAGGGGACCAGGGAGGCCACATGCTATCCCATTTAACATCACAGTTCCCCAGTCCACCCACAGCATCAGTGCCACAAATTCACCCAGCCTCCTCTTAGATATCTCCCCTGTCAAGAACCTCACCACCTCCTAAGCCAGCCCATTCTATTTTCAAATATCATTAACTGAAACAAAACTCCTCTCTTTGTGGATCCTAGTTCTACATTCTGGGGCAACACAAAGGGAGTTATCCCTTTAGAAGATATTTGGAACAAATCTTCTCTCCCTCCTGGAATTCACAGATCCGTTACCTAATCTTCATTCTCAGTGTTGCCTTCCATAGTTCAGTCTCCAAGATGGCCTGGTCACTTTCTAAAGTATATTTTATTTCCATACCAGCAGCAGATTCTGGTTAAGTAGGCTTGCACGTGCCAGAACTAAGCCCATTTTAACCGTTCCTAACGTTGCTTCCTTCTGAGCCATGAGGCTGCCGTCCGGCCCAAAAACACCACCTAATGAGCACGATGCATGTGCCACGCCCTCTCAAGGCACGGGGACTGCAGCTCTGAGCAAGATGGGCAGAGTTCTTGATCTCAGAGGGTTTATAGTCTAATGGGGGAGGCAGGTAATAAACAGGCCAACGAAGGACAATGCCAGGTAGGAACTGCCATTAAATAGTAACATTTTCTTTCACAATCAGGCTACGATTCTAAAGTCTAGTGGGCACTTATTTTGAGCAAAGCACTTTGCTAATTATGGAACTAATCATCTTATATGCAAGTGTAGTCCACACAGGACTGGAATTGTTCTCCTTTTACCACCTCTGGCTCCCTTCCCCACGACTGACAGCCCTGGGTGGCATTTGTCTTTGCTGACCCAGGTAACACTCAGCAGACCCTGAGATTTACCCTCGTGCCAGCTGATGCGACCAGTATCCACGAAAAAGGAATTCAACAATAGCCGGGCAAAAGAATTATGTGCATAAAACAGGAGGGTCTTTCTGCCACATCTCCGAACAGGAAAATCAATTCAGCAAATATTTATTGGCACTTACTCTATCCGAGGCACGGTCTGTATATTAAAAAGAGAAATGGTATGGCCTTGAGGTGGTGGAAAAAAATAAAAACATGGTTCAACCCATTTGTAAACGTCTAAGAGACTACAGGGAACAAGGTAGGCTTCATAAAGCACTTGTCCAATCAGACTAATATCTCTATTTATCCCACAATAAGAATAATGACAGCTGGAAGGATGTGTCATCCCTTTGGACAGCGGTATGACTTCGCTTTCAGGAGCCAAACAATGAACTACCTCAAGAAGCGGCCCTGTGCCCGAGGAAATGAGCTGGGGGGGCAGAGAGCAAGCCTCGCGGGGTGCAGGCCGGACAGGCACGCGCCGGGCTGGACTTGCGATGAAGTGGCTTCCGGGGTTGAAGCCCCAACGTGAAGCTTAGCCGGGATGATCGTCGTGCTGATTGTCCTCCTTGGGCACCTTTCCTGGAGTCTCTTCCCCCTTTTGCTTTTAATATCCAGTTTGATTCCGTGTAGATCTTGCATATTCTTTTTTTCTTTCAGAAGAACTTCTGTCCCTACCTTCTGGGCACCTGAAACTAAGAGGTTAATTAAAGAGTTCTGGGACTGTATTTGCCTGATAGAAATTGAAAGTAGAGGTAAAAGAAAGCAGTGTGCGATTGGGCCCCCTGGGGAATGTCTCCTGAGCAGTCAGGCTAAAAACTGTGTCTGCTGGGGCATCACGTAGAGTCACAGAACTGCAGGGACCCCAAGGGCGTGTGACCCGAGATCCCTGACACCACTTCCCAGCGCAGGGCGCCAGCCGCAGCCCGGACATCTGCGCTGGCCCTGGACCACCACCTGGGCTGGCCCCGCAGCCCCCCGTGGGACAGCCCTGCCTGTCAGCGCAGCCTCCTTGATGTCCACGCCTCCAACGACTTCCACTCGGAGAGCACGGCGTCTGCTCCTCAAGGCCACAGTCAACAAGCGAATGTTTAATGCTGGGGACTCTACCACAAGATTTAGAGCTCCTGGGTTGTAGGGATCAAATTAAACGTTTGAGATTCTTTCAAAATTATGAAAGAAACACAAGATCATGGTATAAAATTCAAACCACACAGAAGCAGCCATAGTAAAAACATTCAAGCTTCCCTTCCCCAGAGATACCCACTATTAACAGCTTCCAGACTTTCTATTGTGCATTTATATTAATCGGGGCTTTGACTCAGTCCAACGTACACTTTAAAAATTCTCTAGGGCTGCAGGGTGGACGATGGGCTGGAGGAGCCCCGAGTGAGAAGAGGAAGTCCACTTGGCCACGGTGAACGTAGTAGCGACCCAGACAGGGTGGCCGCAAGGGAGGTGGAGCCGAGAGGCCAGATCAGAGGTATTTGGGGCCTTGGAGCCAGTAAACAATTGCGGGGTGACTCACCGCACCGATGTTTGCGGCCACTTCCCTTTGCTGAGCTCCCTTTTGTCCAAGTTCTCCCTGGCCACAGACAGAAAACCAGAAAGCTTTAAAAATAGACCCAACTTCCCTCATCTGCCGTCTACACATGGCCCCGGGGTGGCAGAGCAAAAGGCTGTGCACGGAGCTGCCCCCGCCGGACACGGAGGAGACGTTTCCTTTTAAATCCCTATTTTTAAACACTGAGCTCTTACTAGAAAGTGAACGTACCTGTATGTTTATTTCTTGATGGTTTCCAACCCACGGGCGGAATTTGGAGAGGCCGGATATTTGGGAAAATAACTGACTCGTACCGCCTTTTCAATGGCCCCAGATTTATCCCCGGTTGTTAGCCTATTTGCAGATTTCTTTTCTCTTCCCACTTGTTTTTAAATTGCACGAGCCATCCCTATACATAGCCGGAGAAGAGGCTGACTGAAATAGCTACTTAGAGAAACAGAGCAATTTGGAATAAGCAAAAATAGCTCTTTGTGGTAACTCGAGTGTCTCCTGTTCAATACTGATTTCCATGCCCTCTTGAGTGTGGTTTTCTGAACTCCATGTGCAGGCAGGTGATGGCACCACCCTGCTTATTTCCTGATGCACGCAACACGCAGTGGCTCTTCGGTCATGTATGTTTGCAATGCAGAAATAAGCCCAGGGGACAGACTTATTTTCACATGTGGCCATTCAAACTGTATGTCCCACATTCGCCAAAGGCCACACGGAGCAGCCCAGTCTTTGGAACGTGATTCTTACCATCAGATGCTACCTGAATTCTCTTCCTTGTACCTTAGTGTTCACTGCCTTTGGGAGTTAGTGGCATTACTTCAGCACAGTGGTTTTCCAGGCCACATCTCAGACCTATGAACCCCTAGGAATGAAGTCTAGACACACGTATTAATATGAAAAGTTGCCGGCAAGATTCTGGTGTGCGCCCTGGGAAGTCCTGCGGCTTTAGCACCAGCTCTACTTGCACACTACTGGGACCCGGGGAACATCGGGGTGCTCAGAATGCAGGTGTTAGAAACCCCAGCCAAGACCCTGGAGAAGCACCGCCCTGGCCTGGAAATACTTTGTCCATGATGTGCAGGAAAAAGGATATCCAAAAAAAACCTCCAGATTCATCCAAGGATGGATGAATCTCAAAATACTTATGCTGAGTAAAAGGAGCCAGACAAAAGACGCATGCATATGGTATGATTCCATTTATACAAATTCTAGAAAATGCAAGCTAATCTACAGTGACAGAATGCTGATCAGTGTTTGCTGGGGTTTGAGAAGGAGGGAGAGATGACAAAAGGGCACAAGGACACTTTTTGGGGCAATGGATCTGTTCATTGTTCTGTGTTGATGTTTCACAGGAGTGTATATACGTCAAAGCTCATCAAAGTGTACCCCTAACTGTGTGCACTGCATTGTATGTTGCTTACAGCTCAACAGAGCTGGGAAAAAGAAAGGCTACTCCAAAGAACTGGACTACATCACAGTTCGTCTTCAGCACCGTGCGAGCCCTTGCTAAGCCAGGACATGCACTGTCTCGTTTAGCCCCAGTAGCGTCCCAGGGAGAAGGGGAGGTGTGGCGATGACGAGTGGTTTGCTCAGAGGCTCTCAGTGAGCCAGCAGTAGAGCTGGGATTAGACCCGGGTCAAACGACTCCACAGCCCGAGCTCTTCAACCTGAGGGAGTATTTTGTTCTAAACGGCCATGTGACTGATTTTGGAGGGTCCCTAGGCAAATATACTTGTGGGGGCCCAGATACTCCCCAAGCAATCTCTCTTTATAAGACTTTCTTTTGGGGGGTCATCAAATTGTCCCCAAAATTGTCCCCCAAAACCTGTAGGTCTTAAATAACAAGGTGACTGATGCCACTTAATTATAATGTAGCAACTTGAACTTGGGAGTCACTAGGTTGGAAGGGTAAACGTGCATTTGGCTTTCAGCTCTATACCCTTAAAGGGTGGCTGGGCTGCTTGTACCGGGACAGCCCCGCCCTCAGGGCCTAGCCCCTCTCAGCGAGAGTCCCTGATGGCCACCCCCTGGGGTCCCTGAGTTGACAGGCCATCGGCTTCAGGGTGCTGATGCTGGCCTGCTGGGCCCCGCGGCTGCTCCTCTCCACCAGGGCAGAGAGGACCAGAATCCCAGAGCATCTCGCCCGGCCTGGAAGAGGGTGAGAAGATTTTCTTTCTCTCTCTGAGTCACAGGCTTGTTTTACCCACACCCCGTAAGTCTCCAAGTGTTCTCCAGCTCTCTGCTTTCCCTGTTTAGTGGGGACAAAACCTGCTGCTTAATCCCCTCTGAAATGAAAACAGTATCCCTTAGTCAGATGACAGCTGTGACTTTGAGTAAGTCACTTCAGTCTCCGAGTTCCTTCATATGTAATAAAAATAACAATTAATTAGTTAAGTGACATTGGGCAAATCACCTAACCTCTCTGTGCCTCTGTTTCCTCATCTGCAAAATGCTATAAAAATCGTGAATAATTCATATATTGTTGCAAGGATTAAATGTAATAACAAAAGTAAAGTGCTCAGAGCGGAGCCTCATACGCAATGCGTAGCCGTAGCTGTGGGTGGATGGCTGTTGCCTTCACAAAGAGCTGTGGGTGTCAATTCTGTACTCATTTTCCAGAAGGGGTACCCGATGTTTAGGAAAGTCAAGCAGCTTGCTTAGTGAGTGAGCACAGAGCTAGAACTCAAGCCAGAAATTGACTAGATGATGAAAGAAGTGCCTCCCGCTCCAGCGCTCCGTGCTTTTTCTCCTTTTTGACATCAGTGATGATAACTTTGTAATAACCTTCATAAAAAGTCCCCCAAATCACTTAAAACTGTTGCATTGTCAAGGGGGGAGGGAGCAGGAGGGGAGGGGACAGGAGGGACCCCCGCGGCACGCTGCCCCCTGCTTTCAAGCCCACTATCCCTGAGTCGCTTCTCTGCTTAGCGATCTACTGCTGCTCATCTGCGGTCCACTGTCCGCTGCAAAAGGGGTTAACTCTCACTTGCAAAAATATCTGCTGCCGGTGGATTGGGAAACTTTTTCCAATTTGAGCTCTGAAGCTCTTTGGAACTGGACGCGTGTGCTGTGCTGCACGGCCAGGAGTCCTGAATCAACAGCAGTTCTGAAGGACACTCAGACACTTGATTTAGAAGGCATCTCCACGAACCAGACTACAGCCCTGGGACAGCAATGCCAAAACTATAACTTCTGATTTTCCTTTATTTACTGCTGCAAAAATCCCAAGTCTTATCTGGCAATTCAGTGGTCTAGTTAAGAGGAACATTTTTCAGGGACAAAAACATTGAACTGCGTTTGCTTTCTGAGTTGAGAGGGGAGAAAACAGCTGGTGCCTGCTCATCAGCAGGGCCTTGGTACTCAGAGTTCGGCTTCTTGGTGGCGTAGTGGAGAGCCGCTCGGGCTCGTTTAGATAAAATAGTTATGGAAAGGGTGAGGGACATCAAAGGCCACACCACAGGCTTATGTACTCAAATTCATATTCTTTTTCTTAAAGAGGACCCCCAGGCTGTGTGAGCTCCAGTGTCGTCCTGTGCACCCTGGGTCAGTTCTCTGGGCAGATGGGTCTCCGCTGACCACCCGGCACTGTGCAGCGGCCACAGGCCAGACTTCAGGGCCTCGAGTCTCTGCCACCCTCCGCTCGAGTCCCTGATGGAAGGGATCAAACCAGGTGCTGGTTGCCCGTTGCCCCGACTCTCTCATCCAGTGACCTGGAAGAGTGGAGGGCATGGGAGGCTTTAGGTATGAAAATAGCTCTGCCCTTGCAGCATGGCCTGTGACAAACGCAGGTTGCAAACATCAGTGGCCGCAGACTGTGCTAACTAGAGGAAAACGACAGAAAGACCCTGAAGAGGCCCTCGCATTGTTCTTCCTCCTCTAGCAGACCAGGGCCCCAGCAGGGTGGCGGTGGGCTGAGACGGCAGTGGCAGGGCCGGGGCTCAGAGGCGGTTGGCACCGTCAGGACGTTGGTTACAGAAGGGGACTGACCGAAGAAGTAAATAAGTTGAGGTTAATAAGAGCCAGGTTTTCACTGTTGGAAAAGAGATTTACAAATCTGAACAAGGGGAAAGAATCCAGAGGTGGTGATTGTAATTACAAGTGTCACGTAAACGTACAGTCAGAGAGATGATGACAGAAGACAGATAGATGTGCTTCCCTACATACATACAGATAAATACATACTCCACAGTGGGGCTGTGTGCATGTACGCACACACGCAGTTCCTGGCTCTGTCTTCCAAGAGGGCCTAGAAAACAGTCATGTCCCAGGAGGCAGAAGTGCCCAGCGTTTGGTTTCTAAACATCAACCTCCACTAAAGACCCCAGGGCTTCTGGGAGAAACGGCTGACTCCAGGGCCGAGGCCAGGAAAGTCCAAGACAAGGGTAGAACATCCTGTTGTTCCAGAGGTTGTTTGACATTCTTTATGTCAAAGAATGATGTAGACCTGTCAGAAGGGTACAGGAGCCAGCTTGCATGGGCTCACTGGCCAAATCTGAGACAACTGGGCACCAAAATAAATAACTATAATGGATTATAATCCATTGTCTATACTGACATGAGTAAGTAGGTAGGTAGATAAATAAATTAGAAGACGTAGCTTTTCTTTACCATAAAATAACAAATAAATGAGGAAGGAATGACAGAGATCAGACCATCTGAAAGCCATCATCAAAGTTGCAGATACAGGCATTAACAGACGTGGGATTTGGTGGGGAGATGTTCCAAGCTACACCAATATCATGTTCCTCATCAGACCTCTCCGCAGCCCCTGATATTGGCATAGCCTTGGTATATCTCCCCACCAAACACGTGTCAGTCACAAAGCGGGAAATGGTGAGTTTGTATATAGTCTGGCAGACAGATGTTGACAGACCTTGAGCAGACAGATGTTCATGGATCATATCTCCAGTGGCGTGAAGGGTGGACATCGTGTGTCCCCTGATGAGATGAACTGGGAAGAGCCAAGCCTCGTTTCTGTGGTTTTCTTGTCAAAGTGCATGTCCCGAGTCTAGGCATGAGGAAGCATTGGATGAACCCAGTGAGGGATCCGTACTCTTTAGAAACTGCCAAGGTCAAGAAAGGTAGGGAAAGACTGAGGAAATGTTCTCTATTCAAAGGAAATAAAGAAACATGGCAACCAAAAGCAACATGTGATCTGGATTGGATCTTGAAAGAAGGAGGAAGAGGAGGAGAAGGAGACGAGGAAAGGAAGGAAGGAGGAAGGGAAGGAAGGAAGGAAAAGAGAGAGAGGAAGGCAGGCAGGCAGGCAGAAAGGAAAGGAGGAAGAGAGGAAGGGGGAGAGATGGGGCAATTGGCAAATTTCAAACGAGGTCTGTGAATTGGGTGGTCATGTTGTATCAGTGTCATTTCCTGACTTGCAGAGCTTGTGGTTGTTATGTAGGAGAATGTCCTTGATTTGGGGAAACACCTACTGAAGTATGTAAGGGTTTGGGGTATCAGGTCTGCAACTTGTTCTCTCCCACCCACTGACCTGGAACTTGTTCTCAAATAGTTCAGAGAAAGAATACTGGTGATGGGTAGATGTATATAGAGAGGAGAGGTCATGGGGCCACTGGGCTAAAATGTTAACAACTGGGGAATCCAGATAAAGAGAGAATGGAGCCTTTTGTACTCTTCTTGCAATGTTCCTCTAAGTTTGAAAATGTTTCAGAATAAATTATAAAAGTTTGTTTATAAAATCACCAAGTGCTGAAATTGCTCCCCATGGCCCCCAGAGTCCTGATAAAGGGAAGGGAGCTCTTCCTCCCTGTTTGAGCAGAATCTCTTACAAACTTCTAGCTATTATCCACTTCAGTGAACCAAGTACATCCACCTCTTCTGCTGACGGCTGCAAAACACCAAAGCAAAATAAAATAAATTTTAAAATCTCTCATGAGAATAAACAAGAACCTGGCACTGCTCTGGCGAGACACAATGAAGTAACCCTTTGTTTACAATCTCAAAAGCAAACAACTGATTGATGCTAGAAATAGAAAGCATTTAAAATTTTAAAATTAAGTGCCTCTGGCAAAGAGCTGGGGCTGTCTGCTCAGTGCCAAGGCCAAGAGCCCTGGGCTAAGATTCTCATCTACTTTTGCCATATGATCAGTATCAACCCTGAGGGAGATCAGACAGCCCTGGGTTCAAATTCAGACTCCTCCACTTTCCAGCTGTGTGGCTTCAGGCAAGTCACTCGCCCCTTCTGAACCGTGGTCTCTTCTCCAGCAGGGTGGGGATGATGGCAGCTACTCGTCTGTGTGAGGCTGGGTGAGATAGCACATGCAACGCTTCCTACATTTGCAAGACCTCAAAATAGACTTGTTTCCTTCCTTTCTGTAGCACGTGGAGAACTTTCAAGTCCCACCCGCACCCCTGCGCCATATTTTAAGAACCAGTCTAACCATGAGGCACTTTGCCAACTTCATTAGGGTCCCCTCAAGCCCAGGACTCCCGTAGTCTGTGATTTCTTTCTTTTGCTCTTAGGACATTTTTTTTTTTTTTTTTTTTTTTTTTTTTTTTTTGCCTGTCTTTATTTCAAACAGATATCCCTTCATCTCACAGCACAAAGTCCAGGCAACCTTTGCAACATGCCCAAATGTATTCTTTCCTCTTGAAGACACGTCCCTTCACTTCTCATGGCTTATAAGCCAGAGAAACCAAGAGGAAAAATGCTCGTCTGTCTCAGCCTGTCTGCAAAGAACAGCAACATGGTAAGAAATTGAACTGAGATGGATTTTTGCAGGGCTGACCTTAACAGCAAAAAGCTAAATAAATCTCAAGGAGCGTATAGACAGGACACGGGGGCACTGCCTTGGGTCTTTGTCTCTTAGAAGCTGGTGTACCCTGAGAAGAAGCTGTCATCTTTTAAAAGCCAGCGTGAAGGCAGGGTCAGCGATTGTTCCAGTAGGAGGCACCCCACGTAAGCCACCGTTTCAGAACATGCCCCATCATCATCTCATACTCCATCCTTTACCGTCACGCTTGCTGGAATGGGAGAGAGCGGAGAGCAGGGTGGGCCTGCCGGGGTCTCGCACTCTCGCACGAATTGCTTCAAACCCCAGGGGGACAAAAGGGAAAGGATGGAGGAGACAAAGGACCAAAGATGCCTCACTCTATTCAGCTCCAACTTCTCATCCTGAAACCAGGGCAAGCCTGTTCCCAGTTAGCTCCTTAAAAATAACCCAACATGAGGGGTGTTCCTCTAGTTTCCTTCCAGAAAACAGAACTGGGAAATAGTATTGCTTTGAAAAAAAATGCATTTTTCCCTTTTTTATTAGCAAAAAAATACATAGGCACAATAGAAATTTTAGTAAATACAGATAAGCCAAAAATAAGAGAGAGAGGAGAAAGGAAAATTATCTATAATCCCACTGATAGATACATTTTTTCTTTTTCCAAAAATAGAATGGTCCTATACACCATATTTTGCAACCTACACTTTTCATTTAACAGAGACCCATAAAGCATGGCTCTTTGCCGCCAAGAATCCTTCCCAACTGTCCTTTGTGAGGGTTGTATTGTGTTCCTTAGGACCACTGTTTATTTAACTAAATCTCTAACAGTGAATATTTAGGTTCACTAAGCGTGAGGTGAATGTCCCACATTTTACTATGGAGAGAAAGCCGTGAGGTGTATCTTTACAGCTCAGTCTTCCCATATAGCCAGGATTATTGCCTTAGAATACGTTTCCATGTGTAAAATTAACGTAGCAAGGACACGCACATTTTTAAGGCTTTTGCCACGTCTTGCCAGTTTTCCCGCCAGAGAAGTCGCGCCAATAAAGTAATACATTCTTACATCCGGGGGTCACAGCTGCCAAGCTCCGCCATTATCTTCTTTACCCGCATGTGGAACCAATGGTGCGTGATTTATTTACACCATTCAGAAAGGCAGGCCTAGGTTTAGACGCTTGTGAGAGAAGCAGAAGCAGGAATGAACAGACTTTCCATGGTTCTGAAAGTCTCATTCTCACCTGCTTGGAAAAGCTTCTGTTCAAGAAAACATGGGCCATCGCTGGTGGTTTCTCTCCACAACTTAAAGACCTCAAAAATGGCTGGGCGCCGTGGCTCACGCCTGTAATCCTAACACTGTGGGAGGCCAAGGCAGCAGGATTGCTTGAGGCCAGGAGTTCAAGATCAACCTGAGCAAGAGCAAGACCCCATCTCTACTAAAAATAGAAAAATTAGCCAGGCATGGTGGCGCATGCCTATAGTCCCAGCTACTCGGGAGGCTGAGGTAGGAGGATCACTTGAGCCCAGGAGTTTGAGGCTGCAGTGAGCTATGATGATGCCACTGCAGTCTAGACAGGGCGACAAAGTGAGATCCTATCTCAAAACAAAAGAAAACTAAAAAGACCTCAAAAATCAGACTTTAAAAAAGGAATCTTTTTTTTTCCTTTTCTTCTGTTTATAAAAGTTACACTGGCTCAATCTAGAAGATTTGAAAAATAGAAAAAAGGAATCCACCTAACTCCCACAACCCAGAGATGACCACTATTAACATTTTGGTAGATTTCCTATCCATCTTTTTTCTTTGCATATATTTTGTTCATGTCAATGAAATACTATGGTCATATTGCATTTTGTCGTCTGATTTTTCACGTGTCTTCCTAAACCAAGGGCTTTCCCACCCTTCACCCACTGGGGATTCACTTAGCTCTTGTGAGTCCAGGAGGACACGGGGCATGTGGTGTCTGCCCAGGAGTCCGTGCTCGGCCTGGCTCCGGGAAGGAAACCACGCGTTGCTCCCAGTGCTTTGCCCCTGGCTCCAGCGCTGACCTGCTAAACACTCCTAACTGGACCTGCCTCCACAACAATCTATAAGCCATTAGCTGGAGCTATATTAAATCCAAAAGGGTTCATCCCTAAGACCTCAGCTTTTATCCAGGGTCGATATAATAAACGACCGTCTGAAGAATGTTTCTGCATCTTCTGCAAAAGCCTTTGAAGAGAGCGTCTATTATGTGTCTCACCGTCCGTTCTATTGAGATTCTCATGATAAATTCACGCTCACATTGAGTGTCAGGGAAAAGTTTGGCTCTCCTGACAAATGGTTATGCTTCCTTTCGCCCAATAACTCATCATATTTTCCCTTTCGCTTTAGCTCAATTTAATGTGCAATTGCAGTAACTATCTTCTGCTAGGTTTCGGGTTTAATCATTTCCCCCCTTCATCCATATGACTTTGGATATTTTGTGTTTAATCTCATTGTCCTGGGGCCTATATTTTTAAATGTCAGTCATCTCAAGTTTGCTTGGAAGTTGCAAGGAATACAAAACATAAATAAATGGACAATAATCATGACACTTAGACTGTCTCTTTTAATTCACAGTTGCCTTATTAATTAATCATTCCATTCATTAAAGCCACATTCCCTCCTGGTATTTCCAGGCAGCTGCACCCAATGAGCCATTAGAAGATGCAGTTGGATACATTAGGCCTGTCTGAGCAGAATAGGAATTTTAGGAATGAATGTCACTTAGTCATTTTCTTGTATAACCGAAGTCCTATAAGTCTCTCTGGTCAAATACACCCTCTTTCTGATAGAACAGTGGGCTATCTCCCTGTAAGGATGACAGCCACTCCACCCTCACACCTCTTAGCAGCTGATAAAGTGCAGAGGTCCTGGCCAGGGGGCTTCTTGGCAGTGCCCTGGGACCCAAGGGAGGGGACACTATTGTTTCTGCCTGAAGCAGCTCTGCCACTTAGCACTTCCTTCCCTCCTAACCCTTGCCATGGACCTTCCTTGGTGTATGTGCCCTGGGGATCTCTCTGCCTCCTAAATCCACTCCGACCCATCAGGGCCCACACGATAAGTAAAAGATGAAATTAGAAACCACAGTTCTTCACCCCTCCCTGCAACTACCCCCTTGCTGTGGCCTCATCATGGGCAGAATATACTTCCCTGCTCCTTGACTTCAAGCCTGGCTCTGTGCCTTGCTTTGGTCAATAGAACGGACCAGAGTGATACAAGCCTAAGCCTTCAGGGGCCTGGTGAGCTCCCAGTTGCCCCCTTGTGCTTCTGCCATAGCTGTGAGCACAGTTCCTCCTGGGTAGCTGCTGCTCCTTCAGCCTGGGGCCCAGGGGAAGCAGAGCTTCCCCAGACGACTCATAGGTTTATAAGTACAATAAATGCCTGATGTCATATGCTACTGAGATGCTGTGGCTGTTTGTTATGTAGCAGAAGCTGACTGATACACTCTGTGGCAGATCCTTCCCAGAAGACCTGGTTCTGTTCTCGTCCTCATCCACGTGGCCTTGATTCTTCAGACCATTCAGCTCACTCGCAAGTCCTCTAGAACTTAGACTCTGATGTGCAGTCCCAGCCTGTCCCAAGGACCCCAGGTCAGGCAGAGTCCTAGGCCCCCAGCTTGTCCCATAGGGCTAGATTCTCTAGGATGTCCTAGTAACAAGCACAGAGTGTGTGCATCTTAGTCCCTGGAATTTGGGCTCTGGACAGCTAACACTTACTAAGCCTGTGCTAACACCACGCCAGGCCCTCACTAAGTGCCACGTGTGCTATTTCAGGCACCCCTCAGAAGTAGGGGGCAGGTGTTGTTACTCACTTTCCTGTGCACCCGAGCAGACTGAGGCACTCAAAGGACTGGCCCAGGCCTCGCAGCCACGTGGAGGGAGAACGGGAACCCAGCTGTGTCCAGCTCCAGAGCCCATGCCGTGCCGCCACCCTTGTGTTTACCTAAATGCATGAATCACTCTGTGCCCGACCGACTAGGTTGGCAGCCAAAGCCGTTTCAGTCACAGCTGGGCTCTCGCCCCACGTCTGTGCTCAGGGCCGGAAAGCCGGGTCCCGGATTCATGGTAGCTGCCGTCTTTGCCGTTGCCCCCTGTCCCACTCTGAACCCCCCACTGCCTGTGGATTCCAAGACGGGGATTGTGGCAGGAACCCGCAGGGGCCAGATGCCCTGTGCCGTGTTCTGCTGAGCAGCAGTGAAGCCTCGGGGAGACATTCAGTGGCCCCTGGGGGTGAAGAACTGAGAGGTAAGGAAGCAATGGGATAATCAGGGAGGCTTCCAGAAACTTCTGGTGGGAGCTACATGTGGCTTGTAGGAAATCTGGATCACACTGCTCCCCCAGGACAAAGCCTGAGCCTCCACCCTCACCAATACTGCTGAAAATCACTAAACAACAGCAGGGCAGAGTTGGATATGCCCTAGGGAACTTTGGTTCCAATGCACCTCGTTTCACAGATGGGGAGACTGAGGCCCATTTCCTTGCAGTGCAGCGTCTCACTCCCCACCTCCCAGGAACAACAGCAAGGGTTACACGGCCGGGGCAGCACACTGGTCCCTTATCAAAATTTTCATACGGTGTTGTCTTTTTTTAACCTGAGATTATGTCCCTTAAAACTAATTCTGCATCTTGCACATTTATTACTGTTAGTCTAGCTCCTTCAGCTGCGATGTGGACACGTCAGACTGCCACGGGGCCAGGCACGGCTCTGGACCCGTGTGATTGAAAGGGACGTGTTGTCTGTATATGTCTGCTCTCGCAGAGCTTCTGTTTAACTAGGGGGTATGTTTACACTGTGAAAGCCTGTCCCTTCCTGCGTCCTCCTCCCTGCCAGGTCCCAGGTGCATTTGTCCCTCCCACAGGTCTCCTGGGATGGGCATGTGCTTCTGGGCAGACGAGTGCCAGCATCGTCCCAAAGAGAACGTGCTCGTCACCTCCCTTCCACGTCCTCACGTGCCTCTCCCACTCCCCAGGGAGGTGCCTCACGTGAGAAGTGGTGTTCACTCCCTGAGAGATTTGCTCCTTGGGGGGAAACCAGAGCTGGGCTCCATTTCGAGTCCAGAACACTTCGTCTATCTTTTATCCGTTCCCTGGGAGCAAGGAAGAGGGTCACTCCATTGTCACCTTTCCCCCATCACCTGCCGTCCACCCCCACGGTGGGGTGACATGCCCCAGATCCCCCTCAGGGAGGGAGGCCCAAAGTCCTCCCAGTAATGTCCCCAGAGGCCCCTGCGCAGCTGTCCCCTGGTAGGGACCGTGCGTCCTCACTGCCCTTCAACAAGTCTGCCGGAGGTGACAGCCTTGTTCTCTGGCCGAGACTTTCGGAGTCACCCGGTACCTCTCTCACCTCCCTCTGACTGGTGTAAATTGGTTCACAAATCCTGCAATTCGTTTAGCTCATGCTCCGCTGAGTTTCCTCAGCGATTTTCTGGTTTATTGCCCCTCGCCTGGTTGCTAAGATTCCTTGTAAATTGCGTTGCCCTCTGCTCTGTTCTGCCATTTGTCCAGGCTCGGCGTGGAAGCTGCTGTCCCGGCACTTGCCATGTGCCAGCCGTGAATCGCTGTAAAGCAACAGCTCCGCCGCAGGCAGGCCCGCCACCTGAATGGCAAGGAGGCAGCACGGGAGACAGAGCCCCAAGGGCACAGAGCTAATTTATGCCGCCAGGCAGGACTCATCTTTCTCTCCTGTCTCATTCCAGAGGAGGAATCAATATATTGAGGTGGTGGGATCGCTCAGCGCTCTTGAAATGTTTCTTGACACCGTCCCATCACACCCTAGGGACTGCAGATGACTAAAAGACAGACAGACAGCTAGCACGACAGTAGCACTGCAAAGACAGACAAGGTGTGACTGGAAAGAGGCTAAAAGTGCAGAAGATCTAGGTTCAAACACAAGGTCTGCCACTTCCTGGCTGTGTGACCTTGGCTAAGTTACTTGAGCTCTCTGTGCTTTAACTGTTCCTCTATAAAATAGAGATAACAAGAGCACCTACTACATTGGACTGTTTGAGGTTTAAATGAGATGATATATATAAAGCATAGTCCCTGGCAAATAATAAATGCTTAGTAAACATCAGCTATTACCACTATCATCATCATCAACAACATCTTCCCACAGCTGCACACCAGAAGTGAATGAACACTGCACCCATCTCGTCCCTGCACCCAGCTGACGTGTGTCCATGCTGTGGCACTGTTATTCTGACCGCCCTTCTGGCTGGGTGTTTAGTGGCTTCGTGTTCCTGCACCCTTTAATAAGGAGAGACAAGCCATGCATCATAATGACAAAGGGGCCCAGACATTCACTCCAACCTCTTTAGGGCAGAATTGTAAATTGCACATCACATTTTTATATATTTAATTACATAATGTATATAAATATATATTTTTATAGATGTCATATAGTCATATAACTGCAGGCCGTGTTTTTATAATGTATACATATGAACCTTTATATAGATAAAATCTTTACATAGATTCCTATAGAAAGGCTACGTACGTTCTCCCAGCACAGACCATCTCTCAAATGTTCTCAGCAGCGCGCAGCGTCCAGCGTGCTGATGGAGGCATTCTTCCAATTAACCTTCCTATCAGCTGTCTTTACAAAAGAATGTGGCAGAACCCTGGGGACTCAGAAGCCACTTCTGAGGAGTGCTTCACAGGAACTGGGAGGTGGAAGAGACCGTGGAAGTCACTGAACCCACACTCCTGGCAAGCCTAGTAACCTTGCGGTGGGTACCTCAGGTCTCCGTGGAGGAAGAGCCATTCTGGATGAGTCTCCGGATGGCTCCAGAGATTAGGAAGTTATTTATTACATTGAACTGAGAGGTGTCCCTTTACAATGCCTCCATCCCTCACCCTGCTCACTTTTTCTTGTGGCCAGCAGTGGAGAAGTTCAGCATCTCAAACACAGCATGTTTTCCAACACTTGAAGTCGTCCTCATGTCTGTCTTGAACCCTCCCTTCTCTAGGCAAAACATCCCAGTTTTCTCAAACATTCCAGACCCAATTTCCTGACACTTTTCCACCCTAGCTGTTCGCTCTGCCCACACCCTGGTCGTGCTCCTTAGAATGTAGAGCAGGACCTGGAAAAGCCTTCGCCTAGGTGTGTTCTGAGCTGCCGGGGCGCTACCGTCCTGCAGCATGACACCATAGTGTCCATTCTGCAAGCTAAGTTCCAGCTGGCTTCTCAGTGGCTGAGACAAATAAAACCTCACCGGGATCTTTTTCACAGGGACTGATGCTGCGCCGTGGCTCCCCTAACCTGCACTTGCAAAATCGATTTTTTGAACCTAAAGGTAGAACTTTACATTTGTTCTTTATAGTCTTTGGTTCAACATCTCCATTTTTTTCTACAAGCAGAAATACAGGCTAGAAGAGATGGACTCAACCAGTCACCACTTAGTGAAGCTTGAATCTTTACAGTGACCTGTGCCATTTATATTTTACCAGCATCTATTGTGGTGCTGCGTATACAGTAGGCACTCAGTAACAGCAGACTCTGCAGCTGACCTGCTGTGTCACCCCCTAAATCATAAGTTTAAAAATATGATACATATGAAAGCTCTTTAAATATTGTCAAGGACTGTACAGACATCAGTTATTATTAATGCTGCTGTTATTACAGCTACTACATGTATTGAAGGCAAGAACCATGTGTTATTTCCCTCCATCTCCATAGTGTCTGCTGTGGAGTCTCTTACCCAGCAGGGGCTCCATAAATGTTGGCTGAATTGAGTTGAAGGAGCTTGCACAACATCTCATGGACTTGGATGAAGAAAGTCTCCAAACATGGGTGAAAGGCTTTGGCTAAGGTGTGACAGGAGATGAGTGTGTAGAATAAAAGAGAGTGATGGCCAGGCATGGTGGCTCATGCCTGTAATCCTAGCACTCTGGGAGGCCAAGGCAGGAGGATCGCTTGAGCTCAGGAGTTCGAGACCAGCCTGAGCAAGAGCGAGACCCCGTCTCTACTAAAAATAGAAAAATTAGCCGGGCATGGTGGCGCATGCCTGTAGTCCCAGCTACTTGGGAGGCTGAGGCAGGAGGATCGCCTGGGCCCAGAAGTTTGAAGTTGCAGTGAGCTATGATGATGCCACAGCACTCTATCCGAGATGACAGAGTGAGACTGTGTCTCAAAAAAAAAAGGGGGGGGTGCGGTGAGGAAGAGACCTCTAATGACGAGACATCAGGGCTGGCTGGGCTGACCCTGGAGGGTGTAGTTTCCCAAGGTGTCTACGCTGTTATCAGTTAGCTATCACTACATAACTAACCACACCATAGCTAAGCAGCTTAAAAGCAACAAGCACTTATTATCACTCGTGAGACCATGGTTTGGCAGAGCAGATCTAACCCAGGCTTGGCTGACCGTGACTGGGCTCACTCTTGTGTCTGCAGGTCAGCTGGTGGGCGCCCAGAGGCCCCTCATGCGCAGGCCAGGTGGCTGGCTGGCTGTAGGGGTGGGGGGTGACTGGGCCATGTGTCCCTCATCATCCACTCAGGCGGCTCGTGCTTATTCCCTTGTCAGCTTGGCAGGGCTCCAAGAGAAAAAGCAGAAGTGCACAAGAGGTCTTGACTTGGAGCTGGAACGTGGTCCCTTCCACAGCATTCCATTGGCCAAAGCAAGCCACAAGCGCAATTTAGATTTAAGGGATAGGGGAAAAAAAACCTTCACCTCTTCATGCAAGGAGATGAAAAGTCACAGTGCAAAAGGAGTGGATACAGGGAGACATGAAGAAATGGGGTCACTTTAATCATCAATTACCCTGCACTTCTCTTCCTCCCTCCCTTTCATCCTTCTGCCCATCCATCCTTCATCCCAAACACACTGATCGAATTCCTGCTACAGGACAGGACCATGCTAGGCATTGGCGGCATGGCTGGAGAATGTGTATGTTGGTGACAGGAGCCCCAGACGTCAGAAGGGCATTTCCAACCAGAAGGAAACCAGCATTGACACGGGTTCGGAGGGCTGCGGGTGCCCCCAGAGCTGCTTCTGAGGGGTCTGTGGCCACAGGAAGACGGGCCCTGTGCAGAGGCTCATCTGTGCTCATTTGCTTTTGCAACCAGCCTGCACCCTGATGCCCGCATTGCTGCCGCTGCTGCCAGAATCCTAACGATTTAGGAACCCAGTCAGTCACTGTGCACGTTGCCACACCGCACGTCATTCCAGCCCTGGCAAGGACACAGACAACCTGATCGGCCTCTCGAGGCCCGAGGAGCCCGGCAGCTGTAATCGACTGCAGAACTCTCCCAGGGTGACTGGGGACAAGACCACGGGGCCAGCACAGCCCAGGACAGAGAGCCCCGTGCAGAGCTCTTGGCAGGGCACTGTTGTAGCTCAGTTTTATGAGCTCTTAAATCTCAACATTTTCGAAAATGAGGGAGCCCGGCAGGAAGATTAAGCACTGCCAGGCCCTTTAAATCACCAGCGCCAGCCATCCTGGGGGCTGGATTTGTTTTAGGTCCTGGCATGATCTCTGAGATGCCGAAGACCCAGGGCAATGAGCTAGGGTTCCTTGCCAAGTGCCACCACTGATGCGCTGTGTGACCTTGGGCAGGGGACCCAACTTCTCTGTGCCTCAGTTTCCTCCTCTGTAAATGGAACTACAAACACTCATGGAGAACACCTCGGGAAGTTCAAGAGCCCTGTTATTGGATCCAGTGACTCTGGGAGTCCTGATGGCTTCCAGCTCCAGGAAGCACCCCTCCATCCCACCTCACCCCAGTGACCTGGAACTGCAGGAGAGCCAGGGGTAGCATTTCTACAGGAGCCCCCAGCTCTTAAATCAGCCAGACTTAGAGGAAGATACCCTCAGTCAACTCAGACACCCCAGCCCCTGGAGCACTCTGTGATCACTCAGAGTCATCCTGGGCCCAGGGTATAGAGGCGCCTCCGGCTGCTGTCATGCTCCTAACTTGCTGAGTAACTCTGGACAAGTCACCTAACTTCCCTGAGCCCCTGAGAAGCATCACGATGCTCCCAGGGACTTCGGTGGAACAAGCAGCACATCAGGTATGAAAATCCTTTGGCAATAGATCTCTGTGTAATCCATTCCTTCCTTCCACAATCACTGAGCACCAAGCACCGAGCACTCTGCCGGGCCCTGGAGGTAGAGAGACGAGTAAAGCTCCACCCTCGCTGGCCAGACAGCTGCATGGAAAAGGAGACGGACAACCAGCTCCTATCGTGGGGTCAGGGCCCTTGGGGAGCCCAGAGAAGAGGCGGCAGGGATGCCTGAGGGTCCCTGGAGGAGGCAACAGCAGTTAAAGCACCACAGATGGGAAGGAGCTGGCCAGGGGCACGTGAGTGTTCCCGCAGAGAGGGCAGTAGGGGACGCAGTCTGCTGGACCCAGGCCTGTCCCAGCAGTGAGGAGGTCAGCACAGAGCGGAGGCTAAGGTCAGTCCCTGTGCCTTCGGGGCACGGTGGGCCATGCTGAGGGGCTGGGTTTTAACCTGAGCTGGGCTGTCAGTCAGCAGAGCCCGGCGCACTGGGCGAGAGCTACACTGCACTGGCGTTTCCTGCGCACTCACTATGCGGCCCTGTGCTAAGCACACCCCTTCTCCCAGCACCGGGCCTAGAAGGTAGGGCCAAGCGTGACCTGTATTTTGCAGATGAGATGACCCTGTCTGGAGCCAGAGGCCACCCAGGGAATCAGAAGCAGAGCCAGTTCCAGTCCGCACTTCTCACCTGGATGGTTGATCACCTCTCTGGGAATCGGGATGAAGTGCAGCCTCCCCCCACCGTCCCTGGGGACCCCGGGGCCCTAGCACGGGCTCCTCCCTCCACATCTGCAGCCCCTCCACCCCCAGCCTGCCTGTCTCCCGAGAGCCGGCACCACCTGGTCGGCACTCACCCTCCCTCCCCAGGGCCCAGCGTGGAGCCTGCCCGTAAACCCTGTCCCCAGAGAGCACACTTTGAAACTCTCTTCATTAGGCTCCTAATGGGGGAAATTAAAGCTAGGAGCTTGAAGCTTTTCAGGGCATCGAATAATATTTACGGTAATATTGTTTTAGGAGATCAAATATTTATACTAGGGTAGACTCCATCGTATTGCCCGGTGTCTGCGTTTCTGGGGCTGCAGCGGCTGCATTATAAATGGACCCAGTCATTAAAATGCTTTCAAAACTATTTGTGCTCCTGGTAGCTCCTCTGCGGGGGGCACGGCGTGTCCCAGCGTGAGGGCCGCTGCCCAGGGCTCAGTGAGCGAGCCCCTTCTCCCCTGCTCCCGGCACTGGGGGAGACGCCTGCCTCTGTGTTCAGACCTGAGCATCACCTGAGGCTGCAATGACCACCTTTCCCACTGGATTCCACACCAATGAGTTTATTCCTTAAAGGGCAACACAGTGTCCGTCTTCTGAATAGCTGTTTCCCCAGGGCCTAGCCCAGTGCCTGACACATGACAGGGACCGAATAAATTATGACTGAATGAACAAATGCCCCGAAACTCATGATTTTCTTGAAGAGCCAGTTGTGGATCCATCAAAGAGGGATTTTGCTAAATCTTTTTTTTTTTTTCTGGTTTTCTGTGAATGCTTTCTTGTAATGTGCTCCATTTTACAAAGAAGCTTTTCTTCTTGTTTGATGTCACCGTTTCCAAGTCTAAAGTGTAGCCCTTGCCTCCTTGCTTTTCCTTAACCATTTTCCTCTGTCTCATCTCATCGTGTGATATTACTATAGTATTAGTAAAAAGTATTATTACTGTGTGAGTATTCTTTTCATTTCTCTGTCTTCTTATCCCAAATTGCCACCCCCTTGGTCTTCAGCGAACTTCTCCGCACTGTCTCTGGTTTGGGGATGCCCAGTGACCAAGATGCATTCCACACTCCAGCGGTGCCTAGTCCGATGCTGAGGTCAGAGGCCAAACAACGTTTTCTGGCAGGCAGCCAACATCCAGGCTTCTGGGCCTTGGAAGAGTGTCTTCCTGTATAACCTCAGAGAATAGTTTGCAGGGACTCTAGGACTCTTCTGTAGGTTTCATTTGCTAGCTCAGTAGGATACAGTTCAGGTCCGGAAGTCTGCGGGTGCTTCCCGACTCAGCTGGTTGAGAGGTGGACCCTATGAACGCTGGGGCCCGGGGCCAACATCCCTGAAGTGGCTTTTATACATACAGCATCCGTTTGCATGGACAGGCTGGGATGGACAGATCAAACTGTGGCCATGAAGTAATGAGGCTATGTTTGCCTCGTGCAGTAATGATGCTGATTTTCTGGTTTGGCACCAAAGGCCAAAAGAGGTCTTCAGCAGTGTTTCTCATCAATTCTAGTAGACATGAAGTGTAATCAAATACTTTTTGTAAAATGTAAATAACTTATATGTATCAGTCTGCCTGTGCACACGAACAGTTACCACCTCCCGGAGTGCTGACGGATTAATGACAAATGGCTTCTTTCAAACATCCTGCTCATGTGTTCAATGTTTTTACCCTTTATTATAGATCAGTGGTTCTCAAACTTGTCCATGTGGCTGAGCACCTGGAAGTTATGGGCCTTTCTGCGGAACACCATGAAATACTGATATATTTAATCCCATTATAAGAGCCAGGAACAATTTTACTAGCAGAAAATATGACTATATTAATGTGTGAAATATAATATCACAACCACAAACACACGTGTCCTAGGGGAAGAAAAAGGCTGCCAAGCTGAGACTGGCTGGGGGTGAAATTTCTCTTTAGCATTTGTCTGCTGCTTGTTCATTCACGCTGTTATCTCCTCAGGCTGCCCAGCTGGCAAGGAGCAGGACGTACCAAGGCTTCGAGAGAAAATCGAGGGTTGGGGGCAAGAAGCCTGAGCAGCTGTGAGTTGGAATTCAGCGGATGAGCTGCCCAGACACGGGGCTTTGGTGTCAGAAGTGCCCCAGGGACATGGGCCGCTTCCCGAGAGCCACCAGCACTGTCCTAGAGCCCTGCAGATGCTGGCACGTGGTTGAAGCACTAGACTCCAGTGTGACTTGGCCACTGCTGAAATGATGTCCCCACCACTTCATGATCTCATGTGTTCTTAAGTCACCTTAGCAAATCTCTTGCTGGTGACCATGACAAGCCAGTGGGCCTAATCAGAAGGATGGGGAAGCAGGAAGCAAGGGGAGAGTCACCCGCTGATCATCCATGTCACCCAGAATGGAGCACACCCAGGTCACCCAGGCTGATGTCATCTCTGGCTGAATGAGGATAAGAGGCTCTGGACCTCTTGTCCCCTCCTTCCCACAACAGCCCAGCCTGGGCCACTGCCTCAAAAGGTCTTATTTGCAAGCCACAATCTTCATGGGGACAGTGTTTCAATTAATGTCTTACCACTTAGTTCTGCACCCACTGGGTCCATGTCCTAGGGCTGCTGTAACAAATGACCCCAAACTTGGGGTCTTAAAACAGCAGAATCTATTCTCTCATGGTTTTGGAGGCCACACGCCCAAAATCAGTATCGCTGGGTCAAAATCGAGGTGTCAGTGGGGCTGTGCTCCCTCCGAAGGCTCCAGGGGACAATCTCTCCTCACCTCTCCTGCTTCTGGTGGCTCCAAGTGTTCACTCCAAACATGGCCTTCTCTCTTCCATGTCTGGCAAAGACTTAGAGCCCCCCCCCCCCAGATAATCCAGGATGGTCTCCCCTTGAGATCCTTAATTTGATCACATCTACAAAGACCTTTCCAAGTAAGGTAACAATCGTCAGTTCTGGGGGCTAAGGTGTGGACATACCTCTTGAGGGGCCGTCATTCAACCCATTACACCCACCAAGACAAGATCACCCCCGTGCGAACTCATCCCACCTGGACGACGCTAGTTCACTCACGTCCCCTCCTCTGTGGGCACCCCCTCCCTCAGTCCGGTCTTGGTTTAACATCACTGTGGCACCTGGACCACACCGGGACTCTATCAGTTGCCCAGGGCAGAGTCCCCCCAACAGGCAAACATCAGAGTCACGTTTACCTCCAGTCCCATCTCACCCGAAGACCAGCACACCTGACCTCCTAGAAGAAAGATTTTCCATATAGATTGTGATTTACTCTAACCTGATAGATCAATTTTTCTTTTCTTAAATCTGGCCGGGCACAGTGGCTGCCACCTGTAATCCTAGCACTCTGGGAGGCCGAGGTGGGAGGATCACTTGAGGCCAGGAGTTCGAGACCAGCCTGAGCAAGAGCAAGATTCCATCTCTACTGAAAAAACAGAAAACTTAGCTTGGCGTGGTGGCACGTGCCTGTAGTCCCAGCTACTCAAGAGGGTGAAGCAGGAGGATCACTTGAGCCCAGGACTTTGAGGTTGCAGTGAGCTATCATGACACTCCTGCACTCTAGCCCAGTTGACAGAGCAAGGCCCTGTGTCTAAATAAATAAATAATAAAAATTTAAAAATCTTTCTAAAGATATCTCCTGGAGACGATCTTTTGGGTACAGAATTGACAATACTAAAGAAAAAAACTAAACTGTTTATTTTCCACAATTATGATCAGAGAGTAAGATGATCACAGGTTTGATTAAAGCTAAGAATTTCTGGGGCCTCTGGAAAGTCTAGTCCCCTCTGTCCCCAGGGAAATATTATCCTTAAGATCATGAGAATAATAAACGAGGTGACACTTGAGAACAGAGTTCTGCCTCTGCCCCCGGAAGCCCCCGCCAAGCCGAGACAGCTGACCACAGCCCCACCCCAGCGGGATTCCACTAGGCCGGGGAGCGGGGGTCCCTGACCTGACCCCACTAATCCCTTTCTGCTTCGTTGCTTCCAAAATGCTTGTCACATGCCGGGGATTATCATTTCATGTACCGCTTATCATCAAGGCTGTTAAACTTCTTGCTCATATATTCATTTGGCCATTTGGATTTTCCGTCTCATTGTCTCCTGTCTGCAGTGCAGGATTATACCGGAGCCTCAGCTCCTCTTGCCAGTCCCAGCAGTTTTTCTCTCCTTTCAGAAGGTGAAACCAAACAGCAGAAGATGGCGAGGACCCCTGTGGTGGGCCCACAGCCCAGGGCAGAGGGAGCGCTTGCAGCCAGACCCCATCTCCGGACCGAAGCGCAGAATGTGACCTCAGCACACTTCATAGAGAGCAGAAAGGCAGGAAATTCTGACACCATTACTTGGTGTAACCCGGCTTCACTTCCTGGCCCAAGTCATTAGGAAATAATCTGTTTCTTTTAATGTCTGTGTCTCACCAGACTGCGAACTCCCAAGGACAGAGATAATAATAGCACTAATAGCCGCCATTTGTTCAGCTCTTACTATGTGCCTGTGTGCTGTTCTCAGTATCTATTGGTAATACACATAACCTCGTCTCGTCTACTGCTCATGACAGCTCAGAGAGCTGGGGGCTGCCTCTGCCTCCATTTGGGGGATGAGGACGCTGATGTGCAGAGAGGGAAAGTGACTTCCCAGGGACGCCGCTAGAATTTGAATTCAGCCCATAAGCCCCAAAGCCTCCGTGCTAACACCAGCACCCGCCACGGTGCCCTGCACACAGTAGGTATGCAATAAAACGCGGTGAAAGGAAGGAGGAGATAAACGCCTTCTTCCTGCCTCCCCCGGCTCGGCCTGTGCAGACACCCACCTCCCTCAGCACTCCCAGGCAGAGCATCTCTGCAGCCGGCTCTGCAACGGCCTCACGTCCTGCCCTGAGTCCTGCTGCAAGTTCCTGGTCCTGGTGCCATGTGTGCTGCAATGACATGTCAGGGAGGGGCGTGTGGTTCTGGGAAAAGAGCAGGTCACGGGTCTGAACAGGGAAATGCCCATCCAGAGGCCAAGAGGGAAGAGAAACCAAAGTTCTCTGCAGAGATTCTTCTGGGCATGACCACCACAGGGGGAAGACAGGTGACGTGGGTCACCCCATTAACACATCTCCCCGTCTCTTCTTACCACCTGCCCTTGGGTCTGGACTGCCGAGGAAAGAGTCGAAGTGAGCAGAGACCTACTCCACGGGTGCCCTCTGAGAAGGACACAGTGTGCCTGGCTGTCCAAGGACTCAGAACCTTAGAGATCAGAAGGATTCTAAGGGTGAACCAGATGTAGAAGGACAGGAAGGGCTTTGGAGCCAGGCAGACTGGCGCTCCCACCCAGCGGGGTGGCCTTGGACGAGTCTCTGAACTCTCTGAGCCTGCCTTTCCTCTAAAAGCAGCACAGTAAGACCCACCTTAATTATGCAAAATAATAAGATATTAATAATGTAAAGGGCTACCTCTTTCCCTCCAGGCCTGGCCTGGGGACTGGACCACGTCTTTCCCCTTTGGCCGTTCCAGGGTCGGAAACACCAGCATCCATGGAGCGCACAGTACGGGCTCTGGGGCCAGCACGCCGGAGTTTGGGGCCCAGCTCAGGAGCTTACTACCTGAATGACTTTGCAAAACTGTTCTCTATGCCTCAGTTTCTCCAACTATGAAATGAGGTGTTCAGTTGCCCCTCCTGTACAGTTGTGAGGATGAAAGGAAACAAAGGCTCCCCTAAATGCTGTTGCTGGTAGTAACACCACAGCAGCAGCGGCAGTGCCTATATTGCAACCACCTCCTCGCCAGGACAGAGGGAGGGACTATAACCTGCAGGGGCCAGAGCGAGAAGGCCACTCCTCTCTGGGGACATCCAACATAAAAGGCCCCAGGAAAGAACTGGGAGCCCCTAGGACCCTGTGCCCTCACTCACAAGGTTCAGGCTTCTCCTCCCAGCAGCCCCCAATAGGACAATACTTCCCTGGCAAAGATTACGGAACTGAGGTCTGGGGCTCTGCAGAGAAACCCCAGTTCTATCACATGGAACATTCAACAAGTTACTTAACCTCTCTGGGTCTCAGTTTCTGCATCTGTAAGACGGGGACGGTCATGGTATCCCACCTTGTAGGGTTGTAGTGAGACTTACATGAGATAATGCAGGTGACTCATTTAGAACAGACCCTGGCAAGCAGCGGACACCTGGTAAAGTTTAGCCACAGTCCTCTCTGTTTGAACACCACTGTACAGTTTATAAGCATTTTCACGTACCCCTGACAATCACTTCCTAAAGGGACACCCCAGGGGACATTTAAATTCATCAAGCGCAAGACATTCCAAGGTAGGAGGTGTCCCTGTCTTGCAGAAGAACCCAAGGCTCGGGAGGATTATGTGACAGGCCCAAGGCAGGGCCAAGCCCGCATGACACTGGAGCACATCGTCTTAGTCACGGTGCCAGGCTATTTCCCAACCAAAGAAAAATGTCACCACACCCATGAAGGCATTTAATTTTGCCACATCCCCAGGGATCTAAGTCACTTCCCTACACTGGCTCTGCTGGGTAAACAGCCCTGCCTACGTGTCACCTCCGAGAAGAGGCCAGGGTTGTAAGGCCAAGGCTCGGATGTTGAGATGCTGTAAACAGTTGCCCGCCCATTTTCATCCTGCAAATAAATGCCTGGAGTCTGGCCAGTGGGCAGGGTGACCTCAGTTGGGATGAAAGCAGAGCCCTGTTGGCTACAGCCTCCAAGCCGGAGGCCAAATGGCCCCTCCCCTGTTGTTTCCCAGTGTGTTTTCCCTATTAAAATTCAGGTGGCATCAATCCCCTGTTAGAAATTGTGCCCTTGCATATGTTTGAAAGCTGTGACCATATTCATGTGTCCTAAACGTTTGTTTGCTGACCCACGGGATCCCTTTAGCTAAAAGGCTGGGAGGCCTGAGTAATCCCCCAGCTGTGAAAGACACCCTTGTCAGTACGCAGCCAGACCTGAACGGCATCAGCAATGGATCTTCCATCCAGGAGAGCAAAGGCTGAGAAACACCCTCAGCCCCAAACAGTAGAACCTTACAGTTTATTCCAGAAAAGGAGACTATTCATCAGCCCCCCCAGGCCCACCATGGAGCTTCCCCCAGGCCACCATGTCCCAAAATGTGTTCCATGGAACATTCTAAGGATGTTAGTAAACATTCCACCGGGGGCAAGAGGGTGCTGGAGAAAGGGCCTCCATTGCCAAATAAGCTCAGGGAGCTCTGGGCTGAAGAAAGTTTAACCAACCTCCTTCCTTCTCAAGCCTTTGAAAGTGCTAATACGGATGAGCTGCCACAGAAGTTCTGGAGCTCTGGAGCTCGACGCTCCCTAAACACGTTTGGTGACCAACACCGAGGACTCTCCGTTCTCCCACCTCTGGGGCGTGCGGCCGTTCGGTGTGGTGAGGCCAGATATGCCCCAGCCCCGTCCAGAGAGTTCCACAAAGGCAGCAACCTGCCTGATTCATTGTTGTTTCCCCCACAAAGCACCTGGCACAGCACCTGGCCTGCGGGAGGCTGTAATAAAAGTTTGCTGGATTTAATTGAATTCCAAAGCCCCTTTAATGGGTGTTTGTCAGCAGCTTTCCGACATCTTTGACCTTGGAATTCCAGAAACAGGTTTTAAGGCTCCCAAGTGTCCCTGGTTTCTTGGAACGGTTTCTACCTTTGTCTCAATTAAAAGTAGCTTTAATTCCTGCCCAGGATGTTGCTGGCTTCTGAGAACCACTCCCAGCGCCTCCTTCCCTAGCGTGTGACCTGGGCAAGTCACAGACTCCGTTTCCCACCTGAAACCTGAGCTCGATGACTTCCAGGCCCAAGCTGAGGACTCAGCAAGAGAACAGGAGCAGCGTGTTCTGCACATAGTAGGCGCTTGCTTCATGTTAATTCCCGTCCCTGTCACACTTCCAAAAACCTCCACGAGGTTCACGGACAAGTTCACCCTAAAAGGTCAGGGAGGGACCCTCGCAGAGGGGAAGAATGCAAACCTCTAACTGACAATTATTATAAATGCCAAGGAAGAGCTCACGAAGGCCGCCTCCACAAATAGCAAAGTTATACATATCTTCAGGATCCCAGAAGTGGATTTCTGGTTGAGCTAGCCCAGCTTACAGACTTGAGGGAAGGCATTTACACTTAGTCAAAACCACAGAATGCCTAGTACTTAGCCTGAGGTTTTAGCAAATGATTTATAACCCCCACCACCAAACTCTGCTTCCCGTTCGGAGCACTTAAGCCCGCGCGGAGTGGCCGCAACTCAGTCCGTGGCGGACGGCGAAGGGCTAGAAGAGCGGGCCACACACCTGGCCCGGGGTCCCAACAGGGCCACTCAGTAGCCCTTGGGACAAGCTAATGTCTTTGAGCCTCAGTTTCCCCACCTATAAAATGGGAATCATGATGCCTACCTCCTGAGAATGCCATAAAGTTCCAGTGAGCTAGAGCACCACGAAGGGACCTCATAAGCCACATCGTGTTCTGCCGTTTAGAGAAGCTGCCATAGCAGTATCTCTTGGAAGAAGCCCGGTGACATGCCCAGGACATCCAATGTGTCCTGGACGCCCCAGTGGGAGGAGGCTCAGCTCTCTGTGACGGCAGTGCTAGAAGTGGCAGGAGGGAGGGCAGGTCTGGCCTTGGCATCGCTAACTTTGCTGCTACACTGTACCTGAGCAAGCAGCCCGCAGGGTTCTTGGGAGCTGAGCGTTGTGGGTGCTGTGGCAGAGCCTACACCCCACCACCCACAGCTTAGGACTTGCTTCACACCTGCTGTCCCCATGTTTTTATAAATAAGACTCCTTTTTACTCTCAAAAGTGTCCCAGTGTCCCCTGACAATGTTAATTGTGTCTCATGAGGGAGGAGAGAGGGAGCACAAGTCCACCGTTTTGGGGAGCCGTGGGGGCAGGCGCCAGCACCTCAGGCAAGGGGACGCATCTGGCAGAGATCTGGGGACTGTCAAGCCCCGGGGACTAAATGGAGCACAGAGCGTGAGGAGGGAAATTGCGAGGAAAGGGACAGAGGGAACCAGAGCGAGTGTAGCAGGCAGCAGGGAGCTGGTGCTTCTGAGCAGGGGAGTGACTCCTGCAGCTGTCTTTGTCCTCTGGCGGAAAGAGGTTCAAGGGTCACCCCAGGGTGGTCCCTTGGGAAGGAGCTCTCCCAGTTCACCTCCCTCCAGGGTGGAAGTGACCCTTCTGTCTTTCATCCAGGAGCCAGGCCCTGGGACGCCTTTGCCTGGGTCATGGCCAAGCCCAGCTTCCCTTGGCTGGGCAGCCTCGCAGCGAAGGCTGGCTCGGGGCGGCCATGAGAGGGCAGGAGAGGGCCGGTAATGGGCCGGTGCAGCCAGTGCCCTGCTGCTCAGAGAGGCCTGGGAGCCTGTGCTGGGAGGGGTCAGGGTAGGGATGCGGGGAGAGGAGAGGGAGGAGGGAGAAGCGGGGAGGAGCAAGGCTAACACCACCCTTTGGGGCAAACGCCAAGATGAGAACTGGACTATGTCAGACAGGCCCTGAGTGAGGTTCCCAGTGGAACCACTCCCTGGCTGTGTGAGACCACGTGGGTTAACTGACCTCTCTGTGCCTCATTTCCTCCTTGGCAAATGGGGAGACACTAATAACAAAGTTGTGGGGGTGTTCACATGAGAGAAGGCGAGGGACAGTCCTGCATTAACCTCAGTGACCTGGCCCACATCTGTCCCGCACACACGTGAGGTTTTTGTGTGGTCAGTGGGGCGGCGGGGGGCTGCGCTCGCTTCTGCGGGAGCAGGGTCCGTGGGGCCACTCGCCAGCACGTGCAGCCTCCCAGGGCCTCTCTCTGCTGCCAGACAACACTCCCCTCCCTCTTCCTCTCGCCCACCTGCACCAGCTTCCCAAGCAACACCAGAAAATACTGTCTCCACCACCCCACGGCTGCTAGGACCCCGCGGCCTCCAACCTGTTGGAATGTGTCACCAGGGTATGCAGCTCCTCCAGGGATGCCCTCTGGCTTCAGGCGCCACCTGTGACCTAAGAACCCTGGGTTTTGGGATGTCCACATGCACATGCGTGTGTGCGCACGCGCGCGCACACACACACACACACACACACACACACACAGCCGGGAAGGAACAGAACAGAACAGAAGGCGGCTTCTCTAGGAGCTGTGTAGGGCAGTCTGGGCCCCATTCCTATTCCCCCTCTGCCCCGCGACCCCCCACTTTTTCCCTTTTAGGACTCTGCTCCACAAACTACAGGGTTAGGGAGAGCGGGGGCTGGATCCTGCTTCCGGGACTGCTCCCGGGCACAGGACGGAGTGGGGATGGGGAATGGTCTGTAAGGCCCCCGAGGGTGAGGACCACACCTCCCTCGTCCTCTGACCTCCACACTCTGGGTCCAGGACTCTCGGCCGAGGCAGCCTCCAGGCCCAGGGGATGTCCCCCTTTCCCTTCTCCCTAACACCCTCCTACCTGCTCAAGCCGAGATACTCCCCACGAGCCAAGCTCCTCTTCCGACCATGAGCGAGACCCACGGGCAGGTGCTTATACCCAAGGTCCTCTGCTCCATGGCCAACACCTGCTCCCAAGACAGCAGCTGCCGGGAATCACAGGTCATGATTTAATGGGCTCAGTTCTTCCCGGGGCTTGTTTGGGACTGTCTCGCAGCTACCAGGGTCTCATCCCAAACCCCTTTCCACCCAGTGGCCCCGTTCCAGGTTGCATCCCACGCCCCCTGTCTTTTTGTGTGCCCCCCTCCCCAGCTCCTGCTTGGACACGGCCACTCCCCAGCAGGGGACAGCAGATCTGGGGACCTCTGAGTATCACACCTAGGGTTTCCAGCTAAGCCCTGCGGGGATCTCAGGGGCAGGGCAGACAGGGGCCTTTACTTCAGCTGGAAGCTCAGCGGTAACACAGGTCTACGCAGGCTGTCGTTGGAACAAAGGATTCTGACTATAAAAAGTCTCCAAGCCCCGGAGATGGGCTCAGGCTCTCGGCAGGTTCTGCGTCTCTCCCAGCCTCCAACGAGACAGATTCCATCCTCTCTCCCTTGTTGTCACCTTGTGGATATTTATAGCATTACCGTGTCCACCAGAGAGCGTAATGGGCTTTTTAGGCTAAACCAATTAAACTCTCCTCCCGTAAGTCATGTCTCCTAGATCGCTTCTGCCGCCCTTCTCTGAACTTGTTCCATCTTCATTATCTCGGCTCGGCGAGGCGGGGGGAGGGCGCGGCCTGGGAGTTCACACGCTGGTTACTGGGGGGTGTCTGCCTCTCCTTTCAGCCCTGCCTGCGTCCTTCTGCCCGGGCGCCTCCTCTCGTCCTCTGGGCTGTGTAGACACGATCCAGACTCGGGCAATGCAGTCAACCCCCTTGTACACTGGGGAGGGAAATATTCTCAAGAGGGGGTAACTGGTCTTTTCTTCCTTTTTTTCTTTGCTCCCTACAAATATCAAGCAATGTCAACAAATGCCTACAAGCAGCAAGCATCTAAGCCTCTGTGCTGGGGACCCTGCAGCTGTAACCACGGAGACGACTGAGTCCAGATGTGCCCCCAGGTGGAAGCTGATGCTGGGGGACATTATCCTCGCTCCTGAGAATTCTGCAAGGGGTCCTCGTGCTTAAAGGCAGTGATAGTATGTTTCCATTTCTTTTCTAAATCAGCAATAAAATAGTTATCTTTTTAACCGGAAGGGCGTGCGCACTCGGAAGGCATGCCAGGAGGGCACACCGCCCACCCGTTGGCAGAGATTGGATCAGTGTGGCTGTGACTCCGTCTCCAGCCCGTTGCTCCTCATTCAGCCGAACCCCGCTAACCGTCCTGGTGGGTTCACTGCCACGCGGCGTTAAATTCTTTTTACGTTTAGTCATACTCAGTTTAATTCACACCCAGTATGGACCATTGGTTTAAGATAAGGAGCATAAGGAACAGTGAGATGGAAACACAACATCAAGTTAATGAGGGACATAAAAAACAGAATAGTCCTAAAAATTTTTCTAGTACTCCATAAACCAGTGCTAAAAAGGGAAAACACAGTGGCAATTATGGCCAATTTGGCTTTTTTTATTTATTAAGAATAAAGATGATTCTTTCCTATAATGTATTTTTGAGAAGTGCTTGCAAATAGCAGTTTCAAACTTACCCATTAATTGCAATATCCAATGAAAGAAAATTCTTTACCTTTAAAAAAACTATTTGATTTTTTTTGAAATATAAAAATTTCATTAACTTCAAATAAGAAGTCCTAAAAGCAGTTTTTTATTCTGAAATTTATCATTATAACCTGCATTTTAAAATACATTTGGTCCTCAAGTGAAACATATATTAAATTAAAATTTGTCAACAAATCACCACTTTGCATAATTAAAATAAATTAAACAGCATTTATTACTTATTCAATGGGGAGAATGCCCAAATTCATCTTTATACATTATGGATATAATTAGAGATTCAAATAAACATTATAATACAATCTTTAATAATGCACTAATCTAAAACAAAATTATTACATTTAAAAATCACTCTTTTGCATATTGCAAGAAAATTACAAAATGATTTTCAAAAATTCATCAGTGTTGTTCTCTAAATTTTTCTGATTTTTTCTTTTTCTGGGTCCATGATAGATTTGAATTTTTAGGGCCCCCTGTCGTTGGTTGAGGCTGTGTGGCTACTTCTGGCCAGTGACTTGTCAGTGGAAGGTTCTGGGCCCTCCAGAGCTCCTTTCCCTCTGGCACAGCGACTGGCAACATTTGAAATGGTGGCTCTTGCGTCAGCCGGGCCCCCTGAGCCACTGTGATGAGCACAGCTCTCCCGCTGCCCCGTCATAGACACGTCTACTGAGCAATGAAGAAAACTTTGTGGTTTTTTAAGCCACTGAAATTAGAGGGCTGTTTGTTGCTGTATCTTAACCAAGCCTATCCTGACTGATACAACTCCCAAGGGAGAATATATGAGATTATCCATCTATAATAGCCACCTTGATTGGCTATTAAAGGGATTAGAAATGGCATACGGAAAAGGTCTTACACCAGATCTAACACAGACACTTTAAACACAGAAGCTGTTGTAAAATCATTCAGTAAACTTCTGTTATGTTTATCCACCCAGCACCTCTCGCCCAGGTCCCTTTCTTTTGGCAACCACCCCTCCCCATCTCTAATCACGTGATTCTAGTGAGGTCGCCAATCGCAGTGGTCTGTGCCCTGGCTGAAAGGGTGGGCACGTAACCAAGGCCTCATCAGTTCACAGTGACCAATCAAAGGGCTGGGCGTATGACCAAGCAGGGCCAGTCAGGACACTTCCATGGGATGTGACATAAGGACAGCGGGGGAGAAGCTCCTCCTCCACACATAGTGACCGGTGATACAATAAGCCTGGAGCTGGCAATGGTCCCGTTCCCTACCACGCAGAGAAGTCGTCCATGGAACGGAATAAGGCTCTCAGGGAGAAGAGCCAGGGGATGGAGTGATTGATGGGCAAGGAGGGAAAGAGGGAGGTAGGAAAGGAGACCGTAGGCGGGTCTAGCTCCCACACTGCCCCTTGGCCAGGCACATGGGCTTTTCTGGGGGACAGGCCCGAGTTTGAACGCCAGCATCGCTGTAGACCAGCTGGGTGGCTTCAGGCAAGGAATCACCCTCACTCAGCTTCCGTTTTTTGTCTGGGAAATAGAGCTAATGACACGCAACGGACGGAGTGCTTGTGCCCCCTCAAATGCATCTGCTGGAATCCTCATCCCCAGTGTGACAGTGCTAAGAGGCGGGGCCTCCGGAAGGTGATAAGGTCATGACAGTAGAGACCTCGTGAATAGGATTAATGCCCTTATAAAAGGGACCCCAGAGAGCTCTCTCGCCCTCTTTCCACCACATGAGGACACAGTGAGAAGTCAGCCATCTGCGACCGAGGAGAGAGCCCTCACCAGAACCCCGCTGTGCCAGCACCCTGGTCCTAGACTTCAGGCCTCAAGGACTGTGAGAAATAAATTTCTGCTGTTTATAAGGCCCCGGTCTACGGTACCTCTTATGGCAGCCCCAACTGACTGTGATACCATAACTCTTCTACTTTTGCTATGAGGATTAAATGAAGTAATACATGTACAGTACCTAGCATACAGCCAGCACTCAATAAATGTTAGCTATTACTGCTGTTATTACCATGGTCACTATCATTATTCCTGACAACCAAGCTCTCGTTCTCTGTTTGTCGATGGCATAAGCCTCCCTCCGAGCCTCTTGTCCCTGCTGCCCTCCCTGGCTGTGGACGCTGATCAGGCATTATCACACAGCAGTTCAGCAGAGGGAAGACGGGTGGGGGGCAACTGCCCCTTCCTCCAGGGTGGAGCACACGGCCTGTGCTGGTGATTCAGGAGGGAGAGCGACTGAGTCCCCTCCTCCCATTTCTGCTGCACTGACTGAAATCTATTTTTATCAGCTCTGCACTCCCCTGAGCTGAGATGTTTGGCCACAGGGAACAGCTTCTGTGGGGGCTGGGGGGAGAGGACGCATATAACCTCCAAGCCTCTCTGAAATCAATTGCTCGAGTGGTTCTGCTGCTCTGGCACCTTCGTGTGCCCCAGTTGGGAGACCAGCTGTCTGGGAGCTGGGGCCACGAGGCCGGGCTGGGGCATGCCCGGCTCCCAGACGGGAAAGGAATGTGTTTTCTTCCAAGCAAGCAGCCTGGAGGTGGCCTGAGAGCTCCAGGCTCCAGGGACAGGGCCAAGTCGGACATAACCCACACGTGCCATCCCCTCACGTGGCACCTCCAGGCTGCCAGGGGCTGAGCTGCCCAGAATCACACCTACCGGATCTGGCAGGGACCTCAGAGATCATCTTTCCCAACCCCTCCACCGAGCAGCGGGGGAACTAAGGCCCGGACGGGAACGTGCTCTCGGAGTCCACGGTGAGGCAAAGCCACAGCTCCTGGCCTCCCAGTGACCTCCCTGGGGGACTCACCGGCCGGGCTGCTCTGCTGGGTCATCTGTTGCCCAAAGTAGCAGCTCCACGTCTGGCTCAGCCAGCGCCCTCTGCAGCTGCCTGGCGGCCCCCGGCCCCACTCTGCTGCGGCCTGCACCGCCTTGGTGTGTTTTCTTCTGGGAAGAGCCAGAGGGGCTGGGCAGGACCACAGCTATTGAATGGCCCTTCTGAAGAGCAGACTGTTATTCCAGCGGCTCTGGAATGTCTAGAAGGATGAAATGGAACTGCTGTTTGCGGGAGTGGGAGTAATCTGACCCCTGTTCCAACCCTTGTATATTACGGTGTCAGAGTTTTTAAACAGCTCCAAATCCCAGATTCCGGAGCATGTGCGCATCACTCTCATGCCTGCACCTCCTAGTGTCCCCAGGAGCTCGGGTCAATGGACTTCACAGCCTACAGATGATCGGCTGAGGTCCGAGCAGTCACGTGACTGTTTCAAGAGCACCCAGCCGCCGGTCTGTGGGTCCCATTCCTGGCACCCTGAATGCAGGCTTTGGAAACCAGTTTGGTTTCACATTCCTGGGGCCCAGGCAAAAATGGTAGAATGAGATTTACTTCATACATGATACAGAAAGTCCCTCAAAATGTATGGGGTTCCCAATTAGAGAACCACCCAGCCTGTACAGCATCTTTGTGCAAAGTAGAACATTTCCCTTAGGCAACACATTTTACTTACAATTGTAGAAAAAGTATGTACTATATGATTTTGTTAGTACAGGATCCCTGGTTGCAACAAACCTGTGTTCATTCATTTATAAATCTACAGTGTGTAAGACCAAGTGGGGCCCCCACATTGTGCAATGTGTCGCCTGCATGTGGCGGCCTAGACAGACGGCACTGCTTCCTTCTGCCTCTCATCTCAGATCCCTCCAAAATGGCCCCGTGGAGACCTTTGATTCTCCCCTGCCATTCCCTGAACAGGTGGCTCAGCCTGGAATGGACAGCCATGGTGACTCCTAAACTCAGGGACCCCTGAGCTGGGCCCCCAGGGCCTCTTCGACCCTCCCCAGCATGAGAATGGCCAGAGGCCCCAGAGATAGGAGCCCAGCCCAGCGTCTGGTTGAAAAAGGGAGTGAGGCAGGGGCTGGGAGCTGCCCCTGGCAGTGTGGGTAAGGGGTGCTGGGAGGAGGTGGGTCAACGTGGGCATCTACAGACAGGCAACAAAGGGGGGGGCACAATGCACCCAGAAAGCATCGAGACCCTGCCTCCAGGGTTCCTCTCTCACCGTGGAAAGAAGAGCCTTAAATTGCTTCTTTTCCAGGAGAACGGTCCCCTGAGTCTCACTGTCCCACACAGGCTGGGGACAAATCCATTAAACTCCTGAATACTCCCCATCAAAATCCCCCCAAATGGAGGGAGAAGAGTCAGACCCCGGGGATTCAAATTCATTGCACCTTCCTTTAGGAGCCAGAAGGATAGCTTTGCCCCCCTTCTGCTGGGTCACCCCACCTGCCCCTCCACACGGGCCCTGGCCCTGCCTCTGGGCTCATTATCTGCGCAGTGATATTCAGGATGATTTCATTAACGTCATCACAAGTGCAGCCATGAAGAACTTATTAAGGGTGTCTGAACTGGCCAACACTTCCACAGAGAACCAACTTAAATACCAAGCAGAAAATCCATTTATGGTGTCAAAGAAAACCCCAAATGCAGATGGTTAAGGAAATATTGTTGCTCTTGGTTGATGTAGAGGATGCTGCCAGAGAAGCTGCAGAAAAATTATTAGTATCTATTTTGGGGAAACGTGGGTTAAAAATAAACAGCTGTCGGCGAGGGCAGACACGTGACGGTGGAGCGAACGGCAAAGCCAAGTGCAAGGAGGTTCAGTCACAAATTTCGAGCCTGAATGATCAAGCCTTATTTGTTCCCTGTACGCCTCATAATTTTAACCTTTTATTATGCAAAGCAGCCAGTTTGGTTTTCCTTTGCCAAAGGAGGCTTGGCATGATTAACAGATCACATTTGCCAGTCAGTTCATCTATGAAAAGGTGGGCTAGTTTGAAAGAGATTATTTAAGTTATTTTCAACTCTGGATACAGAGACATGAGCACCCTAAATCAGCGTTCCCTCCCAGTAGCCGATGCAGAGAAAGACTTACAGCGGGGGTGGTGCTGGGTGGGAGGTACAGGGGATGATCCAGGATAAACCCCAGGGTTGCCGGGAATAAACCCTCCCTGTCGATGCCGGTGATCAGCCGGCAACATCCGGAGGTTCATGGTAGAGGCTGAACTACCAGGTAGGTCTGTGGCTGTGAGGAGCAAACGGGGTTAGCCTTTGCGGCTCCTCGGGAGCTCTCCAGGGTCCTGGACAGCCTCTGCAGGAACCCCTTTTGGACCCAGTGGACCCTCTGGCCTTGGGCTGGGTCTGCCCCCTCTGCTTTCCTGCATTCCACCTTCCACAGACCAGCTGCATCTACTGCTAACAGCCCACCAGTGTCTGTGTCCTCCTTCAGTCTTGCAGTGTGGTATAGCTGAAAGAGGATGGATTTTCAAGTGCCACAGACTTGAGTCTGAATCTCAGCTCTACCCTTCATGAAGTGAGTCAAGAAGGTCATCTCTTCTCCTAGAGCCTCAGCTCCCTTTTCTGTAAGATGAGCTAACAACATTAGCCTTTTAGGGTTGTTGTAGAGATTTAAAAGGTTGGTGAATATAAAAGCCTTATCTTGTGCCTGGCTCAATAATGACTCCCTAACATAATATCCATGTTAGCCCCCATGCTATGCCAAGGCTGCTCCTGCCAATCTCTGGATTGGGGAGCGTTTTCCCTCTTCATGATTTAGGACTTAATGGTTGCAAGTAACAAAGAATGGGTGTGGGGTTATGTGAAAAAAAAAAAGGGATTGTATTTGAAGGACATGGTGGTGTCCTATGGACGCCAAGAGCATGAAAGTGCCACACCTCAGTAGGGCTGTAAACTAGGAGCTGTAGGTCACGGGACCCCTCACCGTCTCCCCTCTCTGCTCTCCCACGCGTCTCCTTACTCCCTCGGTAGGTCGGTTGTCTCTGCTCTTCCATCTACTCGGCACACTCTGCTCTCCAGTGTTCGTGAGTATTCATGCCGTAGGCCTAGAATAGACAATTAACCAGACTGACTCCCTTTCCTCAGTCCCAGTTTCAATCTATGGGAAGAGAAAATCTGATTGCCCCTGTTTGGAGTCACCCCGATCCAGACAGGCCAGACTGGGACGGGTCACCCTGCAGCACCGCAGCCACTAAACAGGGGAAGCCATTCCCAGGGAGACAGGACGGGCACACATCCAACAGCGCCACCCTGGCTGCCAGTAAAAACCCCTTCCAAATGTTGGTGGATGTATAAAAGTTTTTAAGATACTATATGATGGATAGATAAAACTTTAGAAGTGATAAGGCAGAGGTACTTCAGTCACATATTTTAAAAATGTGTTTTTCTTGTCATCAGACTCATGCAGAATAAAAAGTTAATGGTCCCTGTCAACGTGGGCCCTACCGTTGCCATTCGATAACTCTTACTGCGTGGGGGCCGAGGTGGGAAACATTGCAGACATTGCATTGCAGAGGTGCCCCCAAGGGCATGTGCAGTCCCAGAGTCATCCGGTGTCCCCGGCAAGGGAGGGTACCAGAGTGACGGGGACTCTTGGTTTCTCAATCCATGTTCCAGAGGCAGCGTTGACCCTGAAGGAGACAATCCTGACCAATAAGGACTAAGAGAGCTCCGCCCAGAATCTGTCCCCGCAGAGCCTATTCTAGGACAAACGTTCATCCTCCAAGGGTTTAACTGCATAGCCTCACTCTCCGTGCACTCCAGCCCTGCTCTGCATCCCCTTCTTCTCCCACAGTGTGCTGGCAGCCTTCTCACATGCTGCCTGCCATCTGCCTGGGCGGCGCTTCTCAACCTGGCTGAACGCACTGTCATTCAGAGAGTGTTTCAAAACATACAGATCCTCCCACCCCCACCCCAGGGACTCTGTTTTGAAAGTTCAGGGGTGCAGGGCAGGAGCTCATTTTTAAACAGCTTCCCAGGAGATTTTGATGTACATCAGACTCGAGAGCCCCTGAACGAGAGTAAACAGTCTCGCACCACAAACACAAGCTGAGGTTCTGTTATGTCGTGCCTGGGGGTGACGGCTTTAGATGTGATTTGTAAAAACCTCTTTGCTTTCACTGCTCAAAGGAAAACCATGTCTTTCCTTTCTTCTGCACTGACAGACTCGCCGAGAAAGGCCTTGGGGAGTAACCCGGGACGATCAGTAGGATTGAGTCTGGACTCTTAAGGACGTTGTTGCCCTCATCTTTCCAAGAACTCTCAGAAAAATGGTACCCACAAGCCTGCAATTTGGGAAAAATAGTGTTTTGGCTAGAGACAGCTAAATCAATGCCTGTGGGGCAGTGGGGCAGGACTTGCCCGTGGTTCCAGGGGAAGACCCTCCATTAAGCCACTGTTTGCGTAACCCGACGGCCAGGGCTCATTGCCAAGGGCTCCCTGGTAAGGGACAGTGAGAGCCCCAAGCCTCTAAGAGGGGCAGAAGGGCTTTGGGGAGCTGGGCCAAAATGGAGCTTGAGCAGACAGGGGACTTAGAGGACGCTCAGGGCTAAATCAGGAAGCAGAGGACTCTGCTGGCGTCCCAGGAAGTCGTGGAGAGGTTACTGGGCAGAAGCAAGCTGACCTCAGCTGACCCGCAGAGACTTGCAGGCTGAGTGGTCTCTGCGGCTCGTGGGAAGAGCTGGGCGCTCTCCAGAGACAGAGAATTCGGCCTTAGCCACAGACTTGCCTCTAACAAGCTGTGTAACCTCGGACAAGCTGCCTAACCTCTCTGGGTCTCGGTTTCCCCATCAGTGTAATGGCAAGATGGGGACAGTTGATCACTGGATTCTCCTCCAGCTGAGTCTCTGTGGGGGATGTTGCCACCGAGCTGGGGAAAGCTCAACCCTGGCTGCCGTGTGCGGGAATCTCCTCCTCACTCCCAGCTGGGACCTTGCCTGCTCAGAGCCACGACACTGAGGGGACCATCCCCTGGTGATAGACTAGAAGGGGGCACCCAGGGGTGGGGACCACCTGGGAGGGGGCCACGGAGGTTGGGAGCCGGGAGCCGGCAGGGCTGTCTCATAGCCATTTGCGGAGCAGAGGGCTCTGCCGGCCCCAGGAGATCTGGCCATTGCTGCCATCATCCCCCCTTCCAGGGAGCTCAGCAGACCCTGCAGAAAGGCCCCACCACTTCTCAGGACAGAAGGAGCCGTAACTTCGCCCATGGTCAGGTTACACAGGCTGCCGGGGGATCAGGGTGTTTGCCGCTTGGGGCTGGAACGGCCCCAGCACAGTGTGGTCACCGGGTAGCGGCAGCCGCCTGCTCCTTTGATGCAGCTGGTGAATTACAGCTTCCTCGCGCCGTCTGTTTGGCGCTGTGGGGTCTGCACCAGTCAGTGTCTGGTCAGAGAAACAGAATCGACAGCAGTTATTTTAACAGAGAGAATCTAATCTAGAGAACTGGTTGAATCTGTATCGGAGGACTGAAAAGGCAAAAAGGACAAAAAAGGGAAGGGGACACATTGACGTAACAGAGCGAATAACTGAAAAATGCCACTGCCACCCCCGGGCAGGAATAAAGGGAAGGGTGGGGGTTACCAGAGCCTGGAAACTCGGAGGAGCAGCTGCCTGGGGAGGGGGAGGAGCTGGTGTATCTGAGGGGCGTGGCAAGGCTGAGTCTAGAAGGGTACAAAAGAAAGCTGGAAACTGGAACTGCCTCCTGCTGCCAGGGTGAAGACCCACTGTTGGGGTGAGATTACCAGGAACAGATGCCAGTCAGGGAGGAGGAGACCCAGCTCCCTCCCCTGCCTCTGCCTCCCTCCAGCCTCCCGCTGGGAGAACCTAACAGCACAGTTGGCAAAGGAAGCTTGCGGTTTGCAGTGTCCCAGCCCCAGTACCACAGAGCAGAATATAGAACCGTGGGGTTGGGCTGAGGGACACTATCTGGCAGTGTATCTGACAGCCACAGGGTCTACAGCAGGTGGCAGAATTAGAGACACAGCACAAAAGCTAAGATAAAGTTTGCTTTGATCTGATGCTTTGAGACCCATGAACTGCGAGGGCCCCAGTAGCTGGGTGTGGGGTGAGACCCAAGCTTGTCACGGCAGTGGGCACCCCGCGGGCGGCCGTGCCATTCAGGCTGAACAATCGCACTCTAGAGACGGGAAACCAAGAGAAGGCTCATCCCTTTCATCTCAGCGTTTCTTCCCCTTCCTTCCTTCCTATTGGGGAAGGGGAACAAAATATGAGGAACTATCTCCCCGATGCTCGTGAGGATGAGACCAGATACTGTCCTTGCTGGATCAAACACACTTGCCCTGCTAGGAGGAGGAAGAAGAATATGCCAGCAAAGTGTGGGGGAGGGGCTGGGACACGTATAAAATTTTGCATTGGCCCATTGTCGTGCCTGTAGGAGTGTCGAGTCTGGGAAGCACCCGCATACGTAGACCAGGCTGCAGAAACGTAGCCCACGGGAGCAGCCACACTGCGTGCTTCCTGGGGTCACCCCCTGGGTGTCAACACCCACATCTGGGGAACTAAGGAAATGGGAACACCCAGGAGAGGGGCCTCATGTTTAGACAGGAGCTGGCCCCAGGAGCAGACCTAGACCGGGACACTGGGTGGCTCAGGCCTCACCCTCTGCAGGTGGCCCCGGAGGCCCCCACAGGAACAGGCCACAGCCAGGCTGACCTTTGGAGTCTGGCCTGACACTCAGGCTTGAGGTTTTTCTGAGCATGGCCACAGCTGTGCTTGGTTGATGTGTTTTCCCCGTGACTCCGTCACGCCCATGTCTACATGACACCATGCCTTTGAGCTCTAAGCATATTTTTGAAATGGGAAAATCTAGGTCAGGCAGTCACCATCCAAGCAAGGTTTCAAAGGACTTTCCATTCCCCAAGTGCTTCTCTTTGAACTTGGCCAAAACTTTCCTCCTGGGCTGATATTTCGTCCTTGGAATGATAGCCCAAAGGTGAAAATGCAGGGTGGCGTTCACCGCACGTGGGTGGAGTTGTTTTTGAGTCAGATGAGTAAGTGGGGAAAAGTACCGGCAGCTGAGGCCAGAGCCCCAGCCCGCCCAGGATCGCCCGGCCCCGCGCCAAGGCCTTGCCAGTCACTCGTGCCACGAGCTGCCACTCCGAGAACTTTCCTTCTGGAACCATAAATGGTTAACGCCACCACCTGGCCTTTTCTCCTCCTGCCTTCTAGTGTGACCCTGTGGCACGTGGGTGATCCACAGAGCTCCCAGCCTCAGACACGGGTTCAGCTCAGGCATGGCCAGCAGGCACCGCCAGCATCACTGTCATCACCCCGGGAGCCTAGCGCCCTCGGTTCCCCTTCCCGGCACAGTCGGGTTATTCGTGCCCGCATGCCTGGGCTCCTGGCTAGGTTGGCCAATTCAGGCTAATTTGCTTCCAGGAGACTTTTCCCAGTAGCAGAAGAGAATAACTGCTGGTTGTCCCTGTGGGTATGTGTGTGACCGGGGGGTGGAAGTGGAAGGTGGGCTTCCTTTCTCTGGAATCCCAAGGAGGGGAGCATAGCCCAAAGGAACAGCCATGTGTGGGTCACACCTCTGTCCCCCAGGGCTATCCAGCTGCTCCCCAGTCCTAAAGGACAAGGGCCTTAGTGCCTCTTGGCCAGTCCCAGAGGAGTCCAGAGACGGATCCTTTCCTTTTTGTTTTTATTTTATTTTATTTTATTTTTGGTATACAGTTTCATGAGTTCTAACATACTTATAGACTCACATACACATCACCACAATCAGGATGCGGACAGTTCTGTCACCCCAAAACCTCGTGCTGTCCTTTGTGGTCACACTCTCCCCCCTTCCATAACCTCTGGCAGCCACTGCTCTGTTCTCCATCACCATGGTTTCACCTTTTCCCAAGTGTTTTATAAACGCGGTCACATGGTCTGTAGTCTTTGGAACTGGCTTCTTCTATTCCGCGTGATGCCTTTGGGACCCTCCCGTGTTGCTGCCCGTGTCGGTAGCTTGCTCCTTGTGAGCTGTGTAGCCTTCCACACTGCATGACACACCGCTGTTCAGCCAGTCACCTGCTGCAAGGCATCTGGGCTGCTTCAAGGAGGGCTTTTGTGTGTGACTATGAACATTCATGTGCAAACATCCTTGTGTGAACATGTTTTTATTTCTTCAGGGTAAACACCCAGAAGTAAGGAGGATTGCACAATAAGTATGCGTTTGATTTTATAAGAAATTGCCAAACTGTTTTCCAGAGTGGGTTTACCATGTTGTTTTCTTACCAGTAATGTATAAACTTTCTTTTTGACTTTTATCTGAAAACAAAGTCATCTACCTGTCAAGGTAGAGGGTGGACACCCAGCAAACTGAAATAAAGACGAAGTCAAGGAATGAGTTACATGGTGACCAGAGTGAGTATGAGCCAACTCTGGGCTCTCCCCAAAACACCAGGTGTGCCTAAAACTGAAAACACCCCAAGTTGAAGCCTCGGGTGGACACAGTGGGTCATGAACTTTGGGGGGAGAGATGAGGTGGGTCCCAGGAGAACTGAGTCTGAGTTGGGATTCTGCTGTGTGCCTGGGGGCAGGCGTCTCTGCTTCTCTGAACCTCAAGTTCTTACTGAGATTGACTCTTGCAGGTTGGATGAGGTCACGATTTGTGGTGCTGCGATTGTTATGCGGCCAGGCTTTGTGCTGAGCATCAGAAGAAGCTCTAAACACAGGCTTAGGATCCACGTGGCATCTCCCCACTCTATAGGGGGGCAAAACCCTCCCAGAAATACTGAGGCAAAGATACTTTGTAGAAACATGCAAAAATCTGAAAATGCTCTTCTTCACCATGGAGACGTTTCCAGTAGTGTGGGAACTGTTCCCAGACTTACGGGCCAGGGAGTAGATCTGGATCTAGTATGATCCAGAAGACAGAGATGGATTCCAGAAAACATGGCCGGAATCAATGTGGTTGTCTCTGAACTTTCTCTCTGGACCATCCCTATGCCTTCTGCCTTTCCTCGTCTCCCTGGAATCACTAGGATCTGAACCTCCACTCCCCAGCTGAACAAAGAGTCCCCAAAGCAGATGGTTGACAGCCTGGGCTTTGGATCAGGACGACCTAGTTCAAAGCTCAGCCACTGTCTGGCCGAGTGATTGTGGACAAGTTATTCCGCTTCACTCTTCACATCTGTGGATGGGCATGGCAAGAGTGCCTTTATCACTACTCTGAGAGCCAAATAAGGCCAAGCTTGCACAGCCCTTAGCACAGGTCTGGCACATGGTTGTCACGATAAGTTAGTTTTGATTGTTTGTTGCTTGGTTCTTTTCTTTTGTTTTCTTTTTTTTAATCTTCAGAGAAAGACGTTGGACCTCAGATCTCTAAGCTCTCTCTCCCAGCTCTCATGTTACATAAAACAGAGTGGGGCCCACTTCATCCATTCTGGAAATGTAAAGTTATACCAAATGGAAGAAGGTTTAGTTCTGGCCCAGTTTTCACCACTGAGCCCAAACTGGCTTTGGCATCAGTTTTGTTGATGGTAAAAGACCAGAAATCCTAGAGTTTCTCATAGCAGATGGAAGAGTCACTCCTGAAAGGTCAAAGGTCCAGGTCAAGGGCTTCTGGAAGGCTGAACAAAAGAGCAAGACCTGTGTGCTCCTCTCCCACCATCGAAGATCCATCACTCACAGCCCCCTCTGTCCACAATGAGCCTCTAAACTCGCGTTTTAAATCGCAGAAGGCTGCTTCTCGACTTTGCCTTGGCCATATGGGGTAAAGGGACATTCAACCCCCCACCTCCACCTTGTAAATGTACAAACCAACTCATATTTGTTTCAACAGGTTCCTGAACACTGAATAATAAAATAGATTGCTGTAAAGCAGCCCATATTTTCCCAGAGGCACAGGGTTATAATTGGCGGTTACTGGACTGATCGGTGGTAACTCAACAGCAAATTTATCACTGATGCCACCAACAATGTCATAAAGCAAATACTGCATGTCTTTATAATCACCTAAAATACTCAAGTTATACTCCAAATCCTATAAAATGGGCATAAATATACAGAACACTTCCTTACACGAAGAGAACCAATGGCCTACATGCAATATATGGGCAGCTATAAAAAATACAACCATGTCATAAATTTGAATGAAAACCAATAGTCTAACCTTAATGGACGTGAATTAAATATTTAATTAATGCCAGTTTTCCTTACTTGCTTAGAATTCAAAATGAATTGGGGACAGATGATCTGGGTCACTCAGGTCTCTTTTTAAGCCTGAGCACGGAAGTTTGAGTTGTTACCTTTGTCCCTCGATAGATGAAGTTCCCGGGAAGTAGCACACCCAGCTCAAGGCACTGAGTAGCCAGTGGCAGCGGGGAAGGATGGGGTTTACCCAGAAAAGCATGTTTGTAGACACTCCCGCCAGCCTCTCCCGCCTCGTGTCTTATGCTGCGGAAGGAGAAGTGGCCCTGCCAGTTACCCAGCAGGGCTGTGTCCTGCCATCTGGCTGCAGAGCCACCAGAGGGAGGTGGTTATACGGACTGTCACAGGACGGCCTCCAGGGTCCCCGGGTGTCAGAATCGCAGGAGGCTGGTTCAAACACGGATGTCTGGGCCTCACTCTGACATCCTACATCAGTATGGCTGTGACAAGGCCTGGCAATCTGCATTTTAACCAGCCCCTTGCTAATTCTGGTGCACACCAGGGTTTGAGACTTCCCGCAATGGGGGTTATTCTCAACTCACCCCTGTCCTGGCCACACATTGCCAGCCACCACCATCCCCTCCACTACACAGCAAAACTGACCATCACGGCCCGGCCCTCCTCATACACGTTCTGTAACTGTGCAGGCGTCCTCGGTATCTGCGGGGGGCTGGTTCCGGGACCCCATGCGGGACCCCAAAGACCTGATATAAAATGGCATTTGCACATACCCTACGCACACCCTTCTCCCGTCTACTTTAAATCATCTCTGGATTACTTACACCTAATGCAATGTAAATGCTATGTAAATAGCTGTGATACTGTGTTTTTTTATTTGCACTATTTTTATTGTTGTATTATGTTTTAATGGTTTTGTTTCTGCATACTTTCCACTCGCAGTTGGTTGAATCAGAGGATATGTAACTCCCAGATACAGAGCGCTGACTGTACTTCCAATATTTAAAAGTCATTTTAATTATGGAAGTAATATAGGAATGCATGTTAGTTGTTAAAAAAAAAAAAATAGAACAAACAGCAAAACCTAAAGTGCACAAAGTGTGTCCTCCTTTCCCAGTCTCACCTCCTTCCCTGGAGGGGACCCTGTCAATCATAGGTCAGGCATCTTTACACACCTTTTTAAAAATGCATTTGCATACTAGTCTATTTTGAGCCTCTCATCGCGTACACAAATGGCATGCTTCTACACGCGCTGGTGTGGAACGTGCTTTTTTCACTGTGCGATATGTCTGGAAACCATTCTGTGTTTTGCTCATTCCTTTCCTCTGTTGCTCTGTATTCCATAACAGGGCTGTACCAGGGGTTATTGAATCACTCCCCTACCGAGGAAAGCTTAACATTCCATTTTTTCTTTGTAATCAACCATATTTCTTTGCTCAGGTCCTTGGGTTCATTCACAATCTGTGGAGCATTTCTCAGGCCTTGCAGGCACCTTGTTCACATCCGAACTGCAACGCAAAGCTTCTAACCAGTGACCTGGCCATTGGCTCGAGCATCACCATCCCTACCAGCCTGCCTGTGCTGCAAGTGAGGGGCCTTATCACTGCGCACCTGCTGTGAGGGTTAACTTCAGGTGTCAGCCCGACTGGATTAAGGAATACTGACAGAGCCGGTAAAGCATTATTTCTGGGTGCGTCTTGAGGGTGTTTCCGGAGGAGGTTGGCATGTGAGTAAAGGGACTGAGTAGGGAAGATCTGCCCTCAATACAGGTGGACACTGTCCAACCTGCTGTGTGCCCAAATAGAACAAAAAAGCAGAGGAAAGGCGATCTCCTCTCTCTCTCCTGGAGCCGGCACACTCTCCTCCTCCTGCCCTTGGATCAGAACTCCAGGCTCTCTGGCCTTGGGGCCCCAGGACTTACCCCAGCAGCACCCCAGGTTCTCAGGCCTTTGGCTTCAGACTGAGAATTACACCATCGGCTTCCCTGGTTCTGAGGCTTTGGTATTTGGACTGAGCCACACTACTGCCATCCCAGCGTCTCCAGCTTGTAGACAGCCTGTTGTGGGACTTCTCAGCCTCCAAACTGCGTGAGCCAATGCCCCTAATTAATCTGCTCTCGTGTGCGTGTGTGTGTGTGTGTGTGTGTGTGTGCGTGCGTGCATGCACGTGTTCTATTGGTTTTGTGTCTCTGGAGAAACCTGGCTAATCCACCAGGGATAACGTCCCAGCTCCTCTCCCGCTCAGGTGTCTCCAGCTGTCTCCAGCTCTGCTGCCAGCTCGCTCTTCCTGGCCCACGGAGGGGCGGGTGTGTTCCAGTGTGCAGCCAGGCTGGAAACCGCTGCAGCTGGCCCCCTGGCCTTTGACCTCAGCCCTTCCTCCCTTTTCCTCACTGCCTAGACCTGAGGCAGCCCCAGGCCCTCCCTGCTGACCTGCACTCCTGGCCAGGCCTGAGCCACGTTGCCCGCCATGATGATTACGGGTAAACAGGGTGGCCTGGTATCTGTCCAGGGTCACCCCTCCTCAATCCCCACCCTCACGAGGGGTCACAGCCAATCTCTAGGCCTCGCCCTGTGTCTTCTCTGACAGGGCACCTGGCGCGGTCGACCCCATCCTCCCCACCTGGGCACAGCGGCATGCCCCATTAACTGGGCCGCTCCTTCCCACTTAGACTCAGATTAGTAAAGGAAGGCGCTGCCGTTCTATCCTGTCTGCAGAAACAATTAAGATGAAAAAGGATCTCAAGCAACCACATGGAAAGGTTTGCTTCAGGACAGGGTGTTCACATGCCTCCGAGAGTCACAGTGTCAGCGGTAGCATCCCAGGAGGGTGCTTTAAGATTTCCAGAATGAGGGACTCTATAATCAATATGAGGAGACAGCGCGGGCGATTGAAATTGATTAAGTGAAGTACTTAAATAGAACGATCACAGTCTAATTATTGCTCATTGCTGACTCAAGGTATCCTCTAAAGTTATAACGAAAAAGAAAAAAAAAAAAAAACAATCTGTGGCTTTTCCCCAGCCCTCCCGAGGAGCTGCTTGGGAAGAGGGAGTGACTGCGGTGGGCGTCAGGGCAGGAGGAGGAGCAGAACAACAGGCTCGTGTCCCTGGCCTGGGTGGCTGGTGTTCTTGTCCGCCCAGTGTCCTTTCCCCTTTTTTGGGTACCCACTCTTCACATTCCCTTTGAGGAACTACACCCTCCCCATTCCATGACCTCCTGGTAGGACTGTCAAAGGGTCCCCTTCCCAGCCTCCATCCCCTTCCCCTAAGAGAGGCCTGGCACAGAACCTCATCTGGCCAATCGGCCCTTCTCAGGCCGAGCCCATCTCACTGGCAGCAACCTGGATCAACTGCCCTTGGTTAGCAACCCGGTCTCCCAGCTGTTAGCCCGCCTCTGACCAGACTAGATTATTCACGTTCCCTATATCCTTCTGATGAATTCCTTTTTTGTTTAAATTAGTCAAAGTTGGTCTCTACCGTTTCCAAGCAACACAAGCTAACTGACCCATATCACCCCAGGGGTCCTACTAGGAAAGGCCTGAGGGGTGATGGGTGGTGAGGCTGTGTCCTATGTCTCTGGCAGGGCAGGACCTGTGCCTAAGCCACTTCAGGGCAAAGTTGGGCATCACACAAGTCAAGACAATATCGAGTGGATTTAAAGACTTCAGACATAGCCTCATCGCAGCAGTACCACTGGGGCCCCTGAGGCCAGCGGGGGGCAGATCCCTGGAGTGGGCGCTTCCCAGCAACCAGGAGGAAACTCAGCAATGGGGCAGCTGCTCCATCTTTGGGGCGCTTGGTCCTCTCACAGCAGAAGTTTGAGCCTGTGGCTGATGTATTCATTTCCTAGAAGAGCAATAGCAAATTACTATCATCTGCAGCTTAAAACAACAGAAATTTACCGTCTCACAGTCTGGAGGCCAGAGGTCCCAAATCAAGGTGTCAGCAGGGTCACACTCCCTCTGAAGGCTCTCGAGGAGAACCCGCCCTTGTCTCTTCCATTTCTCTGTCTTGTGGCGGTGTCACTCCAATCTCCAACTCCATGTGCATGTGACCTGCTCCCCTGCGTTCATGGGTCCCAAATCTCTCTCTCATTTCTCTTACAAAGATACTAGACATTGGATTTACGGTCTACCCTAAATCCAGAATGAATTCATCTCAAGATCCCTAACTCAATTGTATCTGCACAGACCCTTTCACCAAATTAGGTCACCTTCACAGATTCCTGGATTTAAGATTTGGACATATCTTATTTGGGGCCACTATTCAACCCACAGGTACAGCTGGTATCTGAAAGTAGAGTCAGGCTTTGCCTACCTCCTCCTCTCCCCACCCCATCAGAGTCAGGCAGGGCATCAACACTCCAGAAAAGCAGGCTGCGTCTCATGGGAGAGAGGCAGCAGCAGAGAAAGCCTGGTCAACTGAGACCAGCAGAGTTAGGATCTGGATAGGAGAAACCTAGGAACTATGCTGGGGTCATGCCACAAGGTCAGACCATACTGAGTGAGAGACTTTGGGTGTGGCTGTCATTGCATCCAGATGCCACACTCACAGCAAATGCTTTTTATGCTTCCTGCTATACCCTCCTGGGTGGGCAATGCCCCCAAGGCAGCCCTCCACAATAGAAGACACAAAGGGAGGAAGAGTTGGGGGAACAAGTGCCTCAGACTCCCATCCTTCATGGGAAAATTCTTAGGCGATCTCTCCAAAGAGGGTCCCCAGTAGACAGAGCCCCAGTTACTTACCATGGTAACCAGCTCAATGATACATCTTCTATTGGCTTTTCTCCCTTGCCGGTATCATTCTTCTTGGCCCTTTACTTCTGCTTTCTGGAATGATCTCCCATGTAAACAATGTGTGCCCTAGTCCTTGTCTCAGGCACTGTCTTCAGGGGAACCCACACTAATTCCACTGGTACCAAAAGTGTTCCTAGAAGCACACCCTCAGGATGGGATTCTGGGACTGGACCACCTACCGGCTCACAAGCAAAATGACGGCCTGAATGGAGGTAAGTGGGTGTGGCTAACACCCTCAGTTCTGTGCTGCAGCTCACAAATACTAATACTCTTGCCAGTGGTGTATTGGGATGACATACAGGTGGAAGAGAAAATATTGGCTCATGCAGTAACTGTAGAACTTGAATGTTGAGGTGGCAATGGTAATAATTAGGATTATGGGATTGGATGACTTTTAAAATATTGTCCTAGAAATACTACAGAAAGAAAACAACAGGCTCTGTCAGTTGTCAACTCTTGAGTATGCTGTGAAAGCCGGAAGCCCTCCCTGGCAGCATTTAAAGAGACTCTCATCTTCTACAGCCACATGGCAGAGTGCTGAAAACTAGACACAGGATTTATCAGTAGGCGGTGAAACTGCAGAGGATGTGCATACACAATTTCAACATGTTTCTTATGCTAAAGTCAGGACCCAGACAGGGAAGGAGTACACCTAAGCTCTAGGATGGGACATGTAGGAGAACGTGTATGAGATCCGTGAACCCCCAGATTCACCTGAAGCCTCTGGGCTGGCAGGAGCACCCTCTCTCCTTTACTAGAGAGGATCTTCCCATTTAGAACACCCGTTGACCACTTCCTGAAAGCTCCCAGCTGTAAACTGAGTCAGAATTTGATTGCGGTGGGGGATGGTGCTGGAAGGGCTACTTGAATAATAAAAACCTGGACTAGGTACTGTGGCTCACGCCTGTAATCTCAGCAATTTGGGAGGCCAAGGCAGGAGGATCACTTGAGGGCAGGCATTTGAGGTTACAGTAAATTCTGATCACACCACTGCACTCCAGCCTGGGCGACAAAGCTAGATTCTATCTCAAAAAAAAAAAAAGATTAAAAACAATTTTTTTTGGATATATTATGCAAGCACTCATCAAAAGAAAGTAGGAGTGGCTATATTATTATCAGATAAAGTATATTTCAGAACAAAGATAATGACTAGACACAGAGAGGGACATTACATATTAATAAAAGGGTCAATTCACCAAAAAGCATAGTAATCCTAAATATGTATGTACAGACAACCAAACTGAAAAATATGTGAAGGAAAATTTGACAGGAATGAAACGAAAAAATAAATAAATCCACAATTGTCATTGGAAACATCAACACTTCTCTATTAACAATTGATAGAATAACTAGATAGAAAATCAGTGAGATATGGGAGAATTCAACAACACCATCAGCCAACAAGGGCAGAATACACATTCTTTTCAAGTGTCCCTAGAACATATATCAAGTTAGACCATATTCTGGGCCATAAAACAAACCTCAACAAATTTAAAAGAATTTAAATCATACAGAGTGTGTTATCTGACCAGAATGGAATTAAACAGAAATCAGTAAAAGAAATATAACTGGAAAGCTTCTAAAACTTGGAATTAAGCAACACACTTCTAAAGAATTCATGAGTCACAGAGGAAGTATCAACAGAAATTAAAAAATACACTGACGTGAATGAAAACGAAAATACACTATATCAGATTTTGTGAGACAGAGATAAAGCAGCACTGAGAGAAAACTTACAGCACTAAAATGCTTACATTAAAAAAAAGGAAAAGTCTCACATCAATAATCTAATTTCCCACCTTAAGAATCTAGAAAAAGAACAAAATAAACACAAACAGAAGAAGAAAATAATAAAGATAAGAACAGAAATCAATGAGATTTAAAACAATAGAGAAAAATCAATGAAACAAAAAGCTGTTTCTTTGAAAAGATCAATAAAATTGGCAATCCTCTCTATCAAGATGGACAAAGAAAAAGAGAGAAGATACAAATTACCAACATCAGGAATGAAGCAGGGGCTGTAACCACAGACCCTGCAGACACCAAAAGGATAATAAAAGAGCACTATGCATAACTTTTCCCTTAAGACTGAAAACAAGGCCAGGATGTCACTGTCATCCCTCTCTTCATCTTCATACTGGAGGTCCCAGAAAGTGCAATAGGGCAAGAAAAAGAAATGAAAGGCACACAGATGGGGAAGATGAACCAGAACTGTCTCTCTTCACAGATAACATGCTTTTCTGTGTGGAAAGGTCCAAGGGAAATACAACCTGCTAGAAGTAAGCATAGCGATTCCACAGGATACACAGTCAATATGTAAAAATTGATTGCATATTGGTCATACCAATGACCAATTAGAAATTTAAAAAAATTTTAAGCATCATTTACAATACTACCAAAGTATGCAACACTTAGACATAAATCTAACATAATTATGTCATGTGTGGGGTCTTTATGCTGAAAACTACAAGTCACTGATTAAAGAATCAAAGATGACCAAAATAAATGGAGGAATATCCTTTGTTCGTGAATCAGAAGGCCCGATTTTCTTAAAATGTCATCTCTCCTCAAATCAATCTACAAATTCAGTGCAATCCCAGTAAAAATCCCAGAAGACTTATTTTTTTTTTAGAAATTGACAAGCTGATCCTAAAGTGTGTACGGAAAGGCAAAGGAACTAGAATAACCAAAGCAATTTTGAAAAAGAACCAAGTTGCAGGACTCACACTCTTTGATGTAAGATTTACTATAGAACTATAATAATCAACACAGTGTGGTATTGGTAAAAAGAGAGGCCATAGGTCAGTGGCATAGAATAAAGCACAGATGACGGGCTACAGCCCAGTGGAGAGAAGCATTTTCCTCATTAGGTGCAAAAAGGTAGCACCGTTCTGTGCCTCGACAGACGGCAGCTTTAAAAGCATCAAGATCTGGCCCCTCTGGTCTGGACCTGAGCATTTTTTGTAGTGGAAACCAGCCACAAATACTTGAAAAGTTTTTTTTTAAAAAGCTGCTCAGATAAGTAACATCAATGGCCAGAAAGGGGAGGATGAAAAGCTCAGATGGAAGATTACAGAAGACGCTGCGATCTTGTGATCTTACCTGCAGCTTGCAGCCTGGTTTGTGAGCACCCGTTGACCACTTCCTGAAAGCTCCCAGCTGTAAACTGAGTCAGAATTTGATTGCGTTGGGGGATGGTACTGGAAGGGCTACCTGAATACTAAAAACCTGGACTAGGTACCATGGCTCACGCCTGTAATCTCAGCAATTTGGGAGGCCAAGGCAGGAGGATTGCTTGAGGGCAGGCATTTGAGGTTACAGTAAATTCTGATCACACCACTGCACTCCAGCCTGGGCGACAAAGCTAGATTCTATCTCAAAAAAAAAAAGATTAAAAACAATTTTTTTAACCTGGAAAATATGGCCATTATCATTAATGTGACCCCAGCACTATCCTGGAGCCCAGGAAACTGGGTTATATTTATTTTTCTAGATCCCCAAAGTGGCTACATAAATAATAGGTGCTCAAAACATATCTGCTGAATGAATAAGTGAATGAAAGATTTCATACATACAAACAGATTTCGCTGGCTGATGTAATTCATCTAATTCATACAATGATATGAACATAACCCACGACTTCCACGACCTACACTGAGGACAGGAAGTGGGTCTTTCCCTCTCTGTGTCCCCACAAGACCTAGCAAAAAGACCTTTGCTCTCTTTGCAAATATGATAGATCCAGGCCCAAGACTTGCCCCAGGACAACACCCCAACTTGAATGAGACACCTTCACCTGTCAGCTCTCCTTTACAAATCCTTGCCAAAGGCCTGAGGCGTTACACCAAGTTCCCATCACACCCACCCCAGTACAGTGACAGTAATTCAGAGTGCTGTGGGCAGAAGCTTTGCTCATTAATTGGTAATGAGGAGAGGAAACTATTTCTCCCCAGAAGTTAGGTTTCTGCTGATATCTTGGTGAAATTCCTTCTCTCCCACCTTGTTTACTAGTACTCAATGCTAAAAGGAGACATCATTTATCTACATTTTTTTCTAGATAGTTCAGTCAACACTTTAGAGGTCAAGCTGTCCTAAGAAAAGCGGTTTTCAGTTAATGGCTAGGAAATGAAGCTTTTCTTTATCCTTTCTGGGCAGTTTCCTTTGTGAACAAATCAACAACCTTGCAGCTATTAACTCTTCCTTGGCCACAGAGAAGTATCCAGAATGGTCCAAGACTAAGATTTATTCTTACAACTCTGAATCCACTGTGAACCCCAAGGGGAAGGGGAAGGCATTTGGAATAGGCTCCAGGTCCCTCCACCTGCCCAGAGCTGGGCATCATGATACCTGCCGGCCAGATGGTCTCCAAGAAGAGCTCAGACTTCAGTCTGATGTTCACAGTTGCACTGATTTTTGTGGTGTGGGATAGATGCTGAAATTCCTGTCATGCAGGAAGATTCTCCAAGAATCTAGATATTGACCTGACTCCCACTCCTGGACCAGCACAGGTAGGGACCGTGAGGACCGTAAATGAGGAATCATCACCACCACCACAATGATGGGCTTCTTGGGAACATGGAGGACCCTGTAGAACTCTAAGTAGGATGTAAAGTGTGGCCTTCCCACCCCACCAAGGAAAAGACTGAAATCCATTTGGGAATACCTAGGATGCTGAAGGCTGTGATTCCCAGAGAGAGACTCAGCCCATCATATATACAGGCGCCCCTTCTAATGCAAGAGGTCCCCAAGAGGGGTAAGCCCACCAGGCAGGTCTGAGACTCCAAGGAAAATGGTACCCACGGGGCTCTAGACTCCGTTAGAGCAAACACTTTCCAAGGGTGTGGTCTAGAGAAGTGACTCTCAAAGGGTAGCAGGCATCAGAATTACCTGGGGGGCTTGCTGAAGCTCAGATGCTGGGCCCCATCCTCGGGGTTTCTGATTTGGGGCCTGGGCTGGGGCCTGAGATGGGCGTTTCTAACACATTCCCCGTGATGCTGACAGTGCTGGTCCAGAACCACCCTCAGAGAGCTGCTGGAGTAGAAGGGGACATCACCTGCCTCCTGTGCTGGCTGGTGATGTCCGGACAAGGCTCCTGGTGGGGACTCTTTCCCCTTCACCCTTGGAGCCGCCTTCTGGCTTGGTCTTTGGTTACCCTTTGATGCCCAGGGCACCACGTCTCACTCCCAGCTCTCTGCCTCTCGTCTTGGTCCCGGCTCAGTTCCTGTTTGACCCAGGGATCTCCCTTGACCTCTGTCCTGGCTGGTCCCCTGCCCTTCTGCTCCCTGCTGCCAAGCCAGGTCAGAGGACTTCTCCACCAGAACAGATCCTTGCTGCCCCCTCCTCCTCCCTGGAAGCTGAACAGGGACTGGTCACTTGAAAATTAACCCTTCAGAATCTGTCGGTCTCTGCCTTGACCGATCGACCATACCCTCCACCTGGGAGATAAAACCAGTTTCTCACAAAGAATTTTTAAAACGTTTGCAAAGCTCTACATCAACAAACTCAAATGCAAGAGAATATGAAACTGAAGATACCTGTGCTAAGGTCACGTATACCACTCTTTAGTCAGTAACTCTGATCCTGAACTCCTATTTCCCACTGAATGCCTCAATTAACTCTAGAGATCATTCACAATGGGGGAGGGGGGCTGGGAGTGGCTCGAACATTTAGCATGCAGTCTGGCCATGTCCCCAGAGAGGCAGTGATCTCCCCAAAGGGGCCGAGCTGAGGCGAGACCCTGGGCTGGGGCAGTCACCGTGCAGGCTGCGAAGTTCCCAGACTGGCCCAGTAAGGCCTGCTGACCTCAGCAGCCAGGAGACACTGGGACATGCGATGCAGCTACTGTATCAGCCACTATAAAGGACCCAGGAAAACAGCACGGAACAAGAAATGTCTTTTAATTTAACTTGTCTGGTGTTGCTTGAGGAAAAAGGGTTCAATTACTGGCAGGTGAGAAGGTCGGTGCAGACTCGTGTGACATCCTGAAGGGACCCAGGGGTTGAGCAGCAGTGGCGCTGGGTCTTCATTCCGCGTCATTTCCCCCCTGGGACTTGTGGCTTTCATTTACCTGAGTGGAGCCATCTGGGCACTGCGCCTGTGCGTAGCTGCTGAGACCGGGAAGCTGGGGGCTTGCAGGAGGCACGGGGGGGGGGGGGGGGGGGCGGGGTGAGGGGGGGCGGGATGAGGGAGGGTGGGAGAGTGTTCTTCCGGGAACTGGGGAGGATTGGGGGTGTTTAGAGAGGGTGTGTGGCACGGAGGGAGGGAGGGAGGGCCAGGCAGGGGTATCCAGGAGGGGGGAAGAAATGATGCCAGGGAGGAGGGGCAGTGGGGTGGCCAGACAACGACTTCCTCAGACAAGGAGTTAGGTACGAGAAATGGGGGTGAGGGGAACTGAGGTGAGGCATCATCTTCCTGAGGGGGCAGGAAAAGGGCTCTGGGAAGAGATGACCGTTAAGTATTGGCATCTGTCAAGCATCTCTGGGAACTCAGGGCATTTGTGCTGGGAATCCCAGAGGTGGAAGAGGGGGAGTCTAAGCCCCGTTCTCTGCCCCTTAGCACCGTACAGCTCATAACGCTCCTCCACTGCCCCCACCCAGGTCCCCACCCCCCAAATAAGGTGCGACTGTGAAGAGTTAAATGGCAGCTCAGGACAGTACCAGGGAAGACTAAGGTTCCTACAGCCCACCTCTAACCAAGCCTCAGCCTCAGCTGCATCAGCCCCTCCTGCCTGCAGGCGGGGTGAGGTGAGTAAGGGCCACCTGGCCCCGGGCTGGGTGGCTCACAGCTGTCCACAGGGAGCCGGGCTGGGCTTCAGCTTTCTCTCACGCTGCTCCCCCTTCAACCCGCTGTCCCTGCCAGCATCTTCCACTCGAGCCCAGACCAAAGGCCTCTGCGTTCCTCTCCCTCCCCTCCCCCAACCCCCTACTCCAGGCATCCACTCCCCTGTTTCAGCCCCCAGAGCATGTGTGTGCTCCTAAGGAAGCCAGGGGAGCTGCCCTCACTCTCCCCCACCCCCGCCCACCTCTACGCCACATTCCCACCTACACGTCACATCCTCCTGTCCCCAGCACCCCCCACACGCACAATGCCACTTTCATGCAGCCTTTAGGCCTGGGCAAGGGTCCTGCTCTGGTTCTCTGCTCCAGGGGGCATCGCTGTGGCCCTTGTCCAATCACATCCCTCACCACAGCACACGGGTTCACAGGGCCAAGAAGATGCGCCCACGAGAGCCCCACCCCATTTCCAACCCCTGCTCTTGGAATTCCTTCCCAGGAGGCCCAAGCCCGCTCCCAGCCCTTCCTCCCGAGTGCGGCCTGTGCCTCCAGAGCCTGTGCCCGGGCACAGGCCGCCACAGGGCAGCTGTCTGGGATGTCTGCACAGAGCCTAGGGTGTTGCACGTTTTTTGTCACAGCAGAAGACCCCTTGCTGTGTGGGCTGGAACAGAAGGTGGGAGAGGAGGGGGTGGGCCACACCAGGAAGGGGGGGCTGGGGTACGCACTCCTGTAATAGCATGTTCTGCACAGAACTCCAAAGAGTGGGAAGTTGTGAATGCAAATCCAACCGTCCAGGTCTTTCCAAGGGTGTATTTGTCAAGGTAGGAGGATAGATCATGTTTCACTTAACAATGAGTTCAATCGATTCATGGCTTTTAAATACTTAGATACATAGTATGATGAGGTCTCCTTTGACTCTTGCCCTGGCCCTGCAAATGCTGGGCTTGACCTGACCGGCCCAAATCTGATGGAGTAATGGAGATTTTACTGAAGCTTCCACAGAGGAATAGGGGAGAGGGTGACATTACATGTCACAAAGCAAAACTTCCTAAAATTCCTACTGAGCCAGCATTGCTCTCCTCCCAAATTTCCTCCCCCTACCGCAGCCAGCCCATCTCTCTCTTCTCCTCAGGCACCGTCTCCTTGGCCTGCCTCTCCAGCCCAGCTAGAGCCACTCTCCTCACTCCCACAGCCCCGTGACCTCTCAAAATCCCCCCAGCTCCCATCCCCTCTCTGAGCAAAAGCCCTGTGCCTGGTTAAATAGCTCTCGGCAAAGGAAAAGCCTATACTTGGCTTTGGTTTCTTCTCCCCCATTTGTCCTACTTTTTGTTATCCCAGTCTCCTTCCCCCCGCAGCTATGTCTTTGAGTCACCTCTCCCAGTAGGTAGTGAGCTCCCTGAGGGCAGATGGTGTGTCTGGTTCAGCTCTGTGACTCTTCCAGCACCTTCTACTTTGAGAGAATTCATGCACGTTTTCATAGAAGAAATCACAGAGGTGTTGGAACCTGAGTTAGGCCTGAAGGATACGTAGAGTATGGAAAATGAAGTCAAAAGATAAAAGGAGTTCTGAGTAGAGGCAACAGGACAAGCAACTACAGATTCTTCATATCCTGTGGGCAACAGTGAGTCACTGAAGATTCTTGAGCTAGGGCATGATAACACTTTGGAAAAATCTGTTCAGGGTCTACTGAAGTTAGAGATGAAAAGATGCAGGAAAGAAAGGGCAGGAGTTTGAGGGCTGTTGCCATAATTCAGGCATGAGGCACTGGATGTCAGAGGCGGCAGGATGCAAAAGCAGGACAAATGCATGGGGGGGCAGTACCTTGGGCTCAGTGAAGTGACTTGGTCAAGGCCACACAGCTCAGAGTCAGAACCGTAACAGAATTCAAGTTGCCCAGTTTCAAACCTGTACGATTTCCTCCATGCTGAGTCTCAAAGGAGGTGAGGCTGGACCTGAGTCTCCAAGGCTGCTGAGGACGGGGGGTTTGCCCACTACCCTCCACCAGCTTCACCCCAGGTTCACTACCAGGGTCACCCAGGTGCAACATGCTGGGAGATTCGGGCCCGCCCCCTTGGGAGGAAAGCACAGTCCCTGATTTAGATGGGGAGAGAGGAAGGCAGCCCCTGGGGAAGAGATTCATGTTAGCTCCTCTCCCTGGGAGGGAGCGGGTGAATGGTGATGCTTATATCCCTGGGTCCCTGAGGACTGGACGAGGGGAGCCATGGTAACTCCTGACACCCCGACAGTGCTCCACGGCTTCCGCACACTGTAAAGCATTATGCCTGACCACCACTTCGCCACCTCCCTGCCCAGCGAGTCAGACTCACCCTTCGAGGCACTTTCTGGGGGAAGCTTCAGTCCTCAGACCTGTGCGCGCAGCCCTGTGCTCCTACTCCCATTACCACTCGCTGCCTTCTGCGGATAAGAGCTGTGTGACTTTGGCCAAGCCACTCGGCCCCTCTGTGTTCATCATCTGTAAAAGGGAGGTGATGAAAATACTGTCTACAGGGTTTTTGACACTTGCTGGCCATTATGATGAGGATGACACGGCCTTGGCCTGCTGGTTGACGGTGGATCTGTCTCTCCCACCACTCTGCAAGTTCTACTGGTGCACACGAGCCCCACTGATTCAATCCACAAGCACTTACTGAGCACTTGCTATGTGCCAAGCCCTGTGAGAGTGGGTTTAGAGAGAAATGAGAAGGCCTTGGGGCCCTGGAGTCAAGCTGGACACAGATCTGTACAAGAAGAGTGTGGCAGAGGGTCACGGGCACTGGGCGGAGGCTGTGTGAGTACAGCCAGGCACGAGGGAGGATGAGGGCAGGCTCAATGGAACCAAAGCTGATCGAGATGAAACCAACTGTCCCACTTGACCCCGTAGCAACTGCATTATTCAAATTAGAAAATCCACCGCTTGTAAGTCGTGGACTGGGGCTGGGACCACAGCCCTCACTTCCCAAGGAGGGGGCCTTTCCCACCTCCTCTTCTCCCCAAGCCTTGGCCTCTGCCCACAGTCTGGCAAGCTGAAGGACTTCCGGGCAACATCCATTCATTCCCTGGGTGCAGCCAGTGCCAGCCCCTGGGCTCCAGGATATTTTTAGTTCTGGGTGGCCAGGCCCGGTGGTGACCGGCAGCAGGCAGAGCCCACATTCCGGAGCCCTCTGTGTTGCTCCTGGCTCAGCATGAGAGATGGCTGGGCACCGGGAGGGGGCTTAGGCATACCTGGCACCCCAGCCCACAGCTGCCTCCTTGTCCCTGGGAGGAGCTGGGCTGCTGCCACCACCACTGACCCGAGGCTGGGAGCATTCCTTCCTGTTGATTCATCACAGGGAATGTATTGGGCCCAGCTGGGGTGGGGCAGGGGCACTGGGGGGACATCCTGGACATGGGCTGCCAGGGGTGGACAGCAGGTCCCCGGCAGCAGGGCGAGTGTGACTTGGCAGTCACCCAGGGATCAAAAAGGTCTCCTCCTTGCCATCGTAGCCCCATCACCCTCTGCCTGTGGCAGTGCTTGTTTGCACATCTGCCTCCCCCACTAGACTGGGAAGACCCCTCCCAGCGTCTAGCACTGCAGCACCCTGTCTGGCACGTAGGAGAAAATCAATAACGTCTTGCTGGATGAATGAGCCTTTGGAAGGACAGTCCGGCAAGGTGGGAGCAAGAGGGGAACCAGGTTGGACTGGTCTGGGCCTAGGGAGGAAGCTGGGAGGCTGGAACCCTCTGCCCACGTTACAGATGGGGTCACTGAGGCAGAGGTGGGCCCGGGACTGTGGGAAGGAAGCTGGGGGCTGGGGCTGGGATTCAGACACCTGGGTGCTCAGTTCAGCAGATGGGCCTCCGCTGTCAGCCCCTCACTCACACCCTCCCTGCACGAGCCTGATGAGGGCCGAGGGCCGGGAGGGCCTCATTCAACTCTGTAAGGGCTCCTAGTGGAGGATTCAGTTCTCCCATTTACTGTTTATTACCTGGGGGAGCCAGTCGTGTCTCCTGGGGCTCAGCGTCCCCAACTGCACAACGGGCAGCACAGAACTTCCCACCGCGGGGACCAGGGCAATGGAAAGGCCTGCCTGTTACTCCACCCGACCTCATCTGGCCCCCTCCCCAAACAAAGGGAGTCTACATCCTGTCCCAAGTGTCCTAGCTAATAGGATTCCGACCTTTGACAGCGATGCGCTCCCCTGCGAAGGGCGCTGCGCTGTGGCACTGGCACCTGCCGGGCCTCACTGCATGGGCGAAAGAGGGAACTGCGCCCCGAGAGGGATTGGCGAGGCCGCTTCGGCACTCCCTGCAAACGCAGCCGATGGCCCGGCCGCCGCCCTCTCCCAGGAGCAGGGATCCGCCCCCGTCGCTCCCGCTGCCGCGTGCGCCAGCGGCCCGTGTCCCCCGCGCAGACGGCGGCCCCCGCCTCCGCCGTTCCCGCCAGGGACTTCCCGCCCCCGCCCCCTGGCCCGCGTCCCGACCGGGCGCCGAGCGAGGGCAGGCCCGAGGGCGGGGCCTGCGGGGCCTCCTCCGCGCCGCTGGGGGCTGGGGGGCCGCGGGCGGCAGGCGGATAAAAGGGCCCCGGGCGCCCCGCAGGCCGGTTCGCGCCGCTCGCCCCGCGCCGGCCCAGCCCTCCGACGTCTGCGCTCCAGCTGGTGAGCCCCCGCCCGCCGGCCCTGGCCCGGGTCTGTCTCTTGCTGTGCTGTCTGTCCTGCCTCTCTGCGCCTTGCAGGCCTCTGAGCGTTCCTGGAGGCCGGGGGCTGGGAGGGATGAGATCCCATGGAAGGTCAGCCTGGCCCGCTAGTCGCTAGCCGCTCACCAGCCTGCTTCTAGTTGGACAAGTGACCCAGTTGGGAAGCTTGGCCCAAGGCCTGCTCCGGGTGGGGTGCTGTGCCCTGGCCGCGAGGTGCCTGCGTGTCTTGTTTGTGAACACGCTTCGTGTGTGTAATGTTTCTCTGCCTTCCCTCCCAGGCAGCAGGCAGGAGAAGGGGCAAGGTGTGTTCAGATGTCACTGTCGTGACTTGGGGCACAAAGAGCCAGGGCAGATCGGGGCTGTCCAACTAACCAGACCAGGGCTAAATGCTTGGGGGTGAGAGCAAACAGGAAGTGGAAGAGTTCAGGGGCAGAGGGCTTCAGCCCTCACCTTTCCTAGCCTGGGCAGGTAGAGCCCAGGGCCCATTTGCTGGCACTGCTTCAGGGCCACAGAGTCAGTGGCCACCTGAGGGGAGAGGCCCCACCCCCAAAGAGCTACAGAGAAGGGGCTGTGAGTGATCCCAAAGTTGGTGTCTCCTCAAGAAGGCACCCCAGATGGCCCTCTCCCGAATGCCCTTGTGCATTTGCCCTCTTCCAGCCCTCCCTACCCAGGCCAGGTCAGGCCAGGTGCCAGCATCCCCTGGCAGCACCTGGGGCAGGTACCTTTCTTCCTCAAGCTGGCAGGGTCTTGGATCTGTCACTTGGTGGCACTCAGTGTGGGCACCCAGCCCAGTGCCCTCACACCATGGCCCGGGTCATAAAACAACCAGCAACAGTGTGGAATTTCAGTGGAACTTCCTCTTCCGACATCCATCTCCCCTGTGGTTTCGAGAGCTGGGCTTTCAGCCAGGTTGCCTGGGTTTGAATCCTGGCCGGGCAAGTTACTTGACTTCTCTGGGCCTCGTCTTCTCATCTGTAACATGGAGATAAGTAGTCAATAAATATTTGTAATGCATTAATGCTATCCTCACCTCCCTCTGTGCTCCTGCTCCTCCACCTTCCTTCCCCTCACCTTTCTCCTTCACCTGGGTGAAGATCGGCCATTGTCGAGGCTGCTTCCTCCTCTGAGGGGATGCTCCTCCTGGCCTCCCCTCTGTGCGCTGGGCCGAGGGAACAGACACGCGGGAACTTGCGTAGTCAGGAAGCAAACACGCAAGTGCCAGGCAGGTGGGGAACTGGGAGGGTTTGATGGAGGAGTAGCGTTCAAGCTGGTGTTGCAGGACGTGTAGGAGTTTAACCATCTGGGAGAGAGGAAAAGGGCCCCTCCAGAGACGGGACAGTGAGAGCAAAGGTTTGGGGGCTGGGAGATGAAGGTAAGTTTGGGGAATGGAGAGAAAAGTCTGGTGTGAGCCAGAGCTGTAGAAGGCCCCGAGGTAGGCAGGACGGCTGAGAAGAGGGAGGAGCTCTCCCTGCTCTCCCTGCACCTGACTCGGTTCCGCCTGCTCCCATCCGCCTCGCAGCAGCCTTCCTGGAAGGGAGCTGCCCTGGCCCAGACCTGGGGGCTGCAGCAGAAGCCCACCCTGCCCTCAGGTTGATGCCTTGCCGAGGTGGGAGCTGCTGGCCTGGGAGTGCCCACAGCCTCTACTAAGACCTCCTCAGTGTTGTGGGGACTTCAGCCACAAGCCAAGCAGCAGCCCCACCCAGCCACCAGGCCCTATCAGAGCATGTCATATAGGGGACCTCTAGTGCCACCCCTCATTTTACAGGTGTTGCAGCTGAGACTCGAAGAAAGGAAAACACCTGCCTCCAGACACACGACAATTCACTGGCAGAGTTAGGAGCATCCTGACTCATGGGGACGGTAGAGGAGATGTGGTCACCACACAGCCCAGACCCAATGTGACCACTAGATCCCAATCCTTCCCATCCTCCCTTGTCATCTGGCAAGTGTTCCTACCCACAGGGACTGGTTTGGCTCAGTCCCTGGCTGTCGGAGAAGGGCATGGAGACATTGGAAGGAGCGGCGAGCACTCTGCTCATGGTGACAGCTAGCTGGGAGCCCCCACGGGCCCCTGAGTGAGGAGTGGCATGCAGAAAACAGTGTTTGAGTCCGGAGGGAAAGCACAGCAGGGTCATAGTGTGTCACTGCAGAAGTGAGAATGGGGGAGGCACCTGCACAGCCTCAGGGAGCAGAGAGAGGAGAACCCGGGCTCAGGAGTGTGGGTGGGGAAAGGCGGTGAATCTGGAGCATGTTGCAGAGAAGGGGCCAAGGACTTGCAATTGAGATGGGACTCGGCCTTCCTTGCCACTTTTGTACAAAGAGGGGGTAGGACACATCTAGACTGTTGGCTCTCTAGTAGCTATTACAATAGCTGTTAGTAACAAGTAATTGTTACTGAGGGCTTGCTCTTCTAAGGGCTTAATATCTATTCATTCACTTAATCTTCACAAAAATCCTATGCAGTAGGTGCTATTATTATCCCCATTTTACAAAGAGGGACATTGAGGCAGTGAGAAACTATTACTATATCGGCTGGCCGAGGTCACCTGGACACCAATAGGTGGAGGTGGGATTGAACCCAGGTGGTCTGAGTCCCCAGTCTGTACTCTTAAGCACTGTGCCATGCCACCTCCCATCCATGCAACCGCAGATATTTATGAGTGCCGCCTACATACTGGACACTGTGCTGGGCACTGGGGATGTGGCACAAAGTCCACACTCCCATAGCGCTTCATTCGCAGGGCCCATCTAGGGCACTGCTCAGAGCCCACTCCACCCCTCCTGCTGGGAGGAAAAGGAGTGCGTCTCCGCCAGATACCAGCCATAGGGACGGAGTGGCAGGGGAGACCCTCCCTACCCAGGCTGATGAGCTGCATGATTCCCCAAGAGCAGCCGTGGCCATGGCAGAGGCAGGTCTCATCAGAATGGGTTCTCCTAAGACTCAGACACTGGGCAGGGAGCCAGGGACCCAGCCTTCTCCATCCAGTGTTCCAGGTGGACCTCAGCTGTCCATTGGCAGTGGCACCTGAGGGTGGAGGACCTTCAGCATTGGTGGCTCCAGACGTCTGCAGTGCCTCTAACCATCTGTGACTCTCTCCTCTATGCCCTTCCCCACCCACTGGTCCCAGGGACTGAGGCCACTAATATGTGAGGGGGAGAAGACCAGCCCCCAACCTAATCCCCTCTAAGGTCCCACAGGGCATCTGATTCAGCCTCCTGGAGACAGGGGCTCTCTCTGATGTATGTCCTCTGCCCGAAACCCTCCCATGGCCCCTCGTTTCCGACAGGATGGAGGGCAAGCCCTCTGCATGGTGCACAAGGCCCTGATCGCTGGCCCAGCCTGTCCCTCCGCCTCTTTCCCCTCCAAGCCCCCAGTGCTGTTAAGAGAAGGGTGCCTCCTGCTCTTGCACAGACACCTCCTTCCCTCTTTCCTCCTTTACCCATCCTGTTCTCTTCCCGGAATGCCCTTTTTCCTGCCCAGAAGAACTCTTACTCATCAAAAAGGTGCAGGTTCAGTGTCCCTGCTTTGAAAGCCCTCCCTAATTCTTCCTCACTGAGCTTCACTCAGTAGGGAGAGTATTTGATGTTGTAGTTTCTGCATCCAAGCACCTGGCCTATTAATTGGCCTGAAGCGAGTATTCCAAAAATGTTTGTCGAGTCACTGCAGGAATCACACTCCTGGGCGGACCCAGAACTATGGCTTGGGGGTACCGTAGGCTATCCAAGCTGGAGGAGATACAAGATGGTACTTGGTTCATCCTCCTCATGTTGGAAATAAAGCCCTGGGGCCCAGAGAGCTTAAGAGCCTTGCCCAAGCCACCCAGCAAGTGACGGGGGGCGGGGGGGTCCTTGGCTCCCCTCTGCTAAACCTTTCTGCTCCAGCCTCCCGTGCCTTCTGTGGTGAAGGTGGCATTTGACACATTTGAATAGGGTGTGGGAACATCAACTGGTAGGGGAAGGGCCGCTGGGTAGATATTCTTGACCCGAGGGCACCCTGGGGCTTCCCCGTGACCTGCATATAAGACTGTATTAGGCAGAGCAACTGTTTGCTGAGCACTTACCACAGGCTGGGCCAGTGCTGAGCACTTTCCGCACAGCTTTGTGTTTAACACTCACATCAACACCGTGAGATGGGATTATCACCCCCATTTCACACGTGAGCAGACTGGGACTCAGAAAGGTTAAACTTCACCTTCCTCAAGGGCCCATGGCCAATAAATGGTGGATGTGAACCAAATTGGCTAACCTGAGAGCCCAGACTCAATCAATGCCACCATGCACACGCCTTTGTCTTGCCAGCAGCGGCCAAACTGCTGAAGAGATGGTGATCATTGTCACATTTACTCATTGCCCAGGTACCGTGGCCCCAGCTGCCCTTGACGTCACCGTGATGTGGTCCCTGCCAGCCACTCTCTCCCTGTTCCTGCTGCTGCTGGGCCAGGCCCGTCCCAGCAGGCCACAGTCTCCGAGCATCACAAAGCTCCGGCTGGTGGGCCCCGGGAGCAGGCCAGAGGAGGGCCGCCTGGAGGTGCTGCACCAGGGCCAGTGGGGCACCGTGTGTGACGATGACTTCGCTCTCCAGGAGGCCACAGTGGTCTGCCGCCAGCTGGGCTTCGAAGCTGCCCTGACCTGGGCCCACAGTGCCAAGTATGGCCAAGGGGAGGGTGAGTGACTGGTGCCATGCGGCAGGATGGCCAGGGGATGGTAGCAGGCTTCTCTCAGGAGCTTGGCTCACTGGAGATGGGACAGAACACATCAGACGCCCACCCGTCCTTCAATACCCAGCTCACATGACCTCCTCCATGACGCATTTCCTGAGTGCCCCAGCTGCAAATGGCCCCTGCTCCCACACGCCCATTCTCTCTTGTGATGAGGCCACCACCATCACCACCACTAAACTCTAAGTTCCTTGAACACAGTGATTGGCACACAGTGCATGCTTAGCAACTGTTGTTGAATGAATGAATGGGCAAACAGGTAGGCCTAATTACTACACCTACCTGGCATTTTCCGAAAACAGATTCTGTAAGCCCTGCTGCCCAGAGGAGGCAGTAGACAGGGCTGTGGATACGGAGACCCCAGGAGAACCAGCCCCCTCCTCCGTCCCACTCTCTACCAGGGTTTGGAAGAGGAGGCTTGGTGAGTGTGGGGTCCTATCCAGGAGGCAGGTGACCTGCCTCTCTGTGCCACCCTTGAGCATCACCTCCCCTCCCCCACAGGACCCATCTGGCTGGACAATGTGCACTGTGCGGGCACGGAGAGCTCCCTGGACCAGTGTGGGTCTAATGGCTGGGGTGTCAGTGATTGCAGCCACTCAGAAGACGTAGGTGTTGTGTGCCACCCCCAGCGCCAGCGTGGCGTTTCTGAGAAGGTCTCCAATGCCCTCGGGCCCCAGGTGAGGAGGCTGTTCAGGCCCTGGAGAAGGCAGGGGAACAGGAGCAGAGCTTGCACTAAGCAGCATCCCTGGGCCCTGACCCCCATGTGTGGCCCGGAGCAGGTGCGTGGAGAGCGGGCCCCAGCCCAACAGGGGGCAGGCCAGAGCACCAGGGCTGGGCCTGCTGGGGATCGCAGAAGCTGCTCCCATAGGGATGCAGTGGGGGGCAAGGGGCTGCTTCACCCGCAAGGCCTGGCCACAATTGCTGCCTCTTCCCAGCACAAACAACCCTGAGCTAAAAACAGCCCAGGCTGAACAACAGGAGCAGGCAGGGCAGGGCTCTGGCTCCTACCCTGTGCTGTGTGGCAGCCTCAGCCTGAGGACAGCTGGCCCTGGCCCACTGATCACAGCAGGCCGTGATGAGGGGGCTCTGTACTCGTCTGAGTAACCCCAGGGCTGGGGTAGGGGGTCTCAAGGGCCAAAGGATCCTGCTGGTGCAACTGGTCTGTGCCCATCTCAGCTCTCCCCAGGGTGGCATGAAGAGGCCCCTCCATGCCCAGCAGAAGCCTCCCAAACTCCAAGGGCTCCATCCTGATCCCAGGGAGGGACGGAGCGGCCTCGTTCTCTCCAGCTGACAAATTTGAGGAATTGAGGGAAAGGGCCTAGACACACCGAGTTTCTGCCTTGCACTCACCACGTAGCCTTTGACAAATGCCTCCTTGTCTCTGGGCCTGAGCTCCCTGGCCTGTCCAGTGAGGGGGCTGGGTGGGACGGTCTGCAAGAGCTCTGGGTCCCTGCTTTCCTGCCTGGAGCTCTGCAGTGGGCTCTGCAGCAGGGGTGGGAACCCCGGGCCCACGGGTGACTGTGCGCCCCGCAGGGCCGGCGGCTGGAGGAGGTGCGGCTCAAGCCCATCCTTGCCAGCACCAGGCGGCGTAGCCCGGTGACTGAGGGAGCCGTGGAAGTGAAGTATGAGGGCCACTGGCGGCAGGTGTGTGACCAAGACTGGACCATGAACAACAGCAGGGTGGTGTGCGGGATGCTGGGCTTTCCCAGTGAGCTGCCTGTCAACAGCCACTACTACAGGTAGGAGGCGGCTGGGCCGAGGGCCTGCGGGAGATGGGATCGTGGGGCGGTGGCTGAGTGTGTGTGTGCACGCATGTGTGTATGATGTACACATAATGTGTGTGTACATGTGTGCACTCGTGTGACGTGCAAGGGGTGTGTGTGTGCGGACATGTTCGTGTGATGTGTGCATTGTGTGTGCATGTAATTGTGTGATGTATAGGAATGTGTGTGGGTGTGTATGTGTGTGCTCGCGTGAGATGTGTGAGGGGATGAGTGTGCACACGTGTGTGTGTGGCACGTGGGCCCTTACAGAGTTCAGTGAGGACCGGAGGGGCTGACTAGCAGCAGTGGCGTCCGTGGCAGGACGTTCAGCAGGTGTTGGGACTGGGAGAGAAACAGGCCCAACTGAGGAATGCACCTGGATTGCCTGGGTCATGGATCCCTCAGAATGATGCAGAGGAACGCGAGTGAGGATGAGCTTCAAGATCCCGGGAAATACCTAGAAACAGAAAAATGAACCTTGTACTTGCCAATCACAGAAAAAGAATAGGCTACAGTACGTCCTCCCACGATGAAAACCACTGCGTGTAAAACTATCCCCGATTTAAAAAGCAGACTTTCCCGAAGATACTTTTCAGCGACACACAAGCACAGCATGGACAAAGTCCCCCCAGCCGGCCGTGGGCCCTCGGGCAGGGCCTGGACCCTCCAGTCCCCTGTGAACTATCCCAGCTCTGCGGCCGCAGACTTCACTGGCTCCGACCCAGGCCAGGCTGTGACTGGGTGGGGGTGGGTTGGGGTGGGTTCTGCGAGAAAGGTGACCAAACTGTCACAGCAGATTGCATCAGCCCCAAACGCTGCCCAGCCACGGTGCTGCCCTGTTGGTGCAAACTGCCCGTTTCTCGTCAAGCGAGAAATCTCCCACAGTGCGTCTGAGTCATCTGCCTTGTCCACCCCAGTCGGTCTTAGTCATGCCTCACGTAAGGGGTTGGAAGTCCTCATTGCTCTGTCCTGTGTCTCTGACTTAGATGACTCTGTCCTGAAGAAAGAGGGGCGGTGGCCGGCCACGTGGCTCCACTCTGGGGGATGACTGGGATGTGGGCCCTGACTCCCCACTGCCCGGTCACTGCACATCTGGGCCTTGCTGACTCACTCCCCAGCCATGAGGGCAGCCCTGATGACAGTCTAGGGGCCTCCGGGTGGGCAGCCCCCACCAGCAAGGCCTGCACCTTCCACCTGTCCCCAGAGGACCTTTCCTCCAGTCCCGGCTCTTGGGACACTCCCTAAAGGTTCCCTTTCGTCTGGACCGAGCTGCCAGTCCCAGGGGCAGCCCTGCACAGGGAGACCCCACTTTAGGACTAGCCGTGGGGCCTTGCTTGCCTGCCTTGTAAAATTACTCTTTGTGAGGTGACTACCCTATCAGGGCCGCTGTGAAGCTGAGCACTGAAATAAGATTATGAGTTTACAAACTGTGAAGTCCTGTGCAAAACTGAGGACAGCTATGAAGAGCCAGCGTGGCAGCGGGTGGGACTTCTGCCCCTCTTCACCTCCCATCCATTTCCCACAACAGGAAAGTCTGGAACCTGAAGATGAAGGATCCCAAGTATAGGTGAGAAGCGGCACCCTGGGGGGAGGATGAAAGGTGTGGCCTGAAGGGTCTCCTCCCTGCCCCTTCCCTCCCCTCCCCTCACCCCTGTCCTACCCTCCGCTTTGGCTTCCCTTAGCCCCGAAGCTCTTCCTTCAACCCCTCCTCCACCCTCAGTCTCCCTTGTCCTCCAGGCTGAAGAGCCTGACAAATAAGAACTCCTTCTGGATCCACCGTGTCAACTGCCTGGGGACAGAGCCCCACGTGGCCAACTGCCAGGTGCAGGTGGCTCCAGCACAGGGCAAGCTGCATCCGGCCTGCCCAGGTGGCATGCATGCTGTGGTCAGCTGCGTGGCCGGGCCTCGCTTCCGCCCACCGAAGGTGAAGCCACGACGCAAGGAGCCCTGGGCAGAGGTGAGCCCCAAGGGGCCCTGCACCCCGGCCTGGAGGCACGGGCCCCCTCTCCCCAGGCCCTGCCCGGTGGGGGTGGGGTGGGGTGGCTCTAGCACAGGCAGGGGAGGAGAGAGGAACCAGACTTGCAGGGGGAAATGGGAACCACAGTATGGTAGAACCTTGGAGTTTATTTAAAAGGGATCGTTTATATTCCTACCATAAATGGAAAGCCGACATCACCAGCCTTGAGTGGAAGGTGACCATAAAAACAGTAATTAGCTCCTAACTACATCCCGTTGAGGGCTGAGAGTAGGGACCGGGAGCCTGGCCCTTTGTGAGAAAGAGTGGATGAGCAAGTGCGAGTGAGGCCTTCCAGACACCTTCGCACACACTGGGACGGGCTCCTTGAAGATGCTGTGGTGGTGATTTGTCATGGAAGAGGTGGAGGTCAGGGAAATGGCTTATTCAAGGTGGCGGCCCTGGGAAGTCAGAGGCAGGACCGGAATTCCCGGACATTAGCTCTGGCCACCGCAGCCGGAGCGGAGCTTGAAGGGGCCCTGCCCTGGGTTCCTGCCGCGGGGACTGGCTGCCTCCTCCCCAGCCCTCCCTGAAGCAGGTTTTCTCCCGGCAGGAGCCCAAGGTGCGCCTGCGCTCCGGGGCCCAGGTGGGCGAGGGCCGGGTGGAAGTGCTCATGAACGGCCAGTGGGGCACGGTCTGTGACCACAGGTGGAACCTCATCTCTGCCAGTGTCGTGTGTCGTCAGCTTGGCTTTGGCTCTGCTCGGGAGGCCCTCTTCGGGGCCCAGCTGGGCCAAGGTGAGTGAGGAGGCCTGGGGTGGGGGGCGGCGGCAGGGTCCGGATATGCTGCTGGTCCATCTCTTGCTGGCCCTGGGGTGTCAGGACCCAGGGCAGAAAGTTCTCCCCCTCTGTGGAGGGGAAGCCACAAGTATGGGGTGACAGAGATGGAGCCTCACACAGCACCTCTGTCCCCCGCAGGGCTGGGGCCCATCCACCTGAGTGAGGTGCGCTGCAGGGGACATGAGCGGACCCTCAGTGACTGCGTCACCCTGAAAGGGTCCCAGAATGGTTGCCAACATGAGAATGATGCTGCCGTCAGGTGCAACGTCCCTGACATGGGCTTCCAGAATCAGGTGAGCTCGGGTCTGAGCATGGCCTCGGGCTGGGGGACTGGGAAGCCCTCAGGAACCCCCAGGACACCACGTGGAGCCGGTGGGGCAGGGTTCATGAGAGGCACACAGGCTTCCGCCTCAGACCCTAGACCACCTTCCCGTGGAGCCCGCCTGGAAAGCCCTTCCCCCCTGAGTCTCGCCTGGCCGGGCCTGCAACCCTTCAGAGAAGCAGAAGGGCACAGGGACTCCGCAGGTGGACGTGCTCTCCCACACCCACTCAGGAAGAAGGTGGCCTCAGGAAGGAGGGCCACAGGGCTGCTGGCACCGGGGAGTGGCGCAGGAGAGGCAGTGTGGGATGCTCGGGTCCAAGCCTAAGTGCTAACGTGGACTGTGGGCTGTTGCTGGTGTTCTGTAAAATGGGGTTAATGCTCATGGGGTCATTGTGAATAAGGTGAGAGCCAGGAAAGCCCTTTGCAAACTACAAGCTGCCATTAATGGTAGGATTTCAAGAGGAGACCTGGCGCAGACATTTTGAGTCAGATTTCAGAGGAGAGCAACACAGAGAAGGGGAGTGTCTTGTCTAGGGCCGCAATGAGCTGGCCTGGGCTGGCCTCCAGGCTCACAGCCCTGGGCTCTTCCTCCCACGGCTGCCCCGTTGCTCACACGCCTCTGACCATTGCAGGTGCGCTTGGCTGGGGGGCGCAGCCCTGAGGAGGGCGTGGTGGAGGTGCAGGTGGAGGTGAACGGGGTCCAGCGCTGGGGGAGCGTGTGCAGTGACCACTGGGGGCTCACCGAAGCCATGGTGGCCTGCCGACAGCTCGGCCTGGGCTTTGCCAGCCACGCCATCAAGGTAGGTCCCTGTCTCGCTCCTTCCCTACAGCCTCTCAGACTCCTAGACTGAGAGGCCCTAAACTTGCTGTGCTAAAGCTGCTGCCTTTATTCGTTCAATTCATTATTGAGTGAAACTATGGGCTCATGTGACGCTGGGTGCTGGAGACAGTGTGGTAAACCAGAAGACACTGTCCCTGCCTCATAGAACATACAGTCGAGTGAAGGAGGTGACCATTAATAAAATGTTCACACAACCAGGTACAGTTGTGTCTGCAGGAGAGATAGTAGAAGTGAGCTAGACAAGGTGGGGCAGGATATAAATAGCTTATGCAAAGGCCCTGTGGCCAGAGATTAGTTGATTAGTTGAGGAAATCAGGGGCCTCGGGTTGGAGTGTGGCTCTCAAGAGGAAAGCCCTGGGAAGTGTGAGGGTGGAGGAAGAGGCAGGGGCAAGGCCATTCGAAGTTTGTAATCCAGATTCTAAAAAGATTTCTGCCTTTGCTATTTGGAACAGTTGGGGAGGAGACTAACATGAACGCAGTCTCAGAGGCTATTCCAGTGGCCCAGGTGAGAAGTGATGCAGGATTGGACCAGGCTAGTGGCAGTCCAGGGAGGGATAAGCGGATAGATTTAAAAGGTATCAAAAACAATAATAATAAAACTGAGACTTTGGGTCCGGTTGCAATGGAGAAAGCTGTGCAGCCACACCCTCACTGGCTGCTGCACACGCCTGGGCAGACCTCACCTGGAGAGCCGGGCTCAACTTTGAGCACAACCAGGTCTGGGGCTGGTGAGGAACAGCTGGGGACATGGGAGCAGCCCCTGAGTGTGGGGAAGGGAGCAGGACCATCCTTTCCAAATGGTGAAGGGCTGCCATCTGGGAGAGGGATGGGTGCAGGGCCAGTGGTAAAAGCCATAGGTAGAGGATTTTTGCCTCTAATCATGGAAGAAATTTCTAATATAACAAGAGTCCGAACGTGGCATAGATTGTTCCAGGGGCTCATCACCAAAGACATTCAGGCCCAGGCTGGGCACAGTGTCATAGGGGGGAAGGATATGACGGGGTCTAAGCCTCAGATGGGTCAGAAGAGATGACTCCAAAGGCACCACTCTGCCCTGACTGGGTGACACTGTTTTCTCAGGACACCTGGTACTGGCAGGGGACGCCGGGGGCTGGAGACGTGGTGATGAGCGGGGTGCGCTGCTCAGGCGCGGAGCTGGCCCTGCAGCAGTGCCAGAGGCACGGGCCGGTGCACTGCTCCCACGGCACCGGGCGCTTCTCGGCCGGAGTCTCCTGCACGGACAGTGAGTAACGAGAGGGCTCTCGAGGGCCGGGGGACAGGGGGCCGCACTCCCCCTCGGGGAGGGTCCTGCGTGCTGGCGCCAGCGCCATGGCCACAGGGTTGGGGAGCGGAAGCACCAGCTTTGCCATTTCCCAGCTGTGTGCAGCCAAAGCGCCAGTCACATCGGGGCACAAACCCTGCCCTGCTGACCTCACGGAGCTATTGTGAGAAAGAAAACCAAGAACAGGTGAAAGCACAAGATATAGAACAGGTGTTTTTCAACTTTGGGGTTATGACCAACAGTTTTAAAAAATGAAAGAGAATAGAAAACATCGGAGCGTATTACATTTAGCAAGGACGGCATTTTTTTCTTGGAACTATGTATATGTGTACTGGGTTACAACATAAAATATATTTCTGACTGTGGTTTGTCGTAAGAAGAAGTTTGAAAGCTGCTGTGGAGGACACACAAATGTGCAGCACACCGAGGCCTAAGGCCCAGCTGTGTGTTCTCTTCCTGAGCTTTGCGATTTGCCCTAAGGGCTTTGGGACGAGACTATTTGTGGCATTGGTCTGCGCCACAAACCCAGGGCAGCAGCATCTTCGTTTGACATCTGCCAACCAGACCTGTGCCAAGATAACTACATCCAGTCCAAAGGCTGCAGGGGGGCACCAATCCAAGTGGCCACTTGACCTTTCTTCCCAGCCAAACTTCAATGCCAAGAGATCCTTAACCTTTGTCAGTGAGCTCTCGGCTTCCTCTCTGTCCAGCGCGCCCTGGGGAGAACGCCGGGCCCATCCATCACGCTGCCCTGCAGGGTGACGGGGCATCAGAGGGGCCTCTCCAGCACCAAGGCCCCCCTGCACTTTGGGAGCCTGCTCCCCACTTGACCGCGCTTCCTGGGAACCTCGTGCCCACCCCTGTTCTGCCTACAGCGGCAGCTCTCTTCTTAGACGCTTCTGATGCTTCACAACAGCTGGGCAGAGAGCCCACCTGCAGCCTCTGCAGCCATGCCTATTTCTCCTTTCTGACATTTCTCATTCCTTCTTTCCTTTACTCTTTTCTCATTCTTTCTGAACACTTTCCTTCCTTCTCCCAGAAACCCTCTAGGGTTTGTCAGTGGTCATACCCTGGCTCTCTCCAATATATACCACAGGAATTTCTGGAGCATTTTCAGTGCTAATACAGGCAAACTATCCAAGTTAGTTATCAGCAGAGCTTTTTGGGAGGATTATATGGGCTAAGCTACATAAAGGCACTTTTCAGGCTTAGAAGCATTTTACAAAAGAAATACTAGCGTACATCAACTGCACGTTCACTGTGGGCCGGACGACGGTCTAAGCACGGTCCAGGTATTATCACATTAATATCGCTATTATTATCTCCATCTTACAGATGATGAAAATGAGAGACAAAAGGGTTAAGCAGTCACAGAGCTAGTAAATGATAGTCAGAAACTAAGCCAGGAATAAACCCAGGTGGCCTGGCCCCAAAGCCAGCAAGCTTGACCATGACACTGCAGCTGTCTCCCAAGTTAAGGTGATAGATTGTTCCTTTTATTGTTATTAGAACTTAACATCTCCTAGCTCTTAAAATGCCTTCTTCTCTGGGACCCTCCTGGAGGGCGTAGTCCAGGGCGAGCCCGTCCTCCACGCTGGAGAGCAAGGCCGGCTGCCTCCCCACCCTTCCGACCACTGCCCTGCCCTCTGCCTGCCCAGGTGCTCCAGACCTGGTGATGAACGCCCGGCTCGTGCAGGAGACAGCCTACTTGGAGGACCGCCCGCTCAGCCTGCTCTACTGTGCCCACGAAGAGAACTGCCTCTCCCAGTCTGCTGACCACATGGACTGGCCCTACGGGCACCGGCGCCTACTGCGCTTCTCCACGCAGATCTACAACCTGGGCCGGGCCGACTTTCGTCCAAAGACTGGACGCCACAGCTGGATTTGGCACCAGTGCCACAGGTTAGTGCTGGCCACGTCTTGCCTCTCCAGGGTTAAGCACAAAAAGCAGGGTCCAGGGACCAAACAGTCTGGTCCCTCGCTGGCCTCGGGCAAACTTTCCTGGGTGTGTGCTCTGGATAAGCCTGCCTTCCTGGCCACCTTACTTCCGTGTGTGCAGGAGGCAACACCGAATCCAGCAGCGCCCACCAGCCCTCTCCATCTCTCTGGCCTTCCCTGATGTCCCCATGTTGATGGTGCTCGTGGGTATTTCCCACAGCAGTGTCCCACAGAGAAGTCATTACCAGCAGAGCTGGTCTCTGTTAGAATGGTATTTGACAATTTTCCTACGTGGGACCATAGACAGGCCTTGTCTTCAGAAGCCAGGTAAAGTGGGGACTCCCAGAAACCTGGAGGCCCAAAATAGATGTGCCATCCAGGATGCTGGCTGTGCAGAAACAGCTCACCTGTTCCTGCAGCGAGGCGAGGCCCCAAAGAACAGCAGGAACAGACCGGTACTAAAAAGGGGACAATGAGCATTCTTCCCTATCAGGAGCTTCCAGACCAGAGAGAGAGAGAGACAGAGAGAGGGAGAGACAATGCCTGTGAAAAGGACAGAATGATTTTTTTTTTTTTTTTTTTTTTGCTTCAGGACACAGCAGTGGGTGGGGAAAGCTGAGAGGAATGGGCAACAACTTTGGGACTTGGCCTTGCCTGAGATAATAAGCACCTTTCCCTGTAGCATGAACAGAGCTGTCATTACAACTGGATTGGAAACAATGGTAGCAATTTGGTCCCAGGCTGACAGGGAGCAGACTGAGCTCCCTCCCCAGCTCAGCTCCCAGGCTGGTCCCTGAACCAGGTGCCCTTCCTTCCACCTCCCATGCAGGCCTTGCCGTCAGGCACCAGCCTCCTGGAGGCTACCAGGGCAGGGCTTGTACCTGGCTGACGACCCTGGTGATGGGGGAGGCTGAGCCTTGCTGCCTAGCAGGGGTGCTGACAAAGTAGGCTGCGGGTCACACTAATCTCGGGTTTGGGAGGGAGAAGGGCACTGCCCTGCTATTATAACTTTCCTTTCAGGGTAATGACGGGGCCTAGTACCTCGGGCGTCCCTGCCAGCTCCTGCACAGAGGACCCTCTGCTGTTGCTACGGGCTGGCAGCTCTCTCTCTCCTGCAGGCACTACCACAGCATCGAGGTCTTCACCCACTATGACCTGCTCACTCTCAATGGCTCCAAGGTGGCCGAGGGGCACAAGGCCAGCTTCTGTTTAGAGGACACAAACTGCCCCACAGGTACGTGGTTTCCTATCAGCGTCTCCCAGCATATCCTGGGACCAGGCTCCCTCTGCCCTGTTCAACAGCCCCAGGCACCTGGAGCCCCTGGCTTGGAAAGTTAGCACTCAAGACAACCCAAAAAGATCAATTTCTTACCTTCTGAAATCTTAGGCAGAAGGTTTTTACTTCCTTTGAATTCCCAACACACTTTGTACCCCTTTTAAAATGCTTAGCACTTTCTGCCTTGGATTGTAGTTGCAGACCTGTCTCATCTCTGCTAAGCTCCCTGAGGGCAGGGACTGTCTGCACAGCCACAGTCCCTATCCCTTAGGAATGGCCGGTAAACACTGGGTCCTCAGAGGGTTGGGTGGATAGATGGACAAATAAATAGCACAGTAGAGCCGGAATCTTCCAACCACATTTTCTAGGCCTACAGGGATTTCTGCTAGAGCATCTGAAGTAAAAATCTCTTTTTCACAGAGGTGGTTTGCTACAGTGCTGAATTTATAGTTAGCAGGAATTCTGGCTCTGAAATGCAAGGAAGGTATTTAACTGACCCTCGGGTCGCTGATCTGTCAACTGGGCATAACTGCACTGAACCGGTAGAGTTGGTGTCGGGATTAAATGGTAAAGTCTGTGAAAGATCTGGCAGAGTGCTTGGTCCCGAGTACCCACTCAGTGCCTCAGTAACTGTCCCCTTCCCTACAGGACTGCAGCGGCGCTATGCGTGTGCCAACTTCGGGGAACAGGGAGTGACTGTAGGCTGCTGGGACACCTACCGGCATGACATTGATTGCCAGTGGGTGGATATCACAGATGTGGGCCCTGGGAACTATATCTTCCAGGTAAGGGGGCTGAGGGACTCTCCACAGAGTCCCATTTCCTCCAGATGTTCCAAAATGTTCCCTGAGGTCAAATAAGGGAAGAGAGTTTTACACATAACATCCCCAACAAGGAGCTGTGCCACTGGGGAAAGAACACGCAATCAGGATCCGAAGAACCTGGGTTTGAGTCCTGATTCAACGAACACTGGGCAAGTCACAACTCCTCAGTTGTGACTCCTCAGTCCCCATCTGTAAAATGGGGACATTAATGCCTATCTCCTGGGGTGACAGTAAGGACTGATGACACAAAGAATAGAAACACTTTGTAATGCTATATGAGACGTAAGGGAGCGTTACAGCCACTGCCAGCTGATGCAGAAACCAAATCACCCGTTTTCAGCAGTCCCCCCTCTCTCATTCCAGGTGGTTGTGAACCCTAAGTACGAGGTGGCAGAGTCAGATTTCTCCAACAACATGATGCGTTGCCGCTGCAAGTATGATGGGCACCGGGTCTGGCTACACAACTGCCACACAGGTAACTGAGCCACTGTGGGAGCAGCCTTGTATGGGCTCAGGGAGCTGGAATACTCTAAATGTACCGCTCCCCCAAGTGTGTGACTTGTACCTGTACACGGCTAGGATGCACCAGAGATGAATTTCCTTTGACATCTTCACAGGTAGATTTCTAGAATTGGTCAGACCATCAGCATCCCCAATAACTACTTCTACATCCCTGTTTGCACAGAAGGCTGTTCAGTTGTAAACTTAGTTTCCAATCTGTCCTAGAATTTTTCCTGTCACCTCAAGCCATGTCAGGATTTTTCTTTTCCAGTCTGTTATTTTTCCCTCTTTTTCATGTAGTCTTTCTCAGCTGCCTCCATCCTAAGCTGAGTACCTCACAGGTAAAAGTAGAAGTCCCCTTGCTCTGTGTTGCTATCTCCAGCTGTGGTCACTGCTTGCAAGAAGGGACAATGGAGAACAGGGACACTTACAGGATTGGTAGCATGAAAGGAAGAGGCATGATCCAGTGGGGGCAGAGTAAAGATGTGGCTGTTCTACTTGTCAGAAAAGAATCCCTCTATCTTCAAAGTGTAAGAAATGCCTGTATTTACTATGGGGTATGGGCATTCACACCCATACTTGCGTATGTGGGGTGAGCGGGGTAGAGGTATTCATTGAGTCAACAAACATTGAGGCCTAACTACTGTGTTGAACGCTGTGCTAGACACTGGGAACACAAGGGAGCTCAGTGTCAAGTAGGGTATGCGCACATGCAAATAGACAACCCCAGTACTACTGAGTACCCAAGACAGGTATGAACTAAATGCTGAGCAAACACACGGAGAAAGCAACAAGCTGGGGGCTAGAACAGATTTTTAAGGAAGTGATATTTCAGCTGGGTTTCAAAGGAGGGGCAGAAGTCAAAGAAGGGAGGAGCAGGACAAAGAGCACAGCACTGGGCTTCAGAGGGTTTCACTGGGTCCCACACACAATCCCACCACTTCCTAGCTGGAGAACAGTGAGGAAAGCTCAACCTGAGTTTCTCCTTTGTAAAATGGGGCTGTGTGCTGCAAACAGACTAAGTACTAAAGTTCTTTGCAGGGAGGGTTATGAGAATGGACTTTATCTTGTGGGCTTCTGGGAACCACTGACACATTTCAGTCAAGGAAACAAAAGATCATTTATGTTTTCAAAAAATAACTGGCAACAGATGGAAGACAGAATGAAAAGAGGAAGAATAGTCTGAGGTTTTGAATTTGTGTGATTGAGTAGATTTCGCTGCCATTAAATGAGACAGGGATATGTATGAGAAGAATCAGGAATTGGAATGTGAGGCTGGGCACATGGAGACAGCAGGTCTTCCATGATGTTAGAATCAAGGTGGAAGGGATCCAGGCAGTGATGAGGGAAAGAAAAATAATACTGTTGTGTAGGTCCTCTTGCCAATGATTAGAGACCCATCGATGTTTTTGCAGAAAACAGAAGACACACTTGGGTGAGCGTCTGAAGTTATTTAATGAAAGGACTATTTATAGAAGCGTGCATAGGACTAAGGAACGAGGGATGTCAGGGCATCCAGGGATAAACACCAGTGGAAAGCTATCACCTGCTTTAGGTTTGAAGGAGCAAGGGCTGTGCTGGAGCCAGACTGTCACTGCCAGAAGTGCAGGGCCAAAGCACCAAAGCAGGGGTAGAAGTACCTGACCTCTCTCTTTTCACACTTTAACCTCCTACTGTTGCTTCCCATTGACCTAACTCAACCCGAAAACAGAGGACAAGGGAGCCAAAGTGATGTATTCCCTAGGGGTCAGTTTCCCAGGGCACAGAGAAAATCAAGGGCAGAGAATGACTCTGGGGAGGGGGCAAAGGAAAATAACCAGCACAACTCTCTCCACTTAAAATCTTACATATCCTGATGGCTCTGAAACCACACACCTGGGGCGTGTCCAGGGTCTGTTTCTATAGAATGGCTGGTATCTGCCCATGGCTGACCTACTGTAAAGGACAAGCTGAGCAGAATGGATCTATGTGAAGTTGTCAGGGAGGATGAGACTGTGGCAGGGTTGCTACTTACCTGTTTTCCTTTGGCCCACAGGGGACTCGTACCCAGCCGATGCAGAGCACTCCCTGGAGCAGGAACAGCGTCTCAGGAACAACCTCATCTGAAGCTGTCACTGCACACTCCCAGCTGCTGTCCACACACCAGATACCTCAGCTTATTGGAGCCATGCCCTTCACAGAAGCCCTAACTCAGACGAAAAGGGGCCAGTGCCAAGGGGCACCAAGAACTTGCTCAGGAAGCCTTTTGATGGCAAGATCACCAATCCAGATGGTATTGCTCCCACAGAATGGCTCTGGGCCTGTCCCCTAGGGCCCTGTGGCCTATGGAGCATGGCTTCCAGGCTTTGTTCAGCTGAGCTCCTCTTCCGTAAGGAGACCCAGTCTTTCCTGGATCATGCTGCAGAGTTCCCGGGTTCAGGAGCTCTCAGTTCCTTAGGGATGGACTATGGCCCTGTCCCCCATCTAAGTGGTGCTTGCAGATGTCTTGGTGGAGTAGAGGACAGAGGACCAAAATACACAGCAGGTGGGGTTAGCTCTCTGCTAGGAGCTCAAAGCAACATAATTTGTGTCAAAGTCACAACTGGCAGAGAAGCTGGTGAATTCTGTCCCTTGCTTCATCTGTCTTCATTTAGAACTCACCTCTTACACTTTGCTACGAGTCCGTTCTTCAGTGTCCTCGCCTTTATCCTACTGCATACATGGGTGCTTCTGACTCCCTGGAAGCCTAGGCCTCAGGCATCCCCTGATTGCCTGAAGAGCCAACACCACCAGTTACTGAGTGCTTGAGAAGAGGCAAGTTTCGCAGAAGCGGCCAGACAAGGGCCTTCCTGCCGAGCAGCGAGAGTAGGCCTCAGAAAGACTGCTGAGGTAATATGGAACCCAGCCCCTGCCAAGGAAAACATATGTGCCATTTTCCTGGCAGGCAATCCAATCGCTCTCAGGATCACCATGCATCTCAGGATTGGCCCAAATTCCAAGTCTCAACCAAGTGCCTGGAATGAATTTTTCACTGAATAAATTTTTGCAATGGAAAGAACATCGGTCAAACAAGCCACTCATCTCTACAGAAATATGCAGACAGGTCTGGTAGAATGAGGGACAAAAAACCATGGAGAAAGCAGAAGGGGAACATTCAATTTATTTAAGGACAGAACCCAGGAAAGAGCACCACCCCTGCGTGATGTGGCTGTGATACGCTCTTGCTCAGGTGGTGTAAAATCCAGTGGTCTTCTTGACATGATTCTTGAGCTTTTCTCCACTGAGACACACTTCAGAGATGATCCTTACAGGTCTGACACCCTAATGCCAATAAAGATTATGGACTGCTACAAAGACAAGACCAGCTGTGCTTATGTATACTTCCCAGCGCACTAATTCTGCCCCTTTCACTCCCACTGAGCTGGGGATTAGGGTGTACAGGGCACACATAATACTCATGACAGCCCCACTACATTTCTCTAATCAGCTGTGAGCTGACTGTCTCCTTCCCAATTATCCTCCTCTGGTCAGTGCTGAAAGGCAGCTTAGAAAGGTAAGGGATGAAAGATAGGGACAAGAAGGTAAAACCCAAGGATTGTAAACTTTTATTACTGAGACTGCAACGCCACAATAAATGGCAGCAGATGGGGCAGATTTCCAATAGGCCTCCCTTCCCCACATCACAAGAGCTACGACCCCCTCCTGAGGGAGTAAAAAAAGACATGTTCTGGGGTGCCCACGAGGAATATAAAGAAGTGTTCTCTTCCTTCTCCCCGACATTCTCTCTTCTCAACTCCCTCATCTCCTTCATTAGTCAGAGGGAGCGTTCTATTTTGGCATGGCAGTTTAGGTAAACAAGGGAAGGACTGATTTCCTGTTGGACCCAGCAAACACACCCCCGAACAGTAACAACATTATACTCGCATATGCAACTAACGGTCTGTGAAGGAATGTGCAGCCAGCAGGGCAGCGTGTGGTGACTGATGACTGCATTCAGGCAGGGAGGTTACCCACAGCTTCTTGCTGGGTCTGGTTTCCAAGAGAGCCCGAAAAAGCAGGCCAGGCAGCCAGCCGCTGGCTCTGGTCTCGGTCTTGCTGCCCACATCACACGTTTGATAGGTGCAGCAACTTCTAATTCTTGGAAAAAGCTATACAAGGGTTGCACTGTTATACCTGAGTTGAAAGGGCAGGACACAGGAACACTGGTGGCTGGCATGACTTACAACTAGATGAGGAATGTTAACAGAATACCAACCAACAAATTCCAGAAAGAACCAAAAATGTCAGACTTCCACCTCAGCATAGTTTAACCTCAGGGAAACTAAAGTGCTAAGAATCTCAGCTTAGTCTTCAGAAGCCTAATTTACCTTTATTCTACAAAGACTTTCACTCTATGAAGAGCGGAACTCATGGGAAAAGTACCTATTATAAATTCCAGGTGATCCTGAGATTTAGATGTTCAGCACATATGAAGCAACATATATGCACAGCAGAGAGTGTATTTAGCTGTCTTCCCAAATAACAAAGGAGCCCATGGCAGCTACAGGGTGCTCTTTAGCTAACCCAGCTTGTAAAGGCATGGTTTAGATATGGCCAAGTATTTGATTCCCATCTGGACAAGCTTGATATAGTCTGTGCTGGGCCATGGGAAGACCCCTTACCTCTAGCTAGTATACATCAATCCCACTACTAGAGTAATATAATTAAAAAGCACATTCTCTACTAATGGTAGAAGCAGTTGCACTCCCTAAGTTTTAAGTGTTGGCTGAAAAAAAAAAATTGGATCTGGCCATAAGGATTAATCTGAAAGTTAGAGGTGGCTGATTTTTAGCTGAACAAAAAGGATAGGCTATAGCATTAAAATGAGAATCAAAGTAACATCTTGAAATTATGAGGACTATAAGAAAACTAGGTAAGAAACATGGGGCTATATGTTGTCATTAACAACATCCCTAAAAGCTATAATGTAGTCAGAAAGGAGACTACCCTCACAGGCAAATGAGAGGAGCATTCATGTCTTGTTTACCGTCCAAGGTTACTCTTGGCCTTGAAGAATCAAAGCAGAGCAAAGGCATGGCTCAGAGGTACACCATTAAGTATGAAATGTGGCTGCAATTCCCTGCATTTCCTTTCAAATGCAGCCATGCCACTCTAACAGACCTGCCTATCTTAGAGAAGTCTGTTCCGTGAAGACAGAGAGCACAAGTCCTGCAGCTATAAGCCAAAGAGAGGGGCACTGGACAGAGGGTCAAGGGAACAACTTATTTAATCTCCAAACTTGGCATGGAGTCACTCAACATGAATAAGGGGCACACAGAACCAACCAAGAATGAGAAAAACAATGCTGAGGAACCATGAGAGGGCTCTAAGACCTGAATAGCAGGAGGGATATTTGGGTCAGAACTAAGACCCAAGGCCAGTGTCATTTAAGAAACATTTGAAAGGAGCCCCATTCCACCATGTTCTAGGCAATGCTAATAATCCGTCATTGTCATGGGCACTAAATCATTAAAAAATGAGGCTGTTGCCCTAGTTGAAAGCACAATGAGACACTTTCTTGCCAAGTCAGCAGCTTAAGGTCTAATGCTACCATTTCTTCAGTGCAGAACTACTTTCTAAAAACACTGAGAATGTATATATGAGATGATGGCTCTGACTTGCCCATGTTCTTTAGGAAATCTCTTACTGCTGAAAGGTGTTTATTTTATCCTGCCTGCTCGTCACTGTAACAGATAGCCTGGTGCTGCTTGCCAAATGCCTCTGGCACAGGCTGAGCAGCTCATACCAAGAACACGCTGTGTGCCACATGTCTTCTGCAGGATGCCAGATTTGACAGAGATGGCAAAAGGCAAGAGGTTGGTGTGGGGCTGCACAAGGAGAATGAGAAAGGGAAAAGGAACTACCACATAGCAATCCCAGGATAGTCATTTTTGTAGTATACTCTGAGGCAGAGAGATGATGGGCTCTCTACCCAGAAGGGTTCAATAAAAGCAACAGATCCATCTAACCCATGCACAGCATCATAGCCATGAAGATAAGAAGACAGCTACCCTCCTATTTCTTTGTGGGAATGACAAAATTGACAAATAACAGAGCAATGTATGTCATAAAATGGGCTTTAATGTCTCCCTCTTACAACATGATATAACTGCTTAAACTGGAACTGGCACACAGCTCCCAAAGGCTGGCTTACTAAGAAGAATGAAGCTGGCATGCCCCCTGGCTGCTGTGCAGCTGGAAGAGCCCCAGGCACTGAGCTCAATACAAACTCTGGAGTCTAAATACCCACATGTGCTGCAGTTCACTAACTTTGGGGTCCTGGAACCGGTGGTGTAGCTTCTGTGTATACCAAGTACACCAGACACTGCTCTGTCTCTTGGTACTAACTGCTCCCTCCCCGCCCCCTCCCCTGCTCCCAATACTGCTTCTCTCAACTTTGTCAGGTAGTAAGGAATGCTGTCTTTGCAGGGCCTAAATCCCCCATCAATGCAGGTTTGAATCCTCTGTTCTGTTTTGTATTTGTTTTAAACATCATGGAAGTGTGACCCACACTAACGTGACTTGCCCTGTCCAGAGGACTCTTGGAAGTCACATCTTCCATGTTTCTTCCTAGTTGATGGCTCCCTGCTATCCCCACCACAGTAGGGCAATTCCAAAGAACTGCATTTAGGAGTGAAGACAGGTATCTATCTTCTTTCGATACCCAGTCAGTCCTTGTCTTGATCTCTTTATCTCTATAACATACACATCTGCATGTACACAGAGCTCTGGAAGGATCCTCTTATCTGAAGACTATGGAAACATTTTCTGATTCATGGAATTATCCCTTTCATTATGTTCAAACTGCAGACTGGTCTCTGCCTTCCCAGATGTCTTCCCGTTGCTTGGCTTCCAACCGTTTTCTCTCTGTAAATAAGAGCATTGTTAAACATGGTTGTATACTTCACATGACCAGTGACTTTCCCTTAATCCAAATTACAAGGCAAACTTTAATCATGAGACAAGTGGGTATCCCAGGGCCCAGGACCTGGCCTCTTTTACCTGATTTCCAGAGTTAATACCTTTAACTTTCCAAGTGCATTATAAGTAGAAATGATATTACCGTAAGTGTTTACATTTATTGCTATATGATAGAAAGAGAAAGACCTAGGGCTAACAGAAATTAAAAGTATATAGAATAAGTCAGAATCTAGCAGGATGCCAGATTCTAGTCTTGCCGATACATATTTGCTTTAACTCTACTTTTTAACTGTGTTTAGTGCATCAATATAATTGCCCATTATTCCAAGTTTACTGCTCTTTACAAATATTTCAATAGGGATCAAGAGTATGTGTTGATATTCTTCTTCTACCATGTTGCTCAATGGAAATAGTAGGCCCTGGGCTAATCATATCTCCCCTCTACAACCTTACTTAAAAAGTATTTCAGAGGCAAACCAAATTTCAATATTTTCAGAGCACTTCCCATAAGCCAGAAATCTTCTGGAATACACAATTCCAATATGGAAAAATGACCACATATAATGGAGGAAAGCTAAGGACTGTTTCTAAAAACAACAACAAAAATGTACAAATCTGGATAATCCATCTTCAGTTTTAATATAGAAACTTGGCTCTCCATTTAACACTTTCACCAAGACCTGAGAAAATACAGACCATACCCGGTTTAGTGGCCCAAGCACCTTTTTAGGTGCCAAAATACCAGTTCTAGCTGCATGACTGGTCCTTTATCTTAATACCACAAAATGGTGAAAAGCCTAAATCATTGATGATAAGCTTAAATGCTTCCTTCCAAGGGCCATTGTTCCAGATTGATAATGGCTGTAAAAATTTTCCAAGTCATGAACCAGGCGGATTACAGAAATTAAGGTGAGTTTAGAGTTAACACTTGCTATTTTGACATATCTTTCCAAATCAGCAGAAGCCCTTACAAATTCCTATATTATATTTGACTATACTTTAAGGGCAAAGAAGTTGGTTAGGAAGCTGACTGGCACTTGGAAATGTAAGAAAGAGAAATTCACTGCTATTTGGGCACCATCTTGTGGCATTATCTGAATACAGCAGCAAAGTTACATGAGGCAAAAAATGGGGGTCATCAAATTGCAAACTGAAAGCTGGTGGTTAACACAGCGTCCCGGGATGACAGTAGGCTTGAACTGAACTGGGATTCTCCGGGAGACAGCATAAAGGATAACTGGTTTGTCTAAAGAATTCCAGGATTTCTTTGGAAGGCAGTGCAGTTTTAATTCTTATAAACATGAAGAAGTTAGGAGGGAGTCTAAGGACAAAGGCAGCCTTAAATGAAAGCAATCAAAAACTGGTTCCAGATTCCAAGCAAAAGTGAAGAAACCAGAAAAGTGAATTATTAGAACTCAAGTTTTTCAATAAGGCATGAAACTTAAATCATAAAGGTAAGATAAGAAGTTATAAGAAAAGAAATCCAGGAGCAGTAGAAAAATATGATTGGCCAATAATCCATAGTTCTAAAATCAAAACAGTTCAGAAAATAATGTTCCTTTATTTTTAAAAGCTTAGGGCCAAAACTGATTGATGATGGCAAATCTAACCTGAAAGGATATGAGGCTGTTTATAGTCTTCATATATCCCATTTAATGTGAATAGTCATACACTTTGTTACAGAAATATTTAATATGATTGATTTTGGTGTTATGAAACATATTATAAATACCATATCACCTTTCTAAAATTTGAAAAGTTCAGAGTTCTGAAGCATTCCCCAACCTAATGCTTTTTAATAAAATACTGCAGGAGTAAATTCTGATGGTAAATTGTATGAAAAAACTAGTAAGAGTAGGAAGCATAAAGCAATAGTGAAAATACAAGGCATAAATTTAGAAATATAGAACATGATTAGAATAGAGAAATATAGGTTAGAATAGGACTTAAAAATAATTTCATTTTAAAGATGAGGAAATGGAAGTTTTGAGAGCTTAAGTGACTTGCCTAAGGTTACACAGTCTGAAGGAACTGAAGCTAGAACCCAGGTCCTTATTTATTTATTTATTTTTTTGAGACAGAATCTCGCTCTGTTGCCCAGCCTAGAGTGCCGTGGCATCAGCCTAGCTTACAGCAACCTCAAACTCCTGGGCTCAAGCTATTATCTTGCCTCAGCCTCCCAAGTAGCTGGGACTACAGGTGCACACCACAATGCCCAGCTAAGTTTTTCTGTTTTTAGTAGACATGAGGTCTCGCTCTCGCTTAGGCTGGTCTTTATTTTTATTTTTATTTTTTTTTGAGACAGAGTCTCACTTTGTTGCCCGGGCTAGAGTGCCGTGGTGTCAGCCTACCTCACAGCAACCTCAAACTCCTGGCCTCGAATGATCCTCCTGCCTCAGCCTTCTGAGTAGCTGGGACTACAGACATGTACCACCATGCCCAGCTAATTTTTTCTATATATTTTTAGTTGTCCAGATAATTTCTTTCTATTTTTAGTAGAGACAGGGTCTCACTCTTGCTCAGGCTGGTCTCGAAGTCCTGAGCCCACAACGATCCACCTGCCTCGGCCTCCCAGAGTGCTAGGATTACAGGCGTGAGCACCATGTTCTTAATTCTTAATAAGCATTATCTGAAAATATCTACAAATGAAAAAATGTAAAAAAATATATTGACAGAAAGATAAAGAAACATGTTTTCCTTTTATTAAAGAGACAGGAAAGCAGGTAATGCCTGATAAATTGCATGAAAGAAGGCTCCTATCATCTCCAACAATTAAAAAGGGAACTAAGTAAAGAGAAAGCCCAACAGCAGCATAAGGGCAAGGAACTAGGGGAGAACAGAAAATTTAGCACAAAACAATTAACCTAAACATTCACATAAGCTGGTCTCGAAGACTTTCATTCTCTAGTATTACAAATAAATCAACAGAAATGACTGTATCAAATGAGTTGACTGAAATCGTGGTGCAGTTAGTTACCACTTCTCACTAAGGGAACAGAAAGAACTGAAGATTGAAAAAGGGCCAGTTTGATGTCATGTTTAAAGAAAAGGGATATAAATGAAAAGACTTCCAAAATTTGCTTCTGCACCTAAGAAAAACTCATCGCAAAATCTACTTGTGGCCACCTAGAGACTAATAATCAAGATGCTTTGTGAAGAACACATCTGGTCAAACTAATCTATTCTAATTGCCTTCTTTTATGAAGTGACAGACTTGGTTGATCAAGGATAAGTAAGCTAAGTAATCTCTTAATTTTAGCAACGTTTTAGATTTTAAGTTTACCAAGTATTTATATAATCATCAATACACTGGAAAAATGTGGTTTGGAGAGCAGAATGGTTATCAAAGTATTAAGTGTCAACACAAGGAACCATGTGTTGTTTATTTTAGCAATAGCTGGTGACCTGGTCAGTTAGTCTTACATTAACATTTTCATCTCTGATCTAGGCAAAGAAATTAAGTTTAATACTAAAAAAAAAATGGGTAAATGCTGCATCTCAGAAAAAAAAAATACCCAATTAAAACAAAAGAAAATGTGGTTAGTAATGAAGGGAACTTCAGACATTAGGGGAGAAAAGATACCAAGAAAATATTCTAAGACCTAGATTATGAATCAGCAATGCAGCACTGCCCTTTAAGGCAGAATAATGGAGAGCCTAAAAAGGATTCCAGAAAGCAGCAACTATGATTAAATTTGTTTTATTACAGTTGATGAGGTATCTTATAAAGATGGTTTTAAGTTGTTAGTGATTTAATAAGTCAAACTAGGTAAAAGGATTATTATTTACTTACTCTTGCCTTTCAGGCCTGTGACCCAAAAGATGGCCTTTAAGAACCAATAATCACATACCCCCAAGAGTTGAATGGAAATAAAATTATAAAATAAAATTATAGCAGGCATTGAAAATGAGAAGGTAGCTTATTCTGAGAGGAAAGGATAGCCATCTCCAGTTTTAGGTGGGAATCAAGTATGTGAATAAGTGGAACATGAGAAATTTTTACACATATTCATGAGTTTGGTCTTAAAAATGTGGCTTTATCATTTAATATGAATCACTGTCTTAAAACATGTGATTAAGTGAAATACAAAGCACTCAAGAATGATCTATAACTCCATTTCCCACTCTAAGTGTAGATCTAATCTGTTATACATGCTACTGGACCAAAAGATATTTTCCCCATGTTTAGAGACTACATACTAAAGCTCTCTTCCTCCTGATCTATATGATGCGCTTTGCTTAAAATGATTGGGGTACTTCCTTTTCAATTCTTCCAAGAGCTTTAAATTCTGAATCTCCTTTTTAAGGACAAAGGCATAGACCTCTCATTTAAAAAGTAAGACTATCAAAAGTATGGTGAAAAATCTAGCAGGAAAGTATTTAAAACTCAAAATCATAAATTCCAAATTCATTATTTAAGAGGGTTTCATATGCCACATCTAACTCCAGGTTTCATAAAGAAAACCACAGTTCGAGGACTGAGAAAGTGTTCAAGTGGAGTCATGAAGAAAAACTAAAGTAACCAATGTCATTCACGTATTCCATCAATGAACATGTACTGAGTATCTTTTTATGTCCCAGGCACTGTGCCAGACAGCAGAACTCTTCAAGTGGGAGAAAGAAAGCCTGGAAGCATGTGTAAGTACCTATACTAGGACAGTATATACATTTTAATCCCTTTGCTTAATTATGATCAATTGGCAATGGCCATGTCAAAACTCACCAAGAAAGAAGATCATGATTGATTTAGCAATATCTGCCATGTGCAATGGATAGGGAACAGCAGTATAGAATACATATTTGTCACTACTAGCTCATGTTATAATGAACACAAAATTCCCAACATAAAAAATAATATCCTGAATTTGTAAAGCACCTTTCTAAACATCTTTACATATGTTAACTTATGTTGTGCTCAAAAAATTCTTCATAATTAGGTAGGATGAACATTACTTTCACTTTGTTGGAAACTAGGGCACAGAGAGGTATATCTGACTTGCCGATGGCCACACAGCTAGTTAATAGCAAAAGCTCTATTGCAGCCTAGATTCCCTCATTCCTAAATGATCTGTCCTTGATTTTTATAGTTAAAGGTTTTAGAACAGAATGGTGTTTGGATGTTCTCTATTTCTACTCAGAAAAAAAGAAGAGGAAACTGGTTTAAACTATCATGTAGATTTAAGTTAGACCTAAGGACGATTTTTCTGACAGTGAAAAGCTGCTAACCACTCATACAAGTAACTAAAAAGAAGTTTGACACATTTCATTTTCTGGAGACTTTTAAAAAAAATTATATATTTTTCAGAGACAAAAAATTACCCCGTCAGTCCTTCATGGGGAATTACAGAATTATAGAAGGAGCATGGGTTTTAACTAGAGAGGCCTATATTCAAATGCTTCCTCTCATTTTACCACCTAGGTGACCTTAGGACAGTTACTTAACTTCTCTGGGCCAGCTCTAAACTTGAGATAATACCATCCATCACAGCCTTGTCATAACACAATACCATCATATGTTACATTGATTGCTTGGAGTTTCCTTCTAGTCCTTTTAAACAACAAAAACCTTTTTATGGTTTGTAATCTAAAAATCTTTAGAACTGAAGAGGAAAAATGATTGCTTAAAATACCTAAAAGAGGTACATATTTTCTTCCCTACTCAAGGCAAATATTCCCACTAGATTGTAAGTCTTAAGGAGAGGAACAAAATCTTGCCATCTCTCTAATTCTCCTAAACAGGGAACACAATGCTTTGCACAGGACAGATGCTCAGTGAATGCTAAATGGTGTTGACAGAATATAGGAATTTTAAAATAAAGAGTAATGACAAAAAGCATGCACTGGAATCTATGCTGGATTCACCATATAATGACACTGCTACTGTCACTAATAAAAACAGCAACAGCTAACACTTATAGAAAAGGAATAAGAGAGTTCCTATGGTTTTTGAAGATGACTACGTATCTTTCATGGATTATCTCAGTTGATTTCCATTTTATGAATGATGAAACAGAGGCCTCCAGAGAGTAAGTAATTTGCTCAAGGTCACACAGCCAGTAAATGGCAGAGCTAAGATGTGGACCCCGGCAGTCTGATTCCAGAGTCTAACAAATGCTATCAACTATGCTGTATTGATCTCTCCTTGTCCAGTGGAAGAAGAAAAGATTTGGAACAAAAACATCTTCTGCTTAATACCTAAACAGTACTTTTACTTTCCACAGGGAAAAAAAAAAAAAAAATCTTTAAGTAAGAAGCCTTGGGCTCCAGGTAGGCAAGCTCATGAATATGTGCCCAATACAGAAAGATGCCAGAAAGAGATACATCAGGAAATTTTCCAGATGCATCTCATCAGATATGAAGAATGGGACAGTTCTGGAGCATAATAAAGGAGGAGTCCTCTATAATCCATACAGCCTCGCACCAATGGTTAGAAGGAACTTATCACAGTGGGTCTCTATTCACAAATAAAGGCCTTCTTTAGAAAATGGGGTATCTTCTTAGCCAACAGTCTTATTTATAATTGCATCAGTGAAATGTCCTTTGTACACCTAGACATTTAAAACAAATACTCCAAGTGGAGCTGCATGCTGATGTGCCTCCAGAGAAAGAGAGGGGAATACTCAAATAATATCCATCTAAAACAACTGCTGCAGTATCTGTAGAGATAACAGGTGATATTGCACCCATAGGGAAGCATGACACAGTACAAAAGGAGTCATATCTCTTTTATATAGATGTCACTGTTATTATGCTTTATTAATCTTTTGAGATAACTGTGGTTATCACATAGAAATCATTTTCTTCAGAGATAACCAATTAATAAAGGGTTAACAATATTACACATTCTTCTTTAATCTAGTTCTGTTATTGCCATCTATAAAGACCAGAGGGATCCTCTTCTGTTTCTATAATCTGTAAGAGGCCTTTGAGTGAACAATTTATTGAGAAAAACCAACACTGCCTCATTATAATCATTAAAGTTTTGAAAATTAGTTGGGTTCAACTCTGAAACTCTAGCACCTGCCTTGACACACATTGTGACAGTCATCTGACCAGTGCAGCTGAGAGTCTGCAAGCTGCCTGCTATCACCAAAGCAGAGAGGACAGTAAGTATTAATGGCCTTGTTAGACTGGCAATAAACAAGGAGTTTGAAACTTCAATTCATTTAATGGAAAAATGAAGTTACTTTTCGGTAAGTAGAATTTTCAGAATAAATTGCCTTCACAGATTCCACAGATTATGGGCTAAGGGAATGAGACTGTCTGAAGCCTGAAGGTTGATAAAAAGTACTTTAGTGCCAAGCTGGAGTCCCAAGCCTTTACATACAATTCAACAGCCTATAAAGGGAGAAGACAGATTTTAACCTCAACTCCAAACTATAAGGAAAGAAAAACTCTGCTTGTGAATCAGTGGAAATATTTCTCTGAGTGCTCTTGGATCCTGGAAAATAATCAGAAGACAGGTAAATCTAGATGTACTCTAATGGAGCCACTCAGGATTGTCTTAAAAAGACAAAAATACCTCCTACAGTTATTAACATCGATGTCACTTGCTGGGTTTTCCTTCATTTGTCTTCTTCCTCAGATCTAAACTATTTGATAACATCATGGCAACATCATGGTAATCACAGCCCAGTAAAACTACAGCAAACAATGTTTTCTGCCTAGAAGACTATTATGTCTTCACAGGAAAATTTTTCTCAGAGTTTTAGAGCAAAAACTGCAGAAAAAGCCATGGATGAGCTGAGAAGGCCAAACCTCTCTTGGAAAACAACAATAGGAGCATGGATTAGGGTGCCTTAGAGTGTGGAACAGGCAGACAAATTCTGAAATGTCTTCTTCCTGATTATAAAGCATGAAAATTTCTATACACTTGGGAGGCTTCAAGGAAATGGAAATGACAAAATGGAATGGGCTTCATTTTTTTTTTTTTTTTTTTTTTTTTTTTAACATGTGCTTTACAGTGAGCTCTAGAGGGACTAGAGAAGAGCAATATCCCTTCAACTCACCTCGGGCTTCTTGCAGTTTCTTGAGTTCAGCTTCCCGTTCTGTTTTGCTCTGCTTACTTCGAACCCCAAGGGCACTGATGACTAACCTTCTGGCCAGGGCTGCTGAAGTCTCAGGACGCTCCTTTGCTGGCTGGAGGAACTCTGAATGGAAGAGAGGGAGGGAGTAGGAGGGAGTAAAGAAGAGAAAGCACTCCAGCTCCAAGTGATTTAACTCAGTAATTAACATACAAAATAGACTAACAAGGGCTGCATCAGCAGTAATTAATACAAGCCTGATAGATGATGATCAGAGGAAATTAACATGGCAAAGCACAAACAACCCTGGTTTCATTATCTGCATTAACACAATTTCTTACAGTGACTCTATCCAACTGCTAAACACAGAGGTAAACTAGGCAGGGATGTCATGAGAAACTGGCTGCTGCATTGCTTGCAGTTAGTATCTCACACTCTCCAAGTGGCCACTCAGATGCCACATTTCCAACATGGCCATTTCTCTTTTCTTTTTTTCCTTAAAAATATACTTCTTTTAACACTAAAAATAAAAATGATATGTCTTCAGAAGTCTGGATATTGTAAAACTGCTGGAAAGAACAATAACGCCACCATCAATAAGAAAAATACTCCAGAGATTATAAGCTTACCAGCATAAGCTCTAGCTTTGGCCTTGGCTGCTCTTGTGGCCTGTGACAAAGGCCGGATCTTCACCATGGTATGTTTAATACCTAGCGCATCACGAGCTGCAAAGAGGAATAAATATTTCGAAGTAGAAGACATGAAGTGGAGTGACACGAACAAAAAATTTAGGGCTCATTCTTATAAAGTATTTCTTAGATGTTATGCTTTTTTTTTCCACGGCAAGCAAAAGAGATGGTAACATCTAAAAAATCTGTGAGAAACAACTTGGCAGTGATTATTATAGATCAAGGATCAGCAAACTATGGCTATGTGATCAAATACAACCAGCCACGTGGTTTTGTAAATGAAATTTTACTGAAACAGAGCCATGACCACTTGTTTGTATATTGTCTATGGCCACTTTCTTGTTACAATAGCAGAGTTAAGTAATGACAGAGACATTATGACCCAAAGCCTAAAATACTGTATTTAATATTTGGCCCTTTACAGACCTGTACTTTAGGTGGTTCAGACGGGAACCAACGTTCCAACACCTCCAATTTCTCTGAATGCCTCTGCGTCAGATCTATCATGAGGCCAATGATGTATGTTTGGAACAACAAAAAAAAAAGGCCCAATTATATATTCAGAGTGTAGGTACTACAATTTCTTACTGAAGAGGTTAAAGGGCTACTTCAAATTCATTTGTCTGGGAGAAAAAAAAAAATCACAAACGTTGTTAAGATTTAGTCCCACTGGTCTTAAATCTCTACCTGTAACCTATTTATGCACTATCACGAGTGACGGTTATGTGTACAAATAATGGTGGAAGGAGTTGACTATCTCTTCAAATACCATTGAAATAAGTTGAAAAAGGAGAGGAGAAGCACATGGGTACAAAAGTACCATGCCTCAAAAACCTGCATCTGTCCTATTACCTACATTGGCTGAATAAAATGCCAACTGGCTGGAACAGAAGGGAAATAGGAAAAAGTAGCATGAGAAAATGGACAAAAAGAAAGGAACACTGAAATCTATTGGGTGAATACCTGTAATTGGACTGGAAAATACTCCTAGCGCATGTGTATCATCCACCCATTTAATATCAAATCCTTTCTTTCTGCAACAAAAGAAAACAATTTTATTTTCTAAGATAAAATTTACTTTTATGAAACACCTTTCAAATAGAATCTCATAAAGTATTTCATGAGATAGGGAAACACTAAACGAGCGCACAGGTGGAATGGGGATGATGACACAAAAAACAGCTTGGAGGACATAAGAAGCCACTGAATTTTAAAAGCAATAATACCACCATAAAGAACTACCCAGGAGTGTTTTACATTCTCAGCCATTTTATAGGCATCAACTAATTAATCCTCACAAGTCCCTTGGGGAGATAAAGTATTTAATGCACTATTTACAAGAGATGTTCTTATGGGCAGGGAACAAGAAGAGATGGAAAGAGGAAGCAGAGGAGGGGTAGAAGAATATAAGAGGAGGAGGTAGACAGACAAGGTCACCTGGATTTAATGCAAATGTAAACTCTGTCCTTGAGGAGAGAGAGAGAGAGACAGAGAGGGAGAGAGACAAAGAGAGATTGTTAAAATGTCATTCAAATTTTTAAAAAGTCAAATAATAGGAAAAAAGGACAACTATTAATAAAATCATAAAGGCTGATCTATTCTTTCTTATTGCAGAGGGGAGGTAAAAAAAAAAAGTGGGTGGGGGAGAATAGAAAAGAATTGTGGCAAAGTCACAAAAACTTAGGATAAAAGAAATCATGATAAGAGAAATATCAGACCAGATTAGAAAGAATCAAAAGAATGAACATTTAAGTACTAGAAAAACACTTTTATTTTGGAGCAGAGCTACACAGTGAGCATAAGGAATATCAGGATGATGACATAACAGTTATACTTTCCAGCTACAAGCTTAAAATTTGCTCATGGGCTCAATATAGTTCAGTGGAAAGAGCAAAAGTTTGAGGGTCAGATATAAATGGACTCAAGATTCTGCTACCTTCCAGGCACCATGGCTCAAGCCTGCAATCCTAGCACTATGGGAGGCTGATGTGGGAAGATCACTTGAGCTCAGGAGTTCAAGACCAGCCTGAGCAAGAGTGAGACCCCATCTCTACTAAAAATAGAAACGTTAGTTGCATGTCATGGTGCACGCCTTGTAGTCCCAGCTACTTGGGAGGCTGAAGCAGGATGATCACTTGAGCCCAGGAGTCTGAGGTTGCTATGAGCTAGGCTGACACCACGGCACTCTAGCTTCTGCTACCTTGAAATTTTGGGCAGGCTTAATCTCTTTGACCTCAAGTTGTTGTGAAAAAGGAAATGAGATCATTCATGACAAGTCCTAGAACATGGTTGCTGAGCACTTGGTGAGCTTTAACAATTTAACAAATGAATGGTGCTCAGTATTTTTATTATTAAGAGTATTAACACAGATAAAGATGATTAAAATATGAAGTTGACTCTGGTATTTGACTTACAGGCACTATTAGGCTTTTGCACCAGGGCCTTTTTTTTTTCCTTTTTTTTTTTTTTTTAATTTTCACAACTCACTATAAAGAAAAAAGACAACTGCTAAAATATCTCCTCTCTTTAATGATCATTCAAGAAAAAAATTCCTTTCAGGGAAAAAGGAACAAAGTAGGCTTTGAAGGTTAGAGAATTTCCTGAATATAAGGGCAAATGTGATCATGAGATGAAGTAACTACAGGGTTGGAGACTGAAAAAGTTCAATAGTAGAAGTCTGTATACAAAAAGGATGGGAAAAAACCTAGCTGGGTTTGGGAGGGTCTTTTAGACTTCAGAATTTCAAAATCCTTTAAAATTCTTCTCTTTTGAGAATATTTTTGAATTTGACAGAAAAATGATCTTGCAGGTAAGATTAGGAAGAAGCAAAGCAAAGAGAAGTAAATAATTCATAAGAATTAACTAATATTCAAAAAATTCTAGACATTAACAAAATGATCCTTGATTATAAGAACTGTTATTATTAATGACAATCTAAGGTAGTTCCAATTTGGGATTTAATCTCATTGATTGCTCTTAAAAATGTTACGAACTTTATATTGAATAGGCCTGATACTGGGTCTTAACTGTAATGAATTAGACTGAATGACCTATACTATATATTTAAAGTTTATGGTAGAGAAGAGATTAACTGTCCTCTAGGATCCATTCACCCCTTCTTTCTTTCTGTTATAGAACCGATATTTGCCCTCAATCAAGTTTAACTGATTAACAAGTACATAGCTGCTAGGTAGTTTTGTTGTTCTAGAACTTTATATAAAAACAGAACACTCGTTTTTATAAATGAAGTTTTATTTTACAGCCACACTCGTTTATTTATTATCTATGGCTGCTACTATGTAACAACAGCAGAGTTTTCTAAAATATTTATTATCAGGTCCTTTAAGAAAAAGTTAGGTGCTATACCCTAACTGATATAGAACCTTACAAACTGAAGATGTACATGAACTGAATTTTAAATTTAAATTTGTTACATCACACAACAGAGCTGGCTCATTTGTAATATCAGGATTGAAATATAAGTATAATCAATCCTTCATGATACTGACTTTCTTCCAGACCCTGAAAATCTTTTTATTACTAACTTCATTTCTGGATTATCTCTTTATTACTGAAGCTAGAAATACAGAGGTATACTTCTGACTCTTTTACCTTCTCCTATATACGTATCAACTATATACATGCCAAAACTTAGTGCAATTGTTCTGAATCCCACTTGAATCAGTTCGACTTGATATCCTGACTATATAATTTAATTAAATAAAATTAAACCAATGAAATATGAGTATAAAAAAGAGTAGTTATTTCTATAAAGACTTAGTCAAGGCCAAGTGCAGGGGGCTTATGTCTGTAATACTAGCACTTTGGGAGGCTGAGACGGGAGGATCGTTTGAGGCCAGGAGTTCAAATCAGCCTGGGCAACATAGCAAGACCCTCATCTCTACAAAAAATAAGAAAAATTGGCCAGGCATGGTGGTGCATGCCTATAGTCCCCAATACTCGGGAGGCTGAGGCAGGAGGATCACCTGAGTCCAGGAGTTTGAGGTTGCAGTGAGCTATGATGACGCCACTGCACTCTAGCCCAAGCAACAGAATGAGACCCTGTCTCAAAACTTAGGAAGACTAGAGAAAGATAAAGTCACTAAAAAAAAAAAAAGCACCAAAAAAAATTTATCAATTACGTCTGGGCAAAACACCTACAAAAGATAGAGAAAACATTTTAGCCTATAAGGAATATGTACTGAGTTGACTCTGAAGGTATGTTAAAATTCTTGCTCTAATTTAAAGAAATGACACTAAATCGTAGATAAGGTATCAGAGGGTGACTTACAATAACTCTTCTATCAATACACCAATAACTTCAAAAAAAAATGTGTTGGGGGGAAGGAGCTTGGCACCATATCAAAAGACTGGCAAGTGAATAGACATTTGTATGTGTTAAAATAAAATAGTGGAGACATATAATAATTTTTTAAATCACTCTCCATTTGACTACTTCTGAGTGGCCAGAAAAACCTCAAATCAATCATTTAAGTTAGAGTGCTCCTGGACTGTTACATACCCTCTCAGGAAAACCTCTTTCAGTGTAGGCCTCAATTCCCATAAATAAAATTCCAAGGAAAATCATAGCTCACGGTAAAAAATAACTAAATCCCCCAAAAAGCAAGGAACTCTAAGCAAGAATTTACAGAAACAAACAAAAATACCAGAAACAGAAATAAAAGGAGTTTGGGTAAAGGAATTACAAGAGACTATTAACAGAAGGTATACATTTAATATCCTTAAAGAAATATTTTTAAAAATCTTGAAAATATTTGAGAAAACAAACTGTAAAAAATGACCATGCAAGTATGGAAAACAAAGAGAACTTTGAAAAATAAAAAAAATAATAAAACTCAATTTTAAAACTCAATTTTAACAGCACTTAACCACAGCTGAAGAAAAATATAAGTGATCTGGAAACCATAGCTAAAGAAATTATTCAGAATGTAACAGAGACAAACAGATGGAATGTATGAGAAGACAGGTACCATGAGGACTAAATGAGAAGGTCTAATACACATGGAATAGACATCTTAAAGGAGGTGAAAGAGAGACTGCAGTAGAGGCAATTTTAAAGAGATAATGTGTGAGAGTTCTCCAAAATCCACAGATTTAATAAACCCAAATAATCTGAATCAGAATTTTGAGAAAAGAAATCCATAAAGCCCACATCACATAAAGCCACATCACAGTGAAAATACCAAAGACAAAGAGAAATCCTTAAGAACATCCAAAGAGAAAAGAATATATTCAAAAGTGACAGCAAGCTGCACGCGTGGTGGTTCACGCCTGTAATCCTAGCATTCTGGGAGGCCAAGGTGAGAGGATCATTTGAGCTTAGGAGTTCAAGGCCAGCCTGAGCAAGAGCAAGACATCATCTTTACAAAAAACAGAAAAAATTAGCTGGGAGTGGTGGCACATGCCTGTAGTCCCAGCTACTCCAGAGGCCAAGGCAGGAGGATCGCTTGAGCCCAGGAGTTTGAGGTTGCTGTGAGCTACGCTGATGCCACAAAACTCTAGCCTGGGCAACAGAGCAAGACTCTGTCTCAAAAAAAAAAAAAAAAAAAAAAAAGTGACAGCTGTTAAACTGTCAGCTGACTTCTCATCCACAGAGAGAGCCAGAAGACAGGAGAATAATACCACATTTGTAAGAGAAAAATAACTGCCAACCTAGAACTTTATACCCAGCAAAAATGTCTTTCAAGAATGAAGCTAAAATACTCAAAAAAAAAAACCCCACAAAACCTAAGTTTGTTACTAGCAGATTGTCACTAAGTTAAATGCTAAAGAATATGATGCATGTAGGATAAAACTGATTTCAGATGGAAGGTATGAGATGCAAAAAGGTAGAAAGTGGGTAAATCTGAACACTGAATATATAAAATAACAACAACAAATGGAATTTAAAAGGAAAAAAGACAAAAAACAAAAAAGAATCAAACAGTCACAACAGCATGTAAGTTGGGGGAGGGAAAGATGGGGAATAAAATTAAAAGCCCCTATAGTGTTTAGAAAGAGGGTAACAATATTAACTTTAGACATTGATAAGTTAATGCATTCTGTAATTTCTAGAGTAACCACCAAAGAATAGAAACTATCATTTTCCAAAAAAAAATATGAGAAAAAAAATTCCTAATCAATCTAAAAGGTGGCAAGAGAGAATAGAAAAGGATGGGACAAGCAAACGCACACACACAAAGATGACAGGAAATCTAACAATACATCCAAATATAGCAATAATTATAATACAATGCATATAAATGGACTAAATGTACCAAGAAGTCATTACTGATGACAATCTTCTTAAATACTAAAAGGGGGTCTAGAAAGGCTACCTAGCATTTTTAAGGAACTTAAAACACTAATTTTGATACAGAAGATTTCTTATGGACCTGGAAAAGACAATAAACCAAACTGATGCTAAAGTAAACAACAGGAAATATGAAAAACAAGACATGATTTTTCAAAAGACATTTTTTAAAAACTTCATCCTACCTTCCCTAACACCCACAGCCATTTGCATACTTACTGATAACTGCAGAAAACTCGCAGAAGGTCTTCAGTACGAAATTCTTGCGGGAAGTCATAAATTTCAATGACATGGGGGAATTCACAATCACTGAGGTCAATATCAGGGACATCATGGTTGTAATAATCAAATCTAGGTTCCTGGATGTTTTCTCTGTTCTTTATATTCCCTGATAACTAGGGAGGAGGAAGCACATAAGTGATCGTTACATCAAACCTGAGCATTATAAGTATTATCCCATATATAAATAATCCTCCTCCCTGTCTCCATGTTCCCATTCCTTAACCTTTGGCATTGTCTCTGTATTAATTCTGTTCATGGATATCACCTAGTTTATATTATACATGTGGAATACTTGAAAAGGTGTTGAGATTTCAGCAGACAGGCAATGTATGAAACTTAACTTGCATCTATCAACCAGTGTGTGAGAAAAAATAGGGTGATTAACATGGTGAGTTACAAATGGCACATCATGGAAACTGAATTTCAGACAATAGCTGAAGAGATGAATTAATAATATTTGTTTTAAATGCGCTTATTGGTCAGGCTCATATCATAGTTTCTTTCCTGTAAGTGAAAAAAGCAAAATTTAAACAAAAATCAAAAAACTTTCTTAACTTCATTTTTTGTTAACTGTATTAAAGGGTGAGGAGACAACTTAGGAATTTTTTTTTTTTGAGACAGAGTCTCACTCTGTTGCCCAGGCTAGAGTGAGTGCTGTGGCGTCAGCCTAGCTCACAGCAACCTCAAACTCCTGAGCTCAAGCGATCCTCCTGTCTCAGCCTCCCGAGTAGCTGGGACTACAGGCATGCACCACCATGCCCAGCTAATTTTTTGTATATATATTTTTAGCTGTCCATATAATTTCTTTCTATTTTTAGTAGAGATGGGGTCTCGCTCTTGCTCAGGCTGGTCTCGAACTTCTGAGCTCAAACGATCCGCCCACCTTGGCCTCCCAGAGTGCTAGGATTACAGGCGTGAGCCACCTCGCCCGGCCACAACTTAGGAATTTTTTAAGACAAATGTAAAGTGGTACAAATAATTATACTTAAGGTCCCTAGCATGACAGCTATCTTATAGGATACCCATATGGTGGGCCAGTAAAGGAATAAAGGAAGTAATGAAAAATACTTAAAATTCTACTATCCTATAAAAAAACTGAAGGCTATTAACTACTTCACACTGGAAGCAGGAGAAAGGAAAGCAGAAAGTAGCAGCAAAGCCATGACAGTCATTTTGTCATTCACCTATTACAAAACCTAGATGCCACTACTAACCACCTAAAGTTACCAGAGCCTTAGGTATCTTTCCTCTCTTTCTCCCTCTCTCTCTCTCTCTGTTAATCAAAAGTCCAACTAGGTCCCTCTTTTATAATATGCCTCTTTTCCCATGAAATGAGGAAAATGAGAATTTGCAATGCCAAGGATATATCTCCTTAATGAAGTAAAAACTGGATATAAGACTTTTATTGAGGAGGGAAGGTGACTTATGTAACATCAGTAAAAAATTTTATTTATTCCTGTGCTTCTAGTTCCTTTTCTTCACTAAGCATCAGTTTTACATCTAATAAACAGAAATAATAATAGTATCTACACCTCATAGACAGGTATGTGAATTAAATGAGATGATGTAGTAAGTGCTTAGTATACTGCTTGGCACGTAAGTATTCAATGAATTCAACCTACTTTAAACAAATTTTAACTAAGTGCTAAATCTACTATATGCCAAGCAGTATTAGTTCTACCCTGATTAGGATGTAGAAAGCAGAAGAGAAGGTTCCTCCCACCATAACAAGAGAAAAGACCAGCTGATCTATAAAATCTTAACTTTTCTTGAGTTCACCAGAGCTGAGTCTGCAATACAACCACAGGAACTAAAATCCACAGAATGACAAGTCTCTCCCAAAGACAACTGGAATACATAAACTGTTTCACCTTTGGTAGACCATGTGAAGAAGTGACCATAACACAAAATGGCAGGAAAATATCAGCTAAACTTTCAGCAAATTCTTAAAAGTCTAGAGTAGGCTAATGTTAACAATTTAGAATAAATCAGAGCCCCAGAGACAAGGAGTCTGCAATAACTTGCAAGTCAATCCTCATGCAGATGCCACACTGTTTTGATCCGCTCTAGCTTTATAGTAAGCTTTGAAATCATGAAACTCGAGTCCCTGAACTTTATTCTTTTTCAAAATAACTTTGGCTTTTTAGGGCACCCTGCATTTCCACTAGAATTTGAAGATCAGCTTGTCTATTTCTGCAAAATAAAACAGGCAGCGGGGATTGCATTAAATATGTAAATCACCTTGGGGAGTATTTTAACAATATTAAGTTCTCCATAGATGAACGTAGGATGTCTTTCCATTTATCTAGGTCTCCTTTAATTTCTTCCAATAATGTTTTAGTTTTGAGAGTATGTTTTACATTTCTTTTGTTAAACTTATTCCTAAATATTCTTTTTTGATGCTATTATAAATGGAATTGTTTCCTTCATTTTGTGATTGCTGGCAATGACTTTTTTAGTTACTCTGCAAAAACCAAACAAAAGAACTGTATGTTTGTAAATTTATAAATCGGGCTAAATAATGCACTGTGAGAGATACAATGCAAACTACAAAATATTTTAGAAATATAAATCAGAAGAACTGATTATAAAAAGGAAGGAAAAGACAGGAATGGTCTAGCAAGAAAATTTGATTATGCTTCCTTGCTCTATCTAACCTGGTCAGCTAAATTGAACCTGTATACTTATATCTCATTTCTCAGGTAATTATTAACCATTTTGGCTTATAGTGATTAAAAACAAGGTGTTGATAACAGCAAAAAACATAATTCTTATTCTACATTTCGTGGAACAAATAAAGCTAAAAGTTACATACTTCTGGCCAGATTTTCCTATAACTCACACACTCCACTATTATCTATCGGGGATTCCTAACTTTTCCTAAGAGGAGGAAGAACTTCTTTTCATTTCCCCAAAGTACTGGTATTGCTGGGAGCAGCTTACATTTCTACATGTTTCTATGGAAGTAGGTGGCCATCTTGTTAATGGCAATTTCTCTCCTGAGAATCTTAGCAAAACATGCAAGAAAACTTGACAAAGAGAAGGAGAGAGGAATATGTGGCATAAAAAGGGGAAATGTCAAAGAAGATAATATGGTATAAAGATCAAAGTGAGAACCAGAGCAATACTGTGAAGGGGAATGGGAAGTAGGACCACTGACAACAGAGGGATTAGACGTGGTGGTATGGAGAGCTGTCAGGACAAGCTCTAAAAGATGATGTACTGATTATGTAGATACCTTTGCAGCAGACCTGGATTGTTCAGTATAGTAGGCTCTGCCTGTCACATGTGGCTATGGAATACTTGAAATGGGGCTAGCCCAAACAGACATGCTGTAAGCATAAAATACACACCACATTTCAAAGACTTAATACAAAAACAAGAACATAAATAAAATACATCTCATTAATTTCTTATGTTGATTACATGTTGAAATGATATTGTGAACATATTAGATTAAAATATATTATTAGGGCCGGGCGCGGTGGCTCACGCCTGTAATCCTAGCACTCTGGGAGGCCGAGGCGGGTGGATTGCTCAAGGTCAAGAGTTCGAGACCAGCCTGAGCGAGACCCCGTCTCTACTAAAAATAGAAAGACATTATATGGACACCTAAAAATCTATATAGAAAAAATTAGCCGGGCATAGTGGCGCATGCCTGTAGTCCCAGCTACTCGGGAGGCTGAGGCAGTAGGATCGCTTAAGCCCAGGAGTTTGAGGTTGCTGTGAGCTAAGCTGACGCCACGGCACTCACTCTAGCCTGGGCAACAAAGTGAGACTCTGTCTCAACAAAAAAAAAAAAAAAAAAAAAAAAAAAAAATATATTATTAATTTCACCTGTTTCTTTTTACTTTCCTAATATTACTAGAAAATTCAAAATTATACATGTGCCTTACATTTGTGACTTGCATCATATTCTATTGTAGAGTCTATTGGGGCAATAAATACTTCCTACATAGCCAATGTGAAACTTTCATATTGTAAGACTCACATATATTTTTTTCTTTTTTATGGCTAAGAATTATCTGAAAGAGCAAAAATAAAGGGGAGAAGTTTAGAATTTGATTTGATCTGATCTATCCGTTATAGACCAAGGGAAAGTGTTTGCAAATGACTCAGAGCAAATAATTTTTGAGTTATGAAGCACAAACATTTTGGGCTTTTTACCAGTGGTCCGTCTTGCTATTTGTAAGGCATAAATGAAATCTAAGCGTTCCTTCATATGTGTAACTAGCTTCCACAAAACCATTCAACTTCCCGAAATAGAGGGTTTTAAAACTCTTACAACCTAGTAGTTTGATCTTGAAAACAAGTCTACAAATATTTCCTGACTTACTATGATATGATTGCCCTGATGCCTATTTGCAGAGGGAAAAAAGGATGTGGGAGACAGCACGAAGTCAACAAGGCATGGATCATTTAGCTTTTCATTTTCTGTTTTTTTTTTGTTTGTTTGTTTAATCCTTAGTATTCTGCATCAAAAGGAAAATCAAAATGTTTTGAAGTCACATGTCACTTATTCCCTACAGACAAAAAAAATAAAAATATGCTACATTAGGCCCGCCCTGCCTGCTGCTGCTGGCATCCACACAAACCATCAGGGGGAGTCTTAGGAATGACCTGCCTGCCTGCCACCACCACCAGTGCCAATGCACGCCTTTTGGAGGACTGAGGACAAGTCTGCCCAACCTGTTGCCACTACCACTGCCACCAGCAACTTAGTACACTGCCAAGGGTCTAGGGATCAACCCCCCCTGCCCACTGGCACCCACATGTACCACTGGGGGAGAATGACAACAGCCCTGTCCTGCCTAAAGTCAATACCTGTACACATCATCAAGGGGGCTAGGAATCGACTCGCCCTGCCCACCACCACAGGCACCCATGCACACCTTCTGGGGACCAGAGGACAGGCCTACTCCCCCCACCACCAATACCAACCGCCACCCCAGCATGCCATCCAGGGGCCTAGGAATCAACCCACCCCACCAACCATGCCTGTGCCTACGTACACCTTTGGAGGGCCTGAGGATGAGTCTCCTCTGCCTGCCCCCTCCAGTGCCCGGGCACATTGTCCAGGGACCTGGGGATTGGCCCACATGGACCTGCTACCATGGATGCCCAAGTACACTGCCTGGAGGCCCAAGGACCAGCACGCCCAGCCCACCACCACCACCACCGGTGCCTGAGGATTGGCCCACCTGGCATCCTGTCCCCACCAAAGCTTCACTAGAGCCTCTACTAACAACTACAGCCTAAGCCACTGAGGAACTCACAGACACCACTAATGCTGATTACAGCCAAAGAAATAAATACACAGAGACCATACTACTGCACCCACCCATAATCAAAACCAAAGGGCCCTACCAAACCAACACTATAGAAACATCTTTAGAAAAGTCTTTCCCTACTACAAAAGCCAATCCGTAAAATCTGAAAAAGTGACTGTTATACCAGATATACAGATATCAACATAACACAAGAAATATGAAAAAGCAAGGAAACATGACACTTACAAAGGAACACAATAATTCTCCACCAACAGACTCCAATGAAAAAGAAAACTATGAAATGCCTGGAAAAGAATTCATAATAATGATATTAAAGAAGCTCAGTAAGATATAAAAGAATATAGATAAACAATATAAAGAAACCAGGAAAACAACTCATGGCCTCAGCGAGAAATTCAACAAAGAGATAGAGATAATAAAAAAAAAAAAAAAAAACCCACACACCAAGCCAGTCTGGGAACTAAGAATTCAATGAATGAAACAAAAAATATAATTGAGAGCTTCAACAAGAGACTACCTCAGGCAGAAGAAAGAATTTCTGAACTTCAGGACAGGTCTTTTTAAATAACCTCGTCAGACTGAAAAGAAAAAAGAAGAAGAAATGGGATACTATAAAACAACCAATTATCAACTATTGGGAGTTCCAGAAAGAGAAGAGATGGCTAAAGGCATAGAAACCTATTTAATGAAATAATTGCTAAAACTTCCTAAGTCTTGCCAGAGATAAAGACATTCAGATATAGGTAACTCAAAAATCTCCAAATGGACTGAACTCAAGAAGAGATGTCTTCTTCAAGGCATATTATAGTCAAACTGTCAAAAAATCAAAGACTAAGGGAGAATTCTAAAAGTAGAAGAGAACAGCTTCAAGTCACATTTAGGGGAATTTCCATCAGATTAACAGTGGATTTATCAGCAGAAACCTTACAGGCCAGGAGAGAATGTGATGATATATTCAAAGGGCTTGGCGCACAGAGGCTGGCGGGGGGGGGGGGGGGGGGGGGGTGCAGCAGTGCTGTCAGTCAAGAATACTATACCCAACAAGGCTATCCTTCAAAACCGAAGGGGAAATAAAGTCATTTCCAAACATGCAGAAACAGAGGGAATTCATCACTACTAGACTGGCCTTATAAGATATGCTTAAAGGTGTCCTACATCTGGAAGAGAAAGGACAATATCTACCATCATGAAAACACACAGAAGTATAAAACTCCCTGATAGAACAGGCACAAAAATTAGAAAGAAAAAAGTGTCAAATGTTACAACTATAGAAACTGCAATGATAAACAAGAAGAGAGGAAAAAAGGAACAAAAAATATGCAAAACAATCAGAAAACAACCGAGGAATAGGAAAAAGTCCTTACTTATCAATAATAATCTTAAAGGTAAACAAATTAAATTCCTCACTTAAAAGAAACATTATAGAATGGATTTAAAAAATGACCTAACTATATGCTGCCTATAGGAAACTCACTTCACCTATAAAGACACATATAGAATGAAAATGAAGGGATGCAAAAAGATATTACATATAAATGGAAACCAAAAGCAAGCAGGAGTAGCTATAATTATGTCAGATAAAATAGACTTGCAGTCAAAAACTGTAAAAAGAGACAAAGAAAATCATTATATAATGATAAAGAGATCAATTCAGCAAGAGAATATAATGATGCTATTATAAATATATATGCCCCCAACACTGGAGCACCCAGATAAATAAAGCAAATATTACTAGATCTAAAGGGAGGGATAGACTCCAATACAATAATAGGTGGGAACTTCAACACCCCACTCACAGCATTGGACAGATCATCTAGATAGATAATTAGCAAAGAAACATTGGAGTCACACTTTAGACTAAATGGATCTAACAGATATTTACAGAACATTTTACCCAACTGCAAAATATACATTCTTCTCATCAACACATAGAACATTCTCCAGGATGGATCAAATGTTAGGCCACAAAGCAAGTCTCAACAAATTTTTAAAAATATAAATCTTACCAAGTATCTTCTCAGACAATGGAATAAAACTAGAAATCAATAACAAAAGGAACTTTGGAAACTGTAAAAATACACAGAAATCAAACAATATGCTGCTGAATGGCCACTGGGCCAATGAAGAAATTAAGAAAGAAATTTAAACATTTCTTGAAACAAATGAAATTGGAAATACAACATACCAAATTCTATGGGATACAGAAAAAGCAGTGCTAAGAGGAAAGTTTATTGCAATCAACACCTAAATCTTAAAAGTAGAAAGATTTCAAATAAACAACCTAACAGTGTACCTCAAGGAACTAGAAAAACAAAAGCAAATCAAACCCAAAGTTAGTAGAAGGAAAGATATAATAAAGAAAAGAGGAGAATTAAACAAAATAGAGACTAAAAAATTACAAAGGATCAACAAAAGAAAAAGTTGTTTTTTTGAAAAAATAAACAAAATTGATAAACCACTAGCTAGACTTGCAAAAAAAAAAAGAGACAAAAGACCCAAATAAATAAAATCAGAAATGAAAAAGGAGAAATTACAACCAACACCACAGAAATACTAAGGATTGTTACAGACTATTATGAACAATTATACATGAACTGAAAAACCTATAGGAAGTGGATAAATTATTGGACACATACAACCTACCAAGATTAAACCAGGAAGAAACAGAAAACCTGAACACACCAATGACAGGTAACAAGACTGATTCAGTAGTAAAATACCTCCCCAGAAAGAAAAGCCCAAGAGTGGATGGTCTTACTGCTGAATTGTATCAAACTTATAAAGAAGTAACACCAATTCTTCTTAAACTATTCCAAAAAATTGAAGAGGAGGGAATTCTTCCTAATTCATTCTCTAAGGCCAGAATTACCCTGATACCAAAACCACACAAGGATACAGTAATAAGAAAAGAAAACTACAGGCCAACATCCCTGATGAACATAGATGCAAAAATCCTCAACAAAATACTAGCAAACTGTACCCAACAGCACAAAAAAGATAATACACCATGATCAAATAGGTTTCATCCCAGGGATACAAGGATGGTTCAACATATGCAAATCAATAAAAGTGTTACTTCACATCAAGAGTGAGGACAAAACCATACAAAACATCTCAACAGATGCATGAAAAGCATTTGATAAAGTTCAACATCCCTTCATGATAAAAACTCTCAACAAATTAGGCATAGAAGGAACACACAGCAACATAATAAAAGCCATATATGACAAACCCACAGCTAACATCATACTGAATAGGAAAAAGGTAAAAGCCTTTTCTCTAAGAACTGGAACAAGATAGGATGCCCATTTTCACCATTCTTATTCAACATAATACTGAATTCCTAGACAAAGCAATCGAGCAAGAGAAAGAAATAAAAGGCATCCAAATTGGAAAAGAGGAAGTCAAGTTGTTCCTGTTTGCGGACGACATGATCTTATATATAGAAAATCTAAAAGACTTCACCAAAAAACTCTTAGAACTGACAAACAATTCAGTAAAGTTGCAAGATACAAAATCAACATACAAACAAAAATCAGTAGGTTAGGAAAATCTTAACTAATTTATTTTACCTATAATTTCTATTTGATGTATATAAGAGAATGAGATATGATAAAAACTTATGTCTAATTAAGTCTAAAGGAGTTCTTTCAATATGTATACAATTAAAATTCTAAGGGAAAAGCACTGTGTCAAAGTTCTTTCTTAGTAATATATAAAATAATGGTATATTGAACAATCAATGACATTATCAATTCACTGAAATAGAATACTCTTTTATTTTTTTTCTAGTTATTTCTAAGAATATGTCTCATTAGCTCCACAAAATGACAAACTCTTAAACACTGTTATCCTTCTCTTTTACCCCTCACATCACCAAGATCAGAGCTGGGCAAAGAATGTTTGTTTGTTATCTGATGATTGGCTGAGACCTGTCAGGTGGAGGCAAAGGCTTACTGCTATAGAAAGAGCCTAGGGCTAGAAACCAGGAGGCACAGATTCTACTGCCAGCTCTGGCACTAACTAACCTTAATAGGTAAGTATGACTTTTCTGAGTGTTAACAATGCTTAAGGAGTTTACAGCCTTATGGCGCTGAGACTTATTCTCAGAAATGACTTTCAATGCTAACATTCTACTTTTTTAAACAGACTTATGCAGTTCCATCTCTAAGGGAGGATAAAGTTCTACTTCCTAGTCCTTATAGTTCAAGAGCTATAATATTATATAACCGTGGCTCAGATCTTGGAAAATAGAAGTAATAACACTTTCATGAGTACTTTTAATCAAATACAAATAAAAATTAAAAACTACTTTAAACTACAGTTACAGATATAACTAATGAGACACCCCATGGGATTACAGGGACAACGACAAGATTTGACCACAAGTTAGTGGTATAAAATCACTACAGTTGCTCTAAAAGCCATGTCTATTTACAGAATTTACCAAGTCTATTTACAGAATTAACCCACATAGTCAATTCTCAATTATGTAGGTTAAGTTATTCAAATCCTTTATTTCTGTTTTTCTCTTCTACTGTTACCTTGTAGCTACATAACTGCTTATTAACTCATTTTCTATTGAGGAAAGTCAATTAAAAATTTTATGATTTACTATAAACCTTGATAAATTTTAAAATGCCCTAATCATACCTCACATCTCATGGAATTCACTGAAACAAAAGCAGTGCTAAGGACAGAGCAAGACACACTAAAAATCTCTGAAGCTTCAGACAAGAATCCTTAGATAAAAGCCTCTCTTGTACCGACAATACAGGCCCAGAACTGTCTACCTTTCCTTAGTTTTGAAAGGAGATCAGAAATTAAAATGCTGCTGGCTTGTATGCTGATTCAGAGGAAAAAACATTATGCAACAAATCTAACAGAGCTCAGAAGGGAGATTTTTTTTTTTTTTTTTTTTTTTTGAGACAGAGTCTCACTCTGTTGCCCAGGCTAGAGTGAGTGCCATGGCGTCAGCCTAGCTCACAGCAACCTCAAACTCCTGAGCTCAAGCGATCCTCCTGTCTCAGCCTCCCGAGTAGCTGGGACTACAGGCATGCACCACCATGCCCGGCTAATTTTTTCTATATATATTTTTAGCTGTCTATATAATTTCTTTCTATTTTTTTAGTAGAGATGGGGTCTCGCTCTTGCTCAGGCTGGTCTCGAACTCCTGAGCTCAAACGATCCGTCCACCTCGGCCTCCCAGAGTGCTAGGATTACAGGCGTGAGCCACCACGCCCGGCCAAGATTTTTAATTTTAGGAGTCACCTAGTTTAAATTAAAAGCCCTATGAGCAATGAAATCTACTTAATGTTCTCTCTTTCTGTGTGAACCAGAGATCTAGTCATCATCCACTAATGGAATGAACAATAAACAGAGTACATAATTCACTCAGATTCTTCACTGGACGTCCCAAGTGACTGCATTAGAATATATAGCATCTAGAAGGTGAGTCTATAAATCTCCACTTAGGCAGTCAATAACGTGTCAATTCAGACATTTTTATAAAAATATTAACTATAAATCTGTTAAAGTGAGCTGGAACTAATAAAAGATACTGTGAAAATAGAAATTAGAAACAGACAGGTGAAGGGATACATGGGAACTCTACTCTTCGTTTAATTTTTTTCTATAAACCTAAAACTCCTCAAAGTAAGTCAATAAATTTTTCAAAAATAGAATAGAAAGTAGAAATTAGGAACGCAGAACAATATAGTAGAAGTGGGAACTATAATCTCCTAATTCTATGGCTTAACCAACATGAAACTGTATCAATCAGTCTAGCACTGGAGGATCTAATTTTTGAAGCCATCCTCTATGTCACTCATCAGACAATCAAATAGTTCCAATACATCTCTTATAAGGTTGTTTTATATTAATTACCCTTCAGATTATTACGTAACTATCTAGTCACATGGTTATACATTGTCTCTCCAAATGAAACATTAGCAACTTTAAAACAGAGACAAAGCTGGCTTCTAGCACAGTGCCTTTAACGTAGCAGTTATAACAACACATTATATTATCTAGCTACCTGTGATTTATAGTTTATTAACTTCTAAGTGCTCAATATTTGCTATTTAAGTGAAAGATGATGGGGTATCAACTATTTATGAGTCCTCTAGGGGGTGCAATATGAAGATCTTTCCTCTCTGTACTCCACATAATTTGCTTTTAGTGATTGGATTATAAATTTTTTCTTTCAACTTTGGGTTTTCCACTTAAAAATGGACAGCATTTTTGCAAAAGACTGTAGGGAGACAGAGAGAGTATAAATATGTGAGTTAGCACACACAGAGAAGGAAGATAGGTATGAATGGTTTTCCAGGGTTATGTACCATTAGAGTAGCCTTCTATAACAAAGACTTCCCAAATGGAAGGTTTCAAATTATTACTTTAGGAGACTGTTCTTACCTAAACATTTATCCCTATCTAAGACTCAACTCAAGGCCAGAAATGGCCAATGAAGGTGTCAGATGCAGTATCAATGTTATGTTGTTGGTAGTCCACTAACCCTCCTACCAACAGATTTGCTGATCAGTACAGGCAGCAGCAGGGGCTATGACAGTTTTTTCTGGAGAACAATAATTCCTATGTTCTTATACCAAGATCTCAGACAGCTAAAAGAAAATATGCCAACATCCTCTCCTTTATCAGTTACCAACTTCAATTGGTAATTTTATCAAATTCCATATCATGGCATTAAGAAATTAAGTGTAACTTTTGGAGACAAATCAAGAGTTGCAGTTCTAGGAGCTCAATAACATCTAACTATGTGCTACCCACCTCAGGCAGTTTTAGAGGTTCACATGTCACAGGAAATTGCTTTGCATGTCAATAGCTGCCACACCCTGCTCTACAGCATACTTCCTTGCCTATTAGAAGTATTAGACATACCTCCATATGTCTAGCTCATTATCAACAAAGAAACAGGCCAGCTGGGAAAATAGCCAAAAACCTTAGGTTAGAAATTTTTCAAGGTAGGCAGGCACTATGGCTTAGCATTTAATAAAGTATGTTTGGAGCAATATAAATAATAAACTAAGAATAAGAGTCACCAAAGAGCTATTATTAATATTATTGGATTTGTGACATCTTTAATAAAATTATATTTTCTAAAACCAAAAGCAGAGGAGACCACAGTTTTAGACTTGGATCTGCTATCTGCATTTTCAATCCATCTCCCTCCTTCCTGCTCTCATCTATCCTCATCCTTCAACATAGACCCCACTCTCTCACAAGTGCCTCCAAAGATAATTCAAACACAACACCCAGGCACTGGCTGTCTTCAGCTTAAAATACTATATACTCTATTTTCTTGCTATACTCAGCTTTTGGTCATCCCAACGTCCTCTTTAACTGTTACTGTGTTCCTCAAAATACTGAGTTGTTGCCTAAATTCTTTTACACTTATTCTAAACAGTGGTAAGACCTGAAAAACTGAGTTGTACATTTGAACCCCTTTCTCTTCCAATACACAAGCCATATCCATAAACTAACACACAGAATCCAAGTTCCAGCAGCAATGATGTTTTGAAAGCCCCTGGAGGCCACCCTAAAAAGACCCAATTCTGCCCTCTCAACTCCATCCATTCGATAAATATTTACTGAGTACTACCATGTGTAAACGGCTGTGTGTCATACCTTTTTGCAGGAAGCTGTTCTTTCTGTCCTACACATACATACATGTGCTCTCTACTCCTCAGGTAATCCTTTCACCAACTCCCGTGAACACTGTTTCCTTTCTCAGACTAAGTCCTTCTCCCAGTGCTTTGATCCTTACTAACATCTCCATATTCACCTCACTTCCCCCATTATTATTATTTCTTAACCTGATTTGGGTCTTAAACCTCTGCTGAGTAGTATTTTTCTAATTATGGGCTGACAACCATTTGTAGTTCCTCACTCACATTCTGATATACACTTAAGTTTGTGTATTACCTTTGAGCAGTGGTTCTCAAATTTCATGTGCATCAGAATCACCTAAAAATGTTATAAACATACAGTTTTCTGGCCTAAAGAGTCTGCAGTTCTAACAAGTTCCCAGGTGATGCTCATGCTGCTGGTCCAGGCACCACACTTTGGGAATCACTGTCTTTGAAAATCTGATGAAAGCTATGAAAAAATGCATACACTTACATAACTTTGCATATAATTTCAAGGTGTTCGTGGATGCTCATTCATAGATACTCTCTGCTCTATATTTTGTTCTAAGAATGTTTAAGATACAGTGTTTCTTGACCTGACAGTAGGAAGGGCCCACTACAGTACAGGGAAACTCAGTGCCTGCAAATACCTTCTAAGAATGAGGTGGGACTGCTTGGTATTGGAAAGTCAGTTCTACCCAATTGGCTGCCTTCTTCAGCCTCAAGGAGCTTTTTCACATGCATGCGATAATTTTTCTATACTGCTAATTTAATTACCAGAAATAAAAGACTCATCACTTAGTATTTAAAAGGCTCTTTGGAATAGCTCAAACAAAACACTTTCAGTGAGGATGGTCCGGTAGAAAGAATAAAAAGACTGAACTAAGTAATTTCTAAGATGCTTCAAATCCAGTAGTTTCTATCTACGAACTCCAACCGGCCAGCATGTCATTATTCACTTATATTTTCTACATATGCTAAAGAGTCATTTATTCTGCAATGTAATTCAGTATAAACTCCTTAAAAAACAATGATAGTTTTATTTTACCCTTCCCTTCTCTACTTCCTTCCCTCTACAGTGTCCAACATTCCAATATCTACTAGAAAAATAAAATACGAATAATAGTAATAAATTATTTTCCTTCTCCAAATAGGCCTCTGTAAAACATATCTTGTCAACACAGAAAAACCCTTTTGAAGAAGATTTCCTCTGTATTTCCTCAACAGATAGCCAGAATCCATTAAATTCATCTTTAATCTATTCAATAAGATCTCTCAGGGCCTGGCTATTATATAGTACAATTCTGTATGTTTTTAATGCTCCATCAGATATTCTTTTCTCAATCTACAATACTATTAGTTTATTGTAGGAACTCATAAATTGAATGTGAGTGTGTACAAATGTCTATCAAAACTACCTCTGGGTAGTGGGGTGGAGCCACATGTGCCCTTCTGGATCCTTCAGTGGCCTTCTGAATCCTTCAGTGTGGCCTTCTGACCGAATCCAAATTTTGCACAACAAATCCTTTTAATAAAGGGATTTGTTCTGTGAAGTTTGGATTCGGTTGAGGGGCACTGGGGATCTGGAGGGCCACAGGTGGCCCCTAGGGCGTAGGTTCTCCAAAGCTTAAACTGTCTAAGCATCAAGCAATTTGAACTAAACATACCTCTTGTAGAAGACGTGGATCCAGGCAGTCACCATCATCATTAAACAGAGACTCCCAGCTCTCCTCAGTAGTACTCTCCTCCACATGAGAAGTTTCGGTCACTTTTGGTTCCATGGATGTTTCCATAGATAATGATTCTCTATCAGGAAAGGATACACCAAAGTCTATATTCTCTGAGTCATCTTGCTCTTTTGTTTTGAACTCTTCAGCAGTTCTTAGTTCATGTAAGCCCTCTGTTATATGACCAGTACTATCCAGATCATTGCCCAAGGCACTGTCTGAAAGTACTTTTGTCCCATTTAACATATTGAGTTCAGAGTCCAAAACAGTGTTACAGTTATCACCAACAATCTTCTTTATAGGTAAGGAAGAAGCACAATCTGACAGGCTCTCTGTCAACTTTCCTGTTGATTCTGTACAACTAGATGAAATACTCTCAGCATAAATATCTGAACAAGTAGTCAAACTGCTGAAATTTTCAGTATCATTCCCAACTCTAGCTACATGAAGCGGGGCTGCATCTGCACTCATTCCTGTGTATTTTGAGAAACTACTTGTATCGTTACAGGTCTCATCAGCTATTCTAACTGCAACTACATGAGGGCTGCCAACAGCGATAGGATCACATATGGCATCTGTAATGTCCATCATACATGCTTTACTGGTAATGTCACCTACACTCTTAAATCCATTATCTGTATCTGTTTCATGAGCAAGGATAGCTGTATCGGAAGGTTCATACTTTACACACAACTTATCAGCAATGCTGTCATTCTTCTCATACTCTTTAAACATTATTGGATCAACAATGCCATTTGTGCTCTTTAATTTGCTGACTATAGACATTTTATGAGAGATGTGACCCATAGTCTCAGGAATGGAATCTGTATCTTTCTGATCCAAGATGAAACCTGTACTACTGGCTATATCACCTACATTCTCAGCTTCAAAGTCTACACAAGTTTGATCAATGACACTATCCAGACTTCCAGAGACAGAAAGAGCGGTGATGCCTCCACTGCTGAGTTTCAACATTCCATCTGATGTTTGTATGCCTTGTCGTACAATTCCAGAATCGGAGCTTAGTTTTATTGTTGCAATCATATCCTCTGGTTTCAACACAGAATTAAAAACTCTAGGAGACTGGGATAGTATCTCCACAACCTTGGCATCAGTTTCAATTCTGTGTTCCAAATCCTTGGCTTCAAATGTTTCCCCACTTAGTTCATGACAACTGAAATCACAGAACTCCACACTTTGAAATGGTTTGCTTAGAACCTGAGCCTCACTAATTTCTGAGCAAGACTGTGATAGAGGCATCCTCTCATGCCCTGTCACATCTGTGATTTCAACCTCCGAACACTCTAGCTTCTTTGGTTTAAAATGTCTCTGTAAAGGTACATTAGGTATAATCCCAGTATTTGGGGCTCTTTGCTGATATCTTTGGGATAATACTTCTTTGGATTCTGTAGTTTCCCTCTTAGTACAAACTCTATCTTTATTTCTTTTTTGAAAGCAAATGTCTTTTCTTAATTTTGCTGAAGATTTCTTTCCTTCCCTATAATTATGTTCCTTTCTATCAGGACTAATACTTAGTCTTTGAGCCTCAGGTTTGTCTCTAAAGATTTCCTTTTGGGAGAGACAACCTTCTTTTTGTTCTTCTTTCACCACAGAGTTAGGTGAACCACCGCTTTTGTCCTCATCACCTGTCTTAAGGAGTACTGCGCCCCTTCGAGCTTTAGGTACATAGAGTGCCATGTCAGGCCTTCTGGCTCGAACTCTGAATCTCTCTGCTTCTTGCTGCATGGCAACACTTCAATCTGTAAGAAAAAGAGAATGATTTAATTACCAGATACTAATTACAATGTATTGAACCATGAGATTTTTAAAAACTAGGTAGATAAAAAAAAAAAAAAAAAAAAAAACTAGGTAGATAGTCTATTAATCCATCCTTAGAAATCCCCAAGTTAAAAAAGAAAATAAAACCTGTCATAAAATAATACAATCAGGTACACAACTAAGGAAAGTAAATTCCCAAAAAACTCATGAGTTTTATCCATAATATCCTTTCTTCATATTCTAGAAACCCCTTTACCTCTACTTCCCAAATCTTCTTTACTTTTTTAACAAGTAGCCTTGTCTTAGGCTAAATTAAAAACAGATTTTAGGGCCGGGCGCGGTGGCTCACGCCTGTAATCCTAGCACTCTGGGAGGCCGAGGCGGGTGGATTGCTCAAGGTCAGGAGTTCGAGACCAGCCTGAGCGAGACCCCGTCTCTACTAAAAAAAAATAGAAAGACATTATATGGACAACTAAAAATCTATATAGAAAAAATTAGCCGGGCATAGTGGCGCATGCATGTAGTCCCAGCTACTCGGGAGGCTGAGGCAGTAGGATCGCTTAAGCCGAGGAGTCTGAGGTTGCTGTGAGCTAAGCTGACGCCACGGCACTCACTCTAGCCTGGGCAACAAAGTGAGACTCTGTCTCAACAAAAAAAAAAAAAAAAAAAAAAACAGATTTTAGAACAATGATAGCCACCAATCAAGTACTCATAAAACACAACCATCTCTATCTTCTAGAAGTTGTGATTTTAACACTTAAGAGTATATTCAAGGAAGAACCCCAAAAATCACATCTGTCCAACATAAATATATATATATATAAATGGAATAACTTTTAAGAGTAATTTGAGTGTTGGCCAGAAACTGAAACAACTAATTAGGAAATGCTTCCTAGAAGATGTTGCTTTTGATCTAAGATTTTTTTAGAAAAGAAAAAGGTAGTAGAAAAGAGAAAGGCATTATTCTATTAATACTATTTAATCAAGTAACCTAATATAAATTTTCTTGCTTCCAGCAGTAACAAAACAGATCCTGGTAGGACGAAGGAACATAGAGACCAAGGAAATTATGATGAGACAACTTACTCTACTAACTTCCTGACAACCTCCACCGTGGTTAGTCAACGAAATTTAACAAAAATTAAATAAACCTTCATCTACTGTCTACTAAATAGAAGGAAATGGGCTAGGTAATTTCATACTGAGTTATTCTTTTAGTCTTCAAAATAATGCTATGAAGTAGGTATCAGTTCGTCCAGGGCAAAGAGAATAAGGAGGTAGTTGATACACACAGCAAAGAAACACTGATACACACTGGGATGCACCCACTGTTAATATTTCACAACGTACATTTCAAAAGAAAGACACAATGAGAAGGAAGAGAGAAAAAAGGGCTAAAAAATCCTATTCACTTTATTCCAGATCCCCAAAATTTCACCTGACCCAGAATACTTCCTTAGTAAAGAAGCTCTACTCTCATGGCACAGACTATTTTCAGCCCAAGTAATACCATGGCCTGGATCATCAAGTATCTCCAGTGAGCTCTTGTTCCTTTTCTGTTTTAATTAATGTCTTCATTGATATCTGACCCACTATTCTTCATGGATTTTCTATCTTTCCATTTGTGGAAGAATATGATTTTAACATTTAGCCATGCCAGGATTTTTCAAGAAATGCCTAATTTTCAAAGACAGAAGTACTAAAGTGTGTTTCATTTGAAGGGATGCCAGGGACATAGCATACCTCTCAATTAGTAAAGTATTTGAAAAATATACCATGATGAACTTTTGGATATAAAATGGTGAAATGTAGACTACTTAACAGAACTGTTAAGTGAACTCACACTAGATTAAACAATGAAAAGTAATAATAATAAACACAAGTGAATTTAGGGAGGTTAAAGGAAGATTATGTCCCCATAGCCCTTTGAAATTCAACATTTTAAACAAAAATTGGTATGTGGACAATAAACATTGAGTGCTTCTTAAATCTGCAATTGAGACAAAGCTGATAGGACTGATAAATATCAAAAATGGGCTGGGTGTGGTGGCTCACACCCGGAAATCCTAGCACTCTGGGAGGCCGAGGTGGGAGGACTACTTGAGGTCAGGAATTCAAGCCTACCATTTGATCCAGCAATCCCATTATTGGGCATCTACCCAAAAGAACAAAAGACATTCTATAAAAAAAGACATCTGCACGCGAATGTTTATAGCAGCACAATTCACAATTGCGAAGATGTGGAAATAACCCAAGTGCCCATCAATACATGAGTGGATTAATAAAATGTGGTATATGTATACCATGGAGTACTATTCAGCTATAAGAAATAATGGTGATATAGCACCTCTTGTATTTTCCTGGATAGAGCTGGAACCTATTCTACTAAGTGAATTATCCCAAGAATGGAAAAATAAGCACCACATATACTTACCATCAAATTGGTTTCACTGATCATCACCTAAGAGCACATTTAGGAATAACGTTAATAGGGTGTCGGGCAGATGTGGGGGGGGTAGGGGATGGGTGTATACATACATAATGAGTGCGATGTGCACCGTCTAGGGGATGGACACACTTGAAGCTCTGATTTGGGGGGTGAGAAGGGGGGACCAGGGCAATATACATAACCTAAACTTTTGTATCCCCATAATACGCTGGGGAAAAAAAAAAAACACCAGCCTGAGCAAGAGCCAGACCCCATCTCTACTAAAAATAGAAAAAAATTAGCTGGGTGTGGTGGTACACGCCTGTAGTCCCAGCTACTCCAGAGGCTGAGGCCAGAGGATCCCCTGAGCCCAGGAGTTTGAGGTTCCAGTGAGCTATGATGACGCCACTGCACTCTAGCTGGTATAACAGAAACTCTGTATCGAAAAAAAAAAAAAGATAAAATTACAATTCAGTATCATTTCTATAATCCGAAGTGCTGCACTAGAAGCAATATGAAGGTATAATACAATAAATACAAAGTTCTGTTTTGGAGTTTAAGAAAAAAAGAAACAGAAGACAGAAGACTTGACTTCTGGACACTTTGCACAAAGAAACATCTAAAGGCTTTTACTATAGCCACAAGGGTCAATAAAAATAGTGATGTGGATGTTTAAAAAGGCAACACAGTCTTAGATTACAGAGTACAGAAAATATGCCACACAATGTATAGTTACAGGAACTAAAGGTATACTTCTTCCCAAAGAGATCTAAATGAAAAACCACAGCTAACTTTATACCTGAGAAATAGGTTGCTCCACAGAAGAGACAAATTTCTCTTCTGTGTTTCTCTAGAAGTCAATACCAGAAACAACTTGTATAAGTTAAAGGAAAACAAAGTTTAATCTAATACAAGAAAGAACTCTACTTCTAGAGTTCTCCAATGTTATTATCAGGTAATGAACTCTGTCCCTAGAAGAATTTAAATAAAGGCTGGATGGCTGACATATACTGGAGAAAGAACTCCTATTTATAAGACAAGTTGGTCTAGATTAATTTTAAGCATTCTTCAAATTCTAAATTCTATTTTTACTCTGCAGTAGACCTATCAAAGACTTCAAATTATATATTTTAAATTTATTACTATGCACTATGGTTAATGACTTTTAAAACTCAACCTTTCTTTTTCTCTTAATTAATGCTCACATATTGCCATTAATACTACTTCCTAAAGCTGAGTAACAGTATAATAAATTCATATTATCATCTATTTCCTACCAAAACTGTGCCATGACCAGTAGGGTAGACTGATAAGTGTTTAGCAACCAGCTCTCCAAGTGTAGTTTGTAGTATTATTTGATGTTTTTGTTTACATCAATGATATCAATGATGTGAGAGAATTCTAAACTGAAGCAGATTATCATTTTTGAATAAATCCTCATTTTTTTAGTTAGTCACAATTGAATAGCTAAAGACATGACACATTTTCATTACTAGCATTTTCTCCCATCACTTTAAGTCTAAATATTCAATAAATCAAGCCCTGTGTATGGTATTTGCCAATCTCTATAGTGTAATATTCTTACCATGGCTAATTTCAAGCCATCAATGTGACTTCACTGAACATGGAGTTTGGAAACTACGCAGTGAAGCACACCATTATGATAGTATTTCAACCACAGAGATACAATATATACAACATAACATTAAGAGCACAGATCATAATAAAATATAGTAAAATAGTTAGGAAGTGATAAATTTTAAGCATTTGTTACCTTTTTTAAAAAAAATGTAATTTATTTAAGTAAGCCTATGTAATTTAATGTTTAATAATGGCTGTGTTTAACAATCAGTTTACAGAATTCCTAAAAATTTGAACAATCAGCTCTTAGGCCAGTAGGAGATGCTCCAATACACTACTGGCTAAGACTGTTTTTCATAATAACTCACAGACACAAAAAAGGAGAAGCATCCCTACCTTGAGGACTTTCAACATATAGCAGACCTCCTGTATCTGCAGGAACACATTCCAAGGCCCCCAATGGATGCCTGAAACCATAGATAGTACCAAAACCTATATGCACTATGTTTTTTCCTATATATACATACCTATGATAAAGCTTAATTTATAAATTAGGCACAGTAAGAGATTAATAACAAAATAGAATAACAATATACTAAAAATTACGTGCATGTGGTGTCTCTCTCTCAAAATATCTTATTGTATGTAATATTTTCAGACCATGGTTGACTGCAAGTAACTGAAACCATGGAAAGTGAAACCATGGGTAGGAGGAGGGGGACAATTGCATTGCCAATTTAATTTAAAGCCATGTTGCATTTTTATGAATTTCTGTTGCAACCATGGTGGGCATGAAAGGCCTTTAACATTGGGAGCAGGGCTGGTGTAGTACACAATTTTTAAAAATGTACATTGGATTAAAAATGTACTATTACTATTACCAGCTATTTAGTGACAGCACTTTATATTTTCTGTCTCTCTTTTAACACAGTTTTAACTTTCTCACAATGTTTTACATGTTTTTATCAGTATAATTTGCTTCTTAACTGGAAGAGAGATCAGTTATTTGGGGGACATTCTGCAGCTCACTTACCCTGGAAGAGCCAACAGCATGTAACTCTGTTCAAAATCACATTTTCTAAAGTGGATAAAAATTCAGATTCCTTTATGATGGAAGACAGTCAATTGCTAACACATGCCTTTAAAATACTTTAGGCCAAATAATTTTTTCTATATTATACTTTTGAACTTTAGGATCACACCTGAGCACCTGTCCAATTGCCTCTACAGTTTCAAAGTCTCCTTGAGGGAAAATATTAGTAACTTCCTTTAAGTACCTCTCTGACCCATCTTCATGAGAAAGTGAGCTAGTATAAAATAAATCAGACTTTTACATTTTCACAACAGAATGTCAATGCTATTTGTCTCATATCTGGTATCTAAAACATATGGATCCTTCTTCAATCAACAACAGAGTATTGGCACTTAAGGCAGTCACTGGATAATTCAACTATGAATTGATTTGATCCAGTACTTACCAAAGGCTCACTTGAGACATCTGATATTTGAGAGAAACTGCCTAACGGGCATGATAAGTATTCATTCTTCTAGAATAAATTCTCTATTTTTTAGTTCATCAGAATGCATTATAGCTAAACCATGTATGCTTTCTTAACTTTTTATTTGAAAAAAATTTCATATCTATAGATAAGTTACAGAAGTGAAAATACAAATAGCACACTTATACCCTTTACCCATATTCACCACTGTTAACATTTTACCTCATTTGCTTTACCATTTGCAATCATGCACATTCCCTCCCTCCTCTCTCTCTATACACATACAGACATATTCAATTTTTTTCTAAACCTTTTTAAGGACAAATTACAAACATCATGGCCCTCTGCCATAAATATTCCAGAGCATATTTCCTATAATCAGAAATATTCTCTTACATAACCAAAACATAGGTGTCAGCAAATTTAAAATCGATATTAACACTTTTATCCAACATAACTACTCCAATGTTTTTGTCAGTTGATCCAGTAATGTTCCTTAAAGCGTATTTTCCTCTCCAATACAGGATCCACCTTAGGGTCAGGTACTGCATTTAGTTGCCACATCTCTTTAGCCTCCTACATTCTGGCACATTTCCATAGCCTTTCGATGTTATTTAAACACTGACATTTTCAAAGAATAGCTCCCCTTCCCACCCTACCACTTTTTTTTTTTTTTTTTTTTTTGAGAAGAGAGCTTTAGTCTGTCCCCCTGGGTAGAGTAAAGTGGCCTCATCATAGCTCATAGCAACCTCAAACTCCTGGGCTCAAGCGATCCTCCCACCTCAGCCTCCCGAGTAGCTGGGATTACAGGCACACACCATAACATCTAGCTAATTTTTCTATTTCTTCAGTAGAGACGGGGTCTCACTGTTGCTCGGGCTGGTCTCAAACTCCTGAGCTCAAGCGATCCTCCCGCCTCGGCCTTCCATAGTGCTCAGATTACAGGCATGTGCCACCACGCCCAGTCTGCCATCCTTTTTAAAAGAAAACATTTCTCATTTAAGGTTTCTCAGATGTCTCCCCATGATTAGACTGAGGTTATACATTCTCAGCCAGAACACTACCCAGGTAGTGATGTGTCCTCAGAGCATCACCTATGGAGGCACATGAATTCCATCTGTCCTTCAATGACTCTCTTAACTTTTATCATCCCAGTTAAGGTGTTGTCTTCTACTGTATAATTATTGTGCATTTTCTCCTTTGCTATTAATAAGCAATCTGCGGAGTGGCACTTTAAAAGCATGCAAATATCCTGCTTCCTCATCAAAACTCTCCCCTTCATTTAGCATCCTAAATGCTAAATCTGATGCTTATCTGATCCAATCTTCATTATGATGGTTGTAAAATAATCATTGTCCACCTAGCAGTCTCTCCACATTTACCGGTCAGTCCTTGGCATTTTTCTGAAAGCAAAAATAAACCACATATTGTAGCTTACTACAGATGCTAAGATTCCCCAAGAGTCAATGTTAAAACTCAGCCAGGTGCAGTGGCACACACCTGTAGTGCTGCCACTTGGCTAAGGAGGAAGGATCGCTTAAGGCCAGGAGTTTGAGTCACTGCACTCCAGCATGGGCAACATAGCAAGACCTTGTCTCAAAAAAAATTAAAAATTTCAACATGAATTTTGGCAGGAACAAATTACATCCAAACCATAGCAGGTACTTATATTTATAGTTGTTTTATCTTCCTGGTAGATAGTTACATTTACCATTACATATTAGTGACTCTTTCTATTATCAATTTTTTTTGGGGGGGGGGGGTCCTAAAATCTATTTTGTCTATAAGTAATATACCTATCGCTACTTTCATATAATTAATTGTCTCTGGTTGTCTTTTCACTTTCAACCTTTCTGTGTCATGTTTTAGGTGTCTCCCTTCCAAAGAACATACAGCTGAATAGTGTATTCTTTACACAATCTGTCCCTCAACCTTTTAATTATCAAGTTTAATTCATTTATATTTCTTGTGGTTGTGGATACATCCTGATGTATTTCAGCCTTTAAATTCTGTGCTTCCTGTCCATTTCCCTTACTTCTCTGCAGTTTTCTATTCCTGCTTTTAGACTGATCAGGTTTATTTTTCGTCTACTGCTAGGAAAGCTATATATTCTATTTCCAGTCTGTTCTTAGCATTTTAACATGAGTACTTGTCTAAATATCTCAAGTTAATCATTATTTGTACCTGTCCCCTAGAAAACTGTACAATACTTTTACTTCACAATCCCTTCCATCTTACATACTCTTCGTTTTGTCTGACAATATCTTTACATTGTTCTCACCCTTAAATATTGACTTCTATTGTTTCTGTTAAGAGATCACTGTCAGTTTAATTGTCATTGCTTTATAAGTAATCTTTTTCCTCTCTGATGATTCTTAAAATATTCTCTTTTGTCTTTGGTATTTTCAAGTGTCTACTATGTGTTTAGTATTATTTTTCCACTAGGACAACACTGTTGACTCCCGAATGTGAGTATTTGAGCTCTGAATCATTCATCAATTCTATTTGTTCTAGGTAGTATCTTCAGATTTATCTTCCCTGTCATTGGTTTTTCTCTTCAAATCTGCCTATTTTCTGTACTTCAACCAATCCAATCAGTTTTTAAATTTTAATGACTAAAGTTTTTATCACATAAATTCCACTTGTCCCCTATCCTCTCCCTGATCTGTTTTTTAATAGTTTTTCTGTTGTTCTTAACTTGTTTTCTTTTATCTTTAATTACTTTTAACATGTTTATGTTATTATCTAATGATTATTATAATTTTGGCATTTTAATTGATTTATAATTATATTTAATTTTTATTATAACATTGAATATTTGATAATTCTAGATTAAATTCTGCTTTTTATGGAGTCTCTAACTTCTGCTTTAAGGCAATCATTTTTTTTTCCTTATTTGTAATTTTGGGTAGTGAGCTCAACTTTGGTGGGACTTTATCTGTAAAATGTCATACAGCCAGACAGCAAGCATTCCTCTGGACTATGTGGTTAATATAAATTTTGAAATATAAACTCATGAGGGTAAAACAGTCGCTACAAATTCTCAGAGGAAACAATTCCCCTTCACTCAGAGCCCAGATAACACAAGCCTACTTATTCCCTTTCTGTCATTTTGAATAATTTTTTCTAGTTGACTCTTTGTGTGAGGGTACAATCCCTTGAGATTTAAAGCTTTAGGAGGTGAGCTCAGCTTCCAACTCCTCATCTCTCCCAGGCACAATGCCTCCACTCCTGTTTTCCATATGGCTATTAAAATCCAAGCCTCTTAGTTACCAAGAATAGCAACCATTAGTAAAAGTAAAAAAATAAACAAAAACTGTAAACAATCTAAATAAGAGCAATTTTTTTTCATTATGGCACAACCATACAATGGATCAATATATAAAACACAATGCTAAGTGGAAAAAAATTACAATTCCAACTCATTTTTCTCACACAATTGTGTGTGTTTATGGGAATACATGGGTGTGCAGTCAAGTACAGGTTGTGGTTCCTGGGTTAGAATTCCAGCTCCGCACTTTGACTAGCCCTTACCTTAGACAAATTATTTAACTTTATGTGTGGCAAAAGTTACCACTCCTAAGCTTTAGTTTACTCAAAGCATAAAATGAAGATAATAACAAACTTATTTCATAGGCACACTGAGCAGATTACTTAAGATGATGCATGTATATTATTGATAATTTGCCAGGCATGATAAATGTCTTCCATAAAAGTTAGCTATTATTAAATAGAGAGTTGAGTCCTTTAAGTTAGAAGTTCACAGAGGGAGTCAAAAATCCTTATAATACAAAAATATTCCCAATGTGCCCTAATTATCTGTAAAATCCATTTCTACTGGACACTTTGCAACTATGTATCCAGGGCTTTGTCCCTCAATCTCTCACTAATAGCCTAATGTTGTAAACATTCAATCCTATAAAGTAAATACAATGCAATTCAATTATAATGTGAAAATACAAATCTTGAGAAGAATGGAGGATATTATGAGGTCTATGAAAATAATATTAAAGAAAGTGCTCATTTCACAGCAAAACCCTTTGATTCTGGCAGAGTCATACCAGTGAACAACTACAGAAGGGATAATTCAACAAGGATGATGACAGAATTAGAACTGAGGAAGAAAATGTCAAGGGGTTAAGAAAATCTCTTAAGAAACTGGTAAAGCCCTCAATAGTTTTGGTAAAACTGATGTGCTAGTCCAATCTATATGATAAATGCAGGAAAAATCAAACATAAAATGAAGGATGCTATCAGACTATCACATAATTTTACTGGAAAAAATATCACATCATTCTTTATTAACCCTGAGAGTTAGCACAGCTACGATTACAACTTATATTTTGTTAAATATACGGTAAAATAATTGTTTCCATTTCTGAAGATTGTCCCTAACAAATCTTTTAATAACCATAAAATTTTCTCTCCTTTTTCAATAGGTTTACTTTGTTTTGTAGAGATGGAGACTCACTGTATTGCTCAGACTGGTCTTGAACTCCTGGCCTCAAGCAATTCTGCCTCAGCCTTCCAAAGTGCTGGGATTATAGGCATGAGCTACCTCCCAGCCTAACTGGTTTACTTTTAAGAAGTATTTTCCAAGTACCTATTTTCTCAATTAGCAAGAATTTCTCTTAAGTGTACATTCCTAAGGAGAGAGAAACTATGCTAAACTGCTAACAGTGGTTACATCTGGGAAAGCAGGAAATTAAAGAGGAAAAAGCATTTAAAAGGATTACTATTTTTATACTCCATACATTACAGTATTGTTTAAATTTGTTAAAAAAAAATTTAGTGCTCTTGTAATTAAAACAAAATCACTAAAATTTAAAATATGCTATTGTTTTAGTAATATAGGACATTACTATAAACTGGTATAAGACAAACCAAATGCAATGAACATTGATAAGCATATATTTATTGGACAAAATTACTGTACGTAGGAAAAACGATGAATGGAGAAAAGGGTGAACTCTTCAATATACTTAACAGGATCATAAAACAAGCAGCACATAAATTACTTCATGTTGGAAAGATACCATTAAATGTTTCAGAACGCAGAGCAACCTCTACTTTTTGGTTTACAAATGATCTAGAACTACACTGTCTAATACACTAGCCACAAGTAGCTACTAAGCACCTGAAATGTGGTTAGTCTGTATTGAAATGTACTGTGCATATAAAATACCCGTGAATTTCAAAGACTTAGTACCAAAAAAATGTAAGATATCTCATTTTTATATTGATTATATGTTATTGCCACAAGGACAAATATAATCTGCTTTTCCTCTTCTGTCTTCCTCAGCAGCATGGGAATATACCAAATCAAGAAATCAACTAAAGTGTGAATATATAGATAAGCTTATCTCTATTCAAATACTTTAATGTTCTATAAGTTCATAATGATTTAAGTATAAAAACAAGTAAAGTCTACTAATGTTTCATATATCAGAAAGTAAAACTAATTAGACAACATTCCATGAGGTAAAAGTTTTCCTCAGTAAATTTAGGAGCATTTTTTCTGACTTAACTTTTTTTCCCCTGAAAATAAAGGCTTTTTTTTTGTATGTCTGAAATTGTGGACGGCCTTAGATTTGTAATCATTTCTTTGATTTGGATATGCTAAATTTGAAAGCCTTTGGACATCCTGCACAAGTTGTTAAGGAAGCAACTGGATACATAAATCTGAAGCTCAGGGGAAGTATAGAACTAGAGACAAAAATCTGTGAGCTCTAATCAGGGCAACAGAGAGACACTCTGTCTCTAACATTTTAACAACAATAAGGCTTACAATCCATGAGAAATACTGCATCAATATTCATTAGGGGTATTGGTCTTGCACTCCTACTCTGAAAATCCAAAATCCAAAATGCTCCAAAATCTGCAACTTTTTGAGCACTGACATGATTCTCAAAGGTCATGGTCAAAGGCAATGCTCATTGGAACATTTCAGATTTTGGATTTCCGATTAGGGATGCTCAACTGGTAATATCTGTCTGGCTTTGGTATCAAAATAATGCTGACACCAAATGTATGTCTTTCCATCTATTTGCATTGTCTTTCTCTCATCAATGCTTTATAGTTTTCAATGTACAAGTAAGTCCTTCATGAAGTTTATTCCTAAGCATTTTATTCTCAGTGATGCTACTATAAATGAGATTTTCTTAATTTCCTTTTTAGATGCTTAATTGCTAGTGTATTGAAACCCAATTGGTTTTTGAGTGTTATGTTGAACAAAGTGATGAGAGTGGGCATCCTTGCCTTGTTCCTGATCTTAAAGGAAAAGCTTTTGGTTTTTCACTATTGAGTATGATGTTAGCTGTGAGCTTTACGCATATGACCTTTTTATTCTGTTCAGGTAATTTCCTTCTATCCCTAGTTTGTTGAATGTTTTTTATCATGAAAGGATATTAAATTATGTCAAATGCTTTTACTGTATCAATTGAGAAGATAATGTGATTTTGTCCTTCATTCTATTAATATGGCATATTACACTTATTTGACTTTCATGTGGTTTTTTTTTTTTTGTTTTTTTGTTTTTTTGTTTTTTTTTGAGACAGAGTCTTGCTTTGTTGCCTGGGCTAGAGTGCCGTGGCGTCAGCCTAGCTCACAGCAACCTCAAACTCCTGGGCTCAAGCGATCCTACTGCCTCAGCCTCCCGAGTAGCTGGGACTACAGGCATGTGCCACCATGCCCGGCTAATTTTTTCTATATATATTTTTATTTGGCCAGATCATTTCTTTCTATTTTTAGTAGAGATGGGGTCTCGTTCTTGCTCAGGCTGGTCTCGAACTCCTGACCTCGAGCGATCCACCCGCCTCGGCCTCCCAGAGTGCTGGGATTACAGGCGTGAGCCACTGCGCCCGGCCATGACTTTCATGTGTTGAACCATCTTTGTAGCCCAGATATAAATCCCACTTGGTCGTGATGCATGATCCTTTTAATGTGTTATTGAATTCAGTTTGCTAGTATTTGGCTGAAGATTTTTACAACAATATTCATCAAGGATAGTAATTTTGTCTGTCTTTGGTATCAGGGTAACCAATGCTGACCTCACAAAATGAGTTTGTTAGTGTTCCCTCTTCAATTTTCTGAAAGAGTTTGAGAAGAATTAGTGTTACTTCTCCTTTAAATGTTTGGTAAAATTCTCCAGTGAAACCATGCAGTTCTGGACTTTTCATTGTTAGGAGGTTTTTCATTACTAGTTGAGTCTCTTCACTAATTACGGTTCTGCTCAGATTTTCTATTTCTTCATTATTCAGTCTTAATATGTTTCTAGGAATTGATCAATGTCTTCTAGATTATCCAATTTGTTGACATATAATTGTTCACAGTAGTCTCTTATGATCCTTTATATTTCTGTGGATTCTGTTGTGATGTCTTCTCTTTCATTTCTGACTTTAGTCAAGTCTACTCTCTTTAAGTCTAGCTAAGGGTTTGTCAATTTTATGAATCTTTGCAAAAAACCAGCTATTAGTTTCATTGATTTTTTTCCTATTGTTTTTCTAGTCTCTATTTCACTTATTTCTACTCTATATTATTTCCAAGACCTTTTTATATCTTTGTTTAAAAAGCCTTGTAAATAGGACTAACCTGCTATGAGCAGAGATTCCTGTATAAAAAGACTGTCTAAGCCAGTGTTTTCCTATGTTTTTCTGCACTCCACAGTAAGAAAAGCATTTCACATAATGACATAGTACACACAGACTCACACACATACATGTGACTAAAAAAATTCCATAAAATGGCTGGTGTCGTGGCTCATGTCTGTAATCCCAGCACATAGGGAGGCCACAGCGGACCACTTGGGCCTAGGAGTTCAAAACCAGCCTGGGCAATATAGTGAGACCCCATCTACTAAAAATAAAAAAAATTAGCTGGATGTGGTGGTGCACACCTGTAACCCTAGCTACACAGGAGGCTGAGGAAGGATTGCTTGAGCCCAGGAGTTCAAGGCTGCAGTGAGCTATGATTGTGCCACTGCACTACTACCTAATTGACAGAGTGATACTCAGTCTCTAAAAAAGAAAAATTCCATAAAATACCCTTAATATATACACTGCTCTTACTTTTTATATACCATTATATTTCACTTTTTTTAATTTAAAAATTTTAAAATTTTTATAAAGTCTTATTCATTCACTACGTTGATTTCACCTGATTAAAAGTCTGAAAAACACTAAACAGTGTATTTGATGTCAGAAATTTATTTATATAATAGGAACAGAAAATATTCTCTATTTCAAATGATTTGTAATTCTGGTTGTAGAGCAAGATAAAAGAGAAAGTAAAACATGAGTAAAAAAATCAGAGGATTACACGACCTGATCAGGAGTCTTTAGCAGAATAATAAAATTAGAAACATACTCTATCCTTTCCATACTTTCAAGGTCTTCCACTCCTAGTGTCAAGCACAAGCACAGTACAATCGGCCCTACATATCCATGGGTTCCACATCCATGAATTCAACCAATCACAAATGAAAAATACTTGGGGAAAAAAAAACTGCGTCTGTACTAAACATGTATAGACTTATTTTTCTTGTCATTATTCCCTAAACAATATAGTTTATACAGCATTTATATTGTATAAGTAATCTAGAGGTGATTTAAGGTATATGGGGGGGATGTACACATGTTATATGCAACTACTATGCCATTTATATCAGAGACTTGATTTTGGTATCCAAGGAAGGTCCTGGAACCAGTTCCCCACAGATACCAAAGGATGACTATATTTGCAAATAAGAAACCACGAATATCCTTCCCCTGCATAAGAGCTTCACTTTAAAACAGACTCAACCTGAACACAAGACAGAGGCACTTGTGTGTGATATAATAACATAAAAAATTATATTTGGACAGTAGAGAAATGGCTTCATATTTTAAAAACTATAAAATCTGGTAATGAACCACAACTGATTCTGCTGTAGTTTTCTTAATGCATCCTTCCGTAAATGCACTTGCATTAGTTAATACGATGACATATTTCACACTCGAAAACACAAAATAATTTCTACATCTGCTTGGAGCTTCACTCTTACTTCTATTCAAACCAGGTTATACAAAATATATCTTACAATTTAAGTTAACAAAATAAGACAGTGATTTCTAACATTAAAATCTACAGTGGAAGAAATTACTCTAGGCCTTCTCTTTAACATACCTGGACTAAAGAGAAATAAGGTTTTAAACCAGGTAGACACTCAGAGACCTTGCATAAATAGAACTTACTCAAAGGTATTAATGCAAGAAACAGAATCACTGGTAGGAAGCAGAAAGAGAAGTCAAACAGCTCTATTCAAACTGCCAAACTGGGCCATGTATAAAGTGATCCCTCAAGGCCTTATACATTGTGAAAGGTTGCCCTCACCTCATGTGTAACACAGCTACATTACAACCTCCAGATTATTATTTTTCACTAGAATACCTGATTTGTATTGTTTCTGTCTCTTCACCACCTGTCAATTCCTGCTACTCTAAGCATTTCTATTTCTCTCAATCTAATGAGCACTGCAAATTCCGGAGAGTCCAAATTATATACAAAATAACAATAAAAGGCTTCCAAATAAGGATCTGAGGTCCTTCTTACTTGAGCAAAGCATATGAACTTTAACATATGAACTTCATGATATCTATTTGGGCCACTTATCAAATCTTATTCGCTCACCTGAAGACCTCAGTTGTGTTCAAAATAACAACATTTCATTCAATCCTCCCAATAACCCTATGAAGTGGTATTATGACTAGCCCAATCTACAAATGAGAACACTGAGGCAAAGAAGATGTTAAATAATGTATGTCCAACAAGCCAAAGGACCAGAATGTGGCAGATAATCTGAGGCCAATGGTTATGCTCATATATGCCTATGGCAATATGTTATGCTGCCTTACGGCAATATGAACATATCGGTGTGTTTAGTGTTCTCCACTTTAACATCTTTGACAATCCTCTGGAAAAGAAAAACAGCAATAGCTGTATCAATTCGTTGATGTCCAGGAGATTAGAAGCCTCCTTTCACCTCTCCGAAATCTACTCTGAAAGACGTAATAAAGCCAGGGAAGTGAAAAGCCAGAGGAATACCAATGGGTCAACAAAGCTGTTAAGGAAGTTTTCAGGGGTCTAGCCTTATCTAGAATTACACCGAGTCTATCCTACAGTGAATCCAAACCCAAGACTCTCTAAGAAGAAGACCTACTTGCCAAGGATGATTTAGAACCATTCCTTTTGGGATACAATCTTACATGATCTTCAAACACCTACAGAATAACTGCATATTATATCATAGATTTCAATAAATATTCCTTGAGTAAATGTGGGTAGGTATTCTCTGCTCCCAGCTGCTATACAAAACTGTTAACTTGTCTGACTCCCAATTATACCTGGAACTCCTTGAAAGCAAGAAATGACTTACCATTTTTAAATTGTCAATACCCACTACCTTTCCTGGCACATGGATGGCATTCAATAAATGTCTGGTAAATGAATGAGTACAGAAGCAAATGTGCCTAACACAAAGCAGTATCAATTCAAATGTTTCTCCTTAATTTGAGACTGTGTGTACATATAGATGAAAAAGTATGTGCATTCTTGAAGAAAGTTAAGAACACTTTGTCATGTTATTTCTTTGACTCAATTCATTAGCTATTCTCCTACTAAAGCAGATCCTTCTCAACTTGTATGTGGAATACATGATACATATCTATTTACAGAAAGAGACTTCATGTGCAAACTAATGGTAACAGCAAAATTAAACCACAGCCAGATTTAAGCCACCTTGCCATACTGGGGTCATTCTTGAAAACCACAATTTCCTGCCACCATCAAAGAAATGATACTCTGTATTTTTAAAGCACTACATTTTTACAGATGGGCACTATGTAGATATAATCCAACTATGAGAAGTGATGAAAAGTACTAAGACTATGACTGTTTCTGAGATTACAAAAACTTTGTACAAGGGCAGGCATAGTGGTGCATGCCTGTAGTCCCAGCTACTTAGGAGACTGAGGCAGGAAGACGGCTTGAGCCCAGGAGTTCAAGATAAGCCTGGGCAACACAGCAAGAGCCTATCTCAAAACAAATCAACACAAAAACCTTGTACAGGTTAAATATCCATAATCCAAAAATCTGAAATCTGAAAGGCTCCAAAATCCAAAACTTTTGAACTCCAACATGACACTCAAAGGAAATGCTCATTTCAGATTTCAGATTTTCATGATACAGATGCTCAACTGTTTAGTATAATGCAAATATTTCTAAGTCAAAAAAAAAAAATCCAAAACACTTCTGATCCCAAGCATTTCAGATAAGGGATATTCAATCTGTAGTATGTTAGATTTAAGAAACTGTATGTAGCAATATAATTTAAATTTGTACTGTACCAAGCTAAGTGCTCATACACATCATCTCATTTAACCATTAAAACAATTATTCAAGGAATGTATAATTATTATCAGCATTTCACAGATTAGGAAACTAAGACTCAAGGTCACACATCTAGCTAGTAAGTGGAAAAGCCAAAATTGGGCAGCTGTGGTGGTTCATGCCTGTAATCCTAGCACTCCGGGAGGCTAAAGCGGCAGGATCACTTGAAGTCAGGAGCCTGAGACTAACCTGAGCAAGAGCGAAACCCAGTCTCTACTAAAAATAGAAAAATTAGTCAGGTGTGGTGGCACACGCCTATAGTCCCAATTACTCAGAAGGCTGAGGCAAGAGGATCACTTGAGCCCAGTTTGAGGTTGCAGTGAGCTATGATGATGCCACTGCTCTCTAACCTGGGAGACACAGCAAAATTCTGTCCCCAAAAGAAAAAAAAAAAAAAGCAGCAGCAGCCAGAATTGACACCTATTTCTAATTCCCAAACTCTTAACTGCTCACAACTCTACCCACAATATACACTCCACAAAATAACTTTTTTTTTTGAGATACCTAAATGATCTTTGAACACCTATAGAATATACCAACAATTTTACAATAAAATCAACTTCTTAACATGGCTTACAAGATTCTAACCTGTCTCCAGAATCAACTTCTCCAGTCTTACCTTTTGTTACTTCTGTCCTTATATGATATGGAACTGTATTTTCTGAATCACAACCACGTAACTTTAACACTGTGATAAGATACCATATTTGTTTTTAACTCCATCATTTTGAGAAGGAAAACTATTTGCTCCACACAGACTCTCCCACCTTAACCACTAAAATCTGGAATTATATATGGGCTATTTATCACTAATATTCTCTTTCCTGAAAATTAGACTTTGCCCCTCCACCACCAAGAAAACACTGTTAGTACCCATGGATGTGTTCTGTATAAAAGATGTCATAGCTCTTAGTGGCAATGCTCACTATCTAATTATATTAGGTGACCCTGGAGGCTTAGAAGACTTGAACTCTCTAATGCAAATTCCAAAGATTTATATATAATCTATCACACCAAATGTTGAGTAAAATCATCTGGGAAAAACAAGGAAATTATATGATTAAATATAGTTAGGTTTCTCTGTGCACGGAACAGTTATTTGAGAAGATCAATTGAATGCTATTTTTGTTCTAAAAGGGCAAGGAAGTCATTTTGTGGATTTTATTTGTTTATATACCAACAGGCTAAACATCAAAACTGAAAATAACAAAACTATCTTCTGTTTTTTGCAACACTCAAAGACAATCAGTCAAAAAAACTTTATTCATCATGACATACATGTTTAGATATGCTTTCCTTTTATCCTTTTCTGACTTACCTCTACTCAAAGTCACAATGAATTCTGAACCATGGGCCATGAATGGTGATAATTATTAAAGTAAACCAAGACTCCTTTCTTCTACTTTCCCTCTCATGGAAGAAAGGAAACTTGGAGGTTCTATAAAAACATACCAAGACTTTTATTGGATATACTTCAGGTCATCCCTCTTCCTCACACTCTCCATATTCAACCAGTGGATATGTTTCACTGATCTTCACACCTGAGTATCTCTAATTTGTCTGGTCTTCCCTATCCCTAATGCCACTACTCCAAGTTAAATCAACACACAGATATGCCTGGATTACTGTAGTAACCCAACTAACTGGTCTCTCTGTTTTGTTTCCTTTCCATTCTTCACCTTGCATCTGGAATGACCCTTTCAAAACAATTAGCTACTCAAAGTTCTTCATAAAGTCTTTCAATGACTTCCCATCACTTTTACGATAAAAATCAACTTCTTAACATGGCTTATGAGACTCTTTCCAACCTATCTCCAGAATCAACTTCTCTAGTCTTATCTTCTGTCACTTCTGTCCTTATATGATATATAGCCACAGTGAGCTTCTATCAGATTCTCAAACTCTCCGTGTTTGTTCTGTGGGGTTTTTGTTTGTTTTGCGTCTTAGCCACTGCACAGTCTCTTCCCTCTCTAATACCTATTTTACTTCCCCACAGCCTCCAAACCATCTTCACCTAATTCATTCCTACATAATTATTAGGTCTCCATCACAGCTCTTTCTCTGAGAAGTTTTACCTAGTCATTCTAGCTTAGATTGGGTGCCTCTTATATATACTTCTCCTATTATAGCTCATCATACTTTAGTATAATTACTTCTTTAATTATCTGGTCTTCCCCATTAAACTACATGCTCACTGAAGAAGGGATCATGTCTCCTTGCTCATCACTGTATCCCGCAGCACTTAGCACAGTGTCTGAGCACATAGCATAGACTTGATTTTTTATTAAATGAATGAACAAACAAAAATAACAATTCAGGGGAAGAAATTTAAAGGGACAGATTTATATTTTTTTTAATTCTTATTTCAGCATATTGTAGGAGTACAAAAGTTTAGGTTACGTATATTGCCCTTGCCCCCCCCCAACCCTCTCCCCCGAGTCAGAGCTTCAAACGTGTCCATTCCCCAGACAGTGCGCATCGCACTCATGTATGTATACACCCATCCCCTCCCCCACCCATATCTGCCTGACACCCTTGTCAATGTTATTCCTAAATGTGCTCTTAGGTGATGATCAGTGAAACCAATCTGATGGTGAGTACATGTGGTGCTTATTTTTCCATTCTTGGGATACTTCACTTAGTAGAATGGGTTCCAACTCTTTCCAGGAAAATACAAGAGGTGCTATGTCACTATTGTTTCTTATAGCTGAGTAGTACACCATGGTATACATACACCACATTTTATTAATCCACTCATGTATTGATGGGCACTTGGGTTGTTTCCACATCTTCACAATTGTGAATTGTGCTGCTATAAACATTCGGGTGCAGATATCTTTGTTATAGAATGTCTTTTTTTCTTTTGGGTAGATGCCCAATAATGGGATTGCTGGATCAAATGGTAGGTCTACTTGTATCTGTTTAAGGTATCTCCATATTGCTTTCCACAGAGGTTGCACTAGTTTGCAGTCGCACCAGCAGTGTATGAGTGTTTCTGTCTCTCCGCATCCATACCAACATTTGTTGTTATGGGACTTTTTGATAAAGGCCATTCTCACTGGAGTTAAGTGATATCTCATTGTGGTTTGATGTGCATTTAAAGGGACAGATTTAAATGGTACTTTAACCATCAAAAATCTTGTATCAACATCTTGTCCTCAAATAAATAAGTGGGATTTCTATTAATAGATTTCGCTTAGGATGTAGAAAGCTAGAAAGAATGCCATTCCCACCTTTAAAATAAAAAGTGGATAACGTGCAAATTAAAATTTTTTTTTGAACCCAGCACAAAAGTAAGGTGACCCTAAATCTAAGCAACTGACTCAAAATTTAAGGAAAGACAGGTTTCTCAAAGGAGAGATGGGACATGAGCACTTCCTTACTTGTAGTAAACACCAGACACCATACAAGCCAGGAAGAACTCAGTGGAAATGTTTTTAAAATTACTACAGGCCAAATGCAGGCTACCATGAGAATCTAGGACCCTTGGTAAACACAAAAACAAAGGGAATTCTTACCCACTCACAGAATCTTCTTCATAGACCCTCAATGGTGGCTCAAAGGAAAGACCAAGGGCAAGGTGAGAGACAGTGAAAGTCTTAGAAGGGACTTAGAAGACAGGAACAGCAACACCTGTGGAAAAGAGACCAAGCCCCACCAGGATTCTTCTTGCCTACCTACCCTATGGAAAATAATGTCTTAAGTTCCTGGGGAAAAGGCAGCAAATGCTATTGCCCTCAGGGCACAGGCAAAGACCAAATGCAGCTAGAGGAAGCAAACAAAACTAAGCAAAAACCCCTCTACCTCTAAAGAAGGGGTAGGATCTTTGAAAAGGCCCAATGCCTGAGATCCAGGGAAAAGTAAGACACCTACCTAAAGTTGAGATGGAACCAAACCAACAGAAAATGTCCTCCCCACTTCCACCCAAAATCAAGCTAGCAAGCCTCAAGTACCATGTAACAGCAATCCACTACAGTCATGCATAGTTTAATGATGGGGATAGGGTCTGAGAAATGTGTCACTAGGTGATTTTGTTGTGTGAACATCAGAATGTACTGACACAAACCCAGATGGTATTACCTTCTACACACCTAGGCTTTATGGTATGGACTATTGCTCCTAGGCTACAAACCTGTACAGCATGTTACTGTATTGAATACTGTGGACAACTATAACACAATGGTAAGTATTTGTTTATTTAAACATAGAAAGGTACAATAAAAATACAGTATTATAATCTCATGGGACCACTGTCATGTATGCTGCCCATTGTTAACCAAAAAACGTCATTATACAGTGCATGACTATACTTGAGTGAAGAGCTAAAGCATGAAGAAAGACCTTCTCTTAGATGCAAGCTCAAAGGGACGACCTAAAGCTAAAGATAGAGTAGACATTAAGAAAAACTCTCTGGCAAACCAAACCCTACCCTAATCAGAAGGTAACACTAGAGAAACTTGAAACCTGTGGTAAACTGAAGGCAACCTAGCAACCAACAACAAAACCCTCAACACCCCTCCCCCATAAACACACACACACACACACCACACACACGCACACAGCTTAAAAAAAGGCAAAGTGTGCTCATTTCTAGGAATAAATACTAATTAAATGACTCTCTACACAAAATGTCCAGATTTCAACCAAAAGATAGAAAAAGAAGCAAAGAAAAAAAAAACCATAAAAATCACATAGTCAAGAGACAAAGCAATCAACAGACCCAGACTCAGATATGACCCCTGAGTTGAAACTATCAGACATGGAATTTAAAATAATTATCATTAATATGTTAACAGCTCTAATGGAAAATGTGACAATATGCATAAGCAGATGGAAAATTTAAGCAGATAGATGGAAACTATAACAATCAAACAGAAATGCTAGAAATAAAAATATAGAAACAGGTATGAAAGCCTTCAACAACTTTATCAGTAAACTAAGACAGCCATACAAACAATCAGTAAAGACAGGTCAATAAAAATTATTCAAACTAAAACATAAAATGAAAAAAGAGAAGGGAATATCCAAGTATAATGGGACAATATCAAATAGTCTAATGAATGTATAACTGGAATTCCAGAATGAGAAGAGAAACAATGACACAAACAATATATAAAGAGATAATGAACAATATTTTTCTAAAATTAATAAAGTATGTTTAACCACTCTGAAAAGCTCAGAGAACACTTAGCAGTGTCAAATAAAACAACAACAAAAATCCATACTTAGACACATCATATTCAAACAGACGGGACGAAAAAAATCAAAGATAAAGAGAAAATCTTGAAGGCACGCAGAATAAAAAATGACACATCAGATACAATGGAAAAGGATGAGAACTTTCAGAAACTATGAAAGCCATACACCATAAAAGTGCTGAAAGAAAAAACTGTCAAAGTAGAAGCCCATACACACGAAAATGTCTTTCAAAATTGAAGGAGAAATAAAAATCTTTTCAGACAAAATGTAACTCACTACAACAAAGGACTAAAGAAGATAAAATATTTTATACATGATCATCTCAACAGATGTGTAAGGATGTCCACTCTAACCACTTCTATTTGACTAGAAGGAGGTTCTAGCCAGGACAATAAAGTAGGAAAAATAAAAAAGACATCCAGATTAGAAGAAAGAAGTAATACTGCCTTTATCTGCAGATGACATTATCTTCTACATAGAAAATCTCATAAAATCTATAACAAAGCTACTAGAATTAAGTGAGTTTAGCAAGGGTCACAGGATACAAGTAGTTTTATAGGGTATCAATCAATAAACAAAAATTGAAAATTGAAGAATGCCATTTTACATTAGAACTCAAAAACATGAAATACTTAGGTATAAATCTAACAGAATATGTATAAAATTATGCTAAAAACTACAAGATAAAAGAAATCAAATAAGATCTAAAGGAAGATCAAGAATGGGAAGACTCCGAAAGAAGACAGAATAATGGCCAGCAAACATATAAAAAAATGCTCAACATCTCTAATGATTAGAGAAATGCAAATCAAAACCACACTGAGATATCACCTAACCCCAGTGAGACTGGCCTCTATCAAAAAATCCCAAAACAACAAATGCTGGTGAGGATGTGGAGAGACAGGAACACTCTTACACTGCTGGTGGGAATGCAAATTGGTGCAACCTCCGTGGAAAAGAATTTGGAGATACCTCAAAGAGCTAAAAATAGAAATACCGTTCAATCCAGCAATAGCACTATTAGGCATCTACCCAAAACAGCAAAAGACCTTCTATAATAAAGACATCTGCACCCGAATGTTTATGGCAGCACAATTCACTATTGCAAGGATGTGGAAACAAACCCAAGTGCCCGTCAATTCATGAGTGGATTACTAAATTTGGTATATGTATACAATGGAATATTACTCAATTATAAGAAACGACAGTGATCTAGCACCTCTTATATTTTCCTGGATTGAGCTAGAGCCCATTATCTGCAGTGAGGTATCACAAGATCGGAGGAATAGCGTCCACATGTACTCAGTGTCAAACTGGCACTAACTGATCAACACTATGGTACTCACATGGTAGTAATATTCTCCAGGGATTAGGGGGTTGGGGGGATAAACTCACAACTAATGGTCACAGACATGGTGAGCATTGTAAAGGGGAAGGGCATGCCTCTAAACCTTGCCTGGGTGAGGCAAAGACATAAAATGTAACCAGAAGAGATTTGCACTTCAGTGTTTATTGCAGCCTTATTCACAATGGCTAAAATGTGGAATCAGCTTAAGCGTTTATCGAGGGACCAGTGCATAAAAAAGATATGGTGTATGTACACAGTGGAATATTATCTAGCCATGAAAAAGAAGGAAAATTTGTCATTTGCAGAAACATGGATAGATCTGGAGGACATTATTTTACGTGAAATAAACCAGGCACAGCAAGACAAATATTGCATTTTCACACTCATATATGGGAGCTAAAAAAAATTGATCTCATGGAGGTAGTGAATAGAATGGTGGCTACTAGATGGTAAGGTTGGTGGGAAGGGGCAATGAAGAGGTGTTGGTGAAGGGGTAATACTGTTAAATAGAAGGAAAAAGTTCTAGTGTTCAATAGTGCAATAGGGCAACTATAGTTACCAATAATTTATTATATTTCAGAATAGCTAGAAGTTTTCAAATGTTCCCAACATAAAGCAATGATAAATGTTTCAGGTGATTCATGTCCCAGTTACCCTGATTTGATCATTATATGTTATATGCTTGTATCAAAATATAACATGTACTCCATGAATATGTACAATTATTATGTATCAATAAAAAATTTAAAAGATGAAAATAAAAAAGAATGGGAAGACTCCGTATTAAGATGTCAATTCTCCCCAAAATCTTTAGATTTCAACCAGAATCCCAGCAAGACTTTCTATAGAAGTTAAAAGGCTAATTCTAAAATAGATATCAAGAGGCAAAGAACTAGAATAGCCAAAATAACTGAAAAAGAACCAAGCTGGAGAACTCACACTATCTGATTTCAAATTTATTATAAAGCTACAGTAATCAGGCCAGTGTAATATCAGAGAAAGTGTAGATATAAATATCGATGAAATGTAGTAAGACTCCAGAAGTAGATTCACGCATATATGATCAACTGATTTTCAACAAAGGTACAAAGGAAATTCTATGGAAAAAAGACAGTCTTCCTAATAAACGGTGTTGAAACAACTGGAAATTCATATGTGACAACAACAACAAAAAAAGATCTTTTATATATATCTCACACCATGTACAAAAACTAACTCAAAATAAATCACAGACCTAAATGTAAACCTAAAACTTTAACACTTCTAGAAGTAAATACAGAACAAAATCATTGTGGCCTTTCGTTAGGCAAAGGTTTCTTAGACCAAAAAGCATATTTCGTACAATAAAAAAATTTAAAAATCAATAAATTAGACTTCATCACAATCAAAACTTCTGCTCTTCAAAGACACATTATGGAGAATGACAAAACAAGCCACAGACTGGAAGAAAATATTTTCAAATTGCATACCTGATAACTTTTATCCAGAATATATAATAAACTCTCAAAACTCGATATCAGAAAACAAACAACAAATTGAACAATACTTCACCAAAGAAGATATAAGGATGGCAAAAAAGATGCTTAAGATCATTTATCATTAGAGAAATACATTCCAATTACATGATATTCTGGAAAATGCAAAACTTACCAGTCAGTGGTTGACAGAAGCTTGGGATTGGGTAAAGGGCTGACCATTAGGGGACTTGGGAATTTTTTGGACTGATGAAACTGCTATATATCCTAAATTGTGTGGGAGTTACTTAACTGTATGCTTTTGTCAAAATTCACAGAATGTACTCTAAGAAAGGTGAATTTTATTGTATGTAATCTTAATGTTTAAAATGAAAAAATTACATCCTTAAAAATTCATACCAAAATATAGCCGACAGCACTGACCGCTTTAATTTCTGATTCTTTAAAATATACCTATCTAGAAGCCAGTGAATAATTAGCGTTGCCTTAATTGAGTTACATTAGTAAGACTGAGAATTTCTTTCTTAAAACTTGAGGCCATAGTCTTTCCTAATTTAATTCTGCAGTCATTACTTAAACATTCATCGATCACTCAACTTTGCATGAGTAAAGACTATAAAACTTGGTTTCCTTTGACTGTCAACTCTATCATCTACTCCACAGATAATCAAACTACAAAATCCTTTGCACTGCACTCAGGGAGAGATATAAAACTATGTTTTTAATCGGAATAGTTTTATTTTGAACCTTAGAAAAGAGCTCTGAGAATATTCTAAGGTACTCTGGCAATTTCAAATGACATTAGGTACATCAATATATTTCATATAATAATTTTTTTCTAAAATATATCTTTTTTCATAATTCCTTGCTCAAAAACCTTAATGACTCACCAGAGCCTATGATATATAAACTAAGCTTACCTGGCATTCAAAGTTCTCCAGGATTTGACGTCAATCTACTGTTTCAATCGTATTTCTACCACTCTCAGACACAAATCCTCCATTCTGGGAAGGGTAGCCTCACAGTCTGATCCTTCCAACTTCTAAAATGCCCTCCCTTGAATTATCTCAGTTTAAACACTATTCATTCAAAAGGCTTATCTCAAATCTAGTTTTTCCCTGTAACTATTTGAAGGCACACTTATTTTATCCTTCTGTGAATTCATGTGCATTCATAATCTATGGTATTCATTTGTCATTATACACTACTTTACATTCTTGTTTAAATGTTACATTTATGAATGTCACCTCATACTCTATAAGTTTCTTGAGGGCAAATACTATTTCTCATACACTTCTTGTATCCCTGGGAACACAACAAATAATAAATATTCAGAGAAAAAAACGTAAAAATTAATTTTAAATTATTTTAAGTTTTATATTTATTTTAAATTAATTCAACAACTTCCTGGAAAAGTTTATTTTATACTTTAAAAAACTGAGGCAGGGGGCACTAGACTTTGCTCCCTGAGATCTGCAACTACATCACTCACACTCATCTTCTTATCTCCAGAGTTGAATACAGTGCCTAACACATGGAAAACACTAAAATATTTAACTAATTTTCATTTTCATTTCCAAAGTAAAAAATGGAACCCTGGAGTTCTATCCCAATCCTCCCAAGATAGTATTAGTACTTTGAAATGTTCTCTAATTTCATATTTGTTCCATATTCTCCCTGAATAGACTACAAATACCACAAAGACAAAAGCTATGCTAGCTCCTCTTTTTAAAGCTTGAAAAGCAATTATCAAAGTGCTGAGTACATACATGCATAGTAGGTAGGCAATATTCTTGTCAAATTTCTTAAAAGCAATGTAAGGGTAGCTCATATACTTCTCTGCCCAGTGTAAAAACATGTTAGTTACTCTTCCTACTGGGAAGATTTATTTTTCATCATCTTTGGCACAAATTCTAGGATGCTATCTGCCAGGTGCCATGCCCCAATAAATATGCATCCACAAGCAATTATGGAGATAGATAGCTTATGGGGAGGGGGCACTCTTTGGTCAGGTCCCAATGCTAACCTGTGGTTAGGGGGAAAGGAGAGTGGGGGGAGGGGTGTGGCCCTGTGATTAATCACTGCCCACTCTGCTTAGGGGTATTTATCACAGCCCGCTGTCAGGTAAATCACTGGAAAAACACCTCTTCAGTAATTAATGTGAAGTGACGGATGGACAGCCCCTGGGCCCATTAATCAGGAACATCAGCAGCCTACAGAGATTATGAATGTCAGGATGCATAAACTGCCGGTGGATCAATAGGCCCAGGAATTCATCCAAGGCTCTCATTTCCGAAGCCATCTCCGGTACATTAGGCTCCCTCAACCCCTCCCCCAATCTGAAGTGAAAAGCAAGGCTTCAGAACAAAGAGCAGGAACTGAGGTCTGAAGTGACCATTGTAAGACAACAGTCGAGGAAGCTGGCCATGGCTAGGGAAGGTACCAAGACAGGCAACAGGAGCACAAAGAGCTATACCAAACAAGAGGCCTTCTCAGGAGGCTCAATGTTCCTGCAAAAGAACCAGGAAGGCACAGTTAACATTCAATTATTCAGAGCCCAATTATCTACTTTAGGGATCATCCAGCTTCTTGCTTCTAATTTTTTACCCACTTCCCTATCCACATTTTCTCTCCTTTCATATTAGCACCACTAACACAAAAAAGAGAATAAAAGAATGGAAATTCAATTTTTGCTACCTGACAATCTAGCTAAAGATTTTCATTTAAGAGGAAAAAGAAGAATTCACATAAAACAAAATCACTGAATTATCTTTCAATTTAATCTAACCTCATCCCTCATCACCATAATGAACGAGGATCCGCCAGCAGAAGTCCTCACAATGTTAAAACAAAAAAATGCTCCATCAAAAGGGTCTGCTCAACTTGTAAAACAACTTGGAGCTGAAAGAGAATTGCTGTCTACTCATCATTTCAAGTTTAGTCAAATTTCATATGGGAAGTAAGGCTGGGCTATGGCCTCATATTGAATACACTCTTGGCTGGCAGTGACGGGAAGGAGACTGCACTTGCTGCCACATCCCGCCAAACCCCAGTGCTGTGCTTTGTGGTCAGACTCGGGCCAGGGCTGCAATTGTTGGTTAGAAAGTATCTCAGAGTTACAGCTGCCTGTTCTGCTAAATCTCATTTCATCCTACTGATGGATGGATGGACAGATGGCTGCTTGGTGAAAGCAGCATTATCAGCCAGCTTCTATGGAGCCTCTGAATGATGGATAGCCCTCTTTCTACTTTCTCCAAACCACCATCGATCCAAGCCATATTTCAGCGGTCAGAAGCCCAGCAATATTAAGACACACAATCAAGTTAAGTTACTTGCAGTATAAACCTCTAGAACAGAAATCCTAACACCTCTGCTTTGCTGTCATGAATTAGGCTAAAAATGTTACAGTTTCATTCTTTTTAGGGCCTATCCCAAAGAATTCCAACAGCTCAAAGCCCACAGGGAACAGCTGGGCTCCATTCCCAGCAGCACTTGAAATGCTAGCTTGCCTGCCAAATTTTTTACTAGCCAATTCATTTCTGCAAAATGAACTCTGCAGTAACAGTGAACAGATCTGTGAATATGTGTATCCAGTAGAATATGAAGCTATTAGAACCATCAAACCACCTACAGTTTGTCAGTGATATAATCACTAGCCTCAAACATGTGTGGAGCCTTAGATATACCAAGTAGACCTTGTCTACCAAAATCAAGAAGCAGGACAGATTATCTTTTATACGTAATCCTAAAATGCTGTTTCTACCCAGTCTGCTTGACTGGCTTCTGCTCTTTTGTGCACTTATCAAATCATAAGTACTAATCCTTGTCTTCTTTCACAGAACACTTCTGTGTTCATTTGCTCTACCACATCCTAGACACTAATCTCAGCTTGTCTGTCTATTTAGACTCCATGTCTTTCCTTACTCCTTCCATGTTATCCTGAGCTCTTAGACAGCAACTCAGACTTGTATAACTGTACTCTGTCTCAGTTATCTCCAATGGTGTGGCTGGAAGAAATGGACTCTGACCTCTAGCTTTGTGATAGATTCCAAGGACCTACACCCCCTCTTTTTCTAAGCTCAGTTATCTCCAAATGACTCCCTCTCTAAATGTTTCACTATCAACTATACCCCAGATCAGCTTGGCCTGGCTCCTAGTCTTGGCTCCTCTTGAATGAATTGCTGCCACCCTGAGCCTACGCTCACAGAGAATTTGCTTGTATTTGTGGGGTTAGAAAAATGCCTCGTGGAGTGGCAACTGTCTTTTTTCTTCCTGTTAAAGTAGTTTAATACTTTAATATTTATGCCTTAACAATGTCTATAGCTGTTTCTATCAAAAAAGAAATCATAAGCTATTTTTAAAAGAAACTACCTTATTAAAGTGTTGTACCAAGAATAGCACTGTCCTTCACATAAACATTAAAGAATTTTTAGAATCTTAGATTACTGAAAGGGATCATATAGCTCAGAATTCAACATCCTAATTTTTCAAATAAGAACACTGAAGATCCAAGGTTGTAATGTCCATGGTTACATAGATATTAAGTGGCAAAGCAACACTGGAACCTAGGTTACAATTTTAAGTGCTCATTCTACTTTATTTCTCAGACATTTCATTTTCATCCTTGGGACTTTAGAGAGAATGAGGGTAATGAGGGTTGAATGTTGTGTGTGGGCCTGTTTTGGGGAAGGAAGGTGGCCACAGATAATTAAATTTGGTCACCTATACTGTTGTGCTTCCCATCAAAGTTGTCCATGAATCATGGGAGAACCATTCACTATACCTGACAACTAGAAACTTACCATTCTCTTCTCCTTTCTGTATTTGCCCCAGTCTTATCCAGAATGTTGAAAAGAAAAAATTTAGAAAGATACTGAATGCAAGTAGAATCAAAGAGCAAAAGGCCTATGTCTTAACCATTAAATGGATAGAGGAACAATGTGTCCTCTTCATTCCAAAGAATGCCACATTCCAGTCAAACACAAAGTTGATCGACTGAACTTCACCCTCTGGTGGCCAAAATGTGTCACTACTGCATTTCCTAATTTCCAAGTTACCTCCCTAAAGATCTTATAACCTTATAGCAGAAAAGGACCTTCAAAAATCATGTTGTATGACCTCCTCATCTTAAAGATGAGAAAACTGGTTGAGGAATTTGTTTAAGACTTACAACTATTTGTGTGGGAACTAAGACCAGAAGAACCCAGATCATCTGTCAACTAAACTAGCAGCTTTATCACCATCATAGCCACATCATCAGTTTTCCAACAATATATGCTCAGGATATATGCCAAACAAAGTTTAATCAGGAAGTTAATTGTGCTCCAAAAATAATCATATAATGCACATCAAATCCAAATATATTATCCACATTAATGCTCAACTCCATTAGTATAAATGATCAGGATGACTTTTCCAACCCATTCTCCCCAAAAATGTGCCTGGTACACTGGATGAGAATTCCACTACAATTTTTACCATCAGAAAAAACATTTCTCCTAATAATTTCAAAAAAAGGCACTTAGAAAAAAACAGCTTGTGTCAGGTGAGTAATAAAGGAATGACAATTAAAAAAAAAAAAAAAAAGACATGGGGTCTCATTCTGTCGCCAGGCTGCAGTGCAGTGGTGTGAACACAGCTCACTGCAGCCTCAAACTCCTGGACTCAACTGGTCCTCCAGCTAATTTTTTATTTTTTAAGAGACAGGTCTTGCTAAATCACCCAGGCTAGTCTCAAACTCCTGGTCTCAAGCAATCCTCCCACCTTAGTCTTATTTTATTTCTATATACTCCCTACATTCATATAAAGGCTGTTTTATTTGTATTAGCCAAATATATTTTAGAATAAGCAATTTTTATACTCATTTGCAATGCTATCTTAAACCAACACGAAGATCCTTATCTTTCATTTTAAAAAATCTTTTTATACGGTTTCTATTTGATTAAGAAAGAATTATTAAGCCATGCTTAAGAGAACAATGACATATTTTTCAAAATCTGCTGCTGCGAACCATGTCTAATTATGTTTTCTGTTTCATTAAGGTTTTGGCAAAAAGGGAAGTAGTGGTAGAGTAGTACCAGTAGTAAAAGTACAGGAAGAGAAACAAAGAAATAATCAGCTACCATTTAATGAGCGCTTACTATGAGCAGGGATTGTGCTAAATGTTATATATATTATCTCATTTGATTCCAACTACAATATTATGAGATAGCCATTATTATCCCTATTTTACAGATGAGAAGCCTGAAGGTTAAATAACTCAAGATGACATAGTTCTTAAGTGTTGGTTAGGATTTCAAAGTCCCTGAACTAGACTAGCTCATGTTTGGCAGGATCATGTGTCTCACAATAATGTATTAATTTCATGAATATTCACAATTTGCTTAGAATCTGTGTAAACGCAAAGCAACCAAAGACAGTTCAAAGATAGCTGCAGTAAAATGAGAGAACCAACTAAGAACTTAAAGGCTTTCATGGCATGCCTATTTCCAATAACCTTCCAGACTTAAAAGTGCTGACAGTAATAATTCACTATTGTCTCTGAATCTTCCTCATTCACCTTGCCTAACCCTCAAAGCCATATGGTGAAGAACCTCACCAGGTGTCAGGAGAGAAACTCCCTCTCTTCTATTCCCCATAAGAATAATCGCTATACTTCTTCCTACCAACTCCTCCAAGCATTTGAAAACACTATCCTTCTCTACCTTCCTTTCTCCAGAGGCACCTTTGAACATGAGAACCACCACTGAAACCAATAACATAGTTCTTACACTACAAGAAGCTTCAAAGTAGAATGTCGAGTACATTTCTCAAATCTTTAGTCTAAAACAGAAGACACTTGTACATCAACTACCAACTGCTGATGATTTTTTTTTTTCAGATGCAATCTTAAACAGAATAGTTACAGTAGTTTAATATTAGTCTGCCTTGGACATTTATTGCCTTTGCCTCTCTGCATACAGTTACACAAAGAATACAGCTTATGCAACTGAAGAAACATTTCATGAAAAAACTGAGTAACAAGACAATGAAAGATACAACACACAAGATTCCAGTAGGATCTTGGAGGTCCCAAAATATGTAAACAAATTATGGCATGAAAAGGTTTTTCTCACAACGTAATACAATTTATGCTCTCAACTTATTTTACACTCCACTGGCTATCGTCGCCATGCATGAGCACCAACAGATTTCACGCTTTACAGGCTGGGAAACAGTCCGCAGCTTAGTCTCTTTCACACTCCACTGACATGGTGACCCTATGGCTCACCAACTTAACTGCTCCAAGTTTAATGTTAGTAGCTATTAGTGAACATCTCAAAAGGCAGATCAAAGCTTCAATATAACTGAACAACAGCAAGATAATATATAATAGAAAGGTAGAGAGAAAAGTTTGCTACCTTCCTTGCATATATAACTGATAGTAGGGGGCAGGGAGAGAAGGAAAGAAACACTCTCCTAAAACTTCTTTCCCTCACTATACATCTGGAGCTTGGTCTGTTTCTATAGTTTTTTGAAATTAGTTCCTCTCCTGGTCTACTCTGGTTTAAACTGATACACTATTATTGACAACAAAGGAGCGCAAATGGATAAGGCTTTGAGGGCTGTACCTCAACCCTGACATGCATTAAACTTGATTTCTTTTTCCTCTAGTATTCACAGAGTACAGCTAATAAACCACTGAGTAAATACTGAAAACAGAGGCCACTAGACTTAATCTGAGCTAAGTGTCTTATATATATAATCTCATTTGATTACAACTACAATACTAAGAGGTAGCTATTATTTTCCCAACTTTACAGATGAGAAATCTGAAACTTAAGTTACTTATGATCACATAGCTTCAAAGTGTTCATGAGGATTTCAAAGTCCCTGAACTTAACTACGACACTATCAGACTACAACACATAACTTCTAAAAATTGTGATGGGGTAAAACAAAGCATAGCAGAGAATAGTTTCATTTTAAAAATACCAAAATGCAATAGCAACAACAATGAATAATTGTAAATGAGGTAGAATCTGTATATTAGAGACATAGTTCCAGCTCTATATCTATCTCCTCTTTCCTTGTAGCTATGCCAGCAAGTGTGAAAGCCAAACGTGCCTGGTAAGAAACTGAGAAACCAAATGAAGCAAGATTCACTTCAAAGCAAGCAAAGAAAGAATTAGCAAGTTAATAAATTTAAGAGTTTCTCTTCTATGCAGTTTCAAAGTTTACTAATTAGAGTTTCAAAAATAAGAATTATTTTAGAATACAATAACATCTTCAAAGCAAATGTTACTTTAAGGATAAGAAAGCCTATACAGAGGGCTACAGAAGGGTTCTAAGGAAAAATAATATACTGAATGAACATGGCTCAGGTACTTAAACTGCATTAATCTATTACCCTTATGATACAAAAGAAAGATAAATGTTAAAGATGGGTGTAAGCTAACAAGAGGTAATGGCATTTTCTTACCAAACAAATATGTATTAAGTGCACATACTGTACTAAGATCTCTGCTGGGGTAGTGGAGATTATAAAATAGGACTACAACAACATGGTTTGAAACACACGAATAAAAATGTAGCTTCCCCCTTAAAATGTCTGTACCTATTTGGAAAGATTTTTTTTTTTAAGTTATTTTAAAGAAGTAATGCTATAATTGCCAAATAAAGAGAAAAGCAGTAAATGATAGAAACCCAGAGGAGAGAGTTATCTATCACTAAGGGCCTGGAATGGTTGAGGAAAATGTCATAAAGTGGGTGGAACTGGAGCTAGGCCTTCAGAAGCAGATATTCATACAAAGAATTGAGGGAAGACATTCCAAGTGGAAGGAAAAGACTGAATATGTGAAGAGGCAAAAAGTCAGAAAATGTTATATTGATAGTTATAAAAACTAGCTGTCTTAGTCAGTTCGGGCTGCTATAACAAGTACCATAGACTGGGTGGCTTATAAACTACAGAATTTTCTCATAGCTCAGACAGCTGAAAGTTGAAGATCAGGGTGCCAGAATAGCTGAATTCTGGTGAGGGCTCTCTTCCACGATGCACTTAAGCTGACGTCTCAGTGTATCCCCACGTGGCAGAAAGAGAGCAAGCTAGCTCTCAGGCCTCTTTCTTACAAGGACACCAATCTCATTCATGAGAGCTCAACCCTTATGACCAAATTACCTCCCAAAAGCTCCACCTGCAAATACCATCACATTGGGGATTAGATTCCAACATATGAATTTATGGAGAACACAAACATTCAGACTATGACACTAGTCTAGCTAGAGCCAAAGGTTTCTTGTAGGAAAGCTGTGGAAGATTCCACCAGAAAAACTGTACTAGGTTTAAGAATTTAATACCCTAGACAGTGGAGAATCAAGTCTTGACCCTACAGACAATTCCTTAGAAGTAATACAACAGAGTGTCCCAAAAGTCACCATATATAGGGAAAATACGAAATTGTAACTAAATGTACCTTGATTTAAATATGTATCAATGTTGTAGAGGAGATAAGACAGCAAGCAAAACTGATAATTCTCATATGCTTATTTAATCCAATAGTATCAATGACCAAGCAGTAATATATTTAACCTAGAAACAGAAACAGAATCAGCATGAGGAATGGGCTCCAAAACAATGTGCCCCAAGTCTAATCCTATACTCAGAATTAGACATTATGCCTAGGGAAGCAATCAAATACATTTACTTTGTATAACCATTCTCATACTCAAGGAAAGAACTGAACCATAATTTGCCACACATTAAATTCTACTCCACAATCCAAATAGTACCCAGAAATTCCTGCCTTGATGTCTGACAAAGATTGCTATAGTTGGCCATGTTATTTCTTAAACAATACCAGCTAGCAGGTGGTATGTGTATGTGTATCAAATGAAACAAACAAATAACCAGATACACATTTGTCTGAGATAAAGGCCCAGCCATTTTGGATCTAGATATGGTAATGGCTTTATTACCACTGCAACAATTCCTGGAAAAGATAAGCCCCATCCCCATTACCCTAACCTTTATAGTTTTATGTCCTGGCATGAAGTGGTACTTCTAGTCTCTTCAAAATTTTTAATTCCATCCAATCCATATTTTCATCAACAGAACATCTAATCTTACAGTGTTGATGACAGAATGAAATAATAACACCTTGAAAGGAAAAGTGAAATACACATTTCCACCCCACCAAAACCCCCTACACTCTGTTTATTTCAGTCATATTAGCAGAGTCTAACAACTAGAAAAGCTTCCATTCAAACTGCCCACAAAAACTAAGAGCTGCTCTGTTCTTCTCTCATTTTTGCCCCTCCCCATCTCCTCTATAACTTACACACAACCACCTCACTCTGCTGTCCATCTTTCCCAACTGCTGCCCAACAATTCACAGGCTGTCACAGATTGTCAGCACTGCGTTTGGGGACTTGAGAAGTACTCTTGTGGGACAGCACAGTGTGTTAGCACAGCATTTTCCAGGACACAATGTCACTCTTTATAGCCAGCTGCAAATTAGTTTCTTGTTAAAAAAAAAAATAATACTCCTAATAAGACAGGTACAAGGAGATTTTAAATAACCAAGATTAAAACTCACTTTGATTTGCTGAGATCTAGGCCTTTTTTCAGTCATGCACAGTGAAATCCCATGCCTCTCTAATCATATGAGCCATGCAAAACACCTAGAAACATCTGAAAACAGCTTTCTGATGCAAACAAAAGCAAAAAGACTACCAAGAACATATCAAAGGAGAATGTTATCTTCCCTTTTTCTGTGCCTATGGCTCCTCTTCCTTGGATTCTATTTGAGAACACTTTGTTTAAAGTCAGCTCTCAACATCAACATTTATTTCTCACTATGTTTAGCTATGTAAAACCATTTAAAAGAAAATTCTGCAAATCACCAGGATTATGTCATAGTTTCCATGCAATTTTGCCATGTGCTTCACAAGAGTACAATTATCTTCAGCTGCTGCAACCAACCCTCTGGTTACCACTAAAGCCTTTACCCTGTACATCAGCTTCTCAGTTGCCACTGGCTACACGTGAGAGTCAGAAGCTGGACTATACTAAAAAGATCATCAGAGAACATGGGTAAGAAAATTTCTCATAAAATAGCAGGTCATATCAACTTACTAAGTCTTCTTTGGAAAAAAAAAATTTTAATTGACAAATACCTATAGAGTAATATTAAAAAAATTAAAATCAGTTATCTATTTTTCATTTTCAAATTCTTTAATAACAGTATTCATTTTGCTTTATTTTACTTTACGGATGATTTAGAGGGGACCTATTCTTCCTAAATCAGTTAATCAAACCCCTACAATAACACTGCATCTTTGCTACTACTATATGAATTACAGGGAAGCTAGAGCTTGATAAGGAGGTTAACTCTCAGTTGTTACAGAGGAAAGTGACTGAACAGAACAAAACTAGTAATCTAACTTTGAAAACTAATCTCAATATTTAACCAACCCCTATAGTCCTCTCCACAACACACACTAAAATTAAGATAGTGAATAGAAGGAAAAAATCTTCAAAAGACCCTAATTTTCTTTCAGGAAATTGTCACTTTCAAACTTGTTTAACATGAGAGATACAAAATAAAGTGACACTGATGTATCAAGATATAAGCAAACAAATATTTACTGTAAATAAACAATATTTCTACAAAATAGGTATAAGTATGGGCAACTTACCACATAAATGACATTTATTTTTTGAATAAAATTCTACAGCATGCAGATAGATTATGTCTGAAGGCAAATTGTACAAAGTTCCCTTCTGACAGCAGCCTCACCTAGAAAATAATAATAAAAGTTATTTTTATAAAAAATACATAGTTATTTCTTTGACATCTGTCTAGGCACTGAACTTTCATTATCTCATTTTGTAAAAACAAAGAGTTTAACACAGTGATTTGCCATAGAATGTGCAATGAAAACACACACAAAATACTTCTTAGAAGTTCAAACAATAAGGAAATGCCATCTTCTGTCATTCTTAGGCTTCTGAGGACTTGTCTAAGGGGACAGAAACACCTACTGTCAACAAAAAGAGATAAGAAAAAATAATCAAAAACACAAAAAGATGTTTAAATTCTAGTCATTATTATAGTTCTAACACATAGGACAGCTTATGAAACTTGGTGGATGCTCATTAAATATAAGCTGGCTGGCTAGTCAGCTGGACGGATCGACAAAAAATAAACCTCATCAGTTAGCAAAGAAATGCAAAATAAACATACTCTGTTTTGCCTATCAAACTGACAAAGTCTTAAAAAGAGCAATAAGGTTCTATTTTGGTGAATGTCAACAGACTAGGGCTCAAACATGCTGTTGGTGGAAGTATTCATTTTATTAATATAGAAAACAGTTTAACAATATGTTTCATAAACTTTTATACATCAGATGCCTTTGACAAAACAATTCTCCTTTGAAAAATTTGTCACAAGGAAATAACTGGGCTTCTACAAGGATACTTACTTCAGAACTGTTTATAATAGTGAAAAATTATAAACAACTTGAATGTCCCTATATGAGCCAGGTTAAATAAATTATGGTACATTCATACTATAGAAAACTATGCAGACATTAAAAAGAAAGAATGATGTAGCTCCATAAATACTGGTATAAAGATCTACAAGACATATTATGAGTTGAAAAAATTGGAGAATTTAACAAGGAGTGTATAAAACCAATGTGAAAAAAATTGTAAAACATATCCTGAAAGACACAAAAATAGATTTGAGCAAATGAAAAGATATTCTTTGCTCTTTAATAGAAAACTCAACACAACACAACATCATAAAGAAGTCAGTTCTCCCCCAAATTAATTTATAAATTTAACATAAACCCAATAACAACACTAGCAAGTTTTTTTATGGAGACAGACAAGCTGATAACAACAGAAAAATAAACATGTAAGAGTAGTCAGGGGCCGGGTGCGGTGGCTCATGCCTGTAATCCTAGCACTCTGGGAGGCTGAGGTGGGAGGATTGCTCGAGGTCAGGAGTTCGAGACCAGCCTGAGCAAGAGCGAGACCCCATCTCTACTAAAAATAGAAAAGAAATGATCTGGACAGCTAAAAATATACATAGAAATTAGCCAGGCATGGTGGCACATGCCTGTAGTCCCAGCTACTCAGGAGGCTGAGGCAGAGGATTGCTTAAGCCCAGGAGTTTGAGGTTGCTGTGAGATAGGCTGACGCCACGGCACTGTAGTCCAGGAAACAGAGCAAGACTCTGTCTCAAAAAAAAAAAAAAGGAATAGTCAGGAAAACACAAATAGCCCTTGATATATTATCAAGCCTCTTTGCTTGAAACAGTGTAATAATGGTACAGGAATACAAAGTTCAGAAATAAACCAAATGGAAATTTCATATATGATAAAGGTGGCGGCAGGGCACAGTGGCTCACGTCTATAATCCCAGCACTTCGGGAGGCCAAGGCAGGAGAATCACTTGAGGACAGGAACTTGAGACCAGCCTGGGCAATATAGCTGTAGAGACCCTGTCTCTACAAAAAATTTAAAAAATTAGCCAGGCATGGTGGTATGCCCCTGTAGTCTCAGCTACTTGGGAGGCTGAGAGAGGAGGAATGCTTTAGCCCAGGAATTTGAGGCTGCAATGAACTGTGATTATGCCACTGCACTCCAGCCTGTGCAACAAAGCCAGACCCCTATCTCTTTAAAAAAAAAAAAAAAAAGTTAAAACATAAAAATAAATTGTGTTATGTGTATTTTACCACAAAAAATAATTATAAAAGAAAAAACAATAATAATGAGGTGATCAAAGATTGCACTATCAGTATTTCAAAATCTTGTGCCTCTTGACATGATACCTTGAGAAGTAAGGTACTCCTTGTGGTACTCCTGTCAAAAATGAATAACCTGAATCCAATCATGAGAAAATATCAAGTAAACACAATCTAGAGGCATTCTACAAAATAACTGGCCCTCACTCTTCAAAAATGTTAATGTCATGAAAAAACAGAGACTAAGAAACTGCTCCAGATTAAAGGAAAGTAAAAGAGATATGACAAGTGAATGCACTTCATAACCTGGAGTTTTCTTTTGCTATAAAGCTCTGGTCCCCATCCATGACCTGTTAGGGACTGGGCCACAGAGCTCTGCCACCGTCCCCCGACCCCGTCTGTGGAAAAATTGTCTTCCATGAAACTTGGGGGTGGGGGCACACAGCAGGAGGTGAGTGACTGGCAAGCGAGGGAAGCTTTGGCTTCCTGGCTCCCCATCACTGCATCACCGCCTGAGCTCCACCTCCCCCCTCCAAGCCTCTACTCCCCCAACTCCCAACCCCCAATCCCACCCTATCCCCATCCCCATCCCCATCCATGGAAAAATTATCTTCCATGAAACCGGTCCCTGAAGCCAAAAAGGTTGGGGACTGCTGCTATAAAGTACACTGTGACAATGGGTAAAACCTGAACAAATTTATAGATTAGATAACAATGTTAAATCAATCTTAATTTCCTGATTTTGACAACTGTATTGTGGCTATATAAAGAATGTTCTTGTTTTTAGAAAGTGCACACTGAAGTAAAGTATTTAATGTTGCTTTTAGAAAGTGCACACTGAAATAAAGTATTTAAGTATAAAGGAGAATAAGGTCTATATCTTACTCTCACAAGAAATATGAATCTATATATTGAAAGACAAAGAACAAGAGAGAAAGGAAATGTAAAATGTTAATATTTGGGGTATATGGGTGAATTCTTGTACCATCCTTAGAACTTTTCTGTATTCTGAAATAATGTCAATATAAATTAACAGAAAAAAAAGATGTTACCACGGTGCCTGGCACATAATCTACAATCAAATAAATGGCAGTTGTTAGATGTCATTAATGAAAATATAATTTCTAGAATTCTGTGCAAAAAGTTCTCTTGACTCAAGAGATACATATTTTTATGGTAGAAAAAAATGAGGCAAACGAAAAAGATAATATATATAGTATGTCCCATTTAAACATATATGTATAAATACATATGTAAATGCAGAGAAAAAGACATTGTTCATAGCCATGGTAAAAAGTTGCCATGACCACTTTTAAACCCATTCAACTGATAAGAACAACTCACTTCAGCACTCTTTTACAAAGCCAATTAATCAGTTAGCCTTGCTTCTGAAAATCAGCAGCAACTCAGGGACAGATTCACTGCAATAAAACACCTGTGAGTGCCAACCAATCAACAACAGTCTCGCCCAAGTAACCATGCTTCTATAGATGTTAACTGACTTCTGCCTCAAAAATCTCTAATCCCTGAATCTCGTGCTCCCCTAAAACACAATATAAAATTAGCAATCTGCTTTGTTCAGGAAGATTGTGCCTGATCAGATATTCTAGACAGTGATAGTCTCATCATCCTTTGATAACAAAAGAGGAAATAAACCAAAGGAAAGAAGACAGGATAACAGGATATCCAACATGAGAGAAGTGAGGGAATACTGGTGAATGGGATTCCAGGATAAATGTGCACCAGAAGCAGAAGGCAACCAATCCAGATTGAAGTATGTGACAAAGAACAAGCATGTTAAAAACTGTTATCCACATGCCCTATGCCACAGTATCATCTTTTTAATCCAACACAACTATTAGAGAATGTGTTCCACCTAGGCAAGAGGTAAATGAAGAATGAGGAAGAGATGAATTCTAACAATACTGGAAATCAAACCCAGGAGAGAAAAGTCTAAAGATAACAACAAGGGGAAAGCATCTCAGGAAAAGAACTATGTAGCAGGCCTAGCAAGTAGGCTTACTGTTTAAGTAGGACGCTGGAAAGCTCTAGAAGAGAAGAAGAAAGAAAGAGAAAAGAGAAGGGAACAAAAGGGAAAGGAAGGGAGGAGAGGAGAGAAGAGAAGGAAGAAAAGAGAAAGAAAAGAAAGAAAGAAGGAAAGAAAGAAGAGGGGAAGGGAGGGAGGGAGAGGGGGAGAGGAAGAACAAAAAGAAAGTTGGGACTGACAGATTACTGAGATTGACCTTGTAGAAAACTGTCCTTAGAGGCTATTTAAGACACTATCAGAGAATAAAATTTGCACAGGCATAATAATGTAAACACAATATTAACTATTTGATTTAACCAAATATTATAATATAACTAAATTAGGAAGCTAGGGGAAGAGCTGCAGTAGAGATGGTTATTTGAGAACAGTAAAACTTTCTCTAACATAATAGAAACTCACTATGTAATGAATAAATTGGTGAATCAAAGACAGTATTTTTTTTAAAATATGGAGATATATAACTGCAGAAAGAAACAGCTTAAGGAGTTTAAAGTGGTTGCCTTTGGGGAAGGAACTAGAGAGAGTTGGGAGGAGTGGGACAAAAACTATTCACTATATTTTGTTATAAATCCTTTTTTTACCTTTCTGACTTTTTAAATTATGTCTATTTTAAACTATTGATAAAATATTTAAAATAATTTTAAAAATTATTTCAAACAAACAAAAGCCAAATTGCAACATGTGAACTTTTTATCTTAAATATACTGTTCATCCAAAAATGTAGATAAATAAAACATTTTCAATTGAAAGGGACAAAAAATTACAGAGAAAGTTCCCTTTTTGTTGAAAGACCTTCATGTTTCTAATACTGAAAGAACATAAATACACAAAATATTGAAGATTTAAAAATAAAAAACTTTAAAAAGCAAATAATTACCAATTGAGTAGACAGAATTCAGGAACTATAATACTAGGAAGATTGTAGGTCTGACCTTACTTACAAATTCATTAGTGATCAGGAGACAGTGCAAATAACACATTTAATTAAATTTGCTCATTTATCTATTTTGGGAAGTACAATTAACAGCAGTGAGAAAGAATAGTAATACAAGGGACAGAGACAGATTAAAAACATTAGCCAAAAAAACCACCAAATTGAAGAGTGCATGGAACACTGGGTAAAATTTTACATTTAAACAACAAAAGAGGGATATCAGAGGCTTTTTTACCATCAGTTTTACTACACACTGTTGTCATATGAAGTAATTTTGGCCAACACTAATGTTAAATGGGGGAATATATATACACACACACATAAATACATACATATACAGACACAATTTTTTCTTTATGAGAGACCAATAATCCTAATTAAGCAGAGATTCATGAAGGGATTATACCCTAAAAACAAAGTACTGTTGATACAATTTGACAATGCTAGATTTGTACTCATAGTTTAATAATTACAGCAATTCTGTCAAGGATTACCAATAATGAGTTAAACTGTCCTAAAGACAATTAACTGTTACCTACATTATATTCTTCACCTAGCTACACTTGGATTATCCTCACTGTTCCTGTTCTTATTCCCAGGTACTGACCATTCAAAATAAAGTCTACATTTCCCAACTTCTCCAGCAGCAAGGTGTGACTATGTCACTAAGGTTCATCAATAGAGTACGAATATGAGCAAAAGTGTTACAGGTTGAGCATCACTAATCAAGAATCTGAAATGCTCCAAAATCCAAACCTTTTGAGCACCAACATGATGCCACAAGTGGAAAATACATCTGATCTCATGTGATGGATCAGTCAAAACACAGGCAGATAACACATAGTTTACCTAGTGTTCCTAAGGGAAAAAAGGTCCTCTCAGCCCACTTCAGCTGTGATATATCTGTGCATGCCCAGACTCCCCCTCGCAAACATGTCCACAAAGGGTAATAAAATGGCAGGTGTGCAGGCCAGATGCACCAACAGCAAGTTCCCTACGATGCCCCAAGTGGGGCCAAGACCTACATACATTATTGTGGAGTTTTTTGGTTTGGTTTTGCTTATTCTCTGCTCTGTAAGAATATTGTTGAAAATGTCAAAAATTCTGCATGATAACTACAGTGTAATGCAAATATTCCAAAATCTGAAAAAATCTGAAATACTTCTGGTCTCAATCATATCAGATAAGGGATACTCAACCTGTGTGTGTGTGTGTGTGTGTGTGTGTGTGTATACATCTTCCAGGAAGTATCCTTAAAGGAATGGAGATGTGTTCTGTTCTTTTTCTTTCCAATGACTGGAATGTGGATAAAACAGCTAAAGTTCTAGTAGCTATCTTAGACCCTAAAGTGACTTTGGAAAAGAATAGAATCCATGCACAGTAGAGTAACAACTTGACACAAGTGGCAAACCATAATAGTCTTAAACTACTTCTGGAATTCCTGATTCAAGCGAAATAAACCTCTATCATATTTTTAAGACTCTATTATTGGTTGTAACCAATCTAATCCTAATTAATATAACCTCTATACTAATATACAATCTTTGTTTTCTTTCTCTAAATAATCTCTGCTTTTTTGCTGGCTCCTTTTCTGTCTCCCACTCCCTTCCTATTAGTATTCCCTAATATCCCATCTTTTCTGCTCTACTCCCACTAAGCTCTAGGCCAAACATTCTAAAACCCACATCTCTATGTCTGATTTTCTGAGGTCCAATTTTAACTCCAGCTGCCTATCATTTCACTCGTATAAGACATAATTATATAGGAACATAACTAATTTTTAAAACAAAATAGAGAAAGTAGTGGTGGAAGCAATAGTAGTGGTGGTGGTGGTGGTAATAGCTAATATTTACTGAGCTCTTAATATTTTCCAGGCATTGTTCTAAGTCTAAGAGCTAATCCCCACAACAATCCTACAAAGTAGGGAGTACTGTCACCATTTCCATTTTGCTAATGAGGAAATTGAGACCCAGACAAATTAAATAACTTGCTCAAGGCAAATATCTAATGTATTAAAGAGATCGTTCAAACCTAGGCTTCCCAGAACCTACCCTCTTAACCAGCATACACTAGCACCTTATTCCAAAGAGGCTATCACCTGTCCTTCTGGTTCCAAAATAGTAGAGAAGCAAGCCCGCCACTGAAAAACACAAACAAATACACAGTGCCGAGATTACCACCAGAAATTTCCCAGAACTCAAATATGAGGAGAAGACAGTTCCTGGAACCACAAAAACATGAAGTGGAAAACCCCTAGCCAACAGTGGGAGAATCAGACTTCCATATCTGTGACACTCCTCCCACCAATCTGCTTGGCAGCAAAGATCCCAAGGACTCATGGTTTCTACACTGGAAAAAGTGAGATGAAAGTAGACAACCAGCTTCCCCATCAACTTGGGATCCCTGGCAGGAGATCTGTCCCTGCCTCAACCCACAGGAAATGCCTGAAAGAAGAAACATTCCTGAGGACAGCCAGAGACAAAGGGGAGAGGTGAGACTATCATCCCTGGCCCTGGAAACTCTGCTCTGTAACTCTGCCAAAAGAGAAGCCAAATCACAGTAGCTGTTCAGCAGCACCACGCTGTTGGAGAGTCATTCCACAGGTTCCCCTAGCCAGCTTTCCCACACTACCAGGATATCCCCTGTGGGACCTTCCCCATTCTGGACAGGTGGCATTTTAATTGTTTACTAAAACCAAGGCCAACCTGGGCTCAGGGTGCTATCTAGTGCTGAAAAGGAGGCAGCCATCTGGGGAGGCAAGGAGAGGGACAGAAAATCAACAGGTAAATTACAAAGAACTTCTAAGCAAAACACATCCAATGAAAACCAAAACAAGCCAGAGAAGACTGGAATAAATAAATAATCCTTCAATGCAAAGACACAGATGTACAGCCATAAGAAACAACAACAAACAAGGAACCATGAACTCCTAATGGACCTTTAAAGCAAGGAACCAGTGACTGACCCTAATGAGATGGAGACATGTGAACTCTCTGACAAAGAATTCAAAACAGCCATTTTAAGGAAACTTAGTGATCTCCAAGATAACACAAAAAAGCAATTTGGAAATTTATCACAGGAATATAACAAAGAGATTGAAATAATAAAATAAACATCAAACAAATCTTGGAACTGAAAAATACATTTGCTGAACTGAAAAATTCATTAAAGGCTCTCAACAATAGAAAGGATCAAGCAGAAGAAAGAATCAGTAAGCTCGGGTCAGGCATGGTGGCTCACACCTGTAATCCTAGCATTCTGGGAGGCCAATGTGGGAGGATAGCTTGAACTCAGGAGTTCAACACCAGCCTGACCAAGAGTGAGACCCCGTCTCTACCAAAAAGAAAAAGGAAAAAAAATACACAAAACAACAAAACCTACTAGGGAGGCTGAGGCAGAAGGATCGCTTGCAGCCCAGGAGTTGGAGCTTGTGGTGAGCTACAATGACATCATTGTACTCTACCCAGGGACACACAGTGAGACTCTGTCTCAACAACAACAACAACAACAACAAAAAGGAAAAGGAAAAAAAAAGAATCAGTAAGCTTGAAGACAGGATATTTGAAAATACAGTCAGAGGAGAAAAAAGAATGAAAAGGAATAAAGATTGACTACAAGGTATAGAAATTACCTCAAAAGACCAAACCTAAGAATTACTGGAGTTCAAGAGGGAGTTGAATAAGAATAATGGGTAGAAAGTTTATTCAAAAAAATAGTAACAGAAAACTTTACAAAACTTGAGAAAGAAAGAAATATGTAGGTACAGGAAGCTCAGAGAACACCAAATACATTCAACCCAAATAAGACTACTACCCCGAGGTATGTAATAATCAAACTTTCCAAAGTCAAGGCCAAAGAGAGGATCCTAAAAGCAGCAAAGGAAAGGGAGCGAATAACATATAAAGAAACTCCAATTTGGCTGGCAACAGACTTCTCAAAAGAAACCATACAGGCCAGGAAGGAGTGAGATGACATTGTCACAAACGCTGAAAGGAAAAAAAAAAAAAAAAAAAACCCTGACATCCAAGAATACTATATGCAGAAAATCTACCTTTCAAATATAAAGGAGAAAGTTTTTCCCAACAAAAGCTGAGAGAGTTCACTACCACCAGACCTAGAGTCCCTCAGTGTGAAAGAAAAAAACACTAATGTGCAAAAAAAGTACATGGATAAACCCAGAATACTCTAATAATGTAATGGTGGTGTACAATCTGCTCATAACTCTAGTATGAAGCCCAAATGACAAATCTATCAAAAACAAGAGCTACAGCCACCTGTTAAGAGATAGGCAAAATAAAAATATGTAAATTGAAACAACATAAATTCAAAACGGGGAGATGGAGTTCAAGTATAGAGTTGTTTGTTTGTTTGTTTTTTTTCCATCTTTTCTTTGTGTTCTAAGATGAGTTGTTGTCTCTTTAAAATAACTTGTTATAAGATGTTTCTTATAACCCTCATGGTAACCACAATGCAAATACCTATAATAGATTCATAACAAGGAAAACTAATGCATTAAAACATACTACCAGCAAAATTTAACCACAAAGGAAGAGAGTAAAAAAGGAAAAAAGAAGTTACAAAACAAACAGAAAACAAGCAACAAAACGGCAATAATAGGTCCTTACTTATCAGTAACACTGAAGGTAAATGGATTCAATTCTGCAATTAAAAGGCAAAGAGTGGCTAAAGAGATAAAGAAACAAAACCCAACTATTAATATATGCTACCTACAAGAAAACCACTTCACCTATAAAAACAAATGTAGACTGAAAGTGAAAGGGTACAAAGAGATATTCTATGCAACTGGAAACCAAAAAAGAGCAGGAATAGCTATATTTCTATCAAATAAAACAGACTTTAAGTCAAAAACTGTAAAAAGAGACAAAGAAGGTCACTATATAATGATAAAGGAGTCAACTCGGCAAGAGGATATAACAATTATAAATATCTATAGACCCAACACCAGAGTTTCCAAGTATATAAACAAAGAAACATCATAGTTAAACTACACACTAGACCAAATAGGCCTAACTGATATTTACAGAACATTCCACCCAACTACTACAAAATACATACTTTTCATCAGCACATGGAACACTCTCCAGAGTAGACCATATCTTGAGCCACAAAACAAGTCTCAACAAATTCAAAAAAGTAGAAATCGTATCAAGTATCTTTTCTAATCACAATGGAATAAAACTAGAAATCAGTAACAAGAGGAACCTTGAAAAATATAGAAACACATGGAAATTAAACACCATACTCCTAAATGGATCAATGAAGAAATTAAGGAAATTTAAAAATTTCTTGAAACACATGAAAATGGAAACACAACATACCAAAATCTGTGGGATACAGAAAAAGCAGTACTAAGAGGTAAGTTTATAGCAATAAATACCTTATATCAAAAAAGCGGAAAGACGTTAAATAAACAACCTAATGATGCACCTCAAGAAACGAGGAAAGAACAAACCAAACTCAAAATTAGAAAGAAAGAAATTAAAAAGATCAGAGTAGAAATGAAATAGAGACAAAAAAAAGAAAGAGAAGATCAATGAAACAAAAAGTTAGGTTTTTTTGAAAAGATACATAAGATCAACAAACCTTTTAGCTAGAAAAAAAGAGAAGAACCAAATAAAATTCAAAATGAAAAAGGAGGCATACAACTGAGACCAAAGAAATACAAAGAATCACTAGAGACTATTACAAACAACTATAAACCAACAAATTGAAAAATCTAGAAGAAATAAATTCTTGTATGCATAAAACCTACCAATATGAAATCATGAAGAAATAGAAAACCTCAACAAACCAACAATGAGTAACATGATTGAAGCCGTAATAAAGCCTCCCACGAAAGAAAAGCCTTGGACCTGATGGCTTTACTGCTAAATTGCACCAAATGTTTAAAGAACTGATACCAGGCCGGGCGTGGTGGCTCACGCCTGTAATCCTAGCACTCTGGGAGGCCGAGGCGGGTGGATCGCTCGAGGTCAGGAGTTCGAGACCAGCCTGAGCAAGAGTGAGACCCCGTCTCTACTAAAAATAGAAAGAAATTATATGGACAACTAAAAATATATATATACAAAAAATTAGCCGGGCATGGTGGCGCATGCCTGTAGTCCCAGCTACTCGGGAGGCTGAGGCAGTAGGATTGCTTAAGCCCAGGAGTATGAGGTTGCTGTGAGCTAGACTGACGCCACGGCACTCACTCTAGCCCGGGCAACAGAGTGAGACTCTGTCTCAAAAAAAAAAAAGAACTGATACCAATTCTACTCAAACTCTTCCAAAAAACTGAAGAGGAAGGAATACTTCCAAACTCATCCTACAAGACCAGCATTACCCTGACACCAAAACCAGACAACGACATAACAAAAAACAAGATTGAAAAAGACTGAGAAGAAGAAAAAAAACAAAAACAAAAAAAGTGGGCCTTGTTATGTGTTATGTTTAGATTGTAAGATTACGAGTGTCTTTTGTTGTCCTTTTTCTGTATTTTTCTACTTTTCTACAGTAAACCACATATTTGATTTTGAGAAAAAAAATTATTTTAAGAAAATAATCTTATTGTTTTTTAATTTTAAACTACACTGAGGGGTTGAATAAGCACTTAACAGATCTGTAACACATAACTTGGCTTGGTATTTGCATGGCTAATATGCAAAATAAACAGTATTTAAGAGAAAATATTAATGTAATAAAAATATCACAAACTTATTGATTTATTTACTGTTAAATGTTTTTCTTCCCTTTCCTAACTATAAATATTTATGAGCTCTCCTCAAATAACAGACAAAAAACTAACTAAATAAGCTCTCCATCTCTCAGTCATGCCCTCCTGGTTGCTCCCTCATTCTGTCTCCCTCCCTGTATCTATCTGTCTCTCATTTCTAAGTCTGCCCTTCTCTTTACACTTCCGATCACCGCTGTAAGTCTACCTGTGTGACTGTCCCTCTCAGTGTTTTTGACTTCTCCTCTGTCTCTGACTGACCCTCACTCTCTGCCTACTTTGTGTGTCTATATGACTGTTCACATGTCTTTGTTCCCTCTCTCAGATCTGCCTTTCTGTCTCTCCCCTCCAGTTATCCACTCCATTTTCAAGAAATCCTTACTGTTTACTTTTCCCTTTAATATTTATAAACAAATAGGGCTGCTATTATTACCCCTATTTTACAAGTAAGAAAACAGAAAAAGGACTACTGGTATAAATCTGAGAGGTTAGTCTATAAATCCAAGTGCTTCTCTTCTTTCTTTAATACTCTTCTGGCATTCCATGGCAAATAACTTGAAACAGCCCAACTGCAAGCCATTTATGAATTAACACTATACACACTCAGATCTTTTCTAAGAGGTAAATCTGATATTAAAGAGTGCTACATAACTTTTGACTCTCACCAAGTTAATGAATTGTCAGCCACTTGCCTATGCCAGAAATACATATCACCATGTTCACAGGTTAATCTGTGTCATATGGAAACCTCACAAATACTATACAATAGAATCTACTGTTTCTATGAGTGCTTCTCTTTTTCTAATTTTTTCTCCCTAGTCCCAAAGGAAAACAAATATTAATAAATCTAAAGAATGAAAAACTGTACAGAAGACTAGCATGAGACAGTGAAAAATGGACACCACGAACTGGGAGCAACTGGTCTATGTGTTATTGACAAGAGAAAATTCTCTCCAATTGCAGGCTTACTGCTGCTGAGCAATACCCTATAACTTTTCTTCTATCTAATGTTCTGACACTGGAATTTCTCTGTAATTCGATAAGCTCTTAGCAAACTTCATCCATCCTGTTGGGCTCATTAATACAAAATTCTAAATGTTTTCCCCTCTAGCTAAGAGCACATTTTCTGGTGGGGAGCACAGTAGCAGCAGGATTCTCTTTTAAGACATGAATATCCTAGCCATTTTGTCTCACTTCTATAGGTGGGAAGTCTGCAACAAATGTAACTCAACAACTAAAAGAAATGTCTAAATTATAGTTTAGGTTAGTGGTTGTCAAAGATCATTCTATAGGTCACCAGTTTTACACATAGTGTGAGGGCTAATCTTATATTTATGTAAATTAACAATTAAAAATACATACTTTTACTTCTGGCATTAGTTTTTTTACTTTGTCTAATGAGTTGCATGAGTGCCGAATAAAAAATATACCAGTCTTTTCATTCATTCTGGTGAGATATTTATAAAAAGTTAGCTCGTGGAGCTAATGAGGACAAGGTCACAGATTCACACTCCATGCTGGCCAATTAGCTTTGCTGTGTTTCAGGGTTCCACAGTCATAGTCAACAACCTTAACCTTGGCTGAGAAACATACTGATCATGTGAAGCATTAGGGGAATGAATATAGATATATCACCAAAATCCATGACTATCAGAAAAACAGTAATAATAACATCCCTATCTTTTACTAAGCCTGGCTAGTATGTGCCTAGTTCAAATAATCTCTATCTTTTCGACCACACAGGGTTAGTATTATTATCTCTGTTTTACAAATGATGAGAAAGTGAATTCAGAATGATTATATGAACCAGAGTTGCATCCAGCAAAGCCTGGATTCAGACCTTGCTCTGTCTGACTCCAACGCTAAGGTTATTTCCACTATACAATATAGCCTCTCCAAAGCATGCCTCAGTGACACAGGACAATCAACAAAATGTTCCTATTCAGAACTATTCAGCACACTTATTACTAACTGAGCATCCACTATGCATGCTTCGGCACTACAGCTGAGAATGAGTCTACCTTCAAAAAATTCCTTTTAAGTAAAAAACAATCAAGGAATGAAAGTGTTTAAAAATAACATATCATAGCACACAAAGTAGATTTTAATGGAAGTGACTACTGTCGTAGCTTCGTATACAAGTCCATTAAGAAAAAATAGTTATTTTGCCAATTCATAACTAAAGGTAAGAATGAAACTGGCAAAACATAGCCAGGGGCTAACACCACACCAAAAAGAGTAAAGGAAACATTTCCTAAACATCTGAATTTGCAGACATCTGTTAATCAACACAGCATTTGAAAGAAGTAAAAATACATATTTTGATTCTTAACCCTAAGACTTTGCCTTGTCCAACAAATCATTTTTCTCTATTAAGGCTTTCCTCCTTGGTTTTTCTAAACTCTCACTCTTTACAGATACATATACAGCAATGCCATCATCTGCCTCAGTCACTGAGTTTCCACCTTGAAAAACTGAAAGTCACCCAGTCTCCTGGACTCTATTCACTAGGGTGAAATTTTAAAGTCAAATAGTCTGGATTTTTTTTAAAAAAAAATAAAGGCAGGACAAATATTGTTCTATAAACTCTTATCGTTGTCAATATCTCAGTCATAAAGATAGATCATTGTTCTGCCACAAGCTATAATGCACAGAAAAGTGCATTCTTACTACAGGTTATAAACGAAGCACCAGCTCAGTTTCAACAAACTAGGTACCAAAGCAACATGTGGAATCTCTAGAAAAACAGAAACACAGCAAAACCCAACAAGAATCTCTTCACAACAACATTTTAGGAACCTCTAAAAGTGACAAAAAAGCCTAATTTTTATATAAAATGCAATTGCTAAAAAATGCAATGAGAACTTCTAATTACAGTATTTTTTAAAGCTTGTGAATTCAAGAGAACTATCCTCATTTTATAAACAAAGGGAATCTCAAGAAAATGTCTAAAATTATCATCATAACAATATCAACAAAATAATGAGAACTTACTTGCACCTGGCACTACTGAGCCCCTTGTCGTCACATCTCATTTAACCCTTACAGACACTTTATGAGGTAAATGCTATTACCACATAGCATTAGCATGACCTCATAGAGGTATTAGTATTAACTCATAGAGATGAGTAAACAGGCTCAGAGAAGTCAACTAATTTGGCCAAAACCAAAAACTACAGGTTGATCCCCCTTCTGTGTCACAAGTAAATGGGAGGAAAAAAACCTACTGGTTTGTCCAAAATATGAAAGTCCAAAATCTGAACCGTTCCAAAAAAGTTTTGACGCCACAAGTGGAAAATTCCACACCTGACCTTATGTGACAGGTCTTACTCAAAAAGCAATTCAAACTTTGTTTCATGCAAAAAATTATTTAAAATATTGCAGGTTATGTGTATAAGATGTATACGAAAACTAAAAGAATTTTGTGTTTAGACTTGGGTCCCATCCCCAAGTTATCTCATTATGTATATGCAAATATTCCAAAATCCAAAGAAATCTGAAACAGTAATACTTCCAGTCTCAAGCACTTCGGATAAGGGATACTCGACCTGTAGTAACTGACAGCACTGGGATTAGAACTCAAATTTGTTCAGCTTTGTACACTCAGCTAAAGCACCTTATTGCCATCCTCTCTTGTGGTTTTTGAACCATTTTCAAGTATTTTTTAATGATTTCAGAATAAATACAGGCTAAAAATGCCTCATTACCACACTCCCATATCCCTTTAAAAACTGCTTGCAAAATTACCATTCGCCACAAGGGGAAAAAAAGACAATAAGCAATTTACCATAAAGTCTCAAAGCTTGTCAGAAAACAGAATGGAATATTTATATTTATACTCTGAATTCTACTGTGACACAAGTCAAAAGACCTGCTGCAGACAGGTATTACTTTAGCACTGTATTTGAGGAACATTCAGTGCTTTCTGTTTGTACCCGTGTGGTGTGGACGGAAGGTTACAACAGAGCAAGAGGGTTAGTTAGTTGTGTGTGTTGTGAGGACGGAAGAGTCCAAATTCTGATGGGCCTTAAAATTCAGATGAAGTTTAAAATCGACTCCACAGGTGGTGAGGCCCTCATGTCACCTCTTCACAAGAAACCCAGCATAAGAACATTTGTATGGCCAATTTAGTTTCCAAAGACACTTTCCCCCTATTTATTAACTCATTTGATCTTCACAAAGACGTGAATGTGATTTTAAAATTCAAATGACCTGGGCTGGAGACGGGAGGACGATAAGGTTGTATCTGAAACATGCTTTACAAACCAAAGTTTTCGCACATTTATCACTTCTGCTGACCCCCACGACAACCCTGGAAGGCAGGCAGGGCAAAGATTATTCTCCCCATTTTCCAGACAGGGAACCCGAGGCTGCGGTAAACGGACTACTGCACAAAAGATCACAGATCCAGCAGCTGGCAGACTGAGACTCCTCCCGAGACCTCGAGTCCAAATTGTGCGCCTTCCCCTACACAACTCAGGGAGGCGTCTGCGCTGATAAAGAAAACTTTGACTTGGGGTTTTCCGAGGGCTGGCCAAGAAAAGCAGGAAGTACATCCTCCCTTAGAGACTGCTCACTCCCATAGCCTGGGGCTTCAGGGCAACGGCCCGGACTCATCCCCGAGACTCGCGGCCCGGAAATCGCCAGCAGCCCCCCAGAGTGGTCTCGGGTGCCGGCCGGCCGGCCGACGCCCCCATAGTCCTAAGGAGGTCGTCACGGACCCCGCTCAGTACTTGCTGAAACCCAGGAAAAGAAGTTCCCTCCGCAGGGGGCATTTGGGGAGAGGGCCCAAGGCGGGCACGTTATTACCACTGTGAGGGCAAAAAGGGTCCCCAGAGGATCACTCTCAAGCCCGAACCCGCAGGGGTCGAAAGGCGGGAGCTTCCCAGTAACCTCCGCCCCAGGCGGGGGCCGGCCCCTCGCGTCACGTGAGGGGGACCAAAAAAACACCAGTAACAAACGAAGAAGGAAACGAAGTCTCGTCCCCGACTGTGAGGGAAGAAGAGGGAGCAACAAGTCCCAGCCTGGGCTGCGGAGGGAGAGAAGGGAACGTGGGGCTGGTCTTTACCCGGGCGCCGTAGCTCTCCGCTTCCGCCGCCGCCGTGAAGCTCTTACTCTTCCGCTCGCGCCGCCGGGGCGCAAGCCAGGCCTCGGCTCCGCCCCCACCGCGGGGCCTTCTGGGACTCGTAGTCTCCGCGCGGGTGTCCGGGTCACGTGGGAGGGCTGGCAAAATGGCGAGGGCGGGAACGTGTGCATGCTCCTATCACTTCAACCCGTCCTCATTCCCCTCAGCTACAAACGTGCTCAAATCTCCTCATTTCCCACTCCATCGTGCCATCCCTTTTCCTCTGTTCACAGTCAAGTTCTCGAAAAAGGTAATCTACACTCAGTGTCTCCACTTCCTCACCTGTGTTCACTCTGCACTACAGCTTCTGCCCCTGCGGAAAATGTCTTGTTGCCTTTGGTGTCCTAGTTGCCAAACTCACTGGAAGTATTTTCTAACTTAAGCTTTAGTCACTTCACGCTGGTGGACATTATCACTTATTTTCTATGACACTATTCAAGTTCACCTTTGCCTCTCAATCCATTCTACTCAGTTTCCTTCAAGAATTCTTTTTCTAACACACCTAAATATTGGTGTTCTCAGATGTTCTTGGTATTGGGATGGGACAGGTGAGACTCCAGCCCCTTCTCTTTTGAGATTGTATTCCCTACTTCTCATCCATGCTCCCACAGGCATCTCAAATGTCCTACCCCTTCTTCCTACTCACTAATATTCACTTCACCCTTCAGCCTGAATTCCTCCCTCTCTCTCACTTCCTCTTCTACCTATGTTCAAATGGTCACCAAATCTTGTAGATTCTGTCTCCCAACTATCTTTTCAATCTGCTCCCTCTTCACACTCACTGCCAGTGATTTAATTCCCCCCACATCATTTCTTAGCTGATCATTGCATAGGCTTCCTTACTGATCTCATTACCTCTATCGAGTCCTCCCTCCTGCACTGAGGCCTATATTGATGCAAATAGCAAATTTAATCAAGTCATTGTGGTAAAATCCTTTAAAGGCTCCACATGACTGAGTTTGGGTAGAGGAATGGAGAGGAATACTTTGGGTAGCTTTTATTAAATATGAATGCCAGCCCCACCACTCTCCCTCCTATCCCATATTGTGATTGGGCGGTCAGAGAAGGAAGATTTATATCAAATCTTATTGTAGGGTAGGTGGGCCTGGTCATTTTTTTAAAGTCCAGGTGCTTCATTCAACAAGAATGTATTTTGTTGCTTACTAAGTACCAGTGCTGGGTACTGAGAAAATGGGAGTCAACAGAACAGTACTTGCCCTGATGGAGTTGACATTCTCTTGGAAGAGACGGAAATTGATCACATTGATCTATACCAAAAAGCAAAACCAACAACAAAACCACAGTTCCCAGCTATGATAAGAATTATGGAAGAAAAATGATTGGTCCCTTTCCCCTTCTCTCTGCCACCTCCCCCAGCCAAGAGTGGAAATCAGTTTATGTTCTTCAGCCTATCAAACAAAGCCTTTCAGGAGCTAATCTGCTCTCACTCCTTTCCCTATAGACCCAGATTTACCAAACTGTTGTATTGCACTTGCTCTCCCACCTTTGCATAAATTGTCTCTGTTTGGAAAACCCTCTCTCCCTTCTTTGACTAACTGTCTAATTCTCCTCTGTTGGATTCAAAGTAAATCCATAGAACACCAGCCACATGGAAGGATTTTCTAAGGATTGGACTGAGTCAGGTGATAACCCTCAGGCAAGCAGCCATGGACTGAGTAGGGGAGCCAGGAACAGCTCTGCTACCCAGAGCAGGGTTACGTTAGCCAGTTTAGAGGTATTGGACCTGAGCCAATATACCCATCCTTCAAAATGTAGATGAAGCGTCACCTCCTCCAGGAAGCCTTTGTTGAAACCTCCTAACCCATTAGGATGAACTAGTGGCCTTTCTTGTGCACTCATTGCATCCACGTGCCAACCTCTCTTCCAGTGATATGTTAGAGACAACTCATATCAGCTTTGAAGAGCCAACTGTTAGATGTTCAGGAATTTTGTAAGTCAATTTTTAAACCATTGGTAGCTTGAAATCAGCTGTAATGGGAGTACTTATACCATGAAAATCAGCAAATTACAAATCAGGGCTTTTTTTTTTTTTTTTTTTTTTTTTTTTTTGAGAACCGGTTTTCCAGAACATCGCTGCCTTTATTATATCACTCATGTACATTGTATTGTAATGCCTACTCCCATATTAGATGAATTCCTTGTATCAACTTCATTTAGCAAAGATTGATTGGTATTACTGTGCACCACAGGCTTAGCAAAGTGCATACACTGGACAAAGAACAAGCATGGTCCCTACTGTCATGGAGCTTATAATCTATCAGATAAGAAAAGAAATAAATAACTTCAAGCCTGAGCAAGAGTGAGACCCCATCTCTACAAAAAATAGAAAAATTAGGCCGGGCGCGGTGGCTCACGCCTGTAATCCTAGCACTCTGGGAGGCCGAGGTGGGCGGATCGTTTGAGCTCAGGAGTTCGAGACCAGCCTGAGCAAGAGCGAGACCCCATCTCTACTAAAAATAGAAAGAAATTATATGGACAGCTAAAAATATATATAGAAAAAATTAGCCGGGCATGGTGGTGCATGCCTGTAGTCCCAGCTACTCGGGAGGCTGAGGCAGTAGGATCGCTTAAGCCTAGGAGTTTGAGGTTGCTGTGAGCTAAACTGACGCCACGGCACTCACTCTAGCCCAGGCAACAGAGCGAGACTCTGTCTCAAAAAAAAAAAAAAAAAAGAAAAATTAGTGGGACATGGTGGTACATGCCTATAGTCCCAGCTACTTGGGAGGCTGAGGCAGGATGACCTCAGCCCAGGAGTTTGATGTTACAATGAGTTAAGATGATGCCACTGCACTGTATCCAGGGCAACAGAGTGAGACCTTGTCTCAAAAAAAGAACTCTAGCTGCACAATGGAACATCCTGGCAATGAATAGTGGTAGACGTAACAATACTATACTACTTTAAACAAGGTGGTCCAGAAAGGCCTTTCCCAGGAGGTGATCTTTCCACTAAACACTGACGGATGAAAAAGAGATGGTGAAGGGGAGAACCAGGGTAAGAGTGTTCCAGCCTTCCAGCCAAAGAGATCAGACTACACAAAGAAAGAGCTAGGCTGTTTGAGGGACAGAATGGTCAGTTTTGGTGGAGTGGAGAAAATGTGGATTGAGTGCTCTAGATCTTCAGTCCCCCTGAGCTGCAGAGCAGTACTGGTGCATGGCCTATTAGCAACTGGGCTGCACAGCAGGAAGTGAGCAGTGGGCGTGTAAGTGAAGCTTCATCTGTATTTATAGCCACTCCCCATCACTTGCATCATCGTACAAACTCTGCCTCCTGTCAGATCAGCAGCAGCATTAGATTCTCATAGGAGCTTGAACCCTACTGTAAACTGTGCATGCGAGAGATCTAGGTTGCACACTCCTTATGAGAATCTAATGCCTGATGATCTGAGGTGGAGCTGAGGTGATGATGCCAGCGCTGGGGAGCAGCTGCAAATATAGATTATCATTATCAAAGAGGTCTGACTGCACAATAAATGTAATGCTCTTGAATCATCCTGAAACCATCCCCCCTTTCTGTGGAGAAACTATCTTTCATGAAATAGTCCCTGGTGCCAGAAAGGTTGGGGACCACTGGTCTAGATGATATAATGAGGTGTAACAGGGAACAGCCTGAAAAGGGGTAAAATATTTTACAAGCTGTTTTCTTTAAACCATACCCCCCCCCAACTCTTTTTGAGAATTAAAACCTGCATCCCTGCCCAAGGCCAGTACTCCAAAGGGAAGAGGAGTGTTCTTTGTTTTTTATACCACAGGAGATGGCTCAACAGAATTGTCTGCCAGAGGTCACAAGATTGTCTTTGCTGGAGATAGGGTCGATCAGGACCATCAACTATAGTTAAACAGCAGTATCTCCAAGCTGAAACCCCCCTTTAAAAGCTCTGTATTTCTGCTTATAGATAAGATAATGGTATTTTAAAGCACGAGTCAGCCATTCTCCTCATTTGCCGGCAAATTAATAAACTTTTCCTTCCTTCTCCTCAAACCATTTGTCCTCATTCTTCTGATGCAGCCTCTGGGACAAGCATGGAACTTTCACTAACAGAGGTATTTAGGGCCAGGTATGCATAGCCCTGCAGCCATGGTAAGGACTCTAGATTAAATCGTAGCCAGCAAAGGGTTTAAATGATGTTCTCTGAGTCACCTTTTAATACAATTACTTTTGCTTTTGTTTGGAGGAGTGGAATAGAAGTGGGAGCCCGTCTGTTGGAGTAGTCTACGTGAGAAAAAAATGCAACAAAGTGCTGGCACTGGGATGGAGAGAAGTGGGTGAATTTGACACATTGAGTCAATAGAACTTGCTGATGGATTAAATAAAGGGGAGGATGGGCCAGTAAAGGAAAGAGAGGACCCAAGGGAAGTAATTGGTTATATCCATCTCCATATCTTCAGCCCTTAGAATTGGGCCTGGCACATAGTAGGTATTCAGCAGCTGTGTTGAATGAATTTATCTGTTCTGTGTACTAAGCTCTGTTTCCAATCAGTGTCACATTGCTTAATGTGGGGTCTCTACTAGCCATATAGTGCTTTTGAGAAAATTAGAGAAAAGTGCCCCCTTCCTCAGGGTGGACATGGCCCATCACCAGCGTACAGATTGATGAATAGAGCATGGCGTAGATTTCAACCCCCACTTAACCGCTTCAGCTGGTGCCCTTGTGGAGTGCACAGTCTGCACAACCACATACAACAGCACTGACTTAACTTATCCCTGGGAGATGGTTTTGTGGCATTAAGCCCAGTGTTCGGGGGAGAATTTGAGGTCCACGGGAAGGAAGCTGCTTGGCTGGGGTCACTGGAGCTGCTCAGAGCTGCTGCTGTGACTGAGATTCAAACCTTTGCCCTCTGAATCCCTGTGGGCTCTTTAGCCTCGGAGCCACATTGTCTCTCCCAAATCACTCAGCCCATCAATAAAAAGCTAAATTCAAAATGGTGACTTTGCTTCCTTGAGTTTCTCATCTGTCTCAGTTACTATTGTTAGAGTATTTCACATTTACATAGTATCCAATATGTGCTCAGTGCCTTACAAAATACAATAAAGGAACATGAAACCAAAGAACCTTGATTTTTTTAACAGAATAAATAAGAAATGACTGGTTTAAAGGGCCCTTAGCTCTTGGCTACAATGAGCTGTGGTATATTGGTTTAAGGTGATGCTATAAGCAATAGTTAAAAAAAAATTGCTCTTGTGCAAGCTGTTTTTTCTTTGCATCCCCGACAAGAAGATATTGGAGCAGCTTCAGTAATGTAAACTAGGGAGAGGTTCAGGCATGGGGCTCAAGGACCTAAGGAAGAGAAAGAAACACCCTGGAGGAAGAAAAGCACTGTTCCTTAATAAATAATAGCATTTAGCAGTTAACAAGTGTTTAATGTGTGCCTGGAGCTGTGCTAAACCCTTTACAGGCCCCACCTAAATCAATCCTTACACACCCCTGCCAGGTAAGATCTACAAATGTCATCATTTTACACTGGAGGAATCTGAAGCACAGAGAGATTACATAATGTACCCAAGGCTATGCAGCTGATGCGTGATAAGCCTGAGGTTTGAACCAAGGTAGTCTGGCTCCAGAGTCTGAGCTCTCAACTACTGTAGTATAATCGGCTCTAATACAGATGTTCCTGGTGCCCAATCCCCTGTTTTAGCAGTGGGACCCTTTGGAGTCCTGTGATTAATACAGGATATCTGGTTCTCAGACTCTTAGGGATTCCATGCTGCCTGTCTGCTTGGTGATTAGGGCTTGGTTAGCTCCAGCCTAGCTTCAAAATGGACAGTTTGAACAAGGCATATATAAAAGAGATGTTTAAGAGAAAACTCCAAACCCTGCTGGGGGACATTTCGCAGTCTCTTCTGAGTTTTAATATTCTCCAGTATAATACCATAATTACCCATATGGTATGGAAGACGGAGAGCTACTGTTATCAGGACAGAAGGACTAAATAAGCCTTCCCCTTGGAAATGGGGACCCTCCTAACTTGAAGATTCTCTCCTTTTGTGACTTTCAACTCATTAGCACAGAAGATCCAAATTTTACTGGGTTTTCAGGCACTGAATTCTCCCTTCGCAACTAGCATTGGGAAGTGCTACTATCTAGAATTGCAGGGAAAGGAGGAAAGGTAAGATTCTTTTTAGGACCATAGGAGGGCAGGGCATCAGCAGGTAGCTCCCGTTGAATTCCTGTGGAAAAGCAGTACGGAGAACTCTGACAAGCAGCAATGACTCCAGACCCAACAGTTAGGAACCCAGAGTACTCTCCAGCTTTAACTTAAGCCGTCTTAAGAAGGGCATGGCAGCAACTTGTTTTGGCTGGATCTCTGGGCTGTGATGTCACAGCAGCTGATCCTATTATTCAACCATGATCCGTACCAGCCCTCCCACCAACACCACCAATCACACACACACCCTCACAATTAGCTTTCTTGCACCGAGGCTGTTCTGTCCTCTTGAGCTCAAGGCTTGTACGGCAAAACTATCCAATGCCACAATGCCCGCTAGAAGGGAGGGGCTTGGCGATATTATGCCCACATTCACCCTGACTATACCATCTGAGAACAACTTTACTCCCTACAGCTGTAATTGATAAATAGTCTAGTAATTTCCTCCACTTAGAATCTTGCGGCTCAGCTCCAACTAAGCCAGTCAGATATTTAGAGCAGGACTTTTAGGTTCCAACATGGCATCACCTATGCCCTGATTTTGACATCCTCGATACCTTCCTCAGGATGTGCAGCAAACCATGGCTCTCACCCCAGGATGCTGCCAGGGAGGCTGCCTGAGCACCCGGCAGGAGCTGGAAAGCAAAGTGGTGCATGTAAAGGAACAAACTTGAGACAGGCCCCGAAAATTTCTGCTATTACAAAGCATATAACCTTAGATGATTCACTAAAACTCAGTTTCCTCATCTGTAAAATGGAGACTCATGAAGACCACCTACCTCATCAGATAATCATGAACATTAAGTTTGGTAAACTATAAAGGGCTAACAAGGAAAAAGGGGGATACACATCACACAAAGTTTTGCTCCTATGGGACATATAGGAGTAAGGAACAAATAGATTTTTTAAGTTGCAATGCTAATTCTTTTTTCCACTTAGGAGAGTGGCAGAGGCAGAGTGTATCTTCTTCAAAATTTCCTTCCCAGGACACAATCCCTCAATCCCAGACCCTTTCCCATAGTGCTTAAAAAGTACAATCCCAATCAACAGCGCCTAGTACCTGGCATGTACAGTTGGCCTTTTATATCCACGGGTTCCTCTTCCGTGGATTCAACTGACCTTGGATAGAAGATGTAGTTAGACCTACGATAGCTGTGTCTGTACTGAACATGTACAGACTTTTTTTCCTGTCACTATTCCCTGAACAATCAGCATTTACATTGTATGAGGTATTATAAGTAACCTAGAGATGATTTAAAGTATACGAAGGATGTGCATAGTTTATATGCAAGTGATGCGCCATTTTGTAGAAGAGACTTGAGCATCTACAGATTTTGGTGTCTACAGGGATCCTGGAACCAATCCCCAACAGTTACGGAGGGACAACTGTAGTAGAAATTTGCTAAATATTTGTTAAACAATTATCCTTTCTATTCAACAACAACAAGTTGAGAATTTGACTAGACATGTCACAAAGCATTACATTCTCAGGGACACCTTAAAATTTGTAACCCAATCCCTCATCCAGGGCCATAGGGCCCCACATCGGCTCACTTCCCTCAAGAAAGCAAGAAGCACAGCTCCAGACAGACAGAACATCCTGCTTCTCTCCAAACCTGCCATGTCCCTTCCTTTGCACACGTTGTCTTTGCTCTCCCTCCTCCATCTCCGTCAAGATCCAACTCATGTCATCTCTACAAAACTTCCCCAACTTCCCTGGACTAGCAAGTCACTTCTGTCTCCTTTCCCCACCCCACTCCCCAGCGAGCTATCATAGTGCTTGGTGACCGTGTTCCCCACCAGACTGTAATTATCCGTGTGTGTCTGTACCCCGCCAGAGCTAGCAGCATCATAAACACAATGTGTGGCACAGGGACCCCACACTTATTTATTGGAGGAACTAGCCCTCTCTGTCCTTTTAGGAAGAGCAGGAAATGGGAAGCCAAAGGAAAAATCAGAGGGAACCAAGTAACCAACTACTTTGCTGATAGTTCACACTCTCATTCCTCAAGAATACTTTTGCGGACAGCCCGCCCCCCCCCCATTCCTTTACCTCCAGAAGTAATCTTGCAAAGCATAGGATGAATTGCCCATGAGTAGGAGAACTTCACAAAGAGCAAGTCCCCCTTGACCTGATCCCTCTACCCACCTCCAGGCTGATTCACGATAGTTAAAACTTCTGAAACTGAATAGCCGGGTTTAAATCCTAGCTCTACTAATTACTAGCTGCGCAACTATAAGCAAGGTATTTAATCTTTCTTTGCCTCAGTTTTCTGATGCATCAAATAGTAGTAGTGACATCACAGAAAGTGGGCAAGGGTTGCAAGAACTAAGTGATACAATCTATGTAAAGTGCCTGGCTCCTGGCATCTGATAAGCACTCCATAAACAGTAGCGGGCTTATAGACAGTCCAACCTGACAGAAGACAAACCCATTCTATTTAAGCCTTCAGAGGGCTGGATTGGTTCCAGGACATCCTGGGCAGGGAGAGGGTGTTGTGGCCACTCTGGGGTTCTGTCTGAAGGCTCAGACAACTGGTGTCATCGACCTTTGGTTCTCCTCTGGGTCCATGGCTCACCAGCCACGGCTCTAGCCTGAGCAGCTTATCTTCTCAAGGCCTTATGTCCCCAGTAGGGCTGGCAGTATGCACTGCCTCACGAGGGGGTGCCGAAAAGATCAATTTGTGCTAGCAAAGTGCTTTAGAAATGTAACATGCTAAATATTAATGGGTCTCTATGAGTGTCGGGAAATGTGCAATCTGAACTCTGCTCAGGGCAAGCTGGAGGTGGGGAGAGCAATTCTGGGCAGACCGATCGCCACATCCTTGGTCTAATTGGAAGGTGATGCTGATGAGGAGGGAGTGCAGCAAGCGTCCGGGGGCTGGGCAGGGCCACGGAGTGGCAGCTCTGGAGGGAAGCATGCCTGAGGAAGCACCTCATCCACAAATAGACAGAAACCTGGGGTGTGTCTTGGGCAAACCCAGAAAAGTCCTTGTGTTTCTTTACAAAAAGCAAACGCAATCTCACTGCCTGCTGCTCTCTCTCGCTCATTCCTCAGTTCTGAGGAGGACAGCAAGCGCTGTGAGGGGCTGTTGGCCTTCTGAGTGCTTGTCCTGTCTTCACCTCCCAACTCTCATGGGTAGGGTGATTAGTAGATATTTCATTAACCTTAGCCGGAACTCTCTATCCAAAATCTTTAGTGTGGCCAGACATCAGGGACTCCCTGCACATGCCATCGCTGAGCAGCTCTGGAGAAAGGCATGCCTTAGGATACCGATCAGCTGTCACCTCTTCCAGGAAGACTTCTTTGACGCAACTGGTTTGAGTGGGGAACTCCTCTTCGGGGCATCTGTAATACTCTGCACTCGTTCGTAAGAGCATGTAACAGACACTCTCAGAGCTCCGCCCACATTCTCTTGGCATCATCGTTTCCTACTCACCCATGACTTTCTCCTGCCTGTGGCCAAGCATGTGCAGACCAGAAGGTGGGAGTTAATGGGCAAACACCCTAGATTCTCACCCTCAGATGGGACAACACTAAGACAGCTTCTACACTATCTCTGAGAGATCCGCAGTGGGGTTGAGCCCCAGTTGCCCACAGCGGTAACCTGCTCATTAACACACCCTGTACTGGTTTCCTTTCCTTCCCTGTCTCAGCTTCTCGTTCCTTTACTGGTACTTCCTGGCATCACTGCCTGGGACTGCTTCTGGGGCACCTGAGCTAAGACCGGACTCACCCTGCTGTGCCTCTTTCTCACTAGACATAAGCTGCTTACAGGAGGAGACTGTGTCTACTTCATCTTTTTATCCTCAGTGTTTTGCATCATGCCTAGAATATAAGTACTCAGTAAATATGTGTTGAATGAATGAATCAATGAAAGAACGAGTCAGTATGAGGGTCAAAGGATGATTTAATGTTATCTTGCACTTACTGAGCTCATATATTCCCGCCCTATTCTCAATATCAGCCCAGGAATAAGGGATTCTGCCCCAGGGCTTAGAAGGAAAACAAATGCCTATAATAACTGAACTTTCCAGATGTGGTCAAAACTAGATTGCACACTCTGACAGTCAGCCTGCATCCCAGGCTGGCTGCCCCAGAGAGAGCCCTGTGTGTCTCCTGCAGCTTTGGCCTCAGGGAATTCATCACCCGGGGTAGGACAGTAGCTTCTGCTGTGTATAGCAGCAAATGCTCTTTCTCTTCCTGCCAGCCCCTCGGGCCTCTCTCTTTTCTGTTCTTCACATTAAAGAAATAACCCGGCTGGCTATTTTTCATGCATTTTCGGCATTGCTGCCTTTCTTCCTGACTTTTTACTTTCTCCGTGCTCAAAGAAAGGAAGATCTATAAGAAGAGTGTCCAAAAAGCTGAAGCTGAGGATGAGCCAGTGTTCCAGGAAAAGCTAAAAGCAACAAAAGAGACTCAATCACTATGTTTGGAGGAGAACATCAAAAAAAGGCTAAACCCACTGTTCCACTTTTTGTGGGAAAGTGGAATGCGCATGTCACTGAGGAAGAGGTCAAACTATTCCAGGTCTGGCTTTTTCTCACCTTCCTTAGTCTTCACAAAGTGTTGGAACTAGAAATTGTATGGTGATCAATATGAGAGTGCGTAGAATCCCAGCAGAGGGAAAGCACCTGAGCAATTTACAGCGAGGTCTCATCATACAAATTCTACTATCAAACAGAGAGAAAGGGAGAGAGAGAATGAGTGAGCGATTACAATTTAAATAGTCTGGTACATACTTCCTGCCTTTCCACCCATGAAGGTATGCCCCGGTATGAACATGACATAGCAGATAATAAAATAATTGCTAATAGTGATTGAAATACTATGCACCAGGTGCTATTCTAAGAACCTCAGATACATTAATGAATTTGGTCCTCAATACAATCTTATGAGGCAGGTCTATAATTATCCCACTTTACCGATGAGGAAACTGACGCATGGAGAGGTTAAATAACTTGCCTGTAGTCTCATATGGTAAATGAGTAAGGGTTAGAGCCAGGATTCAAAATTGGCCAGGCTGGCTCTGGCACCCATGCTCAAAACCACTTGGCTATCCTGGGGCACATAAAACTGCTGTTCTCTCAGTCAGCCTCTGTTCCCAAACACCTTCTGTAGGAAAAGCACCTAACCAGGGTAAGAGTGATTCAGGTGTTCAGAGATCCATATTTTTCATACCACAGGGCTGCTAATGCAAACAATTCCTTGGGTACACAACTACAGAATCAGTAATCTGTTGTGATGATAGCGATGTTCGAGGAAAATTCCAGCGACCTGTCAATTCTACCTTACCATGCTGACTTGAGAATGTAGCCTCATTCTAGAAGAGAATTCTCTGTGCATGCAGTTTGTCTAGGTTTCTAGGTGGAAAATCTCCCAGAGAGCTGAAAGAACTGGCAGATCTTAGAGTCACAGTCAACATCTCTGAAAAATTATAAAGAGGAGGAAATATCACAGGATTTCAAATGACAAACTATTTGGGCTCATTTTCCAAAAGGTTGGACTTGTTTCTAGAAACTACAGACAAGTACACTAGATATTAACATCACCTGCTGCTAGATTTTTAGAATAGCTTATCAAGAGGGTTAACTCATTCATTCACCCTGCAAGTATTTATTTGGTACTTGTCATGCACCAAGCTCTGTTCTTGGCACTGAGGACACAGCAGTGAACAAAGCAGACAAAATCCTGCCTTCATAGAGTCTCATTCTACTGGGAGGCTGACAGTTATTAAGCAGACAGATGAATTTAGGAAGTAATAAATGCCATTAAGTAAGGATGGCAGGGTACAGGGATAACAAGTGACAAGTTGTGGGGAGAGGACTTTAGGTCTCTGTGTACAGCTGAGTGTGTGAGGGAGCAAGCCATGGGGAGCCCCAAGGAGGAGGGGTCTCAAGAGGGGACAACCAGTCCAACAGCCCTAAGATAGGTATCTTGCAGGGTCAAGGGACAGCAAGAAGGTAAGTGTGACCAGAGAGGAAAACTTTGAAAGCTCATGTGGGCAATGAGAGGTGGCCAAATGCCAGATAGTTAGTACAGGATCCTATGGGCCACTGCAAGGATCTTAGGTTCATTTCTTAGTGTGACAGGAAGCCTTGAAGAGTTTTGAAGAAGAAGTAACGTGACCTGATTCGATTTTTAAAGAGATAACTCTGGCTGCTGCATAGACATGAGAACAGGCCATCTCTGCTCCCTTCATTGGAAGTAACTCCCTTTCCCTCTTGTGCTTCCACAATATTTAGCCCATGTCTTCATTACATGGAGCATGTGTTTGCTCTTTTTGGGTTTCCCCCCACTGGGGTGTAAGTTCCTTGGAGACAAAGTCTGAACTTGTTTGTCCTGCTCCCCTGCCTTGATTACCCCCATGGACTACTCATGCCCACCCACACATGCCTAGAATAGCACCAGGCAAAGGAAATGCTCAATAACTCTGGAAAATGACTAACATTTCAATGACACACGTTTCAGCTGAAAAAGGGGAACTTTTAATCAGAGCAGTCAAAAAACCGAATGGATCCAGGCACAGTGACTCACACCTGTAATCCTAGCATTTTGGGAGGCCGAAGCAGGAGGACCACTTGAGGCCAGGATTTCGAGACCAGCCTGAGCAAGAGTGAGACGCCGTCTCTATCCCCCCATCCAAAAAACCCGGAAAACCAGCCGGGTGTGGTTATGCGTGCCTGGGACTACTCCAGAGGCTGACATAGGAGGATCTCTTGAGCGCAGGAGTTTGAGGTTGTTGTGAGCTATGATGATGCCACTGCATGTACTCTAGCCCAGTGATAGAGTGAGACCATGTCTCAGAACAAACACACAAACAAACAAACAAACAAACTGAATGGCCTGCCTTCAAAAAACAAAGGTCCTAGTTGCTACAGAAGACATTCAAAACCCCCAATCTCTTTCGAGAAATGTTGTAGCCTGGAGATTTAATCATCAGACAGATGGTTGTACCTTTTAAGGATCTTTGTAACTCTGAGATTTTATAATTCTAAGAATAATGTTTAAGTCATGAAAAATTATAGGACTTGGTTCATATAAGAGTTTGCATAATCCACCCCAAACCAGCCATGGTCACTTTTCACAGACTTCTCCCTGATTCGAAATGCCTTGATTTCTGTCCTGCCTAAGGAAGTGCTTTGTCAACTGGGTAAAACTCCTTTTCACCTTTCAAGACTCGCCTGAATGTCGCTGTGCATGCTGGCTTGTACTCTGAACTAGTGAGATCAAGATGAAGTACTATGTACACTCTGGGCACCACCATTTGAGAGGAATGTAGACACACTGGGGCATGATGATCACAGGAGGCTAACCAGAGAGTGAGGATCAGAAAACCCAACACTAGAAGAAATAGCTGGAGGCACTTAGAAGATTTCCTCTAGAAAAAATAAAAATTGGGTAGGGGTGGGGTGGGGTTGGAGGGGTAGAAAGCACAATGGCATCTTCAAGTGTTTGAAGGGCTGTCCCATGGCATAGGGAGAACCTTATTATATGCTGTCTAGAAAGCAGGATTAGGACCCATGAGAAGAAATTACAAAGAGAAAGATTTCTGTCCTGCCTAAGGAAGTACCTTCTCCACGCCTTAGCCCAGGAGCTTTCCTGTGGTAGGAACACACTGCATTTTAATAAAATTGGAGGTTTAACAATTTGAGCCATTCAGCAACAAAAACGGGCTCACAAAGCCTCTAGCGCAGCTCTCCAGAAAGCCAGAGAAGGGAGTCCTACTGGAATGGTGTTAGATTGCATTAGATCAGGAAAGCAAAAACCTTCACGTTGAACACCAGCCATGACTGTTCGGTAGCGGCTACCTGGAACAGCAGTGAGAACACTTTGAGGCTGCATCCGTGCTCAGCGAGCACGTGGATATCCATAAGCCATGTCTGCTGTGGGTAGAGGAGTAGAGAATGGCAACAAGAACGCCATTCCCACTACCTACGCACTCTTTCAACTCCCCACTGCATGCTCCTCTGTTGCAATATGATTGAATATTGGGCCTCTGGTGGCCCAGGTCCAGTTGTTGGCATGAGATTCAATAAAGTGTCTCCTGGTCTTCCAAACAGGTACACATCATCATATTCTACAAAATCAGTGTGGAGCCTCCACCCATGGGCCCCGTGGCTTTCAGATCTGCTCAGAGACCTAGGGCAGCCGGCATTGATTCTGTTTGTTTCCTTGGAAGGAACAGTATTGATCTACCGCACCGTGAAACCTGCTCCTGGGTTGCCTAGTTCCAACAAGCAATTCCCTTGTCTTCGGTGGCCATTTCAAAGTTCCCCAGGCACTCTGCTTCTGTTTGGCTCAGCCTCCAGCTAACAGACGTCTTGTGCTGGGGACCAGCGACCAGCCCGCCATTTGCTCTGTGTCACCGTCATTTCCCACCTTCAAACAAAGCTGCCCTGGACAGCCACCTCCTCAGCGCTGGGCACTCAGAGAGGGCTGGCTCCTCACCTCAGCCTGGTGTGGACAACAGATGAACAGACCAATCAGCAAGTCCAGGATGGGCAATGCTGGCGCAGAAAGGTGCAACCGAGGCTGGGAGATGGTGGAGGAGGGTGGGAGGGATGGGGCTGGGGAGCTGCTGGCGGTGCTCTGCTGAGGGAGGAGTTTCTCGAATGAGTGAAGACCTCTGCTAAAGTAGCGAGTACAATGTTACAGTTTGAAAGTCACCCCTAACGACCTGACAAGTTCCTAAGATTGGTCAACAAAGTGTGAAATCAGGGCCAGCGCTGGACAAATGGTGAGGCAGATAAAGTTTGGCATTTCTCTCCCTCATACCTGGATACTTCTTCAGGCCCAGGAAACGGTCCCTTCCTCTAACCACAGCCTACCCCAGCAGAGGGCGCCCTGAGCCCTTGTGCTGCCCCTCGGAGCTCAGGGCTTGCTGTTCAGGGTCCTACCCCGGCCCTACCTCATCTAAATTTGGCAGAACTCCAGATACGCGGGCTCCGGCCCTCAAAACTGATCTTCCCCATATGCTTATAGCACCATTATTCACAATAGCCAAAAGGTGGAAGCAACTTAAGTATCCAACGACAGATGAACAGAGACACAAAACATGGTGTACACATACGATGGTGTATTATTCAGCCTTAAAAAGGAAGGAAATTCTGACACCTGCTACAACATGGATGAACTTTGAGGACGTTATGCTAAGCGAAATAAGCCAATCACAAAAGGACAAACACTGTATGATTCCATTTATATGCGATACCTAGAGTAGTCAAATCCACCGAGACAGAAAGCAGAATGACGGCCGCCAGGGGCTGGGGAAAGGGAATAACGGAGAGCTGTTTAATGGGGACAGTTTCAGTTTTGCAAGATGCAAAACGTTCTGAAGATTCGCTGCACAACAATGTGAATATACTTAGCACTATTGAACTGTGTGCTTAAATGGTTCAAAAGGTAAGTTTTATGCTGTATGTATTTTTCCATAAGTAAAGAAACTTTTAAAATCACAAATACAAAAATAAACAACCAATAATAAAAATCCCTGATCTTGCCCTTGCACCATTCTCTAGAACTGTGCACAAGCTTCTGACAGGAGCTGGCTTTACAAGTCCTTTCGTCTGAGAGTCTGATTCTGTGAGCTCTGCTAGCAGAGGCCAGTCCAGACAACAAACCAATGGTGCTAAACAGGTGACAACGGGATAAACTCCAGAGCTGGAGACTAAGAGACAGCATCCTCCTGTCAGTGTTTTAACCCTGGATGTCGCTGTGCTGAAAGCCAGATCTACTCTAGAACTTCTCAATTATAAAAGTCAATAAATTCTTTTTTTCCCTTAATCTTGTTTGAATTGGGTGTATGGACCTTGCAATAAAGAATCCTGGCAAATACAGTCATTCATTTCAGTGCGAATGTTTTCCATATGTGTTTCACCTTATGACATTGACTATTTTTCAGAGTACACAAAATGTATTCTGCACGTCTTTGTATGCAGTGCACCAAGACACAGCATAAAAATATGGAGAGAAAGAATTAGAAAAGCCAGTGTTTATCCTTAAGGGACATTCTAATGGAGGTGTAGGGTTGGGGGAAGGGAAGAATTTCATTTCAAGAGTATTTTTAAATTTTTTCCTGTATGCCAGATGTTTTCACAAGTAATTGCAATTAATTAGCACGAACCTAAAAAGAAGCTATTGTTTTTTCTACTTTATAGATGAAATTATAGTTCAGAGAGGTTAAACAACATGCCCAGGACCACCCAGCTCTCAAGAGGTAGAACAAGGCTTCAACTTGAGGCCTCTATCTCCAAGGTAAGTGTCCATGCCACTGCGCCATCCTGCCTCCCAGACAGGAGATAAGACAAGCTTAAGAATACGATAAGGAAAAGACCAGAATTCGTACCTTGATCCGTTCAGAAAATACTTATTTGGTGTCTGCTATTCACTAACATTTGTGACAATAATTCTTAAACTAGTATACACGACATAAATGTAAAATATTATCAACATGTGCCAGGCACCACACTAGGCGCTGCAGAAGGAGGGACATAAAGATGAATAAAATAGCCTTTTTCCTAGGGGCATACAATAGAGTAGATCTAGAAATATTTCATGGCAAAGTATGATTAATGGCACAAGGGAAGTTCAAAGTGCTGTGAGAGTTCTAAGCAGGAAATGTTTACAACTGAATGAAGGAGCCAGAGAGACTTCACGGAAGAAAAGTGTATCAGGTAAGTGTGTATACATGTGCTGATGATGATACACCTGTAGGATTTTGGAAGGAATGAACAAGAAAAGGAAGGGGGAGGGAAGGAAGGAAGAGAAAGAAAGAGAGAGAGAGAGGAAAAAAGGAAAGAAGAAGGGAAGAAATCAGGGAGGGAGGGAGGGGAGGAGAGGGGAGAAGAGTAGAGGAAAGGGAAGAAAGGAAAAAGAGAAAAGAAAGGGAGAGAGGCAGGGAGGGATGAGAAAGAGGCCTGCAGCCGCAGCCTCGTCCTGAGGTGCAGGCCATGGACTGGAAGCTTCTAACCTTCCTCTCCAGAGATGCTCTCTTAGGGCAACACATCCTCTGGATTATTCACTCATCTACTCTTACTTGTCACTTCAAAATAACTCAAATTATTACTTGATCCAGTAACCCCCACGTCTTACAGAAGGAACCTTGTAATTATAAAATTCTAGAGGTTTTTAACTTCAGTGGGATTAATACACTTTGGGAGTTTGCTCAACTGCAGACCCTCTAGGCCCCAGAGATTCATTTTCAACAGCACTGGTTGGAGTCCTGGGAATTTGCATGCTTTGAAGCCACTCAAAGCAAGACCTTGCTGCAAGTGTTCTGAGGACCACACTTTGAGAAACACTGCAGCCTAACCTAGTTGTTTCACAGGTAAAGAAGCAATGGCGTCCCAGAGAGGTTAAGACTTGTTTGAGGCCACACAGCTACATAGTGAAAGATCCAGGCCTGTGGACCCTTGGTCCGTTGCTTTTTTCCCCACTGGCCTTGATTGGTACACAGCCCAGAGTTTGCCTAAATATTGACATTGGTATTGTAGGAATATCCACATGGACCATGCTCTGGGAACCATAGCTCTGAGTCATCCAAGGGTATAAGATTTCAAATAGCTTCTCTCAGATTCCAGTGTTAACTTACACATAGTTAGCACTAAATAAATATTTGTTGACTTAGTGAATCCCTGGTTGCCGCTTATGAAAAGCAAAAAATAAAGAGAGGGAGGTTCTAGTGAATCTGCAGATAAAAGAATAAGACTCTTCTCAGCTGCCATCTTGTGGCATCTCTTCATAAGTTTGCCCTTGATTCAGGCTAATTGAATGAGTATTTAATGAGCACCTACCATTTTCAAGGCCTATGATTTGTGCTTAGGGGATACAAACATAAAAGTTAGCTTTTCTGTTCTGATGAGTGACACGGGAGTGACACATTATAGGGCTCAAAAAAGGAAATACTTATTTGGGGAAATCAGAGTATGCTTTATGGAGATGGTTTTGAGATGGGTCATGAAGGATGAGTAGAATTTTAACAGGTGAAATGTGAAGGGAAGTTGGTCCAGGTGGCAGCAAGGTGTGGAAGAACTGGTCAGTAGTTCAGTTTGGCTGCAGCTTGGGCCCCAGGGAGAGGGTAATGGGATTATAAAACCAGAAAGATAATGGAAAGACCTTGTGGTGGAGGACTTAGATTTAGAATGGAAAGTTGGAGCCAAATCTAAAACCTACTGAGAAATCATTAAAAATGTTTGACTGGTCTGATGTTTCAGAAAGATGTTTCTGAGAAGGGTGTTGTATAGGGTGATCAGAAGCTGGGAGAGCTGGGAGGCAGGCAGACCGGCTGGGAGGATGGCCAGTTGGAGAGACAGGTAAGGAAGATGAGGATGCACCAGAGGCAGAGGTGTGAGGTCACAGCAGCTGAGTGGCTGAAGGGTCTAAAGGAGAGAAGGATGTGGCTAACTCAGAAGTTTCAAACTTGGGTGACTGAATAATCAGATATAGGGAAGTTGGGAAGTGAGGTTGATTTGGCTTGGGTGGTGATGGCAAAAATTTTGGTGTGAAACATGTTAAGATTAAAGTTTCATAAACCATCCAAGTACAGGCACTCAGCAAAAAGCTAGCAGCGCTGGCATTGAAGGTGAGGAGACACATGTTAGCTAGGGGTACAGAGGAATCACAGATGTGATCATGGAAGCTGTTGGAATGGGTAGAAGCGATGAGTGAAGAGGGTTATAATGGTTATGTGTTCGAATTGCAAGTAACGGAAATCCCTGCACATTATGGTTGAAATAAAGCAAGGAATTTATTGGCTCATGTAACTGAAAAATCCAGTGGAGTGGGCTTCAGGCATGGGTCAGTTGGCGATCTGGATCAATTATGCTTCACTTCTCTAAACTCTGCTTTGTTCTGTGTTTTGGCTTCATTTTCATGCTGGATTCCCTCAAGGTTGTAAAATGGTAGCCAGGAGCAATTAGGTTCACATGCTTTGTCATTTATACCCAAGAGGAGAGAAAGAACTAGTTTCCCTCAACTATCAAACAAAAGCCTTGAGCTTTGCTCTAATTGGCTTACTAAAGGTCACATGTACATGTCACATGGTTACTACGGCTCTGGTCCGGTTTTCCCTGAGCCACCACTATGGTGGGAGGAATGGGTTTATACTAATGGACTTAGCACGGTCACAGCTCACCGCTAGGATCCGCTCCACCCAGTTCTCCTGGCGGCTCCACAATTGGGCGCTAGAGATCAGTTACAGTTCACTAAATAGTCCCTAACCAGATTCTTATAGAGGTACGATATTGGGAGGGACTCTAAGGAAATTGCACTGCCTGGAACCCTAGGTGGGAAAATATTTCCATGAAGACACAATAACCAACAAGGCCACAGGGACGATGATAACTGATAAAGGGTCATTTGTTTGGATGATTAAGAAAATTATTGGTGGCCTTGAGATGACAGCTTTAGTTGGGTGTTGGTCGTCAGTGAAAGAGAGCATAAGGTTGAGAAGGAACTGGAAGATGACAAGGTGAAGTGTAGACTCTTGTTTCAGAAAGATGGACAATGATGGAAGAAGAGAGCAGTTCAGAGGGAGAAGGAGACGTCACCAGTCGCTTTTAGCAGGGAGACTTGTGGGTATTTGCAGGCTGAGGTGAGAGGGCAGAAGAAGAGGGGAGAGATGGGTGATACGAAAAGAGTGGGATAACCACGGCGGCATGGCGTTGAGGAGAGAGTGAGGTCAAATATGTAGGCAGGGAGGTTTGTTTGGAGAGCACATTGGACCCCTCTTCCCCAGAGATCAGCCTAGGAGGGGAGCCAGGGTGAAAACAGAAATGTTGATGTGAAAGGGAATTGAGGAAACTCAGGGACGTGCCTATAACTTTCTCAGTAAAATCAATTCTGGAAGCTGAGAGTTGCTGGTTGCCCCAAGCAGGCCCAGAAGATTTGGAACAGCCCCTGGGGGATTCATTAGGAGGCTAGAAAACATGAATAAGAAGACTGGAGAATTGCAAATTAGTATAGTCTTTCCAAGAGCAGCCTGGCACCTTACAACAAAAGCCATAAAAGTGTTTCTAGCCTTTGACCCAATAATCCCTCTTCTGGGAATATATACCATGAAAATAACTGAAAAGGAAATATTAATATAAGCTATTTGCAAAAAGATGTTTATTGCTACCCTGTTCATAATAGGGAAAATCCTGGAAGACACCCAAATGCTCCATGATTGGGGAATGGTAAAGCGGATTCTGGAACATTAATATGATGGAATATTATATAATCATTACGAATGATAAATATGAGTACTCTGTCAATATATGAGAAAATGTATACAGAAAAATGTTAGGTGAACAAGGTAGAGTATGAAATAGGATGGCTAAGTTGATTTCTATCCTGCAAAATGATGCTTATACAATGGCATGGTTTATAAAAGGTCACTGAATTGTGTAAATCGTTGGTGTGAGGAGGTGAAGAGATTTTTTTCCCCTTTAGAAAATTGTTTAAATACACATTTTTTAAAGAGTTGGCAAGCAGCTAAGCCAGTCAGCACGCATTTGTAGGAATGCTGATCTGCAGGACGCTCAGCCGGCTCCCTTTGCAGGGAAAGAAAGGAAGAGTGGGGGACATTCAGAGCCAAAGACAGTTAAGGCAGTGAGTCATGAAGGCAGGGGTCACCAAGAGATGACCACGTTCTTTGCTGAAATGGCTTATGATATTGCAAGCTTCATGGGGAGGGGAGCAGGGACAGAATAGCTAATGGGACCCTGGAAACTGGGAGGATGGGAGAGACTGCAGACCCCAAGGGAGGTGGAGAGTTGTGCTAATGGAAGTGAATGAGTGGGAGCTTTGGGCTCCTGGGAGTGCCGTTACAAAACCAGGGGTCTTGGGGCCGATGAGGCAAACTGAAGGGATAGTTAAGGGGGTGGGTGGATAGAGGTCCCTGGAGGAAAAGAGGTTGAGAGACAGTGATATTAGGTAAACATGTCTGGAATGGACAGAAAAGTGCAGTAAACACAATGGCCATTCATTCATTTATTCACCCAACAAATACTTACTGAACTCCTATTATGTGCCAGGCACTGTTCTAGACACTAAGGAATCGACAGTGAACAAAACAGACGGTGTGATTTGTCCCACTGGGGGGCCCTGCACCATACTTCCTTTCTGTTGCAGGTCCCAGCATGTGGTTGGTGTTCGGTTACCTTTTGTTAAATGAAAGCAGAAATGAGACAATTCAATGTCCACTCAGTATCGGGCCCTGGGGGCACATGGAGGGGAGGGCCTGGGGCCCAGCGGCCTGGCCCGGGGGTCAGAGCAGTTGGGGAATTGCTGCCCAAGGAGGTGGGCTCAGTAGAGACGGAGGGGCTGGGTTCAGAGAGGAGAAGAGACACAGTACCATCCTTTCTAGAACCAGATGGAAGAACGAGAAATTGATGCAGGGATAGAATATATTAAGATGGGAAGTGTTATATTTGAGAAAGTATTCATGGAATGTTCTTGGTGTTTTCCTAGAGGTCATTCTTTCACCATTTACTACGCATCTACCTAGGTGCATGGCTCTTGACTAGGGATTTGAGTGCCTGTAGAGTTGAGAAAAACTCACTGCTGTTCTCAGAAAGCTTAAGTGCTTGTAAAATCAGAGTTGGTCCTGAGAACTGGGGCTTAGGGAGAGAAGAATGACTGCTGAATCCCCCAGCGTAGGAAGAAGCTATGACAATGGCCCAGGGCTCTTTCCGCTACCAGAGTTATCTGAAACCTGGGGAAGAAAGAGGAACCTTGTCCGGTGCCGGTTTCCAGGGCTCGGGCAGAGGTGGGAGGCACAGGGCGAACTGGGATGCGGGAGAGGAGGAGGCTGGAGTGCTGACTGCACAACAGGCTGGCGAGGCCTCGGGAGGGAAGGGCCAGAAGGGGCTGCTGGACTGGGGAGAGTGAGAAGGGGGGTCTTGGAGGGTAATTCAGGAAGGTGACAGAGGCATTTCTCTTGGTCCTCCTCACTGTGTCCAGAAGAAAATGGACCGAAGACCTCAGAGTGGGTGGTGTGCTGCCCTGGAGGCAGAGAAAGCCGGAGCCACATAGATGGGGAAGGGACGAACTGATGGCACTGGCCCAGGAGCTAAATGCCACCACAGGCCTCGGGGTTCATTCATTCAGTCAACAAACCTTTACTGGGCTCAGACAGTTCTGGTTTCTGATTCTTGCTTTGCCACATACTAGCCATGTGCCCTTGGACAGATAGATCACTTCACTTCTCCAAGCCTCAGTTTCCTCATCTGTGAAATGGGCATAGCAACCTGGAAGGGTTATTGTGAGGATTACACAATGTGTAGCAAGGACCCCCAGAGTGCTGAATAAACCCTCAGGACAGGTGAGCTATTATTTTTATTAGAACGATGCTTAGTTCGGGGGGGATACAAAGAGGAAGAGAATACAGCTCTCCTCCCCTTCCTGCCAGAACTCCCTGCAATCAGGGGAAACAGAGATACAAACAAGGGATGACAACCAACCAGAACACAGTGTGTCGTTGTTAAAACAGTAGCACGCCTGCTGTGGGAGCCCGTCGGAGCGAATAATTAGTTCTGCCTGTAGAGGTCAGGGGAGGCTTCCCTGAGGAGGGGACATTTGAGCTGGACCATTAAATGGATCACCTGGCAGGGAAGAGGGGAGAAGCGTTGCAGGCAGAGCAGCCGCCTTAAGCAGATGCAGGGAAGCGTGCAAGGGCAGCGCGAGATCAGAGAAGAGAGACTAGGCTGCCAACCTGCAGCCTGGCAAGGGCAGGGGGGCCTGGAGGGGCGTTTGGGGCCAGACTGGCAAGGGCTGAGTGCTGGGCTGTGTGCAGAAATGCGCTCCTGCCACAGCGGGAGATCTCTCAGCGTTTGGCAGGAGAGGTGGCTCTGGTGGGAGGAAGGATGGAAGGAAGGGGGCCGGAGCAGGTGCAGGGAGACCAGGCCCTGCCCCCTGCAGCCCCGCTGCAGCGCTGCACCCCAATGGTCTCTTGCCTGGGGGTCCAGGGCCCCCTGCAGCAGAGAGTCATCACTGGGACCCGCGGCACCCAGCTGCTGCTGCCACGGCCGGGAGAGGGCCCTCAGGCACACAGTGCCAAGACACTGAGGGTCCAAAGTCCCTCACCTATCATTTTGGGGGTGCTCTGTGGGCCCTGCACTGGTGTGGGGCTGACAGGAGGCAGCCTTGGTCTCTCACGGGAGGACTGAAAGGACAGTCCCCACCTGTTAAGTTGACTTTCCTTTTCAGAAAGAGCTTTGCTGATGAAGAGCGATAAGTGTCTTTCACTGGTGAGGAAAGGATTTTAATAACGTCTGCCGATGACGCCTGCCCTGCTCCACTGAGATACAGAGTCTCATTCTTCTTCCCTTTAATAACCCGGCGCGGCTGCACTGTGGAGGGGCTGGCGCTGGCTCTTTCTCGCCCCAGTGGTGCGCCACCTGCCCCTCTGTCCCCAGCTTGGGTCGTCTCCTGTTTCCTGGGTCCCCCTCTCTGCCCTACTGTCAGGTTCCCTCTCACCTTCCTTTTCTTCTCTCCCTCGCTCCTCATTTCTCCAAGAGTCATGGGCTGGGAGGGACCTTATTGATAGGAAACTTGGTCCAAAGAGATGCATGGGTGGGCCAGCAGGGGGCGAACCCCTTGTCACTTTGGCGGTGAGCCCACAGGCCAGAGAGCTTGCCAAGGAGATTGGTGTTGGCAGACAAAATGTGGTTCTCAGACTTCAGTTTGCCTTAGAATCACCTGTGGAGCTTATTAAAAACAGAGTTCCAAACCCTGCCTGAGCTTCTGCTTTCTAGGTCTGCAAAGAGCCCCCAAAATTGCAGTTTCCACAGGCCCCTCAGGAGACCCAGGCAGGAGGCTGTCAGCCACTCCAAGAAACCCAGAGGTGAGGGTAGACAAGTTCCGGCCTCGGATTCTCCTGCTAACCCCATTCAATAACCTTTCTTCCACCTCCACCTATTTCTCAACAGTTCACATGTACAAGTCCTGAGCCATTTCGGTGGTTTGGAAACTTAAATCGTATGCTGTGCTGAAGTTGCTTGTGTAGTAACAGCAGGTAACATTGAGCATACGTGTATGGGAGACTTGGGTAAGCGCTTTACGTGCTGCTCGTTTCGTCCCCCAGTGATGCTGTGAGGTCGGTGTTATTATCCCCTCCATTGCCCTCATGTGACTTGCCCAGGGACTCCAGGGACCGAGACCTGAGCTGACATTTGCCAAGCCCGTGCCCCCACCCCACTCCACACTGCTATCAGAACAAGCACATTGGAGGCAGGTTAAAGGAAAGGAGACGTGGGGAGAACTGTCATGCAAACTTCTTTCTCCCGTGAGATGTTCAAAGGAAAACAATCCTCAAGAGAAAATGGCTGTTTTCCCAATTGTCTCCCTTCCCCGGGCCTTGCTGTTCCTCCTAAATAACACTCTCTCCCCCTCCACCACCTCACACCCCTAAACTCAACTCGCAAACTACCCACTTGGCCGCCATTCTCTGGGGCTCCTGCCTGTCACATGTAGATTCCATTTGATGCCCTCTCTCCTTCAGCCCTTACGCCAAACCCTGGTGACTCTCTGGTCTTCATCCCTTGATTACTTTCTGGCCTCCATACTGGTCCCCACTACCACCACTGCTTTGTGCCTGAAAGATTTCCCTCATTACCTTCCTAGCTAGAATTCAGTCCCCCAAACTCCAATATTCTTGGTTATGTACTGTCAGTTACATCTTCCTAAACCCTCTGCTGTCATCTTTCTTTGTTTATTTATTTATTTATTTAGAGATGGGGTCTTACTGTGTTGCCCAGGCTGACCTCAAACTCCTGAATTAAAGTGACCTTCCTGCCTCAGCCTCCCAAGCAGCTGGGACGACAGGTGGGCACCACCACACCTGGCTTGCTGCTGCCATCTTGCATGCCCCCACGTAACCATTGGCTCAGCCTTGCCATGCACACCAAGTCTGAAACCCCTGGCTCTTCAACCCATGCCTCCCTGCTTCAGCAGAATGAATTCTCCTTTCCTAGAGGGCCAACATACTACACTGCGTTCTTCCCAGCCACTGGGCCTCTGCTTATGCAGTTCCTGCCATCAGACCTGCCGTCCTCTCTCATTTTCTCTAATCCCAACCCTTCATTCCTTTAAACACTCAGTTCCAAACTCGTTGCCTCCACACAGCCTTCCCTGGCTGCGCCTACCTTCCCTTCCTTTTAAGTCCCTGTGCTCAGTATGCACAGTCGGCATCTCACACCCCCACACTTACTTATTTGTTGTCTCAGAATTATTCTAAGGTTGTTTCAGGTCTGTGTGTTTTCCTCTCCCCAGCCAGATGCTGTAAGAACAATACTAGACCTTTTTGCTCTTTAGCACCTACTCTCCCAGAACACAGTGAGTGGCTTTAGTAACTTTGCATTAAATTGAAACAATTCCTAAATGACCATCCCTTTAATTACAATGAATGACTTCGAAGTCCGAAGCCAGTGGAGTGTGTGCTTTGTGGATGGAAATGATCAGATGATATAATGGGGATGGAGAATGCAGTACTAAAAGGTAGGACACCTGCTTTATAGTCCCATGCTTTCTACTGTCCAGCTGTGTGATCCAGGGCAAGTTACTCCGTTTCTCTGTCCTAAAGGGTTGGGCCAGATGTCCTGTGAGACCCTTTCCAGCTTTTCCACATCCTGTGATCTGGGCTAATCAATCCACCCTATCTCCTAGCCAATGATCAAGGGCAAATGTGTCTCTCTGGACCTCACTTTACTTACATGTGAAATGGAAACTACAGTAATAGTAGCTAATTTATAGAGTTGTTGTAAGGATTAAATGCAACAATTCGGAAAGCTCTTACCCTAGAGCTGGCCCATAGAAAGTGATCAATAAATGGTAGCTATTATTAAGTCACTTGGCCAGGGTTAGGAGCGTGGGCTATACCCAAGGGGGAGAAGAAGGTCATTCCCTTGTGTTCTGATCCAAGTAGGAAGTCTAAGAGTCCACGAAGCCATTTGAGCTCTGAAGAGGTTAGGCTGGGCCCCCGGTGCTAGGACCCTGCCCAGCAGCCTTGTAGGGACTGAAACACCAACTGTCCCATTAATGACAGCACTGCTGGCAGTTGGGGTGACCCTGTTGTATAGTCCCATCGATTTTCCCATTACCCTTTAATGCTGTGTATTAAAGGCTTTGCAGATCCACTCTGTTACCTTCTTTCTTTATTATCTCCAGGGCCTGCCCAAATGCTTGGGAGGATTAAATTGCCTGGCTGCAGTAAACCTCTCCGCAGGGTGAGACACCTTTTCTTGAGCAGATCTTGGAAGCCGGGAGCCTTGGAAGCCTTCCTGGCTTACTGCTCAGGTCATGCAAATACTGATAAGGACCCTGCAGGGAGTAGAGACTATGCACCTGGGGCTCACTCACAACCCACTGCCGGCTGGAGGAGGAGGTGCCAGCAGAGCCAGGTCCTCACCTCTCTGCTGCCTTACCTGGTCTCAGCCTGCCCCTGGTGTGTAACTGCATTCGCTCGATCCTCCCCTCCCACCACAGCCTTCCTTTTCTTTTTTTTTCTTTTTTTTTTTTTTTGAGACAGGGTCTCACTCTCTCATCTGCACTACAGTACAGTGGCGTCATCATAGCTCGCTGCAACCTCAAACTCCTGGGCTCAAGCAATCCTCCTGCCTCAGCCTCCCAAGTACCTGGGACTATAGGCATGCACCACCACATCTGGCTAATTTTTCTATTTTTAGTAGAGACAGGGTCTCACTCTTGCTCAGGCTGGTCTTGAACTTCTGGCCTCAAGCAATCCTCCTACCCCAGCCTCCCAAAGTGCTAGGATTATAGGTATGCGTGTCCTTCATCTTGCTTCCTGTTGGCCCCTCCTATCTGCCCAGATTCCAAGATCAATCCTCTGGCCCTGCCTCCTGGCTGCTGTCTTTGTTCAGTGGTTGCATTTAATATTCTGGATCCTAATACATATACAATTCACAAAAAAGCCTTATTCAGAACTTCAGATTGCCTTGACTTTCTTATTTGTGAAATGGGAACATGAGTCCTCCCATTGAGATCAGGGGAGATGAAGTCCATATGGTTCTTTCTCTGAGCAAAAGAGGCCGAGGGAACAAGCATTGCTTTTTTTTTTTTTTTTTTTTTTTTTTCCAGGTATGACCAAAGACAAGGTTGATATTTCACACTACAAGTCATCAATGCAAATTAATTTTCTCCCATTGAAAAGCAAAACAGCAATTCAAAGATGGCAACCCATTCGGAGCTGGCATCCTGGCCAGCAAGTCTCCATCTTCTGAGGGTAGATTTGAGCTTGGGAAATGGCTGTTCAGAGTTAAGCCTGGTGAACAAACTAATTGATCAAACAGAATACAGATGATCCACAAGTTATGATTGTTTGACCTATAATTGTTTTTACTTTATGATAGTATGAAAGCGAAATGCATTCAGTAGAAACCATACTTCAAATTTTGAATTTTAATCTTTCCCCAAGCTAGCAACATGCCGTACGACACTCTCTTGTGACGCTAGGCAGTGACAACAGGTCAGAACTCCCTACCAGCCCCGCAGTCACAAGGGTAAACAACCCATACTCTACAGTGCACCGAGTTCAATAAATTGCATGAGATATTCAACACTTTATTATAAAACAGGCTTTGTGTTAGATGATTTTGCCCAACTTTAGACTAATGTTAGTGTTCTGAGCACATTTAAGGTAGGCTGGGCTAAGCTATGATATTCAATAAGTTAGGTGCATTAAATGCATTTTCGACTTACCATGTTTTCAACTTACAATGGGTTTATCGCCCCATCATAAGTGGAGGAGTATCTGTAATCTTCTCCTCTCTCCCAAAGATAAAAAGTAAGGAGATGATTTTATTGTTAAATTGGTACTAAGGTTTATTTTGATGAAGAGTTCTAAAAAATATTTTGTAATACGTGTTGATTCCCTAGGTGACAGCTTTGAGGGGAAATGCACTTACACGATTAAGCGTTGATCTACTTATATATTAGGCATGGCTTTTGGGATGGAAGGTGAAAGAAATCCAACTCAAACTGGCTTAAAGAGAAAAAAATAAGTTCTTGGCTCAGTGATTGAAGACTCCACAGTTAAACTTGTTTCAGGCATGCCCGGACCCAGGGGCTGAAATAATGTGATCAGGACCTGGCCTTTGTTAGTCTGTTGGTTTTTTTCTGTGCTCATTTTTCACTCTCAGGCAAGCTCTCTGAACATGGTGGCCCCCTCAGTCCTCAAGTCCAGTGCAAGAGAGCTCGACTTTCCCACTGGTTTCCACCAAGGTCCCAAGATGGAATCTCACTGGCCTGGCTGGTGCGATGCCCTTCCCTGAACAATCACCATGGCCAAGGGGATAGAATTCCCGAGTGACCAAGCCAGGGTCATATCTGCACTCTGGGAACAAGACTGATCCCACATGAACCAAGGGTGGGAGAGGGGTGGCTCCACAGAGGAAAAACGAGGTTCTGTCACCAGCGGAAGGGTACATGCGTGGTTGGCAAACAAATACAACAGATATCCACTATGGCTTTTGTAAAAAATGGGTTTCATAGTTGCCACATTAACGTGACAGAATCATGAAAGATTTTCTTTTAAAATTTTACTTTATTCTTGTATTACAGTTCATACAATAAATAGAAATGTAGATGTTCCTAAAAAGCAATTTATAACTCGAGCAAAATTTTTTTCAAAGAATAAATGGCTCCATTCATTCTCATCTGCGTCTTATGATGTCCTCGCCCTGAAGTGTAGGGCATTTGTCTGGAGAGGTTTTCGGATGTTCTAACCAGCTAGCACGGGCATGTTCTCATTCGTCCTCCCCTGTATGCAATATCTGCCTGGCATGTTGGGCAATACGCTATCATTATGGAACAGAATAGTGGTTTTCAAACCAGTTTTGGAAGCCGAACTTCTTTTTGCAAATACTATCTTCTCTTCTGTCCCCCTAATTTGCCAGAAAGGTATAAGCAGAGCTGCTCTGGTTGACCAGGGTAGGAAACCCAGATCCCATCTGCTGAGCTTCCTCCTTCCCCTCAGCTTCTGATTCCTGACTGCAGAGTCCTGAGCCGCCAGGAAATGCAATCTGAAAACCACTGGAAGATAGCAGAGTACCTGGCTCTCTAGGGCAGAGTCTGGGGCTTTGGCTTCAGTCCCATCCCAGGGAGGGGCAGGGCACAGACATTTATTGAGCACTTACTGTCGGGGTTACACGTTTTTACCTCATTTAATTCCCATGACAACCCCATGAGGCAGCAATTATTATCCTTTTCACAGATGTGGAGATGGAGGCTCAGAATGTCATGGAGCTGGTTTTGAAGCCAGGTCTCTCCCATTCAAACAACCCCATGACTCCTTGGATATTCATGGAGTGCCTACTGTATGCCAGGTCCTGTGCTAGGTATTTTTACATGGACTTTTTCATTTCACCCTTACGAAACCTTATGAGGAAAAGAATCCAGACACCAAAAAGCACATACAATATGATTTTATATAAATTTCAAAAATACATCCACCTAATCTATTATGATAGACATTAGAAATAGTGGTTACCCTTGGCTGGGAGGGGTGGGGTGGGTGGTACTGACTGGGAGGGAGCTGGAGGGGGCCCTGGGGCATGCTGGCAACATCATATGTTGGTCTGGCTGATGGTTACACGGGTGCACACATACATCAAAATTCATGGGACTATATACACTTACAGTTTGTGTGATTTGTTATATGGCGTTATACTTCGATTCATTTTTATTTTTAAATAAAAATTTTTTTAAAAAATAAAATATTATTTTTAAAAAATTAAAATTATTTTTATTTTTTTTTTTAAATTATCATCATAGATATGAGGATATCTAGTAACTAGGTAACTAGTCTAGGATCATGCTGTCAGGGCTGTGTATGATGGAGACCTCCCAGCACGTGGGCCCATAAAGGGCATTCTCAGTGACCTGTGAATAGGAACAGTAATGTCCAGGGATTGTAGGCTGGAAAGAGCTGTGGGCTGCTCAGGCTGGGGAGGGTGTCACTTCAGATGCCCAGGGCCTGCTCTCCCCCACCACATCCCATCTTCTCCATTCTTTGGCCCCACCCTCCCTAATGCCTCTGTGTTGGTGTAATGGCTACAAAGGCGCTTCCTGGGGACGAGGACAGAGCACGGGTAAGGTGTGAGTTCGGTGCCAGGAAAGGCATAAGGAGAGAGATTGTGAGGGAGGGAGGGAGGAGAAGCCAGGCCTTCCCAAATGCAACCAGGGCCACTTTGTCTCCTGCCAGAAGGCCTGTCCCTTGTGCTTGGGGCTCCTGGGACAGTCCCCATGCTCCCCAGAGAGTCCTCCGGGTCCTTTGCCTTTTCCCCTACACTATAAAAGTGGCTTCTATTTTTAGGTTCCATTGTAAGGGAGACCCTGGGATTCAGGCCAGGGATCCAGGGAGCTGGGAAACCACAGTCCCGGGGGCCGGATCAGTAGCATAACTGAGTGGATAAACGGCAGCAGCCTTGGCATCTACTGGGTATAAATCTAAGTCTAAACGATGAATCCCTGTGAGCCCCTGAGCAAGCCTCCAACTCTATGGACATGCAGGCGCTTGGCTAGGGTCGTGTTCAGAGAGGCTCAGCTCCCTCCAGCCCCTTTTTCTCAGACCCACCCCCACATGAAGCTCCAGGAACATTCAGCCCAAACCCAAATCCGGCCACATCACTCTTTCTCCTGAAACCCTTCAATGCCTCCATTTCCATCTAATAGCAAAGGGGGACCATTGGCAAGTTTTAAGCAAAGAAATAAGTGCTGTAATAGACTTGGCATTTGAACCAAGTCTTGAAGGATGCGCAGAATTTCAGTAAGTGAGCAGAGAGCCCACTGAGAGGACCCTTGAGATATGAAGTTGGAATGACAGAGTAACGCAGGCTCCCACTGTCAGGGCCGGCCTAGAATATCTGGGCTCCATGCAAAGAAACTGGCAACCAGTGATGACTGATGATTTCTGAACAGAAAAATCACCTGGCCGTGGCATTTAAAAAAGTTATCCCACATAGAATGAACCAGAGAGGTAAGAAGTTGGAGGCAGCATTCATTCAATATACATTTACTTAGCACCTACTATGTGCCAGGCACTGTGTGGGGTCCTGAGGAGACAGTGGCAAGGAGGATGTGGATCTGTGCTTCCTGAACTCTGCCATCAACAGGAAATTACCAGGGAGATGAGTGACAGGAAGGAGCAGTGCAATATGTGATAGGAGGACATACCCGGGAAATTTTATCCAGTCCAGGGACTAGGCGGGTACTTCAACCCAAGGGCCTCTGGGAAAGCCCACCTATCGTTTTAAAGATGACTCCGTGGCCGGGCACAGTGGCTCATGTCTGGAATCCTAGCATTTTGGGAGGCCAAAGCAGGAGGATCACTTGAGGCCAGGAGTTCAAGACCAGCCTGAGCAAGAGTAAGACCCTTTTTCTCCAAAAAATAGAAAAACTAGCCAGGCATGGTGGCACATGCCTGTAGTCTCAGCTACTCGGGAGGCTGAGGCAGGAGGATTCCTTGAGCCCAGGAGTTTGAGGTTTCAGTGAGTTATGACGACACCACTTCACTCTAGCCTGAGCAACAGAGCAAGACCCTGTCTCAAAATAAATTAAGTAAATAAAGATCACTCTGGCTGCAGGAGAGGGTAGTGGTGGGGTAAGAGGGATATGGGGCAGCCATTTAGGAGACAGAAAGGTGGTTGAGGCCTGAACTAGGCCGCAGCTGGGTTCCAGAGCCCCAGGAAGACAGAATCTGCAGGACCCCATGGGGTCTGGGAGGACTCCAGGGTCTACAGCTTGGAGGTGACTATGATAGAATAGTGAAAGCTTCTTTGCCCTTTAGTCCCATCTGAACGCCCAATCGTGTGTCCGAGCTTTGCCTTCAACTGCGTCATAAACTCCTGGAAGCAAAATACCAGGTCTCATTTTGCCCCGGACAGCGCCTGCCCCGGGATCTTCCAGGTAAGAGATGCTCAGTAAATAGCTGCTAAATGGAATGAATGATGACTACTGAGGAAACATTTGCATTGATCCCAAGTGCGGCCAGTCACAGCCAGACCGAGCTTCCCTGCCCCTCAGCCCTCTCCCTCTCTGCTCTGCCCCCCACCGTGACAGGCAGAGCTTGGGGGGCAAGGGCAGAAGTGGCTCGTGGGCACAGTGCCACCTGGAATACTTAAAACATGAATTGCGAGTCAAGTGGCCCCTCTCACAGTTAATCGATGGCAGCATATCCTGATCGCTTTCATTATTATTATTTTCTTATGCATGTGTGATCGGGAGATTTATTGTTGAGGCTACAGAGGCAAAATCAATTATTCATGTTATAAATTAGAAAATGATTTATGTCTACAGGAGACGGGGCCTCAGCGAGCCGAGCCCATTACAGATAAGCTTTGCTGAAAGGACCAAGATTTATCTGTAAACTTCACAAATTGCCGCACGCCATTCCAGCCCTGTTCCCAAGCCCTCCCCCAGGGCACCCATCCCTCTTCCTGAGTCATTCTGTCTTTTTCTGTCGTCCACCATCCCCTCGACTCCTTTTTCCTCTCCCCGATTCCCATTGACTCTTCTTTGTTCTTCGCTACTGCTTTTTTACCTTTGACAAATGCCCCCATCTCTTGTTCGTATCTCTTCAGGGGAAAGACACTCTTGAAGAAGCTTCTAATAAACTTTTGGTCTCTAGGTATAGCCTGCCCTGCACAGGGAAGAGTTAGGTAACAGATGGGGGAAGAATTCCTCCCGGTTCAGTTCATCTGCAAACCTGTTGAGAGGATGAGGGACTGACTCACGTTTCCCGGAGCGGTTGACTCCTGCCTCCAGTGAAATACAGCCATTATCCAGCCTCTGCACTCTGTCCTTGACTTGGGCTCTTCCCAGGGAACATGGTAACGAGACCCAATGTGATGATGTGGAAAGCCCATGGGTTTTGGAGTCAAATACACAGGGGGTTGAATCCTAGCTGTGCTGCCAACAGCGTGACCTTGGGCAAGCCACTGATGCTCTCTGGGCCTCAGTTTCAGCATCTGCAAAATGGGATTCCAGCATCAGCTCTCGCTCATGGGATAGTGAAAGAATGGAAGGAGCGTGGTGCATGGCATACAGGGTGTGCCTTCAGGATGTTAGTTTCACCTGTGTGTGCAAAACGTTACAAGTGGAATATCCTCGTCCTGTGTCTTACTCTGCGGAACAACACGGCTGCCCAGCACTCCAAGGAGAAACCGAGCTGGGACCCAAGGATGAGGGAGAAGCATGTCTCAAAGATGGCCACTTCCAGTGATGGCATCATGGGCAAAGGGAAAAGGGCCCGGTGCCAGCAGTCAGAAAACTGGGGCTGCTCTCCCTTACAAACCTGTGACCGGAGCAAGTCACTTTCCTCTCTGAGCCTCACTTTCCCCTCCTATCAAATGGGGATGAGAACACTTGCCCTGCCTACCTCATAGGTTCTTGCATCGAAGGAGGACAATCTTAATAGCAAACACAACATCTTATAGCAGTTCTTACTGGATGATGTTATAGGAGAAAACTGGGGAAAAAAAAAGATTTGGGTCAGTTGGAAGGTAACTGCAGCAGAAGTCCACTTAAGAAGAATCCATCTCTTAAATGATTGAGTAGATGCCCCTAGAATGCCCTGAAATGTCCCCAAAGTGCTCTGGGGCTTCTTTGTACTTCACCAGGGGCTGGGCGGCCCAGCCAACCCACTGATGCCTGAGCCCTGGACTCACAGATGACAGCACAGGGCACTCCCGTGTCTGCCTTGGTGCCATGGCAGGAGGCACTGACCCTGGAGAGGTGGCCCCTACTGAGTGCCCACTATGTGCCAGGCACAGGGGATCCTAGTGAGCAACCAGGTGCAGAGGCTGCACTCGGGGAGCCTGCAGTCTAGTGGAGGAGACAGATACGAAACACACACAGAAATTATTAAATAAATTGCAAATGGTGGGAAAATCCAATGGTAAAGAAGAGGAAGCTACGAGACCCCGGGAGGGGGACTGGCTCAGTGCTGGAGGGGCAGGCAAGTCTCCCACGAGGAAGAGGGTCAAAGCCAAGACCTACAGGACCAGAGGACAAGTATGGTTTCCTATGGTTTGAATATTTGTCTCCCAAAATTCGTAAGTCGAAACCTAACCCCCAATGTGAGGGTATTTGGAGGTGGGGCCTTTGGGGCGGGTGAGTAGGTCATGGGGCAGGGCCCTCATCAGTGATATTAGTGCCCTTATCAAAGAGACCCCCAGAAGTTCCTTTGCCCCTTCCACCTCTTGAGGACACAGTGAGAAGGTGACAGCTATGAGCCAGGAAGTGGGCCCTCACCAGACACCAAATCTATTAGCACCTTGATACTGAGTCTCCCCATCCAGAACTGTGAGAAATAAATTTCTGTTCTCCATAAGACATCAGTCTGTAGTATTCCATTATGGCAGCCCGAAAGACTAAAGTGGGTGACCAGGGAAGCGGGATGGGTCGGGGGAGACGGCGTGACTCCCCTGCAGGGAAGGACAGAGGGCACGAATGAGCCACAGCAGGCCAGCGTGGCTGGGGTGCAGCGAGCCCGGCGCCGAGTGGTTTGAGCTGAGGTGGGGAGGCAGGCACGGGTCGGCTTTTGGAGAGGATCTGAAACTGCCTTCAGCTCCCCCAACTGAGAACCTACCTGCTTTTTGGTGATTGTCTTTCTCAGCCCAGGGGCCTGATCCCAGGAGCACAGCCCTGGCCTGGGAGACTCAGCTGCATCCTCTTCCAAGGAGCTGGAGCCCCAGGATCTGCGGAGTCTCCTCCTTCTTATGTTGAAAGACAGAGCCCCTCCCCCTTCCCCTGAAGGATCATGGGAGACTAGGTGCCAGGTGCCCTGAGTTCCCTGAGCTCCATAAGTCCACTCAGCACTGCCCCACTGGGCCATTTCCCTGTTTCCATGGCACTCTGCCGCTGTGGGTCCCAAGGCCTGAAAGTAATTTTTCTCAACCTGCATGGCTCTTTCCTGAAGTCCTGATACCTGCTCTTTCAGCTGTGAACCCCTCTCTCCCTGTCCCCATAGACAGTCCCTAAGCCCCCTGCCCTGACCCAGGCAAGAGCCACATCCCAGAGTCAGCTTCTAGTGCCTCTTGAGACCCACGAGTCTTCTGACATCTTTCCTGCTGTTGACCAAGAAGCCTCCGACTTGCACCAGTGCCAATGATACTCTCACTGGAAAAAACCACTAGATTCAGCTTAAATTCTTTCTGATTCTTCAAAGTCTGGAGTGTCATATATTTCCTTCAGAAATCTCACCTACTTTAAACCCCGGGTTAGATGATCCCACATCCCTCTGCAAATTTCTGGTGGCTCCCCCACTGGCCATGCCTACGATGAAGTTCAAAGCCGTGAACATGGCGGAGAAGGCCCTGGAAATGGGGCCCCAGCCTCCCCTGTCACGTCCCCTGCCCTGTCTGTCCTCCAGCAGAACCGCTTGCCGCTCACTGTCCCACCTTTACGCTTTTCACACGCCCCTCCTTCACCATCAGAGCCTTGCTGATCAAAACCATCATGGCCTGGTTCAAATATTGCCCCCATGACACCCCTGCAGCAGAGAGCACCCTGGGCTTGAATCTCGGCTTCTCTACTTAATAGCTGTCTAACCTTGCTCAAGAGACAACCTCTGAGCGCCTCAGTCTGTCCATGTCTTAAATGGGGGTAGCCCCGTTTCCCTCCCCGCTAGCTGTGCAGTCTTCCTGTTTGGGCAGAGAGTTAGGGCTTGGGACTGACACCCGGCCAAGGAGACAGATGAAGACTCGGATCCAGGCGAGGAGACAGGGAGAGGCATTGCAGAATGTGGTCTAGGCCTTTCAGGGGCCACAAAGCACACACTGGAATAAGGTCCCACTGGTGTGGAGTGGATTAAACGTAGCCCATGAGGGAATGCCTGTGAAAATGCAGCATGCTGGGCAGATTGCTGTTCACGTCGTGGTTATCGTGATCTCTGGACTATCAAGGAAGCAGATGAGGGCTTTGGAGGAAGAAGAGGCGGACGCAGACTCTAACAGGAGCCAGCAGCTGCCCCTGGGTCACCAACCTGCTTGGATCAGGTTGGGAGCTTCGGCTCCCGCTAGAGAGGGAAGTGCAGGCGGTTGATGAACTAGCTTTGGCAACGCTTGGTTACCTTGTCCTGCCAATAAAGTCACCAGGATTGAAAAATGGAGCCGACTCCCTCCCTTGCCCTTGTCCTCGGGTGTTCTCTATGTCTGAGCTCTGTCCTTTGTGCTGCCAAATTACCTTTGCTGCCCCTCTCTGAAAAGCTGGCCGTGAAATGACCCCCCTGTGTTGGTAACACCGAAACACCTCAATGTATCCAGAGTGTGGAGGGTGCTGGAACTGAAGGTGGCTGCACTCGCGGGGGAGGGGAGATGGGTCTGCAGGGAAGGGGCCCATCTGGATCTTTGTTTAAAGACTAGAGGGAGTCAGTCTAATGCGGTGTGTGTTAGCACCGGCTCATCATCAGGTGGGCCTGGATCTAATATGGGTTCTGTCACTTAGCAGCTGTGTGACCTTGGCAAGTTAACTTAACCTCTCTGAGCCTCAGTGTACTCATCTGAAACCTTACAGAGTTATCGTGAGGGTTAAATAAAGTTATTTGCTTAACATAATACCCAGCGTTTTTATAACTGCTAAGTGGAAGCCATTATTATTATTAACACTCCCAGTTGAACCCTCCTGCTTTCTCTCAGACTGGTGAGAGGAGGCAGGAATCAAAGTAAAGCAAATGGCAAACAAGAAGGAAAGACTCACATGAGCAAGATAATATGACTGGGAGGAAACCCGGCTTGTGTGATGAGCAGGCTTTGTCCTAGGACTTATGGGCCCTACCTCAAGTCCCTTCTGCACGCTGTGGAAAGGGGCAGGGGGTATGAGAACAGAGCGCCCGAAAGATCTATCCTGCCCAGCCTCCATGGGGCGGGCAGGGGCTCGCGAGGACTGGGCTGGGAGCCAGGCTGAGTGTAACTGCAACCGGGACTGGGACTTCCCCTCTTTAAAAGGATCTCTGAGCCTCTGTGCAAAAGAAAGCACCAATGTAATGAATGCTTGATAAATTTTTGTTGAATGGAAGGAAGGGAGGTGATGGGAGGATGAGAGGGAAGGAGGGAGCAGGGGAGGAAAAGGAAGGCAGACCCTCAGGGCGCCAGGGTGCAGGGTGGGGGTGCCTGGGCTCCACAGTACCTGCCAGGGACACAGGCTGCAACCGGCCAGCTGTGCTGTCCCAGAAGCCTGTCTGTGTGCATTATAGTCTGCTCACTGCCTGCCCTGTGCAGAGGCCAAGAGCTGGTCCACAATCCAGCCACACAGATCCTGGCAAGCCCAGCGGCCCCCTCACCTCCAGCCCCAGGCCTCAGGCAGGGCAGCGTGGGTAGGAGCTAAGATCTCCCGGGCTGCTTACTGCCTCCCTCCTCCTCTGACCCCGCGTGTCTCTACAGCTGCCATCCCAGCTCCTTTCCCTGCTTCACTGCCCAAGCAGCTCATCAGCGCAATGTCCCTTAGGCTCCGGAGCCTTCCATGCCTTTGCGGCGGCGGCGGCCTGCCTCACCCTTCTGAAACAGCAGCATCGTCTGAAACCTCCCACATCCGCTGCCTGCTTGTACCTGCCTCCTCCCTTGCCTCCCTCCACCCCCACCCGCACCCCTAACACACAAGGGGAGTAGCTTCTCCCGCACTCTGGGCGATGGCACCACATAATTTTGAATTAAATCAGAAGAGCTGGTTCTGTCCTGTGTGGGCACTTAGACACCCCTGCCCAACCCACCTCCAAATTTAATGACACCCTTGGCCTAGAACATTCTTCACTCCCGATGCCACCCTCTGCCCTTGTCCTCCTGCCAAAGTCCACAGATGGTGCTTCTATAAGTCCCTATGTTTCACTTGCCCCTTCCAATATAGATCGCACATAGGCCCAAACACCACCTCCTCCATGAGGTCCTCCCAGAGCTCGGCCATCAGAATTACTCGCCAGCACTTTGCTTCACAACAGTGGTCTGTTGTAAGCGCTGTTGTAAGTCACAGGCTTCCTACCTGAGTCCGTCGTGTGTCTGCCTCCCCACCTGACTCCTCACTCTGATCTTATGGGCAGAGGCCTTCCCTTACTCGTCTCTGCACGCTTGGCACCTAGTTTGTATCTGGAACCTGGAGGGGACTAAAATAATGTTTATCAAGTTGACTGTTGGGGGGCACTTATGGTTTGGCTGGGTTACCAGGCACTCAGATCCCTTAGAAGATGAAAAATTGTGTTAAGAAGGAAAGCGCTTCAGGTTCACAATCTCCCAGGGATTTGGACAATTTTCCTATCTAGACCTGTGGCCTCCAGTGCACATGGAGAATGGCCCCTGTGCGTGCGATCCCTGTTGGTCCCTGCACCTCCGTGTTGCCACTGTTTTCTCACAGCAGTGTTTGTTTCTGCTTTGGAGTCGGCTTATCCTCTACTAAGACCTCTAGATCTTCTTCATCCATGTGCAAAATAGCCACTGAGCACTCCCCTCCACTCTGTACATACATAGCTTTCAATTCATATAGTTTATTTTTCCCTCTTTGGAGGAAAAAATGTAGTTTGGACCCACTTGTCTGTACAGTTACCAAGAAGTAATCTAATATGTTCTAGCATTCATCTTCTTCCCTTTCCCAGTTTTCCTTTTTCCTTGTCAATGACACCTTCAGGTTAAAAAACCCAGGCATTTTTGCTTCTTCTGATCCAATCCTTCCTTCCCTCTGCACTCCGGGGAAAGGTTCCTGGATTCATTCCTCCCTTTCCATTTTCAGAGTTGCCACTGCTACGACTGAGGTCCTTATTACCTCATACCCGAGGGATAGTGCCTATGGAATGCTAGAGCAGGAAGGGACATTAAGAGAAGTCATAGTCCAAACTCCTCACTTCAGAGATGGGGAAACAACTGAGGCTCCAAAGTGAACTAACCTCCCAGAGTCACACAGAGACAGTGAATGCCCCACGAGGGCAGGGTCTGTGCCTGCCATGTGCCACTCTACCGCGGCGCCTGGCAAAGGGGCACACAGCGTCACACTCAATAAGCACAGGGCTCACTTGACAGGCCGGGCTCAGAGCTGGGTCTTCTGGCTCCCAGCACAGGGCTCTTCCCACCTGCCAGTGCGGCGGCTGCCTGGCTCGTGTCCCAGCCTCCAGCCCATCCCTCGCAATCTAATCTATGCTTCAGCGTCCAACAGATGCTTCCTCTGACTTCTGCCTCACAGCTTAAACTGGGTCCTTATTCATTGCCTTGTACTTGAAACATACTTTCCCTCCCTTCTCAAATTATATGGGCATTAATTTTTTCTTTCCTAAAAAAGATTGAATGGTATATGTTAGAGGGTGATAGAAAGAAGAGAATGGGTTTTGACATCTTAAATTCATGAAAACCCAGACCTGATCTCCTGGCAATTGAATTCCTCACCAAGAAATGATGAACTGCTTGGACTGGCCCAATGGGGCTGGGGAGGGAGGTTTGAGCTGGACCGATGGGGCTGGGGAGGGAGGTTTGAGCTGGCCCAGTGGGGCTGGGGAGGGAGGTTTGAGCTGGCCCGATGGGGCTGGGGAGGGAGGTTTGAGCTGGCCCGATGGGGCTGGGGAGGGAGGTGTAGATGGGGTGCAGGGCCAGGCAGGAGAGAGTGAAGGAGCCAGAATCCAGAGAACTTCAGTCTTGCCTGGGGAAGCAGCAGTCAAGCGGCAGGATCTTTCCCCCAGTCAGTAAGCTCTGACCAGGGCTCATCACGAAGGGAGGTTGGGACACGCTCAGCCTTCAGAATGGAAACCAGGAGGAAGTTTCACACAGATGGGGTATCCCTGCGTTCTTCCCTGTCTCAGGGTCTGGGGCTCTGGTGTTGAAGGGAGGACTGTCTATCTTTAGTCAAGCACCCAGGACAGTACCAGTTTTCTAGGGCTGCCATAACAAAGCATCCCGGACTGGATGTCTTTAACAACAGGAATCTATTTTCCCACAGTCCTGGAGACCACACATCTGGGATCAAGGTGTTGGAAGGGGCTCCTGTTAATGGTTTCTCTGAATTATGCCCTTTTACCCTGTGATTCTGTAGTCCTGTTTACTCTAACCCTAGATTTGGCCATGTAATTTGCATTGGCCAGTGAAATGTTAGCAAACACATTTGCAAGCAGGAACTTCAAAAGTACCTGTGTGTTTCCATCCCTTGTACGAACTGATTGGGTTTCTTGGCCATGCCCCTCTGCCAGGCCATGAGGATATGTCTGCTGGACCTTTGGTAGAGAGCTGAGTCATCTCATTCATCCCAGTCATCCAAGCCATCCAGTTCAGGCATCCCAGATCACCCAACAGCAAGCCAACCTCCCCACAAGTGTGAAAGGATCTAGCCATTATAGGAAACTCTCCTAGCTGAGTCCAGCCTCAATTATTGACCCATAGCAAGCTAAATAAATACTTATTGTTTTAGCCTCTGAGCATTGGGGCGGTTTGCTAGACAGCATTATTGTGGTAACAGAAAACTGATGCAAGAGACAAAGCGAGACAGGCAGCATCCAAGCCCTAGACAACAATCGGTGTGACCCAGAGACAATGGGACCTGAGGGAGTCTGAGACCCTAAGACCCTGAAAAATCAAACTGGTAGCATATTGGAGGCCAAAGCCACAGCAAGACTCAAACCCTCATGTCAGGGCAGAGTCCTCTTTACCTGTATCCCTGACCCTGCCCACACCTGCCCTGACTTCTGTCAAGGTTATATTTGCACTTGCCTGATCCTCACACTAGACTTTATTAATATATGTCTTGGTTTATCCGTCACTGTTTATCCTCTTGTCCCCATCTCTCATGGGTGCCAGAAAAACACACTGCACTGAGAGCCAGGAGCTAGGATCTAGTCCTGGCTCTGCTGACACTGCGTGACCTTGGGCAGCTCACTCCCCATTGCTGATACTGTTTCACTGTCTGCAAAGTGAGTGTGGGGCCAGATGACATCTAGGGTCCCTCCAGACCCTAAAGGTGATCTCAGACCTCCTGTTCCGTACAGATACCGTCCCTCCACCCTCCACTGTCTGGTCGTGTCCCTTGCGTTCTAGTCTGCATGCAGTTTGTTCCAGCTGCAGGAGGAATGAAGCATTAAAAACCTATGCATTTCTGCTGTCATCCACTATCAGCTTTCCCTCATCATCCATTAGGAAGAAACATTCCCCCTTATCTTTCTCTTGTTCCCAGTGTATTTTAAAGAATGTTTTTCTATTTCCTTTTATGTGTTTTGCGGGTTGCATCTCATTTTTTTCTTTGATTTTTCTCTTCTCACGCCTATAAATTCTAGCTACTTCTTTGTTCTCTTCTTGGGCAATCGGGCCAAGCTTCCTGTTTTTGCCTTTCCAACTGGCAGATCTGTTCCCTCTGCAGCTTTTTGTCTGGCCAATGAGATTTCTCCTTCGTCACTTAACCAATCTTGTGTGTGTTGGAGTTTTTTTTATAGGCCTTTAATTAATTCGGTATGCTAGAGAGCTGGTTGATGGTCACAGCTCTGCAACTTAACTAACTCGGTGACCTTGAGCAGGTCACTTAGCATCTCAGAGCCTTAGTTTCCTCACCTGTAAAATAGGGAAGTAACACCTGCCCTTACTACCTGCCAGGATTGTTGTTTATAAAGTCCTGAATAGAAGATGGTAAGACAGCCTTCGGTAAACTGCAGAGAATTGTATAAAGAGAGAGGTTAGTGTTCTTGTGGATGTGCTTATAGAGGTGAGCTCTGCAGGTAAAAACACAGATCAGAACTTCTTTTTGTCCCCAAAAGTTCACTGAGCAGGGCTGCTCACTTTTCCTATGCCCTGCTTCTTGCAGCCTGCCCCCTTCCCTCTCAGAAGATGAAAACCTCCTAGGGATCCCCGACCTACCTGCCTGGAGCTGTGTATTTCTACCACAGGACCAGGGTGTTTACCATTTTTATCTGCCTAGTCTGATTCTCTATCGTCTTTCTTCTGGTTCTTTAGGGAGTTCTTCCTCACTTGGGGGACACCATTTGCGCCATCATTCTCGTGCCCTGTGTGCTCGGCCCTCCCCACAGGTGAAGCCATGCAACTCAGGATCCATCAGAGTGTGTGCACAGGACTGAGCAGGGCCAATCAGAATCTCACCTGTGATGGATGTCTGGAAATTGCAAGAGAGAAGGTACTTTTCTGCCAGTGTTGCAAGTTAGGGAGGGTGTGATTCTGGGACTCCTGGCAGCCCTCTTGTCTTACGTGATGGGAGCCTATCTTCAGAATGAAGCAAAGCAGAGAACAAGGACTGGAGAAAGCAACAGAGTCATGATGACAGCATGTGATAACCCTCTCAATATTCAGCATCTCTGAAGCTAGATCTATACCTAGACTTCTTAGTTGTGTGAGCTAATAACCTTTTTGAGGAGATTGATTTGAGTTGGGGAAATCCTACTGAAAAATCTCTGACTAATGCACCTAACATGTCTCAAATAGTTCTAGAGCCTCTCTGCTTCCTCTCACCCCCAGATGGTGCTGTCCCAGGCCAAGATGGCAAGAAGACGCTCAGAGGAGGAAGAAGAGCAAAGGAGCTGATCTTTCCTTCTATAAGCTGTGTGCAGACTAGAATGTTCTTTTCTCTTATGGTGGCCTTATGGGGGAATCACAAGGATTTAGAAAGAACCCTGGCTTTGGAAAGAAAAAGACATGGGCCTCGATCTTGATCCACTACTTATAAGCCATGTGATTTTGGACCCATAACCTCTGTGGGTCCCTGTCTCATGGAACTATTTAGAAATAACGTATGTACGTAGCCTGGTTTATAATAGGCCCTCAATGAATTGCACCTATTATAAAGTTTCCTAATCTTTCTGAATTCAACTTTCTAAACCAAAATTGTCTTTCTTTTGTGTTCCCTTTCCTGTTTTTCTTGGAAACCTGTGTTGTAATAGTTTCTGGTCATTTCCTCTAAGGTTATCTTTAACTTTAAAATACTCAAAGATTTCTTCTTCCCTACTATATCTAGATGCTGTCTGCATGTAATGGTCTCTCAGTGAATGTTTGTGAGATGAATGAATTGACAAACACTGCATTGGAAAGTAAGTTGCATTCACCTCATTATAGTTCTACCTTCAGCACCGGGGAGCTGTCCACAGGACGCTCTGGAACTGAGGACTTGAGTCAGAATTTAGAACTTTAATATGGATTGTCTGGCAGACTTCTTTAACTATTTCAAGAGCATTTTCTGATCTGTCTAACCTGGAAGTAAGCTGTTTTCATATGTTTTATTTATTCCTCATTCCTTCATTTGTTTATCAACAAAATTTTATGCAACTTTATGCTAGGAAGATATCTTTTGTCCTCAAAGAGCCTATAGACTCCCAAAAGTAAAACTTAAAAAGAAACAACAACAACTTTTTTTCCGCAGATCCTAGCACATTTCTAAGTACATAGTCTATTCCATGGGAATAAAAACAGAATCACATGATATTAAAGGTAGAAAAACCATTATCAATAGTTAAATGCCACTCTTGGCACCCATTCCACCTTCCCCATCACAATTTATTTGTTTATGAATGCAGAAACTGATGTCTCGTGCCTTTATGCCTTTCTCAAAGCCACACCTCTCGTGTATTTGTTCTTTTCACTTTATTTTCTTTTTAATATTGTTTTTTTAATTGACAAATAACAATTGTACATATTCATGGGGCAGATAGTGATACTTCAATATATATAATATATAGTGATTAGATCAGGGTAATTAGCATATCCATCATCTCAAAGGTTTATCATTTCTTTGTGTTGGGAATGTTTAATATCCTCCCTTAGCTATTGGAAACTATATAGTATATTATTGTTAGCTGTACTCATCCTAGTGATATGAACACTAGAACTTATTCCTCCTGTCTAGCTGTAATTTTGTATCCTTTAACAAATCTCTTCCTATCCCTCCACGTTATTTGTTTTTAAACAAATTCCATGTGCCTATATTCTACCTTTGGCATTCTGGAGAGCAGCCCAAAACAGGTTCCGTCTTTGGCGTTCTGGAGAGCAGCTCAAAGTCCTTCCTAATTCCCTCTGGTCAAGAACCCTCTGCGCCTCTTGTCAAAGATCTGCATGCTCCCTTCCCCTCCCTGAGACTGCGTATGCCTTATGCTCAAGGCCATGCCACCACCTTGTTCCCTTTTTCATTTATTCCCGTTCTCTCAGATTAGTCTGGCTACAGAGGTGGCCCAGAATTTCAATCATACACATTGCATCATGGACATCAGCCCCAAGAATCCCTCTGGGGAGGATGTTTTACAGATTGCCTCTGGGAAGTCAGGATCCTCCTGCCAGAATATTCTATCCTCCTCCTCATCACCTTTGGATATAGAATGTATTCACCGTTCTCCTCCCCCTTGCTTATAACATAAAAACTCCTCCATTCCCCTACAGTTCATGCCATTCAGTGAGGGATATTATTCAGACATAGGACGTTTATCTGACCCTCAAAAGGGAGGCAGAAATCACCTGGTAGGGTCAGACAAATGAGAACCCAGGTAATATTTTCAAGATTGTGCCTTACACATAGAAACCACCCATTATTCTCCCACTCAGGCACCCCCAGGCTCATATTCCTAGAGCCCTCTCTTTTTATGTACATGTCACCCCCACATTCCTGCGTCCATTTCTGGCAAAGGCTTCCTGGGGGACAGCTGTGCTTGGAGGAGAAAAGAAGTATGTGGATGTTTGTTAGCTTACTGCTAGCCATCTCTCCACTAGACTATAAGCTCCATGAGGACAGAAACTAAGTCTATTTTGTCCACATTGTTTACTCAGCATCTGGCACATAGCAAGTGTTCAATTAATAATTATTGAATGAAATAAATACATAAAAACCAAAGAGAGAACTAAAGAGGCAAGCAGAGGAGAGACACTTCTCTGCTCTCGTGTTTCTCTCTCGTAGCTAATGGAATGGGATGGATGAGAGGGCAGCCCTTCCTCGGAGACTAGTCTGAGGAGCCCACATTTCCCCCCCCTCACCCAAAGGCCAGGGTTGCTTCCTGTGATTTCTGATCCAAGGCTGACATTAGTCCTCAGAGGAAGACACAATGGGCGGCTGACTCTCTCTCCTTATCCTTGTCCAATCATCTGTAACTGTGACAGATGGCAGCCAGGGAAGGCTGTGTGTGAAAAGGGGTAGAGGCAGTGAAAAGACCGAGGCAGAAAGAAAGAAGCTGCCTTGGGACTTCCAAATCAGGTCACTTCTGAGTTCTGAATAGGCAAGATGGACAAGTCTTTCTTTGCTCTTTCCACACAGGCTGAGCTCTCTCTTCAGCCCCCAAGCAGGGCTCTGGGGACATGGGTGTTCTGGCCAGTCTCTAGCAATCTATGTGCAAGGCATTACAGACAAGGTTCTTAAGGGAGGGGCCTGAATGCCACAAGTTATCTCAGCTTCTTTAGAAATGCCCAGAAGTGCTGTGGGCTCTGCAGGTCTTGGCTGGACAATCAAAGCCTCCATTATTTGACCTTCAAACTGCTTTATCGGCCTCATGGCCCATTACACTTCCTCTATGCCTCGCGGCATTCTCTTCATGCCCTCTGTGATTTTTCAGGGAATTTGATAAGCAACTTCTAAAATTCATACAGAGGAGTCAACGTGCAAGAATAGCCATAACTATTTTGAAAAAGAACAAAGAGAGGGTCTTGTCCTACCAGGTGTCAAGACATATTATAAAGCTCTGTGAATTTAAATAATGTGGTACTGGCTCAGGGACAGACAAAGAGGACAATGAAACAGAACAGACTCCAGAAACAGACCCAAGTCTTTAAGGGAATTTAGTTTATTAAAAATGTCTTATTTTTAATTAGTTGGGAGAGGACTGACAATCCATTAAATGGTACTGAGACAAATAACCATACATATAGGGAAGATATGATATAAAACCAGATCCCTACCTCACACCACATAAAATATATTACAGATGGGTTATAACTTTTAAATACCCTCCATTTTACTGCTAACATTTCTTTAAATGTGGATTTTTAAAAATATGTACTTCCACATCTCTCTGTCTTTGCTCATGTTGTTCCCTCTGTCCGGAATATTGTAAGTTCTAACAGTGCTCTTCCCCTCTCCCAAACAACTCTCCCCTGAAGGCTCTACGTTGAGACCCTCCATAGGTTCCCAATTGGATTGGAAGCTAATCAAAGATAGGACCTGTATTATACCTCTTTGTATCTGTTCCCAGAATCTAGAACAGTGTCTTACAAGCAAAAAGAGCTCTGTAAATATATACTGATGATGGTTATTATAGTGATAGTGATGGTGGTGGTAATGAAGAAGTTTAGCTGAATGCCCTGGGAATTGAAATGGATGACTCATAGTCTGTAAATAAAATAATCTTCATCAAGCTCCCTAATTAGATCAAGAGTCAGGAGCTCACTTTAGTTCCTTTTCTGACATCAATCTGTTAATTCCTGATTTGGAATCCAGAAGTTAAAATGATACTTGTCAACAAAGGCCATCCAAGATCTTCAATGGCTTCTACTCAAGAAGGTTAAAATGCTACTATTTGGAAATAAATAATAAAATCATAGGAATCAAATCAAGGAAAAAACCCTCACCATTAATCAATAAATTAAGAAGCATTTATTGAGCTTTTTCCACATGCCAAGATCTGCAGAGGATACAAAGAACTAAATTGGAAGTAGCCAGTTACAAAAGATGTATAACAGTACACACCAAATGCCAGTTCTATGATTAAGAACTTGAGTTTTGAAATCAGAAGTATGTGGGTCTAAATGCTCACTCTGCCATTCACTGCTACTTACAAGAAAAATGTGTTCTTTTACTTCTCTAAGCCTATGTTTCCTCATATATAAAACAGAGATAATACAGATATCTATTTTACAAGGTTTTCATGAGAATCAAGTGGAATAGTATGCATAAAGCACTTAGTATAGAGGCGGATATGTATGAAACACTCAATATATGCTATCAGTACTTTTTTTTGTTATAGAAGTTTCCAATCTATAGACAATAGACTTAGTGAGGCCTCAGAATTATTACAAAGGAACCCGAAGTCTGCATGATAACTAAGAAAAATGTATAGAATGAATCATAATATACTTTTTATTATATGCCATACTATTACTCAAAAAGATATAAATGCTACTATAATGGTAAAAAAAAAAAAAAAAAGATCTAAGACAAGAAAGAAATGTCATTGTTCACTTTAATCGCTTGATATTGTCCCAACTTCTAAGCTACCAAAAAATTAATCCAAAGACAACATGAAGGTTTTGCTTATTTTTCCCGTGGGAGATTCAGGACAATTTGTATGAGTAGTGGGCAAAGTATTCCAAAGGATGGTTCTCAGAAAAGAGTTTTGTGAGAAAATCCCAAAGTTAAGGACTTAAGCTGAAGTTTTTTTCCCTATCACTATCTTTCCTGCCCTTGTAATTGCTCACAGATGGGAACCAAATGACCAGGACCCTTTCTGGTATCATTGTTCAGTATAGGGTGGCTGTACCACTGCTAATCCTCTGGTTTTCTCATAGCTATCATTACAGAAAAGCAGAGAAGCCCCGAGGCAAAAACAGGTCCAGCCGGGGAGGGCTGAACAGAGACCCAGGGAAAGGTTAAGGGGCCACTTCTTAATGGCGCATAGGGATTTGGAATCGTGAAAGGCAACATTAAGATTGATTTCCCCACAAAGTGCCTTTTTCGTAAATGCTATCTTTGGGTGTCTAAGTGAATAATCTTTATTTTCAGGAACTTTTCTGAGGGAATTGGACTTGAATCTTTTAAATGCTGAAGTTCCATTTATTGAAACCCCTGTGGTTCTCTGGTGGCCCAACATTTTGGTCTCCTCTTAAAGTTTTTGCCAACTTTAGATTTCCCAACTAAAAAATCCAGGCCTCTACTGGGAGGTGTGGCTGAGAGGGCATGTGTGGAAAGCAAAGGTCAGCCCAGACAGAACGTAGACATCTCACAAGGCAAGACCCAGACACCGAGGCCAAGTGCTCAGCCTTCTCAGCACCCCCCCATATACACACACACAAATGAAGGGGTGGGGGACTATTTTATCCAGAATTACAGAATCAAAAAGCCACTGAAGCTCAGAAAGAGAAGATGCTTTCCCAAGGCCAAGGTATGAAGGTCTTGAAGAGTCAGGATTAATATCCAGGTCTCCTGGTTCATCAATTACACCCTCTGACTCTGCATTGGAGAAAAAGAGCTATGCTGAGTCCCCTTCTCCTTTGCAGCTCCTGATTTGTGCCAGAGTAAGGATTTGAGGGAGTCAGAGAATGGGGAAGAAAGGAGGCTAAACAAATTTTCCTATGGGGTGCAGTTAGGAATTCAAAATAAGGCAACCATTGATTGCTGTTCCCTGTTCCATCACTCCCAGCAATGCTTAAGGTTCAGGCTTATTAAATGTTCAAGTTCAGCCGTGGAGACATTTTTCCTCTGCCTCTGTTCAGGAGCATTGCATCCAGAGATAGAGACTTGAGAACAGATTCAAGGAGCCTGATGATGGAAGAAGAAGTGGCTCCTGGCTCAGAAGTGTTTGGATACCAGGTAAACTGAGCCTGCTTGAAATTTAACGTGGTCTCTTCTGGGCAGTAGAAGGGAATGACACAATGACTCAAACAGTTGGATTTACTTTGGAAGACAGAATACCTGGGCAGAGGCTGCTCCCTAAGGCCATGCATAATTATGGGACAATCCAGGACATACCAAGATGCTTCCAAAGCCCACTACTCATCTCTCCCACTCAAGTTAATTCACCTCCATAAAAGGCAGAGTTGAAAGAGGGATACCAACAACTTCTGTCACAAAATTTAAAAGTTCCAAGAGAATGATGAAGTGGGATATGTTGCCTCTGTTATACCTTCTGAGTCCAGCCTCCTAGGAAGGTACCCAGTAGTCTCATCCTTCCTCATCTCATCTTGTCCCACGCTATGGTTTGAATGTGTCCCCTAAAGTTCATGTGTCAGAAACATAATCCCTAAAGCAACAGTGCTGGGAGGTGGAGCTTAATAAGAGGTGATTAGATCATTAGTGATTAGGGTTCTGCCTTTATGAGTGGCTTAATGTCATCATGGTGGGAGTGGGTTAGTTACAGTGAGTGGGTTTGTTAAAAAGTGAATTTGGCTCTCTTGTGCCCTCTGCCTTCTGTCATGGGATAATCAGCAAGAAGGCTCTCATCAGATGCTGGCGCCACGCTATTGGACTTTCCAGCTTCCAGAACCATGAGCTAAATAAATTCCTGTTCTTTATAAATTACCTAATCTGTAGTGTTCTGTTATAATAACATAAAATGAACTAAGACACCCCTTTTGAATGGGTCTGACCTCTCTATCAAATGCCAAACTGCAGATATTGACTTCTGTCTCCAAAACTCATGCAGTCACCTCCCACTTGCCAGTTTTGATCTCTAGACATGCATTCTCACTTTTTCTGGTTTTACAACCCCCGTTTGGTTCTTCATCTCATCTCTGGACACTAACATCAGAACTCACCTACTCCTTATAGATAATCATTGGGGATATCCTTCCTTGGACCAATCTCCACTCTCTTCCTCATAGTCCATTCTGATATTTTCCCCCCAAGCCCTTTGCACAATGGCTCAGAAAGGAGATGGATCTCTTCAGCTTCCCTCTGCACGAGGGAAACAGGGTAGACCATCTTCTTGCTCAAGACCACTTTGCATAAAGTGAACTCTCTTGACAGATTTTCTCTTTGGATTCTGAAGTTCTGAAGTTCTACTGTGCTAGATGCTAAGAATACAAAGATGATTAAGGCAAAATTCCCTGCTTTCTGGAAGCTTATGGTCTGGTGGGAGAGAAAAAGCAGTCAATGAGCAAAATATATCAGCCAAGATTCAGTTGTGGGAGAAAAACAGGCAAAAGAAAAAAAAAGGGTAGTGGGGAGAGATTAATTTTTTAGTTTATTATATCATATAACTTAAAATTAGAAGGGTTGACTGGCTTCCAGCATGACAAAATCCAGGACTTCTAATGTCCTGAGGAATGTGTCCCTGTCCTTTCTCCATTCTGCTTTCCTCTGCCTTGGCTTTATTCTCAGACAGTTTCTCTGTCCCTTTTGTCCTCTACCTCGAACTAGCCGTTCCACCTTCACATTCTACTAGCTTAGCAACCCTGGAGACTATAACTCTGTCCCAATAGTTACAGCACAAGTCCAGGGTAAGCTCCTATTGGCTTGATTCAAGTCACATGCCCATTCTTGAACAAATTACAGTGGCCAAGAGAATGCAATGCTCTGATTGGCTAAGCCTAGGTCACATGTCCACTGAAATTCCATGGACTTAGATTTGAAGAGGGAAGGTTCCCCAGAGAAAAACTGGGACCTTACATCTAGAAAATATGTGCTAGGTGGGTGAAAACAACACATATCCACCCCACAACCAAACCACACCTTATCACCTGTGCTCTCCCAGCTTTTCTAGGGCACTGGCTGGCTAAGCTGACATTGGAAAGGACTGAAGGGTTACTGTGCATTATTATGCCACCACCCATATTTGTACCCTTGATCTTTAACAAAAGCCCCAATGCCATGTCTTCTATCAGTGACTGATGGTGAAAAGTCACCACCCCCAAAGCAGAATGAAGGTGGGGGGATTTTGAGAAATAACAGCCTTTGAGATGTCTCTCATAAACCATATCCATCAGTGGCTCTTCCTCTGATGATTCTCAAATAGGACCCTAGCTAAGGCCACACTCTCCTTATCTGTAACACTATTTTAATTGCCTTTTCTTTTCTTTTTTTCTTTTTTCTTTTTTTTTTTTTGAGACTGAATCTCGCTCTGTAGCCCTGGTTAGTGTGCAGTGGCATCATCATAGGTCACTGCAACCTCAAACTCCTGGGCACAAGTGATTCCTCCTGCCTCAGCCTCCTGAGTGGCTGGAACTATAGGAGTACACCACCACACCTGGCTAACTTTTTCTATTTTTAGTAGAGACAGGGTCTCACTTTTGCTCAGGCTGGTCTCAAACTCCTGAGCTCAAGGGATCCTCCCACCTCAGCCTCCCAGAGTGCTAGGATTATAGGCATGAGCCACCGTGCCCGGCCTAAATTGCATCATTTAAAGCCAAACACAGCTGTTTGTACAATAAAGACTGAGGTTTTTCATCACAGGGTGTTTGTGTACTTGTGTGCATGCCTGAGTCTTATTTCAAGCACCAACAGCCCAGCTTGAATTATTAAAAGACTTCATCATTTGCAGTTTACAAATATACCCCCTCTGTCTTCCGCCTACCTCCACCCACCCTTGAGATTCTGAAAGCCTTCTGCGTGGAGTAAAGGACTGCCACTGCTCTTTCAAAGACTCCCTAGAACAGGGTTAAACTCTGTTCCATGTTTAAAGAAAAACTGTAGGTTAGATAACTAAGCCATTTGGCTTACATCAATTGTCCCAACTGCCACAACATTGGCAATGTCTTGCCAAGGAATGACTCGACATTGTCAAGAATTCAAGGGTAGCTAAAAAAAAAAATTAAGAGAGGTCTACCTGCCAGCCAAGGCTGATTCACCCAACCTGGAAAAGAATGTGCTGGCAATAAAAGTCAATGGGCTAAAGGCACGGTGTTCACAAGGCCATGCTCACCCCCAACACTGAACTGGAGCACCCTGATACTTCCTATAACCGGGAACTGGATGAGTTCTGAGACCACCGTGACTCTGTGCCTGCATCCTGAGCTCTCCTCTTGGGTGGAGATGATGCAAAAGAACCGCCTCTCCTGAGCAGCTTCATAGAATAGAAAACTTTCAGGTTTGGGGGTCAGACAGATCTGGGTTTCAGTCTTGGCTCCCCCACTTATTTGCTCTGTGACTGTGGACGAGCCTCAGTCTCCATATCTGTAAAGCAGGGGAGATAATACCGCCCTTCCAGTTGGCTGTGACGATTTAGCAAATATTTACTGAGTACCTACTTAGCACCAGACCCTGGGGGCACAGCAGGGGACCAGATACACCGTCCCTGTCATCACAGAGCTCTAATTATTTAAGTTATATAATAGTGTATGCAAAATAATTGCCTCACTGGCAGTGGAAGTTATTAGTTTATGACGGAAACCTGGGGTTAAGGAATTCTAAAACCTTACTGCTGTTTGGGCAGAGGGGCTGACTGGCAGTGAGGAACCATGGAAAAGGCCCCAAAGGATCTGGGGAAGTAGGCAGAGCTGAAGTTCTCCCTCAGTAGAAAAAAGTAGTTTGGGCCGGGCACGGTGGCTCACGCCTGTAATCCTAGCACTCTGGGAGGCCGAGGCGGGTGGATCGCTCGAGGTCAGGAGTTCGAGACCAGCCTGAGCAAGAGTGAGACCCCCGTCTCTACTAAAAATAGAAAGAAATTATATGGACAACTAAAATATATATATACAAAAAATTAGCCAGGCATGGTGGCACATGCCTGTAGTCCCAGCTACTCGGGAGGCTGAGGCAGTAGGATCGCTTAAGCCCAGGAGTTTGAGGTTGCTGTGAGCTAGACTGACGCCACGGCACTCACTCTAGCCCGGGCAACAGAGTGAGACTCTGTCTCAGAAAAAAAAAAAAAAAAGTAGTTTGTTGATAAACCATTAGTGAGTCCTGACTGTTAAATAGGAAAAGTCTTCACCAAGGCTTAGTTGGAGTAATGAGAACCCTCTCAACCTTAAAACCATTCTGAGAGTGGTGGATTTTTGTCCTCATCTCACTGATGAGGGAGATAGCACAGAGAGGTTAAGTGCCCTGCCTAAGGTCACACAGCTGGTAAGCGGTGGGGTTGGCATCAGTACTTGAGCCTGTCCAGGGCAAAACCCCGTGCTATTAATCCTCCCACCACAACACCTACTTCTCTAGCTCTTGGGGAGGGGTGTGATTCTCTCCAGCTCTAAAGGAGGCAGCCCTTCTACTGTGGTCCGCACAGCTGCAGGAGATCCTGAGCCCAGAGCTTACTCTGAACAATGGTCGTTCCTTTGTTCATTCACCAAACAGCTCTCAAGTGCCAGGCACTGTTTTGGCTTTGGGGATACAACACTGAACATGATAGATAAAAATCCGTGCCCTCATGACATGCGTATCCCAGTAGGGGAGACAATAAACACAAGAAATGAGAAAACATATATGGTAGGCCAGAGAGTGATGACAGCTAGGGAGGAACATAAGCAGGGAAGGAGGCAAAGGAGTAGACGGAGTGGCCAGGGAAGGCCTTGCAGAGAAGGGGCTAGTGGGAGCAAGCCACGCGGCTGTCTAGAGAAAGACTCAGAGTCCCTTGCAGGGTAGAATGAGTCTGAGTCGGCTCCAGCCAAGCCAGCGCAGACGGGGTTATGGTGGCCGTGAGAATGTGCCTGGCAGACCCCAGCTGCTGGGAGCAGAATTGACCAGACTCCAGTGCTGGGCTCTGAAATCCATTACCTAGTTTGCACCAAGGCCACACTGCCCAGGGGCTGCTCCTAGCCGAAGGCTGAGCACAGCCGGGATACTAAAGCAGGCCCCATCCTGGGAGACATCAGGTGCCTCTGAAAGCCAGCTTTGGCCCGAAAACCACACAGCGGCCTTGCTGAGCCTTCCCCAGACTGCAGGGGAGCCGAGCGCGCTCCTGCCCACCCTGCCCTCCCTTTCTCTCTTCCACTAACAGTCTGACATCGCTTCTTCCAGCCTGCCTCAGCGCGGCCACACTTCCTCTCACACAGGTGTTGCCCCTCCTACCACCCACGCTGCTTTAATCCCATCTTGACATCTGCTTCTTGGAAGACCGAGACTAATACAGGGTGGAGGGGGGGAAAAAACAGAAAAGAAAAGAGAAAGAAAAGAAAAAATTAGGAGCCTGGGTTTCTAGGAGGCTGTGCTCACTGAGCTCGTCTTGAGTTATCTTGGATTGAAAGATCCCTGCTCGGCAAACTCATCCATTTCTAGGCTTTTGTACTTGGCTTTCCTGATTTGCTTTTGTAATTGGCCAGTGGAGCTCCTTTTAAGTAGACGGCGGCAACAATAACAAAAGCTCCAGTGTTGTCGCAGCTAACCTAAGGGGCGAAGGCGCTCATCCACATCTCCACGCACAGTGGAAGCCTTGATGACAGCGGCAAGAGGGATTGAGGCCAGATGTGGCGGTGGCAGCAGCCAGCCCAGTGGGAGGCTGAGGAACATCAACGCTGGAGGCCATCCAAGGTAAGCGTGGGGGGGGGGGGGCGCAGGGGCAGCTGGGAGTACCCCTCCCGTCCCCCAGGCCAGGGTTTCGGTGGTGTTGTGATGGGTAAGCTAATAACATGTGGGTATTTCTGGGAGGGAGGGAGGGGAGAAGCACTAGGGACACAAAAACCCTTTGCGGGGTCCTGCAAGGTCTGTCCTAGGCTCATTGACTTCGGTTTCCTTATTGGTTTTGAAGCCAAGTAAGTCATTTCCGGCTGTTCTGCAAACATCAGCTCCAATCGATAGCATCGGAATCGTTTCTTTGCCCCATTTGTTTTCAACGGCCTGCCACTGGCGGTCCCCCACGCTGACTTCCTCCAGCGGCAGCTGTGCTCTCGGGGCTCCCCGTGGGTGTATGGCAGAGGCCCCCAGCCGAGCAGCAATCACAAGTTCAGACCTTTAATCTCTTGCTCTGAGGGTTAAAGCCCCGGGTTCACCTCCCTGAGCAGATTATAGGCATTTACTGAGCAAGCAACAGCCAACCTCCCTCTCCCTGGCCTGTCTTTGCTCTTGAGAACAGCATTTCTGGATTAAGCAGGACATTGCCTCACTCACAGACTTTGTAAACCTCAGCTGCTGCAGGGAAAGCTAACAACTGGGTTTCTAGGAGGAAGCAGACCAGGAAGAGGCAAAGGGCCACCATGCTCCGTCCCCTCGTGTAAAGGCTCTGGATTAGGTTTGCTCTAGGATAAAGCCCACCATGAGCAGACATCCTTGATCAAAGCAGATCACTAGATTGCTTGGTCCTGCTCTCACCCAGACAGTTCCAAGAAGCTCCGATTATCTGTTTACCCATCTACCCACGTTTATCCAAATCTTTTTGAGCCCCTACCATATGCTCAGCACTATGTTCCCCATGGTGCACACATAGCCCTGCCCCAATGACTCTGCAGAGCAACAGGAGACAGGGCCATACACACAGCCAATTGTCACCTCTTGTTTATGCAAACCGGAATGGTTGTCAAGTCCTGGAAAATAGCATGGCGAGCCAGGAACCTGGAGAGGAGGGGATCGTTGACTTTGTCACTTATTCTGCTTTCTTTTGAGGGTTAACCAAGTCTGGCTACACCAAACAATGGATTTTAGCCACGGTGGGGATTGTTCTACATGAAAGACCACTGACTCACACACACACACACACACCCCCACACACGTACACACAAATATCAGCCAAGGGAGAAAATGATAAAAATAGAAACTAAATATGTTAAATGAGGGACATGAGTGGAGGCGAGTAATCATCCCACGAGAGGATAAGATCTATGTGGGCAGGGAATGTAGGTGGCTCTGTTCACTGCTATATGCCCAACTCACAGCACGATGATGGGCACATAGCGGGTGCTCAATAAATACTTCTCCAATGAATGAGTATTGAATAAATTGACAAAGAGAGAAAGAGAGAGAGGGATGTGGCTTTAAAATTCAGATCAGGGGCTATAGTGTATTATTCATTAAAAACAGAAAGTAATGATGAATGTACTTCTATGTATGGCTGAGTAAGAGTGGTCACAGGAGGATACACAGGAAGGAAAAGCATCAAGAAGGAGACACCAAACAGAGAGCAAGTGCAGCCAGCAATGGGGGACAGTCCACCTTCTCTCCTGCTTCTGTCACCCATCTATGTCCCCTGTTCACGGCATGTGCTCTGCTACCCAAACACTTGGCAAACTCTGCCCTCAAAACGACTAGATTATTAATATTTAGAGCCTTTGGATTCCTCACATGGTAAGGCTGCCCAGCCTGGAAGACGGATGTGTGCACTGGAAAAGACAAGGATGGAGCACCGCCGGAATTATCTCATTCAGTCCTCAGAACAACCTGCAAGGTAAACGTTATCATCCCCATTCCACTGATGGGGAAAATGGAGGCTCCAACACCTTGGAAGGTATCTGAGGTCACACAGTTCATAAGTATCAGAATTGGAAGTTATTCCAGGTCTGACTCGAAATACAGTTATAGTTATAGCTTTGCCCTCAACCCATGTGACCCTGGCCAAACCCTCTTGCCTGTTTGGGTCTCAGGTTCCCCATCTATAAAATGAGGAGTTTACGCAACACCCACCCAGTAAGTCTCACTCCCATACAAGCAGGCCCCCTTTCTGCTGCTGAGATACTCCACGCCTCTCTGCAGCTCGGACCCCCAACCAGCAAAGAGCGAGCCCAGCAATCCCACCACTGGCTTCCCCGGTCTGAGCCTGCTGACTCCTGATGCCCCTTCACGTCCCTCCTTCACTGAAGCTACTTCCCCTCTCCAGCCTGGAAACCCACCAGGCCAACCAGGAACCACTTCCCCCTCTGGAAGCAGCCCACCTCAGAGTGAGCGGAATGCCTGGGAGAGGGCGGGTCTCCCCAAGTGCCGGGGCCTTCCTTCATGTTGCCATGACAGCCGTTGGCCAAACAGGCTCAATCAAACCTGTTGCTGCGAATATGGGAGGTGGGCGGGAAGGGGCCATCTTAGAGACATGACATAGGTAGGCGACCCATTTCCTTCGTTCACTCTTTTTCCTGTACTTTATGCCTTAGGACCTGGAGTCTGGTCTTCCCAGAAGTGCGGTGCAGCACCCATTTACAACAGACACGCCTACCGTGTGGCCGGACGGGGTAGAGGGCAAATGAAGACAGACACGGTGAAACTGCAGCGAGTGGCTGGAAGAGGCCGGTGAGGATTGATTGCCAGCGTTGGGAGCTGGCCAGGCACCTGGGCAAATGCATCGGCAAAACAGGTCAATGTCTTGGCACATTTTCTTCTCCTGGGATTTGGGTCGAGTTCTGGGCTGGAAGACAAAATTCCTTCTCTCGGCTCCTCTGAGGGAAAACCAGGGGTGGGGGGAGATCCGGGCCTTGGAGAAGCAGGCGGAGAGGGCTCCGGTCACCAGCCCTAGCAGAATCACGGGCTGCACATCGCCCCAGGCCGCTGGGCCTCTTGGTGCTGCTCAACAAGCGATAATGGTGATGTCTTGTTTGCGGCACTGCTCAGTGTTTACAAAGACTTCACACCAGGGGCTCCTTTGATCCACACAGTAATTCTGTAGGAAAGTAGGGCATGAACAGTCCCCACTTTACACGTGAGGAAACTGAGGCCAGATATACCATTCAAACCAGGAGTACATAGATTTCGCCTTGGCTCAGGCATGCCCCTTCCTCTCCCCCAGCAACACCCTGATACAGACGTGCACAAATGAGGCAGGGTTGGGGAAAGGAAGCTTTCCTCCTAGAGAGGCGATGGGGTGCAGTGGTTAAGCACATGGCTTTACTGAGCCAGCTTTACTGGGTTTGAATCCTAACATCGTCAATACCTGCAGTGTGACCTTGGGAGGACATTTGCGTCCTCTCCTCATGCCTCAATTCCCTTCTCTCTTAGAAAGGTATTTTAATAGTATTTATTTGATAGGTTATTGGGAGAATTAAATGCATTTAATGCCGGTGAAACAGCTATTACTGCACTACATAACTACATAAATGTTAGTTATTAGTGCCATGATCAGCTGGGGCTTTGAACTCACGTCCCAGTAGGCTGGTTGGTGCAGGGGTGCTCTTTCCTGGTACCAAAGGAGACCAAACAGGTCTGAGAACGTGATGCTCCTATGGGATGCACGGCCACACGAAGCCGAAGGAAAGATGAGAGAGCAAGAGAGGGGGCTTGTCCCAGTGCTCGGGGTGCAGCTGGTCTAAGCCTCCCCCTCAGGGCTCCGTAACTATGGACAGTAACCCCACGTGTGACCACCTTGGGGGGGAGATGAAGGTGGGGGAGAGACAATGGCATCTTCTCACAAGGGTTACTGCTGCTGGATTGCACCACGACTCCTTCACCATCCTCAGGGCTGGGTGAAAAAGCGAGGTGGCCAGGATCAGATACCATCATCTGACAAGGGACCCCCCACCTGCCCTCTGCCTCCTCACCAAGTTTTTGTAGTGGTGAAAGAGAGTCCTTGAATTAGCCTGCTCCATCGGCCACATAGCTGGAGAGGAGAAGAGCTGGTGTCTAACACAGATCCTCCAGCTCTTTTCCTGCCTGCCCACCGTGCTAATTCCACTCTGCACAGGCCACTGTCCTGATCATTGCTGAGCCCTTTCCACTGATGACAAAACTGGGGCCATAACTCCAAATGAGCTTGTAGGCTTATTTGGGATCACTCTAGGAAGGGCAGGAGAGGCCTTTGCAAGTGGGCAGAGATATGTAGAGTGAATAAACAGCTAGCTCAGGCTCACGTGCTGTGCTTCTAGAAACAAGCAGGTCGCCAGGGTAGGACCTTGGGTTCCTGGGTGCTGCAGAAAGCTCCAGGGAAACGGACCCATGGCTGGAATTGTCCCAGGTGTCCACTATGCTGACCATTCTCTCTCCACATTCTGAGGAGCTCCACATGCCCAGATTTCACAGCAACATTGGGCAACTACAGTTTTCCTATAGTTTCATTACCCCAGGGCAGAGTTTCCTGAACTTTTGGGGACTACGGACCCCTTTGAAAAAATAACTAAAGCTAAGAAGTCTTTTGCCAGGAGAATAGGTTGTGTGTGGATGCTCACAACACTTTGAAAACAGTTTCACAGGCATCACAGACCCCCCTGAAGTCTGTCCCTGGATTCCTGACTCAGGGCACATCTTTGGGTTTGGTGGGTATATAAAATCCTGAGGCTTTCCTAAGCTATCTAAGCAAGCGGTAAGTAATAATACTTTTTTACATTTATTAAGTACCACACACTTTACAAAATGTTTTCCATTCCACATCCTCACAATTCTTATAGACATTCTGTTCATGATGAAAATGAGGCTCAGAGGAGTTAAGTGACTTTTGTCCAAAGTCACCCAGTTAATAGTGATGGTTACAGTTTATGACAACTACCTGCCAGGCATTTTAGATGTGTTAAATCTAGTTTCCCAACAATACCATAAGGCAGCCATTATTATTACTCCCAGTTTGCAGATGGGGAAACTAAGGCTTGGAAAAACTAAGTAACTTACCCAAGATCACACAGCAAAAAGCAACAGAGCTGGGATTTGAACCCAGGGCTGCCTTAGTGCAAAGCCCAACCTGGCTTGGGTTATAAAAAAAAGCATTTTTGTAATAACAGGCTGTTTGGTTAACAAATGAAAAGATTTTGTTTAAAAGGAGCATTTGGTTAGTGTGCATGTAGTGGCATTTCTCCAATACGGAGCAGGAAAAGTGTGTATTCAGATGCAGCTGTCTTAACAGCCTACCCCGATCCGGGTCTTCCAACCTGCCCAAACCATCCCAGGGCCCATGCAGCTGGTTCCAATAACAGCAAGCTCTGGGCATACCAGGAATATTTGCGGTAAAAGTCCTGGCCCTCTCAGAGCATGCCCACCTTTGATCCTTGATTTTTCTAGCACTTACTTGGCACCTGCCCTCTTGGCTTGTTGCCCACTTAGAGTCCCCTGCCCATCTCTCGAACCTGATGACCAGCTGAACTTTTCTTCTTTTGGAGCCCTGGCCTCTCTCTTGGATGCTCTTTGAGCTCACCCTCTGCTCCTGCTCTTACCCTCTCTGGACTCCCATGTCCCTCCCCACACACCTAACCAAGCCTATTTGGTCTATATCCTCCAGCCAGGTTTGTGCTGTCTTCCCTCCAAGTGGGGCCAGACAATAGTTCTCAAAGCAAATTAATATGTTGCATTCTGGCTTAACACTTAGCCTCTTGTGAAGCTAGTTTGGTTGACATGAATTAAACTTGTACTTATTAGACTCAGCTCAACCATAAAGCCGAGTGCCAGGTCTCATGGTATAATTGTTCCCATGCCTTTGTTGTGGCAGTCTGAATGCCAGGGGTATATGAGATATCCACACTCGCTGCACATTCAGGCATGTATGCATCCATTCATTCCTCCATTTATTGAGCACCTACTGAGTATAAGGCCAGAGCTATATGCTGTAGGCACACAAAAGGAACAAATACTTTTAAGCTCCTACATTACTCCAAGCTCAGGGCTGGGTAATTTTCATACATTCTTATTCAGTGATTAAGACACAGTCCCTGACTTAAGGTTTATATATATTTTTTCCTTTGGAGACAGGGTCTCACTCTGTCACCAAGGCTAGAGTGCAGTGGTGTCATGATAGCTCACTGCAACCTCAAACTCCAGGGCTCAAGTGATCCTCCTGCCTCAGCCTCCTGACTACAGGTGCATGCCACCACGGCTGTCTAAATTTTTAGTAGAGATGGGGTCTCAGTCTTGCTCAGGCTGGCCTCAAACTCCTGAGCTCAAGAGATCCTCCCACCATGGCCTCCCAGAGTGCTAGGATCACAGGCATGAGCCACTGCACCTCACCAAAGTTTGTATTTTTTAAAACATTTGGTGACAAGAGATATAGAGCTGGCTTAAGAAAAAGAAAACAAATTCAGAGGTTTGTGGGAGAGATTAAAATGCATGCAACAATTACTATACATGATAGACTATTATAAGAAAACAATATAAATATTTGGGGAGTGAAATGACACTTTCTAGGAGAGGTTTATGTACTAACCCTTTGACTTTAACTGGACTTCTCTATATTTTCACAGTGAATCCCTATCTTCTCAGTCATTTACACACTTAACTTTTCTTCACCACTCCCCAGTCAGGTAAATGTCTTGCCCATTACGTGTCAGCAGCAATTCGTTCAGGCAGAAGATCAAAGCAAGGATATGGACCCACTGTATCTTGATTCTGGCAAGGCACTTGACAAATGCCTTACCTGGTGCCCTTGAGGACCTGATGGGGAAATGAGAATTGGGTCAGAGGACAGGAAGTGGAGTCATAGCTGGATGAGCACCACAGTCAAAGAATGTTGATTAGTTTTTCTGTGTCAACCCAAAGGAGGTCTCCAGTGGCATGCCATAGAGCTCTGTCCTTGGTGCTGACCTCATTGGCATTGTTACCTGTGACTCAGAAGACGACAGACGAGGTGTTCTAATCAAGTTTGCAGCAGACACAAAGCTGGGAAACATAGTTACCACTACAGATGACAGAATGGAAATAAGAAATGACCTCAACAGGAAGGAACACAGGGCTGAAACCAACATGAAGGAATGAAATAGAGAGAAATGCAAAGTCCTGCATTTCGGTTAAAAATTAATTGCACAAGTACCGGATGGGGTAGACCTGGTTTGGCAGCAGTCCATGTGAAAATGACCTATTTGTTTGTTATTCTGTAAGCTGGCCACTGGCTCAGCCGGGTCCAACTGTGTTATGCGGTTGATACATGATACATAAAGTGAACACAATCTTGGCTACATTAAGGGAAGTAAAGTGTCTCTGGTCTAGACTATAATGTGGCCTCAATGTGCTCAGAACTGGTCAGTCCTGTCTGAAGCCCTGTGCTTAAGGGTCGGCATTAGAGGGTAAGCAGGACATTGAGAAACTGGAGCACGTCCTGAGAATGGCAGCCAGATGGTGCAGGAGCCGAAAGCCATGCCCTCAAGGAAGACTTGAGGGGGCTGGGAAACTTTGGTCCAGGAGAAGGGGCCGGTTGGGGGAATCTGAGTGCTGTTTCAAAAATGCCATGGGTTGTCACGTGGAGACTGGACTAGACTTTCTGAGTGCATTCCTCTAGACCAGCCATTCCCAACTGTGTTTATTTGCCAGAACCCACGTGACAGGTGATATTCACATGCCCAACACATTCCATGGCAGACCCCCAATTTCAGACCTCCCTATATTTGCAGGAAAGTAAAGAACTTATAATAATTTGTCATTGTCACAACAATCAAAGTCACATTCATCACGGTAACTTGTTGGCCTCCAGCAGGAGTCTGGTAGTTGAGAAAATGTCACAGCTTCTCTTCCTGCTGCCATCCGGCACCCTAGCAGGGTGGAGCCTGAGCGGGAGGGGAACAAGTAAATCCCACTGCACAGAGGCAGCACGCCTGGGTCTCAGCACATCTACTTCTTGCTGGCAACTATGGCATTCCTCAAGTTGAAGTGATACAAGCCAAGAATTGGGTAGATACGTTGGCATGGAAGTCAGCAGCCCTTTCAGCTGGCTTTGATTCTAGGCTGTCCTCATTGAAATAGAAGAGTTCTCCAAGGGGTCCAGCATGGCTCTCTGTACCCTGCACTGGGGATTGGAGCCAGAGTCCCAAGAATAGTAATGTGCTCCTTTGCCATGCCTTGGTCCCTGTGTTCTATGTCTCTGGGGTCCTCCCAGGGAGTGATGGAAGGATTCCCTTATCTGCATCCCTGGACAAGGATCATATAAATCTCCCCAGTCATCTCTAATTGTCGTGGAGCAATTACAGCCCAACAAGAGACACAGACCTACCTACCTATTCAAGGCCTTATTCTGTTTTATCTGTTTGTTTGTTTGTTTGTTGCCAGCTGGGTGACCTCAAGTAAGTTACCTAACTTCTTCTCAGTTTCCTCATTTGTAAAAGGAAGCCAGTAATGGTTCCCCCTCCAAGGATTAGTGGGAGCAATATATGAGATAATGCACATGGTAAGCCTCAATATTAGTATAATGTAATTGCTGGCCTGTCCGTCCTCTCCTTGAACACTGGCATCCCTGGGCAGACATAAGATGAGTTGTGGGTATGCTCAATGCCCACCATGTGGCAGTAACACCACACCCTTCTCTTCTACTCAAGAAGGTGCCCCGGAAGGCAAGTGAGTAAAAGCAATACTACTAGAGGAGCAACCTTGAGTCTGTGCAAATTAATATAAGAAGTAAGTCATTTGAAAATTGAGCCACTTTATTTTTAGCAAAGATTACTGGTAGCATATGTCACAACTGATCACACTATTAGGCACTGTGACACCAAGACTGAGAGCCTCTGCTTGTGGGTCTGGCTCTCACAACAGAGTGTATGTGTGTGCAAGAGAAACAAACTGACAGAGGGAAAGAGAGATGCAATCCTGGGCCTCACTCCAGGAGATTTTTATTCAGTAGGTCTGAGGGGGTACTGAGCTCCTTGCCATATTTTCTAGAACTTTGAGAAGCATAGTTCCAGAAAATAGAACTAGGAGTTATTTTTGGAATTTAAGCTCCCTGAAAAGGGTGGCTCAATTAAAAAAAAAAAAAGAGTTTTCTAAAGAATAGAACTATCCAACATGGGCGGACGGGAGCATTGAGCTCTCTGTCATGGGAAGTACTCACACAAGGATCTGCCGGGGAAGAGCAGGCTGTGGCTACTCTGAGGACACCCAATTCCAGGCTGAGAGCTTGCCTCCCTCTCCCACTGCTGGGGTCTCCCTAAGCAGCTGGTTGAGATGTCAGTTAAACTAGATGAGAGACCTCATCCCGCCCTGGGGCAGAACTGAGAAGCAAAAATCTGTCCTAGGCAAGGCCTCTTTACTTTCGCTGCTTCCCCCAGTTTGGGCAGCAGGAAGATGGGTCAAGACTCAAGGTCAAAGATTTAGTCTCTGTGAAGTCATTCTCAGACTGCCCTGGAAAAGGTTTGGAACACCATTCTCGAAGAGGTATTGCCAACTTAAGAATAGAACTCCTGGCCGGACGCAGTGACTCATGCCTGTAATCCTCTCACTCTGAGAGGCCAAGGTGGGAGGATCCCTTGAGCTCAGGAGTTCGAGACCAGCCTGAGCAAGAGCAAGACCTTGTCTCTACCAAAAATAGAAAAATTAGCCAATGTGGTGGTGCACACCTATAGTCCCAGCTATTCAGGAGGCTGAGGCAGGAGGATCGCTTGAGTCCAGGAATTTGAGGTTGTAGTGAGCTATGATGATACCACTGCACTCTAGATAGGGTGACAGAGTGAGACTGTCCCAAAAAAAAAAAAAAAATAGAACTCCTGATATTGACAAAACCCTAAGAACCCACATTTAGGAGCTAACAGTGACTTTATCACTGTATCATACCTAGCACTTCAGTATTTACAAATCCTCACTGCTGGCAACAGTATAGCAGGTGTCCGACGGGAGAGGGGTATCTAGACCGTGCAGTCCAGAGGAAAGATAATGCAAGCCACATGTCATTTAAAATTTTCTAGTAGCCACATTAAAAATAGGGCAAAGAAACATAGGAAGTTAATTTTAATAACATTTTATTTAACTCAATATATATCCAAAATATTATAATTTTAATGTCAATATAAAAATTATTAATGAGCTATTTTTACATTCTCTCTATTTTTGTACTAAGTCTTTGAAATCAAGTGTATAATTTACATCAATAACAGCACATCTCAATTCAGCCCAGCCAAATTTCAAGGGCTCAATAGCCATATCTGGCAAGGGGCTACATTTTTGGTCAAGATAGTTCTAGACCCTAAATGACCCTAAAAATGTCCTGGCTTTTCTTCTTGCTAATGCCTGGCCTCAGGCAAGTTATTTAACTTTTCTTTCTATGACTCCGCTCTCTCATCAATAGTAATGATAATAGTGTCTCCATTGTAAAGTTGTTATGAGGATTAAATGAGTTAGTATGCATAAAACATTTAGAATAGTGGCCGGCACATAGCAATTGTGCAGAAATTCAACCCCCTCAGCTGTCCCGCAGGAAGAGGAGTTTTCATCTCTTTTTTTATAGATAAGACAGGAACATTTTTTAAGCACCTGCAATGTGTCAGGCTCAGAGCTACAGATCGTGATCTCATGTAACTCCCCAATATCCCAAAAAGGGAAAGAGTATTGCCATGTTTAAATGATGAAGCTCAGAGAGGTCATCTAACTTGTCCAAGGCCACACAGCAGGTCCATGGCAGACTAGGGATTCAAACCCACTGTCTCCTGACTCCAAAACCCTGCTCTTTTCACTGCACTATGTGGCCTGAGATGAAAAGAGGTGACTCAAGCTCTCACAGCAGGTGGTGACGACCCTGGGCCTTGGGACGCCACCTGCCTGCTCCAAGGCTCTTCCTCCGCGACCCCCAGTGCTGCCTCCTCAAGGGTAGAAGTAGGGCACCATGACAGTTTGAAGGGGACATTCTGCGTAGGAGACCCTTCCAGGATGCCCTCAAATTGCTTCTTTTTAGGTGGCTCCCCATGTCTGCCAAGTGCTTTAGGTTCCCCCAAAATACTTCAGACATCGGACCCCAGTTCTTGCCCAGCTTCTGCGCCCTCGTGTCCTCAATGCTTTAAAAGAAGGAAATGGGTACTCTGGCCAGAATGACATCAAAAGGATGCTTCTAGGTGCCTATCGCTGGCCGCCCTTTACCTCAGCCTGCAGGTGAGAGGTAAGCAGAGAAAAGGACTGAAAGAAAAACAGAAGACCCAGGAACCAGGATCCAGTTACAGAAAGAAAGGGGGGAAAAGAGAGATAGAGAGAGCGATCGAGAACAGCAATGCAGCAAAAAGGGCTTTTAGTGATAATTAATAATTAACATTTCTAATGATGTCCCGGCGACAGGAAGAGGCCGGCACAGGCTCTGGGGCATGGCTCGGGGTGACAGTGACCTCCATGAGGACCAGCAGGCTGAGCCTCGTTAACCTTCAGGAGCCCCCCCTGGCCATGCAGCTGGGGGCTTCCCACTGCTGAGATGGACGTGGTCACGGCAAACCCAGGAGAGGGGAGGACCCAGGAGTGGTTGCATGGAGGGAAGCTGTGAGCACGAGAGGGTTCTAGGGAATTCCTTTCTGGACTCCAGTTCCAGCTCCTTTGAAAGCCTGGCTTTCTCTTGGCCCAGACAAGCAGCCAAGGGAAGGCATGTTCAAAGACATGAGACATTCCTGGGGAGCAGTGATGTGCTAAGAGCCAAACGAAGGGAGAAAGCAGGGGAAGGGAGCAAGGGGGGGAATGTCTGTGCAGGTGGGAGCCGTCTCAAGAAGGGGCAGGTACAGCCGAAGCAGGAGCAAAAGGCACTGGTGACATGGTTATGATGGTGGTTATGACATGGTTACAGTTAGGATGGTGGTGAGCGGAATGAGTGGAGTGGCTATGGACTGAATGTGTCCCCCCAAAATTCATACACTGAAGCCCTAATCCCCAATATGACTGTATTTGGAGATAAGGTCTTTATAGAATTAATTAAGGTTAAATGAGGTCATAAGGGTAGAGCCCTGATCTGCCTCATAAAAAGGGGAGACACCAGAGATCTCTTTCTCTCCGTGTGAGCACAGAAGACAGGCCACGTGAGGTTACAGCAAGAAGGCAGTCTACCCAGATTTACCAACAAATGTCATTTTTTCCATTTGCTTAATAATTTTCTTGCCTTTTTTTTTTTTTTTTATTAAAACAGGGTCTTGCTCTGTCACCTGGGCTAAAGTACAGTGGCATCACTGTGGCTCACTGCCACCTCAAACTCCTGGGCTCAAGTGATCCTCCTGCCTCAGCTTCCCAAGTAGCTGGGACTACAGGCATGAGCCACTGCACCTGGCCTCTTGCATTTATTTTTATCTAAAAAATAAAACAGAAACTAAGCTTTCCTACTGTGTATGACACAGTTTGGCAGCAAGACATAGATGACATAGAAGTAAATGCATATATATATTTGGATATGTACATGTATTTTTGGCAGCCTAACAACTGCATACTGACAGAGATGTGCCAACATAAATTTTGGTGGCCAAATCATGGTCACCTGAGGCTGGGGATAAGGAGGAATGCCTGGGATGAGGAACAAGGAAGATTTTGGGGTGATGGAAACATTCTATATCCTGACTGTGGTGGTGGTTACACAAATATATACATTTATAAAAACTCATTCCTCTAAATGTACATTTACAATAGGCACATTTAATTGCATGCAACTTAAACTTCCGTAAAGTTGTTTTTTTAATGTAACAAATTTTCAAAGCATAGTGGCCTGTTCTGAAGAACCCAATAGAGAAAAACTGATGCCTGAAGAAGTATGGATTTTATACCCTTAATTATTATATCACACATTTACATAACATTTATTGTATGTCAGGCTCTGTTCTAAGCGCTTTGCAAAAACAAACTCATTTAATGCTCACAATAAGCCTATGGTGTAAAGGCTGTCATGGCCCACGTTTTACAGATCAGGACGAGAGGTTGGCTAGTGGCCCAAGATGGCACAGCCAGTCAGTAGAACAACATAACTCTGACCCCAAGCAGGCTGGCACCAAAGCCCCTGCTCTTCAACACTATGCTAAGCTGGTTCTTTACACAATAGTGAGACACCAGCCTCTGTCTCTGCATGGACACCCCCTGGCAAAAGAACCCTGAACTTCTGGGACCAGCCAGTGCACAGAGAGAAGCCAACTGCCCTTGAGGCTTGGCCACCAAGCACCCACACCGCCAGACTCTCCTCCACTTCCCTCCATCCTCGGCACTCACTGGGTGTGCCAGTCCCCTCGCTGGTGCTGTCCAGCTGCCCATTTTAGGATGCATCCAGTGGTGCCTTGGAGCCTAGCACTGGAGACACGGTTGGTTGTCTGAGCCACTCTGTCTGTCCCTGAGAGATATTAGCAGAAAATATGTATCAGCATGCGACTTCCCGAAGTCCTCTGTTTCGGGAGCCAGGGCTAGTTCCCTTGTGTTCCATGTGCCTCCTGTCAGTCAGGGCTCTGTGAGGGAAGCACACAGGACCGGACCTCAGGAGCCCTGGCTCCAGCACAGACTTTGCGACCAACTTGCTGTGAGATGTAGGCAAGTTATCTCCCTTCTCTGGGTCTCAATTTTCTCACCTAAAATAATGGGGGGTTAAACTAGATCTGGAGTTCTTGGGCTGTGGATTCCTGGGAAGTCCACAAATGGGCTTCAAATGTTCCAGGAATCCCCCCAAAATTGTAAGCAAAGTGTTTTGTGTATGTAGGTAAACGGGCCCATAGATCTCATTTGATTTTCAAGGGGATGACTTTGCCTCTAAAATTTCACATCACCTGCCTGCCAAGGTCCTTTCTAGTTCTAAAATTCTAAGATCCTATGTCGTAATCTAACGCTTTGTACTGCACACCAGCCTGGAAGCTTCATTTACAGAGAAGGGCAAAGGAACCCAGGACATTAGTGTCAGAGCTGGGACTAACGCATGGTGTCTAATGATTTGCTCATTCACTCATTCAAAGTATATCATTGTAATTAATACCTGCTATTCAAATGGTAACTTTGGACCATGGTCTCACCTGTGCCCAGAGCTGCTACAATGACCCAGGGCCTACCACGGTACCTAGCACATAGTAGGAACTCTATAAATACTTGATGAATGAAACAATAGTGATGAGGGAAACTGACTAGGAGCTGGGAAAGCAAATAGGGGAGGAGAGGCTGACCCCCAATCAGGAGATGCGAGTTTTAGTCCCAGCTTGGCTGCACACAAAGCCTCTTCCTCTTCTGGCCTTTCTTCTTCCATCTGTGAGCTGAGGAAACTGGACTAGCTAAGCTCCCAGGCCCCTTCCGGATTTAGGATTCCAGGATGTCAAGACTGGCCCTGGCCACTCAGATGGGGAGCTGGAAAGAGCAGTGCCCAAGGGCTCCCCATCCCAGGGAGGTCTTCAGCTTGGTGTATTAGTCATCCATTGTTGTGTAACAAATTGGCCTGAATTTAGCAGCTTAGAACAATAAATATTTATTATCTCATATGGTTTCTGAGGGTCAGTAACCTGAGAGTGGCTTAGCTGGGTAGTTCTGGCTCAGGCTCTCTTATGCAGTCTGAAGGCTGGACTGGGGCTGGAGCCTGTGCTTCCAGGCTCACCCACATGGCTGTCGGCTGTCGGTTGTCGGCCTCAGCTCCTTGCCACTTGAGACTCTCCGTAGTGATGCTCAACATGGCAGCTGGTGATTTGAGAGAGAAAAGGGGTCACTGAGATGAAAGCTTAACATTAACTGAGGAAGTGATATACTTTCATGTCTGTTGTATTTTCTTGGTTATACAAACCAACCCTGGTATCATGTGGGAGGGGACAACACAGGGCAGGACTATCAGGAGGTGGGGTCCTTGGGGGCCATCTGGGAGGCTGGCTGCCACACACAGGCTAGAACCATGTAGATAGGGCCACAGTTCATAACTTCGGGGGCGGGGTCCTAGTGGGGAGAGCTTGTGCATGAGCCAGCCAGTATCATCAGTGGAATGTCCTTCCTGCTCCTCTCCGAAGCAAGCCCAGGAATCCTGCAGGGCTCCTTGCCAAGCCCCAGTCCCTGGCACAGCCCTGCAAAGGATGACTAAGGGCAGAGCTATGCTGGGGGCTCATCAGGGACCACCCTAAATAACCCAGGAAAACCTCAATTAACCAGAGCAAAGTGAGCCAGGAACCTCACTTAATCAGATTTCTTGACTCAACTACCCCTCATCAATAAATAAATCTATGACAAATGACAGGCAAATACATTGCTGTCACAGATTTAAAGAACCTCTTCAAGGATTTGTACGTTTGTGTGTTCTCCACATCTACAATATTGTGAGACACTGCAAAATCCAGAATTATCCACGGCTGAACCGTTGCCTTCACTTTGCCTGCTAAGGCAGGAAAGTGGAATAAAACATTTTAGGAAGTTTTTTAAAATTTAAAAACATTTCTAACAAAGCCGCCTTCCTGCAGAACTTCTATCTAATTAGGAAATTAAATTAACCAGACCATTTCACTTCCTCAGTAAATGGGATTGAATTTCTTGCGGCGACTCAGACTCCATTCACCATTTCCTTGGCTTATCCGGCACTTCCCCACCTCCTGCCTTTCACCCTCCCTCTGCCTGGAATTCTTGGAGAGCCTGGCGTTGGAGCTGAAGACGTGGTTCCAGTCTCTGTTCCGTCACTTACACCTATAGGGCATTTGATCTCTCCAAGCTCCTTTTCCTCGCTCATAAAAGGAGGTCATTAAAGTGCATGATTCTTCAGGTGTCTTTACCCCTAGCGTTCTAAGGCTCCTTACATTAACCGTTCTCTCTCTCTCTCTTCATTTTCTGAAATCTGATTGCTTTTGCAGCATGCAGGCAAAATGCTGTCCTCACCATGCAGCCTCCCTTATCTCTGTGGACAGAAGTAATTTCTCCCTTCTCTGTGATGCCATCTATAAAGTTAATAGATGTTAACATATGGTTTTATAGATTATGTATAATATATACGCACATTTTGTCTCTCATCCCAGACTATGCTCTTTGAGGGCAGAACCTGGCCCTTCTCATCTCTATATCTGTGAGCACTACACCTAGCACATAGTAGGTGCTCACACCTGTGGTTTGGAATGAGTCCATAGACAGGGTTGTGATTTTGTAGCACACCGATGTAGTGGCTGGCCTTGACCAGCAGGGGGCGCACATTTGCTCCTTAAATGAAGTCGCCCATTCTGAACTGTTACACCCTATGGGACTGGGATGAGGACAGCAGAGATGAGGAAGAGCCTGTTGTTTCTGACTAAAAAGACACCATTTATTTTTTATCTTGGGAAACAATAACATTGCAAGAACAGAGAGCACCCTTCATGATAAATTCCAGGCGCTTCCTATCTCGGAGGCCAGGAAACTGCATGCAGTTACAATGGGGATACATTCTTGATTAAGCACTATGTAACTTGGGGAATTAAGTCTATGATAAATTGGGAGATAGGGACCTGCAGCCTCATTTCTTTTAAGGATATTTAATTACAAAATTCTGTAACGAAATTACAGCCTTATTAAAATGGTTTCTCACTGAAGAGAGGGTCTTGAAAGGTGAAATGGTGCCAATAGGACAAGTGCCGTAGGGTTTTCCAAGAGCTCCCCCTGTGTCACTGCATCTCTGATCGGAGACTGGAAAGAGGAGATAAAGCATCTCTCTCCGGAAAACGGCCCTTGGGGAGGGTGGTCTCTCTATCTCTACCTTTCCCCTCCAGCCTGCCCCCATAGAGCCTAGACTGCCAGGCAGCTAGGATCCTGTTAGGGGGAGCAGTCTGGCGGATAAACTAACTTCTCTTTAAAAGGACAGACACCTGCAGGTATCAGGCAGCTTGTCAGTCACTCACACCTTAGTGTGAATTCCACCCATCAGTTACTAGATCCCCTCCCCCCACCAAATGATTTGGGAATGGTTTAACCTCAGAATGGTAAGTTTGGTTGTAGATTAGAAGAAATCATAATTGTAGGAGGGAGGCCAGAGTGATAAGCCTTTGTGGGAGGGATGTAGGCAACCAGAAAGTGGTGCAGGGGACACGGAACAGAGGGAGCACCAGGAGGTAGGTAAGTATGCTGTGAACCATACAGACCGCGACCACCCCTAGATTTTTCAAAGATCTGCTCCATCACCAGCCAGTGCATCAGACCATGTGCCTCAATTTTTCATTCTGAAAATACAGCCCCTTGGCTTACGAGTGAGTTAACACCTTCTCCACCATGTATCGATAGAAGCAGAAACACGTTGATCCTAGTGGTTCAGCCTTAGGGTACTTGTTTCATCTCTCAGGGATAGAAAACAGGGAGAGTCATCTTACCCCGCTCGTAGTAATATGCGTATATCACTATGCCTAGCGCAGAGTGAGCCCCACAAAGGGCATTGACTGCTGTTGTCGCTGCTGCTGCTGTTGCTGTGGGTGCTTGGCACATACGTGGCTCTCAGCGAACACTGAATGGTGTAATTACAGAATCACTCTGTGTCCTGGAGGGTCGGCCTATGATGCAAGGTCTACTGCTCATTACTTACAACAAGGTCAGCTTTCACCCCCGAGCTGCCTAATTGGGAGCCAGAGAATGGCGTTGAAATAAACCAGGAATCTGACAACCCAGCTGAGAGCTCCCTTTCCCCGTCACTGCGTGAGTGAGAGCCGTGCCCCTTAAGAGGTGAATGCTACTTCTAGGAATCAGATATTCTGGAGCATTGGGTAGAGATGGTTTTTAAGTGATCAGATGCCTCGGGGCAAACTAGAAAGTATGCTGGCTTGAGTGCAGCCCCGTCACGGTCCACCGGTGTAATTTTAGACGTGTCAGACATGTCACCTAGCATCCTTTTTTGGTTTTTCCCTCATCCACAAAATAGAGACCATGCTAGCAGGGCTGCTGTGAGGCCTTGATGCCACTGTGCCCAGTTCAGTAGCTGACCCAGAGTGGGAATTCAGTGAACATTAGCCTGCTTTCCTCCAGACCTTTCTCCTGCCTCCCACCCCCAAATAAAGGCCTAGAACATCAGAGCTGCAGGGAATCTGAAAGCCCATCCAGCTCTGTTTTATTTTGCCAGATTCGAGAGGGACACGTAGTGGGACAGTGGCAGGCCCAGATGAGAGGCCAGGTCACCCCATTCCTCATCCGAGGCTCCCTCCAACACCGCTGTGCCACCGTGTCACACTACTGGGGCTGTCAGCTCAGAGCTAACTTCTCCTGGTTTTATTTCATTGGGATTGTGGCTCTCCTTGTTCTCTGAAATTACATCAACTAAGCTTTAGTGACCATTAGCTACCATGGTTTTTCCTTTTTTGAGGCTGCTCCTGTCTTTGCCTGTAAACTCATCTGTGTAAGCATTTGTATTCTGCTCATATTTTCAGCAGGTCTTAGGTATTGTGCCTGGGTCTGAGCGTCTCCTTACAAGTGCAGGATTCTAAATTCAAATTCACAAACCAGTGTCTGTTTCCTGGAGCACATCCAAGTGTGGGTGAGTGAGAACAGGCAGTTTATAATCCTGAGATGCTAATCTACCTTGCCAGGTCCTGAATGTGGTGGAGAAAGTAATAAAGTTGGAGAAAAGAATAGGTTCCCAGCCTGAATGACCAATTAAACCTCTCTTTAAGTGACCAAGAGCAATACCTGTGAGATACAAGCTAATTACAAGAATTAACAACAACCGCTATCAAGAAAACCCAGACACTTCAACTATATCAAATACCGAGGACCAGAAATGTAAACCATGTTTTATTTACTGCATCTGATATTTTGCCATATATCTGTCGAATTGAACCAGGTCCTCCTATCTCTGGCTTCAGCTCACTTCTGGTCCTGGATATATAAAGAGGAAGGAGGCAAAGATGACAGCCAACCACGGGAGGGATGAGAAGGCCTTTGAGTTAAATGGAAAAAATACCAGTCGTGGGGCCTTTTCTCTCCCGGCTGCTTCCCTCCGATCATCCATCCAGTAAACATTTATGGAGCAACTACTACACAAGCACTGCAGTAGGCTCTGGGAGCAGCAGGCCCTGCCGCCACGGAGCCGACATTCCCAGTGGGGAACATAGACAACAGACAAGCAAACAAACAAATAAATAAGATACTTTCAGAGAGTGCTACGCCGTAAGAAGGACATGCAGTTAGTTAATGGGACAGTGAGGAACTGCACTTGGGCAGGGGCAACTTGGATGGAAGGTTGGAATAGCAAGCAAGGTGACCTGCATGACAGCTAGGACTTGTATGAGGAGTGGCCAGCGCTGGGTAAACATGAGAAAACGTTTCAGGCAAAGGGCACAGCAAGTGCAAAGGCCCTGTGCGAGGATGGGCTCAAAGAAGAGAGAGAAGGTCAGAGTGGCTGCAGCCCAGTGAGCCGGGCTGTGGGATGACATAGGAGAGGTGGGACGTGGTCTGATGGTGCAAGGTCTGGGCAGGCAGAAGCAGGACCCAGGGCAAACAAACCTGGGTTTGAATCCCAGCTTCAAGACTTACTAGCAGCGTGACCTTGAGCAAGTTACTTAACCTCAGCCTCAGCTTTCTCATCTTTGAAATGGGGATGATGGTCACAGGATCCACCTCACACGGTTAATGTGAGCAATAAATGAGAGGAGTCATTTAAAGTGCTTAGCAGAGCACCTGGCGCATCGTCGGTCGTCAATAAACTCCACCTTCTACTATCACAGACTTCTGATCTCTGACGCCCAAGGCCACTGCTGGCAGGCCGGGGCCCAGTTTCCGCCGCTGCCACCGAGAAAGCCACCAGGTGGCGGTCTTTCAAGCTTTTCTGGTTTTAGTCGGGTCAAGACTGTTTCATCCTTGTTTTCACTCAATAGGAAAATGCAGAAAACAATCCTCCAAAGACTAGGTGGGTACAGGATTACTGGAAATATAGAGGGAATGTTTTCTGGTTTCAGCAACAAAATGTAACAAAAAGAACAGCAGCTAAGAGTCAGCCCTGGGTCCAGTGTCTGCTTTAGCTAAGGACCCATTCGGCTGGGCAATGCCTCAGATCCTCTGGTCTCCCTGTCCCCGGCTACCTGTACCACGGCACTGCTGGAGGCTCCAGCGAGGCACTGAGTGTGGCATGGCTGCACAGTGGTTGTCTAGAGTATGCTTGAGTGACAGTCCCAGCACTGCCATTTATTTGCTGTTTTCTTAACCTCAGCTTTTTCAGCTATAAAATGGGCATAAGAATAGAGTCATAGGCTCGTAGGGATGATTAAAGCAGGTGAACACTTGAACAGCTCCTAACACAGGTAATTAAGCTTCAGGGTGTGTGTCATCATTTGCAAAGCACCATGTAGGAGGAGCAGCTTGTGACCACAGGTTATGGTGGGTTTGGTTGAGGTGTCTGCTGGGAAAGTGTAGAGAAAGGAGGAAAGTGACTGAAGATGAAGATGAGACAACTAGAGCAAGCAGAGAGAGGGGAGAGTTCCACGTGGAGATGGGGAGTGGGGGGGAGCAGGACATGGGAGGAGGGGCATCGCCCGGTGGCCACATCTCCCCAGCCGGTCCCTAATCCTTATCTCTCTTAGCACAAGTTGGGCATCAATCTCCTGCTATACTGTAAGCTCCCTGAAGGCAGAGGAGGTCTTATTTATCTTTGTTCGCCCACCAGCCTAACACAGAGCCCACATCTAACAAGCCCTGGGTAAAAGCTTGCTGGCGAGCAATCCATCCTGGGCCATTCAGTGAGTGATCACACGCCAGACCACCCGGGGCTCTGCACTGAGCCGGAACTGCACCAGCTCCACGCCAGGATCCGACGCTCTGCCTGTGCCCCGGGGGTGCCGGTTACTCCCTGCTAATGCCCTTACCTGTAAATGTGTGCAGACCATGTCAGAACCACAGGCAGAAGGAGAAAAGGCACAGACACCGGCTGGCTTTCCTGGGTTGCCCATTTGCCCGTGACCTGTCCCTTCTGCCTGGAAGTCTCTTGGGAGGGTGGCACGTGGCAGTGAGTGCTGTATAATTGCTTAATGGCAGGAACGAGTGTAGGAGGAATCGCAGAGACACGGAAGGACAGCAGGCACGATGGAAGGGCGTGGCATGCCACAAACGAACACTCACACTCCTAACCCTGCCTTGCCACATGACAACTGTGGGGGGTGATGGGAGTCGCTCCATCTTTTCTGAGGCTATTTCCTCATCTCCACATCAGGGAAAATATGAATACCCACTTCTTTGTCCCAAAGTCCATGGTGCCTGGCACCCAGAAAGTGCTTAAATGCTTGTGGAATATCCCAATGAGATGTTGCATAAGATGATGATTTGCAAATAGTAAAGCAGCCCTGTTAAAACTTTTTTACCAAAGTGTTGCAAAAGCAGAAGAAAGGGTTATCATCTACCTTCACTCCGGGGGGGTCTAGGAATCTCACCTAACGGGAAGGCTGGAAGGTCTTTTCAAGGCTCAGGCTTTGTTTAAAATAGGCTTGCACAATTTTGATTCAACTCTGTAATACATCCAGATTTAGTTAAATGAAAATTATATAGTTTTCTTGCCAGTTAAATTTGCTACCACTCCTTCTCTTGCCCGCTTGCCCTCGAAAATCTTTAGTTAAAATGGATACTCCAGGACGATGTGGCACTTTAATCTTGGGGGTATTTTTTATTCAAGGAATACTTCCAAGCATCCCTGTTTAAGGAGAATTGTGTAAGACTGTTTTTCAGATTTAGTTACTTGTGTTTAATGTGTTAATGGGCCAGCCTGTGTACCCTGCTTTACTCAGAGAAAATACTTGGCTTTTGTGCATTTGGGTCCCATCAACCCTGGGGTCCAGAATTCGCTCCTTACCTCCACGCCTTGCCCACGGCCAGCCAGCAGGCAGCAAGTGGACATATCAGACAACACCCGCCGGGCTCTCCAGCAGGAACCAGGAACACAACAGCCTGTGGCGACGGTTCTTGCTGTCTGACCCTCTGACCTCCTGCCTTCCCGGGGCTTGCTTGCTCCTCCCCGCCCAGCCCCCACCCTGCCTTGGAGATCTTACCTGTCTCCTGAAGTGGCGGTCAGGCCTGCAGCATCCAGAACCCTCCTCCAGCTGTCTGTGCTACCGCCCTGTATTCACAGCCATCAGACCCACGTCCCGCTGGAAAGCGAATCGCATTCTAGCTCTTAAAGACCTCCAGGGGAGCAGTTTCTACAACCTCTGCAGGAATCTCGTTCTAACATCTCACAACTCTCACGGAGAAAAAAGCCTTCCTTTCAGGAAATCTCAATTCCTTTCTGTTGCACCGAGCATGGAGTTGCTTTTCTTCTCTACTAGTTTGAGCTACACTTAAGCCTAATTTCTCATGATTTTCACCCTGCCTGATCAGAGTATGGAATATTGGCTTTGCTGCTGGTCAGCCCTCATCTACGCAGCCCTGGGTCAGAGCTGGGCTCCTGCCTCTGAGGTGTGAGCAGAGCAAGACTGAAGCAGAGGGGTCCCTTCTACCATGGGGGCAGGGCTGAGCCAAAGGTGGTTCCGAGCTCCTTTGGGTGCCTGGAAGTGAATCCACTGCCACTGATTGAGGGCCTCTTGTGGGCCAGATCTAGGGGAAATATAAAGCCAGGTCTCTATGCTCAAAAGTAGCACCATGAAAGAATCACTTACTGACTCAACCCTGTAGACAGTGGATAATGCATGATTTTGGCCCAGCTCTGCCTTTCATTAGCTGTGCTGCGTTGGGCAAGCCAATTCACCTCTCTGAGCCTCTGTGTGTGTGTCTACTTCATAGAGGCAAGTGTTACTAGGGTTTGTTTATGCTGCAAAGTGTTACACAGATTAAAAGATTACCATAGATTGGGGTGGGGAGACTGTGAAAGCAGGGCTGACATACATATCTGTCATGGGAGAAATACAAACGTGACCTGCTGAAGTGCTGGGAGGCAGAGAAAGGGATGAAAGTGAGTGGCATTTCACAGGAAGGACAGGCAGGAGAAGGTGACGGTTGGGCACAGAGAATGCAGGAAAGAGAAGGGAGGAAGGATGCTGGTTATCATTCATGGAACACTCACTGAGTGCCAGGCACTCTGCTAAGTGCTGTGTGGACACCCCCTCACGTGCTCCTAATAAAAGCCCTGTAATAAGGTTTTATTATTCTCATTTTACCCCTGCATCTGACCGGTCGTAACACACCTCTGGACCCTGAAGCGGAACCTGTGGAGGATCCATCCTACCTTTAATGGAATTTGGTGTCAGGATGGGGTGGGGTTTCAGAAAAAACCAGGGAAGAACCGAGAAGTGCAGAGCTAGGTGGGAGGGGAAGTAGTCCTCGACAAACCCCAGTTAATGAAATCAGGGGGAAGTAATCAGAAGTACTGTCACTAAAATTTCCAACATGAGTCCTTTCTCCGCATGCCATCAGTTTTTGTCCACCCATTCCCATTAGCCCTCTACTTCTACACGTCTATCCTACCTACTTCCTGGGCAGTCCCTGTCCTCCCTCCTCCCTCTCTCTTTTTCCCGTGTCCTCTCTCTCTCTCTCTCTCACACACACACACTGAGGCTCAATTATCCTTTCCATCTTCATTCGTGTCACTGCTTGACTCTCTGTTGATGACGAGACCTTCATGCTCAGTTTAGACGTTGAAAACAGGTCACGAACATTCTCCCTCAATCCTTTGCTTCCTCTCCTAACACCTCCCTTCCTCTTCTCTCTTCTCCTGATTCTTCCCCTCCTTTTACTTTCTCCTTCCTGTTCACCTTCCTCTCCTGTTCACTTTTCACCCATTTCTCTTTTTTCTCTTGGGATGAAACTGGCAAGGACACCCCCAGCCCAAGAGCTCCCTGGCATTTGCTGCTAGTAAATGTCTGCTACCACTATTCAACTGATAAAGGGTTTTTTTTTCCCCCTTCTTTAAACTATGACCATAAACTCATGTCTGTCAGAACCATGGCTGGGTTGGCAGCTGGATATGCCAGGCCAGGAGGGGCTGGAACCTGGAACAAGACCTGCCCACGAAGGCAGGGCCAGGATCTGGGGAGGTCCTGGCAGCCGGTGTGGGAGGAAGTGAGGCCAGGTTGGAGGCACATCAAAGGAAGCTGGTAGGAGGTAAAGACCAGCCACAGGGAAGAAAGCAAAGTATCTGGACCCCAGAATGCTAGTCCCTGAGGTCCTGGGTCATGGAGTAGGGCACCGGGATTGAGAAGGGGATGGAGACCCAGTGACTGGAGCTGGGGGTACCAAAAAGAGCTCTGTTAGAAGAAAAAGGTAAGAGTCAGCTACTAGGACCCGGGAACAAAGGCAGAGCAGGACCAAGGCCAGCAAGAAGGCCGACCTTAAAATTCAAGGTGAGGCTTCCCTGTGGTGGGCCTTGGGCTCCGGGGACCCCCTTACCATGGAGAAGACTGCTGGAGGATCATCTCAGCAGTGATAGAGAGCTGTGTGGTCTGGGTCCACCATGGCTCTCACTTTTCCTGTCTCTGTCCCTGCATCACACTCTCAACAAGCCCCTCAGATTGCAGAGCCACCTCCACTACGGGGTGGGAAAACATCAAAGCATGCTCTGCACACAGGCAGGTGAGTTCCTGGAACCCAGGCCATCTCGGCACAGATGAACATGATGAGCAGACATCGCCCCACACTTCCCCAGCCCTCACAGGCTTCCAGCATTCCATCACGCCCCCCTTTACCCAGCACCCCTTTCCTGGGGCTGCTCTCTACCTGGAAGAGTTTGCCTGTAGCGGGCACTCCCAATTCCAGCTCTTCTGAACTAATCCTCTCTGGCCATCTGGAAGACTCCTTTCTGTGTCTGTGACAGCCCTGCCCCTGGACCGAGCCATCCCCCAGGGATTGTGGCTCCTCTAAAGGAGCTTCCGTCCATTTTTACCTCTACGTGCCTCCCTGCAAAAGCCCATTCTATACATCTGCCTCTTACCAGTGACTGCTAACTCCACTGCATCTGAAACTCACCAGCCATGTGATCACTGTGACCTCCTTGGAAAAAAGGGACCACACCCTGAAACAACTTGGTTTGAGACAGGGTTATTTCTTCACACTCAAACTCTTCACTTCTTCCACAGTTTGTGGTTTCCTGTTTTCCACTATTGCTGCTTTTCCACACCCTTACAAAAACATTAATTTCGGCCGGGGGCGAGGTGGCTCATGCCTGTAAATCCTAGCACTCTGGGAGGCTGAGGCACGAGGATTGCTTGAGGTCAGGAGTTCAAGACCGGCCTGAGCAAGAGTGAGACCCCATCTCTACTAAAAATAGAAAAAAGTAGTTGGGCCATGCTGGTGCGCACCTGTAGTCCCAGCTACTCAGGAGGCTGAGACAGGAGGATCTCTTGAGCCCAGGAGTTTGAGGTTGCTGTGAGCTAGTCTGATGTCACGGCACTCTAGCCTGGGCGACAGAGTAAAGACTCTGTCTCAAAAAACAAACAAACAAACAAAAAAAAAACAGCAAAAAATTCATTTCTTTTGGGATAATCAAGCCTGAGATACCATTCCACAATCCCTTATCTGCGATTCCAAATTCCTGAATTCTGAAAATCAAGAGTTTTTTGTTTTGTTTTGACAAGTTTGATGCCAAAACTCCTGTGGTGACAAAAATCTGCCTTAAACTGATGTGAAGTTACTTTATCCTCACACCCACTTAGTGTAAAACTTCATATATTTCATTGCAGAAATATTAACGTATCTGATTTCAAGACGCTGCCCAAGACCTCACTGGAGATGTTTCCAAATGCATGGTACCTTTCTGAATTCTAAATGCCTCTGGCTTCAAGGGTTACAGACAAGGGCTTGAAGAAATGTACCAACCTCTCTGTTCTTCTGCGACAGATCTCTTGGAACAGAAACATCTCAAAGATCCAAGGTTTCCTGACCTTTCCTCTCCATCTGGAGATTGAGAAGACAGCCCAGTGCATCAGTGAGGGTCACAAGGAACCCAAGGATTGCAAATCTTCTGATGTACAGAAAGGATTAACAAAGTCATAAATGAAAGGGGGGAGGATCTGGGGGTAGTCTTCAGTGTTTTCTACAGTCTTTCTTCTGTTGTTGACTTGACATGTGACCGTGAGCAGCTTGGGTGACCTCTCTGAGCCTGGGCTATAGGAGGGAGCCAGTTCCTGAGAACCCTGCTCCAGTGGGCTTTGAAGATGACTAACACACACCGCATGTCTTGAGCTTTTAGAAAATGAAGAACTACGTAATCTTTCTAGCATTTTTTAAAGTAAATGACTTTAATTGGAATAATTAGTCAGCAAACTGTGTGCTCACTCTGTGCCCAGTCTCCTGCTGGGTCCTGTGAGGTAATCAAATATAGGGCACAAACTCTGGACTTCGAGGGGCTCACGTTCTGATAGGAAGGCCAGGTTTTATGCACACAAAGCAGTCAGAGAGAAAAGAAGTCAACGTGTGCGATCCAGGGTAAGATGTCGCAGGCCTGCGGGGAAGCTGAAAACTGCTAGCCAGGGCCATCTGGGAAGGTGCAGAAGGAGGAGAGACTTAGTTTGGGTATCAGCAGATGAGGAAACATTTTAAGCAAGTTCTTCACATAAGAATGGTCAAAGTTTGTGGGGGGACACTCTGAAGAAAGATGTCACTAGAGTAGAGAAGGCTGGAGTGAAAGTGCTGGAAAGAGACTGAACATGATGGATTGGGTAAGGAGAGTGCTGAAAATGTGTGGGTATGAGTCGGCTCGGGCTGCCGTAACAAACACCCCAGACTGGGTGGCTTGCACAACAGACATCCATTTCCTCACAGTTCTGGAGTCTGGAAGTCCCACATTGAGGTGCTAGTAGGTTTGGTTTCTTCCAAGGCCTCTCTCCCTGGCTTGCAGATGGCCTCTGTGTCCTCATGTGGCCTTTCCTCTGCGTGCACGTGGACAGAGATGGAGATCTCCAGGGTCTCTTTCTCTTCTTGTGAGGACACTAGTCCTATTGGATTAACCCCCACCCCACTTATGCCCTCATTTAACTGTAATTATCTCCTTAAAGGCCCTATCTCCAAAAGCAGTCACATTGGGGGTTAGGGCTTCAACACATGAATTTGGTGGGAGAGGCGTGTCTGGGCAGTTTGGGAGCACAAGATGTCTACCACGGGATGGGCAGGGCTGGAACGGTGAGTGGACACTGACATGAACTGAGTGAAGGGACATGAAGGACATTAGCAGAATTAAAAAAATTTTAGGGCCAGGACTGCTTGGCCCCTTGGGCTCAACCCTCACAAGTTCAAATGCTGAAACCAGACTGTATTCCCTGGAGAATTTTCTGGATAGAACATCTCCATCATTCCCTGTGTTTCTCTGTCCTTCCCCAGCACCTCTGGCATGTTGTCCCCTTACCTGGCTAGCTGCAGGAAAGCGTGAGATCATTATAGAGTTGTTTTGTGCAGAGAACCTAGTCACATCTGGATGGCTAATGCTCATAATTACCGTGCTGGTTACTAAATCTGACGGGTTTCGGTGAGGTGAAGCTCTACAGCTGGGGCTGCTGCTCACAGCTTCGCTGGCAGAGAGAGAGGTGAGAACAAAAACCAAGAAAGGTGTGCTCAGGCGCTTGAGATTGAGTGAAACTGGTTAATTACCAGTCACTTGCTGTCTCCCTGAGTTGGAGTTTCTGGCTAAGGAATGCTCATGGATCAGACAGAATATGACAACCTGCAACTTACTTCCACACGACGAGGGTGGCAGGGACCAAGATGCAGCGAAAGTGTGGAGGCAGTCTCTCAGGTGCCAAGTGTCAGACCCATGTGGATGTGACTCACATGCCCTCAGAACAGGGTGGTGGCAGCCAGGCGCCCTGGCTCACGCCTGTAATCCCAACCCTTTGGGAGGGCAAGGCGGGAGGATAGCTTGAGGCCAGGAGTTTGAGGTTACAGTGAGCCATGATGGCGCCACTGCACTCCAGCCCAGGCAACAGGGCGAAACCCTGTCTCCAAAAAATAATAAAAAATTAAAAAAAATAAAAAATAAGAACAGGCTGGTGGCATGATCCAGCAGGATGCGGAGCCAACTGGACTCTTTATGGAGAGAGCTGGGGATCAGATGTGCCCTTGGGACACAGTCTGTTGCTGCTAGGTGAAGGCTCTTGGTCTGGGGCCCTAGATTAAGTTTTAATGATCCATGTACCCCCCTCAAGTTGTCTGTCAATGTGTGACTATGTGAGTGAGCGTTTTTCTTAGAAACGGATTCATACATTTATCAGATTCTTGAAAGGTTCAAAAGGGTCTGTGATCCTTAGAAGGAAGGTGATCGTAAACTACTGTCCTAAACCCGTGGATAAACAGGTTGACATTAGGCAGAGCCCCAAGAAACTTGGGGTCCAATGATCTTGCAATTATATTCTAGAGGGGTGTGTGGATGTATGTGTTTGTATATTTTTCTAGGAAAAAAGATTCAATATTTTTTGCCAGATTCTCAAAGGAGTCCACAGCCCTCAAAGGTTTGATAGGGGCTCAGGAAGCTGGAAGGTTTGTTGATGCTAAGCTACTTCTTTTCAGGGAAAGATCAGAGGCCCGAAAACAGGGCCCAGAGTACATTCTGGTAGTTCTGCTCAAAATCTGAGCATAACAAGATCTGGGGCCAGGGACTGGCTAGCGAGCTCTCTATAAAAGAACACATTAAGTCATTTTAAGAGTCAAGTGCCCAGAAGGCAGACTAGTGAGTGATGACCACAATGGCATCAATATATGGAAAAACAGTCCTAGCTCCTTTCCTCTCTGATGGCAAATTCCCAGGTCTTTAAAGCCCTGTGCCCCAGCTTTCAGAAACCCAAAGGCCTTGCTCACGGAAGCTCAAAATTCATTCAATAAATACTTGTTGAGCACCTACTATGTGTCAGGCTCTGTTCTAGGCACAAAATAAGGGACTGGCCTTTAGAGCGTTATGGACCTAGGCCAGTTTCCTGCCCTGGACACGGGTATTTGGAGCGTTGCTGATCAAGCGTGTTCTTCGAGGGCTTAGCCGCCCCTCCGCGCCCCCCCCCCCCACTCCCTTGGCCCCTAGTCCAGAGAGGCTGAAGCCATCCCACTCAGCCCAGCGGGCAGGGGGTGAGGAGGAGGAAGCAGTACCTGTGAGCTAAGCGGTGAGGGAGGCTGGTAGGACGCATGGGGCCAGTGCAGGTGGGCCAGGCGCAGCCCGGGCACTGCTGGGGAGGGGGCTAGGCAGGCCGCGGTGGGGACACCGCCGGCGGGGGGCGGCGGGAGGGTGGAAGAGGCGCTGCCCGCAGCCTCCTCGGCCTCTGCACCGGATCTCCTAGCTGTGCTCGCCCGCTCCCCGCCCGCCGGGGCCGTCGCGAAGCTCTGCTCTCCATACTGAGCAGTCCCCGGGAGGCGCTGGGACACGTCCCCAGGCTGGATAAAGATCGGCTCGGCGCTCGCTCCGCAGCGCGAAATCTCGCCATCAGCGCGGCTCGCTCGGCCGCTCTGGCCCGGCCCGGCGACGCCAGATCGCTATCTCGGGGGAAAGGGAAGGCAGCGCCGCTGCTCCCGCTGCCACCCTCGGCCCTGCGTGCGGGGCGGCTGCGGGGTCCTGGGGCTGGCCGCCCTCCCCTCCCCCTTCCCCTTCCTTCCCGGCGCTTACTCCCGAGGGACACCTGCTTCCCGCTGGCCCGGGGCCCCGCACCCCGCCAGGCGCCCTCTCCCCCCTTGCCAGGCCCCGCTGCCTCCTGAAGGTTACGCGACGCAGCGGCGGGGCGCGGGGGGCGCCCGCCCTCGCCGCCGCCTGCGCCGCCGCCCACCCCAGTGCCCGCCGCGCCGGGCCAGCCAGGCTGCCGGCTGCTGCCACCGCAATCCCGGCTCCTAAATCAGCGCGGGGAGGCGCCCCCTCCCCCCACCCGGCTCCCCCGGCTCCCCGGGACGCGATTGGCCGCGCGGGCGCCCCCCACCCCGGGCCCGCGGCTCCAGCTGTCGCGCCATTGGCTGCGGGCCTCCGCCAGCCTTTACATAAGCCGGGGCGCGCTCGAGTGGAGTTGTATAAAGCGAGCGCGCGGCGTCGGGGCGGGAGGCTCGAGGCCAGCCCGGGACCGGGGCTGGGAGCTGGAAGGCGGCGGCAGAGGCGGCAGCGAGCGCCCGCGCTGCGACGCCCCCAGGCGGCGGGGCTGAGAGAGCCAGAGGATGGCTGCGAGCTCGGACCCCGGCGTGAGTACCCGCTCCCCGTGCCCCCACCCCTCAGGCGGAGAAAGTTTTTCCAGCCTCCTCGCCCCTCTGGATCCGCCCGCAGGGCTGGCGGGGATGCCGCCTGGGAACCGGGGAAGACCGAATCGGGAAGGCGGCGGCTTTGCTCCCAACTTGCCGAGAGGCGGTGGACTCGATTGGCGCGCTGAGCCTCCCCCGCGGGCTGGGGGCGAGGCGGGCGCCGGGCTGGAGGTGGCGGAGAGGTGGGAGCCGAGGTGTGGGGGCGACGGCACGCGGCTGGCAGGGAAGGTGTTGGGGGAGCACTGGAGGTCAGCTATTTGGGGAGGGGGCGCCGGGGCTGGGAGGGGCGGAGCAGGTGAGGAGGGATGTGCTGGGGGAATGGGGGAGTCACCCAGCCAGCCAAGCTGAGCTCCGGGCTGGGGAAGAGTCGGCCGGCCGAGTGTCTACGCTTCTGGGCTGGGGAAGAGCCCCGGGAGGCTGGCTCTTCTTCCCGGGGGAGGCCGAGCTCCCGGGCACAGCGCTGGGTGGCAGAGAGCTCCGGGAGCCAGCCCCGCGCGCGACGTTAGCTGCTAGCCGCCTTTTGCTGGACCGAGGTGTGGTCTTGCTTTCAGGCTGTCTGAGACAAGCTCGCTTCAGGCATTTCGGGGGAGCTGGGGGTCCCCCTTGACCCCGTAGGAGCACTTGGAGGCTTTGATGGGGCAGCAGGCCGGGCTTGGGGGCATGCCCAGCAATGCAGCGCCCTTCTGTGCAGTACAGTAGTTGGGAGCCCTTGTTAGTCCCGCTTCTGCAGAAACCAACTCAAGAATTCAAAGTCATCCCAGCCTGGATGGAGCCTCCCAGAGTGGCGGGGAAATGCTCCTAGGGCTGAGGAGGGGGAGCTTCCTCTGGGAATGACTAATGAATATTGCTGCTGCTGCTGCTGCTGCTGGTGGGTGCACCTAGTGTGGCTTCTCTCGGCCCCAGGAGGTGCGCTTATTCTCCTGGCAGGACACGTTCTTGAGTCACACTTGAGGTATCTTCTGGGATGGGTGCAGGACTTCCTAAGTGAAGCCAGGTGGAAAAGAAGGGAAGAGTGTTCCGGCAATAGAGGGCAGCTCTATGGTGCTGTCTTGAGTCAATGAAAAACTCATGTGGGAAAAGCTACTGATGGGAGAATTTAGACCCTGATGACTTGCGGCTGGAGATATCCAAGACTGAATCAGAGCTAATTCAGGAGTCAGCCTGCACCTCACTCTCAGCCACGGAGAGGGAGATGTGGAGGCTGACAAGTGGGGACATGGCAGCTGTTCCAATATGGTTCTTGAGGAAGTGTTCTCTCTCTCTGACTCGGTTAAGAACATCCTTCTGCTAACTGGTCCTAAAGTCAATTTAAGAGGCAACGCAGGGAGTTTATGGTCTTGTTGCTGACACAGAAGACCCCAACTAGAATATTCCAGTTGGTACTAATGGACTCTGGAGAAGGTCGAAGGTGGGGTGGTGGTTACCTCTCTGCAACTGTCCAGTTGGGGCTGTCTCCTTCACCTTACCCGATCTCTGAACATGGGTGTTCAAATTCCTAGGGTAGCTGCTCCAGCCTGGAGATCTTTTACGGGGCCTATCGATCCATATCCCAAACCCCAGTCTTTCCTCTGCCTGCAGTCTACATTTTTCTGCTGCATTTCCAAAGACCTTCTCACCACTGGGGACTTCTGCAGCAAAATACCTGCTTGTTGCTCTTTCTTCCCTTCTCTCCATCTGGGCTGCACCTGGTGTTCTAAACCTTGATGTTTATTTCTTGGCACCTTGATGTTTGGCTTAGACGTCCTATGGCTGCACGGGGGTGCTCCTGGGAATGTGTGGACCAATGGCCTGTGTAATGCTATGGAGTGAAACATAAGACTCTTGTAGGGATCAGGCCACCTACCAGGAAGGCAGTCCTTCTAAACAGCTTGTGACAGCCTCCGGTTCTCAGGCTTCCTTGCTGCCTGCTGAGGTGGTGGAAGTTTAAAGGTGGAGCAGGCTCTTTGGTGTCCAGTAGGGGGCGCCAAAGGTACCTGGCTCAGGACCACTGACTTTCTCACTTCTTGTCCTTCACTGGCCATAGCAACTTCATGCTTTAAACCAGCTCAGGCCACAGCCCTCAGCCGTCACCACTGTAATTGGAGGTCTTCTACCACGTGCTTTCTGGATTTCCGGTGGTCCTATGACTTTAGGTGCAATGGGCCAGGTGCAAGGACAACATTCCAAGGAGACAGAGCTGGTACACAGCCCTACCGGCTCTCTGAGATCATTCCTTTGTGCTTGGCGCTGATGTAGTCTTTGAGTTCTTTAAGGTCTCAGAGTCCAGGAACATTAGAGCTAGAAGAAAGGAGCCTTGGAGAGCATCTAGTCCACCCCATCCCATCCCCAATGCTCGCGTGCACGCTTGGTTTACAGATGAGAAAACTGAAGCCCAATAAAGGCAAGTGTATTGCCCAAGGTCACATGGCTATTTGATGGAAGAGATGGGCCTAGTTCCTAGGACTCCTGCTCTCTGCAGAGCTCTTTCCACCTCAGTGACCTGCTTCCTCTTCACTATGAAGGTTCCCTATGCAGTAGGCACTTGGAATTACTGACTGCCCAGACCTTAATAAATCAATAAATCTAGTAAATTTGGGGAGTTTTCCTTTGAATCTGTTATTTAGAGTGAGGAGGTGAGAAGAGAAAGTTCTTGTAATGTACATGCACAAGTCATAGATACCCTAGTTGTTCTTTACCACTCCTCCACTGTCTTGTCTCAGTATTCCCAGTAGTGTCTTAGGCAAAAGCCATGCAACTCCAGGTTTCTGTCCATACATTTAGGAATCAGAAGTGCCCAGTCCCTCACAGCAGTCCTGGGACCAAGGCCTGGAGCTCTTCTTTTCCTCCAGTAAGGGCTGCTGGAGTGGGGTCTCTCTGTCCTGCAGCCACACCACTGCCGGTGGGACCTCCCATGCTCAGATCCTAGATGAATTGGAGACTTTCCAATGAGTATTTGCCTATCTCCCCCATCCTCGCTGCTCCCAGCTCAAGGTCAGAGAGCTAGGATGTTCTATTTTTGCAAAATCCTTATGTTCAAGTTTCTTGGGTGACCTGGAAGATTCTACCATTTCCACTGCCCTTTCTTCTCTTCTGTGAGTCTGGCTGTCGACATCTGAGCTGGGCTCTGGGAAGGTTTGCTGAGTGGCCTCTGGGCTGCCCCCTCGTTTTCCTCTCCCCACCTGGCTTCCTTGCATACTGTATGGACTTCCTCTGGGTTCCCCTCGGAGCCTCAGCACACCTTGGCATGGCCCAACCTCGTGGGGAACCCACTGCCGCCAGAACTCTGACAGGCAGAATCCTCTTCTCTCCCTAAGACTCACGAAAGGGATGCTTGTTGCCAGGGAAGATGCTCGAGTCTTCTCATCTCCTTCACATTCACAGACAGGTTGAGTCTTCATCGTCAGGGGGACGAGGGAGGTGGCAGGATAATGTGGGCCACCAGAGAGCAACAGCCACTTTCTTTCAAGTGGAGTCCCAAGGGGCTGTGCTTGAGATCTTGTCCACTGCCAGCTCTGGCTGGGGAAATGTGCCTGCCTTGGCTTGGTCTAGTTCTAGAAAAGACCAGCGGAATTTAATTATGTAAAATCCAGTGATAACACGAGCCCTGTGGATTGTTGTTTGAACGGGGAAGGAGGTATAGAGTTTGAGAAGTGGCGTTAGACACTGAGAAAACAAGGAGTGGTCCCTTTCTCAAACCCCACTAGGTAGTTGGTCCTTACCCCACACCCATTGTAATGGTAAGTACTTATGCTTAGAATCTGGCTCCCTGCTTCCTGGCTTAGAGACCTTGCACAGACCACTAAGCCTCTGCATGTCTCGGTTTCCTCCTCTGCTAAATGGTGAAGCTGGCAGCCACGTGATGGGGGTAGGATAGCAAAGATTGAGGAAGACAATCTTTGGTGTAGTGTGCCTCTGCCCTTGGTAAGGTGTAAAGAGGTATTTGGTTGGAAAGGGATATTCCTGCTGAATCATCAGGAACCCCCAGGGTCATCTTTGTCCCAGCAGGTAAGGCTGAGTGTCCAGGTCTGCACATCAGCCTCTGCTCACAGCAACATCGGGGTTGATGGACAAGGCCTTCTTGGCAGGGCTCCCTCCTTGCCTTTTCCCCTCCCCCACCTCAGGGTTTTCACTTTGGGGTTCTGCCATGCTTGGGAAAAAGAAATTTTACAGGTCCCAGGATAATTCTGAATGTGATGGAGGGCCCTGAGCTATTGATTCCTAAGGAAGGATCTTTCTGCTGGGAGAAGCCTTCCTCAGAGCCCAGTGATTTAAGAGTGCTGACAAATCCATGCTCACCGAACCTCCTGCAGGCTGCAGATACAGGCTCCCGGGCCAGCCTGGGCTCTGCTAGGAATTTCTGGAGAGCCTGGCTGGTTGCTTAGGGGACATAAACCTGTGAACTCTGTTTAGGAGAAAGTATGAAATCAATTGGTTCATTATCACACCAAACACACCCTGGACCACTTAGGGCATTTAAGAAACAAGAAGCAGCAAAGGACTGAGAGGTTGTGTTTGAAAAGTGCAGAAAGGTGTGAAGGGGTTGGGGAAAAGGAGGGGACAGGAAAACCTTTTTTCCACTGAACCACTCATGATCTTGACCTTATTGAAGTCCTTGGGCAGTGACTAGAGGAGTTACACCCCCCCCCTCCCCCGCACACACATACCGACATATGTCAATGGCTGGAGACATTTTTTTATTTTTAGAACTAGGGTAAGGGGTGCTACTAGTACCTACTGGGTAGAGGCCAGGGATGATAAACCTCCTGTAATGCACAGGGCACACCCACAACAGAGAATTATCTGGCCCAAAATGTCAATAGTGCTAAGATTTGAGAAACCATGGACTAGAGCATTGTAGCTTGGAATCACAGCACATGAGCAGTGGGAGGGATTTTACAAGTACTCATCCAGTTCTCCCACTTCACCGCTGAGGACACTGAGATCCAGAGAGGAGAGGGGACCAGCCAGGGTCATACAGAGAGCAAGTGGCAGAGATGGTCTGGGATTCAGATCTGCTCTCCCCTGAGACTGACTGACCCAGACTCTCCCAAAGTTGTTGTGAAAATTAAATGTGAGCTGTGAAAACACTTAGAAAATTATAAGGAGACTATATTAATATTGCTGTTATTAAGAATCAGGGAGTTTGGCAAGTTCTATTTCTGGCTATGGCACTGACTCATTGTATCATATTGGACACATCATTCCCCCACGCCCTTGCCTCTCCATGAGTGTGTGTGTGGTGGGGGGTGGTCTTAGCAAAAAATAAGTACATCATAATCATTCTCTTTAGATTTGCCCTTCAAAAACCCTAGACACTTAAAAAAAAATAGAAATTTTCCTTGAAAGAAATCATGTTGACTTCGTAAGAAGCAAAGCGTTTACTTCTTGGAAAAATTCCAGTACCATGGCCCTGTGAGTTGGTTCCAGCCCAGGAAATCTGATCAACATCCGGAGGAGAAACTGATAGCTCCACAAATGACAAGAGACTGGATTTGTCCCCACTCCCTGTGAGAAAGGGAGATGGCAACTTTGACTTCTCTGCCGCCCTTTCCTACTCAGCCCTCTTGGCACAGGGAAGTTCTGCAAGGAACTTCAATGAGGGATGGGAAGGTGTGTCATTAATTAGTAAAACCTTGTTTACTTAACAGACATATTCTTAAAGAGCTCTTCCAAGGGACGTTTTGACATATTACTTTAATTAGCTATAGAAGAATCGAGAGTGCAGAGAGTATAAAATGACCCTCTCTGTTGTTTCCAGTTACTCTTATCTTTGTTTGCACCTGACAAGTACAGTGACAACGTTGTGGGAATCACTGCTGAGCTCTGGGCGTGTCCTGGAGACCAGAGACCAGAGGAGAGCCTGCAGGGACTTCCTCTCTCCCTTACATCAGCCTTTGTCTGCCTAGAGAGCAGCCACCGCCGTGGAGATTTCTGCACTGGCACCCCAGCCCTCCTTTGGTGTATATCTATCTTAAAGGAACCGTCATGTTATGCAAATCTTGACATGGCTCTCAGGAGGGGGAACAGGCCTGGGAGCCCGAATTTCCCCTGCTGAATGAATGGGCAGAGGAGATCATGTAAGATTGGTGGGAACAGCCTCGCGTCGCCTCGAGGCCCTGGTCTTGTCCTCCTTGTGCTCAGGATTAGAGACAGGAAGTCACTTGAGGCCCCACTAGAGAACTGAGGTTACATCCCTCCCTACCCACATGGGAGCATCACTGCATAGATTCCCGCCATGCCTCTCCCGTGTGTCCCGAGGCAGGTCCCTTAGCTTCTGGAGGTCAGTCCCTGTAATCAGAGGAGTTGGGTGACAGGCCCTTTCCATCACTGGCAGTTTCTTCCTCTAAGTGATGTCATTCCCTCTCACCCTGGTCTCTAAGAACAGCCTCTTTCTTAGAAATCATAATCATGCACCTTTCATCTGAGAAGCTGTGTATATCTAAAGAGGCTCTTGCAGGTGGAGATGTAAGAGTCCCCAAGAAGGGAAAATGCTACCTTGTGAACAGTGCGGGGAAGACACTGCCATTTGTTCTCAGCTGCAGATTCAGTGCCTGGCATGGCACTCAGCACGTACAGGGGCTCAAAGGGTGCAAAATGAGTAAGTGGATGAAGGTGGCCATTCTGGGGCAGAGGTGGCCCTTGGTATAAAGTGGCTCTTCAAACTGGCCTCACTCAGGGATGCCTGCTTCCCTTCTAGCTACTTCCCAGAGCCGACACTAGGTGCCAGGGCTGTGCAGACCTCTGAGGGTCCCACCGGTCCAGCAGGGCTTGAGGGCCCCGTGTGAGGCCCAACCCATGAGATGGTGGCTGGCTCTGAGCCTTGGGCAAGGCCGAGTTTCTCCTCCTCTTCACCACCCTCTGGCTGCTCCCCGCCCCCCTTCCCACCAGCCCACTGCAAGGAAGCTCGGTGCATGTTTACCTCGCTTTAAGCCAATAGAATAGAGGAAAATTTGGATTTCCACTGAAGACAAACTAAAGAGTGAATCATTGCTTCACAGAAAGATTCCTGGGAGGATGTTTTTAAATAGCAAGATCCACTAATGCATTTTAAATGATTTAGTGGGGAAAAAAAAAAAAAACCTGGACTACAGACTATTAGGCCTGGAAAAGAACTTCGGAGGTCATCCAATGGCCCCGCCCCACCCCCGCCCCAGTGTGTTCAAGTCTCCGATGTGATACTGTCACTTGCTTTTCAGAAACACAGTCTATCCAGCCTGCACACTGCTGCCCAAAGTCTAAAACACCCTTTCAAAAATGCAAGTCGGTCATGTCTTCACCCAACTTCCAAAACCTCCCCTACGGTGTGACTCCAGGCTCCTTACCTTGGCACAGCAGGCTCTGCTGGCCCAGCGGCTGCCTGCGTGCCTGACTGTTTCCCCCTTCTCCCTGCCCTCCCTTCTCTCTCCTCCACCCCACGTCCCAGATACCACATCCAGCAGCAGCGACTACATTCGCAGCATGCAGCAAGCCGGCTCATACCCATGCCTTTGGTCCACAGGTCTCCACACCTGGAACCCCAATTCACCTTCTCCGGAGAGCCTGTCGTGCCTGCCCGTCCCACCCACCTTGCTAGTTAATCTCTCTCTCCCACGGCCTACATGGACTTTGTACCTGTTGCTACTCTGAACTTACCCCACTGTATTGCAACTCACCCCTGAAAGACTGGAAGCTCCTTGAGGTCAGAGGCCAGGCTTTCTTCATAATTTCTAACCTGGCCCATAGGCGTCTTCTAAATGTTTGGAGAATAAAAGTATATTGTGTATAGCATAGTATGCTGAGGGGTTCTGCATATGGAAAGCAGTATTTAAGGAGTCAAAGAACTCCGCTAGGGTCTCTAGACAGATTAGTAACAGAGGCAAGACCATTCCTCAAATTCCAGAGTATTCCATTCAACCTATGTCAACTACTCCTGGAAGTGGAGCACCTAGTGGGCCCAGAATCCATCTCCTGAGATGCATTCGTAAGTTCAAGAGACAGGAGTAGTAGTAATAGTGTGATTATTGCTACCATTACCTACTGTGTATGGACTTACTCTGTGCCGGGCACTGTGCTCATCACTTAACCGGCAACTCACGTCATCCTCATGGCAACCTGATAAGCATTACTTCCCATTTTACAGAACTGGAAGTCTGAGCACTTAATAATTCTTATTAAGAACTACTATGCCGGCCGGGCGCGGTGGCTCAACGCCTGTAATCCTAGCACTCTGGGAGGCCGAGGCGGGAGGATCGCTCGAGGTCAGGAGTTCGAGACCAGCCTGAGCAAGAGCAAGACCCCATCTCTACTAAAAATAGAAATTATCTGGCCAAGTAAAAAATATATATATAGAAAAAAATTAGCCGGGTATGGTGGCGCATGCCTGTAGTCCCAGCTACTCGGGAGGCTGAGGCAGGAGGATTGCTTGATCCCAGGAGTTTGAGGTTGCTGTGAGCTAGGCTGACGCCACGGCACTCACTCTAGCCCCGGCAACAAAGCGAGACTCTGTCTCAAAAAAAAAAAAAAAAAAGAACTATGCCTTGTGCCTAAGGCTAGGAGACTCCATTTGTCCTCTCACTTTCAGAAACACCATTTCATTAGCCCACTGGCTTCTGTGGCACCTCCTAGCCTGGGTCTCCTGAGCTTTTGTCTGCCTTTTGCTGGAGCAGGACCAAGTCTCCTATCTGTCTGTGAGTGCTGCCACCGGCAGTGTCTGGAGCTCTCTCCAGGCAGGGGGAAGGAAGAGGAAGCCTTATATTTTCTTGGCACTGGGGAAGGTGCATAGGACATGTATGCATCTGGAGGGTGGGGAGGTGCAAATGTCTGGAGTTTGTCTTCCAGGCTGGCCATGCAGAGGACCAAGACGGGACAGAGAGTAGGTACACAAGACATAATGAATGGATGGATGGATGGATGGATGGCAGCATTCTTGCTCACTTGGGCCACTCACAATATTTACCTCCTACCTGGCCTCTCTGCTTCCCTTCCAGCCCTCTTGTGGCCTTCTCCACGCTGCTGCAGTATTCCTTCTAACTCCCCTGCAGCCGGGGCATTCTCTGACCTGTTGGGCCCATGTCACATCCCTGGCAGTAGGGACAGAAAGACTGGGCAGCTCTGAGAGGTTTATGCAACAGAATCGGCTCGGTGAGCCAGTGGTTGTGAAGGATGAAGCAGCGAGTTTGACGCCAGATCGCCAGGCTCAGGGGCTGGGGTTGGAGGGGCCCAGTGACTGGCATCCCACGCCCTGACTCAGATGCACAACCAACTGAGAGGGAGGAAGGGGGAGAGAGGTGGGGCTCGGGCAGATGGAGATGAGATTCGGCAGGCCAGCTCTCCCCAGATACTGCCAAATGACAGAGGGTAACAAAATTGCCCCTGTTGGGAACCACTGCTCTAGTCTGACGGAAAAGTCCTCCAGCAGGAAACATGAGGGGTGGGAAACAAGGGCTCCCTCGCAACGTGTGACCCAGGCACAGGACCTGTGGCAACAGGTGAGTCCCCCCACCTTTGCAGGGGTCCACTCTGTCTACTTTGCTCTTCCTTCCCACTCCTCCTCCTGCCTCTCCTTGTCTAGCTAACTTTGTAGCATCCTCAAAGTTCAGCCACAGCACCGTTCCTCTAGGAAGTGCTCCCAGCTCCCGCCACTGGCTAACTGAGATCTCTCTGTGCCCCTCCTCCCAGCACCCCTCGCCCTGTACTGCCCATGTTGGGATGTTGGACTGACAGCTTTCTTCCTGTGACCCCAGGGCCTAGCACGATGCCAGGCTCATTGAGGAGCCACAGGAAGTGTTGTTATGGGTTAGTGAGCCAGGGCAGCTTCTGTTATCTCTTCTCCAACGTTGCCTGAGTTCCAGGAGCCCTTTTGTGGGTCTCTGGTGCCCCAGCCCCTGCGGGGCAGAGTGTTCCTCTCCCTCGTGTCTCAGCATGTCTCAGCGTCCCTACAAGTGTCTGAAAAGGGTCTGTGTTCTCTCCTTGTTCCCAGCATCTGAATCATTTGGGCCTCATGTTTTTGCAAGAACTTGGGGTGTGTCCTTGGCTCTTTCAATAATTGTGAAAGCTGCTTACCCTGAAAATTGCCCTGGAAGCCTCACCCCACAGCTGCCTGACCCCACGTCAGACAGTCCAGGTTGCTTGGTTACTAGTTTTCAGACCCATTTCAGGAAAGTCCCGAGGACACAGGAAACGGCGTTTGGCTCCATGTGACCCACAGCCATGTCTGAAGGCCATCTAACTTTCAAGTTCTCTGTGTAAAAGGAAGGGAAATGAGCAAGGAGGCTGCCTCCTGCCTGGCCTTCGGGACGCCTTCCCTGTATAGCTCGCTTAACCCTTGAAACCTCAGCAGGTCACATGATCCCCATGTTACACATAAGGACGCCAGAGATCAGAAGGATTAAAGAAAGGCCCAAGGCTACCGTGTGGTGGAGTTGAGACCCAAATCCAGATCACTGACTCCAAGCTTTGGCTTCTTTCTCTTTCTCACTCTCCCCTGCTCTCCATCTTGCTGAGGATTATTGAAAAAGTTTGCTTATAGAGCATTTTTTAAGAAATTATTATAACAAAGCAATTCTTCTCATAGCCTGAAACACAAGTCCTACCATCTCTGGCCCTTATGAAGACCCTTCTTTTCCCCCCTTCCCCCCCCCCCCCGCAGGAGGAGCTCACGTTCCTTGCAGAGGTGCCGTGTGCTCTGGCCCCAAGCCCCTCTGCCCAAGCTCTGCCTTGATATTTAGCCTCCTCAGGGCTGCTGTGCCCCCGGGGAGCCTTCCACTGCCCTTACTCAGGGTGTCACACCTAGGATTACACAGCTGCTACACTGCCTCCTGGGAGAGCTCCTTGAAGGCAAGGACCAGGTTTTATTCATCTTTGCATGGAGTATGGGGTACTGTGTACTATGTACTACTCTAGTGCCACTCCTGCTGGTGAGTACTACCCACAGTGCTCTAATGCACAGTAGGTGCTTGGTACAGGAGCAGGGTGAGTACTACTCACAGTGCTCTAATACACAGTAGGTGCTTGGTACACAAGCAGTCAAGAAAACAAAAAAGTTCCGTTCAACCTATTTTTTCATTCTATTTTTAACCTTTCTACCTGTTCTCCCAAAGGATTCAAATGTGCACAGCAGTGTGACAAGCGGCTTCCCGAGTCAGCCACGTAAAATGCGAGGTCACTCCGGGTGCTGCTGTCCTGTGCTTCAGGCAGTATCATCCTGCTCTGCTTTCTTCCCCAAATTTCATCCCCCCCTCCTCCTTTGACACTCCCTAGATAAATAGATTTTCTTTATATACTTCAACCAGCCGGTGATGAATTTTGGTAGCAGAGACATTTTTCACTTCAAATCAGATTGCAGTTTACACTCCCATCGGGGGACCATGAGTCTGGGGCAGTGGTTCTCAGCCCAGACTGTCCATTAACATTATCTAGGCAGCTTCTAAAAATATAAAGCACCCAAACCCCACGCCAGACCAATTAAATCAAGAAGCAGGGTGAGGGAGCTGGGCAGCAGCATATCCCTACACACACCCTGTGCCAGGTGACTCTTTGGGGCAGTCAGGGTTCAGGGCCACTGGTCTAGTCTTGCCCAGGCAACCCCTGACAGCCTGTTGGGTGTGCAGACTCTCGGGTGCCACCCCAGACCAACTGAATCAGAATCTGCATTTTAACACGGTGCTCAAGTGATTGGTAAGCACGTTACGGTTTGAGAAGCGTTGCTTTAGAGAAAGAACAGTTTTTAAACAACTGTGACAAGTTGCAAGCAGTTTCTGCTGATTCACATTATCATTTGGACATATTCCTTCCTTCTCTTATTTAAGAAATATTAATAGAGTGCCTGCGAGGTACCAGATACTATGACGGTTTCTGGGAACATGCGTCTCTATCTTCGCCTGCAAGTTCCTGCCCGTACCGTTCTCTCTAGGCTCTGCCCGATGGTCCCTGTCTCTTGTCTCCTTGGCCTGACCCAGCCTCCAGCTCCCACCCTTCTCCCTCTTGTCACTCCTGCCCACTGTGGTAATTTGACCTTGAGCTGAAGACAGCTGGTACTTTGAATGTGTAAAGATAAACCGTGCCTGGGAAGCCCTGGGGATTGCATAGCCCTGGGATTGATTTCAGCTCCTTAGATCTAGAGGCAGAGGAGAATGTTCATGAACCAATCTTGTACCTTCACTGTAGTATATTGCCTGGTGTCATGGCTGGGAGCTGTAGTATAGAACCTTTCTCTAGTCGATGTGTAGTTCTGTAGTTTATGGAACAGCATCACCCACACCACCTGGGAGCCTGTTAGAAATATAGAATCTTGGGCTCTAGTGCAGAGTTACTGGATCAGAATCTGCATTTTAACAAGACCATCAGGTGATTCATATACACGTTCACGTTTAAGAAGCACCAAAGCACTGGAATAGAACGGTGCTTCTCAAATTTTGCAACGTGTTAGAATCACGTGGGAGCTTTAAAAAATCTGATGCCCAGGCTGCATGCTTTGCCAATTAAGTCAGACAATCTTGGGATGAGACCCAAGTATTAGTATTTTTTTATTGTGGTGAAATATACAGAACATAAAACCTGTCATTTTAACGATATTTAAGTGTATAGTTCAGTGACATTATGCACATTTACATCATTGTGCAACATCACCACCGTCATCCACAGAGCTCTTTTCATCTTTCGAAACTGAAACTCTGTACCTGTTAAACACTAACTCCCCATACCCGGCCCCCCAGCCCCTAGTAACCAACGTTCATTCTTCTTTCTGTCTCTATTAATTTGAATACTCTGGATACCTCGTATAAGTGGAATCACACAATATTTGTCCTTTTGTGACTTTTATTTCACTTAGCACAATGTCTTCAAAATTTATCTACCTTGTAGCATGTATCAGAATTTCCTTCCTTTTTAAGGCTGAATAATATTCCATTGTATTGTATATATGTATTATGTATGTGTATATATATCCCACATTTTTATTTATCTGTTCAATCATTTGTTTATCCAATCATCGATGAACACTTGGGCTGCTTTCACCTTTTGGCTGTTGTGAATAATGCTGCTATGAACATGAATGTACAACTGTCTGTTTGAGTCTCTTTTTTCACTTCTTTTGGGTATATATCCAGAAGTGGAATTACAGGAGCATATGACAATTCTAATTTGAATTTTTTGAGGAACTGCCATACTGTTTTTCACAGCAGCTGCGCCATTTTACATTCCCACCAGCAATGCACAAGTGTTCCAATTTCTCCGTATCTGCACCAACATTTGTTACTTTTTTAAAATTATAGCCATTCTAATGGGTGTGAAATAGTGAAATCTCATTGTGGTTTTGATTTGCATTTCCCTAATGATTAATGATACTTTTTGTACTTATTGGGCATTTATATACCTTTAGAGAAATGTCTATTCAAGTCCTTTGCCCATTTTTGATCAGGTTGTTTAGTTTTTGTTGTTGAGGTATAGGAGTTCTTTATGTATTCTGAATATTAATACCTTATCAGATATATGATTTGCAAATGTATCTCCCATTCTGTGGGTTGCCTTTTCACTCTTTTCATAGTGTCCTTTGATGCACAAAAATTTTTGATTTTGATTTAGTCTGTTTTATCTATTTTTTTCTTTTGTTGCCTGTGCTTCTGGTATCTTATCCAAGAAATTATTGTCAGGGATGAGAATTTTTTGCAAGCTTCCCCAGGTGATTTCAATGTACAGCCAAGATTGAGCAGTGTTTCTCAACTTTTAATAGGCACTCAAATCACCCGAAATCTTGTTAAATGCATATTCTTATTTATTAGGTTGAGAGTGGGACCCAAGTGTCTGCATTTCTAACCGCCTCCTAAATGATGCCGATGCTATGGATTGGCAGACCGCTCTGGGTACCCAGGAGGTAGAAGACTATTTCAATGGTCTCTTTCATGCAAGCCCTGATAATAGAGGATAGATATTTACCAGACCTTCTTCTAAGCTTTGTCACCACAGCTGTTTCCCAATCCACTGTCAAGATAGCCCAGTGCTTACTCTCTAACTTTCTACTGGTACTAGGCAGTCGTGGTGTGTGCCCTGGGTGCCTTTGGCGTGGCAGAGGAATGAAATGTAAAGGATGTGTTCTCCCTGTCCCCCACTCCCTCTCTGGCCTCAGGGTGAGGCCATCCACTGGTCTGCCCATGCTGGGTGAGTTCACATCCACACTAATGATGGCCCGCTCCTCTCTGGCCTTGGCCCCTGTGAGAGAGCTACTGTAGAACCCTGCCGAGAAGCTGTTTTGTTCAAAATATATTTAATATGCTTAGAAAGAAAAACCACACAGGTTGGTCTGAAGTTTACAGAAGAAGCTCAGAGGGAAAAAAAACTGCTGAAAATCTGCTTCTAAAAAAGAAATCCTTTAATCCATCATAGAATTTTAGAGTCAGAAAGGACTTTTAGAGAACTCCTCTCAAACCTTCATTTTGGAGAAAAAGGCTGAGACCCAAAGAGGTTGTGACTTGTTCAAGGTCATCAAGCAAAATAGAGGTCAGCCCATAAGTACATTATTTCTTTTTCATCTTGCTTTAAGTTGTTTATCTAGAAGTGGATAACACAGAGTAGCTACTTCTTTCATATGGCTCCTTTAATTAAAAGTTCTACTTTTCAGAGAAAAGGTAAAAATCAAGAGGCTAGATCATGGTTCTTACCCCTCATGGCCTTCATTAGAAGTTTTATACCAGTTAAGCTTGTAGAACCCTAAATAGGACCTGCCTCCCTGATGGCAGTGACCCCAATTGCAGGTGTGGTGTCTGGAAGGAACTAACCAGCTTCTAGAAGGCACATCCGATGCCAGTGTTCTCTTCCATGCCTACTGCTGATGTTGTGAGCTGATCACAGCACTCTTTCCGGCCCCTGCCAATCAATTGGATTTGGCTCTCAAGTTGAAATTCATTTGCCTTCACTACAATAGAGGTCATACCTTGAAAAGTCCAGTGACCTTCAGATTCATGCTACATTTCAGCATGTCTACATTAGTTATTAAATACTCTTTAGTTTCTCATCCACCCCTCCACACACCCAGCTATTCATTAATCCAATTATGACTTTCCTTTATCCAATCAAACTTCCTGCCAAGTTGCAAGGCTCTTGTAGTGATGCATTTGTCTTTAGTAATTAGACAGCCCAGCAGAAGATGCTGTCCTGTTCAGACGTCTCTGTAATTTAGAATGACCTCAGTGTGGTATCACAACACCCACCGTGTGCCCTATGAGCACGCTACAAGAACCTCCTTTCCAGGAAGGCTGACTGAGGTCATTTTCTGTCCTGCAATTGGAGCCTTGCCTCTGTGTCTCTCTGCAGCCTCTCCAGCAAAGCATTAGGGAAGCTTCCGAATCATGTTTGGCTCCGAAGGCAATGCCTGGGCCCTTCGCTTTGGTCTCTGGGTCCTTGAACAGGAGCAAGCTCATTTGCTGGCAGGAGCATCTGTCTCCATATGGGGAGACAGTCTTCAGATCTTCCTTGCTCTTCCCTTCATTAAGACATCAGCCTCACTCAGCCGTGCTCTCGGCTGCCAGACGCACTGACAAGCCAGCAGGAAAAGTTCCCTCCAGAAGAGGTTTGCTGCCTTCTGAAGGCAGGAAAGTACCGCTTTGCCTGCTGGGACTAGACCCACGCAGGCTTTTTGGGACTCATTCCAGTGGAGTTCTTAAAACACTCTGAGTTCTGATTCTAGGCCTGTGGGCAGAATCTCAGGGTGGTGCCATCTGTAGTGTTCGAAGTGTCTCCCTTGCTCAAGCTCAAAGCGGGTGGAGTTCTTCCACCTCCTTGCCCATTCTCATCGGTCTCCTGGGTGTGTACCACCGGCTCCCATGGCCCCAGGCTGCTTGGCAACACCCTGAGTTATGTTAGAGATTTAATAATGAATTATACAATGCATTATACATAATTAATTTATAATAAAACACACACACAATGGTTTAATTTCTCCAAGTGAATGATGTGCTACCTGCCGGATCCTGCTGGAATGCCTCCTCTAACTAACTGCTCCTTGCTCTGGAGGTGACGGCTGGCTGCCCCAGGGAGGGATCTTGGCTTGGGGAGCCTGCCAAGTTACAGATTCCCCCCAGGCTGCCTCTGGGGTGTGTCCCACAGGACAATCCTTCACTGCCTCGGTCGTTCTAGATCTGGATACTTCTGAGGGTCTCACCCAAATGCTGCACTGTTTGAGAACTGTTATAGTCTCTGTCCTCCCAGTCTTTTCCCATAGTATGGGAAATGCCTATGTATTTATACTCTACTCCGTCCGTCCTTCTTTCCTTCATTCGTTTTTTCATCCAATAAATATGAACAGAGTGCCTTTGATGTGCACTGTCCTTGGCTTGCTGTACGTCAGTGAAGGAAACAGACAAGGATCCTTGCCCAAGTGAAGCTTCCATTCTGGCGGAGGGAGAGGGAAATAATGAGTAAATTACGCTGTATGTCCTGCGGTGATAGGCACCACAGAAAAAGAAAAGCAGAGCAGGACGAGGGAGGTCATCAGCACAGGGGTGCAGGCTGCAGTTGGAAAGAGGGTGGGCAGGACAGGGCTTGCAGAAGAGCAGCAGCCTAGGAATGGCCAAGCCCTCATGAGTGGCAGAGAGGCACTTCTGGGCCTACCGGGATTCAGTTTTCCCGGCCTGCTTTGCCTACAGGTTCTTTCGGTAACGTTTGTAACTTTTGGTTTCAGATGTTCAGGATGTTACTGTTTCTGCTGCTGCTGTGGTTCCTGCCCCTCACTGAGGGATCCCAGCGGGCTGAACCCATGTTCACTGCAGTCACCAACTCGGTGCTGCCCCCTGACTATGACAGCAACCCCACCCAGCTCAACTATGGTGTGGCAGTTACTGATGTGGACCATGATGGGGACTTTGAGATCGTCGTGGCAGGGTAAGTGGCTCCCACCCTGGGTGTGACAGATATATTCATCCGCTTTTGCTGTGGTGAGGCTGTGTAACAAATAACTCCAAACCCAGTGACTTGCAACAGCACACAGTTTTACTGGCAGGTCTGTGGTCGTCTGCAGCTCAGCTGTAGCGTAGCCGGGCTCAGCTGGAGTTCTGGGATGCCGTGGCTTTGCCTTTTGCTATAGCAGTGAGTTGGGATGGAGGGAGGTTTGGAAGAAGGGTGTTTGATCCACAGGCTTTTCAGGGAGAAAATTGGAACGCTCTGCCTTAAGGCACTCTCTTCTCATATTTAAGCCTCCTTGGTTCTACCTCCTAGTGTTACTTCCTTACTGGTGGGGCTCCAGGGTCTCTATACAAGAGGGGCTTAAGAGTGACAATTATGGTAGAAGGAATGCTCAAAGCCTCCTTTGCACAGCACTTTACACAAGACTAAGAAAACATCAGTTGACCATTTCAAAGAAGGAAGGAAGACGGAAATTAAGAGGGAGAGCTAAACCTCCTCTCACCATGCCTTGGTGCTCCCTTCTGTCCTGGAAAGCAACACGGTATAGCAGGAAAAGCATAAATGGGAGGCCAAAAAGCCCGAGTTCATGCCCTGGATGTGCAGCTCTCGAGCTGTGTGACCCAGAGTCAGTCCCTTACTGGCTGAGATTCGGATACGCCATCTGTAAAAAGGTGGAAAAGCTGTAATGCCTTGTTGTCCTGAAGCCTCAGTGAGGCTACCGCACATGACAGTGCACTGCAAACGCTGCCAGTCACCATAATTATTATCTGTTGAGCGCTAATATGTGCCAGGTATGGTGCATCATCTTATTTTACATGCATTGACTTATTTCCTCCCCTGACAACACTGTGAGGTAAGTTGCTCTCATCCCCATTCAGAGACAGCAAAGTGGGGTTCAGAGACAGTAAGCACCTTGCCCTCTGCTGAGTAAATAGTGTGTAGATGAGTGAGGATCTGAACCCCAAGGCTTCCTGACTCTGGAGCTGCCAAACTACACTCTACAAAGTTTAGTTATCCCTTCAAAAATCAGCCAATCAATAAAAACACTACAGGGGCCTGTCGACCTCATTCTGGGAGCCCCGAGCTTTTATGGTAGCACTAAACAAAGATAACTGGCAGGTAACATTATTTGTAGCAGTTGCATATAACAGGAGAAAGCATTGACCTTGGAATTAGAAGACTTGGTTTTAATTCTAACCATACCTAACCTAATGGTTGCAGTTTACTTTGTGAAGACCCATTTCCTCATCTATAAGATGGGCGTATTGAAATCTACCCGCCCACCTCCCAGGGCAGTCGTGAGGGTCCGCGGTGACGATAGGAAGGATACTTAGTGAAGTGCAGCTTTTCTTTCACTTATTCATTTCTTCTAAACTGTCTACATTCTGGACGGTCTAGATTGCTGTGCCGTCCTACTGAACTGTCCGTGATGATGTAAACGTTCTGTGTTGGTGCCATCCAGGGTGGTGGCCACTAGCCACATGGAGCCATTGAGCACCAGAAATGGTGGCTACAGCAACCAAGGAACTGAATTTTTATTTTTATTTAATTTTGATTAAATAGCCACATTTAAATTGGCCAGTACAGTTCTGGGCTTTTAGAAGGAAAAACTAAAGAGCAGAGTGTGACAGAAAAAGGAGAAATAGGGATGGTTGTAGTGACCCTCTCTACCTGAGGTGACCTGAGCAGAGCTGTGGCCAAGCAGCTTGCCCGTCACCATCAGTTCTGTGACTGTCCAGTTGCTTTCTGAATCAGGGAGGAGCCCCCCTGTCCAAATCCACGCCAACCTGACTCCCAGAGCTGCGTGCCACCCTGCCAGAGTCTGTGGTTAAAGGACTGTGATGCATTTCTGAGATGTTCTGATTGGCCCTGCCCCCTGCTGGGTGACCCCAGCCTCCCCAGGTGGACCTGACAGAGGACAGAGAACAGCTCGGCAACCATCCTTCTCTCGTTCTGCCCCCCTCCCTCCCCAAGTTACTACTACAAACATGCTCTCCTTTCATCCTGGAAGATGATATGATCTGCATTTCCACAAATTAATATGGAAAAATTAAGCCCTGAGATGTATTTTCTTCCCCTTCTGGGACCTGGACACCTGGCAGGAGCTAGCCAGGCTCCAGCACACGGAAAATCTCTCACGTCTCCGTGGGAGGGTGTCTCTGATTTCAGGACTGTGCTCCCCCACACTGAGCAGCCAGCATCGGCTCACAGGCGGGCCCTCCATCTCCCCTGGCCATTGCAGCAGACCTTGGTTTTCTCCTGCTCTGTTGCCAACTCCTCCAAGGTTCCAGATGGAGGGAGAGAAAGGGCAAAAGAGCTGAGCAAAGAGCCCCTTACAGCTTACTTTGATGTTTTCATTATTGTTTTGCCCCGTTCCAAGGCCTTTCTCTCAAAGACGTACTGAACTGGTGGTCACAGGCTACATTGCCCTGCTCATGACTCTACTTACCTTTTGGCTGCAGACAACAGAACTAACAGAAGGTCTTGGCTCCAGGGCTGGTCCTGGCCTGGGTCTGTTTGGGAAGAAGCAGAACTGTTCAGTGGCAGAATCTTCAGTCTCTGTGTCCTTTCCAAAGCAAAGGGAGTGATAGGTGCACCCACAGACCCACCTGCTGAGGTCAGTTACCTGAGCCCAGTGTTTAAACGTGGGCTTCATGAGCAGGTCTCTATCCCACCCATCCTTTGATGTGCAGGGGATCAATCCTGCAGCTCCTGAGTGTTCAGCTTCTTTCTTTCCAAGTGCTGGGCATGCATTTCATCTTCCCCTTCAGTGATGTCTTTTTCTGTTTCTCATCCAAGAAACTCAAGAAATTGGCTTTTGTGTGGTCTATGGCAGAGAAGCTAGACCCTCATTTGCAGTCAATTTAGAGTCTATGTCTAATCCTTGCCTAGTTTGCTGCTTACCGTGGGTCCTGCAGGACTTTGGAGTCATCCCCTAGAAATAAGAACCGGACCATCCTAGGTGTTGATCCTGGACCAGCCATTTGGAAAGACGCAGTTCTCTCCTCCCAGGGAAAGATTGAGCCAGGCAGCTTCTGTCCGAGAAAGCTTGGACTGCTGGGTGTTATTCTGAAAGACGATATTTATTGCTCACCCCCAGCAAAGAATAAGAGTTACGCAGAAGACAGGATGGCGAAATTGGGCAGCCTCCCAGCTCCGGTTCAGGCTTTCTTTGTGGCTGTTGTGAAGCATTGTGAATTCTCAGAGCATCGGAAAGACACATTCTCATTTGAGTACCAAAATACATTCCAAAGGCAAATATAACTTTTTATTATCTTCAGCTTAGGATGATTTGTCACTGTCTTCTTCTTTGGGCTGGATAACCAAAAGTTGACTATATAGACATATTTAAATCAGGACCTTGGGAGGTCATTTGGCCACCCCTAGCCTTACGGTAAGACCACACCTATAGCATTTGGAGGCTCCATTTACGTAGAGCCATCAAGGGAAAGTGTGCAGTCTTTTTGTAATCCCGCTCGATATTTGCTGATGTCAAGAACTGATCTGATTAATCTGGATCCTTTATATTAGAGCTCAAAAGCTGTTTCTTTTAGCTTCTGTTTTGCTATTGCCTTTGAAGATATAAACCGAGTGATCACCATCCCTTCAGATAACGAAAGCAGGATCACTGCCCTGCCTTCCGTCCCATGTGACTCCTTGGCAACATTTCTGACTTTGACTCTTACTCCATTTCACCCACCCGACATCCATATTTAACTCTGCTTCCTTCCCGGCTTGATTGTAGACTCTCTGTTTAAGAATCACATAGCAGAAGTTGAAATTTTTAAAAATTGAATGTGAAGGCCTTTCCTAGAGCGCCTGTGGTCCAGCTCACGACAGGCCCGCTCTCCATCTCCTTTCCGTTCCCCGGCCCCCGAAGACATTTCCTTTTGCCACCCCTGGGAGAATGGCCAGCTCTTCAGTTCCTAAAGTGCTCGGTCCGTGAACTTGTCTTGGATTTGTTGACCTTGTAGTATGTCTGACTGGAGCCCTGTTGCTTTGAGTATTTACTCTTTGAATAGGTTTGTTTTGTTTTGCTTTTTTGGTGTCCTCGTTCCTGGTATTGACAGCATTGATTTTGAGCATGTTGCGGTGGGTTTGTGTTGTGTTTCAGATTGTTGAGTTAATTGTGATGGAAGGCGTGTGCATGTCTCTGACTCTGGGAGGAGCAGGGAATGACCGCCCTTTGTTCTGCGGGGGTGGGGGAGGGAAGGGGCTGGCTTGTCTCCTCCAGCACATCTGGGCGAGTGCATCCGCATATGGAGGGCTTATCTGTCAGGCGGCAGGTGCCTGATTGCAGTCTGCTCCCTGCGTGGCCGGGGGAGGATTTGATCACCAATGGAGACTCCCATACACGCACAGACCATCGAGGAACTTCAGCACTGGTTTCCCCGGCTAAATAGAAACCCCAGTGGCTTCCCCTTTTCTCAGTGGAACCAAACCCCCAATCTACAGTCTCATGGAGTCTGGAAAGAATTCCTGTTGGTGTCAATCTTACACAATTCTTTTAGAGCAGCTTTTGTTTCCTGGGATATCCCCAGAGGTTTGCGATAACCCCCCTACCCTCTCAGTTTCCAACAGGAGTTTGCTCAAATGGAAAGATTATAGTGATTGTACAGTTTAAATCACAACTGACATCAGTTTTTCTACCCAAAGATCATTCATTTGATAAAACCTTAACGCATTCTTCACACTTGGAAGGGTTTCGTTTAAAGGGATGCTATGTATTGTAAAGCGGTGTTTGAGTTTTTTCTTAATTTTGTAACTATGACAGGAAACTTTTTTAATTTACTAAAGTTAATTGAATTATTTAAAAGGCAAACTGTTTTCAATTACCAGATTAATCATAATTATAGGGGAGATATTTTTGCCATTATAAATAAGAGCAGTGATAAAAAAATAAGAAATTTATTCATGATTTAACCAAAGCAGTATTTATGCATTTTATTATAAGTATATATAGATAGATACATGTAGTATAAAGATATATAATATGTATGCATGGATAAATACAGTAGATAGATATATACTATATATCTAAATATATACACACACACGAGCTTTTAACAAAATAGGAATAAATATTTTTGAACTTTCAGTCTTAACTGTTGCTTTGTAAAATACAAAATTTTCATAGATTTGATCATCAGTTTTGTCATTATCTTAAAATGTTAGATTATTTCATTGTGTTTCTCTTTCTTTATAAACTTAAAATATATTTTACTTTTTTTACAGTTAATACATTGCAAAAAAAATCCACATGATATAGATGAAGGTAAAAATCCATCTTTACCAATCCCCCACTTTTGCTCCTAGTTCATAGTCACCTCCCATGATAACACACTCCCACCTCTGGCTGTTTTCAGTTTGGTGTTTATACTTCCAGAAATTTCTATGTTTTATATATAGAGAGAGAAGGCACGTGCGTGAGAGACAGAGACACAGGGAGAGATCCTATGTTATATACATTTTTATGATGTACATATTACAAAATATATAATCTTTGGAGGAATCACACTGATACATATTGTTACAAAACTTACTTTTTTTCACTGTATATGTTCAAACATATAGATCTAGCTTTTTTTTTTTTTTTTTTTAGTTGCTTTGTGTGGCTGTACCGTATTCATTCCGCCATTCCTCAGTGACATGTAAGCTGATTCTGATCTGTGGCCATTGCAAACGCCACCGTGCTGCATACACATCCTTACGCTAAACATATGCAAATGTTTCTCCAGGATGGACACCAAGAAGTGGAAATGTGGGGTCACGGATATGCACATTTTAAATCTTAATAGATATCACCAAATTGCTTCCAATCTCAATATTTTTCTGCTTACTTGTAGCCTAAAAATAAAAGGTGAGCTTCAGGGTTATTCAGTTCACCAGCTATTCAAGCACCTAGTATGTGTACAGCCACATATGTTTGAGGGTCTGAACTTTATCAATTTAGATTTAACTATTCCAAGAAGGAAAAAAGGGCCTATTCTACATCTGCAAAGGAAGCTGCTGCTGTTAAAACTGGATTGAGGACTTCAATACTTTCTGATTCAAACTGCTGTGAAAGGACTTCCTCTGAAGCCTCCTCTGCGAAAATATATTTCTTAAACGGGTCATCCTTAGCCCTGAGATTCATTGTCATTGGGGTCACAGGAGAACGATTGTGGGGTGCCAGCTCTTCTGCTGTGGTTTTGCATGGAATACCCCTGATTTTGAATACTAATAAAATCTGAGTTGCAGCAGGAGCCAGCGCTTTTTAACCCATTCTTAAAACTTTTCTGAAAAGTTTACTCAGCAGTGCATGGCAGTTTATTAGAGATGTCCCTTGCTGTGTCCACACTTCCTTCTCCCCAGCCCTGGACAGCCATAAGCAATGGGCAGAAATTCCACCTCTGTCTCCTCCCCCCAAATTACAGACTCCCCTGACCCCTCAAAGGTCTGAGGCTCCCTGTAATCACCCCAGACACACACATGCGCACACACACACACACACACACACACACAAAGAGCAAACCTGTCAGTAGGTATAGCAGGTAGAATAGTGGCCTCCCCAAGATGCCCACATTCAAATCCCCAGAACCCATAAATATATCATACATGGCAAAAGGGGCTTTGCAGACAGGATTAAGTTAAGGACCTTGAGATGGGGAGTTTATCCTGCATTATCTGAATAGGCCCAGTGTAATCACAGGCCCTTAAAAGTGGGGAAAAGGAGGCAGTAGGGGGAGCTCAGAGGGATTCGATGTGAGAAGGATCCAACCCACTATTTCTAGCATTGAGGATGGAGGGAGGGGTAAGAGCCAAGGAATATGGGTGGCCTCCAGAAGATGGAAAAGATAAGGAAATTGATTTACTCCTAGAGCTTCTAGAAGGGGGTGCAGCCCTGTAACACCTTGATTTCAGCCCAGTGAGACCAATGTGAGACTTCTAACATGCAAAACTGTAATATAATCCATTTGTATTAAGCCATTAAGTTTGTGGTAATTTGTCATGGCAGCCACAGGAAACTAATACAGCAGGTAAAAGTTTGAGTGTTTGGGGTCACTTTTCAGAGAGGTGATGGGTATTACCTCAGGGAATTTTAACAGGATTATTTTTATACTTTCACAACAATAAAAGAAATACACCACCAATAAATGTATTCTTTCTCATCAGCATCAACCTCTGTCAAAGGAACAAGCGTAGTTTTGGAAAAACTTCCTAAAAGCACACTTTGTTCCTTGGTGACCATTCCTTGGTGAATTAATTCACCCTGCAGCTCACTGTTTGACACCCACTACTGTGGGTTGTTAGCGGAGGGAGAGGGAATTCAGAGTTTTTAAAGATCTCACTGTCCTTGGTGGGACAAATGCACTCACACTGGGTGAGGTCACAAGTGCCCAGTGCCACCAGAGACATGCAAGCATCTCTGGTGCTTGGGAATCTGGAGGGTCTGGGTGGCATTTGGGTGCCCTTGGGAGGACAGGCAGCCCAAAGGTCTGTTCAGCAAGGGGACAAAGGCCTCTCCAGGTCAAAGATCATTTTAGGCTTATTTGTTGTTGTTTGTTTGTTTTTACATTTATTTTTAAAAAAGGATGTTAACAAAAAACCTGATTTTTCACAAAGCCGTGAAGAGTATTTATAAAAAGCCATTCAAAAATAGTAATATAATTAAAACACTAAAATTGCCTCTGCTGAAAACGGCAAAGCTACTTTTAGTAGTCTGAATGTTTCATCCATTTAGAAAGTAGACGTATGCCTTGTCTCCAATCACTTTCCTTGAAGTCTTTCTTCTCTCTGTTCCTCTAAGTGCTGGGCTGGCCGAAGGGCCCTCTTAGTCCTGGGGGGGCCCCACTGCAGGCTGCCAAAGGCGCAGGCCAGAGCCTTGCAGCGCGGGCCTTCCTCATCCCTCCCCTGCTCTTTGGAGGATACACAGCTCCCAATCTCAGGATCCCTTCTGCTCTGGGGGTGGGTGCGGCCCCAGCCTCCCCCTCCTATGCTTTGCTAAACACACCCCTCCTCCTCCCTCGTCCTGCTGCCCTGGCCGGCAGGTGGGCTCATCCCTTTTGTACAAGGATGCTGTGGTTCTGACTTAATTTTCCCTCTGAGGAAATTTTTGAAGTTATTTTTGAGGTGCGAGTATCTAGAAAAACACAGAAGGATGTGAGGAAGCTAAAAACAAACATTTGCACTTCGTGTTTTTACCGTGCTCGCCCCTGGTTTGCCTTCACCTGCGTGCAGACTGCAGTTTCGAAGGGGTGGGGAGCAGGCGCACCTCAAGTCTGGCATTTTACTTCCAACTTCTCGTTTGAACCGTCACGCAGCCCATGTGACATGCAGCATTTGATGGATTCTAAGTAACACATTTTTTTTTTCTGTTTCAGAATTTTATTTGTGAGGCAAGACTTTGACCTACATTTTGTTATAGAAATAATCTTACAAGGAATGACTACATTCTGGTCCAAAGAAACTATTGTGGGGAAAGGGCTTTGTTGGGAGGAAAAGGAATTTTGCTCAATTAATCCTGACTGTCATTAATCAGCTGACTTGGACAAGTTACTCTATATTGCAGCTTCTTTTTTTGTGTGTGTGGTTTTTTAAATTTCAGAATATTACAGGGAGTACAAATGTTTAGGTTACATATATTGCCTTTGCCCCGCCCAAGTCAGAGCTACAAGTGTGGCCATCCCCCAGACAATGCACACCGCACCTGTTAGGTGTGAATATACTCATCCGTTCCTCCCCCCTCCCATCTGCCTGACACCAGATGAATGTTGCTACTATATGTGCATATAAGTGTTGTTCACTTAGTACCAATTTGATGGTGAGTACATGTGGTGCTTGTTTTTCCATTCTTGGGATACTTCACTTAGGAGAATGGGCTCCAGCTCCATCCAGGATAATACAAGAGGTGCTAGATCACCATTGTTTTTGTGGCTGAGTAGTACTCCATGGTATGCATATACCACATTTTATTAATCCACTCATGTCTCGGGCACTTGGGTTGTTTCCACATCTTTGCAATTGTGGATTGTGCTGCTATAAACATTCGTGTGTAGATGTCTTTTTTACAGAATGTCTTTTTTTCCTCTGGGTAGATGCCCAGTAATGGGATTGCTGGATCAAATGGTAGTTCTACTTTTAGCTCTTTAAGGTATCTCCATATTACTTTCCATAGAGTTTGTACTGGTTTGCAGTCCCACCAGCAGTGTATGAGTGTTCCTATCTCTCCACATCCATGCCAACATTTGTTGTTTGGGGACTTTTTGATAAAAGCCATTCTCACTGGAGTTAAGTGATATCTCATTGTGGTTATATTTTAATATCTCTAAAATTGAGATGGCACTTACAATTGGAAGCTTTCATTTACTTGGCAGAACTTTTCCTTTCCTAGAGATACATAAAATAATAGTGAGTTTTGTTGCCAATGACACCTTAAATTTGATGAACACACTGTAAATAGTGCTGTCCCCGCTTTGCAGATAAGGAAACTGAGTCCGGAGGTGTGCCTAGGGTCACAGAGATGGTAAAAGGTGGAACTATTATTCTGTACATGCCCACTAAATTAAGCTTATTGTCTTGCTCAAATCATAATCTTTATTACATATTTTTCTACTGGCCTGTTAATAACTGATAGGCTTGTTTTATAATATCCTACAGTGGCGGTCCACTTTTTTCCTGTGATTCTGTCAATTTTCGTTTTGTATATGTTGGGGCCAAATCAGATGCAATTTCACAATTCTTATATTTTCCTAGTGAATGGAGCCATTATCACTATGAAGTGACCTCATCCATCCCTAATTATGCTTTTTGTCTGCTGTTATGATAGATATGCCAGCTTTCTTTGGGTTAGTGTTTACCAGGTGTATCTTTTTCCATACTTTTACTTTGAACTTTTCAAAGTCCTTATGTTTTATGTGTGTTTCTTGTATGCAGCATATATGTAGCTTAAGTTTTTTCAACCATTTGACCACGTCTGTCCTTTCACTGGTTAGTCCAGTCCACTTACATTTAGTGGGAATACTGATATGTTTTAACCTGTTTCTTTTATCTCATCTTTTCCACTTTCCATGTTTTCAATGCTTCTTTCCTTTTTCTTTCTCGCTTTTTAAAATTTAATTGATTGAAGGTATTTATTTATCAAGGGTGGAGGAAGCTTCTTGTTTTCTAAATCCCAGTTTTTCCTCTATTAATTTGGGGTTTATACATGCTACTTCTGTATTTTTAGTGGTTTACTTCAAAATTTTATGATACATTTTAACATAACAAACTGAAATTATCTTAACCCCTTTCTGTAACAATGTAAGTACTTTAGGATACTTAATTAACTCTAAACACCCCTTCTTGGCATACACAGAATATTTTAGTCTTGCCCTTTGTTAAAGGTGCCAGTTATAATTATTATTGTTGTTGTTGTTGTTGTTGTTGTTATATAAATGCAGTGTTTTTTATGTACATCAGTTTTTACCATTCAATTTGCTCATCTTTCCCTCTTGCATCTCAGAAAGTCCTGGGATTATTTTTCTTCTAAAGATGTTCCTTTGCTGAATGCCTCATCTTGGTAAACTCTCTTAGCTTTTGTTTAATCTAAAAATATCTTTATTGTATCTTTATTCTTGAAAGATCATTTTTCTGCATTCAAAATTTCAGGTTGATGGTTATTATTCTGCTGTCTTCTAGCTGCCATTGTTGCTTTTCAGATGCCTGTCATTAGCCATGTTGTTCCTTTGCAGGTGATCTGTCTCTTGTCTTTGTTTCTTTTTCATCTTTTGGATTTTGCAGTTTTGCTATCATGTATATAGACAGGGATCTCTCTCTCTCTCTCTCTCTCTCTCTTTTTTTTAACCCCGTCTGTGCTTCCCAAATCTAAGGATTCATATCTCTCATCAGTTCTGAATTATTGTCAGTCATGATCTTTTTAAAAGTCTTTCTCTTTCTACTCACTCTTTCTGGAACTCAACTCAGACACGTCAAGTTTTCTCATTCCAGCTTCCAAATCTCTTAACCTTTCTCACATTATTTCATCTTCTGTCTCTCTGTGCTGCTGCATTCTGGGTAATTTTCCAGTTGTATCTTCCAGTTCACTAATTCTTTCTTCAATTGCATCTAGACTGCTGATTTTTTTCATTTCAAATTTTTTTTCATTTTTAGAAGTTTCATATGGTCCTCTTCAAATCTCTCTAGTAATTTCTGATAGTGTATTATTGCTTACTCACTTTTGTGAGTACATCCTTTCTTTCTTTAAACACTTTGGACATAGTTATATCCTATATTCAACAAGTTTATTATCTATAGTCCTTGGGGGTTAAATGTGTTCTTAGTTGTTTTTGTTGCTCCTTATTTGGGGTGCCTTTTCTCCTTATTATGTTTGTTTGGTTTTAAAATGTGGGCGTTCTGTGGGCCTAAATTGAAGACACTTTTTACCAGAGAGGATATATATCCACCTCTACTGAGGGCCAGGGGGTGCCACTGACCTGGGATCACCCTAGCTCTGTCCAAGGGTTCTGGCTTCATATGAGATTTTGGGGTTCAGCTTCCCCACCTTGCTGCCAGTTCAAGGGTTAGTAGCATACTTCACAGTGCTCTGAGCCCCTTATTTCCATTTGTTTACCAATCACTGCTGCCAGGTCAAATTTCAGCTCCCTTTTCTGTGTGATGTGGTGGTGCTTGGAGATTTCCCTTAACTTTTTGAGCCCAGTAATGCATAAAAAATATGTTTTGTCTGGGATCTACTTGTTCAGTAGTACTAGGGTCCTTCAGAGGTCTGCATACAGATGGAAACAGAAAAATAGACTCAGCATCTCCAAAGTTTATGTTCTTTCTATTACCAAGAAGACATGAGAGGGTATGTGCAACTAAAGGAAGTAGTATTTAAGAGGTCCTCTCCCTTTGCTGTTAAGAGATGCTTGAACTCACTTCTTGCAAAATAGGGAGCGCTCTGTAGCATGGGAGATTTGGGCATGAGATAGACAAGGAGGGGTGTGTGCGTGCGTACAGGGAGAGAAGCATGTGCAGTAAGCCCCATACACTCAAATACCAGGCCAGACCTTTGGACTGTGCCTCCCTAGAATAGCATGGGAGTTCCAGATCAGAGCCCATTGCCAGCATAGATGATACCACCTGAGGTCACTGGTGTTTGGCTGTGCCAAAGAAAACATGTGACTGTGCATGTCAAAAAGGACCCCTTCCCTTTCAGCAGCCATCTTCCCATGTTGTTTATAAAATGCTTACAGCCATATGAGGTCATGAACAAGTACGCAGTATCCTTTGGCATGCCTTAGTGTTGTAGTCAGTCCGTGCACTGTCCAGGAGTGGGCAGTGCAAAGACGAGTAGTGCAAAGAGTGTTGGCAGCTGTCCTGGGAAGCAGCATTGCACTAGTGGGCTCCTCCCACAGGTGCCTCCATGGCACCCCCGTGCCTTCTTCTGGGAGGAGCACCCCCTCCTTTGTAGAACTGTGTCAATCACAGAATCCTGTGGGGCTGCCAGTCAAAGGAGTCCTTTGGCCACTAGGGATTAGTCCAGGGTTTCCTGGGACCTAAGACCATCTAATCTTAGGTCTTGATCTGGGATTTACCATTTTGAATCCAAGAACGAAAGTTCTCTCTTTGCTCTTCGATCATGAGTTGAAGGAATATGTCACAACTACCACCGTTCCTAGTCCCCATCTCATGGAGGAGGAACCTGAGAGAATGATGACACCCAGAGAGAATCCTGGGGACATCAAGGCCATGGTTCTTGTCCCCAAAGTCCCCAGATCTATGGGTCTCCCATAGCTCTCCTCAATTCTAGGAACACCCTTGCAGACCTCCAATAAATCCTCCTCCTCCTCCTTTTCTCTACAGCTACTTTTCTCATCTAATACCAGATCTCATGGCTTATAAATCAGGCCAGGCAAGCTTCTTTGCAGACCAGAGCAAGCACCCTATCCAGTGCTGTGTTACAGACCAGAGCTTAACCACCCCTAGTCCCGAAGGAGATGCTGTGGCTGTCTAGTCAGAGAGAAGATTCTTGAGAATATTTAAGAACATTTGACAGTATGTGATTGATGTTAACCTATGTTTCTGAAGGAGTTTTGCTGGTTGGATCAAATTTTTAAAAAAACTCAGTCCAGGCACGCCGGTAATCCTAGCACTCTGGGAGGCTGAGGTGGGAGGATCACTTGAGCTCAGGAGTTCAAGACTAGCCTGAGCAAGAGCGAGACCTCATGTCTACTAAAAATAGAAAAATTAGCTGGGTATTGTTGTGCACACCTATAGTCCCAGCTACTCAAGAGGCTGAGGCAGGAGGATCACTGGAGCCCGGGAGTTTGAGGTTATTGTGAGCTATGATAACACCGCTGCACTCTAGCCCGGGCAACAGAGAGAGACTCTGTCTAAAAGAAAAAAAAAAAAAAACCCTCAAACCAAAAGCATTATTCCAATGTTATTTATGTTATTTAATTAAACAGTAAACATTCTCTATACACACATTGATCAATAATTCTTTTTAAAATTTCTCCTCTCCCATTAGATTACAGACTTTTAAAGGCAGGAGCTTTATCTTTTTCATCTGCACACCTACAGTGCCTATCACATAGTCACTGTTCAATAAAATGAAATAGGCAAGCGTCTTATGGATGGATGGAGAATCTTAGATAAGGGGATTAATGAAAGTAATAAACATTACTTCTATACTCAGAAGTGATTGAGTCACAGACCTAACCCTTGAGAGCAACATTAATCAACCCCATAAGCACACTCTACATGCCTCCCTACCGTGTGCATAGCTGTGTGCTCGGTGCTTGGGCAGATACAAGAACATGATCTCTTCCTCCCAGCCATTTCAGTCGTAAAAGACATAAGGCATATCTGGAAATAATAGAGTGTCCTGTGTGCCAGAGAGGAGTTGCTCCCTCCCTGTTCAGCACATTTGTCAGGTTCACGTCCCCAGTGAATATTCCAGTTTCTCATAAATACTGAATTTCATCTGAGATAGTAGTAATATGGCTTTATTCCCTTCTCTGGAATTTCTCTGATGTCACGGGTTTGATCTTTTACTATTAAAGCCAAAGTCCTTACATTAATTTCCTTTTCATTAAACCACAATAATTGTTTGTTGGCCCAGTAGTCCCAAGGGACTGACAATATCACTGAGCCTCCTCCAGTCCTGGCTTTTCCTGGTTCCTGTCTAACACCTCAGAGAGGCAGTGAAATACTCCAAAACACACCACTAACCAGTTGTACAAATGCCAGGCTTGTTTTTGTTTTAATCAACAAATAAAAGTTGTATCTATTTATCATGTATAAATGATGTTATGAAATATGTACATTGTGGAATGGCTAAATTGAGCTAATTAACATATACATTACCCCACGTATTTATTTCTTGTGGTGAGAACACTTATAATGTACTCTCTTAGGCATTTTCAAGAATACAGTGCATTGTTATTACCTGTAGTTGCCATTTGTACCATAGATCTGTTGAACTTATTCTTCCTATCTGAAATTTTGTATCCTTTGACCAACATCTCCCTCTCCCACCCCCAACCCCTGGTAACCACCATTCTACTCTCTGCTTCTACAAATGCAACTTTTTTAGGTTCTACATGTAAGTGAGATCGTGTGCTATATGTCTTTCTGTGCTGGGCTTATTTCACTTGACATAATGTCCTCCAGGTTCATCCATGTTGTTGCAAATGACAGGATTGTCTTTAAAGGCGGAATACTATTCCATTGCGTATATATGCACCACATGTTCTTTATCCATTCATCCATCGGTGGACAGTTAGAATGATTCCATGTTTTAGCCATTGTGATAGTGCTGCAGTGAACATGGGAGTACAGATATCTTTTCAATACGCTGATTTCATTTCCTTTGGATGTATACCCAGGAGTGGGATTTCTGGATCATATGGCAGTTCTATTTTTAATTTTTTGAGGAACTTCCATACGGTTTCCCATAATTAGCCTTGTTTTTTTTAACATATATTTTTCTATCAGTAACCTGTTGTCCATATCCTTCCCTCCAAGCTAAAGCAAAATATGGAAGGAGGAGGAGGAGGGAGACAGCTAGCTATTTCCCTCAGCCCCTCCAAATGAGATGGGCTATAATTCCAGTTCCTCCAGGATCTTTTAAAGTTGCTTCCCTGTCCTGGGAAGCTGTGGCTGCACCAGGCTGCAGCCGAGGCTGCATTCCCCCAACCCGGCTCGGCTACTGCTGCACCTGGCTGGCCTGAGAAGGCCTTGGTTAAGCCATTCCAGCACCTGATTCCTGGACAGCACCACACGGGACAGGCCCAGAGACCCTGGCCTTCCCTCGCTGCATTCCACGTGCAACCCATTTTACTTCCACAAATGAGGAAGACTTTGAAAAGTATGGCAAGTCCTATTATACAAGTTTCTTTTCCAGACAATTCATTAATGTCAAAAAGCAAGAGATAGTGAAATAACAGATACCTCAAAGTTTCCAAGGGCGTATCTACAATCTAAATCAATCTTTCGAGCACACCCAACATTTCATGGGAAAATAAATCTTTAATTTAAAAACCAGGAAATAAAAAAGAAGACAAGTTTATTCTTGGTTCAAAAAGCTGGAGAGCTAAAGAAATTTTCAAGGAACACTGGTAAGTTTCTGATGCCTATCAGAGATAATAGTACTTCCTAAGTTGTGGTGAAGGCCAATGCTATAAGGCACATAAATTGCTCAGCACAGCACCTGACACATACTAAGTGCTCAATTGTTAGCGTATTGAGGGTAATCGTGTTTATTTAATGCTTGATAAAACAGGAAGGGTCTTCCTGGACCAACCCTTATCTTAGAGACCTCAGTGTCCCTTAATCCCTCCTTTCACTAGTGGGATAACATGGCACTGTACATTTTTTTTGTTTGTTTGTTCATCTTTTAATTAGAACTATGTATCCTTTGTTGTTAATTTTTAACACAGTCACTTAAACATTGTTGAATCCTGTTGTTGCCTGCAGACATGCAACCCTAAAATAAGTTATCTTGTATTTTACTTAGTTTCCTCTAAGTCCATGTCCCACCTAGGAGAAAGTGTATTCACCCCTCTTTTATTAGTCAGCTCTTATTCATTCATTCTACAATTTTATTTTATTTTTTTTTATTAAGCTGCCACGTGCCAGGCACCTTGCTGAGCCCTGGAGGTGAGCAGTAAACGAGAGTAACTCCTGCCTGCACAGAGCTCGGAGACAGTCAATATGCCTGATGAATTAAAGAAAGTCTTACTTTGGGAAATAATTTCAGATTCCTCCCACCAAGTCTTTTATCCGAATTCTTAATTTGTAACCAGAATCATTTCTCATCCCCACTGTCCATTCTTGCTAAAAGACGCTAATAAGAAACGGAATGATGAAACAAAACCGGGATAGAAAGGAGAAAGATACGACTTAGGCAATCCATGAATTAATCAGCCCCTGAATAATCAAGAGGTGATATATAAAATGCAAGTATCAGAGTTCATGCCGCCTTAAATAATTAAACACATTAAAGGAGGGACAGAGAGACCACATTTCAGAAGAAATTAGTAGCCTTAAGGCAGAGGGTGAGCAAAATCGAGCTCTAAAGCAGCATTTATAAGCCTTTTCTATATTGTAACAAACTAGGCAGGGGGCAGTAAGAGGGATGGTTATATGGATTCTCTCATATATTTAAAGTAGTGAATTCCGACCTAGAGGTCATGCAGTTATTACGAGGCATCTGAGAATCCGTCTGTGCAGGGGCATTTCATCAATAGGTGCTAGTCCAGCTACCAATAGATGGAGATTTTTTAAAACACTAAAAGGTATCTTATACTTGAAAAGAGTTGAAAGCCATGGTCGTAAAACATGCTTGTGTACTCTCATGAAAATGGGATTAAAAGGAGCCTGAGAAGGGTCAGTGAAAGAAGACAGAGAGATTTCAGACAAGACACGGAGAAAGGATGAGAGAACAGAGGAGTGAGAAAAGAAGAAAAAGAAGAGAGAAGAAATGCACATAAGATGTGGGGGTGGGGAATTATGGAGTCACACAAATCTGTGTTGAAATTCTAGCTCCTTCTCTTGCTGGCTGTGGGAGCTTAGAACAAGTTACCTAACCTCTCTGAGTTTTGGGTCCTCATCTATAAAGTAGTGACAGTAATAACTAATAGCCTACTGTGTAGCACTGTGGGAATGTTGTATTCGGGTTCTCTACCAGGAGAAAAGAACCAATAGAAGATATGTCATGTACTGCATGACAACATTTAGGTCAATGACGGATGGCATATACAAGAGTGGTCCCACAGATTATAATATCATATTCTTATTGTACCTTGTCTGTGTTTAGCATATTGAGATGCACAAATACTTACCATCATGTTACAATTGCCTTCAGTATTCAGTACAGTAACATGCTGTACAGATTTGTAGCCTAGGAGCAATATAGCCTAGAGCACATAGCCTCACTGTGTCAGTGGGTTGTACATCTAGGTTTGTATGAGTACACACTATGACGTTCCCACGACAACGAAATCACCTAATGATACATTTCTCAGAATGTATCCCAGTTATTAAGTGATGCGGGATTGTGTGTATATATGTGTGTGTGTGTGTGTGTGTGTGTGTGTATATAGATAGAGAGAGAGAGAGAGAGAGAGAAAGGAGAGAGAGAGTGATTTATCATAAGGAATTGGCATGCAATTGTGGAGGCTGAGAAGTCCCATGATCTTTCTCTTCAAGCTGGAGACCCAGGAAAGCCGGTGCTGCAATTCAGTCTGGGTCCGAAGGCCTGAGAACCAGAGGGGCTGATGATGTAAAGCCAGTTCCAGGGCAGGAGAAGATGAGATGTCCCAGTTCAGCAGTGAGGCAGGAAATAAGGGACAAATTCCTCCCTCACCGCCTTTTGTTCTGTTCAAACACACAGAGGAGGACAGTCTACTGCGTCCACAGATTCAAATGCTAATCTCATCTGGAAACGCCTTCACAGACACACCCAGAAACAATATTTAATCTGGGTGCCCTGTGACCTACTCAAATTGACATGTAACATTAAACATCACAACAGTTAATATAATGCACACAAAATGCTTGGTCCTGTGTCTGACACAAGGAAAGTACTCAAATATTAGCTGTCCCCACCATGACCATCATTTCTTCCTGTCCCACCTTGCATTTGCCTGCAAGATCTTTCAGAGTCTTACCTATCAGAGGATACCTGAGTGCTATTTCTGGCCAATTCTCGTCTTTAACAAAGCGGATTCATCAGAGCTCTTTTGAGTGCAATGGAAACTAACCCTTTGCTAACTCCCCCCCTCAACCCCCCCCCCCCGCCCCCGCCAAAGGATCTAGCGGAGGCGTACTGGGGCCACTCATATAACTCAAAGAAAATCTGTCAACTGAACCTGGAGAAAGCAGGCACAGGGACAGCAGGGGGGCAGCAGGTCTGACAAGAGCCAAAGACCACACAGGATCAGCATCACTCTCTCTGTGTCTCTGCCTCGCATCCCTGGGTCTGTGTCTTGGCCTGTCTGCTTAATGATTTCAGAGCATCTTTCTCTGTGAGTCTGGCACCACAGCTGCCAGCAACCCCAGGCATATATCTTCCCAGCCCCACCACGAAAGAGAAAGTTCCAGTTACAAGAAAAGGATTCTGGGTGGCCACATGCCCATCCCCGTGGTTCAGGGAAGTCGTATGAACCATATGGTTGGGAAAGGGGGAAGGATTGATCTTCCAAACGTAAGGGGGTCTGTTCCTGGATCTGAGAAGGAAGAGTGCTGAGCAGACACATGGTCACCGTACAGTCCCTTATTCAGCAAACCTTTTTTGAGCACCGACTTTGTGCCCAACCCTGTATTCAGCACTAGAAACACTGTGGTGGCCAAGACATGCATAGTCCCTGCTCTCACGGAGCTGACATTCTAGTAGGGGAGACAGCAATAAACAAAGAAACAGGAAAGCTGGATTTCTGCAGAGAAACAGGGTTACACAGATGCGTGTGCACACGTGCACGTGAACGCCTCTCGCAGGGGAAAGCTCGCTGTGCCTTGTGCTAACATGCCTTCCTCAGCAGCCCTCCAGCACACACCCCTTCCCCTTCCCTGGTTGCCCTGGAATCCCCTGGTTAAATCATCCACTTCAGCACCCATTTATCTTCCCTTCTAACCCTCAATTTTAGTCCTTTCCAAACCTATTGAGATCCAATGATGCAAAGAAGACACCAGCTAGATTTCCAAGAAATTTGCATGCTCAGAATTATGAACTAAAGGTAGGGAGGCCTGGAGAATTATTCCGGATGAACCCCAGTCAGGGAAAAAGAACAAAGGAGAAGAAAGATGAGTAAAAACAGCATCTCAGAGTCCTCCATGAGAACGATGACTTGGAAAGGAGTCCACCAGACCCTGTTCCTGGGGGCCGAGGGGCTCCTGGGCTCCAACCTCATTCTCATAAATGGAGATTCATAAGGCGATATATACCACCATTGTATCTGTGTATGGATGTGTTTCAAATATTTGCTTTTAATGTGATATTTTAAAATGATGTGAATGATTTTGTAACCCTGTTTTGGCATTTGTTCATTTTTTAATATACTGAGAGTCTCAAAAACCAGAAGTGACCCAGTCCTCTCTCACATTGAAGAGGCTCTGGCATAAGTATTTAATGAGCACCTACAGTGGACCAAACTCTGTGCTTTGCCCTTCACACGTATTCTTATTTGTCAAGGAGGTTCTGTTATTTCTGATTTGTAAAGGAGGAAAGTGAGATCAAGAGGGCAGGTCTGTTGCTGAAGGTCACGTCGTTAGTAAGGGGCAGAACCGGGAGGTGACTGTGGTCTGTTGGGCCCAAACTCTTTCCTCCCTGGCCCCGGTTCCCAAATGCCCATTCCTAGGTTGGGCCAGTCTGGAATGAAGTTGTTTTCATTTTATAGAAAAATTAAATAAGGATGGTGTAATAGTTTCATAAAGCTAAAAATATTTCATCTAAAGGACTGAATTTTGTTAATTCTAAGATGTTGTCCTTGTTTTTTTCAGTGCTAAAAAGTATTTTTATGGTTATATGGTAGATGGTAGGGGTTTGGTTTTGTTTTGTTTTTTGTATTGTCCTTAGTTGGCAAAATAAAACATTGGCAGTCCTGCACTGAGTATTCCAAAGTTTGTGTTTTGAAAATTCACTATGCCATGAAATCTCAGAGTTTGGAAAGCACTGCCCTAGGTAACACTGGCATCTCCCAAAAGAAGCACTGCCCTTCACCAAGTGCCCACCGGGCCCAGGCTGGATGGTTTTCATATGTTGTCTCATTAGAGACCAAACCACTAAAGGAAGGTCTTGCCTTGGTTTTACAGATTAGGAAACAGGCTCAGAGAGGTGAGGGTGCCTGCTGAGGGTCTTGGGCTCAAACCCTGCACCTCCACTCTCCCCTGGGTGGCAGCAGCTGCTTGTGAACCCAGAGTGTCCCTGCCCTCCGTGCATCTCACCCCCACGCAGCTGTCATCCCAGTCCTGGGCCTGCTGGGGACACAGCCTCATCGTCCCTTCACAGTTCCTCCTTCCTCCATATACTACAGTCTTGATTGCTCTCAGAGCCTCCATAAACAGTATTGTAGAGGGCTGAGACCAGCTTTCGTGGCCTTCTTTTGGTTCTCTGGCTTGGAAGAACTTCCCAAAGAGCCTCAGTAGGGAGCCTGTGGGCTGTGGGCTTCTGTCCCTTGCTGACCAGGGACACTGAGGTCAAATGGGTTCCCCAGAGCTCTCTGCAGTTCACAAAGAGATCTCTTATTGCAGTGCATGGCAGGCTGGGATGAGTGGGCCAGCTACTGCCTGGGGGCCTGCCTTGCATGTTAATAATGGTCTTGGTGCATGTACGTGACCTTCCCTCTGTGTGCAGGGCTTGGAAGATGGTTTCCCTCTGCACAGGCTGTGGATAGTTTTCTTGGGAGCATGTACGTTCTGTCTACTCAGGGGGCCATGGTGCTTTGCAGAGCCAAGCACATCTCTGGGCTGACCAAAGGCTATTGTCACTCATAGCCCAGCTCATCCACAGAGACAACTGCACGGTGGCCTCCACGTGGCTGCCAAAGGTGGCCATAGCAGGCTACTGCAAACAGAAAGAGAACCTGTTCTCTTCACCAGGAAGAGGAGAAGAACTGAGCTGGCTCCTGGACTCATGAGCACTCGAGGGAAAGGGGTAAGTCCTGGCTCAGGCTGGAGAAGATGGAGCATCCCATAGACCAACGTATTTTCAGGAGCTGTCAGATAAAGGAGAAAGACTCCATCAGCTCATGGAACTGGAGATGGCTAATGAGGCCAATGTAATTTACAACATGAGAAAAATGTTGACACATAGAGCAAAACTTACACATAATATTATATGGTAATAGTAAGAATAATAACAGGATGTAGCTGTGATTCCGATTATCAGATTTTGGTGCCCAGCATCTACTCCCTCTTCCTAAAAACACCTTTTTTTCCTGGTAAGAAATGGCTTCTTCCATTTGGTGGGCAGTTTGGAGAAATGGTAATCAAGGAATACTGCCCTCACTCTACAGAAGGATCCAAAAGGTTCCCTGGAGTTTCTTCTATCAGATGCCAAGGGGTAGAACCAAGAGGTGGGCATGAGTCCTACATGCATCCAATTGGAATCTACCCCGAGTCTTTCCTTTTTGGACAGAGCAATGCAAGGATGGAAGAATGATTTGGAATTTAGTCATTTTCGTTGCAGCACGTAAGCCGGACTGTCAGAGGATCTGGGCTCCTTCTGGAGCTGTCTGTTCCAAGACAGGTCCTTCGGCCTTCTCTTTGAACCAGCGAGCTCCCAGTAGCCTGCCAGTCAATTTCCTTTTCACATAAGTAAGGCAGAGTCAGTTTCTGTTGCTTACAACCAAAGAATCCCACTGAGCTCACCCACCCAAATTAGTATTGTCCTCTTCGCAGGGGACTCCGGAAGGTCATAGAGCTGGTTCAGTGGTACCGCCTTCCCTCGAGCAGCACAGGATCTCCTCATTTGAAATGACCTTGGGAGCCCGTTTCCATGCCACGCAAGAACACGGGACCATATAACCAGGCTGCAATTTGGACCCAAAACAACATTACCAGCTCAATCAGCTGGTTATTCACTGGGCTTGGCTACAAATGCCAAAAAGCCTCTTGACTGTTTCCAAAAATAAAATCCAGCCTCACAGGATGAGGATCTGCCACCATTGTGCTTATTCCAAATAATGTGGCATCGATTTGAAGAAAATTTTCAAGGGAGCCCCTGAACTGTCTGGAACAATGGCAGCAACCTGGGGATAAATTGTGGCATCTCTGATGACTGCTCAAAAGGGGGAGCGCACTCATTTGGATACATATATTCCAGTATATTTATTAAAGCCCATCTCAGTAACTAAAAGTCACACTCTATGGTAGAGACGTATTTTTAAGCCTAAGAATTAGACTTGTTTTAAAGACCTTTGGAATATTCCCTACATGCAGCCTGAGACCCCTGCCCACCCCCTAGATGTAGTCATGTAAGGTTTCCCCCTTCACATGGGAAGCAGATGAGGTTTAACAGGCAGTGGCTATTGTGTCTTGCTCCTAAGCAAGATGTGTGTCATCTGCCCAAGGATGGGCTACAAATCTAAAATAAGAGAACATGTAACATCCATCAGCAAATGCCTGCTTTAAAGCCCCTGTGTAGGCGTCATGCTTCCTTGCTTTTAAACTTTCTCTTAGACTGGGGAAAGGCTTGCCATTAGGTTTCCCAAAATAAGAGTGTGTGTGTGTGTGTGTGTGTGTGTGTATTGTGTATTGTATGCATACACATGTTTGGATGACACTCTGGGATCCAAACTGAACCATTAGTGTGGGTGGAACACACTCTACTCCATCCCCATCTTGATATGATCACCTGGCTGTGTTCACATGCGATCAGGCAAGAGGAACAGATAAACTCTCTGTCATCTACCCCTACGCCACTGCCAGGTCCAGGGTCCTGGACCATTTCAACAATTTGAAGAATCCCACTTTCGGGCAGGGGGCAGATGAAATGTGGTAGTTCTTGATGTGTCTTTTGATGGGGAAACAAAGGAAGAGTGAAGCTTTCAGAATTGATTTCTGTCTCTTGGTGTCTTTGCAATTTCTATCTCTTTGTGATCAAAAGATCACAGCCCATTGAGGGGAGGGAGAGAAGAATCTCTACTTTTGGCAGGCTCGAAGACAGTCTTGGATTATTTATTTGTTCTGTAACTCATTTCTGTCAAACATTCTTTTTCTATCTCTTGTCATAAAAAATTGAAATGCTAGTTTCTCGGTGGATACCTTGGCTTTAACCATCTGTCTGACCTTGGACAAATTATTTAACCTCTCTGAACTGGTTTTCTTGAGTGTAAACGCAGTGCTTGGCACAAAAGAGGTGCTCAATAAGTATTTGGGGGTGAGTGGGATGACTCCTAGGGTCCTTTCAGCTGTAACTCTGTGGCTTCCCTGGTCATCGAGGGGAGTCTGATGGTGGCCTCCCTCCCCATGGTGGACACCACTGTTGCCCCTTGGCGTGTTTCATACTTGTTTGGTGCTTATTCTCAAAAACGTTGTTTTGCCATTCTCCTGAGGGTGCTCAATCACCACGCTAGCATGTGAGGTCCATCTCGAGAGTCCATGTGCTTCACCCAGCAGAGCTGCTATCAACTGACCACTGCCCAGTGCTCTTGGCTGTTGCTTGTTGAAAGTCATTTGTTCATTTACTTTGTGTATTTGAAAACCTCTTCCAATAGGCAACAGCTTCCCCACTTCCCTCAACTCTTAGTTGTCTGTGTGCTGTCATCTCACAACAGGCTAGCTCATAAACTTTGTTTGAATGTTGTGATGCTCTTTTAATTCCTGTTTTTCAGTTGGCCTGTGCCTGAATTCATGCAGTGGAGGTGCTGCTGGGGTTAATATTACTCTTTTGTGAAGTTGATTTCCAAAGTGTGTCCCCTAGAGGCTCACCCCCTGATCTGAATTGTCAACTGGGGGCCGCTAGAGATTGATGATGGGGGATTATGATTGTCTACGTGTTGCGCTTTCATCCAATTTTCCGATGTGTTTTGGTAATGATGTTGACAGTTGTGTGAAGATCTGTTACTGAAATTAAAGCAGCAGCAGCAGCAGCATTTTTGAGCTTGATGATTAGATTTGATTAGATCAGAGTGAGTTTTACTTTTCCCTCAGAGTCAGCAGAGATTTACTGTCCACTGACTGATTTAACTTCATGCTAGGAGATGGTTAGGGATATAACTTACCATCAGAAAGGAAATGTCAAGGAGCATTAGAACAAAATTCAACCTTGTTTGACTTTGTGTTGACCTTGAAGGGTCAGAAATTTTACACATTATCAAAGATTTCTGCCCATACAGCATCACAGGGAAAATAAATGTTGGCACGTTTTGGTGGACGTTTATATAGATGAGCATCTTCCAATAGTAGCTATCATTTGAGTGAGAAGCTTTCATGAAATCAGATAAGGTATAGAAAAATAGGATTATAGTTCCTGAGTTTTTCTTGCCAGTGGCAAGAGGTAAAAGTAGCCATTTAGGAGTCTGAGTCCACATGACTTAAAGCCACAGTGAGATGCTGGAAGGAGACAGCTCATGCACAGGATGTCCTATAATGTAACAGGTGCACTTTCACTTTGTGTATGAATTCTTAAAATAATTATAACCAGTAATTCGCAAAAGAAGAGATGCAAATGGCCAATAGAAACGAAAAAAAATACAACTTCAACTAAGAATTTTTAAGATGCTGCGTAAGATCAGACTATAGTTTTCACTAACAAAAATGGCAAAATTAGGCAGATTATACTACTCAATGTTGGCAAAGGTGTGATGAGATGGATATTTTCATGAACTACGAGTGAGAGTTCAAAAATCTGGAAAGAAATTTGCTAAGAGGCACAAAGAGCCTTTAAAAATACACAGACCTTTTGACTCTATAATTCTACTTCTCTACCTCTGTCCTGGGGAAATAATCAGAAAAATATGGACAAAAATGTATGTGCAAAGCTACTTGTTGTACCTTCTTATAACAGAAAAAATGCCAAGCAACTTCAAAGATCTGTTAATAATAAGGTGGTTAAGTAAATTATGGAATAGCAACATGATGAAATACTATGTGGTCACTAAATATTATTTTCAAAGAATGTTTAAGGACATGAGAGAATATTCATGATCTCATAACTAAGGGAAAGAAGCCTGGTGTAAAACTTGATGCAGTACGATTCTAACTCTGTGAAATATTTAAATATGCACAGAAAAAGGATGAGAAGGAAATACACCAAAGTACTAAAAGTTATTCTAGGTGGTTGATTTAGAGGTGATTTTTATTTTCTTCTTTATGCTTTTCTGATTTTTCCAATTTTTGTAAAATTTGCACAAAGTACTTTTTTTTAATAATCAGGAAAAACTTTTAATGATCATAATCTCAACATTCATAGATAAGGCCGCCCAAGAAGTTTTTGCAGCATTTCAGATCCTCAGGATGAGAACAGGGAGAGCAACATGTGTTTCTCTTCACCTAATTTGGAAAATTGGAGCATAAATACCATTGGCTCCAGATGCCTTGTTTTTTTAGCTGCTTGATGATTTCCTGCACCTTGTCAGGAATCACAGGGACTCTCCAGATCCTTCTGTCTGATGTTGCAGGATGGAGTTGCAAACATGTTCCTCAATAATTGTCTTAACTCAGAAGGTTTCCGAGATGCTCTTTGCAGAGCTCAGTGACAGATTCATTCTTATTCAGCAGCTCTTAGTCCTGGAATAGCAGGGGAGCTGGTGACTACTCCGTGTGTGTGTGTGGCACTTACATCTACAGTGTTTTTAACCATTGGAGGAATACTAGACACCTTCGTGGGTCATTTTTTTGTCTCCTCTTTGTGCCAGACTTCTTTGAGCCTCTGCCCGGGTGTATGGCTGCCTCAGTTTCTTTCCCTCTAAGTTGGTGTCAGTGTGTTAGACATTAAAAGCCTTCTGTCTCCTTGCTGTGACCCGAGGAAGTTGGACTATTTGATCTAATGTCTTCAACGTCAACCTGGATTGCTTCTATGATACTTGAAATTGGTCACTTCCTCTATCCTCACCTTATTCCTAAGAGCCCAATTGTGACGTTTTGTGGAGGTGAATCCCAGGACTTCCTCCCAGGCACTACTGATGGTGGATTAAAACTCACCCTGCGGTTGGCAGCTGTGGACGTCTCGGAGTGTAGAATCTAGTATTAGAGGCTCTGGAGGCTTAGAGGCAAATTGTAGCCGTGGTCCTTAACTTAAAGGAGAGGCAGGATCCAAACATCTGTCTCAAACTGAAATAAACGCAAGTGCATTGCTAGAAACAGCTTCCTAGAACCCACTTTATATGAGGGTGGAGGTGGCAAGTAGCCGTGGTTGAGCACCTACTGTATGCCTGGCATGGTGCTGAGCCCTGTACATGAATCTCCTCATCTAGTCCTCGGCCATCTTCAGAGATAGACTATTATTTCCTCCATTTTACAGATGAGGAAACAGAGTCATAAGAAACCTTTGCTGAGGCTGCTTTAAGTTGCAAAGCTAAAACTCAGTCCCAGAGCTCCACAGGCCATAGCTCCAGTGTGTCCTAGGCTTGGTCAGAAGAGTGAGCCTGGGCATTTGCTAAGAGACAGTCCCCAGGTCCTTGGGAGCTTCTCTGATTCAGGTGGGACATGAGGAGTTTTAACAAGTGTCCCTGGTCACCCTTACCACAGGCGAGCTTGGGGGAGAATGGCGTTTGACAACACTGCAGTGGTTCTCAGCTCTGCGGCTTCAAGTTAGAATCATCTGGGGAGCTTGTAAAACAAATCCTGGTGGCCGGCTCCACCCCAGAGACAGTCTGATTTAACTGGACTCGGGTGGGCCCCAGGCTTCAGTATCTTAAAGCACTCGGGGTGATTCCAAAGTGCAGCCAGGGCTGAGAACAACCGCTCTGCTGCCTCGGCTGATTAAAATTAAATCAGCCTGACATGACTCTAAAAAAAACACTGGGAAAAGAATCGCTCAGTGCGGACCAACTGTTTCCCACGTCCAGCCCAGCATCAGAGGGAGTCATGGAAGGGCTGAAAGAAGAAAAGCAAACTGGCCAGCAGGTGTGACCTCGGTCTTGGTGTCTGTTCACTCCCCAGCTCCTGACTGGACCCCCCAACCCAAGGCCCTCAAGGCGCCGCATAGGCCAGAGCTTGGGCAAAGAGGGGAGTTCTCTTGTTCCGTTACCACGGTGGTTGGCAAGTTTCAGGTGTATCAGAGTCACACAGAGGGCTTGTTGAAACCAATTGCAGGACGTAGTTGCCAATGATATAGCAGCCCCAGAGTGGCACTAATGCTGCTGGTGAGAACACCCTTGGCAGACCACTGTCATTGACCCCATGCCATAGAAGCATGCATACGGGCCAGTGCAGAATTGTGCTTTGGATCAGGAGTTCCCCTGAGGGAGCTTTTAGGTTGGGTCTTAGACCCTTTGACTGTAACATTTGCAGGGGACACCACTGGGGCATCCTCACAGAGTCAAGGACCAGCCTCACCCCCATCTCCTCCCTCCATCACGGATTATTACACACTTCCAGACACCAGTGTGAAGTCATCATTCGGCAAGATGTAGGTGGTGCCTACTGAATCTAGGCTGTGTTCTAGTGGCGAGAAGAAGAAAGGTAGATAAATCAGACCAGATCCTTACCTCCATGGAGCTCTGGTAGGGAAGCACCAAGCAAGTAACAAATAAGCAAGATAATTTCAGAGAGTGGTAAGTGACAGGAAGAAGGCAGGGTGAGCGTAGCCCTAGACTGGAGAAGCAAGAAGGCGTTTCTGAAGGGAGGACATTGGAGCTGAGATTTGAATGACAAAAGGAGCTCAAGGACCTGGGAGAAGAGCCCCTAAGTCTAGAACGTTGTGAATGGGCCCTTGAGAATAAGGAGTTATCAAGGGAGCTACGGACTCCAAGTGTCATAGGCAGAGCAAAGAGCTGGTGCAAAAACACCTGGGGCAGGAGTGAGCTCACAGAAAGCAAGCCGAGGCTGATGTGTGCACGACAGCCGCTTGTGTTTCCTAGCACCAGAAACTTTTTTACATCTGTTCTCTTGTTGGAGCCTCTTAACATCCCTAGGATATAAGAAGAAAGGGAGTATTTCTCCCCGTTTTTTTATATGAAAAAACTGAGGTGGAGAGGGGCTGCAGGGACCAGGTGCCAAGGCTGGTAAGAAATGGAGCTCAAGGCAGTGCTTCTCAAACACGCACATGCACACAAATCACTGGGGAACTTGTTAAAATGCAGATTCTCACTGGGTAGGCCTGGGCAGGGCCTGAGATTCTGAATTGTTGGCAAGCTCCCAGGTGACGTCAGTCCTACTGGTCCGTGGACCACACTTTGAGAAGCAAAGTCTTGGGTCATCATGGATGCCAGCTGTGGCCATTTGCTCAGCATTGGGGGTAGGGGGTTCCGGATTATTTCCTATTCTGGCTATTTGATCAGGTGGACTATGTCACCTGCCCGCACCCTATTCAGCAGCCCGGTATCAGAGGCTGATGTCCTTTCAGGCACTGATCTAAAACCCTAGGAAGAGGCAGTGGAGACCGCCCTCCTGCTCAGGAACAGCTGAGAGGCTGGAGTCCAGGCTGGTGTCAAATCCCTCCTTTGTCTTAGGCACAGCCTCTGGCCGGGCCATACATACCAATTGCAGCATGTTGGTTCCCTGCCACTCTGATTTACGCTGGTGAGGTGCTCATCAATTCCAACAGGGAACTTGTTGAGTTATTTCAGGTTTCAGTTTTGATAGCAAAAACCAACTCCATGAAGCCAACATTTCTCTTCTTAGTTACATTTCCAAAGATGGCATAGCTGCCTTCTGGCTCCTTGCTAACCAGTTGCTCCTCTCAGGGTCTCAGAGCTGATGACCCTCCCCAGGGCTCTCCAGGCTCAAATTTGGGTTGGTACCCTGGAGAGTATCTGTTAAGATTATTCCAGAAAAAAATCAGCATAGAGTGTAAGCAGCTGGCTTTCTAACAGCAGGAATGTCGTTGCACTGCTGCCCAGAGAGGGAAAAAAACTGACAAGACTTGATGTGGGGGACCGTTCACAGGGCCCCCGCCCCACTGGGTGAGCAGAGGCGGTCCTACAGAGAGCCCACCGAGATGTGATTACAGCTCCTGGGCCTCGCTCCCATCCTGCTCACGTGCCAGACAGTGTCCCCGGAGCTGCTGCTCTCCTACCCTGACCACAGCGTTCCAGACGTCACATTCAGCTCTGTCATGACGAGCAGCTTGCCAAAGGACTTACAGAACCTGTCACAAAAGATGCCTGAGTGGCGGCCCCTTTATCAATTACCCTGGGCCCGCTTAGCTGTCAGGGGCCCGCCTGGCCCAGCTGTTCAGAACTTACCTACACATTCCAGGCAAACTGCACGTGAATGCCAACTACATAGAAATGCTCAGCAAATGCTCCCACTTTTCCTGTGACATCTTGAAGGTCCAGCAAAGACTCTGAGGCTCTGAGGGAGTATCTACTTCACACCTTTCCACTAGGGCCTAAATGAACAAAAATGACTGAGCCAGCCTGTATTTGTCGACATTTTATTCAATTCTACAAACACTCATTGGGCTGTATGAAGGAACTTTGCCAATCACTGGAGGAGAAACAAAGATATATAAAGTGCAGTCCTGTAATCAAGAAAATTGGAATTTATTATAGTTGAGCCCATAAACAGACACATCCACAAATACCTGGTACACAGAATAGAATGTGGTAAACTCTGGATTAGAAGCAGGATCAGAGCCGGGTGGGAGAGGAGATTAATTCTAACTAGAAAAGTCTGGGATGACCTCATGGAAGGGGTAGCAATGGCTCTGGTTTGCCCACGGAACAGACAGAATTTCAACTGGGGGATAAGCATTTTTAGTGAAACTAATCATTGCGACCATGTATTAAGCTCCTACCACGTATCAGATGCGGTCCTGAGTGCTTTGTGTGTGTTAGCTCATCTGATCATCTCCTTAACCCCGTGAGGTGGGTACTTATGTCATCCCCATTTTACAGGTGAGACAGGTAAAGTCCAGCAAGGTCAGGTAACCTGCCCCAGGCCAAATACGAGTCCATGGGGAGCTGGGATCTGAACCCAGGCAGCCTGGAACCAGTGCCCAAGCTGTTAACTATGAAACTCTCTTTTGCTTCTATGTACAAGAGACTTAGTTTTCTTTTTTATTACCATCATTTTTAAATCACTAATCAACTCTGTTGAGCTTTGTTAGAAGTAGAGTAAGCACTGAGGACCTACTGAAGATGTTTGTTTATACCTCACTGTGGGCTTTTGAGCCACCTAATCAGCGAAACCCTTGATGGCAGCGAGCTTGCGGCAGCCTGCCTTTCCCAGCTCTAGAAAGCCGAGCGAGGGCTCTCCAGGCCTGCAGCTCCCCCACCCTGGGAGTCCTTACAGTCCTCAGAGGCCAGCCAAGCCCGTCTCTCTACCCCTAGGGTTTTGGGTCCCTTTAGGGGCCCTAAGATGTAAGACGTGGTTGGGGGAGGGGGACCCACACACCGGGAGATGGTTCCTCTTTCTTCCCTGGCTTCCTGACTTGGGACTGTTCACAGACAGGCGGAGGCGCAAGCTCTGCCAAGTGCACCCGGCTTCCCTCAGGCGGGAGAGGCTGTGGGTGCCGCGGGAGAAGTGGCCTTTAGACAGGGCCTCTGTGAGTGGGAGGAAATCCAGCCTCTGCTCTGCCCCTCAGCCCTACCACAGGGGAGGCCCTGCAGGCTTGGAGGAAGGGGCACCTTTTTGTCCTTCACGGAAGGGGTCATGTAGGACTATGCAAAAGAGATGTGGCTGACAGTTTTAAGGGAAATGGTGCCACCTGGCAACAACCCCCAAATCCTTAAGGCAGAAAAGACTGGGCTCGTTTCTGACCTGGGCCAAAGTACCGACAGGGTTAATCCTCGTTCTCCTCTTGGATGCCAAGTGATGAGGAGAGAAAGAGGTCTGCAAGCTCCCCGTCACCCCCTCCCTGCATCCCCCACACTCCCTGACATCTCCGCACACTGGACCTGTGAACCTTCCAGCCAGGAGGCGGGCCGGGGACAGGTGCTGCCGCCTCCCGCCCCGCGCTTCCTGCCAGGCGACCGAGGGCCCGCCGAATCCCGCAGCCAGGCCCCAGGCCCCTCTCCGCCCTGGGATTGGTCCGGGAGCATTTTGTGTTAAATGCCGACATATAAATTCGTAGGCGATCCTTGTGCGCAAATTGGATTCCTCCACACGGCCCTTAAGTGCTGCCATTTAGCCAGATTTAACGGTAGGCTCCGGCCGCCGCCGCCCCCACCGCCACCCTCGGGGCTGACCCTCGCAGCCACCGGGGATCGATCCCGCCCGCTGGGGCGGCCCGGGCCGAGCACACCGCGGCCTGCGCCCCGCCGGCCCCGCGCTCTCGCCCTCTCCTCCCCCTGCCTCCCGCTCCCTTTCCCCACCGGCTCCCGCCGCCTCCCCCTTCCCTCCAGTCTCTCCCTCCCCCTGTCTGCGCCGCGGCAGCTGCTTCCAATGCAGCGAGATGCACCAATTCATTCAGCCTCGCAGACTCTTTAAGGTCGTTACTAAATATATCAAGCAGAAGAAAAGGGTCTTTTTTCCTGTCTCCGAGCAGGGAGCATGAATGCCGGCCTTAGGATCCGGGCTCGTCCTCCCTGATCCCGACCGGGAGGCAGCGCCGGCCCCAGCCCCGCTCCCCGGGCCCCCTGCAGAGGCGGCGGGTGGCCGGCGGCGAGGAGGCGCGGGGGTCGGGGGAGTGGGGAGGGGTCGCCGAGGCACCGGAGAGGAAATCCATTTGATATCTTCAAGAGTTAAACAGCCCTGGAGACTCCGAGCAGAAAGCAATCTCCACCAAAGCTATTTCTCCCCCTCTAGATTAATGTTTTTTTTCTTTATTTTGGAGAAAATTGGGAAGTGTTGAAAGAGGCTGACTTGCCAGTCCTGGGGCCGGAATTCTATTCAGATGCTCTGAGCAATGTTGTCTCTGATTTTTTTCTAACTTGTAAGCAGATGACCTTGCTGCTCAAGCAGTAACCGGAGGTGCCTGAGCGCACGGGAACCGCCAGGCTTCGTGTTGTGATTAGACACGAAACGCATAATACGACAAAGTTAGCCGCCTGTCTCGCGGCGGGGGGCATGCCTGCGGGCCTGGCTCCTCCTGGGTCCGATTCCATGGCAGCTTCTCTCGTACAGTCCTCCCTACTACACACCGGCACGCGCTTCCCCTCCTCCTAACGCGTGTAGGCAGAGCAGGCTGAGTTGTGACTTAAGAGAAAACGCCTCCTCCCCATGCAAAAATATCTCCTGCACACAACACAGCAGGCAGCGCCCATCCTTTAGAAGTTCTCTGAGGGGAGATAAAAATATAAGTGGTATTTCATCTTAAAATCAAAAGTAGATGAGGTCACCGAAGAATGTGTAGGGCAGTCATTTTTAACCTTTTTTTTTTTTTTTTTTTCTGGTTAGGGGATCTTTTATGAGACAAGAATGCTATGGCTGTCTCCCCAAGCCATGTGGACACTCTTATAATCATAGACTTCTGCAAACAGTTCCATGAACCCCTAGGGCCTATCCACAGACCCACTGACTTCCAAATAGGAACCATGGGGCCAAGGAAGGAAGGCTGGGGTCAATGGCATTTCAATGACTGTCTAAAAAGAAGACTCAGTGACAATGGTCAGGAAGGAGAAGTTAGGTGGAGAACGTTCTAGAAAAGTTGTCACTGAAGCAGTAGGCCAAAGAGGGTTCAGGGTGGAGGAAGTGGTGCCCACCAGATGCCTCAGAAAGCTCAGAGAACATAAGGACTGAGAAATAGTCATTAGAATTAAAAATCAGCAGGTGGTTGTTGGCGGTAACCTGGGAGAAAATTTGCAGTGGGGAAGGAGGAAGTTTGATTTTCAAGGTGAGCCCTGGAGGCAAGATGGTGGGGACAGGAAGGACAGAAATCCTGGGCGGAAGGGCAAGTGGCAACAAGTGCTTTCTGGGAGGGAAGTAAACAGGAAGTCTTCTCAGAGGAGTCAATTTTTGAGATGGGCTGTTGAAAAATAAACAGGAAGTCGCCAGGTAGAACGGGGCTTGGGGGGGGGGGCGCTGGGGAGAGCGTTCCAGGCAGGAAGAGGGCATTTTCACAGAGGTGGTGGTTGGGAAGACCTGCTGTGTCTGGAGGTCCAGGAATCATTTGTTGTGTGGATTCCGTGAGGGGAGGGCTGGAGGGAGATGACTCTGGACAGCGAAGCCAGAGCCAGAGGGCGCAGGGGCTGAGGAGTTTGTGCGCTGCCCTGTCAGGCGATGAACAGCCATTGAAGAGAGATTTTTCACATCCTTTTTTTTTTTCTCCAATTCTAAAAGTAATACAAGCTCATTATAGAAATTTCTTGAAAATATGAAAAAATATAAAGAAGCACATACTCATAATTACTGTTAACATTTTGGCATATTACGTGTTTTAGTCTTCTTTTACACACTGTTTCATTAAATCTGAGACACTGTCATTTGGGAGCACATCATTACTTTCTCTGCCACTAAGAACGTGCAGTTGCACTTGGCATGTCTTCTTATCAGAGAGAATGAGTCACATTCCATTTCAGATAGGTTAAAATGTGGGGGGAAAAATCCTCGGAATTCCATCAAGGCCTTGGAATGGATGAAATAAAGCTATGTATATTTTTCATTTCTCATCATATTTCAATCTCGTATCTTGCTTCTTTACTCAGAATTACATCACAAGAATTCTCCAGGTTATAAAAGTATTTGTAAAAATAATTTTTACAGCTGCATAATGTTCCATTACATGGATATTCCACCATTTACACAACCATTTCCCTATCAATAGGTGCTGTGTTGATTTTTTACTACTATTATATATAGTACCTCAGTGAGAAATGGTATGCGTGACCTTTTTTATTTTGTTTTTTGCTTTTAATATTTTACTCAGAGATAATGTAGTGAATGCTTATATTTTTATGTTACCTTGGCATCCATTTTGAACACAAGTTTAACTGTCTCATACCAGAAGCGGGGCCCAGTCAGCCTTGACACAGACACAATTTCCAGTTCTACCCCGTCTCCACATAGTCAAGCCAGTGGCCAGAGATAAGAGCTTAGGGGTATCTCTCCCGCCTAGCATCTGGGCTCCCTGCTTTCCTGCAGCTGCCCTTAAGAGGACCATTCAGGCATTTGCCCAAGAATTTGCAGCAACCCATGCCCTATTCCCTTATATATACTGCTGGTTGTCACACGCTGTCTCTCTGCCTGACTCTTCCTTCCTGTCCTGTGTGCTCCCAAGACACTGGCTGCCCTTCTGATGCATTGCACCCTCCTTGCCCAGGATCTGTAAGTAAAAATCTTTGAACTTGTTTCCTATTGTGGTGATGTTTTGACTTCGTGCCTTCCATCTGAAGACCCAGGGGCTGCCCCGGGCTGGGTTTTCCCCGGGCACAGAGTCAGGCAGGCATAAGCTGGGCATGGGTCAGACAAGAGCCAAGGGCATCTGCCAGTATAAACAAGCTTCCCATGTAAAGGAGTTCTGGTCTCGGGCTGGACAACTTGGTATTAGGCTGTCCACTAGGGAAAGAAGTACCCCGCGAAAGGCACGCTGTAAACACATCCAGCTCCCCTTCACTTCCTATTAGGGCAGGGTCACTAGCTGCTCTGGTACTGGAACCCCAATTTAGCTGGGGGCTCTCAAAATGGATAAATGTACACCACAGCTAAACATTGATATGGTATAATAAGACTTATCTTTGAAAAACATACATGCCCTTTCTCTCTCTCCAAGGTATATAAATTAACTACTGGTGAACTTAGCTGCAGCTCCACGTGCAGCTCTGTAGCTTTTTCTTTAAATTTTAGTAAAATACGCATAACATAAAATTTGCCTTCTTAACCATTTGCATGCACAGTTTAATGGCATTAAATCCCATTCACATTGCTGCACCACCATCACCGCCACCATCCAACTCTTTTCATCTTTCAAAATTGGAACTCTATACCCATTAAACACTAACTCCCTGTTTCCCCCTCTCCCCAGCTCCTGGCAACCATCATTCTACTTTCTGTCTATGAATTTGACTACTTTAGATACCACATATAAGTAGAATCATATACTTTGTGACTGGCTTCTTTCATTTAGTATAATTTTCTCAAGGTTCATGCATGTTGTAGCAGGTGTCAGAATTTTCTTCCTTTTCAAGGCCTAATAATATTCCATTGTGTGTATATACCACATCCTGTTTACCTACTCACCCGTCAGTATTCATAAGCTTTTGTCTGTATTTTAGGCCATTTCTCTAGAATAGATTCCTAGTCATCACTTCAAAGGTATCAAAAAATTTTAGGCTCTTTATTTATATTGCCAAATTGCTTTCCAAAAACTTTTCACAAATTTACACTACTTCTGTCAGTGTATAAGTGTGTATGTCAGCATTGGATATTATTGTTTTGTTTATTTTTGTTACTTTTTTAAAATTATTATTCTTTTTAGAGACAGGGTCTTACTCTGTCACCCAGGCTGGAGTGCAGTGGCATCACCATAGCTCACAGCAACCTCAAACTCCTGGGCTCAAGCGATCCTCCTGCCTCAGCCTCCCGAGTAGCTGGGACTACAAGCGTGTGCCACTACCTCTAATTTTTTAAAATTTTTTGTAGAGATGGGGTCTCACCATGTTACCCAGGCTGGTCTCGAACTCCTGACCTCAAATGAGTCTCCTGCCTCTGCCCAAAGTGCTGGGATTACAGGCATGAGCCACTGCACCGGGCTATTTTTGTTACTTTGATACTAGAAATATAGCATGTCACAGTTTTAATATACATTTGTTTAATCGTTTCTAATGAAGGTGAACTTTTTTTATAACTTCATTAGCTAGGGTGTGTTTCCTCTTTGTAAATTGTCTTTTTATGTCCTCTAATCATTTTCCTATTAAAGATGTAGTGTTTTACTTATTACTTTATATGCGTTCCTTATAGATGAGTGAATAGTTCAAACACTATTCTTGTAGTGCCTCCTGTCTGTGTCGCACCGTCTAGGCATTGGAGAGACTGCTGTGAGCATCAGACAAGAGTCCCTGCCCTTGTAGAGTTTACCTCCTAGTGAGGGAGAAAGACGTTGAACAAGACATGTAATATGTTAGATGGCGTAGGTGCTAGGGAGAAAAGTTTAAATGGGGAAGGGACTAGAAGTGTTGGGGCCGGGTGTCAGGGAAGGCCTCCCTGAGGAGTTTGCAGCAAGCCAGAGGGAGGGGAGGTGGCAGCCCCAGCGGAATCTGGGAACAGGGTCGCAGGCAAGACGTAAGTGTGACCAGAGTGGCAGACCATGCTGGCCCTGAGGGCTGGTTGCTCAGACTTTGGCTCCATTCTCTGAGTGATAAGAAAGCAGTTGGGAGAGGGATTTTGAGCCCAGCATGATGTGGTGTGGCTGGCACTTTAGAAGGATTGCTCTGATTTTAGTTTTGAGGATAGACTGGGGGAAGGACAGAAGGGAAGCAGAGAGATCTGTTCAGAAGTCGCTGCAGTGATTCAAATGAAAGACGATGGAGCTCAGACCAGGGGTTAGCAGACGTGTGTGCCGTGAGGTAGAGCCGATAGGTGTGGCCATAGGCATTGATGTGGGGTGGAGGAGGAGTCAGTAAGACTTCTAGCTTTTGGCCCAAGCACCTGGAATTCAGAAGTTGCGAAAAGAAAGACAGCAGGAGTAGATCTAGACGGGCAATTGGGAGCTCAGTTTTTGACAAGTTAAGTTTGAAATGTCTATTAAACATTCAAGAGCAATGTCGAGAAGGCAGTTGGATATATGAGTCTGGAGTTCAGGGAGGAGGTCTGGAATGGAGATATAAATCTGGGAGTTGTCAGCGTATAGATGGTATTTAACGCCCTGCTCCTGTGTGAGGCCACCAAGGAGTGAGAATGGATAAAAGAGAGAGGAGATGCTCAGTGACTAAGCTGGCTGCCTCCCATGTCAGGAGAGACTGGACCCTTTGGCATAGTTATGGCGCTCAGAGGGTTACAGGGCAGGGAGTGGGCACCGGTGGGGAGAAAAGACACGATCAGGTCTGTGTTTCAGATCAGTGGCTTTGTAGGACCGCCTGTGCTTCATCCCGTCTCTTCTGGGCATGGAGAAGTCTGAGAGCTTCCCATCAGAGGTCCCAGCAGGCAATGCTTAATGTCTCAGATTTCCATGGTTACATTTGACCAAAGATCAGTGAACTCCTTAATCTCAGGAGTCATCATCAATAGGGCAGAGCACATTGGTGGCCCTTCCATGTTGACGGGGACAATGCATACTGGGGAGGAGAGAGGGAAAGGGCGAGGGCCCGAAGGGCAGTTGGGCTGGAGTGCAGCCCGTCCTATGTGCTGGCTGCTTCTTTAAAACAGTGATTGTCAAGGGGCTGGGGAGGGGGCAGGAACATCAAAACACCCAGGGAGCTTTGTCAATCTAGTTTTCTCTGACCCCAGGAGATTCTAGAACTCCCTCCTGCCTCACTTTCATGGTGAATATTCTCAGATGGGAGCTGGGAAGGATCCGCAGTGCTTGGCCAGAGAGGATGCTCACCAATGCACGACTTCTCACCTGCTCCTCAGGGACATGTCAGTATTAAGAAGAGTGATCATATAATTTTTCACCCAAACCAGGACACTTTTGACCTGGGGGGAAAGGGGACCTACTAATAATTACCCAGCACAGCAAGTGTAAACTCGGACTGTCCTAAGCAAACTCTGGTGTTAAGCCCACCAGCGGAGCTCCAAGTGTGGCTGAGAAATTCCAGTATCAGCATCACCTAGAGAGATGATTTTAAAAATAAGCCTCTGAGCTCATCTCCAGATGTACTGGCTCAAAATCTTTCGGGATGGGACCCACGGTCTGCATTTTTAGTAACCCCCCCCCACCCCAGCCCCATGTAGGATTTCTCTCTTTGTCCCATCATCTCCTTCCTTCCGCAAGAGATGATTCATGGTCATTTCAGACAAGGCTTTAGCAAGGAGGAGGAACTGCTGGGCGAGGAGGGATCATCTTTCCCGCAGTAGGGTGGCTGTCCCATTTCTAACACGTCCTGAAGCTGGGGGAGTGCTGCCTTGCTGGGGAACTCAGCCCCTGTGCGTGTTCAGGACGGTCAGCTCCTTGTTTCCTTCTCTTGGACTCTGGGCTGCCCCGTTGTCCCTGACTAGATCCCGGGCTACTGCAGTAAAACATAAAGAATTGTCCTTCTGGCTCCTAAAGGGACATCAGGATTAACTCCTAGATGTCAATGCCCTGGCAAGTGTCCCTCCCACGAGCGTCCGTTCCCCTTCAATAATGCATTCTGTCTCTGTCATCTGTGAATTTAAAGCCTTTTTGAGCTTCATTTATATTTTAAGCCTGTTTTCTCTTCTTTGGATTACAAATCCCATAAATTTCCTACCTGTTGAATAGTGCTCCCTTTATTTGTCTACATGCCAGCTCTTTCTCCTCGACTCCTGAAAGCTAGAAGATGATGAATCCCCTCGGAAACCATGTATACTTTATACGTGCAGTTCCTTATGTGGCACCTCTGTTTCAACAATCACAGGGCTGGAAGGGACCTTGAACGTAGTTAAATTGAACTCTTCCAATTCTGTCCACCAGATCTCCTCTTTCCTTGTAGCCCAGTCTGCTTGAATATCCTCGGTGACAATAGAACAATAGAATAGAGAATAGAATAGATAGTAAATCTCCGGAAGCAACCAGCTCCGACTTTGCAGAATTTTCTTTTTTAATGTTGTTTAAAAATCAGCCTCCCCTAGGATAGGATGATTCATGTGGTAATGGATTGGAATTGGAAACAGTGTGAACTCATGTTTAGTTTAATATAGATACAGATGGTTACATATAGAAATATTTATAGATATGTGTGTATACATGAGTTGGTATACATACATATATTTCCTCGATCTGTCACCTCAGGGGCCCTAGAAGCAACTGACACCCCGATAGCAACGAGCACACCTTGTGCCCAGATCTTGGTTTCTAATACCATTCTCCAATTAAACAAACCAGAACTCAGAGAAATAGCTGATTCTAGGACTGGGACAAGAAATATATAAAATGAGCCAGGAGCATCTGGTAGGGCCATACAGTAAGGAAATGCTCAGAAAAGCCACCGTGATAGGTATGTCAAAGAGACACAGGAGCCAACTAAAGGAGCTCCCAGTGGCCAACGCTGGACCAATCTGAGCAGCAACATAAAGTTGTATTGGGTTATAACCTAAAGTGTAAAATAAATATCAGTGAACCTATACTGATATAAATAAGTGATTGCATAAATAAATAAATGAGGGAGAACAGACAAATCTCCCATGTAGAATAATTCTTAAAAATTTATGCAGATACACCATCCTCAAGGAAGTGAAGCATAACTCCCTATTAAGTGTAGGCTCTGCAGAGTGACTTCCTTCTGAAGAATGCAGTATGGTGGGTAGGGGGGGACTTTACAATGGAGAAACTCGGCAAACACGGCCTCAGCCGGGCCATCAACACCAGCGTCAACAGGGATAAGTCCCATTGCCGTGTGTGCCCTCGGAGTGTGATGTGATGAAGGTGGCACATTGCCTCTGTGGTCTTCCTCCCAAAAACCCAGTCACCCCAGTCTAACCACGAGAACATCAGACGAATCCCAGTTGAGTGACATTCTGCAAAATTCATGACTAGAACCCCTCAGAACTGTCCAGGTCATCAAAACCAAGGGGAGAGAACGACTGTCGCGAGCAAGAGGAGCTTAGGAGACCTGACAGCTAAATGGAATGTGGCATCCCGGTGGGATTCTGGAAGAGAAAAAGGACGTTAGGTGAAAACTAAGGAAATGTGAATAAAGTATGGCCATTAGTTAAGAATCTCATGTTGGTATTGGTTCAGTGACTGTGACCAGTGTAACGTACTAGTATAGGATGTAGATGGTAGAGGAAACTGAGTGGGCGTGTGGGGGAACTCTCTGTACTATGTTTGCAATTTTTCTGTAAGTCTAAAACTGTTGTAAACTAAAATGTGTGTTTAAAAAAGAAAATCAGCCTTCCCTACCTATGTAATGGCTTTGGCTCTGTCCTTGGCTTGAATTAACTCAGAAACAACCTGGAACGGGTTGTTTCTGAGTTAATTCCGTGGAACGGACACACGGTCAACCCTGTGTCCCTCCAGGCCCCTCCCGGGGAGCAGTCATCATACTCCCCTCTCCCCCACCCTATCATCTCGTCTCCAAGTCAGTTATCTCCACCCGCTTCGTAAGCTCCTCTGGGTCCTGGGTTCAGCTTCTCTCACTGACCAGGTCACCCTTCTTCAGGCACAGCTCAGTTTGACAAGTGCCCACCCAAGTTCAATGAGGTGCCCGGAACTGAACATAACGCTTGTGTGTGGCGGCCCAGGGAAGCCAGGGAAGAGGAGGCCTGTCACCTCCTTCAGTTCATACACATGTATCTCTATTAGTATAGCCCACAGTGACTTCCATGACTTACTTTGGGGAGCAGCCAGCTCACACTAATATCTCCAATGCAAGATTCCAATTTTTTTTTTTCAAACAGCTCCAGTACACTCAACATAAGGAATGACTTTCTGCAAAGTTCAAGCTTACTGAAAAACAAAAAAAGAAAGAAAAGGGTTGCCTCTGGAGATAGTGTTCCAAGATTGGGAGCGGCAGCTACAAAGAAAAGGGAAATTTGGTGGGTGGAACTGAAAATGGAGGTTGAACCCAATAATGTTTACATTCCTCAGGACAAGTTACTTAACTGCTCTTGCCTCAGTTTCCTCATCTTTAAAATGGGAATAATGATCCCGAAGCCAACCAAGCAATGTCAAAAATTTTAAAAAGAAAACTTAAAAAGAAAATAAAACAAAAATAGTGATAGAACCTTCCTCACAGGGTGTTGGGGATTAAATGAATTAGTGTGCATAAAGGTGCTTGGACCAAGTTTCTGGCACACAAAAATACTACACAAAGGTTTGCTGTTGTTTGGCTATTATTTTAATATTTGTTCTGAGGTAGAGACAGTCCAGTAAGAAGAACTTCCACCAGCCGCTGGTAAATCACTCCTGACTCACGGGTCCCTTTTGGACCCCCGCTCTGACACCCAGCACTCTGGCGTCCTCTCCCGATTTTATGTCATCTGCTCATTTGCTCAGAAAGCCCGACAGTGTCGCCTTCGGATTCATCTGTGTGCACGTTGAATAGAAGGGGACAGAGGGCAGAGCCTGGTGGCGAGTGTGATGGGGTGATAAGGCCAGGTCTCCTACCAGCTGGGCTGGTGTCATGCCAAGTAGAATGAAATACCCTCCATCTCCGGGCACCAGGTTAGTCTTCCCACAAATCATGACAAGTGCCTTACACATGCTAATGACCAACTTCCTTTGGTTTTAAAGCCCGATCATTTCAGGACCATCAGGGTAAATGATGGGCTCTAACTATCGAAAAAGAAGTTAGAGGTGCTGGCACTTGAACTTAATTAGACACCTGTGCTCTTTGTACAGCCTGATAAGGTCACGCAGATACATTCAGCGTTAATAACATTATCAGCACCGTGTGGTCAGCAAGCCTTGCCAAAGTCGATACGTCAAGTTTTTGTGGCTCGGAACATGTGTCTTCCATTCACACTCAAGCTTGTCTCTTACATGTCAACAGCTGGTGCCACATCTGGAAAGCCTGTTTCTGCTGTGGCTTCTTGTCTCCTATGAGTGTTTTATGGGACACACACCCCCCCCCCCGCCACCACCTCGATCCTTGTGAGAGAAAAGGGCTCACTCATTCATTCTCTGAAGGCCTGTCAAGAGGCAGCCCCTGCGCACTTGCTGCAGGGGACCCATGAGAATGAAGACAGACTCGTGCTCCAGGGCAGCGGCCCTCAAACGTTAGTGTGCAGAACAGTCGTGGGGGAGCGGGGTGCGTAGGAAGGAGGCCCCGCGCCAAGCCCACTGTGTGAGAACTGCAGGGAGGGTGCATGGCCCGGGGCTCTGCCTTTCTCACGTGCTCCCTGCGTGATTCTGACGCAGGTGATCTGAGCACCACACCCCAGGCAATATTCAGCAAAGGGCTTTTAGGCCCCCGTAAGCCACCCGACGTAATGCAACCGGATTATGAGTATAACCAGCAAGTAGTTCATTCTGTCTTGCATTAGAATCAGAGAGGGTTTAGACGACTGTCAGTTCTCCGAGTAGGAGAAGGGGGAAAGGGCGTGCTGGAAAGAGGGAACAGCACACACTAGAACATGGAGGTGTCATGGTGGAAAGAGTAGAAAGGACACTGAGGTCTGATTCTGCAAGGCATATGTTTAAGGCATGGGCCTTGGAGACAAGCAAACCTGGATTTGAACTCCAGCTCACCCCTTGCTACCTGTATGTCCTTAGGCAAGTTCTATAACCTCTCTGAGCCTCGGTTTCCTCTTCTGTAAAGGCCAACTACCTACATCCACCTGTCAGGGCTGAGAGGTTAAATAAATTAATAAACATCTACACAGTGTTTACCAAAGTGCCTGGAGCGAGGTAGGTGCTCCACACATCATAACTACTAATAAAACTAGTACTAACAGTGGAATCTGTGCATCCATTAAAGAAAAAGAACAAAAAAATAGTACTAACAAGCAGTAACAATCAGATAAATATTATTCTACTGAGGAGTTTCTACTTTATTTTTTATAGGCCTTGAGTAGCCATCAACATTTTTAGAGCAGATGTCATATTGCATTTAGTCAGTCAATAAATATTTATTGTGCACTTACGATGTGCCAGGCTGTGCCAGGCCCTGAGGCTGGTTGGGTTTGTGTTTGAGGGGGCTCTGGAGGCAGGATGGGGGATGCACTAGAGGCAGGAGACCATTATAAACTGTCGCAATGGTCAGGGCTGGTGGTTCTCAAAACTGAACGTGCGTCAGAATCATCTGGAAGCCTTCTTGAAAGCACAGGTTGCTGGGCCTCATCCTCAGAGTTTCTGATTCAAGAGGTCTGGGGTGGGGCCTGAGAATGTGCATTTTTAACAGGCTCCCAGGCGGTGCTGCGGATGCTGTGGGGCCCACAGACAAAAGAAGAGGGCTTGCAGACAAAAAAGACAGGCACCAAGGAGTGCACCATGGCGGTGGCGCTTTAGGGGTGGAATGGACAGGAAACAATGACCACAAGGGACATTGGGGCCAGGCCACCTCTAAGTCTGTCCTCAGGGTTTGCTTGTGCCTGGATGTCCCATACACCTTTGAGGTCCTGCCATCCCACCGACTTCGGGGGAGAGCAGGTGCTGCAGTTGCGTGGGCCTGGCTGTCCCTTTGGAACCTTTAGTCCTGTCATCCCAGCTGAGGCTGGGTTTCTCAGTGTGGTCTCTTTTATGTCTGTGCACGTCAGTGTATGTTCAAGGGAGGAGCTTTTTTTTCTTTTTTTGCTATTCTATTCCTCCCGGGATGTTGATGCCACTGAGACTCGCGGGTACCGTTCCGCAAGAGTGCCCGAGGTGTGTATTGAATTTCGGTCCCAGATCATTTAATGCGTGGTGACAGAGGGAGAGGATGTCGTTTGGATTCATGTGGAACTCTCCGCCTTTTCTATTTTCTGTGCCGAAAGACCGCAGAGCGTCGCTCAGCAGCCAGCCCCTGAACTCCCCGCCTGCAAGGACCTCGTGGCATCGGGAGCCCTGGTCCCCACGGCATTGCCAAAGCTCCTGTGAAACCCGGTGGAAAATTGGAACGTTTGTGCAGGTCCTCAGAGCATCTGTTTCATTTACAGCGTTCCACAACTCGAGTTGTTACTGAATTAAACATCGAAACAAACAACAATCAATAGCCTAATAATATTACGTTCTGAAATGTGTTCTTTAATAACGACCGTGAAGCTCTTGCAGGGAGGAACGAGTGTGTGTGTGCTAAACGGAGATCTGCGTTAATGTCTTCCCAGCTGCTGGTTTTGAAAAATGGCTCTGGGTGTTTCTTACTGATGCAGAGTGTCCTGTTTTCTGTGGGTCAGAAACTTCTCCCAGGTAGTTGGCTGTGATCTCCCCCCTTGTAGTCTTGTTCGGGAAGGCTGCTTGCGATCTGCAATCCTTCTCCTGGCCTGGAGGGTGGAGTTAGCACCTGGACAGCCTGCCGCAGCCCCAAACCGTGTGACCCGAGGCCCGTACCCAGACAGGCACGGGGGGAGGAAGGAGAACCGTAAGCACAGAGGCTGCGCATCCCAGAACAGGGATTTTCTTGGCTCCTGAACACAGTGATGTTCCATGGCTTTCTGAAGGTTAAACACATGGAAACTGTCTTTTGGGATCTTGTGTTCTAAAAGGGACACCACCAAAGAGGGTAGATGTAAAGATGACACAAACACCAACTACATACGGAAATTAACCAGTTACCATTAAAATTAGATGCCAGCCTGGCGTAGGTGCTTATCATAGGGGACAGTGTAAGAGTAATGCCTGGGACATTGGGTGTCTGTGCTTAAATGGAGTCAGAATTCTCTTTCTTAGCCATCCCCACCCTAAGGGGAGGAAGTACTAGGAAAGGTGCATTTTGGCTTTCGGGTTTAGGATTTTGAGGCCCTAGAGAAGTTAATGACTTCTCCAAGATCCTATGTCTTACTCGGTCTCCTTCATGTTCACCCGCTGAATGAACCCCCTTTGCCTCTGACCCAAGATCCAGACTGATAATTTATGTTTCCTAATATCGTTGACATATTTTGGGTTGATTTTTGAAAAAAAAATTATGTTGGAAAATTATAAAGATATACAAAAGTAGGCAGAATACTGTAATGAACACCCTGTCATTTTGGTGGGTTTTTTGTGACTTTTTCCCCCTAATTATTGCTGTCCTGGAGTGTGGTGCTATCATACTTCTGTTTGAAGTAGTAACGGAGGAGAAAGAGAACGGGTTGTTTTGGGAGATGGGGTATAATCTTGCAAGGGAGACAAAGAAGGTGGAAGTTACAACTTCTGTTGACTTCCACCTTCTCCATGCAGGGCCTTCAAACCTGAGCAGGTAGAACCAATAATCTACTACGGGAACTGCAGCCTAAGGCAGGCGAGGTGCACGTTTATTGAGTATCTACTATGTGTCTGGGCGTCTGAAATAAAATTACAAGATAAGATGCAGTGATGCTCTTAATGACACACAGTGATCCGGAAAATGGCACAGTCAAGGAAGAGAACAGGAAAATTATTTCAAACATAAAAAAAAAAGAGTAGATCTGAAAATTAAAGAACAGTAAGTTCAAACAAATGGCTTATACAATTTTAGGACTTGGTGTGGTGACCATCAGGAATGAGCTCTGGCTGCCTAAGAATAATCTACACACAACTACCCTCGTTTCCTTGCAAGGAGGCATTTGGCTGGTGGATTGTCAGAATGCTGTAGACATCATTTATTTTTATTTTAGCAAAGCAGTTAACAGTCTCCCCACATGGTATCACAACGAATATGTTGACCCATGAGCCATATGATCATTCTCTTAGCTAGAATCACGCCCCGAAGTTTGACTCCAGAGCTGGAAGAAAGGCTCTGTCCTGGGCCCCTGCCTCGTCGAGCTCATTTTTATCAATCACTCCACTAAAGACTTGGAAGGCAGCTAATCAGAATTGTAAATGGCAAACCAAGACCAGAGATGGAAGAATAATGATGAGACATTTGGAGAGAAAAAGATTTATTATGTAAGCAGTTACTTTATCTTAGATACACACTTGTGTGTACAGAGAGACCATCATGGAAACATGTGCTATATATATACATATGCATATGTATGTATGTAGGCACGTGTCCTTCGTTTTCCAAGTGGTACTCAGTTTGACTTAGAGGAGACTAGTATTTATAGGATGGTCTCTCTTTGCTGTAGAGAAAGGTACAAATATGCAATGCTGCTGACAGTAAGAGCTACAATTTAGTGAGTATCTACTATGTGCCAAACAGTGAAGCAGGCTGTGCAGAAAAGAGTTACAGCAGGCCTGAGTCTGCTAGCCTCAGAGAGACCTGCTCGCGAGGTCGGCCTCTGGCTAATGTCTGGGAACTTGGACTTGGGGAGGGTCCCCAGAACTGATGTTCATTCTGAACACCTGCTTTCCTTCTGGGAGATGAGAATTTTGGTACATGCTACAGAGAGGGTAGTCTATGAGGCCAGCCCACCAATAAAAACCCTGGGCACTGAGTCTCTAATGGGGTTTCCTGGTAGACAGACAACATTTCACATGTGTTGTCACTATCTGTGGCTGGGGGCATTGAACGCTGTCTGTGTGACTGAACTGGGAGGGAACCCATGGAAGCTTGTGCCCAGATAGCTCCGAACTTCCCCCGACGTGCCTTTTCCCTTTGCTGATTTTGCTTTTTGTCCTTTAACAGGAATAAAGTTTAGCCATGATTATATGCTGGGTCTTACGTGTCCTCCCAGTGAATTATTGAGCCTGGGGGTGGTCTTAGGACCCCTGATCCACAGCGTGTGATACTCATCACATCATGTACTGCTTATAGCAATTCTGCACTTATTACTGCTAACTCACAGACCCAGGACTTGGACCCTGCTCTAACTCTGAAGACTGGCTTGTCCCACAGAGGCACACAGTGGCCTGCGGGTCCTTAATACTTGCTGCCACGCTGGTCTGACACCTGAATGGAGAGTCCTCAGATCTCCAGACCCCCCAAGTCTCGTCTCAGTGTCTTCGGGGATGAGAATGAATGAACCACCAAGCAGATGGCCTTGCAGAGCAGGGGCAGGGAGTGGCCTCTACCTTTTAGGGCGGACGGAATTTACCCCTGTTAGTTTCCCCCGTGGATTCTCTCTGTCCCTCCTTCCTGTTATCTGCCCCCTGGAGAGCAGGCGGCTGTGATTTCTGGCAAAGGCGGTGTGCGGGCTAACCGGGAGTTGAGGACTAATGCTGGCTGCAGCCTGACCCCACTGGGTGGCCACCAGCCAATCACCCCTTCGTTTTCCTGTCACATGAAAAGAGTCATGCTCCAAAACCCATAGAAAACACACCACCAAGAGTGGACCCTACTGTACACTATGGACTCCAGGTGACAAGGAGGTGACAGTGTGGGTTCATTATGGTGACAAACATACTGCTAAGGTGTGGGATGCCAATGGCAGGGGTGGGGAGCAGGGGGTGTGGGTACTCTCTGTTCTTTCTCCTCAATTTTTCTTTGAACCTAAAGCTGCTCTTTAAAAAAAAAGAAACACCCAAAAAACAAAAAAACAAGGACACACAACAGCTCTCCCAGTGTGGTGCGGGGTACAGATTAGGGCAGCCAGAGACGGCCACTTTCTTAAAAGCGTGACTAACTTCTAACATTCCCCACTGCTGTCTCCATTCAATGCCCTGAAATGTCTTTGAGAGAGAAGAAATTGTCCCTTTCTTTTGCCAACTGGCAGGTGATGCGCCATCCTCTCCCCAGCCTGAGAGGGCATAGAACGCCCAGTTCTCTGTTGTTAAACTGCTTCCTTCACCGAGGGAGCCCTGGGGATGCAGGAACCAGTTTATCATGGAATTACCCTTTTTATGAGTATCCTGTTTCCAGTAGCCCCCACGTTTCTGCCAGGGCTGCGACAAGACCCTGGCAGGGGTTAGAGGAGGCAAAGGAGGCAGCAACGGTTCCCTTCTGCAGCCCTGGGGGTGGTCCAGGGACTGGAGGAGGAGGACCTCATAGGACCTGCCCCAGCCACCCCCAAATTCAAACCTACATGTGAGTGACACAGGAAGTGGCGAGAGGTTGTGATATGCGACAATGAATGTCATTGCCGCTTCCTGTTTCTAAGCCTGGAACCCACCGTCTTCTCTCCCCGACCCCCTACTCAGTGTGTTTTTGGCATCACATGCACTTTAAGCCCAACCTCCTGGGGGTGGAGGGGCCATTGCATCCTAATAGGATAAACACAGACAATGCAAGGGGACAGTCCCCACTGTATCCAAAATGCATCCACCTTCAGAGGATAGAGTGCAAGGAACAGCCAAGAAGAAAACTGTGTTAAGAACACACCTCTAGGATCTCACAGGCCTGAATTTGAATTGGGCTTTGCTGGTTTCCAGCTGTGCAACCTCAGGCAAATTACTGACCCTTGTTGAGCCTTTGTTTTCTCATCAGTAGAACAGAAGTACCAATGATTCCTACCTTACAGAGTGTGAGGATTAAGTGAGACAGTTCAGCTGAACTGCACAAGGAAAGCAGGCTCCTTTATGATCACTCACTCCCTTTCTGTGCCGCCCCTCGGCACTCAGTTCTGTTGCCTGTCTCTCCCCATTCTAGGAAGTCTACCTTCACCCCCCTCCAGAGAGATGCCAACACCAGACACACCCTTGTCCCAATGTCCTTTTGAAGCATTATCTTCTCCTCTCCAAAGAGGTACTTCTTCTCTTGAATAAGTGCCCAGCCTCTCAGTGTGTACTTTCCAGAGTTCTGCCTGGCACCTCCATCCGAGATCACTGTTGTCACCCTGGCACATCACCATGCCTTCAGGGCAACAGCCTAGGTCTATATGAGTGTTTGTCCCTCTGGCAAGCCTATTGTCATAGAAATCTGTGATTTAGAGGAGAACAGGTCCAAAGAAATTTTAGTTCATTTGTTTGTTTGTGTTTTGGTAGTGGTGGTTGGTTGTTTGTTTTGTTTTGCTTTGCTTTGCTAAATTGCCACTCTCAGTGAATATAACAGTTTATTTTTAATGACAAGGATAAGATCCTGTTAAAAATAAAGATGCCCAAGAGCAGGCAGTGCACGTTCTGAAGAACAGGTCCGAGAGTGGCATCGTGAGCTGGATTGAAGCACAGCTTCCAGAAACTAACTCGGATCCCGGTCTGAGCCATGCGCCAGTGCTTTATAGCAAGTGACCTTCGGGGAGTCACTTGAGCTCCTATGCCTCATCTGTAAAAAGGGATAATAGGTTCATTTGGGGGAACGTGAGAACATGCATATAAAGTTCTTAGCCCGTGCCTGGCAGGCAGTAAGCAGTCACTACGTGCCAAGCTGTCATTATGAAGGGATGCATTCTAAAATGCAGTCGGAACCTGTGCTCAAAGCATCTGCTTCGGAATCTATGGAAGAGCTTGGTGTCGGTCAGCCTGCCTCCTGGAATTCGAGTGTTCCATCCAATCAGATGTAGTCGTAGGTGCTTAACAGAAGCCGGTATGCTTCCCTTTGCCACTTAGGTGGCCCCTTACCGTGAGTTGTGCTTGGCCACATGGGTGTCACTTGCCCACTCCAAGGTCATCTAGAAGCCAATAGATGTCATTAAATAAATCTTTGTGATTATCAAAAATATCAAGAAAGCTCCCCCATCTCCCTATGGGGCCCAGCCTTTGCAGTTTGAACCATCACAGCCTCTCAGGGACTCCTGTCTGAGGCAGTGGCTGCACTTTGGAATTTATCACCATGCACCCATGCATGTGATATGGACCCTTTGGGCACAGTGTGGATGACAGTGGCCTCATATATGAGCCAGGAGGAGCATGCCATTGCCCCACAGCGACCAGCCATCTCATCTGGAAGCTCTAGTGAGAGAAGCACAGCTGGACCCACCTGTTTTGGATAAACATTTTTACTTTGAAGAAGTCCCAGACTGAGTACCCAGGGGACCGAGCAGTAGGGGCATGCATGAGCCAAAGAAAATAACAATGAAAATGATAGTTCTTCTTTCTTGAGCCTCTTTAGGCAATTATCTGTGTGTTATCTCATTCAGTTCTCACAAGAGCCCTTTAAGGTAGATACTGTTGTTATTTCCATTGCACAAATGAAAAGCACGATGCTCAGAGAGGTTAGGTAACTTGCCCAAGGACTCACAGCAGAAAGGATAGAGAGGAGATTTGAGCCCAGGTGTGTCTGACTGTAGAGATGGGGCTCCTGACCTGGGCTCCTGTGCAAGCAACAAAAAGCAGCGCCAGGTAGAGTCCGGCTTTTGGACTGTATCTTCTCAGTTGTAACCGTCTGGAACAAAAAGAAAATCTTACTTAGCACCCTGACACAGAAGTCAGATCCGAGTGCAGCTGCTGGGCTGAAGGGAGCTGGGGCCCGGTGCCCTTCTCCTTCTCCCGTGTTCCCCTCGGGGCCCTTGGGAAGCTCTGGTGAAGCCAAAGGAGAGTGGACTTCAGAGCTTCTGTTTTCTCTTTGTGAAAGAGAATGTAAATATCAGCTCAGTAAATTACAGAGCTGTTGGGAAGATTCAATGGGTTAATGCCAATGAAGCATCTAGGATACTCTCCAGCTACTATTAATATGCTAACTGATACTTTTTATGGGGAAATCAGTGTTAATCCAGAGGGAGGTGTGGTGGTTGAATGGTGGCCTCCTAAAAGATATATCTATGTCCTAATCCCCGGAACCTGTGAACATCACCTTACATGACAAAAGCCATGATAAAGTTTAATATCTTGAGAAGAGTTTATCTTAAAGCAAAGCAGCCACAAGCCAAGCAAGGCTGAGCTCCCAGAACAACAGACAAGGAACACAATCTCCCCCAAGCCCCCAAGGGAGCACGACCTTGTTGAAACCTTGATTTCTGGCCTCTGTACTGCCAGAGGATAAATGTCTGTGTGAGGCCACCCAGTTTGCGGTACTTTGTCATGGCAGCCCTAAGGGACTAACACGGGGATCGTCACCCCAGTGTGGCCCCAGCTCATGCCCCGTATCTGGGAATTGTTTCACCCGAAGATGATGGCGGGGGCAGGTGCCGGAATCCCTGGGGTGATGCCTGAGAGGCGCCCGCCGCACTCCTGCACGCGGGCAGCAATCCTCTCCACCCTTCAAGGCCCTTCAAAGGGCAGAATCTGGGTCACTGCTCTGGTTTCCACTTTCCTCCTGAACCTGGGCTCCAGCGATCACAATGTCGAGCCGGTTATTTGTAATACCCAGATTGTCACTTCTGACAACGGGCCTGCATTTATCTGTTGAGTCTAATCATCTCGCGGATGGGAGCTTTATTTGTGCTGTCGGTGTGGCACTTTATCATCATCTGCATTTAGACCTGGGGTAGGGGGGGCTTTCGAGACGAGCAATAATGCCTCCTAGGTACTGTTCTTGCTATGTGTCCTCTCCCCTCATCTCACTTCAACATGAGCCTTTCCCGGGAAGGTGGCACTGAGCCAAGTTGGGTATACATTGCTTCCGAGTGACCAAGAGGCCCGTGCGGTCTGGGGTCTAGCGTGGTCTTGCCACGTTCCTCAGCTGCAAAGAGGTTCTCCCCAGGTGGACCCCACAGCAGCCAAACCATAGAGACTTTTCCACGACAGCCATCTGGCATTGATTTTTCAGCTGTACCTCCCGAGAATTTGCTGGAGCCACAAAGTAAAGAAGCAGTAACTCTTTTTTTTTTTTTTTTTTTGGCCACCCCACCCACTGAGGGGGTATCACATGCTATTTCTGCACTCACTGGTATAATTTGGAGAAAGCTTTGCCAAAAGGAATCCCTGGTCTAGTTAAAATAATATGTTAGCTCATGAATAGAAGAAAAACAAAGTATTATGGTCGGGTAAAAAGAAATTAGAATTTAGAATCAGGGGAACCAAATTCAAAGCCCAGCCTGCCTGCCACTTGCTAGCTGAGGGACTTGGGCACAGGACTAACCTCTGGCCTTAGTTTCTCATTTAAAAGTGGGGAGATAAGTAACGACTCCACCGCCTTGCAGAGAGGATTAAGTCATCGATGTAGGTAAACCATAAAGCGCTACGTGACTGCATACGCAGGTGACAGGGAGGGGATGCCTTGCCCCTCTTTGCTTCTGTGTTTTGAGTCCTGAGGCCGGGGCCGGGTTAGCCCAACACAGATACTGTTCCACTAAAGCCCCTCTCTCAAGGGCCTCCTGGCCGTTTATACAGGCTGTGCGTCAACAGAGACCCCCAGCCAGACTCCTATCGCACCTTGTTCCATCTCTGCTTGTCATACATTGAATTTCAAAAGATGCTGGCTGGTCTCTCTTATCTCCAAAAGTGAGCGTTATGGTTCGCGTCTCTCTTTCTGAAAGAACCAAATGCACACATCAAAAGGCAAAGAAGAAAGCTCGTCCTGCCATCCCAAAGGACTGAGCGTTTGCAGATGCCTAGACTGATCTGACCCTGTTCTGACCTGTGTCTTGGGAACTGGACTTGGGCAGAGCTGCAGAGGGATGGGTGACTGGCCCTTGGAAGGGGTGGTGGGTGCCAGGAGGAAGGGGCAAGGTCTGTACAAAAGGCTGATGAAATAAATCACTGGTTTCCTGTCTGCTCTGAGCAGTACGCTAGAATGGCTGAGCCCAGTGGCTTAAAGGAATGCCTGGTTCCTTGGTGTGGGAATCTACCCAGCTCCAGAGAACTGGGAAGGATGAGGACAACGTGTTTGTTGTTCTCCACCCTCAGGGAGGATGTATATTCACGAGTGTGGAAGGGAGAATTATATGCATTGTGAATTGTAAATTAATCAATAATATAATCCTTCTAGGCATTCATTCCACAGCTTGTTCTCTACATGTTCAACTGCAGTGCTGTTGTTACAAACCCCTAAATGGCAGGCATGAGATTTATCCAAGTCCTTTTGTACTGGACTCAGAACACCGCTGGTCCTTAATGCATCTTGATGAGATTAGAAGGACCAGGGACGGGTCTCACATTGTGGCAAACACAAACTCCCCTGGGAGTTTGTTTGGAATGCGGATTCCTGGGCTCCACTTCTAGCAATTCTGATTCAGTAGGTCTGGGGGATGCTGCAGAATGTGCATTTTTAACTTTTAACAAGCTCGCCAGATGTTTGCATTATAAGTGGTCTACAGGCTACTCTTTGAGTCACACAGATCCAGACCGGCCCTTCTGAAACATTAATGTGCACGTGAATCCCCAGGGTGCACTGTTAAAGTGGAGATTCTGATTCTGGATTGGGGCCCAAAATTTTGCATTTTTAAACATGCTCCCAAGTGATGCCGTTGCCACGGGTCCCCACCCCACACTTTGAGTAGCAGGAATCTACCTGCTATTGTTTTCCTGCAATCAGGATGTACCGGCTCTAGCAGGGGCTTTGTTCTAGATGGATGATTCAAACCGTAAAATGTCTGCTTACCTAATATCTTAGATTATAGTCGTGTACTTTTCATTTGTAATTAAAATAACTGTTTATCTTAACTTCTAGTCAGGTAGGTAATTTTTACACAGCAAGCACTTTAAAGAAATAAATATCTAGGTACAATTTGCTACTTTCTGACTAATACTTAACACCCAACACTTTTTGATTCCTAAACTTTAATGCACATTTGCTCCGACAGCCGGATTCCGATGAGTGTTAATGCTTGGCTTAGGGAACTCAAGCCAGCAACAAAGACCCCTCTGAATGACCTCCTTTAGTAGTTGGCAGCTTTGTATTTTCTTAAAGCAAGAGTCCCTTCTAGGACTGTTTTCTTCAAATCAAAGTGAAGAGTTTAATCTATCAGTTAACACTCCATAGCAACTGGAGGGCTTTCGCTGCTTCCTCCAGCTATTATTTCTCGAGACACGATCGGGTGTATCCCCATTAGCTGCAGCAGGAGAGAGAAAACTAGAAGGATCCTGATTTCCCCACTGTAATGGGCCAGCCACCCAGCTATCCTCTCAGTTGCTCTTCCAACTTCTTCCTCACGCTGTGACCTCCACACCCTCTCTCGGCTGAGAACCTCACCCCTTATTTTCCTCCAAGGAGACCCAGGTCTCTGGGCATCACTTTCGAGTTGCTCTCTTCCACTTCATCCTATCTTCTTGCCCACCCTGGCTTCTCGTCCTCTTAATTCCAGGCCTAACCCTCTCTCTGGTTGGACAGAGCCCTGGGCTAGAAGACCGGCCCTTTCTGATCTGAAGATGGCCTGTCTGTTCCCCTATGAGCTGTGACCACAGGAGCCTACCTGGGCCTTGTCTTTGCATGACAGCTCTGTCTGCTCTCTGCCCCTCACCGGGGCCTGTGACCCGTGTCTTCCGACCTGCGTCTCCTTGCTTGTCCCACCCAGGCCAGGCTGGCTTAGAGCAGCCTCCTATACATCTCCAGTCCAACCCTGGACTTCCTCCCTGCTGGAGAAAACCGCAGCTGCCTGGTGACCAGGCCCTCTACAAATGCATTTCCTCTCCCTGCGGCAGGGCATTCCTGCAGGTAAGTAGGCCTATCATTCAGCTCTTGTCGAGTTGCGTGGAGGAGCTAGGGCTCCCCGAGGTCCCAGGCAGCTGCCTCTGCTGCAGACAGCAGCCATATACTGTCTGTGTGTGTGTGTGTGTGTGTGTGTATGTGCATGCAAAACCTATAGCTGTGTCATGGTTTACATATATTAATCTCATTTGATCTTGTAGAGCAAATAGTATTAGCCCCACTTTATAGATGAGGAAACTGAATCCTAGCAAATATAAGCAGGTTCCTTTATCAAACATGTGTGAGGGGCTAGAAGAATAAAATATAGTCCAGAACTCCGTGGAGCTCACAGGCTCCTGTGCTCAAGGCTACATAGGTAATAATAATAATTCATTCTTTCAAAAATATTTATGGAGTTCCCATTTTGTGTCAGGCACTGAGTATATAAGGGAGAAGACAGACACGCTAGCGCGTGTTTATTGAGCATTTGCTCTGTGCCAAGCTCTGTATTAACTATTTTGCAGGCGTTATCTTAATCCTTGGCACCCCCATGGCTTGGGAGCAGATGTTGACATCCTCATTCACACGTGAGGAAACTGAGGCATGGACCAGTTGGGTGACCTGTCTGAGGGTCCCACACACACAGCTGGAGAGCTGCAGAGCAGGAATGTGCCCTCAGGCGATCTGAGTCCCAGTACAGAGCCTCACCGCAGAGCTATACTGCCTCTCAGCCTGCACGTTCTGACTCCAAGCCCAGTGCTCTCTCTGCCACTCCATGTTGCCCCCGCAGAGCCCACCTCACTGTGGAGAGCAGATGCTTCTGCCACCTTTACCCAGACACTCCCCAGGAACGAGGGCAGGTGACCCCTGCCCTGGGTCCCAAGACCCTAAACTCCTGCCCCAGATCCTGCAGGGCTGCCCACCCCACCCGGGTTCGGGTCCCTGAGGCCGCCCTGCCTGTGCACCACCTCTGCCCCGGTCCTGTTGGCCAGGTCGCTCCCTGGCCCCCCTGCACGGGTCACCCCGTCCTGGTGCAGGGCCTTTCTCCTCCGTGGGACCGGCTCCCAGCACCTGCCTTCTGCAGCTCACATTCCTCAAGCTGTACTGGCTTCAGCCTCTGAGGCGGCTGACCCTGAACACCCCACCTCTCATGGTCGATGGCCGTGGTTATGCCGCTTGCTGTTCCAACTTCTCCTTTCTCAAGCCGTGACCTCTGCACCCTCTCAGCTGAGAACCTCACCCCTTATTTACCTCTGGGGAGACCCGGGTCTCTGGGCACCATTTTCAAGTCACTCTCTCCTGCATCGTCCTATCTTCTTGCCCATCCTGGCTTCCTGTCCTCTTAATTCCAGGCCTAACCCGTCGGCTGGCACATGACAGCCCGTTCCCTTCACCTCCTACGCATCTTGCCGGTGCGCTCGGAATCCACTGCCCTGCTGGGCTTTTCCTCATGCCCACAAACATGCACGGGCCTCAGAGCTTGGTGAAACCCTCACTTAACCCCGTGTCCCCTGGCCAATTTTCCGAGCCCTTTTCGTCCTCAGCAAGTCATCCACACGGCGGCCCCGTCCACTCCCACGTGCCTCAGTCTAGCTCCCCTCTCCTTTCTAAGGAGACAGCCTCCTGGGAGGTCATCAGTGGCTTCCAAATTGCCAGATCCACCTGCTGCCTCCAGTCCTTGGCCTTTTTGACCCCTCAAAGGCGTTTGAGACTGTTGACCATGCCTCTCCTTTTAACCCTTGCTTTCCTGATTTCTGTGCTTTCTTGCCTCTACTCTGTCTTAGGAGTCATTTGCTTGTAAGGAGCAGAAACCTGCTTGAGTTAGCTCAGAAGAGCTTTTGGAATCACTCAGGGGAATGTCACAGAATCCAATTTCCATTATTGTGCACGATTGTTTCAGTTCTCTTCCTTGGCCAGTCCTTCATGCCCACAGCCAACAGCGCTCTCCAAAACAGCGCGTCGATACAATAGTGCACCCTGCTCAGATTCCGCCAGTGGCCCCCCGCTTCCTACACATGCAGTCTGCAGCCTTAGTTTACATGCCACGTCTCCCACAGTCCTAGCTGCCGTGTGCCCTCCCGGTCTGCCTTCCACTATTTCCCACTACTGTCCAACACACGTTTCCATGTTGTCCAGCTAGGCTAGGCTATGCATTCCCTAAACGTACTTCTGTGTTCCCTCCTCACACCATTGCTTTTATTAATGTCTGACCCATACATCTCTTACTGAAATCCTATACCTCCTTCAAGTTCAAGATCAAATAAACCTTCTTTATGAAGACTTTACCCTGGCAAAAGTGACCTCTCCTCCTCTGAAAGCTTAGGATTGGGGACACTCCTTATTTGCTGGACTAGGCTGGAGACTCCCTGAGCAAAGAATTGCAACATACGCCACTGTGTGTATCCATCATAGTACCTAGCCGTGTGCCAACCTAGAAATGGATCCCAGAGGGTGGGATGAAGTTAATGACGGACTTATCTTTTTTTACTCTTAAAGAAGAATGAGGCCAGGCATGCTGGCTCATGCCTGTAATCCTAGCACTCTGGGAGGCTGAGGCAGGAGGATCTCTTCAGGCTAGAAGTTCAAGACCATCCTGAGCAAGAGCAAGACCCCGACTCTACAAAAAAATGGAAAAATTAGCCGGGCATGGTGGCACACACCTGTAGTCCCAGCTACTTGAGAGGCTGAGACAGGAGGATCCCTTGAAGCCAGGAGTTGGAGGTTGCAGTGAGCCATGATGACACTGTGGCACTCTAGCCTGGGCAACAGAGTGAGACTCTGTCTCAAAAAAAAAAAGAAGAATGAATGAATCAATGAAGCATCCATTGGCTTCTGCCCTAAATTGGCTGAACTCTTCAACTGAAAGAGAGACAAAGACAAACAGCTTTTTATCTAGAAGCTTCTAGGTAGTCAGAGCATGAAAGAAAGTTTGAGTAGAGATTTAAAGTTTTGTGACCACACAGTTAGTGATTGGCCTGGATCCACAGCAGGTGGATGAGCTCTGGCCAGACGCTGTGATCAACTTGCTGGCCTTGTTGCTGCCAACTCTCGGTGCCCTCCTGCCTCCCTGCAGCCCAGCGTGCTCCTGGAACACAATCTTGAGGACCAGGCAGGAGGCCAAGAACCAGGCCCATTTACAGAACCCACTGGGTCAAACAGTTGTTCCACTTTCTGTGTTTACCTCTTTCTGGGGACTCTAGAGGGGAACAGGGGGAACCTTGAGAAGTGTCTGGAGGATACAGGGGCCCAGTGGTGCCAAGAAAGCATTGCCTTCCATCAGGAGCCCTGGTCAGGTTGTCTCCAGATTGTACGTACCCAAATGAGTCACTGGCACCTAGAGACACATCCGTCATGACTTCCTGGCACTTCTCTTCCTAAAGATACTTGGCTCCTGAGATGCCACTCAGTGGCTCTGCTACTAGTCAAAGGCTCTGCCAACCACAGGCTCCCAGCTTTTACCTCTGGGATGGACAGGTGACCCAATCTGGGCCAATAAGATCTCTTCCCTGGGGTTTTTCACATTGCAACTGAGGAGAGAAAGCATCTTCCCCACTGGTGCTGAAGCTGAGATGTGAGGCTGGGAGTGCTGCCTCTGTGGAAGCCTTGGGAAGGAGGATGGTGTGAGAGAATGAGGCCCACAGGTGGAGAAAAGAGGGAGAGAGAAGGAAGAGGAAGTCCTGACCACTTCCTGGTCCCAGTCACCCCAGAGGCCTAGCTGCACCCTGCTCGCTCCTGCAGTGTGGACATCTGAGCCAATAAATTCCTCAACTAGTTCAGGTTGAGTGTTTGTCACTTTGCAACCAAAGAATCCTGATTAATACAGCCTCCATCTGTCACTGGAATCACTTCTTTGACAGTTTATGGAATTCCTGCCTCCCTGTCTTCCTCTTTTCCTGGAAACACGTGTTGAGGAATGGTCGTCTGCATCGTGATCAACACACACGACTGAGCACCTGCTCTTCCCTGGCATTGTCCTAGGTGTGGTGGGGGGTACAGCTGCATGTGATAGTCTCTGCCTTCTGGGTGCTTCTATGCTCATCAAAATATAAGAAATTCCAAGGGCACAGAGCACATGCTGAGCACAGATCTTTTTTAGAACAAGGCATAAATCAATCAGTCTGCGTGGAGTTTTTACAGAACACAGACACTCATCACTGCAGATTATTCTGACCTTTTGGTGCCAAACATCCCTTTCTTGAAAAAACCACCTACGCCTTAGGTTTTCCTCTTTTTTCTTAAAGTTACCTTTTTCAATAGAGCCATCTGTTTGTGGGGTCTTCTCCACCCTGGCCAGCTCCTAAATCAGGATCAACTCTGGTTGTTGTTGTTTTTCCAACTTTACCCAATTTATTCCCTATGGAATCCCCACCCTAGATTCCTCATCGTGCCCAGGGCCCTCCCATTACCAAAGCCTCTATTTTTCTACACTAATATGTGGCCTCTGGATAGATGCTATTCCAGGATACAATCTGTGACTCGCCTGTTTGAATGTCTTCCCATATGTTTTCTGGTCCTATTTAACTTCAATGGCTCTCAAAGAATGAAATGTGTAAAAAGGAAAAAAAAGAGCATTATACACATTTCCAAAGAAATGATCTATGCTTAAGGGTGTGCATTCAAAATGGGAAACATTTAGATATGGCTAGAAAGGAAAGAAGAAAGATAAGGAGGAGTAGAAAATAGGAGTTTCTGGAATGCCTGTATTTCTTACCGCCCTTCCACCCTCAGGCTCTGCACAGACCCTGAGATACCCTGAGATCCAGGTACCAACCCAACTGGGTCCAGGCCTCCCGTAGGGCGACCTGTCTACTGTGAAGTCAAATGGTAGTCTAGAGAATTCCATTGATTTTTGAATAATCCTTTTTCCTACTTTCCAGGTATAAATTCCTCTTCCTCTTAGGTGTGAGATGATAGGTCATCATTATCTGCTTTCGTCTTTAAAAACTTAGGGACTTAAAAACAATTTATTATTTCTCACAATTCTGTGGGTCGGGAATTTGGGCAGAGCTCCTGTGGGTGGCTCTTCTGCTGCACGTGACAAGAGCCGGTGTCGCTCACTTGGCTGCACTTAGCAGCTGCGTGTGACTGTCGACCGGCGAGACCGAAGGTCTGAGAAGTCCTCGCTTCCGCGCCGGATGCCTCGGTGCTCTACCACGTGCCTCTCCACGGGGCTAGTCTGGGCTTCTTCAAAGCATGGCGGTCCCCAGGGTAGTCAAGTTGCTTACATGTTACTGGCTTCCCCCAGAGACAAAGTGGAAACTGCTGGGCCTAAACTGGCCCAGCATCACTTCCACCATATCCTGCCAGTGAAGGCGAGTCACGAAGCCAGCCCAAATTCCAGGCGGGGAGAAATAGACTCCACCTCTCAATGGTGAAGACACACATGCATACAGAGAAGCAAGGCAATGGCAGTGACCATTTTTAGGGACCATCTACCACTTACCTCACTTGGAGTGCACATGTTCTTATTTATTTCTTAGCCTTCGATTGAACACCATTCTCATCTTAAGTGACTCTTTCTTCTCAGTCCCTTTATTCCCCAAAGGTTATCTTACCTCGCAATGTCCATCCTAAGACCTAACATCTTCCACACATCCAAGCATTTCTCCCTGAAATACTTGTTTCAGGAAACTGTGTATTCCTAAGTACTGGCCCCAAATTAATTTTTACTAAACTGTATTCTGATTTTTTGTTCTGTCTCGATAATGATCATTTAAAACTTTTAACACACTCTTAAAGATAAGGCTGACAACCCTTTAGATCAGGGTTGGCAATCTTTTTCCGTAAAGAGCCAGATGGTAAATATTTTCAGGTTTGGGGCCATACACTCTCTGTTGCAACTACTCAACTCTGTTGTTTAGCCAATGCAGCTGTAGAGAATATGTAAATGAATGAGCTTGTCTATGTTCCAATAAAACTTTATTGACAAAAATAAGCAGCAGGCCAGATTTGGTTCACAGGCCACAGTTTGCTGATTTCTGCTTTAGAGCAAGGGATAAATTTGTCTTTTAGTTTATTTTATCTAATGATTAGGTGTTTGACTTTTATAAAGCGGCTTTTCTCTGAAACTCACTTTCTTTTTTTTTTGTTTTGGAGCCAGGGTCTTGCTCTTGCTCAGGCTGGTCTCAAACTCCTGGACTCAAGCGATCCGCCCACCTTGGCCTCCCAGAGTGCTAGGATTACAGGCGTGAGCCACCATGCCCAGCCTAAAACTCTCTTTATGTATAAAATAAAAGTATGAAAGTGGCCAAGTTTTAAAAAAACTCTTTTATGCGCTAGTTGTGAAAATGCAACCCATCTTTAAAAAATCTTTAGAGGAAATGCCCCAAATGGCCACAAGATGGGTTTGTTTCTCTGTGATAACATCTTGGAGTCCTGTTGCTGTGTCTGAGACTGAGTCTTCCTGGGGTCTCTGCATTTGTCTCTGTAGCTCTGCAGACCCCCTCTCCATGGTCTCTGTTTCTGTGTGGGTCTGTCTTCTTATCTGTGTTTATGTGTGTTTTTCTCTCTTGGCTTATAGGGTTTATTCCCCGCTTTTTGTATATTTCCTCATTTCCATTTTTGTATATTCGTGTGAGCTCTTCTTCTGCCCTGCCTCTCTCCCGTGACTACTATGTTGAATTTTTTTTTAACTTTTCAGTGAAAGAATGCTTTAATGAAAATAATATTCCTGTTCTTAATTTTCAAAATGGCATATTTAACATATCTTTCAAATCTAAGAAAAGTTTCTATTTATATAAAGTGACATATCATATGTAAATTACTTAGCACAGCATCTGGTATATAGTTGGTACTCAATTATTACATCTTCTTATCTGGCTTCCCCTTATGTGGTCGTCTAAGTGATCTCTTTCCCATGGGTCAGTGATTCTAAACAGAACAGAAGTCGATCCTCTGTATCCTTAACATTTTGTTATTTCTCTCCCCTTCCCGGGGACACCAATTCTTGGTTCTGGCAGCTCTTGGTCATTACTCTGCTCGTGCATATCTTTCGGGAGTTAATGAGAGTGCAGGTTCAAAGGCCAAACGAGAGACTGGTGGCTCAGTCAACCTTCTGTTCAGCTTCTTGCACCTTTCACAGGCTTCTGTTCTCCCTGCAAGTGTTTACTGAGCGCTCAGCATGCGCAGGGGGATGGGGAGAGAAAAGTGGACAGAGCAGACACAGCCCCAGCCCTCCCGAAGCCCACAGTTTACTGGGAGAAACGGGCAATGAATCCATGAACAAGCAAGAGCAGGGCCTGGACGGGTGTAGTGATGAGAATACAACGAGGGAGAAGGTCTCTCGGAGGGGCCGTTGAGGGCGAGACCTAAGGGCCAGAAGGACCGAGTGGGAGGGCAGTGGAGGCAGAGGGCCCAGGTGCAGGGGGCAGTTCTGCAAGAGCACCCTGGGCTGGGAACGTGCCCGCTGGGCTGCCAGGAGCGGAAAGGAGAGGCGTGGCTGGAGGAGGCAGGGAGCAGACCACGCTGGGCTCCTGGGCCAGGAGAGGGGCCACGAGAGGTTATGGGTCCGGGCTTCATTCCGACACAATGGGAAGCCACCAAAGGGTTTTAGGCAGGAGCATGGAATGATCCGATTTATGTGTTAAAAGGATGGCTCTGGCTACGGTGGAATTAGATTTGGGGAGGGGCAGGTGAGGAAACAGAAAAAGGAAGCTCTCCAGACACAGTGGTGAGGGACGAAAGAAGAGAAAGGTTTGAAATATTTTAGGAGGTGGAAATGACAGGATCGGCTGACAGATTCGATGTGAACACGGGGTGGGGGGAGGGAGAACCAAGGCGGACGCCAGGCTCCTGGCCTTAGGGTGCTAATGTAGCAGGGGGAGGGGTTGCGCCATCGACAGTCCCATCTGGACGTGTCCCAGAAGCAATGGCTGTGGGCCGTGCAAGGAGAGACGTCAGGCGGGCGGGAGGATATGTGGGTCTGAGCTGGGACTGGGACCTGGGTTGGAGACATGAATTCGGGAGCTGTCGGTCGTGGGAACGACTGCTGTCCTCTAGTGAAAGGGGAGGGAAGAGAAGAGGGCCCAGGGCCAGGCCTGGGGATGCCAACAGTGAGAGGGTGCAGAGGGGAAAGGACAGAAGCCGGGGAGAGGGCAGGAACCAGAGGGTGGCACGCTAGAGCCGGCAAGGACTGTACTCTCAGAGGGGAGAGCGGGGCAGAGGCAGGAGGAGCAGGGATGAGCCGAATACAGCTGAGGGGCCAGGGGGATAAGGACAGAAAAAGGGTGCCCTGAGATGTGGCCACACAGAAGCCTCCCATGATAGTAGCAAGAGCGGCGTTGGCAGAGTTGGGGAAAAGGAGGAGGGACAGGGGCAGTGGGACAGTGGAGACGCCTCATGAAGACAACTGCTTTGAGAATCTTGGTTATAAAGGGACTAAGGAAAGATACCTGCGGAGGATGAGTGATCAGGGTGGGTATTTCGGGAGGAGAAACTAGAGTGTGTTTGGAAACTGCCAACATGATCACCAGAGAGTGAGAGATGGTGCCTCGGGGCTGCTTTTTTTTCCCCCAATAATGATGAGAACTTCAGATTGTGCAACTCTTCAGTTTACCAAGTGTTGTCACACACACTCTTGCACTTGGTCCTCACGCCCATCCTGCGAGCTGTATGGCAGCCCGAGTTACAGGTGAGGACGCTGGAGCTTAGAGGAATTGAATGACGAGCTCAAGGTCAGAGCCAGGCGGTGGCAGGGCCAGGACCCCACCCCCAGCTGCCCTTGGCCGGGCCCCAGGCCCCGTCCTCCCCGAGGCAGCGCTGTCCCAGTGAACTGGCACTCACAGCACCGGTGGTGCCCTTGATGGTGTCTCTCAAGCAGATTTTACAGTTGCCACCGAGACAGTCCCTCTGCCTGCTGGCCCATCCTTTGACATTAGGAAGCCACAACTGCTTTCCAGGAATGCAGGACCTTGTTCTGCTTCCCTGCTCTGTTTAACTGAGCCTCAAAGCCTCCTGGATTTCTACAAGTGGCCCCAAATCTCTGGCAGGTGTCGGGGAGAGGAAATTGTAATCCCAGGAAGCTCCATCTCCCCAGGCTGGTCAGCTGGGCACTGACACTGCACAGTGATTATGGGCAAGTCATCGAACCTCTGCACCTCAGTCTCCACATCTGTAAAATGGGGATGTCAACAAAACCCGTGTGCTGGGACTGTCGTGAGGATGAAATGAGATAGTGGGTATAAAGTGCTTAGAGTAGTGCTTGGCACATGGCGACTGCTCTCCTACTGCTGCCCACGGCTATTTTTACTCCTTCACTCACTCGCTCGTTCACTCACTCACTCTTGCATCAAGCAGACGTTGGGTGAGCACCTGCTGTGTGCCAGCGTGGCTTCAGGCACAGCAAATGCAGAGATGCAGCCGCTTTTCCTGGGCGCAAGAAGCATATGTTTTAATGAGGGAAGTGATGCTGGAACGCAGACAGCTCTGCCCTCACAGGAATAAACACGGTGCAAAACGCTGTGGGTATCCAGAGAAGAGAAGGTCACAGCCAGCCAGGGCAGCCGGGGCAGCTCCGTGGGAGGATGGGAGGGATGGTGGGGAGTACATTCTGCACGGGAGACGGCGGCTGCAGCTGAGCAAAGCCACAGGAGCCCGAAAGGACAAAGTATTCAGCGGAAGGCGAGGAAGCAAACTGGAGCGTCAGCTCCTGGAGAAGAGGGGGAGGGAGTGAGGCTGCTTCTCCTGGGGGAGAAGCCGGGGAGTGGCTCTGGCAGTCGGTCCAGCAGGCGCAGCGAAGGGCGGCCAGGGTGGGTGCAGGGAGTGGCAACTCCATGCTCTGCCCCCAGCCTTGCTCCACGGGGTGTCAAGACCCCAGCCTAGGAGCTGCTGGTCTGGCTTTGTGTCTGTAGTCCCTAGGAGTTGATTGGGGGGTTGGGGGAGGGCCCGAGTGTCAGGATTCATCCCAGGCCACCATGTAGATTTGGGGAGGCCTCTATGGCATGTGCTCACTCTGTAACACATTGAAGAATCTGACCCAGCCTGTGATCCCTTTAGCGGGTGCCCTGAAACTACCCCCCACTTTCTTCCAAGAAGGGATGAGCCAGGGCCATCTGCTTCCCCAGGGTCACTGCCAGGCGTGCAGGAACCTTGTGTGTAGCCCAGCCACCCCAGACGCAGGGCAAAAGGCCTGGCCTCCAACATGTGGGAGGCCATGTCCCTCGCCTCCCGCTGGGAGCTGGCTTCAGGGGTGGTGAAGACATTCCGGGAGAGCCAAGGGGCAGAGGGTGTAAAGGAGGGGTGTCAATGCTGAGCTTCATGCAGTGGCTCCCCAGCTTAGCCTGGGGGAGGGGACACCTGCTCTGCTCATCTCAGAAGAGGACAGTCAGACTCAGGGATCCACAGAGCTTCTAGTCCAGGAGCTTTTAAACTCCGGCTCTGGAATCCTTTGCTCAAACAAGTGCTGTGGAATGTGATGCATAAAATAAAATGCATCAGCACAGAAATGCCCTGCTTGAAACTGAGAGTGGAGGGTCCAGCGCCACACTGATGGCTGCATTTGTGCACGCATTTTGTGACTCTCTGATTTAGTCCAGCTCTCCCATTTCACAGAAGAGAAACCCAGAGCCTAGAGAGGGAACTGACCCGCCCAAGGCCACCAACCCAATCTCTGGCAGAGCTAGGACCCTTCAGAAGCAAATGAGATCAAGGATGAGAAAGTGATTTGTAAACTGTAAAGTGCTGTGGAGATGTAAGATTATCATTATCTCTGCCATCTACATCTACGTGAAGTTCTCGGGCATTTCTCAGGGTCGCCACTTTGGGGCCAGAAAAAAAAATGTGCAGGACTGAGTGTTGGTGTCCTAGGCAGTGTGGAAACAACAAAGGATTTGGGCCCTGGAGACAGAGAGGCCCAGCGCTGCCACTTACGAGCTGTGTAACCTTGGACCTCACTTTAGTTTCCTGTTCTAGAAAGACACGTTCCCTACCTTCTTTCTGGGATTATGCAGGGCTTAAGCGAGACGATGCACGCGAAAGTGCTCCTAACAAGGCCAAGCACTCTGTGAATGGAGCCGTCTTACCAGGGGCAGCAGTGATGGAGGAACAGAAGACCCGAGGCTTCGGGCCTAGTGTTTAGCCCTCACCAGGCACTTCCTGTCCCCGAGGGCTGGAGCCAGCTGCTGACAGTGCTGGAACCCAAGCGTTCTGTCTCCCAGCGTAGACATGTCTCCATAGGTCATGCCGCGCCCTCGAGGCGCAGCCCTCAGACACTCTTCGTCAAAGTGTCTGAGGCACAGCCTTCCATCAGCGGGCGCTGACTCAGCCCCCAGTGAGCTCCATCTCGCCTGTCGCACCCTGAGGGTGCCAGGAGGCACCCGGCCAGCTGCTCAGCATCCCCCAAACCTCACCGGCTTCTGCATCCTGGGGATGAAGGAAAGGGCAGGTCGGATGTGTTTCAGGAAAAAAAGAAGTGATTTGTCTCCAAGACCTTGGAGAGTTCTTTCCGCCCTCCCCAGGTGTTCCCAGCTGGGAGCGGTGCAGAACCCGGCACCTGGACTTCACTGAGGATGTGCACACTCAGGCTGAAACGTGGGCAAGAGGTCGGGCACTGCGTGGGTGGGATTTGGCCGGCTTCCTTTGGAGAGCCTGGCAAGCTGGTGCTCCCAGGAGACGGGAGGAGGCCTCAGACATTTGTGCCTGTGCTACCTGGGGGTGACCTTGGGCACACTGCTTTCCTGCAGGGCTCCACATGCAAAGGCGACGGGAAGAAGTTGACCATGGGATAGCTAAGCTTTTATGACTCAGATGTGAGCTCTGAGGTTTCATTCATTCAATCATTCAGCAAATATTTATTGAGCATCTATTGTGTGCCAGGCACTGAGGAACAAAATGGACAAAAAGTCCTGCCCTCCTGGAGCTAATTTTCTTGTGGGACCAGACAGAGAGGGAAGAGATAAACAAGAGGACAGAGAGTTGCCAGCTGGGAGTCAAAGCTGCGGGAAGAGGGCAGTGGTGAGGGATGAAGAGTGCAGGGTGGTGTGGCGCCTGCACACTGTGAGAGCGGGAGCAGGTAAGGCCTCGCAGAGAAGGAACAGTTGAGCAAGGGCCCAAAGCAGGAGAAGCAGGGAGCCGGCCTTGGGCATATCTGGAGAAACAGCATCCTGGCCAGAGCGAACAGCAAGTGCAAAGTCCCTGAGGCAGGAACATACCTGGGGCTTCAGTGCAGCGAGGAGGTGGTGTAGACACAGGAGATAACGGGAGACGTGAGGAGTGACGGGCTCGGTAATCTTTTGTCCTGAGTGCCTTGGAGAAAGAGATCCAGCAGCTCCATCTAATAACTTCAGATGTGTTCGTATTCTCCCATCCGAGACGCTAACTCCAAGCTACTGTTTAAATGCTGGGACTTTGTGGCAGAAAAGAGTTGTTCAAACCTTAACAGCAAAGCCTTCTACTCCTCCACGGCTCGTTCACACAGGGGTTCTTGGAATAGCAGTAAGGGCCTGGGTTCAAGTCCCAGCACCTGTTGCTTACTGTGTTACGTTGGGAAAGGCACTCAACCTCTCTTAGCTTTCAGTTTCCCTGATGAACCTCATTAGTTGTTGTTAGATTCAAATTCACGAGATCAGAAGTTGAAAGTGCCTTTTATTATATATACATTGAAATGGGCAAAGTAAACATCAGGGAGGTTTTTGTTTTCTTCAGTGAAGCCTGTGGTAAGGGCTTGTCACAAGCTGCCCACTCCCCTCCACCACCCTGCTCCTTATAGCGTGTCCCACACGGGCCCAGCTGGCTCTCACTTGGCCTGGGCCGGTATCTGATTCAGGGACTCAGGGACCCCCCCAGGTAAGGCTGGGGAGGATTTGCCAGGATCACTGAATTGCCCCACAGTGTGTCCAGGAGGACTCTGAGCCCAGTGCTCTGGCCAGGTGGGACTGGGTGGGCCCAGCTGCTCCTTTCCAACATCCCCTCCCGGCTTCCCCTCCAGGTACAACGGCCCCAACCTGGTTCTGAAGTACGACCGGGCCCAGAAGCGGCTGGTGAACATTGCGGTGGACGAGCGCAGCTCACCCTACTATGCGCTGCGGGACCGGCAGGGGAATGCCATCGGGGTCACAGCTTGCGACATCGACGGGGATGGCCGTGAAGAGATCTACTTCCTCAACACCAACAACGCCTTCTCAGGTAGGGATTGGGGCCTCGGGCCTCTTCCTGCTTCCCCCCTTCTCCCTCCCAGCACTGACTGGGGGGAGGGCCTTGGGGATCCCGGCCGCAGCCACAGTCCCCTGCTGCCTCCGGGACCTCCCCTGGTCCCAGAACGACCCCTTCTCTTGTGCCTGAGCTCATAGCTCTCACCTCCAGGGCCGGGATCTGGAGATGGGTGGAGTGGACAGAGGAGGCCAGTGCTCTCCCAGCCCGTGTCTTCCTCACCTCCCAGGCCGAGCCCCAGCCCTCGTGACCCCCCCCTCGCCTCCGCCCCGCTGCTCCCGCCCTGGTGCAGGCACTCACCACTGTCACCTGGGTTATGCCGTAACCGGCAGCTGCCCTGGAACCCCACGCTGGCTCACAGGGGGCTTTCCAAGATGCTAGGAGATCCTTCAAGGCCCCCCCACTACTTGCAGCTGAGCTCGTTTATTCATTCCACCAATTCTTGCCGAGCACCCACTCTGTGCCTGACTAGAGGTGCTGGGGATGCAACTTTGAGGAAGACAGACCTGGAGCCCATGGAGCCTGTTCTAGCCCAGAGCTTCTCACGCTGGAGTGTGCACCCGAGTCCCCTGGGGTCTCGTGTAAATGCAGGACTGACTCGGCAGGTCCGGGGGGTGGGGCGAGGCCCTGCGTTTCTGCCCCGCTCCCAGGCTAGGGTGCTTCTGCGCCAGGGACTACACTCTGAGTGGGCAGGGCCGGCACACCAGGAGGGGAGGAGGGCAAGTGATGCCCAGAAGGCTACACGGCAGTAACAGTGTGATGACAGCTGATCCGTAAGCGCCTACTCTGGGCCAGGCCCTGATCTAAGTGTTGACGTTAACTATTTCATTTAGGTCTCACTCCCTCGATGAGGGAGGAACTGGTAAACCCACTTTATGGTTGAGGAAACTGAGGCACAAGGCCACACAGCTTGTAAGTCCCAGAATTCACACCCAGGAGTCTGATTCCAGACCGTCCTTGTAGTCAGGACACTGTGGCTTTTCCCCCATCCTGTGTCCTCAGCCCAGTGAGGAGCCGGACTCACAGCAGTTGCTCGGTGCCTCGTGAACTGGGGGCCGTGTCCCTGGGACTGCAGATGAAGGTGGTTCCTGCCCCGACGCTCACATTTTCTCAGGCTCAGATCCCAGGATCTCGGCCCCCTAGAATGAAGTCCACTCCTGTGGGGCCGTATGCGGGAGTCCCAGGCCATGGCACCCACCAGGAGGACAGAGGGCCTTGTGTCCCTGTGGGGCCAGGTCCGGCGTGCACTGGACTCCTCCAGATGGCAGCAGCCTCTTGTGTTGGCTCTGGATGAGACCCTGTACTTCAGACCCGAGCAGTCACCGTCTGGGACCTCCCAGCCTCCTGGAGTCAGTGACTGCCTGGCTTTGGGACCACCTTTCTCTGCCCCTCAACCACACACACTGGCTTTCCCCTGGGTCACAATGTCAAGTCCAAGCCAGGACCCAGCCCCCAGACTGCCGTGACGTTGAGCCTTGCCAGCGGCATGAATGGGAGGGGACGAGGTTGGGGCCCCTGCCAGGGGCAGGGGCGGGCGCGCTGGCGGGCGGCCAGCCCAGTGCAGCCAAGAAACAATGAGCCACAGCCCCAAGTGGTGTTTTATGGGTTTTCATCTCATCGTGCCACCAAGTGAGGCCCGAGCGATAGTAATTATCCCTACACAAATATCAGGGCATGATTACCCAGCTGGATTTACTGCCCTCTCTCCAGCCAAGCCAAGATTGGATTAGGACACAATTAATTGATGGGCTGATAAACTCTTTAATGTGGGACAAGGTCAGGAAGGGAGCAATGTCAAGGGCTGCCTATAAAAGGGGAGTCCCAAGGAAGACTCCGGAGGGCTGGGAAGTAGGGACGAGAACCGTGGAAGGGACGTTCAGTGTGGCCCGGCAGGCAGGATGCCAGAGGAAGGGGCACACTCGCCCCTACTCAACAAGCGAGGGGCCCTGGCAAGAGGACCCACCAGGTGGCTCCGAAGCCCAGCCCTTCCCACGCTCTTAGCGTGCTCCACTGGGGATCCGAGAGCAGCGGTTCCCCACCCAGGCTGCACATCAGAGCCACCTGGGAGCTGTCACCCATCCTAGCTGAGCTGCACTCTGTCGGTCCCCTCAGAACCTGGGGGTGAGACCCTGTCACCGGATCACAAAGCTCCCCAGGTGATTTCCATGTGCAGCTGAGGTTAAAGGCCACTAACTTGGCATCACATTAGTTCCACGCCCAGCCCAGCAATAGCCCGACTCGAGTATGGAGCACGTAGTATGTGCCAGGCACCATCATAGGCACGGAGGATGCCTCAGTGAACGAAACACAAGGATCCTGCCCTCGTGGAGTTCACTCTCTGTCCTCAGTTCTCTGTCCCGTATATCTCTCCAGGTATCTGACTCCTCTCTCCCAAGCCCCTGCACTCAAAGCACCTTGAGGGCAAAGTCCCTGTGTTGTTCGTTTTGTGGTCCCCTTTGGCCCTCGCTGGACATTCAGCCCTGGGCTTCCTGGGATTGAGGGCACATCTGGACAGGCTGGAGCTGGCCCAGGGCTGGGGTAAGGATGACAGTGGCCGGCAGCCTCAGCCCCAGGCCCACACCTCCTGCTGCCCTTCTGTGGGTTTGAGGGATGTCTGTGGGTTGAGTTAATTTTTCAGTTGAGTGGTTCCATTGACTCATCGACAGTGGGTGGGGTGTGGAGCCGGGACATTTGTGTCGTGTCAGCACTTCCTTCGGTCCCTGGCACGGCGCTCAGCCATTGACACTCTGCCCACTGTGGGGAACCTGAGAGCCTCTCCAGAGGCCCCGGCCAGCCCCGGCACAGCTGTGGCATTCAGCTGTGGGCTTCAGCAGCCCGCGCCAGGGTGTTGGAGGGACCCACAGAAGGACAGTCCCTCTCCCCTGCCTCAGCCAGCCTTAGGGAAGCTGGCATTGCAGTCCCCAGAAGAGGACTGAGAACCTGCTCCCGGCAGTGTCCTGTGGGAGCGAGTTTGTACAAACCCGGGGTCTGCCCCTTACTGGGTGACCGTGGGCAAGACACTTGACCTCTCTGTGCCCACTCCCTCATCTGCAGGACAGGAAACATACTGACTTCATACACCCCCTCCCTGCAATGGCCCGGGAGACTATGACCAAAGTCTTTGCCATCGCTCCCAGTGTGACCCAGCCTGCCTTTCTGGCCGCCTTCCTCCGATTCGTCCTCACTCATGACATTCCTGCCTGCTGCCTTCGTACTTGCTGTTCCCTTTGCCTAAAATGCTTTTCCCCTGATGTCCTCAAGGCTCACTTCTCTTCACTCAGGGCCCTGCTCAGAGGAGGTCTTCCCTGAGCACCTGATCTAAAGTCACAGCCCCATTCCTCCCCATGCCCTCAACTGGCTGATTTTCCTTCACTGCACCCAGCACTCATCTGAAAATACGCTGTTTGCCGTCCGTCTCCCCCGCTGCAGTCTTAACACCGTGGGGCCAGGAACTTTGTCTTGTTCACTGCTCCAGACCCAAACAAGTGCTAGTCCCTTAGCGAGCACTAAATACATGTTTTTGAATAAATATTTGAGATAATGAATGAAAAGCACTTGTTATGGTGCCTCAGACTTACGCACTCTGAGCAAAAGCCATTGTCATTCTGTGGCTATGAAGAAGGTCAGAGCTTGTAAAGGCACCCTGGCCGTCCTGCTGGCCCGTGGGAGAGAGGCCCTAGGAGCAGAGACAGAAAAGGACCATGTATGAACAAGACACTGCCCAGACGAGGGCTCCAGGTGAACTTGGGTCAAGGGTTAGGAATTGGCATGTAGGGAAGGGGAAACAAAAGGAGGAAGCTTGACCATCATCCAAGGAGGCCTGGGCCCGGAAACCAGCTTATGGTGTAATTGACCTAGAAAAATACAAGCCCGGGTACTTCAGGCGGCACTAGTCAGTGAAAACCAGGTGGGAGAGTGTGCGGGGCAGAGGGGACCCCCGGATCCCTGCAGCTCCTGGTCAGAGCCCATCGCCTGGGCTCCAGCCCATGCCGGCTGCTCCACTGGGCAGCCCAAGCTGTCCTGCCCACGTGGCCTGGCCCGGGAAAGGGGAGCGTGGGTAGCATATGGGTCAGTGTGAACCGTGATCCCCGCCACTACCTCATTTTCACTTAATTCAACAAAATGTTCATTGAAGATCCGCCATGTGCAGGGCCCTGCTAAAAGAATACACGTCCCTCCCTCCTTCCTGCACAAATAGTGGTGTGTCCTACTCACAGTTCCTCCCCTTGCTCTTTGTTTATTTAACAATATATTTTGGATATGATTTCCTAGCAGTACACAGAGAGCTTTCTCATTCTTTTCATGGCTGTATAGTACTCCATTGTATAGATTTGCCATTAATTGGATCAGTCCTCTATTGATGAAAGATTACTTGCAATCTTTTGGCCTTACAAAGAGTGCCACCAAATGAATAAGCTTGTCCAACATGCTGTTTTCCACAATGGCAGGTGTATTTGTAACGTAAGTTCCTGGAAATGGAATTACTGCGCCAAAGGACTGTAAGTGTGCAGCTTGGGTAGGCGTTGCCAGACTGCCCCGCACGGGGACACTCCTCGTTCCGTTCCCGTCGGCCACACATGCGAGCAGGCACTTTCCAACACTCCCCAGCACAATGTTTCATCAATTTTTTTAGTATTTGCCAATCTGATGGGAAAATATTGATATCCAAGTATAGTGTTAATTTTCATTTTTCTTAAAATGAGTGAGGCTGAGAATATTTTTATATATTTGAATCTCTTGTCTGCTCCTAGCCTTTGTCCATTTTTTCTATTGATTATTGGTCTTTTTCCTATTGATTTGTAACACCTCTTTATAAATTAGGGAAATCAGCCCTTTGTAATGCAAGGTGCAAATAGTTAGTTTTCCCTTGTTTGTCATTTTTCTTGTGTCTTTGCTCATGGTGGGTTTTGTAATGTGGAAAATTTTCATCTTTATGGACGTGGATTTATCACTCTTTTATGGCTTCTGGCTCTGTGTCATACTTAGAGAGACCTTCAGGAGGGGCTTTTGTGACCTCCTAGAGAAGAGAGGTGGCATCAATTACTGTGCTAGAGGAAAGAGGGGGATTCGGGTGGTGGCACTTCCAGCCTCTTCTGCCTTCACAGCAGATGAGCCGTCTGCTCTCGAGAGAAGCACCCCTCGTGCGGCGGGTCCTCCCCCCACGGCCAGTGCCAGCCGCGCCCAGGGACTCTACACCTCACGACTCAGAGTGTGATGCACAGCCCAGCAGCGCTGGGACCAGCTGGAAGCTCCTACAAATGCAGGCTCTCAGCTCCCAGAGCTCCTAGGCCAGAATCTGTATTTTAATCTTCCTGAGATGTACTGCCCCGAGTCTCCGCCCTCTCTTCCTAGGCTCCTCTAGGTCCTAAATCGGATTCTAGGGTCTCCTGATCCCCAGCCAGCCTTCACGTGGATGCAGCATCCTGATTTGCAGCTGTCCCAGCACGGCCGCGCCTGGGGACCTGCTCGGGCTCCTCAACACACGTGGCCCAGTGAGCAGCAGGGAGGGAGCGAGGAGGCCACGTCCATGGTCCTGACGAAGAACACGGCTCCTTGCGAGCTGGCGCTGTCCCCCACGAGCAGCCCCAGCTCTCTCATACCACGTGAGGGGGCTTTGCAGACCGTTGTCTGAAGCACAGCGTTGCCACCTCACAGCAGCTGTGCAGCCTTAGGCAAAGGATTGAACCCGCTGAGCCCTGATTTCGCTCTGCTGAATGAAGACTCCATGCTCCTGGCATGACCACGGACAGGACTGAAGGAGCCAATGTGGGCAGAGCTCCCGGCAGGAGCCGAAGGGGTTTCCCCCTTCCCCCTGGCATGGAGGAAGGAGGGCAGGGGCCAGCAATTATATGGGACCCAGGGGAGCCTGGCCTTCTCTGCTACAGTGTCCTTTGTCCGAGCTACTTTCTTCCCCTGGAGCCATCACTGCCTTGCTGGCTTTCCATTGACTGAGCCTTGTAAAGCCTTTTATACTTAACATCACCGTTGCGTCCTGGGGTGTGGATCACTGAGGATCTGCTGTGGTCATGCCCTGTAATTCCCTGGATGAGGATGAGGATGAGGATGGCATTGTTATTATTTACTGGAGTTATCGTGTGCCAGGCATTGTTCTAAGTGCTTTACATACGTTATCTAATTTAACCCTCACAACAACCTGGTAAATATGTGCCCATTCTCAGGATCCCATTTTCCAGATGAGAAAAAGCCAAGTTCATGACTTGCCCAAGGTCAGCCTAGACGAAGGCATGTTCCTGGCTACCCCGCCAGCCCTGCTGTTTGCCTCATGGGTGAGGTTGGAGGTTGAGGCCTCTGCCCTGCCGCACACACCTGCCCGCCCTTCTCTGTGTCACCAGTGTCAGACCATGAGTCAGGCCATCTCCCGGGAGGGGCTAGCCCCTGGGGAGGGGGCACTCCACCCAGTGGTCCTGAAGAACAGCTCTTTATGACCCAGTCTCACCCTGGCATGGCTCCAGGCTGCCCTGTAGTTCTAATTTTCTGTTTGTCTAATAACTCCTTCTCTGCCCCTTCTCCCTCCTTTACCCCAAATGTGGCTGCTCCCTGGGACTCAGGCTTTGGCCTGGTCTTTCCCCTCCCCAGCTCCAGCCCCGCTGCTGCCACCCCTAATGGCCAGTGACCTCTTGGCTACCTCCTGACCACTTCAAATGCAAACTCTCTGAAGCCAAGCTCCTGCTCCTCACCTCCAGCTGGCCCAGCATCCCTGTTTGGGTCACCATCCCCACACTGTGGACAGCTCCCCTGCTCTGCAGCCACACTCAGCGGGTCCCTCCTGGCCTCCTGTTGTGGCCCCTGCCATGGGCGCTTCCTCCCCACCCCCACTGTCAACACCCCAGTCAAGCCTGAGCTCCTGCAGAAGTGGCTGCTCACTGCATTTTCTCCCCTGCTAGCTCACTCCACGGCCAACTCAATCTTCTAGAAACACTGTCTTCCCCTGACTTTCCCCAGATCAGAAGCCACCAATGAATGGCCCCTTGCCCTCAGTTCTGGGGTTGCTGGGTCTCCCCTGCCCCGCCATGTTTCTCCTCCTCTCTAGGCCAGCTCAGTGTCCCCTCTGTGCCTTTTTCTTGCCGTCCTGCCTGCTAGAGCACCACTCCTCCCGTCTGCCTGAGCTGTGGAGTGCAGTGCTGACCCAGGCTTTAGAGTCGGAGGACCTGGGTTTGACTCTCTCTCTACCCCTTACCAGATCTGTGACCTTGGGTAATTGACTTAACCTCTCCCCCCTTAATTTCTCCATCTGTAAAATGGGGCCACACCACCACTCAGGGTCTGTAGGGTTTAGACGAGATAATGGTTGTAAAAACAAGAAAGTGCTTCATGCAGAACCGGGCCATGCTAAGTGCCCCATACATACGAGAGTCATTGCTGTTGTTACTGTGACTCTTCAAGTCCCAGGTCAGGTGCCTCCTCCCTCAGGAAGGCCTCCCTGATCCCAGCAACCTCTTCTGTCCTGATTTCATGGCGTCTCCTGGATGTACAGTCCCGTCCTGCCCTGCTGGGCTCTGCTAGCTGTGGGCTCCTAGGCAAAGCACCGCAGCTCTCATGGCTCAGGCATTTCATGTGTAAAGGAGGCATGAGACCCACCTCGTGGGTGTGGTGAGGGCGAGTGAGTATATGTGAAGCCCCTGGCACAGAGAAGGTGCTGTGGAGTTGGCAGGTGTCCTCAGTGTCACTGCTGCCTCATGGCCTCTCCTTTACTTACTCCTTGTGTTGTGAATGGACTGTTAGCACCCAAGGCAAGGACCAAGGCTGGCACTTCCCGTGGCCTCCCGCAGCACCTGGCATGGCGCCTGGCCGCAGCAAGCACGGTGGCGTCTTCCCATGGCCGCCTGGCAACAACTGGCACTTCCACTGCACTCTGAGACCTCCAAGGCTCTTTCAATACAAAGATGCCAGAGTCAGGGTGGGAATGGAAATTCCCAGACTTGCCTCTCATGCGGGCTATGACCTCCCAGAGCCCCCTGTCCCCACCCCACGATTCCCCCGCTGTTTCTTCCAGGCCTCCACCCTCTCAGTGTCTCCTCCAGGTACTCAAAAGTCCCTCTCTCCTGCCCCTGACAGCCTCTCCTCCTGCAGAGCAGCTGCCCCCTGGCCCAGTGAGGGGCCCCCAGGGCGGGATGCAGCTACAAGGAGCCAGAAGGCAGGATTACACGCGGACACGGGCCGGGGGCCAGTGCTGGGTGTTTATTGCCTGTGCCATCGACCTGCACAGCTCGCTGTTTATCTGTCTTCCTGACACACCTAATTACCCAGGTTGCAGCTGCCAGAGCGTTTGCTCTTCCTAAATCACGGGCTCCCATCGCTTCTGCCGCCCCGGCCTCCGGGCCTCTGCCTGCAGAAGGGCTGCCATTGATTTTGCCGTTCCCATTTATGATCTACAAGGCTCCGCATCGCTGTTGCACATTTTACCTTAATTAGTTTATTCTTCTGGGCGTCCCTGGTGAGCTCGGAGGCCAGGAGGCTGAAGAGGGATGGTGCCAACGGCACGAGGCACCCTAACCCCTCTGGCCAAAAAGCCAGAGCCTGGCCGGACATTAGCACCCTAGGATGGCAATTTGCCAAGGACAGTGCTGGTTCTGCAGGGTGCTAATAGGTGGTCTGCAAAAAGGGGTTCCATGGCCAAGGAACATTTGGGTAAGGCTGGGTTAAAAAAAAAATTAAGCAGGTAATTATTGCAGGACTTTTCAAAGTTTTGACAGACCAACGTCTTTGTGAATCTCCAAGAGGCAGGTGGGCGTGCAGTCCTTCCCAAACTCAGATGATCATGGAACCCTTTCTCCAGGCAGCTCACAGAGACTAGGGTCCCACAAAGCACACAGGGGGAAAGGCTGTCTGGGTTGGACAGAGGGAGTTGGAGGTGAGGAGGTGAACAAAGCAGGTCACCCTTTCCTAGCTGAGGCAGGAGCTCAGCAGCTTGAGGAATTCCTTCTGCTGAATCCAGGGGTGCCCATCAGAGCTCTGTGGAGCCCTGGCTGCCACGGCCACTTTCTCGCTGTGGCCCAAGCTGTGCAGCAGTGGAGCCAGGGTATTTCGGGAAAGGACTAGGCTGGCTGCAGGTACAGGGCCAAGGGGGCCCTGGTTGGACAGATGGGCAAGGGTTGCTTGCTGTGGGGGAAGGCTGGGGACCCAGAAGCCTGCGGGGGCCATCCTCAGAGGCCCCCCAGGTGTCTGGAAGCAGTGACAAGCCTGCCACTGCCTCTGGGACAGCCGTGAAGACGGCAGCCAAAGTCCAAGTGCCTTCACCACAGTCCTGAAATCCAGAACAGTCTGAAAGCCTCAAGTGCTTTTTTCAAGTTTGGGGGAAACTCATTTGATAGCAAAACCTGTCCTGAGCTGATATGAGCTATTTATAGGCTTTATTTATCCCATTTGGTGTGAATATTCATGTTTTACTGCAGAAATATTAATGTGTTTAATTACAGGGTGCTGCCCCAGTCCCTGCCGGGGCTGTTATGTAATAACCGGCGTGTGCGCTGTGTTACGTTCTAAAGCATGAAGGAAAAAATCCAACTTTCTAAACACATCTGGACCCCAGGGATGGTGGGCCTGGGGCTGTGGGCCTGGGGTCTCTCGGAGCTGTCGCCAGCTCTCGACGTGCGTTTTCTCGTGTAATTCCCACGCGACGCTGGGAGAGAGGCACAGCTGTTATGCACGACTTTCAGTGGAAACCAAGACTGGAAGAGGATCAGGGACTTGCCCCAGACCTCACAGCTGACAGGAGGAGACTCGGGCCGACTGGGTCGGGTACCTGTGTTTTTGTCCCGGGAACCAGCTCCTCCGTCTCCCTGTGGGCGTCCCCCCAAGCACGGCAGCTCTGTGCAGGTCCCTGTGTGGGCTCCTCAGAGATGGTCCTGAGCTCACGCTGCCACCCAGACACCGGCAGGCCTTCTGGGTCTGTCTCCCCCCGGCTCCTCCCCGTGAAGGGCCTTTTCCTCCTCCCGGGGTCAGGGCCTCTGCCCCCTGGTGTCCGGTGGGCATCCCTGAGGCCAACTCCAGGGCCCACGGATGACACTCCGCCCCTGGGGGTCCCATGGTCTCAGGAGGCCCAGCGGGAGGCCCCTGGGACCAAACCCTCTGCCCTCTGCTGGGCTGAGCCACCTGAGGGGCCATTACTCTGGTCCCCCTACACACGCCTGCAGTCGGCGTTCACACAGTCACTCCCGTGTTCTCACGTGACGCTCACTTTCTCACACTCCCTCGTTCCCGCAGTCACTCATTGAGTCTCTCACTCACACTCGTTCTCACACTCATTCTCTCACACCCACACTCTCCCACAGTCTCTCAGTCTCTTACACATGCTCTCGCACACTCTTATTCCCACCACGCGCCGTCACTGACACACTCACTCTTGTGCTCATACACTCACACGTTCTCACACTCACTTTCACACATCCTCACCCATACTCTTACACACTCATTCATTCACACTCGCTCTCATTGTCATGGTCACACTCTGTTCCACAGTTCACACTCATTCTCGTGCTCATCCTCTCCCACACACTCGCATGTGCACACTCAATCTCACTCACACACTCACTCACGGAATCACCGACTCTCACCAAGCCCCTGCGGTGCAGAGCTGATGTCTCTAAAAGACCTTAGAAAGTAGCTCATCTATAAAACAGGAAAACTCATTTCTGCCTAGTAATAGCGACCACTTTGGGGGTGGGGGGGAAGCCAACCTTTAATGTGCATCACCTACTCCTTGCAGTAAATTTGAATGCAGTTATTTTTGTCATCTCCATTCATGAATAAGAGAACCGAGGCTCAGAGATGCTAAGCACCTTGCCTGAAGTCTAGAGCCTGGATGGAGAATCCAGGGAGCCCTGGGATTGGGACTCCGGCCCATCTCCTGGAAGCCGGGAATTCCTCCCCTGGGCCACGTGGTCACCCTTCAGTCTACACCCACTGCCTTTTCCCTGCCAGCCCGCCAGTCAAGTTCAGGGTTCTGGCCCCAAGTCCACTCTTCCCCACGTTCACCTTCCCCAATTCCTCCAGCTGCTCCCCTCCCTGTGTTTCCTGTGCCGGGCCCTGAGGGTGGGACGTGGCCCCTCCTAAGCTACCAATGCTCTGGGTCTTGCTGTAATAGGAAATAAACTAAGGGTGGTGGTGGAGGGGAGAGCTCAGAAAGGCTTGAGGCTCCAGCCACCGGGAGTTCTTCCCAGTTCCCCAGAACAGGCTTCTTAGTCAGGAAGAGCTTCAGAAGGCCACAGATCTCCTGACATTACATACAGAACATCGTATGGTGCTGAAGGTCATTGGCCTCCATCCAGTTCTCAAAGGGGTCAGTTATCCAAAAGAGGTGGAGACCACAGCCCACCAGGGCTCCCCAGTCCTGAGACCAGGGCTGCCCAGGGCTGCCCAAACCCCTTCTCACAGCCCAGGCAGAAGCACCCGTCACCCCTCACCCTCTCAGAGCTCAACTTCCAGTGCCTTCCTCAGTGTGGACTAAGGCCTCCCCACCAACCAGGACCATTTCTGCTGAGACCCAAGTTCTCCTACGATCCAGCAGAGGACATAAGGACAGCTGCTCTGGGTTGGGTCTGGGTGTTGAAATATGGGCAGTCCCAGGCTCTCCTTCATGATTTTGCAGGAGCACATGGTGCAGGGTGTGAAATCCAGCTGTTGAAGGTCATCCCAGACACGTAGGAGCAGTAGCATTCTTCCCTAGCTCCTGAGGCCTGGGCTGGCCACCTTCATAAGCTTCAGTCTCTCACAGCTGAGAGCATCTGAGTGTCACCCAAACAGGGAGGAGTCTCACCTGCTTGAGGTCTCCTGCAGCAGATGGACCATCCACCTCAGGCCCAACCACCTCGTGGCAGGTGCTACGAGACATGCACAGAGATTAGAACCTGGACCCTGGTCCGCTGTCCACCAGCCCTCCCTTTCTTCCTGTCTCCAGGGGTGGCCACGTACACCGACAAGTTGTTCAAGTTCCGCAATAACCGGTGGGAAGACATCCTGAGTGACGAGGTCAATGTGGCCCGTGGCGTGGCCAGCCTCTTTGCCGGACGCTCTGTGGCCTGTGTGGACAGGAAGGTGAGTGCAGGGGCGCATGGAGGGGGGCTGGGGAGAAGCAGAGGACACACAGCAATGACAGCCAGAAGAGGAGCCACCAGGGAGACATCCCCCGGCAGAGTGGTGGCTCTCACCAGTGCGGTGGCCTGCAGAGTGTCTTGCACAGAGTGGCTGCTAAATGCTAATGACTAAGCCTTGCAGGATGAGCTGCAATAGACCTTTCACATCCTTTCTCCCATGCGGCCCTCCAGCAACCAGTGAGGAAGCTGACTGGGGGTCATTGTGTCCACTGGACATTGGGAGGGACAGAGGCCCAGCTTGGAGCAGTGACTTGCCTGGGGACACGGAATGGATTAGGGGTGTGGTCAGGACATGAGTCACAACCTTCTAGCTCTAAATCCTGTGCTCATTCACTCATTCAACTAACATTTACAGAGCGTGTCCTGTGTGCCAGGCATTGAGCCATGGGCCCCTTCGTAAATACTTAGGGACAAATGAAGGCACAGTGGGGGCTTCATAGGTGGGTGGGCAGAGGGTACCTGAATACACAAGCACTGTAGTGTATCAGTGGCCCCACCCAAAGTGGACGGGAGGAAAGGCCGAGTGGGGAGGGCCAGGAGCAGCTGCAGCCATCTGCCCTGGGGGGGGGGGGGCACCCACCCAGGCCCAGGTCCCAGCAGACCCAGCCAGAGCCGGAGGCTTGCTGTGGAGGTGATTTATCCCTCCTGTCACCTGCTCCCCTGCCACCCACCTCCTTGGCTGAGTAAACAGTCATCTCTAAATCAGGGGCCCAGCTGCTGCCCATTCTGGGGGCAGGGGCAAGGGGGTGGGCTCACTTTGGGATTGAGATGGCACTGGGGGATTGGGGATTCGGCGTGAATCTTCACAGCAGGGGCCTCCAGGCCTTGGGAGAAGGCAGGTGCCAGGTATAAATATTTATTTCTTAACAAGCTGGTGCTGGGAAGAGAAGCCAAGCTGGGCTGTGAAGCCACATTTAGCCCTGACCTGAATCTCTGCCACCTGGACTCCTGCCTGGTGGGAGGGGACGGGGAGGCGAGCCGTGAACAGCCCCAGAGAGGGGGGGTGCCAGGCCTGGGCACGGCTGGGGGCCTCTGCCCGGCCTCCTCCTTCAGGAGCAGTCTCTCTCCTCCAGGACCCCGGCTCCCCATGCCCAGCTGCCGTGGGAAGTTCGCCGGGAACTGGAGGGAGGGGCGGGCAGGTTAATCATGAGGAGATGTGCTCTTTGTCCTCACAAGGTCATCTGCACACCCACGCATTTAACCACAGGACAAAGGCACCATGTGAACTGGCACTGCACCCGGAGGTGGGTGATCAGAGGCCGGGGCTCCCCGTGCTCAGCCCCAGACTCAGCTCCCAAGCCTCGGTCTGCCACCAGGACTAGGGTTGCTTTCTGCATCCAGCCGCCACCTTTGCGGTCCCTGGGGCCTGAGAACCGTGAGGGGAGGCACAGAGAGAGGCCGCCGCCAGCCTGGGAGCTGAGCAAGAGGAGTGCAGCATGGAGCAGGAAAACACAAGAGCAGGATAACAATAACAGCAGCTAAGGCTGATTAAACTACAACATGCCAAGCCCTGTGCTAAGTAGTTTAGATGCATCACCTTCCTGAACCCTTGTAATAATGAGCCCGTGCAGTAGGTGCTATCATTATCCCATTTTACAGATGTGGAAACTAAGGCTTCCGGCAATTAGGCAACTTGACCTTGGTCACACATGACGTGGCAGGCAAAGCCAGGAATGAGTCCTGCTTGCCCCAAATTGAAGCAGATCCCTCACTACCCCTCGGCTACCCTGCCTCTGGGTGAAATGGTATCAGACACACGTTTCCAACCACAGGTTTTAGGTTTTAGGGTGAACCACGTGTTCACCCTAGTCATCCTGACTCAGCCCCACAGCCTGTACCTGGGGCCTTTTAATCTGTGCGCCTGGTCAGTGATTCTCAAAGTGTGGGCCCCAGACCAGCAGCGTCAGCGTTATTGGGAATACACATCCTCAGGCCCCCCGACTCCCCTGAATCAGAACCCCTGGGGCCACCCAGCGATCCGGGGTTCAGCCAGCCCTGCAGGTGATGCTGATGCGTGTGAAGTCGGAGAGCCGTCGCGCCAGGTGACTGTCTCAGCCCCCGCCACGCGCCATCCTCTCCCTCTGCCCTCGCTCATTCTCTGCCCCAAACCTGGAGCCCCCGCTTGTCCTGTATCTTCAGCGGACTCATCACTCACCCACCCTTCTGGATCCAGCTCAAAGCTGGTCTCTTACAAGAAGCGTTCCCTGATCGATAATGATTATGCCTCATGTTTATATAGCATTTTTATCTCTTCAAAGACCTTTCACATACGTTGTCTCATTTCATCGTCTCAAAAACCCTGCCAGGAAGCAGGGGGAACATGATCCCCGTTTAACACACGAGGGGACGCGGCCTGGAGGCTGTGAGGGACTTGCCCAAGGACAAGGAGCCAGTTAGGGACAGAGCCTGCACTGGGACCCAGGCGACCAGCCCTAGACCAGCGGTTCTCAAAGTGTGTTGACCAAGAGTGTCAACAGCATCCAGGAACTTGTTAGAAATACAAATTCCCAGGCCCCACCCCAGACCTCTTGACTCAGAGACTGCGGGGAGAGGGCCCGTGTTGTCACAAGCCCTCCAGGTGGCCTTGATGTAGGGGAAAGGGTGAGAACCACTGCCCTGGACCCAAAACTGTAGAAACATCTTCTTTCCCCTGGAATCAGGTCACCCTCCCAGAATCCTTGTAGTCAAGTGTACATGTGAATTTCTGCAATCTTCTACAACCGAAACACATCTATGTTTCTCAGTTTTATCAGCCCAATAAATTGAAGTAAGGTACTAGGTACAACTGAATTTTATAAATATCCCAATTTCTAGCAGACTGCATTTCAGTCCATTGGGCTTGATTGCTCATTTGTGGGTGAGATTGCTGCCAGCTGGTGGGGTCGGGAATGGCACACTTTCCCCTTTGGCCCCTCACTCACTCCTCAGCCAGTCGTTCCACACACACACACACGCACACACACACACACACACACATGCTGCAGGGTCGGCTGAGAACTTCTCAAAGTCCTCCCCTGATCAGGGAGCCGTGTTGAGAAGCAGAGCATCTCAAACTGCAGGTTTGCACAAGAACCACGTGGGAGTCTGGCAGAAATGCAGATGGTGATTCAACAGGTCTGGGGTGGGGCCTGGGATTCTGTCTTTCTAACATGTTCCCAGATGTCACCGAAGCCGCTGGTCCAGGGACCACTTTGAGTAACAAGATTTGTAAAGCACGGATTCCCAGGTGGCAGGAGACAGACTCAGATGACCAAAAGAGAAGGCGCAGAGCAGTCTGTAGGGAACAGCTTTTACCACCTTCTCTGGCTTTGTCCCCTGACACTGTCTTGCATCGTACATTCCAGCAACATGCAGCTAACATGACTGCTGTGGTTTCCCTACGTCCATCATTCCCTTTCTCATCTCTGCCCGGAAGGTTCTCTCCCCTCCGTTTCACCCGGCTGAGACTCCTCCTAGAAAACCTTTTCTGCACTCCCCATAGTTCGGGCCCCTCCTCTAGGTTAGGAGCCCCTCTTCTGCGCTCCCAGGAAATCCTGTGCGTACTCTCTGCCGTGTGTGTCTATGACTGTTGATGTATCCTCACCCCCAGGACACCCTGAGCTCCTTCCTTGGCCCCAGCCCCTAGTCAGGCAGACTCAAGTGGCCCTTAATCAGCTTCCTCAAAGAAGAGGGTCCCTCAGCAGGCACAAAGTCGGTGACCAGTTAGGTGGGGAAGGGTTCTGCTCATGGTGCCACTGGATAAGGAGTAGAAGCAGGCAAAGCCGGCGGAGAGAGAGGGGTGATGGCACAATTTTGTTGCCTTGAGCTCAGCTGTTTCTCTGGTGTCCTTTTGTGCTCATGGCTTGCCTTTCAAACTAGACTAGAAGCAACTTAAGGACAGGGACTTTGTCTGAAGTACATTTATAGCAGAGCGCCTTGCACAGAGTGGGAGCTCAAGAAGTATTTACCACCTGATTAATTGGAGGGAAGTGATGAAAAGGAAAGCTAGACAACTGATTTAGAAATTGTGTGGATCTCCTGGGAAGAAGGCGTCCATTGAAGAAATAACACCACTACAGTAACAGGCGGAAAAGAAGCATCTTTCATCAGCAGCGTTTCGGACTAGAGAAGAGAATGACTGTAGCAAAGAGAAGCCGATGCCCAGGGCCTCCACTGGATGCAAAGGAAAAATAAAATATTTGAGACAGTGTTATGAAGGCAGAAGCAATATAATCTTTCTTTCTGGTAATACGGGGAAAAGGAGGGAGTGAAAGAGGGAGGGAGGACCCCTACGAGTCTGTGCCTCTTGTGCGACCAAAATAGAGGCATGAGGAAGCGCAGGGCAGGAAGGGGGAGAGGGAGGTGGCTCAGGAATTTGCTTGTCATCTTGGCTGGAGTGAGCCTGAATGAGAGAGAGAGAGACTGAGAATAATGGGAATTGGTAGATCAATCAATCAGCAAATATTTATTGAGCAGCTACCCTGGCTGGCAGCTGGAGAGAGCTCAGCTGGAGGGAGGCACATTAGAAAATTGTCTATAAAAAGGTGGTTGTGGGGGAGAGGGAGGGATGTGTTCTTTTGGAACAGGATGGAAGGAGAAGCAGGCTGCTTTGCTGTACGACTCCCGGAGGTGTCATTCACGCGGTAGCCTTTGTGCAAAGCCCCTCTGGAGGTGTGCCGTGCACAGCCTGCAAGGCCACCGGAACAGGCCTGGGGAGAAGAATGAGACCCCCTGGAAGAGCTATGGCCCTGCAGGGGGCAGGGGGGTTTCTGGGGAAAGACTGGGATGAGCCGAGAGGGGCCTGCTCACCCGCCTCCTTCCCTCTTCCTCAGGGCTCCGGACGCTACTCTATCTACATTGCCAATTACGCCTACGGCAACGTGGGCCCCGATGCGCTCATCGAAATGGACCCCGAGGCCAGTGACCTGTCCCAGGGCATCCTGGCACTCAGAGATGTGGCTGCTGAGGCCGGGGTCAGCAAATACACAGGTATGCAGGGCCACCTGGCAGCTTGTGCAGCGGGGGGATGGGGCCTGGGGCTGGAGTCCAGCACCCGGCAAGGCTGAGTCTAATTCAGCAGCGACTACAAAGAGAGGGTGTGCTTATGTCCCTGTGGAGGGGGATAAAGGCTCTATTCCATCCCACCACCCACAGAAGGCTCCCCCACTGCTGCCTGCCTGTCCAAGGGTTGTGGAGACATCTGGCAGGTGGGAGTTTCGGGGTGCCCAATGGGAGACATCAGGCATAGTGGCTTGCAGGAAAGTGGGGTGTGAGAACACACAACAGCAACCTCTCCTTGGAACCCCTGCCCCGTTCCCGGCTGTAACCCCAATGATGGGTGAGCAGGTTCTATAGGAGAAAACTGACAAATCACAAAAGCCGAGATTTAAAGCATTATTTATTGCCAAATAGCAGATGAAATTATTTACTTACACATATGCAGCCAGGAATTGAGTGCTAAATCCCTAAGCTTCAGTTGGGTCCCGTCTCAGATAACTGAGCTCAAAGAATTGTGTTCTTGTTCCAAAACCTCTCCAGCACTTTTTTTTGAAGGCACGCTCCTCCCTCATCTTTCTGGATGGAGGACCTATTGTCAGAGTCTCTGACAGGGAGATCTTTCTAGGGAAGGCTGTTTTTCTAATTCCAGCACGGCTGCTGACTAAACTCTGATAATCTGCCAATAGACTGCTGATGGCAGAGCAATCCAGTTCCTCTTTTGGGTGCCAAAAATCAGGAAGCCAGAGCTGTGCACAACAACTTCTCATGCGAACCTCAGCCCCACTCACGCGCGACCTGCGCTTCGGACGTAGAGATTGTCTTGTGCTTACAGAGACTTCCAAAGTGGCAGCCAGCCTGAGTCCAAATGCTGGGGCCGAAAGCATCCTTGAGAGATCGAGTGGGAAATCCCGTCGCCTCCAGACACCTGGCTGGTGGCATAATCTCAAAGTCCTGCCCAGAAAGGATTGTCACTGCCTCCCCTGAGTTTATGGTGCCTTCCTCTCAGCAACTTTCCACCCCAGAGAAAGGGGGAGATGAATGCTGACCTGTCTGGCAAAGTCTGTGGAAACAAATGACTAGACAATAAGCTAGTTTGCACAGCTCAAGCCCCCTCAAAGTGCCCGAGAGCTCTGTGCGTGAACGTGCCACAGAAAGGCCGTCTCAGTAATAAACCACGTTTCCCTGGGAAAGGGAACAAACATGCAGGCGCTTCAGCCTGGATTTGTTCAGTCGATTTTTCTGAATAGTTCCCAGTTCTGTGCACTGGGTTAGCGTGGCAATTAAGTGGCTTGATCTTGCAGGGGAAGGCGGGTGGGCTGGGGCGGGGAATGAAGCCCTTGAAAATGATGAGATAGAAGGGAGGCTCCAACTGGGAGAGCGGCTGAGACACGAAATAAAAGAACTCAGAGGTGGCGGCTGGGTGAGCATGAAGGGGGCATTGTTCACGCTGGCTGGGCTGGCATGGAACCGAGCAGGGGGATGGAGGGGACCCAGAGGAGGCAGCTGAGGAGCACGGCGGGGATGGGAGCCCCAGCCAACTGTGCCGGCTGGGCTGGAAGGATGGGCAGCTCAAGGAGGCGACAGCAGAGGCATGGAGGGAGGCTGGGCAGCTGGCGTGCCCAGAGGACACGTTAGAGCAGCTCCGCAGACTTCCAAGAGCCATTTGGCTGACAAGAACCCATTTGGCCCACCATGTTACTATTCTGTCTGCCTGCCTTCCCCAGCCCACCCTTTCCCTGCCCGCCAAGCCCCCCAACACTACCCTGCAGCTCCCCTTGTCATGCGGCTAACAACACATGGACAACCGGCTGCAAAACTAGCCCAGAGTGCCCCCCTGAGCCCGAGGGATGGACCCCAACCATAGAGGCCACCGTGCTGAGCCCCGCCTGATGGCTGAGGCCCTGGGCACGTGGCCAGTGCTCAGCGCAGGCCAGTGCCAGGGCCCTGAGCAGGCAGGCGGGAAGCAGGCCACCGCCGGGTGTGCAGCCAGGGAGCTGAAGGTCCCTGGAGCCAAGCCTCACAGCACCCACCCGCTGGACAGCTGTGTGACCTGGGAGAACCTCCCGTCTTGCTGAAGAACTGAGGTCTGGCGGACCCTCCAAGGTCACACAGGAGTTTGTAGGGAACCCGCGCTTAGAGCCCCATCTCCTGATGCCTAAGCTGCCACAGCCAGCTGGCCTTTCTGCTGAGCTTCGGCTGGAGAATCCTGCTCCAGCCTGCAGGACAGGAGGGGCTGGGGAAGGCGAAGCCCGGCACCCTTGGGAAGCAGCCCCAGGTTGGAACTCAGGCCTTGAACTGCAGCCCCAGGTTGTCGTGGTGGAAGCAGCTGCCCGGCTGGGGTGCTCAGGGCAGCAGGGTGAGGCCCGGGCACCCCGGGGCAGGCCGGGCAAGGGCGCTGCTGGTGCACCGGCTGTCGGGCTCTGCGGGAGGGGGAGGAGAGGCCTCCTCTCCAGACACTATCGATTCCGGCGGCCACCTCCGCTCTGCTGGGTCACAGTGCCATCTAGCGGCCACCATGCCTGCTCTCGGGGGACTTGAGGGCCCTTGAGGGTGGCGGAGCGAGAGACAGAGAGATTGGGGCAGTAGGACCACCACTTCCCCACCCCCGGTTCCCTGAAAATCCCAAGCCCCCACTTCCAAGAGGCTGCCCGAGGACAGTGCGGGCAGCTGCCCTGCCTGGGAATCCTAGGAACTGGGTTCTGGCCACGGCAGAGCCTGGCACGGAACCAGTGCAGGGTAGGTGGAAGCCGAGAGTCCTGCCCTGCCCTGCCTGTGTGGCCCTGAGCCCTGTGACCCTGGGCACCCTGAGCTTGCAGTCTAGGAGTGGCTGAGGGCACAGGGTCTGGAACCAGGCCACAGGTGCACATCCTGCTCCGATTCAGGCAGCAATGGCAAACTATTAGCCTCTCCCGGCCCCGGTTTTCTCACCTTCAAAATGGGAGCATTGTGAGGAAGAAAGGAGGCACACACGGAACATGCCTGGCACATGGGCAGTGCCCGTGGAGCGTAGCAAATACCAACACCCTCCTGCTCTGAGGCGCTGCCAGAGCGACACCAGGGCCCTCTGGCGGGGCATCCCCTGGGTGCAGGGAGTGCTGTGCTAGGCACAGGGGGACGTACACAAGGAGGGGCCCCTGCCCTGCAGGCATTCTCTGCGTGTCCCCAGGCTGACCTCCAGCCCCCGACACGGGCAGGGGCATCTTTCTCCCCTCCCCATTGGCCCCATCTCTCTTCCCTGCTTCCCGCCCGACCCTGCCACCCCCAGGCCTCCACCCCTCCCAGGAACTCTGCATTTTGGCCTCACCCTTTGAGGGAGCATCTGTCCAGGCTGCAAGGTGGTGATTAAAGAAGCCTTAAAAGAAATTTGGAAAGAAAGTGAAGGTGGATTTATGATGTCGGGCGGGGAGCTTTGCTGTTGGCTGGGAGCAGTGTGGAACAAAGCAGAGGGCAGATCTGATTTATAGGAAGTCATTATTGGAGGAGACAGAGATGCCTAAAGCCCAGCTGAGGCCTTCTGGCAGATACCCACTAGCGGGCTTGACCAGGGGCCGCAGAGTGGGGAGCCTCCCAGGTACCCAGGCAGGCGCTGGCCTTTTGTCAGGAGCAAAGCCAGATCTGAGAGCCAGGGACCAGGCAGAGCTGCAGTGACAGGCTCCTCAGCCAGGGCTCAGGACCCCCAGGAAGTGCAGCGTGGGCCTGCCAGGGGTACCCGAAGCCCAGGATACACAGGGACCATGTTCCTGGGGTAGACGCATTCAATCAGGGTTGGGGGTAACATCATTTTTCTTTTAAAACAGACATAGATATGCTATAGAATGGAAATGTAATTTTTGTATGCATTTTTCTCAGCTAACACAAGAGATTTTACAGAAATGTCAAGCCTGTGGCTGGCCACTCCAGGCTACACCCCCAGGCTTGCCAGTACACACCCCTCCTCTGTTGCCAGGGAACAAATGATGGGGCCTGTCCTTCTCCCCCCTCCCTCCCCTTAACTCTCAGTGGAGACAGGGCAGGAACGAGAGGGCAACAGCTGTCTTTGTCTAACGCCCTCCCCTCCACACAGCCGGACCCCTGCCCGGCATCTGGAAGCCTCCAGAGGGCTTGGCAGTGGCAACGCCAGCACCCACACAGTGTTACTCTGTTTTAGCATTTTTCAAGAAATTTAGGATGGGAGCCCCTGTTACCACCCTGCCCTTCACACACATGCACACGCATGCATGCATGCACACACGCACGCAGGCATGCACACACCGCCCATTCCTCCATCCCACGTTCTCCAGCATCTTTGCCCTGCTCTTTTACATCACGGATGTTCTTGGCAGCCTACAGACCTTGGCGTCTACCAGAATCCTGCTTCTGTCAAAGCCCCAGCAGATTAAACCCCCCCTCCCCCCGGCCTGGCAGGCCTCACTTCAGAGTCTTCACAGGTGCTGGGTCTAGACGGGAGCTGGAACGGCTCCCAACACACTTATCCTGTGGCCCACTCTGGAGGATGCATTCATTGAGAAGTACAGCAGGAAGGAACCTTGGAGATCTTCTCATTCTCCCACCCACTTTACAGGGATGGAGACTGAGGCTTGGGCAGCACATGTCCCAAGATCCTGCAGGTGCAGAGGGCAGAGGCCAAGCAAGAGCTCGAGGCCTTTCCTTAGCACCATGAACCCCGTGTTGCCTCGTCCCTGGGCCCCGGGCCCTCAGTGGGAAGTAGCTCAGCAGCATGCTCACCCCATCCCCGAGGGCTGGCCCAGGCGCTATGTGAGAGCTGGGTCACCTGCACCTGAGTTATTATACTTGAGTCTATATCACCAATGTGCTAGGGTTCAGAGGTATAGGGGTGCAGTTTTTTTTTTAAGAAACAAGGTCTCACTCTATCATCCAGGCTGGAGTGCAGTGGTGTGATCAAAGTTCACAGCAACCTCAAACTCCTGGGCTCAAGCGATCCTTCTGCCTCAGTCTCCCCAGTAGCTGGGGCCACAGGCATGCGCCACCATGCCCGGCTAATTTTTTTATTTTTTGCAGAGATTGGGTCTGGCTGTGTTGCTCAGGCCGGTTTCGAACTGGCCTCAAGTGATCCTCCTGCCTCAGCTTCCCAAAGTGCTAGGATTACAGGCATGAGCCACCTCACCCAGCCAAAGGAGTGCTGTTCTTGAGGACAACCAAAGCTGCCCTATGGGGCTTGGGCTCAATGAGCGGAGCATCAGAGAGAATGCTGGAACGTGGCCAGAGGAAATGGGGGCCACGGAAGGGCATTTGCCCCTCTAACCCCACCCTTTCTGCCCAGCCAGGTGGGCAGAGTGAGAAGCCTTCAGGGAGGGATGAGCAGGGAGGAGCATTCACACCCCAACAGCAGAACTAGGAGGCCTTTGAAGCTTGAAAGTGCAGAGAAAAATAAAGGGATATTATTCACCCAGCAGGTGGTAAATTGTCCCAGCTAATGACTATGTGGCACCTGACATTTTCCAAGGCACCTTCCAAAAACCAGCTCACTTAATATTTATGACAGCCCTGAAAAGGAGCCATTATTATATGATCAGTCTTATGTTGTAGCTGAGGAAACAGAAGCCCAGAAAGGTTCAGTGATGTGCCCAAGGTCACACAGCTCAAACCTGGACTTTCTGATCCCCAGTCCTGTGGTTTCCCACCACCAGTGCTGCCTTTCCAGCCTCACCTGGGGAACTGTTTGTCCCCAAGAGAATGTGTTGGCCTCAGATGTAAAAGAATTAATTGATATAAAGTGGAGTTTACATCATTCTCCAAGTCTAAATAAAGATGTTCCTACCTGCCCCCTGGGAAACCCATATGCTGTGTGCTAAGCCTCAGGAGGTGGGGGAGAAGGTGGGCAAGAGAAAGAAGAGGAGGGGGAGGGTCCTAGTGGAAGATACCTGCTGAATGAGGGGTCTTTGTCAGTGTCCTGGCGGGGCATAGAAGGGGCAGCCTACATTTATAAGGCGTGGATTTTATTGGCTTGAACAGGACTTGCATGTTGACCTGGGAGTAGAGTTTCCCCCGTGGCATCAGCAAGGAATGCAGACACCTGGCCACCGCTGCCTCAAACCCCCCTTCAGCCGCCCAGGGTAAGGGGCTGGGGCTGGTGCCCAGGAGGCCAGCTCCCTGACTGCCGACTCACCTGCTCCCCAACTGTGCAGCCAACTTGCCAAGGAGTTGTGGGTAACATCTCTGTTATGGTCCGGTTGCCATGGCAATAAATTGTGGCTAATTAGTAGTGTGGTTACCATGGCAATTTTCTAGTAATTACAGGTTACAAATGGTACAAGGCTTCAACCCAACCCAATTAGTTAATTAGAAAGATTTAGAAATTTGTCCAAAAAGGAAATAACCTGCTTTGTAGAAAATGAAGGGAATGTGTCACAGCTTGGGAGCCAGAGGCAGAGAGGAAATTGGAGGATGCGGAAGCAGGGGAAGAAGGATGGAGCTGCATGGCGGCCAGCCCCTGGGTCCCACCTGGAATTTCCAGGGGCCTAGGCAAGGCGGAGGGTTTCTCACGGAAGCTGTTCCGCGGCTGGCGTCTGGCAGGACCAGGACGGGGACAGCTGCCAGCAGCCACTTAACGGCTCCTCTTTCCATGGGCAGAGGCAGGGCCCAGGTTGTAACCCAGCACCTTTTCCTGCTGGCTTTAGGAAAGGCCTCTGAAAGCCACCCCACTGTACCCCACGGCTCTCATGAAAAGCAGATGCCATGTCTTGGAGGATGCTCCACGGGAATGATGTGAAGTTAGTGGCTCCATTTTCATGAGGCTTGAGCTCCCTTTGAGAGTTAATCAGATTATCTGGGAGGAAGCAGGAGGCATAGGGCCCAGAGTGTGTTAACAAGAAGTCCAACCATGACAGCAAAAAGAGTGACAGTGCCACCTCCCTCCCACCCCCATCTCCCTGGCCCCAGAGGCCAGCTCTGGTGGGCAGGTGAGAAAGGCCCCATGATTTCCTCTGGGGGCATCTCTCGGGGTGGGGGGGGGGAGGAGCCCAGAGACCAAAAGAACCCTTGTCTCTAATTAGCACAGTCACTTCGGGGAAACCTCTGCCCCAGAGACCTGCGGGTGGCGGGGGTGGGGGTGGGAGGCTGGCCCATCATGACACAGGTCTGCCTGAGCTCTCATTTATATATAAAAAAAAAAAAATTGAGTTCTTCTGGAGTGCTCTGATAACTCTTATTACACTGAACAGCCCTTTAGGGCTGTACTTCTCAAACTGTATAGTGCACACACACCACCCAGGGGTCTGGTTAGAACGCAGGGTCTGGTTCAGTAGGGGACCAAGATCCGGCATTTCTAGCAAACTCCGAGGTGCCACTCCTGCAGCTGCCCACAGGTCTGACTCTGAGCAGCAAGGCTGGAGGGTCCCCAAAGCCCTTTCATGTGGAGCTCACCTTATTTTTTTAATTGAAAAAATGTATATATTTATGGTGTATCACACTATATTTTTAATAAATTTGCGGTGTCCAACATGATATTTTGGAATAAGTATGCATTGTGGAATGGCTAACTCAAGCCAATTAACACATGCATTACCTCTCCTACTTACCATTTTTTTGTAGTGAGAATGTTTAAAATCTATTCTCTCAGCAAGTTCAAGTATACAGTGCACTATTCTTAACTACAGTCACCATGCTGTACAATAATCTCTTATTCTTCCTGTTAAACTGATACTTTGTATACTTTGACCAACACCTCCCTAACTCCCACCCGTCCCCCAGCCCCTGGTAACCTCCATTCTAGTCTCTGTTTCTGTGAGTTCAACTTTTGTAGATTCCACATATGAGTGAGATCACGCAGTATCTGTCTCTCTGTGCCTGGCTTATTTCACTGACCATAGTGTCTTCCAGGTTCACCCATGTTGTTGAAACGACAGGATTTCCTTCTTTCTTAAGGCTGAATAACACTCCATCATGTATATATGTTCATTTTCTTCATCCATCCATTGATGGAAGCCCAGGTTTACCTGGTATCTTGGGTGCTGTGAGTGGCGCTGCAGTGAACGGGGAGCACGGATACGTCTCAGGCACGCTGATTTCATTTCTGTTGGATGTACACCCAGCAGTGGGATCGCTGGATCATTTGGTCGTTCTATTTTTAACTTTTTTCGGAACCTCCATACTGTTTTCCATAATGGCTTTACTAATGTACGTTCCCACCTGCCGTGTGCATTTGCTCCCTTTTCTCTGCAGCCCCACCAACACCCGTAATCTTTTGTCTTTTTGATAATACCTGTTCTAAAGGGTGTATCTCACCTCATTGGGTCCTCTCAGAAACCCTGAAGTGGAAAAGGCAGGTCAGACTATCCTCCTTTTACAGATGAGGAAACTGAGGCTCGAAGGGTAAGGCAAACTGCCCGAGTGCACACAGTTTGCAAGAAGCCAAGCTGGGACTAGAATCCATGTCCTGGCCCTAGTGGGGCTGCTTCCTGCCTGGTATTTCTGACTCTTGGGGTGTGGCCTTTCCCACTTTTCTTCAAACGGAAGAAGCTTGCACAAACATGTATACTCAGAAATATCATGTATTTTCCTATGCTTTTTAAAATAAAAGTAAGATCACATGATACCGTTACTTGATGAATTGCTTATTTTTCAACACTGTATCATGGGCAGTCCTCCAAGTCAATACCTGTGGATCTACACAGTCTTTTGAGTAGCTACAGAATGGCCCGTCATATGGATGCACCGTAATCCATTCAGCCCTTCACTATCGATGTGTAATTGTTTCCTACGTCAAACAAAGCCAAGTGAGCATCCTTGTGCCTATGGCTGGAACCTCTTCCTATAGGTTCTTAAAAGAAGAGCATACCCAGTGGCCTTGACCAGCACATCTGTGACTCAGAGAGGGAGTGGGGGAGGCTGTCGGGAGGTCTGTGACTTCACCAAAGTGGCGTGGCAGAGCCGGGTTTAGGACTATCGTAATTCAGCCACCCCTCTCGGAAGGGCAGGGCAGGGCGTTGGCATCTGGGGCCTGTGCCGTCTGTGCTCCTTAGCGCATGGAATCGCCCTTTGCCACAGAGTGATTGGGTCTAGCTCCTCCCTGGCCGCTCCCTCAGTGCTGTCTCCCTGCACACAGGTTCATGGGGACGGTGAGCCCAGGCTCAGGGACGCATCCAGAAGGTCAGAATTCCTCCCAGGGCCTGGGGCTTTGCTTCCGCCACTCACTGTGGGCCGCTGTCCTCTCCTAGGAGGCCGGGGCGTCAGCGTGGGCCCCATCCTCAGCAGTAGCGCCTCAGATATCTTCTGCGACAACGAGAACGGGCCCAACTTCCTCTTCCACAACCGCGGCGACGGCACCTTCGTGGATGCTGCGGCCAGTGTTGGTGAGTGGGTGCAGCCGCCGCGCTGCGCACCCTGAGCCCCCTGAGCCCCCAGACCCGCGGGGAACACCGGGCCGCCCTGCCCCTCCAGCCTCGGGGAGGGTGAGACAAGTCGTCTTCAGCACCACACAGAGAACAGTGCTTGTCACTCCAATTCCTCATCCCCCATGTGGCTCAGGCCACAGGGCATGTTTGCTGCTGGAGAGAGGGAGTCTGGAACTCCGGACCAGTGTCACTTTCCGACAGCAGAAGTGGCCCACAGTCCTCTGAGTCCTGCTGTGTCCTCAGCGTTAATTTCCCCTCTGAGCTGCCTCTCCCGCCGTGGCCCCCTCCCACATTTATCCTAAACATTCAGTTCAGTCCAGCAACCATTCACGGAGCCCCTGCGCAGTGCCAGGCTGGTGCTAGCAGCTGGGGATGCTGCCATGAATAAAGCTAAGACCACCCCACACACAGAACGGCACTGACATTCTAGAAACAGCTGTAGACACAAACAGCTAGAATGAGCAGCGGGACAAAATCCACACGAGACAGTGCCCAGGCTCCCAGCTTTGTGCTCATTCCTCATCAACCTCAGAGCCTTTGCACCTGCCCTTCCCTCTGCCTGGACTGCCCCTACCCCAACCTGCAGAACCTCCATTTGCCCTTCCCCACCCTGCTCAAATGCCTCCCCTGCAAAGCCCTTCCTGCCACCCTCTGCGCCGCCCGGCGGAGACTGGCCCTTCCCTCTCCACGTTCCCACCGCCCCTCGCACCTCTCACGCAGGCTCCTATGTGGCCATCGTGGTTTGTCTAGGAGCTCTGCACGGACCGGGGCACTGATCTATCCATTCTTGACACAATGCTTGCCACCCGGTGGCCACCCTGTAAATTCTGCCGAGTGACAGAGCGAGCACTTCAGAAAAGTCCACAGATGTGGGATCACATCCCACGTCTGCCCTTCAGCTACTGCCCCTTGGCCATCCCGCCGCCCCTGCCTTGCCGGAGAATGGAAGATTTGATTTCACCTTCTTCCTGGAGACATGGGGAGGAGCTCTGGCCCTAAAAGAAGAGGTGACTGGGATCTAGACACATAGATCAAAGGTCCCGCAAGCTCTGGCTGTTGTCAACAGCCAGCATCAAACCCCTGGGCATGTGCCAGTCCACTCTCTGAATTAAGAGTACCGGCTTTCGGCCTGGGAGGCTCCATTTTGGGGGACTCCTGGCCCACAACACCCACCCGGCCCCAGCTGTCGCCCGTCAGCCCTCATCCTTGCCTCACCGCTTGTCCGTCCCTGGCAAAGCCGAAATGGGGGCAGCTCCCCTGGCCTGTCCTCCCACCAGCTCACCCCTCGCAGTGCTGTACTCTGGCAGCAAATTTTCTCATTGCTGAGAAATCATAAAGCGAAGGGAGAAAACCTAGAGGATTTGATAAGGTGTTAAAGAGATGGAAGCAGAGGTGAGCGAACAAGTTGGAGTGGGAGAAGGTATCAGGCGGGAGGAGAGAGGCAAGGTGCTAGGCCCGTAATTGAAAGTCAGAGTGATTGCAGGGGTTTAACAAGACATGTCAAGAGGGCATTCATCACCCAAACAGATGCTGCTGTGAAATGCAGCCTGGCACCGATTATTCCCGTGAAAGGGAACCAGCTCCTTGTCAAGGTGCCTCATAGATAGGAGAGAAATGGGCCGACGCAGAAGGCCACCGACACTCGGGCCAGGAGTTTTGCAGAGAATTAATGGGGTATTAATCCTAGGGATTGGAGGCTGCCCCCAGTCCTTTGCAAACCCTCTTCCTCCAGCCTGGGTCTCACTGCCTCTTCTCCTCCCACTTCCTCTCTCTCCTTGTGTCCTCTTCTCCCAAGAGGAGAAGGTTAGCTTCTGAGGTTTTCAGGGGCCCACCCTGCCCTCTCCTGGCTCCCACCCTCAGATCTCTGTGCTTGCAGCTGGCAAGAGCTCTGTGTGTGCCCCGGGGTCTCTGATCCCCACCGCCCATCATATTGTCCTGTTGCCTGACATCCCAGAGGGCCTGATGACTGACAGCTGTTTGTCCTCGGCAAGGGTCAGTGTGGGTGGACGCCTAGAGTCGCTGTCTCTCAGCTCTGCACTGGCCTGGGGCAGCCAGTCAGGCCGTCACCTGGGCAACGCCGCCCTCCATCCTCCCCCGGGCCCGATCAGGGGGTGGTGTGGGGGATGGGCACTGTGCACAGAGGCTTCCCTTCCCAGATCGCACCAGGCACGCTGCCCGCGGCGTTTCCTCCGCTGTCACCTATGTTTGCTTTCTGTCACGTTATTTATATCTCTCCATTCATTCAGCAAGTATTTACTGGCAACTGCTAGGCCACCGCAGGCCCTGAGATAGACACTGCGTGTGCAAACCCAGAGGAACCAAAAAGACAGTCCTAACCTCACAGAGTGTCAGAGCTAGTGGGAAAACCAGACCCTGAGCAAGGAAACCGCACGGGAACATGACCACACAGGGTGATCAGAAGGATGGAGGCTGTCGGGGACATGACAGGGTGGGCGGAGTGGCTGTCTCAGATGCATGGTCAGGGCAGGCTTCCCTGAGGAGGTGACGTGGCTGAGAGCAGGAAAACCAGGAGCCAGGTACCCTAGAGCATGGGAGAGCGGGCCAGGTGGGGAGACCAGCTTGAGCAAAGGCTCAGAAGCTGGAAAAAGCCTGGGTCATCTGAGGAGCAAAAGGACCAGAGCTCAGCAAATAGCGGGAAGAGTGGTAGCAGATCCAGACCAGATAAGGTGGGCAGGGCCACGGCCAGGCAGGGCCTCATGTTCCCCAGGCAGGAGTTTGAACTTGACCCACGAGTACTGGGAAGTCACTGAGAGATTTAAGTAAAGGAGTGGCGTGACCAGCCTGCTGTCGCCGGTGGCAGTGTTGGGGCTGGTGGGCGGGGTCTGGTCCTCCAGGGTCCTCCAGGGTCCCCAGTCTCCCTCCTCCCACCCTTGCTGCCCCCAGACTGAGCAGAAATACTGTACCTGCCGGGCAGACGTGGCTTGAGGACAAGTCTCTGGTCCCGTTTGCAACCGGGTGGCCCTCCCACCTCCTGCCCCTGTGAAAACTTCTGAGACCGCAGCCGTATCTCCCCATCCACTCCCGGGAGGGCAGGAACAATTCTAGGGCCACCATGCTTTGTTCCTTGTCACAGAGCTCGAGCACGGTGAGTACGTGTGGGGTGTGGGGTCGCCACACTGAGGGTCTCTGCCGCTGCCCCCAGGTGTGGACGACCCCCACCAGCACGGGCGAGGTGTCGCCCTGGCCGACTTCAACGGTGACGGCAAAGTGGACATCGTCTATGGCAACTGGAACGGCCCGCACCGCCTCTATCTGCAGATGAGCGCCCACGGGAAGGTCCGCTTTCGGGTAAGAAGGGGCCTCTCCCTCCCCCACCTCACCCCCGCCCCCCTGCACTGCAGTGGCCCCGGCAGGTCACAGGAGCTGCCGCCCTGGCCTGTGCCTCCCACCAGGCTGAGAAGGGGCTTGGAGGGGGTGGGGTCACAGTGAAGGTAACAGCTGGGGAACGATGGGCTCCAGCCCAGGCTCGGTGAAGACACCAGTGCCCAAGAAGGAGCCAGGTCGGCAGGGGAGGAAGCGCAGCCTCTCAAGGTGGGCTGGGGCCCCTGTGAGGTGGGCTTCGTTCTCTGGATCGAGGCCACTTTTCCTGGTGGCTCCTGGAAAACCTGATCTGCGGCCAGCCTGAGCTTTTCAAATTGAGCTTCAGACCAAGGGCAAAATGGTGGGAGAGAACGGAAGGTTGAGGCCACAGAATTCTCAACAGCCACCTGTAGGGACAAACAGCGAATGGTGGACAAGGTGGCCTCAGACCCTCTCTGTGCCTCCTCCCTGAACTGTCAATAGACTGAGGCCGAGAATTCGAGAGAACTGTTGGTGACAGTCATGGAGGGGCCACCAGCATGATGGGCTTGGGCTTGGGGCTTCCTCGGGGAGGGCGGCAGAAGGCATGGGATCGCTGAAGCTGATTTCAGGGATCGTTCTGGAGGTGCCTAGGTCTTGCAAAAAAACCGAGTGAGTGAGAACGTTCCTGGAGACGTCCCTGGGACCATGAAACCTCAGGGTTTGCCTTATGTGTGTGTGACAATGGAGAAGCCACCTCGCAAGGCCCCCCCATCATAGGCCGCCACCCTGGGGTGCTGGGCCCAGTGCTCCCTCCCGGCTGAGGCCTGAGCCCCGGCTCTCGGGGGTTGGGAGGGCACGTCCTGAGCTCAGCACAGTTGATCCTTCTGGGACCTTGGTGAAGACCAAGGTGGGTGATTTCCATCCTCACTCAGCTTCCGTTCTCAACAGGAACAGTTTTGCTGCCCTGACCCAGGATATTTGACAATGTCTGGGGACCTTTGGGGTTGTCACAACTAGGGAAGGGGGTGCTGCTGAACATCCTACGGTGCACAGGACAGCCCCCCATGACAGAGAATTACCCACCCCAATGTGGACGGGCCGAGGGTGAAGACCAGGTTGACCATTCTGTTGGCTCCTCCCAGCTCACGGGAGCAATGGCAATGATGACAGCAAACGCCCCGTTTGTCAAGTGCCTTCCGTGTGCCAGGAACTGTGCTGGAGCCAAAGCACGTTATCTTGGAAGCCCAGGCTTCGGAGGGGGCGACCCAAGGGGGCTGTGGAGGCTTCCATTTTTACAGGATCACTAGAATAATGACATCTGAGAGAGCCTGAGGTCTCTTTGTTCCCTGGCTCTTAAGGCCCTGCTCGGCCCACCCCAACCAGCTGGCCAGGTTCTTAATCAACCTCGTTACCGCGCTGATGGGGACCACCTCCTTCCTGGCCTCCCCAGAACCGGCAGCTCACCGGCTGACCCAGCCGGCTCATTCTGCAGCCACCAGAGAGGGCCTGCAGCAGGAGGGGGCACCAGTGTGCCCTTCCCAGCCCTCTCCACACGGACCCTGGGGCTTGGACAGGCTCCTCGGTCTTTAAGGGATAAACCCACCTATAATGGGGATATTCTGCTCAGAAATAAAACGTCGCCCTGCACAGCTCTGCTTTTATTTCAAAGGCAGGCCCACACCTAGGGCCCTTTGCCAGGGCCACCTGGGGCCCTCCCAGCACTTTGGAGTCCCAGCTGGACTTACCCTGGGTCTGGGGTCTCCCCATGAGTCCTGGACAGGTGTAGCTGATACTGCAGCCTCCTCAAAGCAAATGTCACCAAAAAAAAAAAAAAAAAAAATCAAAAGCCTCCCGAGAAACATTAAGTAGTAGAGACAGCAAAAAGCAGAGCCACGGGCAGCCACATCCACCCTCCGTGAGGCTGAGGGCAGGACAAGGCAGGACAGGTTGCCGGAGATCTGTCTCTTGCCGGCTCTGTGCCAAGCATTTTACATGCACTCCTCACAACCCGGGCAAGTTACTGATGAGGATACTGTGATCCAGGGGGTTAGTAACTTGCCTGGATCACACGGCCGCTCAGTGCCGGAGCCCGGATTCAAGTGCACAGACTTCAGCGCCCACCCAGCTTCCGACGGTGGGAGGGACGCGTAGCAGAAAGCGCACAGCATCTGGAATCGGAAGCCCTGGCTTCGGCCCCACTCATTAGCTGTGACTTGGGTGACTCACCTTCCTCTCCAGGACTCAGTTACCTGCCCTGAAAATGGGCCTGCTAATGTCTGCGCTGCCGCGAGGGCCTGCTGAGAGGGCTTGGTGTGGTCCTGACTGGGGAACAGCTCAGCGCCTCGCTGGCGCCTACGGTGGCTGTTGTTCTCCCCTCCTTGTTCTCCTACAAGCAGCTTGGGGTTCTTGTGGTCCTAAGGCAGCCACCGCACGTCCCTTACGGGGAGGCGAGGGTCGGGCTGCCTCTTGACTTTGATGGCCCCACGCACAGCAGAGTCGGCCCCTTGCTCGTGCCCACTGTCCCATCCGCTGACCGCAGGCCTCTCTCCTGCAGGACATCGCCTCGCCCAAGTTCTCCATGCCCTCCCCTGTCCGCACAGTCATCGCCGCCGACTTCGACAATGACCAGGAGCTGGAGATCTTCTTCAACAACATCGCCTACCGCAGCTCCTCGGCCAACCGCCTCTTCCGGTAGATGCTCCAGCCTGGCTCATGGTCTTTCACCCTTAAGGGCTGGTGGGGAGGAGGGGTCGGGGAGGAGGGCTTAGGAATCAGGAGGGGAGGGTTTCAAGGGCCAGGGAGTCGGTGCTGAGGATGGAGAGACAGACAGGACAGGGGCTGAGCAAGAGGCTGCGGGAACAGAAGGAGAGTACTAGGCCACCGTGTTCCCAGTGTTGCAGGGACATGGCAGAGGGACAGGGCCCTAGTGTGCCCAGAGCCCATAAATGCACACCACCACAAAAGGGGGTTACAGGGCCAAATCTGTTTGGGTAAACCCAGGGTACGCCAAGACAAACAGGTTTATTTACTGCAGGACTTCTCAGAGCCTTTAACATAATTATGAATATTTCAACTTCCCAAACGATGCATGGAGTATTCCAAATAGATTTGACCATGGGACAATTCCTTCAGAGATTTTTCTCTTGGGACTGGTGGTCTGTAAACCATCCTTTGGGAAATGCCAGGTGACAAGTATCCCTGGTAGACGAGGAAAAGGAAGTCTCAGAAATGGAAGGAATCTGCAGGCATCTGAGCAGCGTGTCTAGGGAGGAATTTTCTGAAGCAACATTTGTCTAAGGGCGTCCAGAGACCCTTGACATCAGAATTTCCTAGAGTGCTTAAGCACAGAATCCCAGAGCCCATGCCAGGCCTCGGGATTAGAATCTCAGGGGGTGAGGCCCAGGAAGCCCGTGGGCAGTAGGCGCCAGGCGATTCTTATCACTCTCAAGTTTTGCGAACCACTGTTGAGGAACAAACCTCAGAACGCGTGTGGCCTGAGATGTCCCTGTTCCTGGCCTAAAGCGTTCTAACGGGGCTCAGGACCAGGAGGGGAGAGGAGGGTGGGCCAGATCACCTGCTCAGCCCCGAAAGGCTCCTGCCCTGTCTCTCAGGAGGGCCCAGCTATTAATAAAAGGCATGACCTGTGACTAAGCGTGCTTTAAAATGTAATTATTAACAAAGCATCAATCCTGGTTGGAGGTAATCACCCCCCGAAGGCACCAGATTTACTAATTAGGTGCCTTGCAGAAAGCTTATTCACAACTTCCAGATTAATTGCAGAAGATCAATTGCTAGTTAACAGAGACACTGCTTTCCTTCCCTGCCTAATAAAGTGTCACTTGCCAGAGCCCCTGAGCACTGAGGACTCTAGTGCTTCTGTCTCTGTGGCCCGAGAACCCAGGCATCTCCCCTGTCTGCCTGCCTGTCCAGCCTACCTCAGACCCCCAGCCTCCCCTCCAGCCTCCCAGGGTGGGCTAGGAGGGAAGACAGGGTGGGCTGGCCTGAGTGGACAGAGTGAGTCACCACGTGGCCGCCCAGTGGGTGGGTGTGTTTGCCTCCGTGCAGCAGCAGTGGAAGCCACTGCCCAGGTGCGTGGCTGTGCCTCAAGTCCCCGTGGCAGATGGCTGGGTCCTGAGCACACAGCAGAGCTTGTGAGGGGCTACAGCTGGGACTGCCACTCAGCTGGAAGCTCTGGAAGTTTAACCCCTGCCTGTCCCATACTGCATGGGTTTTTCACCTGTCGCTGAATGGAACATTGTGGGCTCCTTGGCCCTGGTGCTCTCCTGGGGCATGTCAGGCGCTAGGGACCCAAAGCTTCGGGGTGCTTGAGTCTGCGAGTCCTTTAATGATACGTAGTAGGACAACCGGGGAATTCACCCAGACGGTGAATGAGAGTGAAAGGGAGCCATCTTAATAATCACCACGGGACTCTCCTAGGCCAACTGGGGTGTGGCTGGTCACCCCACTGACACGTCTAGACACACCTCGGATCTGTCCTCCACCCAGCATCCTCGGGATTCCTGCGCCCCTCCAGCTGGTCTCCTTGTCCCTGGTCCTGCAGAGTGAGCTGTTGCAAACGCACGTCTGGCCACACCCCTCTTCCACTGAACACCCTCTAGAGGCTCCGCATTGCCCTGGGATCCCTCCACGTCCCTGTTTACGTCTAAGTCCCAGACACAGTGAGCTTTCAGTTCTGGGCTGTGCCAGGCCCGGCCCCTCTTCATCGGAGTGACACAAGACCACTCACCGTCCTGGTCTTGGCTTAGCTGGCCCTTCCTCCGGAAGCCCTCCCTGATTGCCCAGCCCTGCACTCACTGCCCACATCCCCGCCCTCCCTGGGCCTCCAGCACCCTGCAGGGGGATTCCTGTGCACGTGGACTCTGAGCTCCGTCCTTCCTGGTGCCCCCAGCCTCCCGGCCCCCCACACTGGGCCTGGCACACAATAGCTGCTGCCTAAGAACGTGTTCAGTGAACACAGGAATGCAGGGAATTGCTGGATGTTGTCCTTAAGACTCTCTAACTGCTTTGTCGCCTGAACCAAGAGGTGTCTCTGCCCAGCTGTGGCAGAGTCTGCAGCACACAAATGGTCGAAGGGACTGTGGCTGTCAGCAGGCTGAGGCATCACACCCACGCACGCCTGCCCTCAAGTCCACCTCACAGGGCTTCTGTGCGTTCTGCCAACTCTCTCCGCCATCCAGCCGCCGAAGGCTCCAGCTCAGGGGACGCCGACCCCCTCCCGAAAGCACTGGCCACATCACAGCCTGGGTGTTTCTCTGTGATCTGGGCAGACAGCAGCAACGTGCAACCTGCAACGCGGTAGGGAGGGTGATGCCAGTCCCTCCCCGCCTCCCGCCTCCCCTCCTTGCCCCACACATCCAGAGCACCCCGGGCTGTGAGAACATAACGAGTGAGGAAAACCGGAGCCGAAAGCCCACCACCGTCACCAGGGTTAAGCTTGGCGTGGAAAAGGAGCGGGACTTGTATAGCAGCCTTTCTGAAGCAGACATTCTCAAGATCCAGAGTTCAAAATAGACAGAACCCCTGTGACCCAGGGGACCTCTTGCCTCTGCTGTGCCCCTGGAATTCAGCCACCTGTCCCACAGACACATGCCTGGAGCTTTCTGAGAGCCGGATGCTGTGTTGGATGCTGTGAGCGACGCAGAGATGACGGAGGCTGGGGCCCAGCCTGCACAGAGCGCCCTCTGACCAGGGGGATGAGACACATTCTTACAGAGCTTTTAAGCAGGGCAGCAAGTGACAAAGGACAACCAGGGAGGGTGTGGAGGTGTGGAGGAGCAGCATGTGGGTGGGGTTTGAGTCCTGGGCGGCATCCAGAACTGGGAAGCCCAGGGGCCACGTGAGGGAAAGCAAAGGTCGGTTGAAGGTAGTCGTGTCCCTGCCCCTTCTCCATCCATCAGCTGCCCTCCCCGGGCTGTCTATAATTCATCCATCAGAGAAAGGAAAATCAATATTTACCAACGTAAATTAAAACCCGAACAGCCAGGGTGCAGGCAGGGCCTGTGAGCAGAGAGTGGCTCCGTGGGCATCCAGGTGGCAGCCCATGCACACGGGGACCTGGGGACACTCGGGGAACGGAATGGAGCAAGTGGGCCTTCAGGCCCAGGGGGCCAGCTGGGACCCACCAGAACCGTCCTGTCTGCTCTCCTGCAGCGTCGTCCGTAGGGAGCACGGAGACCCCCTCATCGAGGAGCTCAATCCTGGTGACGCCTTGGAGCCTGAGGGCCGGGGCACAGGTGAGGGGTACCTGGGGCTCCAGCCCACACTCCCCCCCCCACTCAGTGCCGCCCATACCCTGGGGTGAGGGCGGGAGGAATGGGGGTGGGGGTCGGGGCAGCCAATCCCTGAGGGCTGAGCTTCAAGGGCAGGGGTGAGAGTGGAGGTCGGGGAGCCCCAGGGACTGCAGGCAGGGAGCAGAGGAGGGGACGGTCCATTGCCCCAACCCCAGGCTGATGGGGTGGGGGCGGGGCCATGGGAATCTGGGGGTCTGTGGGCAGGAGCTTTCTCTGGCCAAGCCTTGCTGGTGGGGATGAAGAGGAGAGGAGTGAGCCCCCCTGCTCTCAGGCAGGGGACCCCGCCATCTGAGCCCTCCCCTTGGCACTCATCGTGGTGTCAGACAGAGAGCACTGGGCCAGTAGTCCCAAGAGCTGGCTGTGCCGTTGCCCTGCTCTGCCATCTTGGAAAAGCTCCTTTATCTGCTGGGTCTTGTTCTGCACATACATAAAATGGGGGAAATTATACCTGCCGTCCTCACCTCTCTGGTCATAATGAGGACCAAAAGGGGAACATGTATAGGCAAACATTAGATAAATTCACAAAAAGCTGTGCAAAAATAACAGGGATGCATTATTCAAACCATAATAGACCAGAAAGAAGTCTGTAAGGCCCGAGTAATTTATACCCACCCTCTCCATGGCGGGTCTGGGGGAAGGAAGGGAATTTGTGTTCGTGAGTCCCTATCTCGAGCCAGCCCTTGGGCAGGAGAGGAGAGAGGCTGGAAGCCCCGGTCCCCCTGCCCCAGCGCTGTGCTGTTCTCTGCCTCCCACGCCCGCCTGCGGACACTGGCCTGGTTGGGAGCCCCTCTCCCCTGGGGTCTCCTGACCAATGGCCAGAAGGGAATCTGCATTGCCTGTAGGGGGCGTGGTGACCGACTTCGATGGAGACGGCATGCTAGACCTCATCGTGTCCCACGGAGAGTCCATGGCTCAGCCACTGTCCGTCTTCCGCGGCAATCAGGTGTGCAGGGACCTCTGGACCCACAACCCCCAGCCCGGGTGCTATCCTGGGGGCGAGGGCAAGGTGCCGGGTGCTGGCTTGGCCTGCGTGGCGGGATACATAATCCCTAGGCCGGAAGGAAGCGTATGAATTCCTGGCAGGGCAGTAAACCTCAAGAAGGGCCACCTCCCGGGACAAGCACTCAGCCCCTTGGCCATCTGCTGTCACTTCCCTGCCAAAAACTCGCTTCCCTGGTCTCTTGGCTTTCCCTCCCGTTTTCCCAGGGCCTCTCCTTCCTTCAGCCAATCTGTCTTCCCCCTTTCACCTTCCTAGCCCTCTTCCTCTTCCTCTTTCTCCTCCGTCCTCCTGCCCGCCTGTCCTCCCGTCCTCCCTGCTCTTCCCCCGCCACGCTGATGCCCCCGCGCCTCCTGTCTCCCTCCCTGCAGGGCTTCAGCAACAACTGGCTGCGAGTGGTGCCTCGGACCCGGTTTGGGGCCTTCGCCAGAGGGGCCAAGGTCGTGCTCTACACCAGGAAGAGCGGGGCCCACCTGAGGATCATCGACGGGGGCTCGGGCTACCTGTGCGAGATGGAGCCTGTGGCGCACTTTGGCCTGGGTGAGTTGGGTCCCAAAACGAGAAACAGCTTGGATGTCCTTCAGTAGGTTAATGGTTCAGCAAACGGGTACATGTGGACCCTGGAATATTACTCAGCAGTGATAGGAATAAACTACTGATACTCGCAACATCATAGGTCTCCAGGGCTCATCTCCAAAGGTCACAGGTTGCATGATTCTGTTTACAAAACATTCTTGAAGTGACAAAATCGTAGAGGTGGAAAACAGATTGCTGGTTGCCAGGGGTTAGAGAGGATGGGAAGGAGAGGGACGGTTGCGACTTTAAAGGGACAGCCGGAGGGGATCTTTGTGGTGATGGAACAGTTCTGTGTCTTGCTGTGGTGGTTACACGAACCTACACATGTGATGTGGCACTCTACACACAGTGACACACAGGGTCAGATCCCTGGTTTTGATGTCAGACCGTAGTTATGTGAGCTGTGGCCATTGGGGGGAACCAGGTGAAAGGTACACATCTTTACAACGTCCTGTGATTATGTAATTATTCCAAAATAAAATATTTTTAAAGAAATGCATGGTAGAGGATGGGATTAGGGAAAAACGTCTGAAAAGTCTTCTGGCAGGAGGGGGGATTATAATAATGGATAAAACATGGAGAAACACCAGAGGCGCCAGGAGGGTCTTTACTAAAATGCAGTGATTAAGAAGGCATTTGAGTCAAATATTGCTGGGTTCAAAGTCAGACAACTTCTCCGTGTGTTAGCATTGCAAGAGGTGCTATAATTTTACTATAAAAAGAGAAGGCAATATGGTCTCAAATTAATAAATAGATACGTTAATATTATATACACATCGCATGTGCAGAAAAAACTGAAAAAGCAATGCAAAAAGTGAGAACAACCATTCTATCTGAGTGTCTGGACTAATATAGCAGCTCTCGCTCTTCCAGACACAGTGACACAGTGCCACGCGCCTTGCTCTTAGTACTTCATTTAATCCTCATGACTAACTTGTGAGATGGACACTATTATCCTCGTCTTATAAACTGGAAAACCGAGGGTCAGAACTATTAAGAAACCTGCTGCCCAAAGTCACTTAAATGACAGAGCTGGGATTCAAACCCAGGCCTCCTAGAGTATGTGATTTTTTATTTTCTTCCACGTGTTTTGGTGTGCGTGTGTGTGCTCCAGTTTTTACAGGGAACACATAATATTTATGTGTAGTCTGAAAAAGAAGCAATAAATATTTAGAGGACCCAGGGCCTGGTTATATGATTGTGTTCTCGGGCTATTTCACCCTGATGGGTCAGCCTGGGGTTGGAGCATCTATCACTCCCAAGTCAGCTGTTGGCTCTGCTGGCTTTAAAGGCACAAGATGACTTTTAAATACATAGTCCTCGCCTGCAGAGTGGCAGTGGCCGGCATTCCTCAAGTTGTGGCTTATGCAGAGCACTGAGCCCAGTGCCTGGCACACACTGCCCACATGATGGATCATGACCGCATCCAGAAAACTCAGGCTGAGGTCAAGTAACTTGCCCCAGATCACTCCAGAAAACAGGCAGAGCTGGATTGGGACCCCACCTCCTTGGACACCGTGGCCTGAGTTGTGACCACTGCCATCACCACGTACTGTCGCTGCTGTGTGCAGCCAGGCAGGGCCCTTCGAGATGCTTCTTTCTTACTGGACGTCCACATCCCCTCAGTTGCCAGGTGACCCCAGTGATGCCATCCAAGCACCAAGGTGATGGCGCAGTAGCATGGGTGGAACGTCTATGCAGGTGTCTGGCTGGCCATCCACCCCACCCCATTGAACAGAAAAGGAAGTTGAGGTGCACGTAGCAAACCCATGGTGAGGCCAGGACTGGGGCTGAGGTTCTCCTTCCCCACGTCCCATCGACAGCCTCTGCTGTTTTAAGATGTGTTTTGTGGGCCTCACTGGGTCCCTTCTCTGGCCAGAGTCTGCCCCTGCAGAGGACAGACCTGCTTCCTCAATTGGGCGGCATTGGCTGGGCCGTCGGTGGGATCAAGGGTGGGACGACCCCTTCTGGGCTGTCTGCCCCCCACTCTCAGGGCTACAGGCACTGCCCCTGGTCGGGAGCCCTCCCGAGTGCCAGTCTGGCTACCTTGCCAGGCCACGGGATTTGTTCTTGGTCTGAACTCTGGCTCTCCCTGCAGGCCCCACGCACCCACCTCCACTTCCTCGCCGGCAGCAGGCAGAGGCGTCTCACTAGCAAACCAGACCACAGAAACACCCCCAATCCGCTTGCCTCCCCAGCCCACTAGGGATCACGGCTCAGGCAGCTGGGCACAGACATGGCCGCCCCCAGCCCCACCCCCACAGCCACCTTCCTCTCAGCTAATTGTTTGCAAGTGACTCAGAGCTGCTTCCCACCGGCTGGTGCTCATTTCAGGAAGGAAAATTCAGTGGCCCACATAAAAATTGCTTTATTAAAGTGCAAAAATATTCTACCAACTGTATTCCCACCATCTGTTTTGCTTGTAATTCTTCTGAAAAGCGCAATTCTCTGTGCCTGTTTGGCCTTTGTCCTTCAAAGGCTGCCAGAGGTGACTCGCCGCAGCTCCTGACCTCACGTCTCTGCTGGTTCATGGGGTGTCCCCTGTGCCCCTGCCCCGCGGCCCGGCTGGGAGGCTGCTGCTGCGCGGTGTCTGGGAGCCGGGCCCCTCGGTCGGTCCTGCGGCCTCGTGAAGACTTAAGATGTCTCACAGGCAGCCTGGGGCAGAGGGGTCAGCTGAGGACAGGAGACTGGGTTCCAGTCCTAGCCCAGACACCTGCAAGTCACTCCACGTTGTCCAGCCTCAATGTCCCCATCTGGAGAATGGGGATAAAACATTCGCCTGGTAGGTTTGGAGCACAGGCTCCAAAGTCCCTCCCCAGTCTCGTCTCCCACCCACCCCACCTAACACACATTCTCACACTCCGCTTCCCCCACTTTGAACTTCTCCCTGACCTTCCAGCACACCACGCCCGTTCACACCTCTGTACCTTTGCCCATGCTGTGTCTTCTGGCTGGAGTACTCCTTCCTTCCTTCCCTTCTCTGCCTCACAGACTCCTATTTGTCCTGCAGTACCCAAATGAAATGACCCGCCTCTCTCACCGACCGAGTGGTACCAGTGCTGCTGCTGCCCTTTCCCAGGCACTTGTGTTCTTTGCTCCCACGGGGATCAGCGCCTCCAGAATGGGGCCTGGGCCTGTCCCATTCACTACGGAATCCCACATCCCTGCGCAGTGCTTGGCACCAGGGGTGGGGGTGGGGTGGGCTCTGGGATCAGGCAGAACTTAGCTGGGTAACTTCGGGAAATTCACTTCACCGCTCCAAGTCTCAGCTGTCTCATCGCCAACATGGGAATCATAAAGCTAGTTCCTTCCCCGTGGAGATGTGAGGATTCGATGGGTCAACACCGTAAAGCACTTGGTTCAGCGTGGGGCACCTTGTAAGTGTTCGCTGTCATTACCAACAAGTGGAAGCCCCCCGGGAACGGCAGGAGACCCAATGTCTAAGAGCCCACGCGACGGGGATGCTCAGGGTCGTGAATCATCCGCGCTCCTATTCCGTGAAGAAGGGCTGCGCTTCCCGGGAGCGTTAGGGCTCTCAGCCGGCACCCATCTTACAGATGAAGAAACTGAGGCCTAGAGAGGATGCCCAGGGCAGCCCCGTCCTCAGCAGCAGAGGAGGGAGACCATCTCGTAGCCCCAGCCGCGGGCCTGGAGGACGAGAGGCAGCAGGACTCAGAACTGGGTGCAGCAAATGCCAGATGTAAATTTGCGATTGTCTATGAATATTCGGCGACTCCTTTGAGTTATTTGTGGCACTTCAGTCAGGCTGGAAAATGTATTCGTGTCGCTGTTCTGTTGTCTTAGGTGAGAAACATTTGCTTTTCTTTTTCTCTTTTTTTTTTTTAACAGAAAATGTTTACTTTTTACATGTGCCACTTAGCTGGGGCACTTATACACCCTAAAAATGCCAAATCTCTTGCACTTCAAGATTCTACTTAAAACTAGGAAAAAAATCTGTTGTCGGCACCCTGTTTCTACCCCGTTCCGCAGGAGGGCTGGCTGTGGATGGAGGTAGCGGAGGCCTAGGCACTGCTGGGAAACAATTTCTGCTTCGTAAAGCAAAACCCAGAGCCAGTAACGAGAGGGTCTCTGTGGGAGGAGAGACGGGCCTGTGAGTACAGTCTCTGCCCTCCAAGCCTGGCCCCTACTGCGGCCCCGTGTGCCCACGGGGGCAGTGACTGCTGTCGCTGCCACTCTTCCAGAGTGTGGCAGCTGGTCCCTGCCCTCATTAACTCACAGCACGGCAGCAGCAAGGCTGGAACATTCCAACAAGACTTCTCTCCAGGGGGCAAGAGCAAAAGGGAGCCAAACACAGGGAGGATCAGGAAGCTGGGTGGTGTGGCCCCCAAGGTGTCACTTCCTCTGGAAGCCCCCATGGATGTCCTGTCCTCCACAATGCCATCTGAGCCGCCCAAGCCCCGCAGCACCCAGGCATCTACACACAGATTCTCCTCAAGGTCTGCATGTGGCTTCCAACCCCCTTTTCTAAAATATGGGAGCCCCTTTTATACATCAAAATATTTTGTAGACCATCCTCTGCCCCTATAGTAATCCCTGTAAAATCCACTGGTGGATAGGAATGGCCAAAGGCTAGTATACATTCAACAGCACTTTTAAGCTTAATTTGTTTTCTAACACTATCTACACACGTTAGGAAAAGTAGCAGTGCATACACGTGGGGGATGTATTGTTTATGCAGCCCGAGAATGATGCTTGGGGGAATGGATGGATTTGAGGAGCCCCTGCAGGACCCTGTGCCCCCACAGCTGGTCACCCTGGTGGCTGACACAGAGACGCTGCCCACCTTCCTGCCAGTGAGGCCCAGCCCCCAATCCATCACCATTAGCCTGACCTGGCCACAGTGCCTGTTTCTTACACAGGGAGCCGGGACAGGCTCTGACAGCGCCTAAACGCCCGACAAATCTTTCCAAACTGCTTCCTGCCCATGCTATAACGTCGCTTTAGGGGTGTGTGTGAACGGGCTCACCGTAAATATTCTCTGAGCTTCACGTTATCTTTTGTAAACATCCCAGCTTTGCAGAACGCTCTTTCTCCTGTGCCCCCCACCCGCCAGCTCTTCATCACATCTTTTCTAAGTTGTTTTTCTAATTTTTTTTTTTTTTTTAGAGAAACGGGTCTCACTATGTTGCCCAGGCTGGCCTCACACTCCTGGGCTCAAGAGATCCTCCTGCCTCAGGCCCACAAGTGGCTGGGACTACAGGTGCACACCAGCACACCTGGCTCTTTATTTAGGGCTCAGCTCAAATGCCTCCTCCCCAAAAGGCTGTCCTGACCACCCTGACTAGTAAAGGACCCGGCCAACCCCAGGCTCCTCTTGACCTATTGCCCTATTTTTGGTTTCTTCACAAAGCTTGTCAATATCTGGCATTACTTGCCTGTTGGTCTGTTTGGCTATCTTCCCATTAGAGTGGAAGCTCTGTGAGAACAGGGACATCCCCAGTGACAAAAGACAGCCCAGCCCCTAGCAGAGCTCAGTAACTATAAATGTCGGAGGCATGCCCAGCGTGACAAAGTGAGCAGCTGCCGAGCTGGGATGTTTCCAGGCCTCCCAGCAGCCCACCGCCTGCCACGTTCTTTCCAACGTGCCAGGTTAGTGGGAGAGCCAAGATTTGAACCCCGGACGCCCAAGTCAACCTGCTTACCACCAGCCCTTACCTGCTCCCCACATGCAACCTCATGCCGCTTGGCCAGTCTGCTAGAATGTAAGTTTTAGAGCTGCACTATCCAATATGGTAGCCACTAGCCATGTGTGGCTATTTAAATGTAAATTAATTAGAATTAAATAAAACTTAAAATTCAGTTCATCAGTCCTGCTGGTCTGAGTGCTCAACAGCCACATACGGTAGTGGCTACCGTATTGGACGGCACAGATTCAGAACATTTCTGTCCTTGCAGAGAGTTCTATTGGACAGCATTGCTCTGGAGAGGAGGGACCTCAAATCTGTCTCGTTCAGCATTTCCCTAGCACTTAGAACAGTGTTCAATTAATATTTTTATTAAATGGATGAATACATTAAAGTTGATACTGTGGCTGAGAGCCTCCCGCTCTCCTCTGCTGCTTACTCTCTCTGCTTCTGTCCCACAGGGAAGGACGAAGCCAGCAGTGTGGAGGTGACGTGGCCAGATGGCAAGATGGTGAGCCGGAATGTGGCCAGTGGGGAGATGAACTCGGTGCTGGAGATCCCCTACCCCCGGGATGAGGACGGACTCCAGGATGCAGCCCCACTGGAGGTGGGCACGGGCGTCTGGGCCTGGCAGCCAGAAAAGCAGGCTCCACTCTCAACCGCACAAGCTGAAGCTGGGTTCCCAGGCAGACTTAGCCTCTAGAATGGTGGAAATCTTGGCAAAGGGAAGCCTTCATAACGATTCCTACATTTGTAGTTTGCATGACATTATCACACCCACATCTCTTGTGCTTCTCACAGAAACCCAGCATATCGGCAGGGCAAGTATATTTGCACCCATTTTACAGAGGAGGAAAACAGAGGCCAAGAGAGGGAACCCACCAAGGCCAGCCGAGGCTGCATAGCCAGTTGCGAGCAGAGCTAGGAATTGACCCCAGGTCTCCCACTCTCCTCCTAGTTCTTTCCAAGTCTCTGATGACGCTTTCTGTTGCCCTGAGGGTGGGGCGCGGACCCAGTAGCAGGGCCTCTGGGGGCTCTGAGAGGAGCAGCTCTGGGCCCACATCCAGAGCGTCCTTCCAACTCTGATGTGTTCACTCGGTTACAAGTAGCAGGAACCCACTCAAAGTCACACAAATGACAGGGGCTTATAAGGAGGGCCTAGGGTAGCTCGAGAATCCAAGGGGAAGCTAAGGATGAGTAGGAATGGCGGCAGCTTGATGGCCTCGGCCCCAGGAGCACAAGGACCTTTGTCATTAGTGCACTGGCTTTGGGGGGGCTACCCTTCCCCAGCAGCCCCCACCTGCCCCCCATTCGTCAGTACAGATGGCTGACATTGCCCATCTCGTGTGAGTGTTGTTTCGAATCCCCCCACCCCACCACCGGGCTGCTGTCTCTGGGACCTCCGCAGAGACAGAGTGGAGCCCCCCAGCCGGCGCGGCCAGCTCCCAGCTCTCTGTCTCTGTGTCAGTTAGTTCAGACTCTTGCCACAAAGCCTCTGCTTCATGTCTCCCGCCGGGTGTCCGCCCCTCCTCCACCAGCCCGGCTGGGGGAGATGGGACACAAACATGGCTTGCAGGTGCCCACCCCTGTGAGGGGGAGGGTCTCCCAGAGGAGAGGGGGTGGGCAGTGAGCAGACCCCTCAAAAAGCACCTCCCAGCCCTCCTTACACTTTGCCCTGACAAACCCAGTCTCTGTGTCTAGGTGACACTAAGGAGGGACAGGCTCTCTTAGGTGTCCCAGCTAGGGCGTGTGGATCCCATGAACAGGGAAATGAGCAGGAGTTTGAACTGTATCCGTTTGTGGCCTTCCTCCCAGTTTCCTAGTCCCAGGGGTCTTGCAGGGGAGTGGTCAGGCCAGAGCTAAGAGCACCCCTCATTCTGGTGTTAAGATGACAGCGCTCTGTGGCTGTAACTAGGAGGGAACCAGAGATGACACCTTCTCGACTCACTAGTGTCTCTGTTTCTGCCCACCTTGCAGTGCGGCCAAGGATTCTCCCAGCAGGAAAGTGGCCATTGCATGGGTGAGTTGCCCGCAGGCACCAGGGGTTAGGGCAGAGGCCAGATTGCCCTGGGTAACGTCAGCCTGACCCTAGGCAAGGTCCAGGGTGCAGCCCAGGGGCAGAAAGGCAGAGAGGGCAGGGTGTTGTTGGTCTCTGGGGCTCCAGATGCCAAGACAACCAAGACTCACCAAGGAGAGAGTGACGTCAGTGACCACAGGCTGAATCACTGCAGTTCTGGGAACTGGCCGGGGCTTCCCTGCCAGGGAGAGCATGCGTGGGGAGGAGACACACTGCCACCTAGACACTGGGGACTGTGGTGGCTGGGGTGGCCGTGCTTCACCCTGGTGCAGGGCAGCAAGCAAGGGGGCTGGCAGGCGAGGGTGGGCATTTCCAGGGCATTGGGCAGAACCGGGTGCGGAGCGTGGTCACAGTGCAGAAGGGAGAACGCAGCCTGGCATGGTACTGGGGACAGGCAGGCAACTGCAGCTCTCTCAAGACGGCAGCTCCGGGAGGGTCCAGGGGCCTGCCTGGAATGGGAAGGGGCAGCCTAGAGGCTCCGTGTCCAGAAGACCTTCAACCCAACCCCTTCCGTCCCAGTGGCCAGTGAGGAGGGGTCAGGCCAGGGATTCCTCCTTCCTTAGACCCTGGGCAGCATGCTTCTGAAGTCCACCCTGCAGCCGCTCATTAGCCCGGCTGATGACTTGGCTGCTGAGAGACGAGAACAAACAAGACACACACAACCCCAACCCTCAGGGAGCTGACCACCACGGAGAGACACACGAGGAAACAGCTGATGGCCACAGTGTGATCAGGGCCGTGATGCGGGAGGGCAGGGCCTTGGGAGCATGAAGCAGGGGCCCTAGACCAGCCTGGGGGCCCTAGAAGGTGCCCCAGGGCAAGGGAATTCTAAGCTGGGACCTGAGGGAGGACAAGGAACAAGACAGGCACAGAGAGGGGAGACAGCCTGCTGGTGGCAGGTGCTGCCTGGGCAGATGACCGCAGTTGAGGAAGTGGGGAGCGCAGTGCTAAGGGTGGCTTGAAGAGGAAATGACTCCTCTCCATGCTCCATGTCCCCACGTGGGCCCCACTCCAAACAGTGAAGACTCAGATGAGTTCCAGAGTCTTCTCTGCCCGCTGGAAGGACCCCCTGAGATCCCCGGCCCAGTCCGTCTGCCTCTTCATCGTCCAACAGGCGTTTCTGTGCCTCCCGCACACCAGGCAGCGTGCTGGGGGCTGGGGTGCCAGCCGAGCGCCGCCTGGAGGGGCCTTCACACTAGTGGGGGCAGACAAACCCCAGCCACGTGACCACACAGAGGGAGGAGGCAGTGTAAGAGCCGAGTAGGCAGCATGCTCTCCAGATACCGTCGGACCAGGGGTCGAGGAGGCCTTCTGGGAAGTGGGTCTGTGAGCCGACACCTGCAGGATGCGAAGGACCCAGCCCAGAAGGAGCTGAAGGAAGAGCGAGGAGCAGGAGGCAGGCCTAGGGCTCGGGTGCCGAGGGGCAGGAAGGGGCCGGTGTGCGGTTGTGGCTGGAGGTAGGAAGCTTGGAATCACCGTGTGTGAAGAGATCACCTAGAGAAGCTGTGGTGGATAGAGGAGAGGTCCCAGGACCAAGCCCAAGCACCCCCCCCCCAACGTGTAGAGGCCAAGTACAGGAGGAGCCAGCCAAGGAACTGAAGGAAACCAAGGCCTAGAAGGGAGGACATGCCCAAAGCCACACAGGGGGTGGGCAGGCAGAGCCTGAGCTAGGACCGCCCGCCCCACACCTGCATGGTGAGTGGCTGCCCTGACCTTTCAGACACCAACGAATGCATCCAGTTCCCATTCGTGTGCCCTCGAGACAAGCCCGTGTGTGTCAACACCTACGGAAGCTACAAGTGCAGGACCAACAAGAAGTGCAGTCGGGGCTACGAGCCCAACGAGGACGGCACGGCCTGCGTAGGTGAGTGGGGCCCCAGCGCAGACCGGCAGCAGAGGGACGCGCCTTCCACTGGGGAGCTCCGGGGGGGGCCCCAGAGCAAGGCCCCGGCCCCTGCCTTCTCCTGGCTGGACAGAGTCTCCTTAGACCCACACTGGGCCTCCAGGGAAGACCATGACAGAGGTTTGGAGAAGCCCCATCACTGCCGCCATCACCTGAAGGACCCCAGGGTGCTATGTCCCGGCCTGAGGCTATCGCTCTTCTTTCATTTCCTAAAACGAGTGTTCCTACCTTGCAGTCAGCCCGTATTTTGGTAGCTGGGATAGAAACTAGTGCCTGCTAAGCATCTTTGGCTGAATTTCTGAACTGGTAATTGTCTTCTTCCTCCCAAACTCCCTCCTCCACCCCGACCCCATCCCCACCCCCTTTCTCTCTTTCCCATTTTCTGTCTCCCTGCCCCATCCTTTTTGCAGCTCAAGTGGCCTTTTTAGGTGGGTCTTCTGCCGCCTTTAGAATCTCTGAGCCTCTCTCTCAGGCCTCATATCTTTCACTAGGCCTTGGACTTTGCCTTCAGTTATATGCACTTTAAATCCTATCAATAAAGGAAAAAACAAAACAAACTAACAACCTTTGTGGAAAACTAAATCTCTCTCCTGCTGCCTGTCTCTCTCTCCACGCCCGGTAGAATCTGCCGCCTGCTCCCTCTGAATGGACGGCAGGGTGGCCATCTTTGAAAAGGGAAGTTTGGGAGATACTGGTGCAACCTTAATTGTTTGCGAAGCCTTTCTTTGCATGTTTTCTGAGAAAACAGAAAAGGAAAGTCTCCCCAATGCCCCATGCAGCCTCCCTCACCCCTTCAGAAGAATCAAGATAGCACTGCATCCTCCAGTGTCCTGTGAGCTTCTTATTTTGCCCTTAACAAAGATGGCTCCCAAGTGATTGCTTGCCCAGTGGATTCGATAATGTATCATGTGCCTGCTGTTTCTGCTTTGTGCGCCCCGACTTCCTGTGCTAGAGAAAGCCTTATTGGGGTCAGAGGTGATGATGGGAGGGAAAAGGGTGATCCTGTGGGACTGTTGATAAAAATGTTAAAGTTTGAACTTGCTAAGTCTTCCAGCCTCTTTTCTGGAGAAATTATGCCAATAAACTCTCTGCTAGATATTAGCGCCTAGCTGGTGGAAAAAAGTATCTGGGGCAAGTAGATGCTGGTTGGAATGCAGCAGCCCTTCCATCTGGGGTGCTTGGAAAGCGAATCATGCTATGGGAAAAGTACCCCCTCCAGGCAGGAGCAGTGGTGTGGGTGTGTGCAGCAATGTTCACATTTGGGGGACCAGGGTTGGGACCAGGTGAGGGAGGTAAGACGAGTGAGGGGCAGGCATAGAGGGTGTACTCTGGGCCTTTTACCTGGAGGAAGTCACTTGTCCACTCTGGGACTCAGTTTCCCTAATCTAAATGACATGGGAGTTGGGCTGGTATATCCCTAAGGGCCCTGTCCTTTGCAAGACTCCTCAGTGTGTGGCTGGACATAGGCGTGGCTCATCTCAGGTTACCCTGATTTCTAGAAAGCACCTTGCAACTTGGCCTCTACAATATGCTTAGGAAAGTGAAAGCTCCTATAGCCAGAGCACACTTCGGGGATGATGTAAGGCCACAGAACGTGCGCACGACCAGCCTTGGTAGTAAAGGCTTGTTATAAAACACAGATCTATTCTTCATGGGGAAAAAAGTCACCCCAAGATACAATAAAATCACACTTAAGAATGCAGCAAGCGTTTTAAAAACATATTTAACAGAAAAACTACCATTTTCTGATATCAAAATAATACTTCCAATAAATCACAAAATATGAATTCCTTGTAGCTAGTGCTGTTTTTATACTCAGAACAGGAGCTTAAATGAAAAGTTTTAAAATGAAAACAGCTACAATTTCCCTGAAAAGCATATACCAACTTAAAAATCATTCCACTTCTAAAGAAAGCCCACTCCTGTGTATCGACGCAGAGTTAAAGATCTGAAAGGGGTCCAGAGGTGAGGCTCAGAGAGATGACGTGATCCAGGTCACTCTGCCCAAGGTCACAGAGCCAGCTGGTCCCCAGGCCGGGGCTGGAGCCCTTTACCAGCACACCCTCCTCGTCAGAGGGTTCACAGGCAGCTCTGCGGCTGTTCAGACTATTCCCCAGCCATTCTGGAAGTTGCTGCCTTTTTAAAAATGAGCAAGTGGATCTAAGATAGTGAGATGGTACAACCCCAAACCTGCAAGGAATGGTCCCACATGCAGTGGTAAATGACAAGATAGTAGTGCCCGTTGACTGGCCACACGTAACAGCATGAGAAGTAAGGGACAGGACAACTATCGAGACAGCCTGCCAAGGACTTCAGGAGGTTCATGGTGACAACAAACTTCAGAGGATGCCTTATCAGTGATAACCATGAATCCTTGCGCATCGAGTTTTCTCTAACAGGGTGTATCTGTGGATAGAGTATATTTTACCCTACTTGGTGGGTGGAGTCAGGTGAGTTCCAAAGAGGAGTTCCAAGTACCCCCAGCTGCTAAGAGCACAGCTACAGCATTTGGACTCCAGGGTAAGAAGGCTTCCAATTGACTCATTCATTCATTCATTCAACAAGTATTGGTTGAGCACCTACTATGAGCCAGGTGCTGAGCTAGGCTCTAGGCGTACAATGGTGAGTGAAGGAAACGTGGCTGCCGCCCCCATACTGCCTCCCCTCCAGCCAGATGGAGTTAGCCTCGTATGTGGGATGGGAGTGGCACACCAAGGGGATTCTCTGAAAGGTCTGGCTGGATACTTGGGTCGCTGTTCCAGAAAGCAGGGCTCTGCATTCATTCACTCATACATTCATTCAGCAAGCGTTTATTGAGAACTCCCTGTATGGCGGGCACTAGGTTTCTCCCAGGAGAAGGTCAGATCCCCTGCCACCAAGATGCTTGTGCTGGAAGAAACACGAGGGTAAAAGATACAGGGGACAGGTGGGTACTGGACCAACTCAACATTACCTGCCCCCAAAACCAGGGCCTCCCGATGGGGCCAGGAGTCCAGGCTTTTGGAGCAGATGCCTCAAATTCAGTGCAGGTACGGTCTGTGCTACACCAGCACAGATGTGTGGGCGCGAGGGCACCCCCACGCTAGCCAGGCTCAGCATGCCCACCCCCTTCTTTCTTCTAATTCCTTTTCCTCTGAGAGCCATGGGGGCTCGAACCCTTGTCTTCCCTTTCTAAGCTGGTACAAGTCTGTCTGTTCTCTGCCCCCTACCCCTGCTCAGGCTTCTGACATCTTTGTTGGCTTACGCTGGGCTTGAATTTGTAACAAAAATAGTAAATGCCTTCAGGAGCAGGCCAGTAATGAAATGGGCCCCGGAAGGGATCCCGCAAATGCAGGAGCCGGTGCCCAGCCCGACCCAGGCAGCCACAGCTCTGCCAGTGTCGCCAGACCTCCCTTTTTCAAGAAAAGCCCAATAATAATAATAACAACAACGACATTTTTATTTTGGCCAAGAATATTCCCCCTTCGCAGGCAGGTACCCCTTAAGATGACAACAATAGCTTACGTTTAGTGACCTCGGTGTGTCCGGGTCGGGTCCAAACTCTTTGCAAGAATCAGCTCAGTTAGTCCTCACAACAGTCCAAAGAGGAAAGTGCTATAATTATCCCAAGTTTGCAGATAAGCTAAGGGGTTCATCTGGGGTCACACACTGGGACAGACAAAGGCAGGACTAGACTGCAGCAGTCTGGCTCCCAGCCTGCCCTCACAACTACGCTCCTTCTTTCATTCGGGGTGGCTGGCTGGCTTATGCAAAACCAATCTCTCGTGCTGCCCAGAGTCCAGGGCTGGGTTTGGGAGGGAAAAATGGAGTCCCCAGAGGGCTAGTGATCTGAGACAGTCCTCCCCACGGTCACATTCAAACCTGCAAGAGGAGATGGCTGTGTTCGTAGGGAGAGTCCCCTCGCCAGGCAGAATGGCAAATCAGCCACGAGTTCTCTACACGCATCTACACGGTCACCAGCCCTGCTCTGGGAAGGTGCCATTCTGAGGGCCAGGAGTTTGATTATGTGTCACTCTGGCTGCTATGGCCCCCTCCTAGGGTCTGGGCATCACACCCAGACCAGTGCCACTGGACCTTGGCCCACGCAGAAACTCTAGTCCAGCCTCCAAGAGCCACATGGAGACGGGAGAATGAACGCTTCATTTTCTCAGAGAGCCAGCTGAATTTTTTCCAGCATATTCCATATTGATACCCCCACCCAGACTCCCAGCCCAGGAGGCAAGCCGAATCCCTCCCCTCCTCCACCTCCCCAGGCTCAGCCTTCTCTGTGGCCAGAACCCAGCCACAGGGCCAGGAACCCGCCAGGGACTGCTGTTGCGTCTCCTTAGCAACAGACACATCCTGGAAGGAGAAGGCAAGAGAGCAGGGGCTGCTTAACAGTACAGATAATGCCGGCTCCTCCTGCAGCGTCTCGTCCTCTTAAGGAGCTGCTGTAGAGCAGGGACGTGGTCAAAGGGGAGGCCAGCAGAGGGAAGGTGAGAGGCAAGAAGAGAAGAAAAACATCCTCAGGGAAAGGAGCTAACATTTACGAGGTGCCTGCCATATGCCAAGAACTTACATACGTGTCTCCATGAATCCTCACACCCATCCTACAAGATAAATGTTATGAATCTATTTTATTACCAAAGAAACTGAGGCTCAGAAACAATATGTTACGCAAGGTCACACGGCTAGCTGAAGTGGCAAAAGCTATAATTCAAACCCACCACTGCCTGGCTCCAGAGCCTGAGTTCTTAAGCCCTATGCTATGCAATGTCCCGGTAATTGACACCTGGGAAAGTCATTTAACCAGGTGTGCATGTGACATACATTGATTGGACACGCACTGTGTGCTCAAGTGCTGTTCTAGTGGCTTGGGTTGTACATGAACAGTACTGGCAAAGACTCCTGCCCTCGCAACACGTGGCAGCCAACATAAGCATCCCGAGCATGTGCATGCTAGATGGTGGTCAGTGCGGTGGGGCTGGGAGAAGAGCAGCAGCGAGGCAATGTGGGGCTGCCAAGAGGGAGGCAGGACACCATTCTAAATAGGGCGGGTCGGAGCAAAGACGTAGAGTGGGCAGGCTGTCCTTGAACCTCAGTTTTCTCATCTGTGAAATGGGATAATACATCACATGGCTATTGTATTAAACTCGACATGGTGCCTAGCACAGAGTAAGCGCCCAATAAATTAGAGATAGTATTACTATGAAGTAGCAAGTTCAGATGGAGCCCTGGACCTAATTCAATGCCAAAGCTCCTGTGCTTCCCAGCACACCCTGCTCCTGCCGGACACCTGGGAGCCGACGGTGAGCAGGAAACAGATGGCAAGACCACAAATGGCCACAAGAGGGCAGAGCCACTCTTCCTGGGGCCTGGGCTGTCTGTGCGCAGCTTGGTTCTCACCCGGTGCGGTTTCCAGAGAGAACCGTCACAAAGTACGGGAACCGAGCAGGTGGGCGTGGGACCGACCGGGCTCCACAGAGCAGAGGTCACCGGGAACTAGCGAACCCGGCTGGGGGTTCAGCCCTCACAATCACAGGACGCTAAAGCATGAAACCCAGAGGCACCCGCGAAATCATCTGGTCCTGCCACATCCTTTTTAGATGTGGAAACTGAGGCCCAAAAAGGAGCTGTGACGTTCCTGCCTCCTCCCTGCCCACTCTGCCCGCTGCTGCTCGGAAGAGCTCAGCCCCAGCCACTGCCAGCCCCCTTCTCTAGAAAGCTCCAAGTATTCCAGAAGCAGCAGTGTATGAGCAGTTTCAGGAATAAGGGCGCAGTGCCTGCTCCTCCCATTTGCTGACGAGGAAACTGAGTCAGGGTACATGCCCACCAAGTAACAAAAGAGCCACGTGGGCCGTTGGGACACAGCTGGGATTAGAGATCGAAGTGATTAGAGACCGGAGTGCAGGGAGGGGCCTGCCCAGCGGAGGACAGGGGTGGCAGGAGCAGGGAAGATAAGGGCCAGGCAGAGGGAGAACCTATGTCACCCCTTCCCAGAACCTCATGCCCCCTGCCTGCCAGAAGGAAAGCCGTCTGGGACCAGAATAACTCCTGTAAAGGTAGCTCCTTCTCCTCCAAGGTCAGCTGCAGAGCAGCCATGAAGAATCTTATCTTCCAGGAGCATTTAATGCATCCCCCCAAATCTAAGGGCTAACTTTCCTCCCTCCAGCCCAGACCTGGGTGCAGAGCTCCTGGGCAAAGAGAAGAGTACTCCCAAGTTCCCCAACTGCTCATGGGCACCACAGCAGAGGCACAAGTTTAGGCAAAAGGGAAGAAGGTGACCCAAATATACACTCTCTCTGCAGTTTGAGGTCCCCAGACTCAAGGTTTCCAGCCCTCAAAGGCAGGCACAGAGGGGAGAGAGGGAGAAGGAAACCTGGGGCCGTCTCCAGGGCCCTCGGTCCTTGGGAAGTCTTAGTGCCTCGTCCCACTGCAGGCGATATCTCACACGTGCCAAAATGCCCTGTTCTCTCTCAGCCGGTGCAAAAACCCTATGGCCCTCCCTCCTCCCTTCCTTCCATGCTTAAAATGTTTTCCTCACCCAGAGACTCTGGATCAGCCAGACGTGAATCCCAGACACCCTACCCGTGCACTCTGAAGTGGCCTTAAGCAAGTTACTTCATCTCTGAGCCTCAGTTTCTTCATCTGCAAAATGGAGGCAGCGTTAAAACCCTCAGAGTCATTGCAAGTCTCCGTGGGGATACAGCCCATGGAGCACCCAGTGCAGTGCCTGGGCTGACGAAATGCGGAGATGATCACAGAACCTGTTCCAGGCCCGCTAGCCTCCTCGTTTCACTTCTAGCAGGGCCTGATTTTACACCAATCTGTAAGTCATTAACTGGGGCGATATTAGACTTCTAAGAATCCTTCCGAACAAGACACATCCATCACTCAGAGTTACAGGTGTGGAGCTCATTTTGGGGCTGGGTTAACACAGCATCTCCCCTTTGAAGAGCTCTGGGCTGTATTTAGATTTGTGCTGGGAGCCCAGGGCCGATCGGTCCCCATCCATTCACCTGCCTCCCCGGGCTCTGCGAGCATCCGTCTCAAGCCAGGCAGGCCTCTCGCTCGTCTCTGATCCCTCGGTCATCTCCCTGCCCCCATCTTTTTTGTATCTATCCACTTATTCAGCCATCTATCCACCCACCCACGGGAGTTCACCCCCCAGGGCCCCAGGCCCACACTTCCCAGGCAAAGCGCCCACCTCAACACAGGGGTGTTCAGGGCGCGCCGAGCAGGGGTGCTCGCTTCCTCCGCGCCGAGCAGGGGTGCTCACTTCCTCCCCTCCCCTCCCGGGACAGGTGGGGGCCATGAGCAGAGCCACAGGAACAAGGCCAGAGCAATGCTACCGGCAGCTGCTGCCCAGCACAGGGCATGGCCTGGGGCCACTTTATTGAGTTATAAGGTGACCGTGTGCAGGTGAATTGTGTCATTCGGTGACCACTGCCCGTGCATTGGCCTGAGCTGCTGCTTGCTGGCACATTGCCCCGGGGTCTGCGGGTGACACGTCTGTATAGTCTCGCCGCCTCCTGCCGGGCTGCGATGGGTACATCTCTGTTCACTTGCCCTGGGTGAGGCCTGTGACAAGCACTTGGGGCGGGGGAGGGAGAGGGTGAGAATGAGTGAGGCAAGACCCCCACCCTCAAGGAGTTACCGATCAATTAGGGGAGCGGGGAAAGGACTGTCACCACCTGCGAGGTCTTGTGAGCTGTGTGTAGCGTTCCCCCCTTCCCGGGCCTCGCACAGCACTGCACTCAGGTGGTGGCTGGTCCCCAATCACTTTTCCATTACAGAAATCGATAATGTGAATTACTCCAAAATAACTAGCACCTTCATGCCCCTGCAAAGCTAATTTTTCTGAGTCTGCTTTTGCCCACGTGCTTCTCTCTGCGTCTGGAATCTGTCTTTATGAGTCGATCCAGGTACCGCCGAGTCTCTCAGCTGACTGTGACAGAGTGTGGCAGAGTGAGAGTCAGAAACTTAGGTTCAAGTCTCCCTTCTGACAGTAGCTGTGGGCCCTTGTCAAGCTACCTAACCACCTGGAACATCAGTTTCCTCATCTATAAAATAAGATTTCAAATATAACCACCCACCAGGGTGCTAGAGAACTCAATGGAATCACAATGTACATGAATGTTCCTGGCATTTACTAGGGAGTCATTGAACCCTTAGATAAATATCTGTTTATTCTCTGCAAGTATCTGAAACCTGCTATAAATCTGTATCATGAGGCCACCGTATAATGAGGTCCTGGTGTCACTTCTGAAATAACACTTTACATTGGAGAAACAGATTGTCACTTACAAATTTATGCATTCTCATAATGCTCTCATTTTGCAAATGACAAAGCTGAGACTCAGGAGAGTTAAGTGAATTACTGGGGTCCCCCGGCTGGTGCAGCCCTCCGACTCCCCGCACGCTTTCCCACCTCCTCCCTCACCCCCGATTCCAAACACAAGCCCCTGTGCAGCGCCAGATGCTAAGTTCTGCCGGCCAGCAGGGGCCGAAATGACTGGCCCTTTGAACGGCCTCTTGGAGGAAGAGCCATGAGCTCCGTGCAGGCTGCCCTCGAGCTTGCGGGAGAATAAATCCTCCTAGAAGTCCCCAAGAAGGGTCATGTGGAGACCCCTGAGGGCTGGGCTCCGAAAGGAAGGACATAAACTGACAATGGCACCTATATCATACCAAGCACATTCTCAGCCAGCTTCTCACCGACTCCTCAAAACCAGTTGTTCTTAATCTTTTTGGGGTTTGCATGCCCCTTCGAGAATCCACAGAAAGTGTGGACTCTCTTCCTCCAGATAAAGGTATGTATTATGCGTACAAGTGTAGAGGTCAAGGTTAAGGACTCCTGTTGCAACCTGGGCTGTTGTAAGATTTTCTTGGGCACCAGGGACAGCCCCGCCCTCACGGTATCAAATATTTTCAGATACATCTGCAACCCCACAGTAAATACACACAGAGTCGAGTGGAACTGTAGTTGTCTATTTGACGTATCTCTGTAGATATTTAATGAATATCAGTACAGTATCAATTCTGTGCTTTCTTTTCCTATTTTGGAGCCAATACACTTTTTTGGTAAATTTTACTGAAATATGTCACAAGTACAGAAAAATACACAGATCTTAAGTCCGTGAAACTCCAAGGAGTGAGCGCCCTGTGTCACTGGCACTCTGGTCGGGAAGGCCCTCTGTCCCTGCCCGTCACTGCCCCCACCCAGCGCAATCTCGACCCTGACCTCCGACACCAAAGGTTGCTGTGGCCTGTCTGTGAATTTGCTGCAGGTGGAATGAAACAGTTCACACTCGTTTTGTGTCTGGCTGCCTTTGTGGAGCCAGTGAACTTTTCATTCAGGTCTCAGACACTTTCAGAGGCCTATAAAAGGCTCACAGCTGTAGGTGTTGTTGATACCCGGGGTTTTCAACTTGCCTTCACATTGGAACCACCAAGGGAGCTTTTTAAAATCCTGACGCCCAGGCTGTGCCCACAAACAAATCAGAATCTCTGGGGCTAGGCTCAGGCATTGCTGGTTTTCATCCTCCCAGGTGGCACCAATTAAAGCCAAGGTTGAACCCTCAGGATCCCTGTTTTACAGCTGAGGAAACTGAGGCTCCAGGAGTCCCCACTCTGTGCTAATGTCATGAAGCCGGAGCTGAAATCCAGGTCTGATCCGGAGGGGTCCTTGCCTTGCCTTATCCCTGGGCGAACAGTGAAGCCAGCGCCAGGCGGGGATGCCTGGGAGTGCTCGCAGAGGGCGGTGGAGGTTCCCAGGCTGGTGGTGCCCCGACGACACGGCCACAGGGACTGGCCACGGGGAGAAAGAGTCGCCAACAGCGGCCTCCGCCTTGGCCCAGCACCTCGAGAAGGTAGAGAATGCTGCTTGCACGTGGCAGCAGCCGCCAGTGTGGGATCCAGGGGGAAGTTTTGCAACAGCTGGTTAGTTCTGCCCACCTCCCCGGCCACCTTTGATTCCCGGGTGCAGTGCACGAGTCCTCCGCTCAGTGGCACCCCGAGCTTCTGTAAACCTGCGGTTTCACGCACGCCCTGCCTGCAGCTGAAGGGAGCCGGACGGCAGAGGGCTGGAGGCAGGGAGGGGCACAGAGCGCAGCAAGAGCTGCCCGGGCATGCCTGTGAGGCTGGGGCATTCGGATGGGACCTGGGGGACCCCCTGGCTGAGGCAGTAGCAAGGCTCCTCTGCTCCCTGGGTCCTGATGGGGCCTGTCCCTGGCTGGCAAGGGGGACACAGGGACATGGCTGCCACCAGACCCAGGAGAGAGGCCACTTCCCCCATAACTGAGCTGATAGAGAGAAGCCACACCTCACCCGGCCACAGTGAGTAGGGTCCCCCACTGTCTCTCACCAGGCTGCCCCTGGGGGTCCAACACGCCCACGAGCACAACCCACCCACACTCCCGGGGTGCCCTAGGCATGGAGGTACCAGCCCTGCCTCAGAGCCCAGGCACAGCTCCAAGCCCTTCCCTGGGAACCAGACCATGACCCTGGGATGTCTGGCCCTCACGGGGCTGAGGCAGCCTCTCAAGCTGGATCTATCTTCCTCCCAGCAGTGGGATCAGATGCCTAGATTCAGAGCCAACCTCTGCCACCTCCTAGCTGTGTAACTCTGGGCAGGTTATTTACTCCTCCGAGCCTCAGTGTCCTCATCTGTAAAATGGGAATAACAGTCCACACCATAGAGGGATGTTGTGAGGATTGAATGGTGAATTATGTAGTCTTAGCCTTGTGCCTGGCACATAGTAAGTGCTAAATAAATGGAGCTACAGTTGTTGTTGTTGGTGATGGTGGTGACTATTGCTACTGTTGCAAGTGCAAGGGCTGAGTGTCTCTCAGCCAGACAAGCACTCAGAGTCGGTTTTCCCAGTTTGGTAAATCCTCACCCCCTCCCCAGAACAGCTGGGCGCAGGTTCATGTGCGGCCTCAGGATAGCACAAACTTCCTATCCCCAAACAGAATGAACCTGCCTGCACGTTAGAGAACAAGCTTGCTTGTGACAACCCACACACAGCCGGGTTGAGCAGAGGTAGTGCGTCCAGGCTGCCCATGGCTCGGGCAAGCACCAAGCTGCCTCTTGGGACAAGCGTGACAGCCGCCCAGAGTCCCATTTAGCACCACCCAGAAGGGACTGGAGCCATTGTTCCCACAGTCTGCTGAGATCCTCCCTGGAAACAGAGCCTTGGCCCACAGACCTCAGTGTGTGACCCCAGCCTCCTGGTAGCCTCAGGCAACATCCCAGCTGGGTGCCATTCCCATGGCATCAGAGGAGACCTTGGTTCCAAGCTTGGGCACTGTCATCAACAGCCAGCTGTGTGACCTGGGGCAAGTCACTCACCCTCTCTGGGCCTCCGTTCCACCCCTATAAGATAAGAGGATTTGGGTGATCTTTAAATCCCCTCCCCACTCTGGCATATGATTTTAGCAAAGTATCTGGCACACAGTAGGTGCTCAATAAACAATAAAATTCAAGACACAACTCTGCAAGGTTCCCATATCCACCACTTTCTCAACTTTAGCACCGAGTGACCCATGGGATCCAGCCCCTAACAGGGCCCTACCCAGGGGAAGAGCTCAAGACACGAGCATCTGTAACTAATCAGTTCCTTCCTCTTGCACCCACGGCTGCAAGAGCCCCAGATATTCCAGATTAGAGGCGCTGGAGTGTCTGCCTCCCCAGGGCACAATAAGCTACAAGAAGACAGGGTCCACCCTGCCCCTGTGACAGGTCCAGCTCAGGCAGCCGAGTGTCCCCTCACGTGACCCTGTGGCACAGAGCTGGCCCCCCATCACCATGGGGCAGAGAAAGCAGCACAGAGCCTCCGGCTGGGCAAATCCTTTTATTGGAAAAAGAAATAACAAAAGGCCACAGCATGGCCCGTGCCCAGACCTCCCATGGGAGGTGCACAGGTCAGACACGATGCCCAGCCACACAGCGGGCCAGGGTGGCACGGGCCATGGCCAGGGGGCTGCAGCTCTCCAGGGGGATCCTTGAACCAGGACTCATTGGGCTCAGGACTTCCTGAGGCCTCGGGGATGGGGCCAACCCTCTCCAGCTCTCAGGGTAGGCTCTGCTTCCCACACACTGCTCCCATGTCCACTAAAAACCCTGGCCCCTCTTTGGTTCCAGAAAGCTACCTGCAGTGGCTGGTCTTGCATAGCCACTTCTAGCACCTCCTGCCGACTGAGGTAGGCAGCCCTTTCTGTCCACCTGCAGGGCACCAGGCCCAGAGCTGCTGCCTTCCCACAGGCTCCCTGGGCCCTGGGAGCCAGGGCATCATTGGCTGGATGTCCCCTCTTTCCTTGCAAGGAGGGGGTCTGCCTTTGCCCCTGCAGGTTGCCAGCTCCTTTGAATGTCCAAGGGAGCCTCACCTACACAGACTCAAAGAGCCCCAGCCTAGGCAGGCTGAATATGCAACGTCTGTGGCCGCATTATCCTGTCATGGGAGCTGGGAGAGGGACACCGAAGGCCACCCAAGTTTGGCTCTGCTCTCCTAGAACCCCTGCTTCTCTTCTGCTGGAATGTACACAGCAGAGTCAGAAGGTGGGGGAGAGCCCAGGAAGAAGAGCCAAGCTGGCAGCCCCAGGCAAGGGGCGAGGGACTTTAGGACATTTATTTATAGGGGACCAGGCTGGACCTGTGCTGGAAAGAAGCCACAGACCATCATGTAGCAAAGACAAGGCAGAATGCAGAGGGACAGTCACTGGCCTAGCAGCCAAGGGGAACGTATAGGTGCTCTCACACACAGACACACACATTCACACGTGCACTCATGCACACACAGATATGCATACACTCACACAGATGTGCTCACAGATACACCCACATGCACGCACACAGCGCACTCACACATGCATTCTCACGTGCACACACACACTCATTCCCACAGACACACAGGCTCATCTCAGGAAACTGGCTCCGATTCAGGAGGGTCAAACCCCCCAAGGCTACATCTCTCCAGGCCCCATATAACCTCCCAGAGCCCCAGGCCATGTGCTCCCCGACCAGTGGCTGGTGGCCTTCAGAGTCTCAGAGTTGGACCCTTCTTGCCAGGGCTGAGACGGCCTCCAGCTCTGGGTGCAGGACAGGAAAGCCACAGGTCTGGAAGAGGCCAGGCCTGGGCTGAAGGGCTCCCCACCACGGCACCCATCTCCCCAGACCTCGAACACGGCAGAGGCAGGATCACAGACAGGCAGGGGCCCTGCATGGCACTGGAGGAGCAGACTCTGGGAGACAGCCGCGGGGAGCGGGGCCGGAGGGGAGAGAGTCTGGGTGGACATGGGCTTTGGGACAGGAATCATGCAGGGGGGGAATTCTCTGGGTGACAGACCTGGGCCCCCCTTGGAGGGCTGGGAGAGGGGCTGCAGAAGAGGGGGGCTGTCTAGATTGTGTTCTCCCCACCCCCGCCTTCCCTAGGAAGGTCTGGCTCCCTGTGGCCCAGACCAGCCCCATCAGGGAAGGAGAGCCCCCCGGTCAGGAAGTGGACTGATCCTGCCAGGGGGTGGGGGCAGGGGACAGGGGTTGATGGCCTGCAGGAAATACTAGGCCAGCCACCCTCCCTCCCACCCCGGGCAGCAGGGCGGGCCCAGAGAGTGACTCAGAAGCGGGTGCTCTGGTAGCGCAGCCGCCGCAGGTCTGCAAGGCCCTCACTCCGGCCATACACCTCCCTGCAGGGACTCTCGGCCAGTCACCGGGCCCCAGCCCCACCGCCCCCACCGCTGCTGCTGCCACTGCCACTGCTGCTGCCGCTGCTGGAGCTGCCACTGCTGCACCGGTCCTCGTAGATGGAGATCTCAATCTGGGGTCGGCGGTCAAGGAGCACTGAAGCCGCCCAGCTGCTGAGCAGGGGTCAGCCGGGAACCAGTGGGTGCAGGCCAGCAGGGGCGTGGGAAGCTGGCTGGGCTGCTTCCTGGACAACAGGGATGTGGCAGCCTGGGAGCTGGACGCCCCAGGGCTCCCCAAGCCCGTCCATGCACATTACTCAGCTAACAGTTACGGAGATTTGCAGGGCCAGGCACCGTGCTGGGTGCACAGCCGTGGTCACATGGGATGAAGTCCCTGCCCTCACAGAGCTTACATTCTAGTGGGTCTAATGACCGTATGTTAGGACACGATGTGCCCAGGGAGGTGGTGTTACTGCGTGGGAAGTGTGAGGACTTTGGTGTCCTGAATTCAAATCCTGACTCACCCACTCACCTAAGTGACCTTAGGCCCATCACTTAACTTGTTAGCCAACAACTATGGCATCTGTAAGATGGGGATAATAATAGAATCTTGGAGTTAGAGTGTAGATTAGATAAAATAATGTATGTAAAGCACCAAGCGCAATACCTGGCACATGGTAAAGGCTCAATAAAAAGAAGCACCCGTCACTGGGCTTTGTAAACATGATTCTGGGTGTTTGTTTTCTTTACTCTTTTCCTCAGTGTTCCAGCAAAATTTATATTTTAACAATTCTACTCTTCTTGCTGTTGAATAGGGGGAGGGATGTGTGCACGCCCGGGCCACACCACCCCAGGTGGGATGTGTGCACACCCCGGCCACACCACCCCAGGTGGGATGTGTGCACACCCCGGCCACACCACCCCAGGTGGGATGTGTGCACGCCCGGGCCACACCACCCCAGGTGGGAGGTGTGAACGCCGGGGCCACATCACCCCAGGTGGGAGGTGTGCACACCTGGGCCACATTACCCCATGTAAGAGGCGTGCACACCTGGGCCACACTACCCCAGGTGTGAGATGTGCACACCTGGTCACTGCATCAGGTAAAGTCAGCAGAATGGTGGCCCACCCCTGGTCCTGACTCCCACTGGGACTGAGACCTTGGGGACATCACCTCATCCTACATCTCATATTTCTCTCTGTAAAAAGGGACACAAGATGAAATGAGAACGGCATGAAATTGTGGACTGTAAATGAATGTGGTGATTTGCATCTTCCTGGAGGGGTTCTTGCAGTTAAGAGTGAGCCTGGGCTGAAAACCTGCCTTGACATTCCCCAGCTGCGTGACTCTGCGGCAGTTATTTATCATCAGCGTCTCCATCTATAAAGGGCACTAGAGCTACCCACCTCGTAGGACTGCTGTGAGGAGTACATGAATTCATATTTCAGAGTACTTACTACGATATCTGGCACACGCTAGGCACTGACTGCACACAGCTCAGTAAGTGCAAACCCTGAAACTCACAAAGCCCCAATAACTTATGATAGGGGAGGGGGTGCATTGATGTGGGGAATCCTGGGAAAACCCTGAGCGGAGGCCCCCAGGGTAGTCCCCATTTCCTGGCAGCCTCCCCAGGGACCCCACTGGTTGTCAGCCCTGTGCCCTCGCACAGAACAGCCCAGAAGGATACAACCCTCATCCCACGCTCCACGGGGTCCGTGAGCAGGAGGCCTCGAGGCGCAAAGATCTTCTCATTCTGTTCCTGGATGTAGCGGGAAATCTTCTTGAGAACCTGCAAAAGGAGGGGCGGGTGGAGGGTGAGCACGCAGCAGGGCAGCCCTGGGCAAGGGGACGCAGAGCAGGTCAGGCAGGGCCACCTTCTCGTAGTGGGTCTCCATGCAGAGGAAGATGAAGTAGGCCGTGGCGCAGGCCAGGCAGCCCTCGAGGTAGGAGCTGCCCCCGATCTTCTCAGCCTCCGCGTAGAAGCCGTTGAGGGTCTTCACGGTCTCCTCGAAGAGCTGCCGCTCGATCTGAGGGAGAGAGGGGCAGAGCCAGGCTGCGGTTAGCCTCCCTGGAGTGTGGACAGTCACAGGCCAGGCTCAGGGGACAGTGGTGGGGTCGCGTGGGTCGGGGGCGATGACATATTGGCACACAGACAGGACCAGAGAGGCTGCAGGCGGAGCAGAGAGAACACTGGTCTGGGAGTTAGGAGAGCTGGGGCCGGTCCAGACTTGGCCCCCAACTGGCTGTGTGACCCTGGGCCTAACTGTCTAGGCCTCAGTCTGCTCATCTACAACACGGGGATTAGAATGGCTGCTTGGCCTCCCTTGGAAACAGGAAACTCCCGTGGTGTCCTAGATGTTTTCTGCAGACAGACAAGTATTCTGGTGACTTTGACACCTCCCATCTTGACAGTTGTGCGAGAGCTCAGGACCAAATTCACAGAGGCTCTCTGCTTGGATGGGACTCCAACTGCATGAGACTGCTTGGGTGAGTGTCTCTCCGGTGGGGCATTTCCTCCTGGCTAAGAGGTCACCCAGAGCACCACAGCCCGTGTACTGGGACAACTGAGCTGTCCTGCCTGTACCCATAATAATAACTAATATATATTAAGCACTTTCTATGTGCCAGGATTTTTTATATACTGTTTTACTTAATCCTCATAGCAATTCTATCAGAAAAGTACACTGCCATCCCCATTTTACAGGTGAGGACTGCTCTGTGGTTCTAAGACCACATGGACCATGTGCTCCCTGGTCCCAGCCACCACCATTTCTGGCCCCGTCACTGGCCTGCCTGGCCCTGCCCCTGCCCTAACTTCCTTCAAGGACTCCCGAAGTCTTCCTATTTCTCTCCAATTAAAATCCAAGAAGCCCTTACAGTGCCCGCCAGGCCCTCCGAGGGCGCATCTCGTCCAGGCCACAGCCTTGCTGCTCTACCTGGGGGTCATCCACCCCGAAGGACAGGCATGCTAAGATGAGAAAAGGACCTACATTTTCTCCAAAAGCTGGTTGGGGGTCAGATCAGTAAAGGCCAGCCCTGCCCCCGCTTCCCAGACGCACTCAGATCTGCCTGAGCTGCAGGATGGAAGGGTCAGGATCTGCCCTGCCCTCCCCAAGCCCAGGCCACCAGGCCAGCTCCAGGGCATCCTGGGACAAGGGCTGAGTGCACCCTCAGAACCAGGAGCAGCTGATGCCTCACAGGGAACCTGTGCCCAGTGTGTCACCCAGGTAGCTGAGTCTAGAGGCAGGGGGCCATGGGCAGAGCCCTGGGCTGGCTGTCCGTGATGACACCCGGCAGACTCCGGGGTGGAATGTCAGGCTCTCCCCTTTGCCCAAGTCAGGGAAGGGGGGAAAGCAGCCTCCAGCTCTTCCTTTGGGTCTCCACGCTTTCCCTGCCAAGACTCTCGTCACAAAGGCATCTAGTTTTCTCTGTACCACGAGGGATGCACTTGCAGCAGTAAGAAAATGAGAGTCCTGGGAAAAAGCAGAGAAGCCGGCACTGAGGCCCTTCTACTGTTTCCTGACTCCCACAAGTAACTTCCTCTTTCTGTCCCTCGGTTCCTCTTCTAACTGAGAGGGATGGACAAGTGTGGTGCCTCTCAAACTTTAATGCATATATGAATAACCCAAAGATCTGGTTAAATATGCAGATTTGGGCTGGGTGCAGTGGCTCACACCTGTAGTCCCAGCACTTTGGGGGGCCGAGACAGGAGGACAACTTAAGTCCAGGAGTTCGAGACCAGGCTGGGCAACATAGTGAGACCTTGTCTCTATAAAAAATTTAAAAATTAGCCAGGCATGGTGGTACACGCCTATAGTTCTAGCTACTTAGCAGGCTGAGGTGGGAAGATGATTTGAGCCCGAGTTCGAGGCTATAGTGAGCTATGATGGCACCACTGCACTTTCCTGGGATGACAAAGCGAGACCCTTTCTCTTAAAAAAATATGCATATTTGGATTCAGTAGATCCAGGGTGGGGCCTGACAGTCTGCATTTCTACCAAGCTCTCAGGTGATGCTGCGTGGTCAGTCCACAGACCACACTTAGAGCAACAAGGACTTAGTGGTTCTCAACTCCAGCTGCACACTACAGTCATCCGAGCAGCTTTTAAAGCTGCGACGCCCAACTCTCCCTGCGGAGAGATTCTGAGTCAAAGGGTCCGGGAAGGGGAGAATGGATCAGAGCAGCAAAGGCCACCGTTGCCCGACCCTCCCCAAGCCGACGCCCTGCAAGGCTCCTTTTTCCCAGCAGGTCTCCAAGTGTGCTCTGTGAATCACGCAGTTCCGATTCACCGAGGGGGGGGGTGGCTAGTAAACACTAAGATTTAAACAATTATGATTTAAAATAATTTTAAAATTAAGATTTAAAACAATGCTGATGTGGGGCCCTACCCCCAGAGATTCTGACTTATCTGGTTTGGGGTGAGGCCCGGGCATCAGGATTTTTTAAGCTCCCCAGGAAATCCTAATGTGCAGCCAAGGCTGAGGTCAGCTGCTGAGAAATGGAGATTCCTGAATCACAGTCCAACAACCGCGTCGGCACCTCGCGATGACACGTGTCGTCGGGAATTTCCATTTGTTTAACAAGCTCTCCACATGATCCTCATGCAGCTGAAATTTGAGAGCTGCTAGACTAAAATAATCTCTGAGGCTTCTTCGGCTCTAACTCTGTACGGGGAGACAGCCATTTATCCTTCCATTTGAAGCGGCTGAACAACTCACGTGTGCTATGACATTATGTGTCATATGATCCTGGGACAAAACACATGCAATGAGACCCTCAGCTCCGTCATGGCCCTGGGTTTCAAGCTTAGAAAAAGGCGTCCTTACGCGGCTGTCCAGCTCCGGGGGGAACTTGGTCTGGAACTGACAGATGGTCCCATCGCTGTAGTCCCTCTGGATAAAGACCTTGGTGGCCAGCGAGGCACTTCGCCGGAGCTCCTGCAGATTGTGGACCTGAGGAGGTGTACAGGAGACACGCGTGGAGGGTGACCGTCCGTCTCGGTCTATCTGAAACTGAGGGATTTCCCAGAATATGCGTCTTTCGGCACGAAAACCAGGAAAGTCGCTGGCACACGGGAATGAGCTGGCCACACCGCCAGTGCCCCAGGAGGGCCGTGGGGAGCAGACCGCGGAGTTTACACGAGAAGCTGCCCTGAGCTATCCCAGAAAGATCTTTTAAAAACCTAAAGCAGGGCCAAAGCTGAGCCAAAATGAGAGGTTCTAGCACCATCAACAGAGCCAGAAACAAATTTTAACAAGAGGAATGAGACCTCCTGGTGGCCAACCCAGACTCTTCTCCCAATCAGTCGCGCGCGCTCTCTCTCTCTCTCTCTCTCTTTCACACACACACACACACACACACACACACGGCAGGACCTTTCACGCTTTCATTCATTCACCAAGAACCAAGTGTTCTCAACTCATGAGGCCCGTGCTTGGGGAACCCAGTGCTGGGCAAGACGGAAGCCTCAGACCCTGCTGAGTGGATCTTAGGACACGGTTGGGGACGGGGACCATGTGGGACAGAAAAGCACCTGACGTGCCACTGAACTCAGAGACCGGCCAGAGAGCACCACGGATGTCCCCCACATCCAGCACTTGTCAGCACAGGAAAGACAGGGCCCGTGAGCGTCCAAACTTCCCCAGAGAAAAGTCTGGATGAAGTGGACTCAGGCCAGAAACTGCAGAAACAGCCTGGGGTGATTTCCATCCTGGTACGCTCCTTTGGACTTGACATTGATACAGACTCCGGCATTTGGGGCTGTAGACTCAAATCCACAGAAGGACAAGGCCCCTTCCTTCCACCTCTCCCGCCTGTCACCCGCACTCGAGACAGGCATCCCACCCAACGCTGGAGCCACATGGAGTCCAGGCCATCCCGTGTAATTAAGCTGAATCCATTCAGTCACTCGGCACTCACTGATGAAGTCCCTGCTACTGCCAGGCTCTGGAGGGGCCGACAAAAGACAGCCTGTGAGCTCCACGAGGAAGACAAGTAAATATATAATGAATTGGACAGTGATAAATGCGACAGAGAAGTAGCATCTTACCCAGAAATGCTTACTCAGAAAGGCTTCCTAAGGCCTGTGTTGAGTGTGAAGGAAGACAGTGGCAGGGGACGGGCGGGGAGTAGGGAGAGGGAGGAAAAGGCAGCCCCGGCAAAAGGAGCAGCTGTGCAAAGTGAGGACGATAGAAGAGCATGTGGTCTACGCCAAGGGCCTGAGGCAGCTTTCAGCCAGGCTGGAGTTGGTTTGCAGATTACATAAGAGCAGTAAGAGGTGAGAGGAGGCAGGGTCAGATCCCAAGGAGCTGGAGGCCTCTTTAACATGGAAGATACTTAAACTTGCTTAAAAGCCGGGGAAAAGAAGAAAGAGAGAGAGAAAGGTTGTCAATACGGTGGAAGGAGGCCAGGCACGGTGGCTCACGTCTGTAATCCTAGCACTCTGGGAGGCCAAGGCAGGAGTATAGCTTGAGGCCAGGAGTTTGAGACCAGCCTGAGCAAGAGTGAGACCCCGTCTCTACAAAAAATAGAAAACTTAGCTGGGCATGGTGGCACACGCCTGTAGTCCCAGCTACTGGGAAGGCTGAGGCCAGAGGATCACTCAAGCCCAGGAGCTGGAGACTGCCGTGAGCTATGATGACACCACTGCACTCTACCCAGGGCAACAGAATGAGACCCTGTCTCAAAAAAAATAATATAAAATAAAATAAAATAAGGTAAAAGGAGCAAATAATTGATGCATCAAGGTCCTGTAAAGGTGGGAATCCAAGAATACTATAGATGACTTTCCCAAATCCAGGTGAACCTTGATCCATGTAAGAAATGTGATTCCAAAGTATTGTAATTGGATTAAATAATGCATAAGTGCCCCTCTAGGCTTAATATTCCTTGATTCCTCTAATCAAGGTTTTCATGGAGGAAGTCCCCTTGACATGTAGTAGGATCCTATGGTAACATCTACAAATAAAGAATTCTTTGGTAATACAAACTCGTTAATCGTTAATGTGTCTGCTCTGTCTGGTTAAGGTTTTGTAATGTTGTATCTTCAAAGGAAAAGGAAGGGCTGTGGCCTTCCTCTGCCCTTCTAAAACCAACTTAGAAGAGCCAGTCGATCCTGAGGATGGACTTTCCTAGTCCTAGAAGGATCATTCTGGCAGTTTTTGGGAAGTGGGCAAGACTAGGGTGAGGTGCCAGTTGGACGGATGATTCTCTTCGGAGAAGTCCAGGGGAAAACTAAAGTGGGTCTAAATCAAGAAAACTGATGGTGAGAATGGAAAGAAAGGGAAGAAACAGTGCTTCAGCCATTCTGACACAGCCTCGGCTTCCTCCCCTCCAGCACCCTCACTGGTCTGTGCCCACATGCACACATGCATACACATGCGTGTGCTGTCATGAAAGCATGTGTCTCTAGTGACCAGCTGGCTGTTGACCAGAGCCATTTCTTCTTCCTCCTAGGCACACAGATAGACTAATTCCCAGCCTCCTTGGCAGTTAGGTGTGGCCACCTGAATGAGTGGAATGTGAGTGGAAGTGATGAAGGCCAGGTCTAGGCTTGACTCATAGAACTGTGCCACTCCTCCCTGCTCTTTCCCCTTCCATGGAAGCCAGTTGGGCCATGTGTTGAAGACACAGCCACCACAGGTTGGAAAGAGCCTGGGTCCCTGAATCAACTGCCTGGAAGAGACTCACCTACTGATCAGGAACACCTGTCTGGGACTTTACTGAGCAGGAAACAAATTTCTATCCTAATCTTAACTAAGATTTTAGGATGCCGCTTTACACAATACAGTCCCATGTCCTCTTGGCTTTGATCCATGGGTTCTAAAATGGTCAGAATGGGAAGGGCCAACACCCTTTCCAACCTCAACAATATTTGGAGCCTTAGAATACAATTCAGATTCGGGGTGACTAGAGATCCACTCCTCTCTCTGGAGAGTGTTTGTGGGGGTCTTGAGTTGCTAGAGGGTGGTAACAGACACATTTTATATGACAGAGCCTGAGTGTCCCAGACCTACATAAAGGACACACAGTACAGACTCATCTGTAGTTAGTGAGGAGCAAGATTCAAGGCCAGGCAGGGTCTCCTGGCTCTCTCCATCCGTGGGGGCTCAGGTGTGAAGTACCAAGAAGCCCGGGTGGAAAGATGGCCACTTACCTGGACCCAGGGGACCTCACCCTGGGCCACATGACCCTGGGAAAGTCTTCCCTTCTCTGGGCCTCCATTTATTCAACTGGAAACTAAGAAGTTGGAACTATGTAATCGTTCGAGCCCCTTCCAGCTCTGACATTCTATTGGCTTTATCGGGGATTATTGACACATATGTTTACAGAGGTGAAGGACTAAGTGGGCCAGGTGGGGCCTGAGGCTGATTAGAGAACGTGCCCTGTCTCGAGGCGGCAGCTGATCACTGCCATTTGAGAATGTGCGCCCAGGTGCCAGCACTTCTGATTTTTCAAGAGAAGCAACAAATCCAGATTTTCTTAACATCAAATATCCAGATTTTCTTAACATTTAAAAAATGTATAAGCACGAAGAAGACCAAAAAAGACACACCTGTGGACCAGCCTCATCCCTAGAGCTGCCAGTTCAGGACCTCTGAATAAAGAATCCCACAGCCAGGGCCCTTGGGCAAGAGCCAGAAGCCAGGCTCCAGGTCACTGGCCAGCCACTTGGCTTTCAGGAAGCTGGTGGGGATTCTCAGCAGGGACCCATGATGCTCAGAAATCCTCTAGGAGGATCCCAAAGTCTGTGACCACCTCTCTCTGCGGCTGCAGCTCCTGTGCCTCCCCTGGGCTGCTCCCCAGGAGTTTCTTAACTGACCCAGAGACCTGAGCTTCTCCCCACTTCTCACCTTCCCCAATCCTGCCCCTCTCCCATCCCCAGCCCCTGGCCGGCTGGCAGCTGAGTAAGGACCAAGAGGCATTTCATGAGGAAGAAAATTGGTGGTGAGACCCTCGGGCTCCAATTTTCAAACTGCAGCGTGCCAAGGAAGGGGAGGCTGGGTACCACAGGTCACACATTTAGGGCCTGTCCACCCGACAGTCACCAGGCTGGGCTGGGGAGGAACATACACTGGAGGGCAAAGGAGCTCCCAGGCCCAGTCTGCCCAAGACCACAGGTCCCACCTGGCTCACATCTCCATCCTCTTTAAAAACCATCCCATTCCATGAAATCAAGTGGCATGTGAGAAAAAACTTAATCTTTTAAAAAGCCCCCTCCTTCTATAGGATGCATGTGAGGCTCTACACAGCAATCAGGGGGTTCCGCTGACGTGCCAGCACTCTGCTCCCTGGCTAGCATGTGGGGGAGGGGTGTGTGAGTCACAGGCAGCCAGGTTGCACCTAAGGATGAAAAAGCGGGCACAAGACCGTCCTTCTCAGCCTACAGCAGCACCCAAGCCCGACTTATTGTGGGCTGGTTGTTAACTCCATGCCTTGAAGATCAAACCTCCAAATGCCCTGTTTGGATAAGGCTACTTGGGTGCATTTAAATGTCTCTTAGAGACCAAACTCCACCAATTAGAGGAGCCCCTCCCAGCCACACACTTCCCCATTGTCCTTGGCCATCTGGACTGTGTCTTGGGGCAGACCCTGCTCTCGGTGACACACATTCGCCGAGGTTTGCTGCTCAGGAATGGGCTCATTACAGCTTTCCTAATGAGGTCAGTGTATCGCTCAAGAGGCTTCATCCCTCCTCTGAGCTCCTCGCACACACCCCTCCCCTAATGCTAAATCCTAAACAGAAATTAGGGAGCAGAAAAGATCAAGTTTCTATCCAGGGATATCGCTCATAGCTCGCTCTCTTGCTCTCTCTTTCTCTCTCTTCCCCTTTTCCCCCTTCTCTCCTCTTAGTACACCTGCTGGCAGGGAGGACTTCCTGTCCAGAATCCCAAGGGGATGGGCGTGAGAACCTGAGTGAGGTTTTCTTTCTCCCGACAGGTTTGTCCTGGTAATCGCAACTCAATCCTAACAGTACACACAGCCTGGGGAGAATGATTCACCCCACAGCCCAGAAAACGCGCAAGTCCTGTGCCTTGGCAGAGCTGAAGCTTCCTCCCTCAGAACTGCCACCAGAGTCCACCCCAGGCCAAACTGTGAAGTGGCAAATGTTTGTCCTCAGCTCCCCATCTCTTCTGGACATTCCTGTCCCTCTGCCCTCAAACCAACCCAGCCAGGCCAGTCACGGGCCTGAGTCCCCACACTCCAGCTCTCACGACTTCCTTTGCATCCCTCTCCCCATCAAAGCCTCATGTCAAGACCCTGAGCACCCTCCTCTCTATTAGGCAACATGATTGGCCAATTGGATACACTAACCTTGGATGCAGAACAAAAAAAAAAAAAAAAGAACACTGGCCACAGAGGCAAAAGACTCAAGTTCTTATCCTGGCCCTGCCACCTTTTAGCTGTATTTTCTTGAATAACACACTCCAGTTGCATCATCTGTAAAATGGGATAATGATGCTTCCTTGGCTCCTTCACAGGGATGAGGCAAGCTTCTGAGCCTCAGTTGTCTCATCTGTTAATTGGGGATAATGACACCATCCTTGCCCACTTCACAGGGTTATTCTAAGGCTCAAAGGAGATCACATGTGTGATAGTGCTTTGTACACAGAGGCGTTATGAGCAGAGCCTCTCCCAGGGGAAGAGTCATGTGTGCCTAACAGCAGCCACCTGGAAACACTGCCTCAGTCTAGAGAGGTGAGGCTGCCCCTTGGAATCTGGGGACAACAGCAGACCTGGGAGGGAGATATACTGGGACAGACGGGCCTGTTGGAATCTGTCAGATCACATCCCAGAGGCAGCTGCCTTCTGCCCACACTGCTGGCCCAGCTGAGCTCATGTAGCTGAAGTTCCCCCTTTCTGCCCAACACCAGCAGCGTCTGCTGCAGTCTGGCAGCCCTGCCTGGAAGGGAACCAGCTCCTTGGCCATTTCTCCCTTTGTTCTTCCTGCTCTGCTCGGTATCTTTGGCACTTTCTGAGTACTGTGCATTCCTCCACTCTAGAAACCGAGCTCCAGGGGCCTGCCGAGGGCTTGCCCCGACACCGGGTCCTAGGGGGCAAACCCTCCTCCTAGCTAACCTCGTACCTTGTCAGAAAGCTGAACAATGCCAAGCAACTGTACCTTATTCTGTGGCAGAGACTTCAGCAGAATAACAACAATAACACTTGGCATTGGTGTCACACTGCTCACCAGGATGCCCAGAGGCACTGAATAGAATTATTCAAAGGCCTCTGCTCTCCCCCTGGTTGTGTTCCAGCTGCATTGGACTTAGGGAGACACCACAAAGGAAGTCAGCATCAGAACTGGGGAGACCCTGTTGTCCTGGTTCCACTCCAGATATAGTATACAAAGGAGAAACTTTCAGCTCTGCTGCTCACATGCTGTGTGAGTATCAAATGCCCCCCCCCATGTTGGCTTTATCAGGTACAGAGAGAGAACATAAAGGGCTCCCATCCTCCTCTCAGAATGAGGGGGAGGGGAAATCCCTAGGGGCAAAGGCGGTAATCCCTGATCTCAAGAGTCCCTGTGAGCTAACAAGTCCCTTGGTTCAGTGTTCAAGTCCTTGAAGGTGACACACCTATAGGCACACCCTGAAGAAAGCAGCACCTCCCATCAGACACAAGGGAAATTTGGACATCCTGGGACAGGAAACTTGAACGGGGTGAAAAGGGGAGAAAGAGTGATATGCAAAAGTGGGGACTGGTGCAGGCAGCTCGTTAAAAGCAACCGTTTGGGTTCTCTGCCTGAGGATGTCTTTGTCACCTCCCTCCCCCAGAGGAAATGCGGATGTGGAGGTAAGTCTGTCATCCCTTAGCCCAGCTTTTGGGTTCAGAAGCTGGATGACTGCATAGCAACAGCAGACAGCCGCCTCCCCTCCCCTTACACACGCGCGTACACGCGCCTCCAGTCCTCTAGGAAAGCGGCTTCAGGACTCGTGTAGTCCAGGGGGAGCGGAAACCCCAGCCTGGGGCCCTGGAGCAACCCCGGCGCTAGTGCCAACAAGTGGTGTGGGCAGCTTGGGGGCTCAGGTGGGACACGGGGAAGCTTGACGGCCAGGGGTGGCATGAGCCCGCACCAAGAGCTCCTCTCTTCCACCCTGCCGCTGCATCCCCACCTCCTCCCTCCAACTCAGCCAGGGGATCACCCCATCCCACCCCTCGCCCCCGCCTTCCCCTCCCGCCCAGCCGGCCCCTGGGATTTGTGCCAGCAGCCGGGCACTGCCTGCGGGCAGGGCGCTCGCCCCCTACCTCGGTGGCCATGTTCGGGCGCCGGCGGCTCCGGGGCGGCCGCGGCCCGGCTAGGGGGGCTGTCCGCGGTGCTGACTCGGGAAGCGGGCGGGCTGGCGGCGGCGAGGTGCGGCTCGGGGCGCTGTCCGCGGTGCTGATGCGGCCGCCGCGGGCCGGGCGCAGGTGGGCTGTGGCGCGGCGGCCAGGTCCGGGCCAGGGGCGCTGTGCCGCCGGCGGTGCCGATGCGGGCGCCGGGCCGGGAGGCGAGGCCGCGCCCGAGGCTCCGCACGGCCCGATCGCCCGCTGCCGCCGCTCCTGCAGGCAACGGCCGAGTTTAGCTTTGACAGCGGCAGCGGCGGGGGTGGGGGCGGCGGGGGGAGGAGGGGCCAGGCGCCTCCGCGGGCGGGCGGGGAGGGGGACGCCGCGGCCCCCAGACTCCGGCGCCCGCCGGAGAGGAGCCCCGCCCGGGCCACAGGCTCCGCTCCCGCCCCGCCCGGAGGCCCCGCCTCTCCTTCCTGCCCTCCCCACCCCACCCCCAGCAAAAGCGCCAGGAGCTCTGCGCTCGCTACCGTGGCCCCAGGGACTTCCAGACCCGAGAGAGAGGGGGGCAGGAATTTTCTGGGGCAAGACACTCCAGCCCACGGGGGAGACGGTCCCCGACCTGTTCGCGGGCCCCCAGGTGCGGCCTCTTTACCTTTCCAGCCACCCCAACAGCGCGGCGCTAACCCCTCCCCCACCCTACTCCAGGCTGCCTCTTCAGTATTTTTTTTTTCTCTCTCTTTCTCTCCCGTTTCCTCTCTGTGAGCTCCACACACACACAGCCAGGCTTGCACGGACAGTCCTCCTCTCCCCTCTCTCTCCTTTGCACTTCCTTGAACCCCATTAGCTAGACAAAGACGGCTGCAGACCGCAGAAAATCATTTCCTTTCTTTACGTGTCCGCATTTCATTCCCAGCCATACTGGGGTCCCTTCTTTCAGGGAGCTCCGGAATTGAAGCCAGTCTCTCCTTGCTGCTCCTCCTGGCTCTGGCCCCCGCCACTCACTGATGCCTCTGTCCTCTGCAACCCCAGAGTTTACACACACACACCCCCCACTACCACCGCTCGTAAATCACAAGCAGGCGGTGCTAAACCAGTGTGCCCACTCTCCCGGGATGGCAGGACTGGTCCTGGTACTGCCGGCATATTTTTGACATCATTCCTTCCAAGCGAATGACCTGTCTATTTGCTTAATAAACAAAAAGAAAACACCCACACAGGCACCTCTTTACACCTGCACAATACCCCTTGGGTGGGTCCCCTCTGCTCACTGCTGCCTTGTCCTGAGGGGCCCCCGGGCACAGGAGCCTGGGTTCTGGCCCCGCTTCTCCAGCTGTGTGACCTTGGGCAAATGTCTCATTTTCTGAGCTCATGGCCCTCTCTCTGTAAAATATGAGGTTGGACCTTACTAAACTCCTTCTAGGGTCCTTCCTTTTTTCCTTCAAACCTATTATTTTGAAATTTTTAAACATACTGAAAAGTTGAAAGAACAGTACAATAAACCATACTGTCCACCTAGCTTCATGTTAACATGATGCCATGCTTGCTTTATTGACATAGAAACAGAGATGTATGTTACTAGATTATCAGAAAGTGACAGACATTATTAGGCTTTATCCTTTAGTATTTTACCATGTATCTTCTAACAATAGGAGCGTTCTCCTCCATAAGCACAATATCATTATCACATCTTTAAAATTTCCATGTCATCTAATATTCTGGGGTAGTTTATTGTCCCTAAAACACATTAATAGCAATAATCCCTCAGAAATTCCCCCAGAATTGTTCATGGTGGCTGACATTTATTGAGCACTTACTATGTGCCAAATCCCTACACTATACATTTTACATGTATTAATTATGGGATCGACACTATTACTCTTTGAGTTAAATGCTGTTATCTTTCTGTTATTCCCACTTTACAAACAAGGGCACTGAGTATGTGGCCCAAGGTCACACGGCTTGTGAGAAATGGAGGCAGGATTCAAACCCAGGCAGTCAAACTCCAAAGCCGGTGGGGTTGATCCTCTGAACTGTACTGCCTCCATCCAGCACCTCGTAGACCATGAGCTGGCAGAGCAGTAACCACATCTCATGTTTCATTCCACCTTATAGTTCAGCATACGATTTGGCACCAAGGAGCAAACAGAACATGTGTGAGTCCCATGGTGGTCACCGGTTATAAGTGAACACATAATCCGATGATCTCCGTGTACACCTCACAGTTCCTCCCACTTGATTTTGATCATATTACTTAGATAACCATCTGGAAACTGCTCTCTTCACCTGATGATTAGAGACCTGGATGGGCCCATTCAACGATCCATTCATTCCATGTATATTTGTTGAACACCCACTGTGTATTGGGCACTATTCTAGGGGCTTGGGATACAGCAGGGACTAAAAACACAAAGACTCTGTTCTTCTTGAATTCACATATTAAATGGGGGTAATGGTCCACAACATAAGCAAACGTGCATAAAATATGTCAAGTTGTGACTACGTTAGGAAGGAACATGAGGCATGGTAAGGAGATGGAGATTGACAGACGGGGGTTATTTTAGAACGAATAGTCAGGGAAAAGGTCTTTAATAAGATGAGATTTGGGAAGAAGCCTGAAGGAAGAGAGCGAACTAGACACATAGATACCCGGAGAAAGTGCGAGGAGACAGAGAGGACAGAGTCCAAGGCCCCAAGGCAGGGTGGGCTTGGGACGTGCAAGCTGGGAGACCAGGGCAGCTAGACTGGAGTGAGTGAGGGGAAGAGAGGTAGAAGTTGAGACCAGAAAGGTGGCAGGACTCAAGTCTTATAGGGTCTTGTAGACCATGATAAGGACTTAGATTCTACTCATAAAATGAGATGGCAAGCCTCCGAAGGCTTAGCGTAGAGACGTGACATTATCTAATTGCAGTTTTAAAAATATGACTCTGGGTGCTAGCGTTGGAGGGGAGGCAAGGCTGGAAGCTGTGATACCGACTAGGAGGTTGTTAGGGTAGTCCAGCTTGGAAGTCTGCTGGTGGCTTAGAACAGGGGAGTAGCAGTGAAGGCGGTGAGAAGTGGGCAGATTCTAGATATAATTTGAAAGTAATGCTGACCGGATCTGCTGATGGGTTGGATGTATGGTGTCAAACAGGACACTCAGAGATGATTCCAGGTGTTGAGATCTGAGCCACTGGAAGAAGGGAGTTGCCACTTACTGAGGGGGAAAGACTGAGGGCTGGGTGGTCTTCCCCTCTTTAGGTTTGAAGTTTGGTGTACATATTATAAGCAGTGCAGTTGGGCAGTTGGGATTTAGGGGAGGAGAAGAGGCTGGAGATAAAACTTCAGGAGCCACCATTATGTGAATGGTATTTAAAACTATGGGACTAGAGGATATCATCTAGGGAGTGGGCATAGCTAGAAAAGTTGCCCAAGAACTGATTCGGGACACTTTGTCACTCTATCAAAGGGAGACAGAGGAGAGTGGCCAGTGAAGCAGGAGGAGACCCAAGTAAGGTGGTGTCCTGGAGCCAAGCAAAGAAGGCTGGGAAGAGGGCCCTGCCCACTGTGCTGAGCGCTGCTCCCAGGTAGAATAAGAAGAGGACCCAGAAATCACCACTGGCCTTGGCAGCAGGAAGGTCACCCGTGACTCTGATAAGAGCTATTCTAGTGGGTGGAGATGAGATTAAAGTGGGTTTGAGAGTCCGAATGGAGGACAGAAAGTAGAGATACGGAGAGTGTAGACAACCCTTTAGAGGCTCGTCACTATAAAGGGGGCAAAAGCTAGTGCGGTTTGAGGGAGACATGGAGGCAAGGGAGGTCCTTTTTAAGCTGGCAGACACTAGGGATGTCTGTACGCTGACGGGAATAGTCTAGTAGAGAGGGAAACACTGATGGTTCAGGAAAAAGAGGGTTAGCTGCAAGAGCAAGCCCTTAGTAGGTCAGCAGGGAATGGGAGCCAGGGTGAACACAGAGAGGATGGCTTTGGAGAGGAGCACAATTTTCCACATGGAGGTGAAAGCAACATGGTAAATAGCCACAGATGTGAGTGGTTAGGAGATTTCGTACCATAAACACAAACCTGAGCACCCCCCACTCCACCTCAACCAGCCAGAGACTTTGTGCGTCATGACTACTCAACAGGCGCTTTCAACCCGTACGTATAGAAAGTTGCTATGAGCCATGCATGGTGCTGGCACTTCCCTGTGCAGCCCAGAGAGAGTTGTTCCCACTGACATTACAGGTTTAGGGCTCTGAGGTCATCCACGCAAGGACAAATGATCCCGTTCAATATCCAGCTCCTCAGATGGGAAAGAGACCTTAACAGCCTCAGCCTTTGTCCCTACATTGTCTCCAGGTTCGTTAAAACAATCTCGACAGACCCGAAGGCGTCAAAGTGGAAGCCATGGAGAGAGGTCCACATCCACGATGGGGACAGTCTCAGCTGTGCTGACTCAAGGCTGTGTCGGGTGCTGTGGGATGGGATGTCCCCACACTTCAGTCTTCCGGACTCTAACTCCTATCTTTGAGGCAGAGAGGCCTTTGAGATTTCATCTGACTAACCATCATTCTCCACTTGCCTTAGGACAACCCAGCCCTACGCAAGAGCCTAGCTCTTTGATGTTTTTTGTCATAAATTAATGAGCTCACCCACAAAATAACATCAAAGAAGATCCACTAACTAATTCACTGTTATCATCCTCCAATCTGCGGCGGCATTGGAAAGCATCCCAAAAAAGGACCGCAGCCGGAAAAAGAAACCAGTTTAAAGATTTGGAAACCATGATATCTGGAAAGAGATGAGAGAAGAATGAACTTCTACAGGCTGCAGAGGAGCCTGGGAGAGAGCTAGTAACCCTCAGGGAAACGGGGCAAAAGCAGGGAGACGGGATTCTCAGCACTTGGGTCTGGACGGAAAACAACTGCATGAAAGCTCCGGGGGGAAACTGTGGTCTGGAAAGTCTTAACTGGTGTCGTCTCACAGCACGTTGCGGAGACGGCTAGGAAGTGTGTGGTAGGAAACAGCGTCTCTGGAGTCAGATGACATGGGCTCCCACCTCTGGCTCTGCTATTTACTGATCGTTAGCAAGTCTCAATCTCTCTGAGCTTCAGTGCTCTGCTCTGTAAAATGGTGACAATGATCCCTCCCCAGATAGGATCCACCCAAATACAGGAGCCCTCCTCTAGATGTTACCTGACTCTTTCAAATCTGGTCTTTCAAGAGGAAAACGGGAAAAGATTTGTGGAGATGTCTTGCTGGAGATCTTCCCACACTGACATCTCTTCCAGGCCCAGCAGGATTTCCTAAAACACAGACGAGATATCAGCAAACATGCTTCATTTCACTCGGTGAGCAGTTACTGAACACCCACTGTATGCTGCAGAAAGATGCCCATGTGATGTTTTCAACCCTCCAAGGATGCCAGTATATAATCGAGTAATGGCCAGGGTCTGTGATAAGTGCTAAAGTGGTGACAGATTCTTTGGAGCTAGGGACCCAGAAAAGTTTTACAAACTGCATGCCATTTGAGCTTGGACTTCAAGGATTAGTGTCACGTCCCCAGGTGGTGGATAAAGGGATATGGCGTACAAAGGCAAGGAGGCACGAAGGTGCCCAAAAACACAGAACCTCTGCAGCCTCAAACTCAAGAAAGCAGCTGCCAGGCAGAAACAGGGACAACTGCAGAGGCCCCAGAAACATGAATGTATGGAGGGGACCTGCCCTAAGAATAATACCAGAGCAGGCAGACCATGACACGTGTCTGGAAGTGCAGTCACTAGGAGGTGACTAAGCCAAAGGAGGGTTGCCTCCCTTTCTTAACTTCATTCATAGTCAGTTTTCTCTCTCTCTCTCTCTCTCTCTCTGTCTCTTTCTCCAGGAAGTGGAGTGGGAGGCAAGGTTCTATAAATAGATTCCTAGCTACCCCAGGAGAGACTGAAGATACTGAGATGACATCAGGGGACTATTAGCCAAAAAGTTTACCTGTTGTTACAACAGCCGCTGTGCTGGAGGCCAGACAGAACGCCCTCGGGACCCCTGTCCTAACAGGGGCTCCAGAGGCACTCTGGAGTAGCAGTCATCAATGACTGACCTCAGGGTCTCACTTCCACACCAAGCAAACTGGCAACAAATTCACCAATCCATTCAAACCATAGCCAACTGGGGCAAGTCTGCAAGGCTTCTGGCCAAATTAGGGAAATGACTTCAGGAAGTAAATAAGCTTGAGCACAAAGGGTAACCGGTACTTATAACGCATCATTAATTATGAGAGCCAAAAGGGATCATGGAGTTCAAACCAATTTCAGCTGCAGAACCCTTTGTTGAAACAAATCTCAGGTGGAAGTCAGGTACATGAAACAAATAAAAGAAAGTGGGTTTGGACGGAGGGAAACAGAACTTGCTTGCTCGGCCTCCCCTTTCCCTTTGCTCCCTGCAGAAGCCCCCGAGGCACCTCCCCTCACCATGCACCCTCCGGGATCTCACTCTGTCGCCTGGGCTACAGTGCCCTCAAGCTCCTGGGCTCGAGCGATCCTCTTGCCTCAGCCTCCTGAGTAGTGGGGACTACAGTTGTGCACTACCACACCCGGCTCATTTTTTCACTATTTTTAGTAGAGACGGGGTCTTACTCTTGCTCAGGCTGGTTTTGAACTCCTGAGCTCAAGTGATCCTCTCACCTCAGCCTCCCAGAGTGCTAGGATTACAGGCGTGAACCCCTATGCCCCGCCCAGAATTTTTTTCAATCATCAAAGTAACACATGCCTATGATTTTAAAAATTCAAATACACAAAGAATTATTTTAAAAAGAAGGCAAGAGTCCACCTCCAACTCTGTCCTGCATCTTCCCACCCTGTCATTTTCCTCTAGGAGAAATGACTTTTCACTCTTCTAGTGGTTTCTGCTTTAAATTCTTCTGATAGTTATCTTTACGTTGCTAAGTATTACGCCTGTACTTCCACTTTTTGGTTTATTAACTTTAGAAAACTTGTCCTGTTTTGTGCAGTGACAGAAGAGAACTTGGGTCATGTTGCTGCCTTCACCTCCCAATATAGTTATATCACTATTTAAACTTAATTTTTATTTTTATCAAAGTGATACATGCAATTGGTTTAAAATTCCAGCCAAGGACAAAAGGCTTATACAGGTAGCCTTTCTAAAGTTTTTTTGTCTTCCCTATTAGACAATAAGCCCCTGGAGGGCAGGAACTTTGTCTCCTCAATTGCATTTCCAGTGCCTACAATAGTACCTGGAACATAGTAGATGCTCACTTAATATTTGTACAGGCAGGTGGGTTGACTTATGGGAAAGGGAACATCTCCATTTAGTACCCCAGTGTTAAGCTTCCGATTGGGAGAGGTATGTTCCAATCACAAAGGACTTTTCAGTCTTGCTTGGGAAACCTGGCTTAGGCACCATAACACAGAAGCTGTGTCCTATCTCTTCCTTCCCTCCTGCCCTTCCCTTCCTCCTTCCCACTCAGGTGGGTCCGCTTGTGCAGAAGAGAACTCTCTATTTAGTTTCCATTTTTGTTCTTTCTCTACAGCATTCATCACCTTTTCTTAGAAAACTATGTAATTTCCTTATTATGTCTTCTGTTTGTCCTGCCTGCTAAATTGTAATCTTGGGTAGGGATCTTTATTATGTTCACGGCTGCAGCCCAAATGCCCAGAATAATGTCTGACTCAATAAATATTTGTTGAATCAATTAAAGCAGAATTCTCTGGAAAGGGAGCTTCTCTGAGATACTGTTAGAATCAATCATTTTACATCTGATTTGTTCTATGGGAAGGAGTATAAATGAAAATTTCATTTTGTAGATGGTACAAAATTACTCTGGACAATGGAGGTGGGGCCATAATAGATAAAGACCTTAGTTCAGACTCACGTGTTGGCTTTGCATGTCTGGACAAGATGCTCCAATTGCCGTGGAAAGAACATAGCTATTTGCTTAGCCTGATAGAGTTTGGGAAGGAAGTGGAGGTCAAGGACATGGCCATTGCCAACCCCACGCTCCCAAGGATAGCTCCTGCTGTGGGAAGGAGAGGCAGAGGTGCTTCCTCCAGGGGTAGCTGGGCCACCAGAGGCCCCCAAGCCAGAAGCCCTTAGCCATGGGCTGACACTGAGCATCTCCTGTGTTCCAGGCACTGTGCAGGGCCCTAGCAGGAAGGAGAGAACGCCGTGCTACCCCCACCCACCCCAGCACTGTGAGACCCACCTCGCCCGTGCATCTTGAAGTCCCTCGGTGCTGAGAGCCTTTCTTGCAACACCCCACCCCAAACACCGGGCTTTCCGTGCCCCTCTCTGTGGCTCCTATCTTACCATGCCCTTCCAGCTCAACGCTACAGACCTTCTGGAATCTGACCATTGGCCAGGTCACAGGGCAAGTTCCAGCGATTGGAACGTTTCCGTTGTCCTCAGAGTTCTACTGGCTGTTTACCATGTCCTGCTTCCATGTCATCTATCCCTCCTTCTGGGCCCCCTGCTGTTCCCCTGGACCTATAGCTTCCTGGGCTAAAAAGTGTCGCCCCCTCCTCACCGAGGCCACAACACCCAGGGCTCCTGACTGTCCTGGGCCCAGCACATCCAACAGGGTGTGCCTTAGGAAGGCGGAATTACTGTCTTTCACCAAAGAGAAGACAGAGGCTGACCTAAGTTAAGTCACTTGCGTGTCACACAGTGAGTCCGTGGGAAGCCAGGCACTTCCAAACACGTAAACTCCTCCCAGTCGGGGCCGCCTCCCCTCCAACCTCAGCCCACGCACACGGATCTTCCATCCACCCTTCCACTCAGCCAAGCCTTTCCTGCACAGGGCTTGGCACATCCTTCGGCCTCTCCCAGAAACCCACCTGTCCACTTCTTTCCCAGCAGGGTCCTTCCCACCTTCAGGTCTCAGCTGCAGTGCCACCTGCACAGAGGTCCCTTGTGGCCACCAGTTGGGGCCCCTCTGTCTCTCTCCTTCCCTGGATACTGGCCCCTGCCCTCCTTGCGCTTCAACCACTGCCAGATCTAGGTCTGGCATATGGCAGGTGCTTAATAAATGTTTGCTGAATGAATAAAAAGCTGAACCACAGTAGTGAAAGGAGGCTGAGATGAGGGACATGCAGACAAATTCAGACCCAGGTCCCTGCTCAGAGAAGGCTCTAGCCACCCCCTCTGCACCGGGGAGGGCACTTGGTAAGCCCCCTCTGCCAGCAGCCCTGGATGCTCAGGAAGGGCGGAAGTAAGACCTCCCAGATGGCCTCGCCCTGCAGCCCGGGCACACCTGTACCCAGCGGGGACGCTCCCTCCCTCCATCTGCTCCTAATGAGCCCCTCCTGATCACAGCGCTGAGTTCTTGGCAACCACCGCTCCAGAAATATACCCTGAAATTGAAGGATGTTCAAAGATGAAATATCTGAAACAATGCAGGAACGGGGGAAATGGAAAAATTATAGCACAGGAAAGGACCCACGCTCTGGGCTTTGCCAGATGAAGCAGAATAAGGTAACTGTGTGCAAGGCTCTAAGAGGTATGAAGGCTTTCGAGGGAGGGGAAGCACTGGGGAGGGACGTGAGAGGGTATAATTACGTGAAATGGAGTGAGATGAATCCCTGGGAATTTTAGGCTTAGTGGCGGGAACCATTTCCTCCCAGCAAAAGCCCTGAGGTTGGGCAGCAGTTTCCTAACGGAAGGAGCGGGGTGCCACCCCCGTGGCATTTAAGCTCATCTTAAGCCAAACCTGGAGACCCTTCAAGTATGGTGGCCTCATCCTAGAAGGCTGGGGTCAGGGTTGGGGGGCAGAGGTGACCTGATGGCAGGGTGGTGTGATGGTCATTTGCACAGGCTCTGTGGTCAGAGAGCTGGAATCCAGTCCCAGCCGGCAGCCTTCCAGCTGTGTGACCTTGGGCATGTGGCTCAACGGCCCAGGGCCTCAGTTTCTGCATCTTTGAAATAGTGACACCACCACCTGTGCTAAAGGTTACCGGGGTGCTTACATGAGATAACCTCTTGTCACAGTGCCAGGTAAGTAAGTGCACTAAGTGTCAACCACAAGCCCTGCGTGGAGACACTCAGATTTTGCTGGGCTCTCTGGTCCATGCTGGGAGGAGGATACAGCAGAGGATTTGATTGGCTCTGAGGCGCAACTTCCCGCAGGAGCTACTCAGGAAGTGCCGCACAGAGGTGGCGACAGGCTGCAAAGCAGACACCACAGCCCACAGCAGCGTGAGGTTTCTGAGAGCTGGTCCTCTCGGCAGGAGGGCCTGGGGAGGCAGGTGCCACATCTTATCCTTTACTTTTGAGGCAGGAGAAACGAACCAAACCCCAGCCTTTTGCTGGCACAGTGGGCACCAGGCCCTCCGGCCTCAGGACCTGTGCCTTTGTCCTCTCTGGTTCCCGCGACAGAGATGAGGGTTTGTCTGTGAGCATCTGCACAAGACCAGGCTGCAGGAGGACCCAGTCCCTAGTCTAAAGTACCTGTTAAGACTTCAGAGCTCACGGGTCCATCTCCAGTAGGCTGGGGGAAGGAAGGTGAGAGCGTGGCCGAGTGGGATGACAGCGTGGGATGAAGCCAGGCCAGCAAAGGCTCGGCTCTGGTTGGGACACAGGCGATCCCTGGTTCCCTGTCTGTGGCCTCTGAAACTGACTTGGCTCCCAAACTTCCTAGCATGAAGGTCAGGGTGGCCTGCAGCCAACAATTAACACATAGAAGCCAGTGCCACAAAAGCAGCATTTAAAAAGTGTAATATGGGACACAAAAGAATAGTTCACAGTCTTTCCTTTCTGGTGGGGACGGCAGGGAGCCTGGGAGAAAGCTCCACGGGAGGTGTGAGATTTTGAGGTGTGCGAAGCCTGTTTTGACAGCAGAGCCAGGGAGAGCACACCGGGCTACACGAAGTGCACGGACAGAGTGTGGCGGACGGCAGCCGACCAGTTCCTGTAATTGGCCCCTTTGGAATCAGAGACCCTCCAATCCTCGCCACCCCCTGTGGTGTCAATGGCTCCTTGTAACCTTCTAATTTGATCTGGCACGGGGGTGCGGGTCAAGACGCAGAGGCAGGAAGTGAGACTGGGGCTCCCCGTGTGCTCACCAGCGTGCTGGCTGTCCTAGCTGGTGGGGCGCAATGGACCAAGCACGGGATGGGGAGTCAGAAAACCCAGGTTTGAGTCCCAGCTGGGTCCCTTGCTAGCTGTGTGACATGTGACAGGTCACAGGCCCTCTCTGGACCTCAGATTCTCCATCACTGACAGAGGAGGGCAGACCTCATGACCCTACGGGCTCTCCCAGGCCTGACACCCTGAGATGTGCAAACTCTCCTGCCTTCCAGCTGCTCCCCTGGGTCTGGGTTTCTCTCCATCCTTAGAGTCACTTTATCCACAAGACAGCGAGAAACTGGGATCCCCGAGAGGCCTCTGGGAAATTGAAGTCCCTGCGTGCCAGAGCGTCTGCCAAACACAACAGGCAGGGATCCCCCACGGGCTCCAGGGTGGCCACTTCCTCAGGTCCCCGCCTGGTCAGGCAGAAAGAGCAACTGGGAGAAGCAGGTTTGCACAGAGAGCCGCGGCCAGGTAGAAGCTGGACCCCAGGGAGAGGGGCCCTTGCCTCGTGCCCAGGGCAGCTTCCAGGGGACCAGCTGTCTCCTGAATTGCTTCAGACAGGCGTGGGGTAGCTGGACACCGCCGATGGCTCGGCACACAGCAGGAAGAAGCCCTGACCCGCAGCCCGGTGCAGCAGTGCCGCTGCCATTTGGCGAACCTGTACTCGGGGCCGGGCTCTGAGCTAAGGGCCTCATGCAAGTTCAGAGACCGAAGGCCAGCCCATTCCAAAATCCCACCCCTGCCAGCCTGCAATTCCATTAGCCACACCTCAGAATTAAAACACCACATCTCCTGAAGGTCCCAGAAGGGACACAATAAATGGGGAACGCATGGGACTGCCAGCCACTCCCACAGGCCAGGCAACGAGCAAGTGGGATGTGGGTGCACAAGGTTTGCTGGGGAGGCCCCAGAGCAGACGTCACAGCCCACAGCAGCGTGTGATTGGGGAGTAGGGGGCCTGGAGACACCCAAGGGTGGCTCCAGGAGGTGCTTCCAAAGAAAGGAGCCTGGCCCAGCAGTGTGACCAAGGGACCGTGGTACCTCACTCCCATGCTCGGGTACAGCCCAGTGATCTAGAAAGAGCAGCTCCCTGGGGCGGGGATGCATAAGGCCAGAGAGGCTGTGGAGGGAAGGCCGCAGAGCGGGTTCCAGCTGGACAGGGAAGCCTGCGGCTGGGGCCCTGCTCCCAGGATCTAAATCTGGACACTGGGCTCCAGGGCTCCAGGCCCTCGGCTGCCTTGGGAACTGAGGAAATTCCTTCAGAATGACATGGCACATGGGCGGCCAGCCTCCCAACCCCCGTGCTCACTGAGTTCCCTAGCAGGGAGGGAGCCCAGAGCAGAGGGGCTGCGTTTTGAAATAAGCAGGGATGTCTGCAGGAAGGGAGAGGTGTCAGCTGGGAGCCTGCACCTCTCGAGCTCCTGTTGAGGACAGGAGCCTTTCCAAAGAAGCGCAGCAAGCTTGGAGGCCCCTGGTCATGGGCCTGGCCACACCCAGCAGGGAAGGCTGGCCCACCTGTCCTCCAGAGATAACATGAAGGTAACAATGCATATTGCTGAGCAGCAGTTTTCAGCTAGATGCTGAGGATACTGAGGATACAAAACAGACAAAATCCCTGCTTTCGTGAGGCTTATATTCTAATGGGAGTGACAAGCAACACGATACAAATACGTAATAGGTTAGAAGGCGATCAATGCTGACAAGGGCTACAAAGGAGGAAAGGCAGCTGGGGAGCGCTGGCTCGGGGCAGGAGGCAGTTTGCAATTTTAGATGGCATGCCCGAAAGACTAAGGAGGTGACGCCCTAGTAAAGGCCTGAAGGAGGCTAGGGAGTGAGCCCGTGGATACCTGAGGAGGAGCATTCCAAGCCAAGGGGGCACGAGTGCAAGGGCCCTGGGGCAGGAGTAACCCAGCAGGTTCCAGGCACGGCAAAGAGGCCGGTGTGGCTAGAGCAGAGTGACAGAAGGGGAGCAGCATCGGACACGTGGGAGAGAGGTGGGGGGAAAGTCAGGTCATGAAGACTGTCACAAGGACTGTGGCTTTTCCTATGAGCAAAATGGGGGTCCCTGGAGGCTTGTGAGCAGAGGAAGACTGTGATGTACCTTATGTCTTAACAGAATCACTCTTGCTGCTGTGTTGAGAACACACTAAAAGGGAACTAGGAAGCCCAGTTACTATTACTGTCATCGTCACCAACAGCAGCTACAACCAGTTTTTGCACCTGTGTCGGGCTCACTGCTGCCAGTTTTATCATTGTTACCTAGTTTAACTCTCACAACAACCTCGCACAGAGAAACTGAGGCTCAGCCAAAGGCAGAAAGTCACACAGACACACCCTCTCCAGAGCCTGTCCTGCCCCTGGCCTCCAGCCCCAGGATGCTGCTCCCAGTGTCCCCAGCTGCACATGTCCTTCCAGGCCTCTGATTGTTTTGCAGATGCTGTTCCAGCTGCCTGGAATTCCCTTCTCCCACACCTGCCACGTAAATTCCAACCCATCAGTTGATAGACAACTCGAGTCCTGCCTCTTTGGGGGACGCCTCCCTGATGGCTTCCAGCACAGCGGTTCATGCCCTCTTCCCCAGAAACACGAGGCATTTCAGTGATCCTGAAGCCGGCCTCCCACACACTGCATGAGTTCAAGGCCAGGGGCCGGAGCTTATTCACCTCCGTTTCCCCAGCAATCAGTTTTGCAACCAGGTAAGTATCAGGTTCAAATCCTGCCGACACTCTGTAGGGTTATCCTAGGATATCTCAAATTTCTCCAGTGCAATCTTAGTCTCAATCACAGTTCCTTCATGCACGTTCATTTCTGTGTACATACCCCTGGCCTCAGACAGATGTACGCAGAACCTGGGGTGAGGGGTGCCACCACATTCTCTTTAGGAGAATGACACTTGTAACAGCAGAGGAGGTGCCTGGTGCGGAGGGAGCCCTGTGCGCTTTAGAATCAGCCAGACCCAAGTTCAGATCCTGCTCTGCCTCTCACCAGCCAGGTGGCTATGTGTAAATTATTCAACCTGGGCCTTTCTGTCTTTGTCTATAAACTGGGGCAAATGATGTCCTCTCCCGTGAGTTTTGTGGGAGTTGGAAATAGTGCAAATGCAATGCCTGGCCCTGGGCGTGGCCTCAGGAGGTGGCACTAATGCCCCCTTGTCCACCCCTCCTAACACCCCAGTGTCCTGTGCGTCAACACTTGGCCATTGTGCTCCTGGGAGGCCTCACACCTCTCGGGGACTTGTGTGATAACCCAGAATCCCCCCTTCTGGCCCCAGTCCTGGCTCCGAGGCAGGGCCTGTAGCTTCCTGGCAGATTCCCCTGCTCTGGTCCCTCCCGAAGAGCCCCTGCACCTCGCAGTGGCCCCTGGCCTGTCCCCACCGCCTGAGCCCGTCCACAGGCTCACTCTCTCCCTCCCACCAATTCCCCTGGATCCGCTGCTACCAGGCCTTCAAGCCGGATCTGCCAAGCCAGCCAACTTCCGACAGACAGTGGGAAACAAAAAAGGAGGGGGATGGGGCTTCTTTTGGGGAAGTAAGGAGGGGAGACTCCATGGCAGTGAAACAGGCCAGAACAATGTTTGGTGCCAGGAACTGGCAAATACCCCAGCTCTGGTCTTTCGAGATACTGTAATGTGTCAGGTCAGGGAGGATTTGAAAGTCCCTCTCCCTCACTTTACAAATGAGAGGCCCAGAGTGGGTGAGAGACTAGCTCAAAGTCACACAGCAAAGTGAGGAGGAGCAGAGTCCAAAGGGGCGTTGCACTTGCCCGTGACCATGCTCCTGCTGCACCGGGCTGCCGGCTTTGAATCGGGCTGGCCAGAGGAGCAGAGAGGCTTGTGGAAGGCCCTGTGGCTCAGCAGACACCAAAACCCTCCCAGAGGCCCAATCCCAAAAAGCACGATGCCTGACATCAGTCTCTTCAGTGGCCTCTGAGGAAGCCACTTGTCCGGGCTCTGCACAGCTGCCAGGCCAGTTGGTTAAGCTGCACGTTCCTGGTCCCTGCGCTTGTGTTCTCTGCCTGTGGATGGTTACTACGGCAGTGGCGTAATGCAGGGGCGAGGGCAAGGGAGGCTGGGACGCAGTGAGCCCCAGCCCCTCGCGGTCACACCACAGCATCAGGACCGTGGGGCTGACATGGAGCCGTGTGGCCCGGAGACGCCCAGCCCTGGGCAGCCCCAGCCAGCTGGGTGGGGAGGATCAGGGAACCGTATTATGAGCAAGCCGCCGCAGGGACTCTGGCACACTGCACACTGGGCCCAGTCTCGTCCAGCCCTCCCGTCAGGAAGGGCCCTGCTCCTCCACACCCTTCCAGAAGAGCATCACCCGGGGACCAGGAGCTCACCACCTCACAAGTCAGAAATGCCCAGTGGGTGCCCAGGCCGTGCCAAGCTGAAATCAGCCCACCTTCTGTGGCAAAGCAGTCAAACGTCTCTTCTTACGACATGCCATTCTTTCTCAGGGACGATGATGGGGGCCAGCCTGAGCACACCCTCTGGACCCCTGGCCTCCCGGTGCTGTCCTTGGCCTGGAGGTCCCCAGTGTCCCCCTGGGCTGACCAGTAAGAAACCGCTTGTCCAGCACACGGGCTCCGTCTGCCCCAGCCCCACACACGCCCACCTTGCCATGTGGGAACATCTAGTCCCTCAGTCACACTTGTGACGTGCCAGACACGGTGCCGAGTGCCAGGAGACTATGTCCTCCCCAGTCTGAGACCAGAGCAGGCCCTAATCAGGGACAAGCAGGGCCCTGCCTTCTCTGCCATCTGGCTCCTGGTACGATCCTGTCAACTTTAGATCTTTCCAAATAGAGAAGATAGAAATAACGATCCCTCCTCCCAAGAAAACTGGGCTTGAAATCAAACCACCTGGGTTATCATACGACCTCCGCCACTCTGGCTGTGTGACCTCGAGCAAGTCACTGGGCCCATCTGGGGAGAAACTCAAACAAGCACCAGAGGCCACAGTGCCCTTCCCTCTCAGTGCCAGGCGTTTCCTGCCTTTGCCTGACCCGTTGCCACACCCCTTGCTGGTCCTTTGGACGAGTGACACATACGCAGCTGTCGCCCTGGCATAGGACCCTGATGTGGGCTGACCAGCACGGGTCCCTAGCCAGCGGACTAACTAGCAGCCACGAGCCTTAGTGCAGTATGTTAGCACGGGGTGTCTGGCACAGTGCCAGGTACGTGGGGGCTCAGTAAGGAGCAGTGGTGGCTAGTTTAGGAAAGCCAACCCGTGCCCACTGAGCAGAGTCAAAAATGTCACAGCCGACAGGACCTTAGTACTCACCTAGCACAACCCTCTCATTTTACTAACGAGGGTCTGAGACCCAGAGAAGGGAAGTGACCTGTCCTGGGCCGCCCAGCAAGTTTAGACCAGAGTGGCTCAGTTTGTCCAGCCAGAAATCCCAGTGCTCCCGTGGAAGGCTGGGGCGCTGACAACGTCACAGCTGAATGGGGGACTTCCGGTGGCCCAGCGCCCCTGCAGCACCACAGGACAGAGGTCAGTAACACTCCCTCCCAGCATCCCTGGCCCTGGCTCCCGACCAGAACTCTGCCCTGGACGCCTCTGAAGCCCTCAGGACCTCGGTGCCACCACCTGCTCAGAGAGCGTGGGGGAATGGAGATGGACAGCCCACGTCCCTCCGCTAGGTTATTTATAAAGTGTTTGCAGATGAGTCAGGCACGGAGCTGCCCAGCACCATCAGGGACTGTGCCCTCAGAAATGCCATCATGACCCTGAGCTCTGGAATCCCACCCCGACCCCTAGTAGCCCGCTCCTCGTGGAAAGGTAGAGGCAGGACGCTGGGACCGGCAAGGGTCTGTGGGGCGGTCGTGATGCCCCCCACGAGTGGTCTGAGCCTGCAGCAGGAACAGGAGCCCTGGCAGGCCAGGCTTGTGGGGACAGATGGGGGAGCCCCACGCAGGGGAAGGAGGGCCTAGGCCAGGCACCCTACCGGTGCAGACCACATGCCCCTCCCCTTCACTGCCCAGACCAGACTGACTAACCAGCCCAAGAAGACACCTCACCCCGTGCCCCAGGCGCTGGCTGCCCCCACCTCTGCTCCTGTGTGTACGGCTCTCCACCTCCGCCAAGAGACCAGCTATTTCTATCACTCTGGAAAGGGAGCCTGAGCCTCCAAGCCTCCTACCCCTCCCCCTGCCTGCTCCTGGCAGCGCTCTAATTACTTCCTCAGCTGGGTGCCGCCTGCCATGGACACCCTGGCTGAGGCCACCAGGAATAGATGCACCTGCGCTCACACCCAGCTTCCCACGCAGGCTGGGCCCAGATGTCCCTGCGAGACTGTGCACACCCCTTTATGAGCCTGAGCTGAGAGCACGTGGGGATCTCTGGGACCTGCCCTCTCCTTCCAGCCTCCGCCACCACCGTGGAGGGGCCACTTGCTTGTTCAGCAAAGCCGCTGTGTGCCTGGCGCAGGGCTGGGCTCTGTGGGGGGCAGTGGGGAGGGCAGGGAGATGAATAAGCGTGTCCCGCCCTCAAGGGCATAAACAACTCATTATGCAACGAGGAAGAATGAAGTAAGTGCTAAATTAAGGTACAAGCTGGGCGCTGAGCCTGTATGCCCTTAATTTCTTCTTTACTTTTTTTTCTTATCATAAAAGCAATTCATATTTGTTTTACAAAGAATTTGTATATGCAGATAACAAAAGGAAAATTACCATACATTCATTATCCAACCATTCAGGGACAGCTCTGTCCATACCTGAGGCCCAGACTTCCAGACTTTTTTAAAAGAGCAAGGACAGGTCTCAGATTGGGACCCTCAGCCTGGCCCTTGGACCGTCTCTGGAACAATTGAAATTCCCAAGAAATGGGTAGAAAGATTTCAGAGCAAGATAATATGGATAGTATGACTTGTTTGTGTAAAAAGTAAAAATCCAAAACTCTCTCTATGCCTAGAAAATGTCTGGAAAGACATACACTCAAGGGTTAACTCTCCTCAGCCCAGAGGAAGGCAGTAGGATTCGGGTGGCAGAGCAGAAAAAGGGATTTTTTGTTGTAGAAATTTCTTTGAATTATTACAATAAGCATGTATTTACATATAATTTTATAATTTTTTTAAATTAAAACTTCTTTTAATGGCTCAATAAGTAATTTCCAAATTTTCTATGGTATTGTCTGTGAACTAAAAATCCTAAGCCTTTTGCTAACTGAATGGGCCTCTCTCAGCCAAGGGGACCCCAGAAACACCTTGAAACTGAGTTCCCAGCCCTGCCGGGGCGGAGAGGTGAGGCACACTACATGCATATGATCTCCCTCCATAAATATTCATGACTCCTCCTATTGCTCGTTAAATATGTCCCTTTCACCGCCCCACTCAGGATAAGATCCTGTTCCCTTCTGTCTCTTCTTTGAAGCACGTGTGGCTTCCCACCCTGCTGGAATGGCCACCCAGCAGTTTGCTACCCTTTATGAGAAACAAATCTCTCCTTTTTCCAAAGTATAGACCTCACCAATTAATTTTTTTAATTAACATGTCTTATCTCTGCACTTAGCATAACACAATCTTAAAACTAAAGGGAGGTGCAGCCATTGTGGAAAAGTTTGGTGGCTCCTCAAAAAGTTAAACATAGAATTACCATATGGCCCGACAATTCCACCCTTTGGTTCAAGAGAATTGAAAACACAACTCAAACAGATACCTGTTCACAAACGTTCATAGCAGCGCTATGCGCAATAGCCACAGTGTGGGAACAACCCACATGTCCGCCGGTGGCTGGATGGATAAACAAAGCGTGTTACATACATGCAGTGGAATATTACTCAGCCGAGGAAAGAAATGAAGCAGGGACACGGGCTACCACGTGGATGAAGCTTGAAAACATGTGACATGAAGGAAGTCAGACACAAGAGGCCACCTATTATATGATTCCTTTTTTTTTTTTTTTTTTTTTTTTGAGACAGAGTCTCACTCTGTTGCCCAGGCTAGAGTGAGTGCCGTGGCGTCAGCCTAGCTCACAGCAACCTCAAACTCCTGAGCTCAAGCGATCCTCCTGTCTCAGCCTCCCGAGTAGCTGGGACTACAGGCATGTGCCACCATGCCCGGCTAATTTTTTCTATATATATTTTTAGCTGTCCATATAATTTCTTTCTATTTTTAGTAGAGGTGGGGTCTCGCTCTTGCTCAGGCTGGTCTCGAACTCCTGAGCTCAAACGATCCGCCCACCTCGGCCTCCCAGAGAGCTAGGATTACAGGCGTGAGCCACCGCGCCCGGCCTTATATGATTCCTTTTATATGACACGACCAGAATAGGGAAATCCATAAAGAGGAAAAGCAATCAGTGGTTGCCAGGGGCTAGGGGAGGGAGGGAATGGGGACTGATTAATTAATGGGTAGAGGGTGTTTTTCTGGGGTGATAAAAAATTCTGAAACTAGTGGCTTTGAAACTGGAGCTTGTACAACATTGGGAATATACTCAATGCCACTGATTTGTACACTATAAGATGGCTCATTGCATGTTATGTGAATTTCCCTTCAAAAAAAAAAAAGACCACTGACATACTAAAAGAAAAACTCAGTCTCACTCAGCCTTCATGTCCCCTCCACCCAGTCCCTACCCCTCACAACCAGAGCGTCAAGGAGTAGAACCCTCCCTCCTGCCCCTAGCAGGGCAGAGCCGCCAGCTCCAAGAAGGCCACAGAGAGTCAAAGGAGAACAAATACGGCGAGTGAGAGAGCAGCAAGCAGGGCAGGAGCGGGGCAGGACAGAGAGGAGAGGCACAGCCACAGTTCTGCGCCAGGCGCCAGCACTCTCATGGACCCCCAGACACCCCCGAGAGGTCAGTACTTCCATCCCATTCTGCAGATGAGAAAACCAAAGTTCAGTGTGGCTCGAAGGCAGGGCTGGGGCCCCCTGACTCCGAGGAGGAGGACAGTCAGGGGACCTGGTGCAGCCCCAGGCCTGCTCCCCACTGCTGCCCGGCACCGGCTCCTCCTAGCTGGCTTCACCGCTCCTCACCTGCTGGCCCCTGCAAGGTGGGTAAGGGGCATGGGCATGGGGAGGAGGGAGGCCCTGCCTGGAGAGGAGGGTGAAGGAGCATGCCTAGCTCTGCCCCTCTCCTTCCCTGCGTGGGAGTCTGGATGCAATCCTCTGGCTGCCTGAGGGCCCCATCCCTCATCTCAGGATTAGGGAGCCACTAGGGCCCGGGCTCTGGTCTAGACTGCGTGGGCCCCAGCCCCGACTCAGTGGTGTGACAGCCCTGTGGCGCTGAGTTCCCATGCCCCCATCTGTTCAATGGGATGATGATGCCAGTCCCCACCAAGTAGAACTAACGAATGAGAAAATGCTCAGAAAAGACTGAACGCAGTGACTGCTCCATGTCTTACTTTTCTTTTTAGCCAATCATCTGCTGGGGTTACCAAAGTTTCTGGGGTCCTAGGGATTCAGGCTCAGGCCGGCCCTGTCTTTCCTCCTGCAGCTGAAGGAAGCCGCCTTACTACCATAGATTCTGGTAAACTTGCTGGGCCTAAGAAGTGCTGGTGGAGTTTCTGGGCCCTGGCTACTCCAGCCAGCCCTCCCCTGCCCTCCCCCAAGCTGCTGCTGTCTGGGATTTCCTTTTTCATGTGAGCCAAACAGTTCAGACCTGGCTCTCTGACTCTTTATAAGGATTCAGATGGTCCTACTTCTAACAACTAAGGCCCAATCATACCATGTCACGTTTTACAGCTATGAAGCCCTTTGCCAGGTATTACCTCACTCAGTTCTTACCAAAATCCAGTGCGGCAAGGATCATTGTTTCCTTATAGTATAAACATAGATTAGATACAGATATATAAAATAGATCTACCAGGTAATAGCTTTTGTTCTGAAATCGACTTTGTCTGACATTAATATAGCCATTCCAGCTTTCTTTTGACTAGTGTTAGTATGGTATATCTTTTTCCACCTTTTTTCTTTGAACATATGTATCTTTCTATTTAAAGTGAGTTTCTTGTAGACAGCACATAATTGAGTCTTGCTCCTTTATCCGATATGACAACCTGTAAATTCAATGGTTCAGACCATTTACATTCAATGTGATTATTGATAGGGTTAGGTCTGAGTCTATCATTTTGCTGTTTGTTTTCTGTTTGTCCCATCTGGTTTCTTATTCTCTCTTTCTGTCTTCTTTTGGATTATGTTTGATGATTCCATTTTATCTCCTTTGTTGGCTTAGTAGCTATAACGCTTGGCTATTTTAGTGGTTGCTTTAGCATTTGTGATATACATCTTGACCTTTTCACAGTCTACCTGCGAGTGATGTTGTACCACTTCCCATCAAGTGTAAGAATCTTACAACAGTTACTTCCGTTTCTCCCCTCCTGGCTTCAGTTTCCCCTCTCAGTGCCGTGTCCTGGAAATGCTCTCAAGGCAATGAGCAGGGACAATCATAGAGCTCTCTGGGGTCCCTGAACCTTGTGGCCTGATATCTAGTGTCTTGAAAACAATTATTTTATGTATTTTGTCTGGGTTTTCTTCATTGTTTCGGGTGGGAAGGTAACTCCAGTCCCCATTATGTCTATGAGGAAGCCCGATCTCAGAGGCCAGGCCCTTCCCAAGGTGAGGTAGCTAGTAAGCGGCCAGGCAGGACTCCAGCCAGACCTGGTGCTCCTCCCTGCCCCACAGCTCCTGCATGAACCACCGAGAAAGCAGAAAGCCCTGTCAGCAGGATAAGCGGACTTTTGCCAGCCCAGCAAAAAGCTGCTCACACCATTGTCACCTGCTTTGGAAACCAGTGTGACAATTCTTTTGCATAAAGTTACCCGTTAAAGAGAAACTTTCTGCATCTTTCAAGCTTCACCTTAAATGCTCTCTTTACACCTTCAGACACCCTGTGTTGGTGTTTGCTGTCTGCCAGGAGGCACCCATCTGCCAAAGATGCTGGGATGGGCTCCCCACAGAGACACTCAGGAATCCACAATGTGTTGTGACTGATTGGACGGTCTCCCCCATTTACCCTCCCATGAGTGTTTTCTGGCTGAATCTAATGACCCAGTTGGTGGACTTGCACAACTCGCATGTGTGCACGTGTGTGCGTGCACCAGGGGGTGTGCTGATTTGGAGATAAGGGGGGGTCCCCTCTTTCTCACCCTAGTCAACTTGCTTTGGGTCCAGGGACCTATTTGGTTTTAATGAGAAGAAGACAGTGGCACCTTTCCTTAAAATCACTTGGGACAGCTGGCTCAGGCCAGACTCCAACAGAATCTGCTAGGCGGAGGGCCTTCACCTCCTTAAATTCAACCAGAAGATACTCATGGAAGGGAACATGGGGGAGACGTCCAACTGGTTACATCATATTGTGCATTACTGGGTACGTTCATGGGAAACTCATTCCTGCACCCTTGGCACCCTACCCTCTGTTCCCCAGGCAGAGAGGAGGTGGGAGCTCAGTTCTTCCTGTCATCTCCTCCACCAGCTGACCCCAAAAATACTTAGTTTGGGAAATCAGTCTGAGAGCAACAGTACTGGCTTTCACTCCTTCCTGCATCTTGCCACGTGACAGTTTCATGCAAGGCTCTACTATGTCACGGCAGTGGGGCACGTCAGCGTCCTTAACCCAGCCAAGACTCGGGGTCCTCGTCTGTAACTGAGCGTGAGAATACTGACCTCCTCAGATTGGTTGTTAAGTAACAAACATGAAGCATCTGGCACAGGCTGGGAACCTGGGTCTCAGGCTTCTTTCCACTCTCCTCGTATTCCATGCGCTTGGCCGAGTGTTTTCTGGCATTGCCCTTGGAAGTCTGTGTCCCACTTGTCAGTCTGTTGCTCACAACTAAAACCAATGAAAGGAAAACCGGTAAACACCCACCCCACTCTGCTTAGATCAGAGGTTCTCACACTCTGCTGCACATGAGAATGCCCTGGGGAGTTGTTTAAAAACCCCAACATCTAGGCTGCACCCCAGATTGGTTAAATCTGAATCTTGGGGGATGGGGTCCTGACATCAGGAAGTTTGTAAGCTCCCCAGAAGCTTCCCATGTGTGGCCAAGGTTGAGAAGCAGTGGTCTTGTCCAAGGGGTCCCCAAGGTTCCCCATACCCCACTCCGTCCTCCACCTCAGTCCAGGCACATGTCTCGGGCTCCCAGAGTGCCCTAACCAGGGTGCAGAGGGTGGGTTAGGTGAGATGACACTCAGGGAGGCCTCATTCTCAGGTTCTCGCAGCAGCAGGAGGGCACGTCCCCACCCTGAGAATGAGGGTCTGCTACATTTTGCTCCCCAGGCACTGCACTGCTAAGGAGCCCTCCCTCTCGGGTCGCTCCAGGAACCTGAGAATGAGCATCCCCTACATACTCCCCGCTCCCTGCCCCGGCCATCCCCAGTGTGCCTCCCCTCTTCCCTGCACAGAGCCCAGTGACTGTCAGGCCACCTGGCTGAGAAGCAGGTACACACATCAAAGGGAAGCGGGCACAAGGTGGCCCTTACAGGCCAGCCAGCCACCATCCCACGTCCCACAGTTGGCTCCCTGCCTAGGGGGACAGTTCAAAGATTCTGGGAAATGGCAAGACTTGGCAAAGGCAAGCGTGACCTTTCCTCCAGGTGCAGGAGCCAGAAAGCTGGAGATGTTTCTCATGCCCTGAGCCTGGTGGGGAATCAGCTGTGCCCAGAATGGGGGTGCTCGGAACAAGGCTCCCCCAGGGGACCGGAAGGTGGAGTCGGGTCGCCAGCTTTGCCCTAGAACACACGATTCGTGTCTGAGCCCACGGGCCTCTCAGCCCCAGCCTTCTCCTCTTGTGGTTCCCATACAGGCCAGCTGGACGCCACCTGGGGAACGGCCCTCCAGATGCTGCTGCGGGGGGTCAGCGTTTTGAACCAGCACCACAGGTGGTCCTGACCCAGGTGGTCCGTACCTTAAGAACCACTTCCCTGGGCCTTGGTGCCACCACTGCAGCATCTTGCTCTCCCTCCATCCCCCCAGCACACACTGTCAGTCCTCTCTCGGGAGAGGAGAGAGGATCGGAGGCACTCGCCCCCCCAAGAGCCTGAGAAGACTTGGACCCTCTAAGGAGGTCACCTCTCGTTCCCTCCCCTGTGCACCTGCACCCGCTCTCCCCATTCATCCCCAGGAGCTGAAATACCTGCAGAGCCAGCGGGCTGAGGCCAGAGGGGGTCGTGGGGACTGTAGCGAACTGGAGAAGGCGTGCCCCCCTGGAGGGGCCACGGTGGCGCCATCTGCTGCCCGGGAGGAATGTAGACCGGGGTTGCCAGATCTCCTGATTTGTCGAGAGAAGACAGAAATCTGACCTGTGTGAGCAATTTCCTCATTTGTAAACTGTGGGAGCCAAACGAGCACATCTGAGGGCCGGATCTGCCCTGCAGCCACCCACGTGTAGCCTGTCTGGACAGCGAGCCCCTCAGAACGACAGGCCCAGAGGGCATCCTCGCACCCAGGGCCCGGGAAAGGGCCACTGCACAGACAAGTAGGTGAAAGCATGGTGTCGGCAGGCAGGCAAGAGGGATCTTTTGTGAAGAAGGGGGACTTCCTGCCTTACCACACCTGAGATCGGGCTTGCCAATCAGCGCGGTGGGGCCCTGTCTGAAAGTCCTATGTCCCCCCACTCTCGGTGGAGGGCCAGGCTAATGCCTAACTCACCCAGCCCTGGTACCTGCCGCTTCCAACACCCCCGGTGTTCTGTGAGCACCCCCTATGGTGCAGACCTCTCTGGGGCCACCAGTGTTATCCACTCCCTCCCTAAGGCCCCAGCTTGGCACCTGAGGACAAGCTGGATTGGTGGGGAAGGGGCGGGGGAGGGTGTGATGAGGGGGGCCGAGGAAGCCTCTGGAGTGACAGAGATGTTCCTTTCTCTGGCTGGTGCTTACACAGGTGTATACATGTAGAAAAAAATATGTAAACTATACAGTGCATTTAAAGATTTATGGACTTGATTGTATGTAAATTTCTTATCTCCCCCCCATGTAAATTTCACCTCAATAATAAAAAAAAAGCAATGGAAGAAAGAAGAGGAAAGGCCTCCCGCGGACACCCATAAACCAAGAGGCTGGAGACCTGCTTACCTGCTCTGTGGGAAAGCTTAAAAAGAGGTACAAAGGCCAACGATGTGTAAGAACCTCACTCCCAAATAAGCTATAGTCCTGATTTCTAACAAAGTTAGTTGGCCAGCAGGTGGCTCAAGTTCAAGTGCAAATACATAATTGAAAATGTACTCATGGAAGAAGACTTGAAGGCAGGCAGTAACGCCGCACTTAGAGCACTCCAGCCCTCTCCCCGACGTCCTTCAGCCTCAGTCACCCCAGTTCATCCTCACGGCAACCCCAAAGGGTGGCTACCATTTAGAGGGGCACAAACAGAGGGCCCAGGGAGTTCAAGGACTTGCCCCAGGTCACACTGGCAACTCAAACCTCGGCTTCCAAATCTGTGCCCTTGCTTCTACCTCCAGAAGAAAGCAAGGCCCTCCTAGGCTACGCTGCATTTGATAGCAAGGCAGATGCGTGGAATTATTTGTCTACAGCAATAGCCAATTACAAGGGACAGTTATTTTACCCAAACTTGCTTTGGGGAATAATTTTGTGTGGGAGGCTTGTGGTCAGCCTTTTCTTCAGAAAAACCTCTACTCTCCTGAGACAGCAGTCTTTGGGATGTGCTGGGTTGAGAGCTGTCTCCGTCTTGCTCATTTACAGCCTGCAGACAGCCCAGGGTGCAACCCTGCAAGGTTAGAGGAGAGAGGACATCTCTTCCGTTTGACAGGTTTTATAACAAGGCCCGATGAGGGCATCAGCAGCTACAAAGGAGGGTCTGACAACGAAGGGGATGTTCTACCCCTTGGCCAGGACCTGAGGTCTCCTCAGGCAGGCACGGGGTGGTGCTTGGTGCTTGGTGACACAGGGAATTAGAAAGATGTGGTGGACGCTGTTGAGTGCCCACCCTGCAGTCATTTCCTCCTCTTCGTTGCTACAGACTCTGGTTTTTGTTCTAGCCCCAGAAGATGAGTCATGCCTGGGCTAAGGCTGACACTGTCATCTCCTTTGCTTTTCCCAGAGCCTCATTATCCCATTTTCCCTTGCAGTCAGGACACAGTTCTAGCCAGTGAGACACAAGGACAAATCTGCTGTAGGGCTTCTTGCTTCCTGGTGAAAGAGATAGACATTTCATGGAAGAAACTGCCCGTTCCTCCTCCTTTCTGCCTTAACTGTGTTTGAGTGAGGGCGTGATGGCTGGAGCTGTGGCAGCCAGCTTGCCATCAAAAGGTAACAAGCTTAAGAAAAGCAAGCATGATGAGAGCAGCTGAGCAGAGAGATCAAAAGGACCTGAGTCCTTGTTGACATTTTTCATCTGTTCAACTCTGGATCAGACCTCTGAGATAATTCAGTGTCATTATGATTTAAGCTACTGTCCCCTGGGTCTTCTGTTACTTGTATCCTATCTGACTCAAAGAGCAGAGGCAGACAGACACAGGCTGCAGGATTCAAGCCACATGATTGAGACCAGGTTAAGAAGCTGGGGCAGGCCAGAAAAGGACCCGGAGGGCAGCAGGAGGCATAGCTCTGTGGCATCACCAGGCCAAGGAGTCCATTCTCATCATTTCCTGGACTGTCTGGCCTGCCAACAAAAGCAGAACCACGGCCCACTGCTCTGATGATATTCCAGGTGTCTCTCATCAGTGATTACCCAAAGCTAGCGCACAAAGAGCCGTTGTCCCTTACAGCCACAGAGTTACATGGATCAGGGTCTTTAACATATTGTAACTTGGGCAGAAGAGAGAAACCGATCTGCTAGGCAAGGTGATCTCTTTTCAATTCAGCCCAATACTAAAAAATAGCTGGATTCAATGCAACTGCTGTCCGTGCATTAATGAACAGGGCAGCTATGGCAGCTTTTTGTATTCCTTCCTGAAGGTAAGTTATTTTAAACTGCTTGTGTTATAATAACTTGTTCAAGTCAGGAAGTAAGCTGCAAAAGCCACATGAATTAAAGATCAGATCTGAGGCTTCAGAAACTTTTCTCACTTGTGGCAGACAGGAACAGCGTTCATGCTCCTCTGGCGTACGGGGTGCCTGCAGGCAGACGGTGAAGAAGCACCAATCCACGCTGCCTATGAGCCAGTTCATCAGCGAGGACGTTTATCCTCAGAGCATCCAACAGGGGCAGATCAGAGGGGTAACTCAAGATCTTCAAGACCATGGATTCCAAATTCATGGCCAGAAAAAGGCCACCAATCTGGGGCCAGTTCGGGATCAATATGAAGCCAGAAGTCTGGGTTCCAGGTCAGAGCTGAGCCCTGAAATCTAGAACCACATAGAATAAGACCACAGCAGAAGCAAGACACAACAGAAGCATCCTGGAGAAAGATCTTTGCCAGAAGTTTCTTCATACACACCTGAGCCTAGACCAGAGGGAGGAAAGTACTTTTTTTGTTTGTTTGTTTGTTTGTTTGAGACAGAGTCTCGCTCTGTTGCCCGGGCTAGAGTGCCATGGCGTCAAGCTCACAGCAACCTCAAACTCCTGGGCTTAAGCAATCCTTCTACCTCAGCCTCCCGAGTAGCTGGGACTATAGGCATGCGCCACCATGCCTGGCTAATTTTTTTCTATATATATTTTTAGCTGTCCAGATCATTTCTTTCTATTTTTAGTAGAGATGGGGTCTCACTCTTACTCAGGCTGGTCTCAAACTCCTGACCTCGAGCGATCCTCCCGCCTCGGCCTCCCAGAATGCTAGCATTACAGGCGTGAGCCACCGTGCCCAGCCAAGGAAAGCACTTTGGCTGGTGCAGGACAGGTGGCAGGAGTGTGGCTGCAGCCAGGGTCCTCATGGTGCTTCCTACCTCCGGAATAATCATCACCATGATTTCACTTGAGAGCTTGCTGTGTGCCCAGCGCTGTGCCAGATGTCTTTTCAGATCCTCACAAAGCCCCATGATTTAGGCCCTCTTATTATCCCCACTTCACAGATGAGGAAACTGAGGCCAAACTGACTTAAGTCTGTTTCCCGAGGTCTCACTGCTGGTGAGCAGTAGAGGCAGGTTTCAAAAGCCCAAGCTCTGAATCACTCTGAATCCCAAGTCCACCCACTCGTCAGCTCCCCTCCTCCTGCTCTGCAAGTGCTTCCCAGATGCAGGTTGCACCCTCCCCTCCCAGCATGTCATGCTGTACAGCGTGGCTGGTGGTTGGTATTTGCTGCTGCCACGTGCTATACAGTGGTTGGTGCCAAGGTTGGCTGCTGCCAGGAGGTGACCTCCTGACACCTGAGCGTGCTCCTTGTCTCCCCAGCAGCCCTGCAAGCTCTGTAGGGACTGTAAGAATTTAGGTTATGCTTTCGGCTGCAAGTCACAGAATGCCCAAATAAAAGTAGCTCAGTAATGAGGACATTTATCATCTCATCCAAGAAACCTAGAGGCAGGGGACTTCTGGATGATGTCAATTCAGTGTTCAACAAAATCAGGGTTTGGGGTTATCTCTGGCCTTCTCTTGGCTTTGCCCAACGTGGTCACAGAGGCCTGTGACAGTGACAAACATCTCATGCTCACACAAGAACATCCAAAGACAGGAGTGGATGCCTTGGTCCCGGGTGCTCCCCCATACACGCTTCTGCTGGTGGCTCACTGGCCAGTCCCTAGGCCACGGAGCACCTACCACAGGCCCAGACCTAAGGCAACCCCTAGCAAGGGGACTGCAAGTAAGTGTCACCCGGAGGGAAGACGGGTTTGGGCTAATTTATATTTGGCCTTTGGAGCTGGAGAAGGGTCATGAAATGCGCAGCCGCCTGACATCAGAACAAAATACGGCTCCGTCTGCAAGGAGGGGCTGACTGTGACGGACTGCCACAGGACCTGCCACGGGGCCCCCAGCACCCGGCGCGTGCTGGCTGCTCAGTAAACACCGCTTTCAGTGAGTGGCACCAGTCACTCCCAAGCATGGTTTGAAGCAGCCTCTCTGCCACCAAGCCACGGCGATTTTAGTCATCTTAGAGTATGTCAAGTTAAAAAATGTATTCCCTTTGATATGACAGGTATATTTGTCCATAAATACATATATAAGTCATATCAGGTGAGAGCAGTGTCAATCTCTAAGAATAATATCAATAATCCTATTAACCGATATTTCTTTGTGAAGCTCACGGCGTGCCTGCCAGCCCTGTGTCCAGCAGCACAGCCTGTGACATGGCATGATCGCCACGTGGGAAGGCAGGGCTTGGCATCGTGATTAGGAACGCAGGCTGTGGTGTCATTCCCAGCCCTCCCACTTGCCGCGGTGCAATTTAGGTAGTCCTAACTTCTCTGAGCCTCAGCTCCTCTGTCTATAAAGTGGGGGGTCATGCCGGCACTCTGGCCTTGGTGTTCTAGCAGACCTGGGTTCAAATCCCAGCTCTGGCACAAACCAGTCATGTAAACTTAGGGAAGACTCTTCACCTCTTTGGACCTGCATTTGCTCATCTGTTGGAGATGCAGACCCTCAGCTCAGATCTACTGGGACCAAACGTGAGGACCCCTGCCCTAAACTCCCACCTGCTGCTGTTTCAGAGACTCAAGGGTTGGGGCCGAGTCCACAGTTAGAAACATTGTACACAAAGAACTACTTTGAGCTTAGAAGACAGGCCCCGGGGGGAACCATCCCCACCCGTGGAGGTGCCCAGAGCAAGAACAAAGCAGGCGCTAATGAATTTTGGACCTAAATCAGGAGGTGTGGCACGCAGCACCTGGGAAGGAGAGAAGTTATTCAACGTGATCTCCTGAACAGTTGGGGATGAGCCAGCGTGTCAGGGTGCTCCTCTGGGACAGGCACCCACAGAGCCAGCCCTGGGAGGGAGACTTGGGGAGACCCAGAACCGTGGATGTGAAGGGGGCAGGACTCAACCGCAGGGGCACCACTAGCCTTGAGGTCTTTGTGAACAGTACCCTGTAGAGTTGCTCACTGCTGGGGACCCTTAGAACCGGGCTACACACACACAGTCCAAACCCTCTGCAAAGCATTCAAAGCCCCTCAGAGTCAGGCCCCAGGCCACCCTACAGGCAGATGCCTTTTCCCTGAGCGGCTCCTCCTGGAGCTGATTTATTTGCAAAAAACTGGGAATTCTGTGGGCAAACTGTGCTCCGAAGCATCCCGGGCCCCCGCCGCGTGGATCCTACCAGTCTGAATTCGCCCAGCTCTTGTTCATGTCCAGACCTTCACACAGGTGTGCCCCTCCCCTGCCCTGCCCCTGTGTGTCCTGGTGAATCCCACTCAGCATTCAAGGCCCCTGTCAAACATCTCCTCTCGTGGGAAGCCTTTCCCGGCGCCCTGGACTCATGCCCACAGCTCTCTGGGCCCCCGGCACTGCACCATATTCAAGAGCAGAACTTAACACACCGCCCTGTGGCCTCACTGGGGGCAGGGATCTTGGCCTGTTTTGCTCACTGGTGTACCCCAAGTGCCTAGGACAGTGCCAGCGCCTGGGCGGTGCTGTGTAACACTTGTGGAATGCATGGACTTCACAGGACAGAGGCTGCTGGCCACTGCCACCCGGTGAACAAGCAAGTCACTCTGGAACCAATATTCTCAGCTGGGCGAAGAGACTCCTGGGAATCCCTCTGCTCCCCATCTCCCTTGGTACACAGAAGTAATTACTGCAGACCAGGTGAGTAAACTTGGAAGGATGTCCTGCCCTACCCCTGCACTCAAAGGTGAATAAGGTGACATCCACATGTCAGAACATAGCATCCTACATCCTGAAAGTCTGAAAAGCTTCACTCCAGTGAAGTGCTTTGATGCTGACTGAGATCAACTTGATAGAAATCACAACAGGCTCCAAGCAGAGAGGTCGTGGGGATGCCCTGGTCTAGACCTAATCCCTGGCCTTGAAGTCTCAGGGAGGGGGTGCGGCTTAGGACCGAAGCTCACGACCTCTTAGGACTCAGCCCCTCGAGAGCTGAGTGAACATGAACTTAAATAACTAGAACTTTGAGAGCCTGAGAATCAGGCAGCCCCACAACCTGCATGAAAACCAGACCAGAGCATCCCTGCAGCAGCAGGTGAGGAAGCACAGGACCGCCCAGGCCTGGTCCCAGCAGTTGGAAACCCTGCGTGGAGGGGTCGCCCTCTCCAGACGTCTTTCCGCTCCGTGTTTCCAAGCCCCACTGAGCCCCCGGGACTGAGTGAGCACCACGGATTCCTGGGTCATTTAGGGGTGGGAAGGAGGCCTCACCAGGGAGAAAGAAACCAGCAAATGGATTTGTTACATGATTAATTGGAAAAATAGGAGGCACAATTACATTGTGGCGAGTTGATAATTTAGCACCCATTCAAACCGTTCTTTGTAATTATTTACACAACACGTATTTAGCGAAGATGAGGAGAAATTGCTTGTCTCTTATAAGACTTGAACACCTTTCTTTAGGTTCAAAAATGGATTTATTGTAGGCAATTTTCTAAACCAGACAGCTTCCTGGGAAACACAGGCACCATCTGAAATTTAGAAGCTGAGTAAATCACTCGTTCTGGGAAACAGCACCGCGCTGGCGTGAACCGGTTCCATAGGCTCAGCTGGCTGAAGCCGTTCTCTGCGGTGGCCGCAGAGGACCCGCCCGGGGTGGGAGGTACAGCAGGGCCGGGGTGGGTGGTGTGGCTCGCCGTGTCTTGTAACCAGCAAGTGCTCATCCAAACAGAAACCTCCCCAGAAGTAGGTCAGCAGTGGTGAGGGGGGTTTTGTCGTCTTGTTATTTCCACTCGGGCTCACTGTCTTCTCCAGTCGGAGCCACGGCAGCAGACGTCGCCCAGGGGCCGGCAAACGCTTCCTGCCAAGGGCCGGAGACCCAATGTTTCAGGCTCTGCAGAGCCAAGAGGCAAAACTGACCAACTGTTCTAGCTGAAGGGCTACACAGTCTTTTTCTTCACATTTTATATTTAAAAATGTGAAAACTGTTCTTAGCTCAGGCAGCACAGGACCAGGTGGTGAGCTGGACTTGCTCCGTGGGCCGCCCTTGGCCAACTGCTGATTCAAATCAGGCGATTATTGAAAGAGGATGGAAACCCGAGTGCCCAGGCCCCAGGTGCGTGACTTATTAAAGGGAGGTTTTGGTCCCTTTATTAAGGCAGTTTCATGGCTGATAAATCCTTAAAACAGTTCTGAATAAAATGCTGCTACCCGACGTTTGCAGAGCACTTTACAGCTTCTTCTCCGACTTAATAATGCCACCATCACTCCCAAGCCAAAAACCCGGGAGTCGTTCTTAATTCTCCTCCTGCCCCTGCGTCCTCCTGTCAGCAAGAACTGACGGTCCTGCCCCAAAATACAGCTGAAGACCAACCACCAGATGCAACCGATCCTTGCGCACCGGTGTTCTTAGCGGCACTATTCATGATGGCCAAAAGGTGGAAACAACCCACACGTCCATCGGCAGGGGAACGAAATGCGGTGTATCCGTACACTGGAATGTCACCCAGCTTAACATGGAAGGAAACATGAACCTTGAAGACATTATGCTAAGTAAAATAAGCCAGTTACAGAAGAAGGAAAAATATCCTATGATTCTAATACATGAGGCACCAAGAGTAGTCACGTTGATGGATACAGAAAGTATAACAGAGGTGACCAGGGACTGAGGGGAGCGAGAACAGGAAGTTATTGTTTACTGGGTCCAGAGTTTCTGCTTGGGGTGATGAAAAAGTTCTGGAAATGAATAGTGGTGGTGGTTGTATAACATTGTGAGTGTACCTAATGCCATTGAACTGTATGCACTTAAAAGTCGTTAAAATGGTAAATTTTATGTTATGTACATTTTATGATTTTAAACATTAAAAAGTCAAAAAATATATTTTTGGCCGGGCGCGGTGGCTCACGCCTGTAATCCTAGCACTCTGGGAGGCCGAGGTGGGCGGATCGTTTGAGCTCAGGAGTTCGAGACCAGCCTGAGCAAGAGCGAGACCCCATCTCTACTAAAAATAGAAAGAAATTATATGGACAGCTAAAAATATATATAGAAAAAATTAGCCGGGCATGGTGGCGCATGCCTGTAGTCCCAGCTACTCGGGAGGCTGAGACAGGAGGATCGCTTGAGCTCAGGAGTTTGAGGTTGCTGTGAGCTAGGCTGACGCCACGGCACTCACTCTAGCCTGGGCAACAGAGTGAGACTCTGTCTCAAAAAAAATATATATATATATATATATATATATATTTTAAAACCCTTGGCCAGGGGCGGTGGCTCACGCCTATAATCCTAGCACTCTGGGAGGCCGAGGCAGGAGGATCCCTTGAGCTCAGGAGTTGGAGACCAGCCTGAGCAAGAGCGAGACCCCATCTCTATTAAAAAAATAGAAAGAAATTAGCTGAACAGCTAAAAATATATTGAAAAAATTAGCCGGGCATGGTGTGTATGCCTGTAGTCCCAGCTACTCCGGAGGCTGAGGCAGGAGGATCTCTTGAGCCCAGGAGTTTGAGGTTGCTGTGAGCTAGGCTGACGCCACAGCACTCTAGCCCTGGCAACAGAGCAAGACTCTGTTCCAAATTAAAAAAAAAAAAACAACCACCAGCCCCATCTCCCCTGCCACCACCCTAACCCAAGTGACCAAGTGATTTCTGGTCTCTCAAATGGTTTCCCAGGTCCCTACACTGGACTCTCCCCAGAGCCACAGAAATCAGGTGAGCACTTCCTTACTTAAAACTCCCCGGTGGCATCCACCTGTGTTCTTCCAACAGCATCTCCTACAAGCGTGTCTAAAACACAGAATCTCGGGCTCCAGCCCAGACTGGCGCATCCCATGTCCTGAAAGTTTGAGATGCGCCGATGCAGCAGATGCCAAGGTTCACCCTCTCCCACCCTCCAGCCTAGCCCTCCTTCCTGTCTCTACCTTGGGACCAGAAATGTTCATTCCTGTACTTGGCTCCCTTTTCCAGCCTCCCTTGCAGCTAAGAGCAGTTCTGATTAAGGAGAAGCCAGCAGAATCTGCCTTGTACGTAGATGTGACGCCTACAGCTGCCCTGGCCACTTACAACAGGAGGAGGAGAGCGCAGAGAGCCACGGAAATGTCAGCCCAAACACGGTCAAGCCACCGAGCCAGTAGCAACAGCCATCTGGCTCCAGTCTTCTTTTCGAGTGAGAAAAATAAACCTCTATTTGTTTATGCCACTGTTGGTCTAGTTTACTGCAATACAACTCGGCTCCCAGTGCCCTGAGAATGAGATCCAAACACCCCGCCAGTGCCTGCAGCCTGGCACCAGCCTGACTGTCCTGTCGTGCTGCTGTCCCTCAACCTGCTGGGCTCCAGCCACCGGGCAGACCCCCTCGCTCTCTGCTCCCCAGGAAGGCTCCTTCCATGGCTGGCTCCTTTGTGTCAACAGGCTTCCGCTCCAAGTGTAACCACTCAGACCGCCTCTCTCTGCCAGTCCGTCTGATATACATTGAGTTCCATCACCCTGTTATTTTATTCTGCGCACTGAGCACTCTGAGAAAGAAACACCGTATTGTTTATTCATTGACTCGTTGCTCGTACATCTCCCACCCTCACGCTAGAGTTTAGATCCCCCGAGAGCAGGGACCTTGCCTATCCTGTCCACTGCCGTATCTCTGGGCCCTAGAATAGCCACCGGCACAAGACAGGGGCTCCGTAAGTCACCATTGATTAAATAATGAATGGACTTACAAGTACTCGTGACATCCCTCATTCAGTTGATTCTAACTGCTACTCTGTGACGTAACCAGGATAAAAGTATTTGAAAGCATTTTGCTGATGAACAAAAGGAAGTTCAGAGAGGTAGAGTGGCTTACAGATAATAGGTGGCACATGTGTCCATGACGCAGAGGGTGACTGTGGAGTGGACGCCGCGGGATCCAGTCCCAGCCTTCACCCTTTGCCTACTGCATGACCGTGACAAGTCACCAGCTGTCACCGTGCAGTTTCCTCTTTGAAAAGGGAGATTCCTCATTAGATTCCTGAGATGATTGAAGGAGATAGTTCATAGACAGCACTTGGCACAATGCCCGGCACATGGTGAGCACTTAAAAAATAGTTATTCTCATTATTAATTCATATTGATTATTCATTGGCATCTGTAGTGAGAGCACCGTTAACTATTATGTCAGCTTAAATATTATACTCGATAATAATGAATGCCAAAACTAGGACTGGCACGTGGGTCTTCTGACCTCAGACCCAGCACATCGGCCAGAAGCCCCTCTGTCCCCCTGCCCCAGTCCTCACTCTCCCTCTCCCCCTCCAGCTAAGCTGGTGTGCCAGGCAGGCAGGGGTGGATCCTGTGGGGGGACGCGAGGGGGCCCAATGGTGGCTCTGTTTGCCTCGCTGTGGCCCCTGAGACCCGCTGCATTCGCGCTGTGTGCGACCTTCCCCAGCATGGAGCAGGACGGGCTCCTGATCTGCTGGCTGACTCAGGGAGCCACTAGTGGGCCTGGGAAGACCCCCCTCCCTAAGACTGGGCAGTTCCCAAGGGCATCTCACTTTGGGTTGTGCCAATGCTTCTACCCGCCTCCCAGCACACATTCTGCGGTATAGCCGAAGACGACGCCCTAACAGTGCCCAGGTCTGCACCTGTGTTTGCAGGGAGGGGCTCTCTGAGCTCTACCATGGACTCCGCTGAGGCAGCTGGGGCTCAGGGTGCACGCTGAGGTTGCTCCTTCCCTCCAGGGAACCCCTCTCTTTGCTGCAGGGTGGCGGGCAGCCCCTGCCCACGCTGGCTGACTGTGGAACCTGCAGCAAACGGCTTGAACCCTCCAAGCCACAGTGTATGCACCAGGATCGCCAGGGCCAGGGACAAAGGGAGAGGTGGAGCTCTACCCAGAATAGCAATGACTACCACTTACTGAGCGCCTCCTGTATGCACACACTCTTCTCCATACTCTACCCAGCTTGTCTCATGTAAGCCTCACAGTAACCCTGAGACAGGGGCTGTTGTATCTCCACTTTGCAGATGAGAGAACAAACGAGACAGAAAGGTTGAGCAGCTTGTCCAGAGTCACACAGGTAAGTGTGGGGACCAGCTTGGCATCCAGGCAGCGTGAACCCACCTCCTCCCCTCTGGCTCCACCAGAACCCACTGGGGTGAGCACAACATGACCCACCTAATTGCCGCCACCGCGGCGAGGACCAGCGGCAGGAAGCGGCTGAGAGCCTGCAGGAGAAAAGGCAGAGCCTGGGCACCAGCCCAGTCCTGAGGCCTCCTGGCCCCGGAGTTCTTTGATTAGCCCTGCCAGACGTGGCATCTGCTGCCCCAAAGGTCAGGCAGGCCCCACTTATGAGGTCCCGCCAATGGATGTGGGAGCCACTAATAAGGGCATCATGACAGATGAAGGCCAGTGTGCCAGCGTCGCGGGAGATGGCTCTCCCTCCATCCCTCACACCAGGGACACGGGAAGGGGCTTGGGGAGGGGCCGTGGGCCCCTGCTGGGACTGGGTGTTCTGGTTTCTGCGTCCCCTCCCTCTCATTCCTTGGAAAGTTCTGTCCTGGCCCCTTCTATCCTTCTGTCCTTTCTCCTTCTCTGACCACATGGAGACCAGCAATCTTGATTCTAGCTGTACAGTGATTCCTTTCTCCCTCAAAGACAGGGAGAGCTGAAGAGACAGACATCTGCATTCCCAGCCTCTCCCCTTCCCTTGCACACCTGACAGATTGACGTTGCTGAGACCCAAGCATTACAGAACCACAGGCCCACAGAATGCCACTGTTCGAAGGACTTTAGAATCATCTTGTCCTCAGGTTCTCAGCAGAGAGTAGTATTGTCCCCTAGGGGCAATTAGAAAACAGTGGGGTTGTTTCGATGTCACAATGCCTAGGCATGCTACTGGCATAAATTTAACAGGCAGGGCCACTAGGCACGGTGGCTCACGCCTGTAAACCCAGCACTTTGGGAGGCTGAGGCGGGAGAACCACTTGAGGCCAGAAGTTCGAGACCAGCCTGGGCAACATCGTAAGACCCTATATCTACAAAAAATTTTAAAATTAGCCAGGCATGGTGGCAGGTGCCTGTAGTCCTAGATACTTGGGAGGCTGAGGCAGGAGAACCCCTTAAGCCCAGGAGTTCAAGGCTGCAGTGAGCTATGATCACACCACTGCACTCCAGCCAGGGTGAAAGAGTGAGACTCTATCTCTAAAATTAAAAAAAAAAATTAGGCAGGGCCCAGGGAAGCTAAACACAGTAGATGGCAAAGGACAGTTCTACACAGTGAAGACCTGTGCCACCCAAAATGCCAATAGTGCCTCCCCACCAATTTCTATAGATGATAAACTAAAGTCCAACGAGGAAAAATGATTCAGTCAAGGTCATGGTGACAGAAATTGCCAGTTGCCTACAAATTCCCCTTTTCCTTGTCTTCCTCAGAAAAAGAATTGCACAAACAGCCCACCCAGGGCCATCCAGCTCAGAGGTTCCATTTCCCCACTTCCCTGGCAGCTCCTTGCGAGCCATATAGAAGGTCTGGTCCGTGAGATTAAGCAGGTGTATTATGCAGGACTGCCAAGAAGTCCCCTTGAATGGGCGGGTGTGCCCTTTTCCTGCCCTGCCTCCTCCCCCTGCCCAAAGAACAGGTGCAGCTTGAGCAGCACCTTGAGACACGGGGCACTGCGCTAAGGACGGAGGGACAGCAAGGTGGCCGGCGTCTGGGGCCCTGGCAAGTGGAGGTGTCCCCCAGCCCCAGACTCCCTGCCCCCAGGTGTCCGGGACACGAGAGAGAGAGTGAGAGAGAGAGAGAGAGAGAGAGAGAGAAAGAAACTCTCTGTTGGAAGCCATTGTTAATTGGGGGATTTTCTAGTATTTGAAACTAAATCGATATAGTCATGTAACTGGTTCATGTTAATATTCATCAAACACTTTTTGAGCATCTAGATGTGTCAAGCAGCATGATGGAGATGTTCACAGTCGTTATCTTAGAAAAGCTGATGCTTCATCCCACGTTGCAGATAAACTATTTGAAAAAAACAAAGGCGTAAAGGGGAAGTAACTTTCTCCTCCAGGGCAAGGAACGAGTAAGTGGCAAACCAGCACTGAAACCAAATCTCTGACTCCTGGGCTATTGCAAGAGAAGAATCTGGGCTGAGAGAATAACTACACAAGGACGGTGCTACCCATCCTGCATGACTAAGGCAGGTGGGATCTTTGCCAATATGGGGGATTTTTGTGATGAAAATAAGCCCAGGAAGGCAGCAAAGCCCCCTTTAGAGAATAAGACCATGGATGCTATTTCTCTGGGAGTAAAGTCACTGTCGCTCATTCTTTGTGTAAGCTTTTGCTTGTGGTGTTCATGGTAATTCAGGCCAGTTTTCCACTGAGGACAATGAAAGGGAAGTGATCAAAAAATTTCGAAAAACATCTTGAAAACACCAAAGATTATCTAGTACTGAGGAATTGCTGGGCTAAGACCTGGAAGAAGATAAGAATCCAGACAGGTAAGTCCAGCCTACAAGGCTGCTTTTGTGCAAACGACATTTGCTTGCCTGGGAGAAACAGATACAGGAGGAGGGCCGTGTTTTGGGCATCCCTCTCTGGGCTGGAGGGGAAAAAGTGAAAACCCAGAGCTTGTCGAAGGTGGGAATGCTGGAAACCCATGCTCTGCACAAAACTGAGGCTACACACACTGGATGTGGCACAGGGCAGGCAGGGAAGGAAACTAATATAAATGAGCCCTCACACAGACTCACACCCAGGAAATAGCAAGTCTTGAAATTGAATTGTGACAGTCCCTGAATGTGAACATTCCCAAGCATTTGGCTGAAGCAAGTAAAAATACCCTCTGGATTTTGAATCCTAGGCTTCAAGATATTATTCCACAATTCATGACTAGAATAAAGGAAACAACAGACAACAGAGACAGACCCGAAGTACATGAAATATTAGTATTTTTAGGTGCAAACTAAAAACAACTATGCTTACTGTGTTCAAAAAAATAAAATTCTAAGCTTAAAAAAATTGACAGGGAACAAGAGACTACAAAAAATGACATAGCAGACTTGAAAAAGAACTGAATAGTAATTCTAGCCTGAAAAAAAAAATGAAATTGGGATCTCAAGGGATGGGGTTAATAGCAGATTAGATATAGCTGAAGAAAGAATTAGTGAACTGGAAGTTAAGTCTGAAAAAATTATCCAGAATATAACACCGAGAGATTAAAGATGGAAAATATAGAAGCAAAAGTAAAAGACATAGAAGATAGAGAAGGTTCATCATACTTTTAATAGAAGATCCAGAAAGAGAGAAGAAAAGGCTTATGGCAGAACTGGGATATAGAGTGAGAACTGAGAAATAGAATGCTTTTGCCTGGTAAGTGCAACTTTTAATTTCGTTTTGTTTTTTTTTTTAAGAGAGGGGTCTTGCTCTGTTGCCCAGACTGGTCTTGAACTCGCAGCCTCAAGTGATCCTCCCACCTCGGCCTCCCAAAGTGCTGAGACCACAGGCATGAGCCACCATGCCCGGCTGCAACTTCTGTATAAACATGAAATAGTTTACTGAATTTGAACAATATCTTTAAAATTGACACTTCCTTTATGTTTGTTTCAAAACTAAAGAACAAGTTATGAAAATAATTACTGATTATTACATGATTATTAGTGAAAATAATTTTGTCATGTCGATCATTCTAAGATGTCCTCCAAGATTCTGGCCCCCTGGTGTGTAGATCCCTGCACAATCCCCTCTCCCTGGGTGTGGGCAGGACCAAGGAATGAAATGGGATGTTACAATCCGTTGACTTTGAGTTCATCAGAAGAGAGGTTACCCTGGGAGGGTGTGGCCTAACCAGGTGGGCCCTTTTAAAGATGATGATGTGCCAGGGAGATCTCTCCAGCTGGCCTTGAAGATGCAGCCTCCATGAGCTCTACAGCTGTCAGGAAATTAACTCTGCCAAAACCACATGAGTTTGGAAGAAGCCTCCCAGGCTCAGATGACCCTGGCTGCCTCCTCCAACACCTCAATTGCAGCTTTGTGACACTCTGAGCAGAGGACCCAGCTAACCTGTGCCTGGACTCCCAACCCGTGGAAACTGCAAGGTAATAAATCTGTGTTGTTTTAAACCGCTGAACTTGTGGTCATTTGTTACAACAGCAATAGAAACCAGTACACAGGTGTTTAAGGTCTCACGTTGGCAAGGGCATATGCAGGATTAACACATCACAGTCCTTGCACTACGTAGGAATCCTTATCACTGCTTTGCGGATGCCAGAACAGAAAGGTGAAGTGTCTTAGCCAAGGTGACACAGTTGGTGAGTGACGGAGCCAGGTCAGGAGCCAGGGCCTCCAGCGGGTTTGCTCCGTGATGATCCTGCAGGTGTCTGGTGGGCTAACCCCTCCCTGCACTCAGTGCCACGTCCTTATGGGGACGCTTGGTGATTTCTGGTGACAATAGGGGCCCACAGCTGAGAGGGGCATTGCAGACGAGGCAGGTCCCATTCACTGACTCGCTCCACCCCATCCCAGCTGATAATCTAGGTGAGCGAGTGGGGCCCCCAGGTACTGCCCATCTCAGCCTCCTGCTTACTTCCTGCACACACTGAATCCACTGGCACCTGCTTTGTTCCCCTCTGTATGCCTGGCACACAGTAGGCACTCAGTGACTGTGCAGAATGGATTGTGGAGTAAAACGTGATGACTTCTGTTCCTCCTCTAGATCGCAGGCAAGGCAGAGGCGAGATCTGAGATCCCAGGCCCAGGAAACTCCATCCCTTCTCTTCCTTGTCCAGGTCTCTAAGGAATTGAGACTGGTCTTTCTGGGGGGAGGTCTAGGATGCAGCCCCCACGATTGCCAGCTCTGCTCCAAGTCACCCACTCCAGTCAGCCTCTGGGCTGAATCTGGGACAAGAACACCCCTGCCCGCGGTCTCCTCACCTGGAGCCTCCCATGTTCTCAGACACAGCACCTGCTCCCTCTGCTGGCGGAAGCAGACAAGTGCGCCCAGATCCCTCCCAGCTGGAAATAGGGGAAGGCGCTGGGAAGGCAGAAGGGAAGGGCTGGCGGAGCTCCCAGCCAGGACCCCCTGAGCCTATGAAGAGGCAGGTGGGGAGGGCTGGGGGGAGTTGGTAGCCTGGCCTGAGTCCTGCCGCAGCGAGGGGCTCCTGCACTGAGGGGTGCGGCCTGGCCTCGGCCTGCTCACAGGGCTGGCAAAGCAGCTACATGCCTCAGATGTTCTGTCTTTGCTGAACAAGGTCTGGACTGGGGGCCCCAGACCAGGACGGGGGACACTGCTCCCAGCAAGAAAACATTTTGCTCAGAGGGAGGGCAGCCCTCTATCAGCCCAGCTTGCCAGCCACCTGGCCCATCCCTAGCCAGCACTGCACACCTACTGCGTACATACCTCGTCTAATCCTTGCAGCCGTCCTGCCGGTGGATCACACTGCTTCTGACATGCAGATGAGGAAACTGAGGCACAAAGCAAAGGTTGGAGTCAGAACTCGAACCCAGGTCTGTGTGGCTCTGAGAGTCCCTGCTCTGCCCGTGCCCTGTGCCTCATACATTACCTGTAATCCTACAGCCAAGGAGGTCCCTTACCCCAGCTGGTCCTGAGTGGCTTCCAAGCCAGTGCTGGCTTGGCTGTGGCAGGAGCTGGAGGTTCTGGTGTGGTGGGAATGGCCAGGCTCTGGGACCAGACAGCCCCGGCCAGTGCTTGATGTCAACCTCACGAGAGACCCTGAGTCAGAACCACCCAGCTAAGACACTCGAATTCCTGATCCACAGAATTATTCATTATAATTATTTATTATGTTATTGCGAGATCATAAATGTTGGTCATTTTAAATGTGTCACTTATTAGTTATGAAACTGTAACACACTGATAATCGGCATCCTTGGGCCGGCAATTGCCCTGAGGCTGAGCTGCTCCATCTCTGCCACAGTCACGGAGAATGTGCAATGAACAGGAAAGAAGTGAGAACTAATATTTACAGAGCCCTTGCCATCTGCCAGGCATTGAGCTAAGCTCTCTGCATTCATCCTCCTAGGAAATCCTCCCAGAAATGACAACTAGAGGCTACCGTCATGCCCACTGTACAGATGGGGAAACTGAGATACCAGAGGTTGAGTAACCCACCCGAGATCACACAGGGCAGTAGCAGAGCTGGGATGTGAATTAGACGCCACGACTCCAGAGCCTGGGTGCTTAGCCAGTGTGTGGCACGGTCCCCTGAAGTGCACAGTGGCTCCAGGGCCCATTCCCCTTCCTGTCCCCCCAGGCCCTCCCACTGCCACCACGCATTTGCTCTCCTGGGAGGGTGACTAAGACAGGTGCTGGGACGAATCCTATCCAGCCTGTTGTCCCTTAGTCAGGGGGCACCTCTGCCCACACACACGCTCTGTTCCTCTCCCCACTGACAGGTGAGTCTGCCCCTCACCTACCCCAGTGCTGGTCACTGAGCACCTTTAAAGTGTAAGGGTCCTTCATGTCCTCTAGTCCAATCCCTGTCTCCCCTCCCCATTTTTTTCAGATGTAGAAACAGAGGCCAGGAGAGGTGCAGTGAGTTAGCCAAGGACACGGGCAACTGCAAGAGCACTGAGGCCAGAGCCCAGGCCTCCTGGCTCCTCTCACCCCAGCCTGCCTGCTGCCCTCCCAGCGCCGGGCTGCCCCAGTGCCCGCCATAGGCCCCACCCACCCGATCCAGGTACCTGGGAACCGCACCTGGGCCAAACTTCCCAGCAACCCCCACTGGCCCAGCCCCGGGGGGCCGAGGAGGGGGCTTATCTCCACCTGGGATGCAGTGTTGTCTCACCCCACCCCCAGCCTCCCTGCCAGGCAGCCTTGATTAATGGGCCAGCTCTATCTTATCTCCCAGCTGCAGTGGTTAGGGGTTGACGGGAGGTGGCAGGGCCCCGGCAGAACACACTCTGCCCCCCAGACCAACCTGAGAGCTCCACGGGAGGGCGGGGAGCAGGAGGAGAGGGTTCCAAATCGGGCTGCTCTCCAGCCGCCACCTTGCTCTCCCACCTGAACTGGCTGAGCCACCGCAAAATAGGTAAAGCACTGGGACAGGTCCAGTACTTAAAGTGGCTCAATAAATGGCAGCTGCTGCTACTATTACTGGTTCTTGGAGTCCTTGGGCCAGAGGCTGCCCTGGGGTTGAGCTGTCTCACTCGATAGACAAAGGCAAGATCCCTGCACAGCCCGTGGGGTGTAACTAGGAAGTCACCGCCCCACTCCTGCCTCAGGTGTCCCCTCTGTAAAACAGGCACATGTTTGGGACTTGGACATGGGGTTGTAGGTCTCGTTTTCTTGTATGTTATTTTACTGAGGAAACTGAGGGCGGGCTTGGGGGTCTCTCCAGTCGTGAGGCTTTAGCAAATCCCTTCACCCTCAGCATTCCCGTTCCCATCGGTACGGGGTGTGACAATCTCCACGCTGCCCTCCACGCAGGGTTGCTGGGTGAGATAACTTCTGGAAAGCCCTTGAGGGACTATTCCACGTCATACCGGAACACGGGCTTCGGGATCCCAGAGGGAGTCAGACACCAAACTCGGACCAAGGGGTTGATGTTCTACTCACGGGTCAACCCCGAGATCCAGCTCAGCTCTGGGAGAGAACGGGTGCCTGAGTCACAGGCCCTCCCAAGGCCGGGGCCGAAGGAGGCCACAATGTCCCCCTTTGCCCAGGGCGGTCCCAGGCTACTCCTCTTGCCCAGGTGTGGTAACTCCTGGTGTTAACAGCACCACTTTCACTCTCCAGGGTGTCCCTGTTTGGACAATAAGTTATATAGTCCCTAGGTTGAAGGAACAAAGTTTTATGCTTCCCTCGGGGAGTGTGGGACTCCATCTGACCTTGAGCGAGTGGCCAGCATGTCTGCAGTCGGGCAGGCAGCTCTGCCAGGGCCACAAGGGCCCAGACTCAGCCCCACAGCTGGGCTTGGTCGCCACTGAGGGACCAGAGGACGCCCATCCCCCTCTTCCCTAGCTTTCTCAAGAAGTGTGGTCACCACACAGGGGCAGGGAAGACAGGAAGAGGAATGCGTGGCAGACGGGGTGGGGAGAGGTGGAAAGGGAGGGAAGAACCAGGCAGGCATGGACCTTCAGATGAATAAATAAGAGAAGAATGGATGAATTGGAGGGGAGAGGGAGGAGGGAGAAATGCATGAATGGATAAAAGGGGAGGATGGGTGAATGGAAGAAAGGAAGGATGTTGAAAGGAGGATGAAGAGATGGACGGACAGATGGATGGAGGGAGGGATGAGGAGAGCTGGATGTCAGTCCTGCGGGCCCCTTCCCCATCCCCCTGGCAGGGCACAGCAAATGGGGAGCCCAGCAAGGGCTCTGCTTCCAGGGGGCCACACAGACTGATTCCCGGGGGCCCCAAGGAGCCCATCTTCCCTCCCCCACTGCAAAGACACTCCTAGGACCGCCCCTTCCCCTCTGCCCTCCGTGGCCCCTTGCCACTGCCCCTTCCCCAAGGGCAAAGGGCAGCACAGCCAAGGAAAGCTATCTGCTATCAGCCCCGTTTTAACCAGCCCTGTTTACTCTGGGTCGGCAATTAACAGAGTCCCCTTCCCAGATCAATTAATAGTGGGGACTACAGAGGGCACCGGGACCCCGACAGGCTGGGTTACTCATTGACGAACCATGGGGAATTGATGGGCACGACTCCTAATCCTGCTCCGGGGGTCCCATCGGCCACCCCTTCCTGACTCAGAGAGGCACCAGGTCCCAGGGAGCCCTTAGCTCAGAAAGGCCAGTATGAGATGCAACTAGAAAGTGCTTCCTCCAGGTGTGCGCTGTGTGTGTGCAGCTGGGGTCCTTGCTGCCCTCACCGGCCAGCTCCGGGATCAGGCTGTGTGACCTTGAGCGAGTTACCTCATCACCCTGGGCCTCCGTCTCCCGCTCTCTAGGTCAGGGATGACAGCAGGACAGGGTGGCTGCGAGGATTCAGTCAGTTGACATATACAGTGCATGTGGCCTCAGAATGTGCTGGATGTGCCTCAGTCATTGGCCAAAGCTTTGGCTGCTTTGGGGAACTGGGTACCAGCAGACACTGGGAGGCCTCAGGCCCAGAAGGTACCAGAGCTTCCTGGTTGTCCAGCACAGTAGCCACCAGCCACACGTGGTTATTTAAACTTAAATTAATTAAAAATGAACTAAAATGAAGCAATTAAAAAGGAATGCATGGCCAGATGCAGTGGCTCATGTCTGTAATCCCAGAATTTTGGGAGGCCGAGGTGGGAGAATTACTTGAGGCCAGGAGTTCGAGACTGCCCTGAGCGACATAGCGAGACTCCCATCTCTACAAAAAAAAATTTTTTTAATTAAAAAAAAATGCAGGCCAGGGACAGTGACTCATGCCTATAATCCCAGCACTTTGGGAGGCCGAGGTGGAAGGATCCTTTGAGCCCACAAGTTCAAGACCAGCCCGAGCAACATAGTGAGACCCCCATCTCTATAAAACAAAATTTAAAAATTATCTGGGCATGGTGGTGCGCCTGTAGTCCCAGCTACTTGGGAGGCTGAGGTAGGAAGATTGCTTGAGCCCAGGAGTTAAGTTACAGTGAGCTATGATGCCACTGCACTCCAGCCTGGGCAACCAAGCGAGACTCTGTCTCTAAGAAAACAAAAAAAGGGAATGTTTGCTACAATATGGAAGAACATAGAAAACATTATGTTAAGTGAAAGAAGCCAGACACAAAAGGTCATATACTGTATGACTGCATTTATATGAAATGCCCAGAATAGACAAAGCCATAGAGACAGAAACTATTGTGGTGGCTGCCAAGGGCTGGGGGAAGGGGGGACTAGGGAACAACTGCTAAATGTGTACAGGGTTTCTTTGGGGGCTGACACAAATGCTTTAGAACTAGATAAAAGTGATGCTTGCGTAACATTGTGAATATACTAAATGCCGTTGAATTATTCACTTAGAAGGTTAATTTTATGTTATATGAGTTTCACCTCACTAAACAAAATTAAATTTAAAATCCAGTTCCTCAGTAGCACTAGGCACATTTCAAGTGCTCAGTAGCCACGTGTGGAGAGCGCAGATATGAAGCCTCTCCATCATTGCAGAGGTTCTACCGAACAACACCGCCAGACACACTTGACCTCCAGGTAGTCAAATAATTACAGTGATGAAACCTCTTCACATACATTATCTCACCTGACCCTCTCACTAGAACGGCATTATCATTTTCCTTTAAGAGTTGGAGAAATTGGGACCCAGAAAGGGGAAATGCAACCCCACGGTGACACAAGAAGTGGCAGGCCGGGGACTTACACTGGGTCCAAGGTCCTTTCTCAGGGATGAGCGTGGCCGGGACGGTGTTCCCCAACTCCTGTCTGCCTGTCTGGCTCTCCTGCCCACACTCTGACTCTCGGTTTCCTATCAGATCTGCTTTCCCCCAGTAGGGCCCTGGCACCAGTTTAAAGCAGAAAAGGGTGTGAAAGTGTGTGGTCTGGAAGGGGAAGGGTGCTCAGTTCCTGTTTGCAGACAGTGTGGGGAAGAGAACTTATTGCCAAGTGATTTGGAATTTGCACAAAAATTCCAGGAAGCCAGAGGCTGGGTAATGTGAGCCGAGGGAAGAATGCACCTTTCCCTGACCCCGAGCAGCCTCGCCACAGAACTAGGTCAATAGGGCACAGACCTCTTTGTCTCCATCGGACCCTGAGCTGGCCTCAGAGCCCCCCAGGGAGGGTTGGGGAGTGGCAAATCGCAGGCTTTTCTAGTTTTCTTGACTTTGGCACAATCTTGACTCATGGGGCGACGGGAAAATCATGGGATATCGGGTGAGTCAGAATTTTGTTCAAATCCAGCTCCATCACTTACTGCCTGGGAGACCTTGAGTAAGTCAACCTCTCTGAGCCTCAGTTTCCTCATCTGTGAAATGGGGACTGTCCATGCAGGCCTCCCTGGTTGCTGTGAGGATGAAATAAGACAGCAGCTGTGACTCCCGAACACCCCGTAAAGATAAGTTATTCTCCCCAGGACCCAGATCTTTTCTTAAGCGCGAACCTCTGGGAGGTCTTAAGACTCAGGTTCTCATTGATAGCGCTGATAGCAGCACCGTGCCCGACTCACCCAGGGGCGACTGTGAAAACCCAGAGCACGGCCTGGCTGCCCTCCCTGTGCCCAGCATATGTGAGGCAGGTCACATCAGGACACCCCCCACCAAGTGACCTTGGGCAGGTTACTCAATTACCTCTGATTCTCATCTGTAAACGGGATGATAATAATGGCAGGTGTCTCACAGCATTGTCAAGAGGGTTAAATGAGATGATAAGGCACTTAGAGCAGGGCCTGGACACACAAATGTCTGCTAACACCATTATTAAGCACAGCCCTGAGCTGGGTGCTGGGGCAGATAAAATGGACATGAACCCAACAAGGACCCCAGGCAGAGCGGGACAGGGAATAGGACAGGACAGAGGAGGGAATTCCAGGATGTGTGGAGCTTCCAGAAGGAGAGAGAGTTCTCGTTTCAGCCTGCAGGAGGCCAAGCAGCAGGGCCCTGGAGAGAGGCAGGGGCCTGTGTGGGGCTGGGGAGGCAGGGGCGAGACGGAGAGCAGGCACAGCCCCCGCCCAGCCCCCGCCCAAGCCGGCATTTCTCATCCTGGTCCGCACTGCGCTGCAGCGAAGTCGCCTGGGAGGGAGATGTGTTGAACTGGAGTCTCCGCAGGCGGCCCCGCAATATTTGCAACGTCAAGTCTGGGAACCCCCTCCTCTCCTGGCTGTAGGGTGTGCCGAGTCAGCCAGCTTGGTCCAGGTAGGCCCAGGAGGCCAAGGACAATTCACAGCCACAGGACGTTAATCCCCAAATCGTATCTGCCCATCATATCTCTTAGAATTAAACAAAAGCACGCACCATGAGGGGTACACAGGGGTAAGGGGTGCCAGCTGGTACGGCACAGACACGGCCCAATTTCAGCAGAAGTCCAACCAATCCAAGCAGACTCCCGGCCAACAGAACACCCACAACAGCCAAATAGTGCCCACCAGCTGCAGAGAACCCGTGTCAGCAACGTGAGGACCTGGGGAGGGTCCACCCTGGGCAGGGGCCGCGGGGGCAGGGGAGTGCCTGGTGGGCAGGGCTCTGGCCCTGTACCAGCCCTAACCACACTTGCCCCTTTCGTCTGTTTATCTGCTGAGTCCCCACTCACCACATTATTTGAAAACAGGATCGCTCTCCCTTAAAAACCATGGTGGAAAACATTGATCTCTCAGTGCTTCTCAACGGGGGCTCTATCAGCATTTGGGTGGGACGATCCTTGGTCCTGCAGGGCTGTGCTGGACATGGCAGGAATTTGGCAGCCCCAGCCCCTGCCCACCAGGTGCCAGACAGCCCAGTTGTCCTGACGACCAAGCCCACACCACCCAGGTGGGCTACCCACCCAGTGGGGAAGCACTTCTAGCTCAGCTCCCACTTCCCAGCCGAGGCAGTGGAGACCCAAAGAAGCCAAGCAATGGGCCACCAAGCATCAGGGGTGGAGTTGAATATAGGGGAGCTACAGGAAGTGGGCTGAGCCCAGATTTCCCAGAAAGAGACAGAGCGGAAGTGGGGCGCCCTTTCAGAGAGCCCTGTGTGAGCATCCCTGCCCTAAACTGCCAGCTGGAAGAACTAGGACCCGGTAGCCCTACTGGGACCTGAACTGTCAGCCTCCAGCACAGAGGAGCCATTCTGGGGCCAGGCGAGGAAGCCAGGACCACATCGGTGGCCCCGAGGGCAAGTGTCCAGCCGTTCCCAGGCTGTGGCCCCAGCTCCCTCCCAGCAGAGGACAATTGCTCCATTGGCTGGGGTTGGGGAGAGGAGGATCAGTCAACTACTTCCTCACCCGGAGAGCTGCGGGCTTTTCCCGGGCAGCGCCCACTCCTTAATGAGGCCATTGTCAGCTCAGGATTCCCCCGGCACTCCTGCCCTGGGCTTCCCCTCCACAGCCCTGCCCTGGGTCCTCCCCAGGGGGTCCGGACTTCCTCCCCTGCACCCCCAGCACAAAGTCCCTTGAGGCCCCTCTGACCTATTGTCCCCTGGCTAGGCAGCCAGCTCCCCCTCCCAGCCTCTGTTTTTTATATTAATCAGAGATGCATGGACTGCCAATCCACTTCTGTTCAGCATGAGAGAAGTTCTGTCCTGAGAGCATGTAATTCCAGCCAACAGCAAAGAAATCTGCTGTTTTATTTACGGGCAAATGAACCGTTCTGTGTTGATATGGGGAAACATGGAGAATAGTTTATGAACCTTTAATACTGCCTTCACAGGCCCTGGGTGGTCAGGATAGAGGCTAGAAGATAGTTTTCAGCTGCAAGATTTTATAAATCTGGGGTCCCCAGGGCCTCACATAGCCATAGCCAGGCCTGAGAGAGTGGGGGCCTACACCACCCACCTCCGGTGATTGCACAAAACCCTTTGAATACTTAACACTAGCAGGGGGGTTTTGGGTTTGGGATTTTTGTTTGTTTGTTTTATTTTTATGGACCATCTCCATAACAAATTTTTTTTATCTGTTTTTTTGAGACCAGGTCTCTTTCTGTCTCCCAGGTTGGAGTGCAATGGTGTCATCATAGCTCACTGCAACCTCGAATTCCTAGGCTCAAGCAATCCTCCCCCCTCAGCCTCCTAAGTAGCTGGGACCACAGATACATGCCACCACACCCTACTAATTTTTCTATTTTTTGTAGAGATGGGGTCTCACTATGTGGCCCAGGCTGGTCTCAAACTCCTGACCTCAAGGTATCCTCCCGCCTTGGCCTCCCAAAGTGCTAGGATTACAGGCATGAGCCATTGTACTCAGTCAACACTAGCAGTTATAAATATCTTCAAGTACTTCTCATTTAATCTTCCCAACAAATCTGCAAAGAAATTCTTCCCATCCCTGTTTTGCAGGCGGGGAAGCTGAAGCATGGGGAGTCACATCTTACCTGAGTTCCCACAGCCCGTAAGTGGTAGAGGCAAAAGCCTAACAGGCATCGGCACCTTTGACTCTGCATCCAGTGCTCTTCCCACTTTCCACAAAAAGGAGGCTCTGGAGCATCTCTCCACCCCCTGCCAGGGAGTCACCCTGGTTGTGATTACAAGCTATTTGTGTATTTGTTTAACAGCTGGCTCTCCCTCCAGACTGTGAGTTCTCTAAGGGCAGACCCAGCTGACATGGTCACACCTGTTACAGCCTCAGTGACTTGAGTCTCATGGAAGAGTCTGCTCCCCTAGGGCCCTCGTGCCCTGCAAGGCAGTCTGGGCCAGTGTTCGGCCAGATGGCACTCCCCCCAGTCACTTCTCACATCCACAGAAGGAAGTCCTGGCTCTGCTTCTTGGTTGTGTGACTCTGGGCAAATGACTGACCCTCTCTGAGCCTCAGTTTACTCACATAAAATGGGGACAATAACGCCTCCCTCACAGTGCTATTGGGATAATAAAATGAGATAATATATGGGAAAGCACAGAGCATACCAGGCACCTAGGAGGACCTAAACAAGTACTCAAGAGAGGCAGGATTTAAGCATTTTTTAAATGAACTCAAACCTTCTCAATAATCCTATAAGGAATTACAGTTTTTAATATCCCCATTTTACAGATGAGGGAGCTGAAGCATGGAGAGGTTTAAGTGACATTGCTGAAATTAGAACCCAGTCTGGCTCCAGAGTTCACACCCTCAACCAGAACATGTGACTGCCTCTCTGATGTGCTTCTAGCCAGGGTCACCAACGAGCCACAGCCTAGGGACTCCAGGCGCACTGGGAACCCAGGGAGAAGGGAGCACGATTCCGCCTTCTCTCCACCCACAGCCCTGTGCTGAGAATGCCAGCACTGTCCATGCCATCACGCTGGCGTCTGCACTTCCAATGGGCACGCCTAGAGCTGGACCAAGCCCCCGACTCAAGAGAAGCCTGGTCTCTGCCTTTGTGATCCAAGCCACATGAGGTTCAGGACAACCTGAAGAGCCTGTCAGTGGCCAGACTCACAGAAGAAAGGACTGAGGCTCACCCTCCTGGCCACTTGATTTGTTGACCAGTGAGCCCAGCTCCAGCCCCGCTACGGCCAGCCCCCACTGCTGGGCGGGTGGCCAGCGACCCAGAGCAGGCCTTCCTGAACTGCCTGCTGGAGCACAGGCCGCACAGCAGAGAGGCCCTGCACCCCAGAGAGCTGGGGGCCTCTGGGACAGATGTTGACTTTACTATTGACGAAGCCAAAGGCTGGAAAGTAAAACAGTGCTGGAGGTGTGGTAGGAAGAGCTCTAGACTGGAGTTCAGGAAGGCCAATTTTTAGTTTCCTCTTATAGAAAATGGTGGGACAGTAGGTTCCTGCCAGCACTGATACTTCTATTAATTACAAAGACCACTCACCCCGGCTGTTTAACGAGCACTCAACAGTAGCTGCTAGGAAGACAGTGTCCCGGCAGGGGAGCACGGAGACACTGAGATTGTAAAGGAGAGGCGATTCCAGGAGACTGAAATAACGACAAGACTCTGTCCTACCACTTCAGGCACCCCAGCCTGTGCTGGCAGGACCTCCTCACAGCCTGGGGACAGGAGGTGACAGGGACCCTGGGGGCCTCCTTCCATTCCTCAGCCCCACCTCAAGCCAAGGACACGTCAACCTCAATGCTGTCATCATGCCAGGCCCCTTCCTTTTCATTATCTTGTTCAATCCCCAAGACAACCAAACGATGGATCACACAGGGCAAAGTGGTCCTCCCTGTTTCACAGATTAGGCAACTGAGACTCAGGGGGTGGGAGGAACTCGCTAGCCAATCAAAGATGCAGAATGCAGATCTTTTGAATCCGAGTTTGGTGCCCTCCCCATTGCCTTGTGAGGAGGCACGAACGGGGAGGGGTGTAGATGTCCTGGCCCCTGGCACTGATCACAGAGTTGCCAGGCCAGGGCACTCTGAGGGTGCTTCTCTCATCCTGTCATTCATTATCTCAGTGAGTCTGCACTGACATCCGGTAAGTAGGTGCTATGAACCTAGTTTACAGATGTACAAACTGAGGCTCAAAGTCCAACGTACACATGCCCCCGAGGACACATTACTAGGAAGTGCTCAGAATTCACCACAGACCAGTCTGACTCCAGAGTCCAGACTCTTCCTGCTACACTATGTTACCTTGGTGCGTCTGTGTTCTCCACACGGATGAGGACCGGTGCTCTTACATGTCTATGCCTGGCCCACACAGGTTCCAGTTAAGTGTTGGTTCATGGAATCATTATTCCCAAATCCTAAAGCATTAAAAGGAACAAAGAAGGATATTTCATGCAGATAGAAGTTACAATCCAACCAGAGGGTATAATAATCATGAAACTCTATGCTCCTAACAACAGAGCATCAGAGTATATAAAGCAAAAACTGATTTTTTAAAAAAGGGAAAAATTCACAAACCCACAAGCACAGTACAGGTCATATACCTATATCAGAAAGCAACAGATGAAGCAGGCTGGCAGTTCTTAAACACTTTGGTCTCAGAACTTCTTTGTGCTCTTCAAAATTGAGAACCCCAAAGACCTTTGGTTTATGTGGGTTTGTATATATCACTGTTCACCATATGAAGAAAATTTTAAGTTTATTTACTAATTCATTTAAAATAATAAATCATCATATGTTAACATAAATTTTTATGAAAAATAATTATATTTTCCAAAACAATTTTAGTGAGAAGAGTGGCACTGTTTTATAATTTAGCAAATCTCTTTAATGTCTGGCTTAACAGAACACAGCTGGATTCTCATATCTGCTTCTGCATCCAATCTGTTGCCATATGTTGTTTTGGTGGAAGTAGATGAAGAAAATTTGGCCTCACACAGAAATGTAGTTGGGAAAGGGAGGAGTATTTTAATGGCCTTCTCAGTTAATTGTGGATATTCTTCTTTGATACTGCTCCAAAAGTTGGCATGTAGTAGCTTCTTAAATGTTCATTGCAATATAGAATCTGAAGCCATATCAATGAGCTTCTCTTACTGTATTACCTTAAAATCCACTGGTCTATCTTGTACTTTGAATGGCCATTCAAATTATGTGCAATTTCGACCTTGTATACCACTGAAAGGGTCTTGGAGACTCCCTGGGGAACCCTGACCACACGTTGAGAACCACTGAAATAGACAATAAAAAAGTAGGAAATTGTAGATAATATTTGGTAACATAACAATATTTGATAACATAATCAAGTCTGATCTAAGAGATACCTATACAGGACGAACCATGAATATACATTCTTTTGAATAAATGGTCCCCTCCATCAGCTGGAGGAAAGTTCTGGACAGACTGCAGATGCCACAAGATGGACAGATGCCCAGCATCCCAGGTGTTCCACCTAGCTGCCAAGGCCTGGTCCAGCCTCATCAAGAAGGGGCACCACATCAGAGCACAGCCTCTGTCCAGACTGCAGACCTCAGAGAGGGAGAGAGTGCCCCTGACGACGGCCCCAAGGCACAACCATCATCTGACTTGGTTCCTGTGAAGACTTCCCTCCTTGCTCTCACCACAGGGCCCCCAAGACACAGTTGCCAGGTAAAGACTGTCCATCCTCCTCTTCCAGGGGGCTTCCAGCATGGCCCTACTGCTCTTTGGAACCCCGGGAGCTGTCAGGTATAGACTCATTTGGCTTTCTGGCCACGTGCAGTTCTTACATAAGCAGCAGCGGGAACAAAGGCCTGCTCTGTCCAGGCCAGGCACCGGGACGCCAAGAACAGCACAGCCAGCCAGCTGCCCAAGGAGCCGGCACCTTGCACAACCACCTGGGGGGTTCCAACACCCCTGCCAGTGCCCACAGCCACACCTCCCCCGGAGGGCAGAAGCCTGCCAAGCCTACAGGGGGGTGGGGAGAGTCACAGTGCAGGGAGCAGAACTGCTGTTCAGAGCCCAAAACCAGAGCCAGGGACAAGGTGTCCCAGGGGGGCTTTCGGAACACACACCACATTTTTATCCCAAAGTCGCACATCCCTTGGGGATCTAACATTCCCAGGTGCTCGGTGCATGCTGGCACCATGCAGGGGGCTTCCTTTCCATTCACCTTATTTGTCCCTCACTGTAACTGCTGGGGTAGTTCCCTTTCACAGAGATGGAAATCGAAGGTCAAAATGGTTAAGCACTGGCCCAAGGTCACCCAGCTAGTAAGTGGCCAGGATTTGAACCTGGCTCTATCTGTCTGCAGAGTCCAGGCTCCTGCACCATTCCTGCACTATGCCTGGCCCTGCCGAGGCCAGTCCTTCACTTTCTGAGTGGCCATCTGCAGAACCTCTCCATGCTGGGGGTTGGGACAGGGAGCAGGGAAGGGAAGGCCTCAGCTTGCTGTACCTAGACCCAACCAGGTCATCTGGTCATCAAACACATCCTGCCCCACCCCTGGGGCTCTGTCTGCTGAATCTTCTTCTGCCTCTTCTGCCTGCCTGATGCCTGTTTCTCAGGACCAGATCAGATGAAGCAGGGCCATGTCTTCTGCACCTCCATGTCCCCATCGACACCCCACCCCACGCCTTGCACACAGTAGGTGCTCCACGCATGTTCATTGAACATTAAAGAGTGGTGCCTCACCCTCTTCACTACCACTGCAAGGACAGACCTAGGGGAAGACAGGAGCGCTGGAAATATTGGGGGGCAGGGAGATAAAGGGAGGAGTGGAGGGGGCAAGTGTGCCAGCCCTCCTGCCTCCCAGCAGTGCCAGCCCCCAGCTCCCAGCCCTCCTATGAGACACTTCCCCAGGGCACCCTCCCCACCAAAGGCTGGGAAGTCAGATGTCAGGCCAGACTCTCAGGAAGGAGCCCCCCGCTCCCTGTCACTCTGCCAGGCCTCTTGTCCAAGTTCCTCTCCCAGGAAAGCCAACGAAAGGCGGGACCCAGACAGGAGAGAAAGACACCAAGCATGGGGTTCCTGAAAGTCACCTCTGCTCTGTTGCTCCCTGGGTGCCTCCTTGGAGACACTGTCAATTCCTTCTCCCACAGCATTTCCTACCCTGGGTTGACATTTATACAGCAGGAAGCTCTGGCCTTTGGAATCCAACACCTGGATTCGAATCCTGGTCCCTTCATCTATGAGCTGAGTGACCAAGAGCCGGTTACTTCACCTCTCTGAGTCCACCTCCTGTAGCCATTAGACCTACAGACTCAGAATCCAAACCTCCTGGTGGTTTCTGGGCTCTGACTCTGGAATCCAGGGTCAAATCCTGGCTCTAATCCTTACTTAACCTCTCTTTGCCCCCTTATCTTTATCTGTAAAGTGGGGGTAGCAGTAGTACCTACCCACTTTACAGCATTATCCTGAGAATTAAATGAGGTAATGTATGCAATGTGCTTAGAAACATATTTGGGACACAATCAGCGCCCACTAAGTATTAGCCATCACTAGAAACAGTAGTTGATAAGACGTGCCTTCCGTCCCTGGCACTTAATAAGAGCTCACTCAATAGAAGCTCCGATTACCTAGACCGTGCCGTCGCTAGAAGTGGGTTCTGGGTCATGCCCGTCTTTGACTCCCAGCAGCCAGCACGGTGCCCCGCACCAAGCTCGTGAACCCTCGGGGCTGAAATGAGACCTGCCCAGAGGAGCAGGGGGTCCAGGAGGGTGTGAGCAGCCAGGAGCCTCCCGGAGGGGAGAAGAGGAACCGAGGTGTCAGAAAGAGAAAACAGAGCGGAGGGGGAAAGGCCGCGGCGGAAGATAAGCAAGTGAAGTGAGTGAGAAAAGGAACAGCAGAGGCAGTGGCGGAGCGCGATAAGGGGCAAGGAGGGAGAAGGCGAGGGGCGAGGAAAACGCCAGGGGAGGCGAGGGCGCCGCGGGGAGAAGCGCAAGACGGGCCGGGCTGCGGCGGGGTAGCCAGAGAGGGGCGCATGGCCCGGCGCTGGGCGGGACGCGGGGACGGGCGGGAGGGGCTGGGGGGGCTCCACCCTGCCTCCCCGCCTTGGGGCGGGGGCCGGGCCGCCGGAGATTGGCTGGGGTGCGGGTAGGCTGGGGCTGGAGCCCCGAGGTGGGAGGCGCCAGGATCACTCGGGGCGCCCGTGGCGGAGCGAAGGCTGCCACCCACTTGGACGACCTCGGCGGCGGCTGCAGAGGAGCGCCTGGGGCCTGCGCAGCGCGCGCCGGGGGACAGCGCAGCCATGCGGGCGGCGGCGGGGGGCGCGCGGGCGGCCGCGCTGGCGCTGCTGCTGGGGGCGCTGCAAGGGGCGCCGGCGCGCGGCGAGGAGTACGACTACTACGGCTGGCAGGCTGAGCCTCTGCACGGCCGCTCCTACTCGAAGCCGCCGCAGTGCCTCGACATCCCCGCCGACCTGCCGCTCTGCCACACGGTGGGCTACAAGCGCATGCGGCTGCCCAACCTGCTGGAGCACGAGAGCCTGGCCGAGGTGAAGCAGCAGGCGAGCAGCTGGCTGCCGCTGCTGGCCAAGCGCTGCCACTCAGACACGCAGGTCTTCCTTTGCTCGCTCTTCGCGCCCGTGTGCCTCGACAGGCCCATCTACCCGTGCCGCTCGCTGTGCGAGGCCGTGCGCGCCGGCTGCGCGCCGCTGATGGAGGCCTACGGTTTCCCCTGGCCCGAGATGCTGCACTGCCACAAGTTCCCCCTGGACAACGACCTCTGCATCGCTGTGCAGTTCGGGCACCTGCCCGCCACCGCGCCTCCAGGTAGCGCCGCCACCGCCACCCCCGTGCGCTCCGACGGCCCTGGGTGTTCCGGAGCTGGGCCCCAGACAGATGCCGCTCCCCCAACCCTTTAGCACAGCTCTGCCAGCCCCGGGAGAGGTGCCCCCCTACACACACACTCTCCACCGTCTTCGCTCAGCCTTGCGCCCCAGAAATCGTCTCCCACCCGCCTTCCACCTCCCCATGGACTGCCAGAGCAGTGCCTCCCTGTGGCTCTGGACCTTCCCACTGGTTCTCCGTTCCTGAACAACCCCCGGCGACCCTCGCAGCGCCCACCTAACCAAGCGGCTGAATCCCTGGGGTGCCCCCAATACTGCCTACCCAACTGGGGCATCCAGATAAATGCCTTATCTTTCCCCTCAACCCAAGAATGCTCTGGGTCGCTAAGCAATGCCTTTCACCTGGACCCCAGGGCACCAAGACAAGCATCACCCCTGCCCCATGTTGGGACCTTGGAAATGGAGGAGGGGTGAGGGAAGGGATGTGACAAAGAACTGGGGGCTAAGGGTGCTCCTGGGCTATGGTCTCTCCCTGTTTTCTGCACCTGGAACCCTAACTTCACTACCCTCTTCCCCAGTGCCCTCTGCTGGGAGTCTGTTGGGTGAGGTCAGTGAGGCAGAGCGAACAGATTAGTCAGGCTCTGCTCCAAAAGAGGAGCCATTAGGCAGGTTGCTTAACTTCTCTGAGCCTCAGTCTCCCCATCCATAAAATAGGAAGCAATCCCAGGTTCATGAAACCTATGAGATACTAAGTCCCTCCTCCCACCCACACTCCCAGTGCCATTATCCCTGATTTCTCCCTGGTCTCAGCCTCCCCCTCCCCGTGCTGGTCCACACAGCCCTTCCCAGGTTGGCTCCACCACCCCTCCCCCTCTCCCATCTGCTGGGCTCCTTCCAGGGGGTCTGGGGACCCAGAGCCACTGCCAGGACAGGACAGACAGCGCACTGAACAGAAAAGCCTTGCCTGGGTGGTTAACACAGCGCTTGCGGAGCCCCCCAACACTGAAGCTTCCCAAAGGCATGGCACCACGCCCTCTATTCCTGTCCTCCCCACTCCCCAAAAAGCAAGTGGACCCCACAATGCCCCACCCCAGCCCCTCCAGGCTAACCTAACTTGCACAGTGTGCCCAGCCTACCCCTCTCCCAAGAGGCGTTGTTGGGTGGGGGTCCTGTGCTTGGGCAGGGCTGAAACAGGGGAAACTCCCTGTCCTGGGCATTGGAAATTGCACAGGGAAGCAGGCGGAGAGCCAGCTCCAGCAGGGATCCCTGCAGGGTTCCTCCTCCCATGTTTCTGGAGCCTGAAGATCCCAGGCTCTGCACCCCCCGGCCCTGCGCTCCACACTTCCCCACCCTCTTTGAGCCGCCCTTTCCCCAGCGATGGGTGCCCACCTGGAGGCAGAGACATAGGTGAAGCTGTGCAGAGGTCGGGCACTAGGTGGTGGCCTGAGGACCAGGGGTGGCCTGAAGAAGTGTTTGTGTGGCCACTAGATAAAATTCGGAATATTTCATATAAAAATTGAGAGCCTTTGGCTTCCCTCAAAAAATCGAATTTCTGGCAGTGCTAAGCTGCTCTGGTTGGGGGGAGTGTTCCTCATGTTAGCGAAGGCCCAGCCCTGCCAGCTCCACTCGCTGACCCACCAGCCTGGACCTGTCGGCCTCTGTGTTCCTGGCGAGACCCTGCAGACACCCCGCCCTAGCACTAGACTGGGAGTCGCAAATCCTGAGTCCTAAGCCAGGTTCTCACTAACTTTGCAGACTTGGGTAACCACACCAGGCCTCAGTTTCCTTTCCTCTAAAATAGGAATAATAATACCTACTTCATAGGCTGGGGATTCTGTAAATCCAGAAGACAACGCACGTCGTGGCTGTAGCTGCCAGGGTCATGGGGCAGTAAGTGTGCCTAGTTGGCAGTTTTGTCTCTGTACAATCTTGTCGCATGATTGTCAATCACTCGGTGAGCAGGGGGTGGTATTATTGGCATCATCCCGTTTCCCGATGAGGAAGTGGAGGCTTGGCAGGGGAGGTGGCTGGTCAGTGGGGGAACCTGCACGCTAAGGGACTCTTTGGACTGCAGTCCCCTCACCAACCATTCCCCTCCCCCACCCTGCCTTCTCTCTTCAGTGACCAAGATCTGCGCCCAGTGTGAGATGGAGCACAGTGCCGATGGCCTCATGGAACAGATGTGCTCCAGCGACTTCGGTGAGTGTGTGGCCCACACGGCCACTCCCCCGGTGCCACCCCGAGCCCCTCCTCCTTGACACACACACGAACATATGTGCCCACATCCAGCACAGCAAGTCCCGACAGTTTCTGCACCATGGACCCCTTTTAGAATCTGATGGTGACCATAAACCCTCTCCCAAGGGAAACACACTGCTTTTGCATGTCATCTCAGGAGTTTCACAAGACCTCAATGCCATGGTCCACCCCTGGCCAGGGCTCCTCCCTTGGCGCTGTCCTCAGGGGGCCTCTGCAGCTGGACTGTCTCTTTGAGATGCAGGCTCAGCCCAGAAATGGATCGGGCTGTAGGGGGAGAAATGGGCTCCAGGGGAAGTGGAGCCCCCTTGTCCCTGGGCACCTCTGGTCACCTGTCCCCACAGCTTCATCCCAGAGCCTCCCCATTGCTGGGACAACCCAGCCAAGTCCAGCCAGGACCTGGCTCAGCTCACGCACGGACCACATAGTCCAGCCTGTGATCTTTGCCAAGTCAGCTCCCCGTTTCATGTCTTAGCCTCCCTGTCTATAAAAAAGAAAGAAGATAATAATGAAGTCTTTCCTTCAGAGGAGTCTTACATTGGCAACCCGTTTGGAAAGAGAATATTGCTTTTGCAAGGAACATGTGGGTGTATCAGAGAGAGAAGGGGGGGGAACAAAAAGAGAGAGAAGGAAGGAGATTTTATGACAGTGTCCTTCCTAGAGTGGGCAAAGTTCCTCTCTGGCTTCTCCCTGGCAGCTCGCAGAGATGGGGGCCCAGAGGCCTGCAGAAGGGAGAGACTAGCCTAAGGGACTCCCCCGTCCACCCCCAAGCCAGGGCTCCCTATCCCCAACTGTACTGGGCTCTCTGTGGCCACTGCAGTGTGACCCGGACCATGACTCCCCGGCCACGGACCCTGCCTTCACGCACTTCCCCAGCCACTCCCCACACTCACGCTCCTGCACGTGCCACAGATACACTGTCGGACGCAGAAACACACCACACACACACAAATCACTGTACAGTGGTGTGTTCACACCAGCAAGAGCTGATGTGTGTGTGTCTCTTCCCAACTCCACGCCCAGGGATGTGGTCAGTCGTGGTAGAGGATTTACCCCGTCACCAAATGCATGTGCCGGCCCATCACTGCTGCAACCACACTCACACCATACTCACACCATACACACACAGCCAGAAATCCCACTGGTAATCATCCCCAGAGACCAGGAAGTGCAGCCTCCCTCCATCACAGGGACCCCTCCAGTGGTCAGCCCCACCCACTCCCTGGCGGGCCCAGCCCCTGCACCCCTCCCCATCAGGGGCTCCCCACCCTGTGCCAGGTGTTGTGGAAGGGCTTGGCCTCTAGAGTTGGCCAGACCTCGGTTCAGTCCAGGCTCTCAATTCGGGCAAGTCACAAGCTCTCCACACTTGTCCCCCATCTTGTACCCTGAGGATGAAACGTGACAGTATCTGTGAAAGTCCAGCACATGATAGGCACCTCATAAATATTAAAATATGCACGTATAAGCTCCACCCCCCAGCCCCCCAGCATCAGGCTCCCTGAAGGTCCAGAGCACACCAGCGCCCACTCCAGGGCCATCAGCGTCCTGCGCAGACCTGACCATTCTCAGGCTGCCCCTCTGTCCCTCCTTCCCACAGTGGTCAAAATGCGCATCAAGGAGATCAAGATAGAGAATGGGGACCGCAAGCTGATTGGAGCCCAGAAAAAGAAGAAGCTGCTCAAGCCAGGCCCCCTGAAGCGCAAGGACACCAAGAGGCTGGTGCTCCACATGAAGAGCGGCGCGGGCTGCCCCTGCCCACAGCTGGACAGCCTGGCGGGCAGCTTCCTGGTCATGGGCCGCAAGGTGGACGGACAGCTGCTGCTCATGGCCGTCTACCGCTGGGATAAGAAGAATAAGGAGATGAAGTTCGCGGTCAAATTCATGTTCTCCTACCCCTGCTCCCTCTACTACCCCTTCTTCTATGGGGCCTCGGAGCCCCACTGAAGGAGGCCTGCCCCACCAGCCAGCTGTGCTCACCCCCTGGCCTCGCCCCACCCACCGGCTGACCCAGCCCATGGAGGGTGGTTTCACCAGTCATACTGGCATGGCCCCAAGGGATGGGCACACAGCCTGGGGCTGTCCTCCTTGACCACAGGGTCTTGGGATCCCTGGGATCCTGGGCTTCTTCTCTTAGGAGTGGGGCTTTCTCATGTGGGGGGAAAGCCCAGGGTCTCAGAAAGCAGGCAGAGTGGAGGAAGGGTGGAGGGGCTCCAGCAGCCTGAGGACGTGGTTCCAGAGGAGACGTGGTGTCAGCTGCCCCCTTTTGGTCGTGGGGCCCACCTTGGAGAGGGAAGTCTCCATATGAGGCTGAGCTATTTGGGGGACAGTTCTCCCCCACTGCCCTGTCATGCATCCTCATCGTAGCCCCCAAAGAAAAGAAGCTGGGGTCTCAATGCTTCCAGCCACACCCACTGCTTTCCCAGACCTGCCGTTTCCCTGGTCCCCACCCAGAGGCCTAGCGCTCCTGCAGGCCTGGAGAGCAAGCCCAGCCCGCGGTGCAGACCCTCCCCCGGGATCGCTTCGGGTTCACTCCGCAGCCCCCGCATCTCCCTCTTACCCTGATCATGAGTAAGTTATTGCTACTGCTGTGAGGCCATAGGTACTAGACAAACTGATACACGTAGGGTTTGGTTTCCGTTTTTTAAGTTTTTAATTAAATCAAAGAAAACAATAGTTGGTTTGGACCAAATGATTTCTTTGTCAGCTGGTTCCCCAGAGGTGGGGGGAAAGGGAGGTTTAGAACGGACTTTCTAATTTTTTTTTTTAGACTGTGTTTCACTTTGTCACCCAGGCTGGAGTGCAGTGGCACGATCGTAGCTCACTGCAACCGCCAACTCCTGGGCTCAAGCAATTCTTCCGCCTCCACCTCCCAGAGTGCTGGGACTACAGGCATGAGCCACTGTGCCTGGTCTAGAATGGACTTTTAGAAAGAAGCCCTTATCTTAACCCACGGCCTGTCCACACATAGACCCACTTGGAATGCCTAAGAAAAGCAATGCCTGTTTTTGTAGGATCCCCAAGTACACGTGGCAAGGGTCTCCCTCTCATCCTGACCACTAAGCGAGGGATGGAGATGGCTGGCCTTTTGTCCCTGAGGAGGGACAGAGGTGCCAAGTTCCCAGCCTTGCCCGGTCAGAAGACTCCCACAGTCCTGCAGCGTCTCTCCTACCAGGCCAACACCTAGTCTGAGGAGTCCAAGAAGGCTGGGCCACAGGGAACCATGCCTGAAAACCCTGAGGCCTAGGATGTGTCACTCCTCCCTCTGGCTTTCAAAATCCCTCGCCTGTCCCTGGACCAGCAGTGTCAGCATCACCTGGGAGCTGGTTAGAAACTCGGAAGCTAGCTGGGCACAGTGGTGTGTACCTGCAATCCCAGCCACTCAGGAGGTGGAGGTGGGAGGATCATTTGAGCCTAAGAGTTCAGTCCAGCCTGGGCCCTGTAGCAAGACCTCATCTCTAAACAAAAAATAAAAAAGAAAGAAATGCAGACTCTCAGGCCCCACCCCAGACCTGCTGCATCAGAGTCTGCACTTTAAGGCATAAACATTAGAATCATCCAGGGGCTTTTACAAAATACTGGGCCCCACCATAATGCAATTGAATCACAATCTGTCGGGTACCCAGCAATCAGTATTTTTGATGCTCCTGGGGTGATGTGCAGGGTCCAGAACCATTGTCTAGATAAGCTAACAACGGAGTCAGGGAGAGCCTGAGGGGCTGAGGGGCTTCCCCAGTGGGCTCGGAGCAGATGGAGCTGCTACCTTGGGTGGATGGCGCAGGGAGGAGAGAAGGCTTGACATGGAGGCCAGAGGCCACCCCTACTGTGATGGGCATCTGGCAGGTGGTGCCAGGACAGAGTCCGTCAGCAGAGGTGCCCAGGGCAGGGGGCGGGGGCACCCCCTAAGGGGCTCTCCTCGCCAGTGGGGGTGGAGCTGGGATACCAAGCCCAGTCAAGGGCCGCTGCTGCTCTGAGACAAAGCAGCCACGTTCTCCCAAGCTGAGCAAAACCTCAGCTCCCGCAGCTCTCAGAGGAGCACGTCACCTCAGAGAAATGAGCAAGGCCCGGAGGCCTGACTTCTGTGGTGGGGCCAGTGTGAGCATCCTCCCCCGAGGTCTGGCTAACAGGTGGTCTGACGGGGCCCATACGTCACGCCCGGGCAGTCAGGGGGCCTGGCCGCAGCTCAGGAGCAGCAGAGGCCTACTTGTTCCTCCTCGCCTCTGAGGAAGCCCCGCCACCCCCCCCTCCCCATCCCCAGCCCTGCCCAGCTTCACTTGGCTCCCTGAATCTGCCCCTTGTCTCCCGGCCTCCTACCCTCACCAAATATTTACGGACACTTCTATGGTCGACCAGGACCAGGGATTATTTTTCCACGGAACACACAGGACGGGGCCTGCCTCCAGCTCAAGTACAATGCTGACCTCTGTCAGGTGCTGGCAGCGGTGGGGCCGGGGGGAGGGCTCCCTTGGCCCACCCTGGCAAGCCCAGTAAGGCGCTCCTCACCCACCCCCCCCCCAACAAAGGGGTCAGGACGGCACTATACATCTGCTCTGTCCCCCAACATCTGCCATCAGACCCCCCAGGAATCGTTTCTGGGACCAAAAGGAATCCTACCAAGACCAGGGAGGCCTGCAAGGCTGGAGTGCCACTCTCCTCTCCCTCCATCACAAAAGGCTTCCTCCCTCCTGGCTGCCCCGTCCTCCCTCCCCAGGCCTGGAGACAGGCAGCTGTGCTGCCCAGACAGCACCTGGGCTCCGCGCGTCAGTGAACACTCCCCTCCGACCATGTGGAACAGACACCCAAGGAACAGGGAGGTGGACGGGGGAGGTCTGTGTCCCAGATCTGTCTTCCTGCTGTGCCAGGGTGGCCTTTGTTCTCAGGGTTCTACGATGATGCCTCCTCCCAATTTCTCAGGCCCGTTCCAGGCAGCAAGGTGGGAACCGGCACACAGCAAAAACAGCGCGTCAGCTGCCGCTGGCCCTTCTGATCAGGAAAACAATAATCCCCCACCAGTCCCACCTGGTAGATTGCCACTCTAAGCTCAATGGCCAGAACTAAGTCACATGGCCACCCCTAGGTGCAAGAGAGCGAAAGTCAAGTTGTTCAGCTGGGTACACAATCAGAATTCTAATAAAAAACAGGAAAGACTTGGACACTCAGGGTCACGGTGAAAAGAGGCAGCATAGCCCAGGGCAGCCCAGTTCTGGGTCCTAATCCTGGGACTTAGTGACACTGGGAACACTGGCCAGCTGTAAAGCAGAATAACGACGACGTCTACTTCACCGGGTTACTGAGTGTTGAGTGAGAACTGCATGAAGAGCACAATACACATTTAGAACATTTAGAAGATGTTCAATTAAATGCTAATTAGTATTTTTATGAGCCAAAAGCCATGACCTAGCAGGGCCTGCACATAGTAGGTACTCAGTGAAATTCCTAATTGATTCATTAATCAACTAAAAAACACTACTGGCAGGAAGGCAGGAAAAAGACAGGAGCAGCTCAGCTAAAACCCAGAATTTTTACTTTCAGAAGAGGATAGAACCTACATCTGGGGTTCTGCTTCAGAAACACATACCCAGGTGGTATGTAAGCCAATATTGGGGAGAAGATTACTAGTATTACTGTAATACGAGTACTCAATAAATATTATCAAGGCCACAACAGGTGGCAGGCACTACTCAAAACACTTTCAAATTCTAATTTAAGCCTCTCAACTGCCCTTTGAAGTAGTGGCATTTTAATAATGATGGCTGGAGCTCAGAGAGGTTAAGGAACTATTTGGAGGTCACACAGCTTGCACACGGTGGTGCTAGGATTTGATCTCATGCTCTTAACCACTACACTACTGTCTGCAGGGGTGAACCCAAGGACAGGCTGGGGTGAGGGGCAGTATAGGCAGCTGTGCTTCTGCCAACCTGCCTCCCAGGAAGATTTCTGGGAGCCCTTCTCCATCCCACTCCAAGGGCCCAGACAGGGGGCAGAGGAGCCAGTGGCTTTTCTCCTGATTCCCAGAGACAACCCACCCCCAACCCCTCCTCCCCTCTCAGCCCGGCCAGCATCCAGCCTCTTAGGTCCCCACAAAGGAAGCTCACATCCCACAACTGTTTAGTCGACTGTAATCCTGGCTAAAGTTCACTCCTTAGGAAATCTAACGTGGGGGGTGGCTGCTGCTGGAATGTGTGTGGCTGGGACCCAGTGTCCCGGCCCGGACAGCAGGCTCTGCTGGGGCCAGGAAAAAAGCAGGCAGCCAGGGGAATCCGGAATCCCCAGCCCCCAGCTGTGCCAGAGAATGGAATGTGCTGCTCTGGGTGTTGAAATACACCCAGCCAAGGCTGGAGGTGGGGGTGCTGGGAGCTGGGGGGCTCCTGCCACAAAGCTGCCTCTGTTCTCCTGAGGCTGAGCCCCCTCCACTGGGGCTGGGGGCGGGGGCGTTGTGCTTAGTGAGCAGGCCCCTCCTGGTGGCTCAGTGGCTAGCTCCTGGATCTAGAGGGGGCCAGGCAGAACAGAGGGGAAGGTGACCACCAGGACTGCCACGTTCATCCAAAGGCTCTCTTGTGAGGCCTTTACAAGCGCCTGTGGCACAATTCACAACTCGGCTCCATGGCTTACTAGTTTTGTGACCTTGGGCAGGTTACTTAACCTCTCTATGCCTCTATTTACTCATCTGTTAAACAGGGTTACAACAGAACCTAGTTTTGGGGACTGTCATGGGATTTAAATGAGACAATGCACTCAGCATGCTGCCTGCCACAGGTGCTCCATGAACAGGTATCATTATCCTGAGAGCCACACCTGTAGGATAGAAGCTGGGGCCAGGGCCTCTCTAAGGGGCGCCCTGAAAGTTCCACAGAGACAAAGAGATGAAGATGGTGCTTCATGTGGCTTCAGCCTGAAAGGCCACAAATCTTGAAGACTGCCCGTCCAAGGTCGGCCAGGGCTCACTGCAGGCTGCTCAAAACCGTGAATAAACCACAAAAAAGATGGGCAGAACTCGAACCCAAGCCAGGCTCTGGGGGCTGGAGTCCCAGGTCTGCCCCAGCAGGTGCCAGGGCTGCAGCAGAGCCTGGCTCCCCGTCCCCCCCACCCCCGGCTGCCTTAGAACAGACTGGAGGGTGTCTTTTAACCCAGGCATCCAATTCCACAAGGCACAGTGTGTCTACCAGGCCACCCACATGCAGGTCCTCTCCACGCCACGGCCCCGGCCAGCTGCGGAGCACAACCCCCCCGCCAACGCCTCCGTGCCTTCGCTTCCCAGTGGTACCTGCCTGCTCTCACATGTACCTCCAAGGAACAAGGAGGCTGCTCACCCCTGAGGATGGAAACCACTTTTCTCATGTCTCTGTAGCCCACGCCGCGCAGGCCCAGGCTTCTAGTTACGCCTGTTACAGTCAGGATTTCGCCAACAGTAGGCATTGTTTTCATTTTCCAAAAATAAAATGATACTGATTCGGCTTTTTCAGACTACACTCATGCCTCCCCCTGATATTCTTCTCTGAATAATAACCTAAAATTATTCTCTGGTTTAAAAAAACAAACCACTGTTCTAAGCCACCCAGTGCAGAGCTGTTTGTTGTCCCCCCAAGAGGTTGTCAAAATGATGGTAACGAGCTCGCGTGTACCGAGTGCTGACTGCGCCAGGCGCCGTGCTCCGGCCTCACATGGAGTCTTTCCATCCCCACGGCAGCGCCACGGGGCATCACCATCACACCCACTGCACAGGTGAGGAGAGCAGCATGGGGACACGGGGGCCGACTCACCCAGCCCTGCTCCAGCACAGGGAAAGGTGGGCCAAGCGTGGAGCTGGCCCACAGCAGGCACCACCCGCTCCTGCCCTGGGACTCCCTGCTCCTACTTTGGGGAGGACAGCGCCTGCCTCACAGTTACAGTGAGCACAAATGAGGTAACATGCGCAGAGCACTCCCCACCACGCCTAGCGCCAAGGGCAAGGCTTGCACTTGCCACCTCGTGGCCAATCCTCTTTCCTGCTGGCTCTCAGCCTCCCCCCTACCCCCAGGGCTGACCCTTTTTGGCTCTCTCAGAGGGATTAGTTTAAATCTTTCCATTCTAAAGCCTGCATTGTTTAGTGGTTACCAAGTTGTAGTCCCACCCCAACCCCCAGCCCTGGGCCCTCACAATTTGGTCACAAGACGGGGCCTCAAGTCAATCCCACAAGCATGTGCTGAGCCCCTCCTGCGTGCCAGGCACAGCTTTCCTCCTCCCAGGCCCAGCTCACGCCAGACCAGGCTGCGGCTCCCACGCCCCTGCCCCAGAGGGTGCCCCACAGGCCTGCCCCTCAGCCGGGGTCACGCAGACACAGAGCCCAGGCCTGCAAACTGGGCAGTGCCGGGGAGATCCGGTCCTCCAGGCTCAGGGAGAACATCAGCGCAAGCACAGGACAAAAACATGGGCAGCTTGAGGCCTTTTTATTGACAATCCTCCATATACACAAAGATCATTTTAGTTCCTCTCCAGTGTAAATAAAGCACGGGATACTTAACTCTCATCTCGTAACAGGACAAAGGCGGTAGACCAAAGCCCACCTGGTTTCCCAAGGACTGGCACCTCCACAGGCCTGGGGTGAGTCCCTGGCTGCCAAGCCCAAGCTAAACTGCTTGGCCTGGCGAGAAAGCTGGCCTGGGATGGGTTCCTTGTCTTCCCAACCTGCCTCCTCCGGTCCCTACTCCTCGGGTATAGAAACATCTCAGCCACCTCTGGTTCTGGGCCCCGGGCAGCCCATGACCCCAGGCCCCCAGTGGGAGAGGCCCCCATTCCTTTCATCCCATTCCCTGTGCTACGTGTTCCCAGGAACCATGCAATAAATAAATAAATACTTCAAAAAGGCAGGGCAGCTCCAGGGCAGAGAGGGGTGCCTGAGCCAGCTCACAGCTTAGGGAGAGACACTGAGAGCCCCTAAGGGTCGAGAAGTGAACATGAAATTGCTGGAGAGTGGATGGGGACCCCAAGTGGCCTTATCTCTTAACTGAGTTCCAAGAAACAGCCCTGGAATCCAAGACCCAGCCCATCGAGACCCGACACTTCCCAGGCCCCCAGGGTCCAGGGCTTCAGGACCTCTGCTCTGCTCACCTGGCCTCACACTCCATGGACGAGGGGCCGGGGAAGGGACAGGGAATGCTGCGCCAGGGAAGGGCTGCCCAGACTGGGCAGGAGGAGCAGGAGTGATCTGAGTGCCCTGCAGCTGCTCCAGTGGAGCTGGGGACACCAGGGCATTATTCGGGCTGAGATCTGCAAGTCGAGGCCGCTGCAAGGTGGGGGGCCAAGGCCCTTTGAGCTGTTGGGGTTTCTCCGTGCTTTGCTCCCCTTAACAATGAAGGACTCGGCCAGCCCTTCTATACACATTCTCCTCTGGGGGAACTTGGGAACACCAACCCTGTTTCTGGAAGCACTCCTGGTCTTGTTAGCCCTGGCCACGCTCTCTGATGGGGAAATGATCCTGGTACATGAAGGAACATTCAAGCAGAAGAGTTGGGGCCCAGCCCAATACCCTGAAAGGGAAGAACTCTTTTCCCAACCTCAGGTCTCCTAGAATTCCCAAGTGTGGCCACACCGGCCCTGACCATCAGAGCCCAGCGGATCAGGCCCAGCTCGCTGCTGCCCTCTAGTGGATGCTCCCTGCGCAGCCCCGAGCCCACTCGCTCCGCCCAGGGCAGGGCAGGGTCCACACCCCAAGCCCTCCAGGGGCTCCTCTCCCCTCAGTGCTGGACAGCAGCCATTGTCGGCCACCCGCAGGAGTGGGGAACAGCTCCAGAACCCAGCTGGAGACAGCGAGGGAAGGAAGGGGAAGCCTACCTAGCATTCAGGCCACATTTGCCCAGCACACACCATGGGGGCCAGGGCTGGGGAGAGTGGGGGGTCTACTGCTGGCCCCAGGGCCTGGCGCCCGGTTGGACCCTGGCCTCTCTTCTCACTTGCTCAAGGTCTGGTTACACGAGGCGCACACAAACACAGTCTCTCTTTGGGCTTCAGGGGCTGAAAAGAAGGAAGAACTCGGTGAATGTCCCAGCTACTAGACCCCCTCCCAAAAGCCTGACACAGACCACCCAACACCCAGCCTATACCCTCCCTGACCCAGCTCACTAATCTGCCTGCAGAGACTCCTCTTTCCATGGGAACGAGGGACTTTGGGGGTGACAACACCAACAGCAGGCCTCTCCCAGGTGTACTATGCATTACACATAATGTTGGCACCAAAATACTAGAGGGAAATTTCCCAAAATGTTTTAACAGTGGTTATCTTTGGGTGGGGAGATTACAGGATTGTTTCTCTTCCTCCTCCTTCTGTAATTTCCAAATTTTGTAGTTAATTAGCACGTGTTACTTGCATATCAGAAGGGAAAAAATTTGGTATAATGTTGTAACACAAAACTAGGTTAACTGTGATCGCGTTTTTCAAGAACACGCATGTGCATTTATCCCACAAACATGCCAGCAAACAGGCAGGGTCCACACCCAGCCATCCTCTCTGGGAGAGAGTACAAGCATTTTTCTTCCTCTTGTTTATCTGTATTTTTTTGTTTTATTTAAGATGAGTATATGCAGCTTTTACAAAAGGAAAAGAAGATTTTTTTATTTTGTTAAAAGTGTTACTAAGGTAATGAGAAAAAGATTAAAATTCAGGATAGTGGTTTCCTCTGGGAAGGCAGGAGCGAGCTGGGAAGCCTCGGTGGTATTGCTGACGCACTTGGGTTTTAACTTTAGTGAAATGGTCACAGGCATTCATTTAGTTTTTACACTTCATGATTCACAGGGACATCGTATCTGTTCTTTTGCATGTATCAAATGTTTCCGGGTTTGGTTTGTTGAAGCAGAGGGAGGAAGGGTCACCACAGGCCTCGGACCACGATCCCAAGCTCCCTTGACCTCTCACTGACGCCCTCACTCCTTCCCTACGATGCGGCATCCCCTGGGGGGACCCACCCAAACCCTCCCACCACCCTGCCCCCGCCGCCCACCCCACTCACCTGTGGCCCCCATGGAGGACTTGGGCACCTTGAAGGAGCAGCACCGAGAGCAGAAGCTATTTCCACAGTTACTGCAGCTCCGCTGCAGACAAGAGCCAAGGTCAGATGTGTCCCCCACCCCCAGGCACGTGGGGCCCCCAGCACCTCCCTCCTTTCACCAGCTGACCCCACCCAAGGAAACTGGGACTAGGGAGCTGCCCAAGTACAGCAGGAGTGAGAGCAAAGGGAACACCCACGGGAAGGCAGGCGAAGGCGTGGGCATATGGGCAGCGGAGGACACGCTCACTTTAGCAAACCGGAGACACCAGGCCCAATGTGACCCACGGAGTCACACTTCATCAATGACTCCCCTCAGCTCCCCCACAATCCAATGGTCACAAGCACACTGTTCCCAGCAAACACACCCTCAAAGACACTTACCCTCTTCTTCAGCACCGAGAAGGTGGCAGAGCAGCCTGTGCAGTTCCCTGAGAAACAGAGGTGACAGCTCAGCCTTGTCCCAGCCTAGGCCTCTCAACTCTCACCTGCTCCTGACTCTTCTAAGTGGGGACACCCAGGACACCAGCCAGACTCCCTGGCTAGGCACAGTGAGCAAGGGAGCAAAGTCCAGATTCTCAGCCAGGAGGAGGGACTCAAACTGAGGAGAGACTGAGGGCCTGGAATCACAGCTACCAGTCCGCACACCCCCCGGCCAGAGCGGCCCCACCTGCAGATTCAGCAGGAGTCGAAGAACATGCAGCAGAATCCCCTCCCGGAAATCCAGCTAAGCCGGCGGGGCCGGACCATAGGCATCCTCAGATGAAACCTGCCTAACGTGACCCTTCCAATGTGTCTCCTTGCAAATACTCCACCCACAGGGTAAAGACAGATATGCTCCTAAAAACCCAAACTCTTGTTTTCTGTCCTCTGAAGATTCCAGGAGGGAAGCTCAGAACCAGGCACATTCCAAAAGGACACGAAGGGTACATGCTCCAGCACCGTGAGCGCTGGGTGGCTTGGGCGAACACAGCCGAGGGAGATCCTGCCTGCACTACCAGAGATGACTAGATGACAAAACCTCAGACAATGGTAGAGGGGGCAACTGCAGCTTAGCAAATGGCTGGGAGGAGGCACGGGGGTGTAAGGACAGATGAAAGATGAGGAAAGAGGAGGTTTCAGGGACGTGGGGCCCTAAGACCTGCCGTGTGATCTGGCCAGAGCAAGTGCTGGGCCTCCCAGGTCACCTGTCTGGCCAGGCATGGAGCACTAGGCCTCACCTTCACACAAAGGCCCTAAAGCTTTACTGACAACTACATGTGGTCCCCTCCTCTGCCCAGCCCAAATCTCCTGCAGTTCTTGCTAAAGGAGACTCCCTCGGTTCAAGGAAAGAAAGAGCCCAGCTAGAGCCAGGAGAAACCTGGGGCCAAGGTGCTTGAGGTAAGTGCCTGTTGCCGTCAGGCAGCCAGTGGCCCAGGCAGAGGAAAGGAGAGAGAGGCGCCCAGCCCGTGCTGCTGGTGGTGGCAACCCAGACACTGGCTGCCCAGACTGTCCCCACACTAAGAATCTGCCTGTCCGGCCTCTCCTTAGCAAGGGGGGCAGAAGAACAGATAGGTGAAAGGAGCTGCTCAAAGGCTGACGCTCTGGCCCGTGTCCAGGGTTTCCTCTAACCGGATGGAAGGCCAGGGCCAGGCACCCGAGGGCAGCCAGGTGGGCTGGTGAAGCAGCGGTGCACCCACACACAGGCCTGGGGCCAGGGAGGGCTCTGGGAGCTGACACCAGCGCAGCCAGGCGAGGGACCCCTTCCAACACCTACCAGCTCTTTCTGCCCCTATTCTCAGCAAGGGTCTCGACTCACCCAGCCTAACTCACCACACAGCGATGCCATGGAGGCAGTGAGGGCACCAAGTCCCCATGGAGCCTGCAGGGACAGAGGGGCCTCCGCACCAGGACTGTCCCACTTGGAGGCCTCTCAGAGAAGCTCCTGTAAGTCTGTCCTCACTCCTCCCATGTCCCCCCACCCTACGGTCCACTGGCAGCCAGAATGGAATAGCCCCTGCTACAGCCCCCCCAAATTCCTATGCTGAATTCTAACACCTAAGTGATGGTATTAGAAGGTGGGGCCTTTGGGAGGTGATTAGGTCATGCGGCTGGTGCCCTCACGAATGCGATTCACACCCTTATAAAAGAGGCCCCAGAGAATTTCCTTGTCCCCTCCACCATGTGGGGACACAGCAAGAAGGCACCATCTATAAACCAGGAAGTGGGTCCTCATCAGAACCTGAACATGCTGACACCCTGATCTTGGACTTCCAGCCTCCAGAACTCCAGGAAATAGATTACTGTTGTTCAAAAGCCACCCAGTTCAGTGTATTTTGTTAAGGCAGCGAACAGACTAAGCCTCCAAAGCAGCTCTCCTCGGCCTGGCTTTCAGGACCCAGACTGGGAGCAGAGGCCGCAGTAGCAGCTGCCACACCTGCCCTCGCAGCACAGAGCCTGAGGACGCTCAGGGAACAGAGAACAGCAGGCCTGCAGGGCGAGGAGGTGGGAGAGGCTCAGGAAAGCCAAGTGTTTTCTGCCTTTACCATCTCTGAGGAAGTCTAAAAAACCTGGCAGGGATTAGCTAAGCCAAACACCAAATACAGAAACGAGACAGACATGAAACAAGGGACTTCAGACATCAGGGCAAAGGAAAGCTGGAGAGGGAGGAGGATAAGGTAGAAAGAACACAGGAGCCAAAAACCAGGGGGCCTGGATTTGAGTCACAGCTCTACCATTTACTGTCCCAAGGCTTTGGGCAAGCCACTGTCTTCACCTCAGGTTATTCATCTGTGAAATGGGAACATCTAAGTGCCTTAACTTAAAAGTCACAGATGTGAATTGTTTGCTGCACCAAGAGTAATACTTCTTGTGGAGTGTTACTTGGGACTTCTGGAACCTGCTCCAAGCCCTTAAGAATTGTGTGCTTCTGCCCCATCACCCGTGAGGAGGAAATGAGATCACGTATGGGGAAGTGTGCTAACACAGAGTGCCCTACAGAAGTCAGTGATCTGCATAATAAAAGAAAGGGATCGTGAACAACAGGGGACATTCCCACAGCAGAAGGAAATGGCAAGACCTCTAATCCTGAAGAAATAGCTGCCCTGCTTGCTGCAGGGGCAGGAAGGTAGGCCCCGGCAGGCCCTGGGCCAAATTCCTCAAGATAAACCCAGGGGCTTCTCCCAGGACATAGATGCTAGAACTCACTCCACACCAGAACACATGGTACTGCCACCTGCCCCGCTCCGGTCAGCTGACAATGGCAGAAGCAAGGCCCTTCCTCAGGACCGTGGCGGCCCCTGGGTCACCAGCTATGCTGGGTTTCCACCATCATCTCATCTGGCTCTGCTCCCAGCGCTCCTGGTCCGAGCCAGGTTTCCGAGCCAGGTTTCCGAGCCGTGCTAACAGTCACGTCCACCCTTCTCCAAAGCTGCCTTCCTTGACCACCCCGCTAACCCCAGTACAAAGGAGTGGCCAATCTACAAACTTAGGGGGGAGATGTGACCTCAGGGCTCTATTGTGCCCAGAAGATGATAGTGTTTGCTTCAACCTGCTTCCAGCTGGATCAGAAAGACCAGGACAGGCTCCTAGGAACCCACAGGGTAGGCCAGGGTCTCCCACATTAACCACACCCACTTACTAAGCACCGTGAGCCAGCCAGGTACTGTGCTAGCCCTTCATAAGCACTGTAGCATTTGAGACCTGTAACACCCCACAAAGAAAGAACTATTATCCCCCTTTTACAAAAGGGGAAACTGAGGCACGTGACATAATTTGCTTAAGGACACCCAGCTGAGCTAGGATTTGCACCAGGCAGTGAGACTCCACTCCATCCTCGGCCATTTAGCTGCACTTCTGAGGTTCTGTCGGCCTCAGGATTACAGCTCCCTGCAGTCCTGGGGTGGCATTTCCCAAACTAAGGTCCTTGTCTTCCTACAAGCTGATGTTTAACAAGGACAGAGGGAAAAGAAGGAACCCACACTCAGTCCTTCAACAGACCTGCTAAGCACGTGCTAACTTCCCAGGGTCCCGTGGATATAACTCTACAAGCCCCTCTTGTTACGAGTCAGCACCCACAGTTCTAAGACCACCCCTGTGGCCAGGGTTCCCCCCCACAGCCCCATCAGCCCCTCCCAGCCGCTCCTCCCTCTCCCCGCCCAGCCCCGTCCCTCTTCCCTGGCTGTACCGAAGTTGTTGGTGGGGTAACGCTTGCGGAGCCGCTCCGTGAGCCGAGACACCTTGCTGCGCAGCACCTCATTCTTGCTCAGGAACCCGTTGTCCTGCAGGGCCAGCTCGTCCTCTGCTGGGCATGGGGCGCCCTCCTCATCCTCCTGTGGGAACAGCTTCGTCCAGTCCCGCCCAGCTCGTGGCAAGGCTCCGGGACCTGCGTGCAGAGGCACCTGGCACAGCAGACCCCACGAGGTGTGGCCGCAGCTGGCTCAGCCGCCCCCCTGCCCAGCCCCTGCCCACCTCACCAACGCTGCTACTCACCAGCACCACCAAGTGGGTCTCCTGCCTCCCGAGGTGCAGGGGAGAAGGAGAGAAAAGAGAGAGAGAGATAGCAAGAAGAGAGAAGCTGCTGGGAGGGCCTCCAAGCAGAAGGAAACACAGGAGTGCTGCTCTGAGCTCTGCACGCCGCCCCAGGCTGATGCGAACAGATGCCCCCCATGAGAGGACCCCAGCGACTACACGTGGAGAAAGCTGGGGACTCCTGCTTTTCAAACTGGGTGAAATTAATTTAGTGGGTCATTATTTGAATAAAACAGAATATAACAGAGTAGGAAAGAAAATAACCCTTACCATATATTTTCAGGAAACTTTTGTTTTCTTAAGTTTTACATATTTTACATATTACACAGACAATAAGTCTGAACTGGGTCAGGATACAAATTTCGTTACTGTGAGCCATGAACAAAAATGCTTGAAAGCCCCTGCGATACAAACCCTCCCTCACCAAGGTTCACAGTCTACAGTCATGTGTCAGAATCTTGGCGCAATCTCTCAGCAGCTGAAAATTCAAACGCCCGCAGGGCCTGGTCTGACGTGGGAGCGAAGCGGGCGAGGTGTAAATCACACGCGGGCTGAAAATCCACAAGACCCTCATTTCTCATATCTCAATTTCCCATTTTACAAAGAGATGCAAACAAAGAAAAACTATTTTCTACTCTAAGAAAATAATAATGCAAATGTTACAATCAATGGCAACCGCCATTTGGCCTCAGTGACGGGGATGACGGGTGGTGTTGGGGACCACGTGTAACCATAGCAAGTAACCCGTCCAAAGGGGACAGTCACTCCTCAGCTACACTGACTGCGGCACACTTAGGGTTACCAGAGAAACCAGAAATCTAGAGTTCTAACTAAAATTTCTCCCCATGTCTAATCACTGGCTCAAAAAATTATTCTGAAACTTTGCATGCCAAATAAAACACTCCTGCAAACTCTCAGTGTGTATCACGGTCCTAAAATCAACAAAGTTAATATTTAACTTCCCCAGACCTAGCACTTGGCCGTGCAACCACTTTCTCCAACTTCCCCTCCCAGCACCCCAAAGGGACATCTTCCAGAACTCATTCTGCAGAAGAGCAAAGACCAGGGCAGTGACCTCCTCCAAATCTGTCTTGCCTACACCAAAGTCACCAAGCCCCTGGTGTCCAGCAAAGGCAAGAAATCATCCAACTCCCCCAGCAAGGTGTTTCCCAAAGGCTCCCCTAGCATGTCCTGCCTGGGCACCCAGGACAGATGGGTGGACCAGAAACAGGACAGGGGAGGGGTTCAGTGGCACCCTTTCAACCTGTGAGTTCTAGCTCAGAGCACGTTTTGGCCTCTCACTTGGATGTAAGAGAATAAGCAAATATTAATAAAACAAATTTTTAAAAAAACATAGCTCTAAGACCACCCAGCTTCTGGGCAGGTCAGCAGAGGGTGCTGGGGAAGGGCCACCCACCTCAATCGCATCTTTAAACTCCTCATCTGGCTCAGCCTCTTCAGCCTCCTCCACGCTGCCTGGCGTGAGGTCCTGGGAAGAGAGACTCTATGACAAGGAGAAGGGGGGCAGCCCTGCTCCCCAAGGCAGAGGGCTGCCTCCCTGAGCCAACATCCAGGCTTCCCAAAACACCAGGAAGTGGCAGGACCGCAACAAAGAAGAAGTCACGGGAAAGAGAGCAACCTGTAACCCAGCAAGGACAGGAAGGGCAACAAGACCACAACGGGACCTGTGGTGGCCAGAAAGCACAGTGGTTGAAGGCACAGGCTCTAGGACACCAGGTCGGGGGTCTGAGACCCATCCCCACCACCCACCAGCCGTAAGACCTTGGCCAGCCACTCTGTGCCTCAGCCTTCCCTTCTGCAAATGGGAAGAATCGCACTCTCAGAAATAACCTATGCCCCATGGTGTTAATATCAAGAAAGTACTTGGAACAGCATCTGACACAGAGTAAGTACTCCATAAGCACAGAGTAGCCATCTTTATTACAATTATTGTTACCAAGCACTTCAGAGGAGACAGGCCTGGGATGAAGCAGGAACGACGACAGGCCAGCCCACGAGCCACGTGGTCCCAGAGGGCCCACCACCTGCCCACAGCAGGCTCTGCCCTGAGGTCAGGGGCACTCACCTCCGTGGGCGTGAGGGCAGGCGTGCTGTCCAGCACAGCACCCTTCCCCCCAGCATCCAGCGGCGGCGGTGGGCTTTCGAAGGCATGCTCTTCCTGCTTGGGGTTCAGGCGCCGCTGCAGAGATGCCCTGTACTCAGACACCACTACCAGGGCAAGGAGAACGGGGTGGGAGGCAGAAGAGACACTATGAGTGGCACTTTAAGGGCACCCACTTCTGCAGCTGGCTGGCCTCTTCCTCCAGCACCCCAGCTTCTGCTGCGGGAAAGAGTCACCCTCCTAACTCTGAGCAAGTCACCTTACCTAAGCCTCATAAACAAAACAGATACTACCACCTGCCCCACATTGCTAGAGAAATTAAATATAGTAAGTGCTCCACAAATTATGACTTCTGTATTAATCACCCTGCCACAGGAGGAAAACACACAGCAATCACCCACATACGCACAGGCCCAGGCCTCTGTGACTCAGGGTCTCCCCACACTGCCTCAGCGCTTTAGAAGCCAAAAGACAGAAGGGTACTCTGGGATCACACAGAGATGTGGCAGCAACCCCAGGCGGCTGCAGCCCGGGGAACAGGCATCAGCTTTAGGAAAACATCCCTACCTCATCTCCCAGGTCCTATCATGTAAGCAGTGATGCATCCACCTTGGGAAGGGAGTGGGGACCACTACAGTAACAGCCCCCCCACCCCCAGCAAGACGTCAGCTTTATCTAACAACTCAGAGATGCAGAGCCCACAAGAGAGCCCTCGGAGGGAGGACCCTAGTGTGGTGCGGCCCCCTCGTGGAAGGCACAGCAAACAGATGATCAGCTGCAGAGACAGACGAGCTGGGGAGCCTAACCTCGCCCCCAGAGCCAGCCTGGGCCCCCCCTCCATCAGCCTCCTCAGGGCTTACCTCGGAAGAACTCCACATTCCCCAGAAAGAGCGTGCTGTTTAAAAGGGCAAGGACCCAGCAGAGCGGCAGCAGATACAGCACGCAAACTGTGCCCAGGAGAGCCCCATAGAACCTGGATGACAGAGAAGAACCACAAGATCAGGAATTCACAATATCCAAAAGAAACAGGACTGCAGCACACCCACATACCCAAGGTCTAGGTAAGAAATAGCTCTGGGCACAGTTACCAGACATCCTAATCACTGCTAATCAAACCAGTGGAAAGTAGTGATCAGCAAAGACTGAGAACTACCCCCAAGTCGCTGATTGCCGAGAATGACACGGTGAGGCTGCAGCAGTGTCTGAGGCTGGGGACACATAAACTGGTTCAACCGCCATTACTCCCCAGGGTCCAGACTCTGCAGTCTAGAATACGACAGACAGGACTCCAGCTCTGCCTCTCCTCATCCTGAGAAGTCTCTTGGTTCCCTGTGCGTTGCTTCCTTCACACATGAAGTGGGCTTAAGCACTGCCTACCTAAGTAACCATCTACAGGGAGCGCCGGGCACAGAGCCGGGCACAGGAGAGAATAAATATTAATTATCATTATTTTTCATATATAAGAGCCTCAAAAACATTTATTCCATTTGATGCAGTAGTTTCATCCTTGAATTTATTCTAAGAAAAAATTTTTAAAAGATTAAAGCTAAATCCATGAAAATGTTCATCACAGGGGTAGTAATGAAAAGTAGAATTGACTATATAACAGAATGGGTCTATAAATTATAATATATTCACCATCTACATTAATCTGGTATTACAAATAATTCCAAAGGCTATGCAGCAACAAAGAAAACCATTTATGATATAACAGTAAGGGGAAAAAAAAAGAAAAATCTAACATACACTATGAAGCTACATAGCTATAAAGTATATGCATATGACAAACTCTAAAAGGCAAGCCAAACATGAGATCAGCTGCTAGATCCTGGTGGTGGATTACATGGTGAGTTATTTTTCTATTATTAAAATATTTTGATCACATATAAAAGAAAGTACCTAAACAAGAGCGGTGCACTGGAGCCCACAGCCTGTGTGCAGATCTGCACACAAGAGCCCAGGAGGTGCTCTTCCCCTCAAGTAGGAGGGCAAAGGCCCCCTCAGGCAGCTGGCTTTGCCCGGGTTCAAGCTGCAAATTCCTAAGTGGCAGTAATGAGAGAGGAGGGGCCACTCACTGTGAGGACACGACAGGGTTCTCCCAGTGCAGCACACGGTAGGCCGCTTCGCAGGTGCAGCACAGGCGGCTCAGGAAGGCCTCCAGCTGGATCAAGCTGCAGACACGGGGGTTTTAGTGATTGGACAGGCCCTGCCCCACCCACCCACAGGGCAGGACCGAAGCCCTGGGGATGCAGAGCCTGGGAATGTCTTCAAACACACTGGAGGGGTCCAGAGAGAATGAGAGAAAAGAGCCTAGCCAAGCCACCCCAGGTACATTTCAGTCCCCTGTTCAGGGCCCCTTGCTGAGGTGGAAACGGCTTCCTGCTTTGTTCTCTTCCAAGCTGCTGATGTCCAGCAGGCTACTTAACTTTTCCAGGGCTGCAGTTTCTCATCTATAAAATGAGGAACAGAGTACCCACTTTACAGGTACATAGCAGCTATAGGAGGACAAATGGCAGGATGTAAATCAATGTTTCTCCACCTGGGAGGTGACAGACTCCCTTAGGGAGTTTTGTTTTTTTAAACATGGATGTACCCCAGAAGCCATGACTACATCCTGCACCCAGATCTGAGTTTCTGAAGGACTCCCTGGAGAAAAGGTTGATTCTAGGGCTGGGGAAGGAAAGTATTAAGATAAATTTGAACATCCTGTTGTACCATAAAGGAAGCACTCAAAAATGATGGGGGCTGGACACAGTGGTGCATGCCTGTAGTCCTAGCTACTCAGGAGGCCAAGGCAGGAGGATCACCTGAGCCCAGGAGTTCAAGACCAGCCTGGGCAACAGTGAGATCCCGTCTCTACAAAAACTGTTTAAAAATTAGCTGGGCATGGTGGTGCACATCTAATGTCCCAGCTACTTGGAAGGCTGAGGCAGGAGGATTGCTTGAGTCCAGGAGTTTGAGGTTGCAGTGAACTATGAACACCACTGCACTCTAGCCACGGCAACAGAGCAAGATCCTACCCCCCCAAAAAAAAAAAGGAAAGAAAGAAAATCACCTTTGCAACCATTGTAGTGATAAACCAATTAAGGCAAGACCCATCAATGGATTTTAAAACAGTGGGTGAATATTTAATGAGAAACAAGATAGTCACACAATCTCAAAGTATCTCCCCTCAAGTTACTAAGAAGGAAGAATAAAATGATAATTTACTGTATAGAAACATTCACCACATGTGATCAGAGTTAATATCTCCTGACATCATGTGCCTCCTGCTAAGGACACTCTAACAATGACCATCCCGTCATATTCCTGCCAAAATGCACAACCTGAATCTAATCACAAGGAACCAAATAATCCAAAACTGAGGGGGATTCTAAAAAATAGAGAAACAAATGAGGAATTGCTCTGGGTTAAAGGAAACTAAAGAGACATAAAAACTATTAAATAAATGTAATATATGATCCTGGACTGGATCCTGGATCAAGGGAAATTGACATAAAGAACTTCATTACTACAACTGGTAAAATGAACTACATATTACAAACTATGTGTTAGCTATGAACTCTATCAGATAATAGCACTAATACTAATGTTGTCAATGTTAAATTTCCTAATTTTGATTATGGCACTATGGATATATAACAAAATGCCCTTGTTCTTGGGAAATACATGCTGAAGTATTTGGGGTTAACAGGCATAATGTTTGCTAATTTCAAATGATTAAAAAGAAAATAATGTGTATACATACAGAGACAGATGAAGTCAATGTAGCAAAATTTTAATAACTGCTCTATCTGGGTAAAGGTTATATGAGAGTTCTTCCTATTATTCTTGCACCTCTTCTGTAAGTTTAAAATTATTTCAAAGTAAAAAAGTCTTTTAAAAAACCAGATATCCAGGCCCCACTCCAGATACCTGACTCAGAATTTCTGAGGCAAGGTCCAGGGATCTGTTTATAACTTTTCTTACCCCTGCTCTATGCCAAGAGACAACATACAGCCCAGTCTAGGGAGGGGATCGGTAAATGCCCACTGTCACTGAAGCTGTTACAGTTAATTATTCAACAGTCTTCAAATGCTTCCTCAAAAGTACCAGCTCTGTCATGGTTACGAAGTTTCTCCACAGTGATGATGACTATGTTTACTGAACACTTCCAGGGTACCAGACGCTAGTCCAACCTTCACACTCACCCTACAAGTAAGCCCTATGATCACCCCATTTAACGGGTGAGGAACCCGAGGCACAGAGGCGCTGAGCAACTTGCCCGACGTTACACAGCAAGTAAACGGAGGAGCCAGGAGTGGAGCCAGGCAGTGGCTCATGTACACACGTGCTTAGTCAAGACCCTAAACGGCCTCTCTAGTGGAAAGAACAAAATTGTGAAATCAGCTAGGTCTGGATTCTCATCCCAGCTTGGCCACTTTCTAGCTGTGTAAGGAAGTCTTTTTCTGCATCCATAAATGGAGAATAGTAACAGGGGCTACCTCCCAGAACCGTTAAAAACACTACATAAAATAACACCTGTTGTTTGCCTAATACACTGCCTGGTGTGCACAGCAAACGGTCAGTGTCGTGGTTGCTGTTACTGTCGTAACGGGCTTGTGCCCCCACCTCCCTGGCCTCTCTTCCATACTTACAAGCTCTTCACCTCAGCCACAGCCTCGGGGCGAGACAGGCGAACTTTCTGCAGGTCCTCCTGCCGCACGGTGTGATACTTCCTCCGCATCAGCTCAGACTCGGGCAGCCGTGCCCGGCACACCTCCTGAAGATAGCCCAGCAGGGCAGGCACTGAAATCACCAGGGCTCCTACTGAGCACCATGCACCTACGGGATCGAGAACACTGCAGGTGACACAGGGAAGCAAGGGCCAGGAGCCTGCCCACCCCGATGTCCACCACCCGAAGGCCTTCCCTGATCCCTGTATGACACGGGATCTCACGCCCACTCTTCAGCCCCCTCAATCCAGCTTCATCTGTCCTCAGCCCTTATCGCCATATGACAGGCGGTGTGGGCATGCTCACTGTCTCCTCTACTGATATAAGCAAGCTCTTGAGGGCTGGGACTTTGTCTCTTTGGTCACTGCTATAGTCCCAGCCTTGTTTTTAATACATCTAAAAATGCTGCTAGCACACAGTAGGCAGCTCATGCTGGAGTCTCGTTGCTGATGACTGACATGCGGACCTCTGGGCCACTAAGGCAGACTGGAAGCCTTTCCTTTGGCTTTTAGGGTACCACAGACCACTGTGGATTGAGAAACGGTGAGGCTGAGACAAAATTCAAAGGAACTTCTTCCACGTAACATGGTACCCCAGCAGCAAGCCAACAGAGCAGCAGGCCCATAATAAATGCTTGTTAAATATCTGTCATATAAACTGATTGACTCTGGAAGTATATTCAGAAAAATCTAACATCCTAGGAAGTTTTGATCAGGCAAAGAGGAGTCCAGCTAAGAAACAGAAGATGAGATCTCGTGTGAACTGCATTTATTTTCAACCTACTGAATCCTTATCTCCGTGAGAAACAAAGGAGACACTTGAGAAATGAGTTCAATATAAGAACGAACACATGAATAGAGGCCCAGCTCCTCAGAACATTCTGTCCCAGACCCTTCACTCATTTCCAGCGAGTGGTTTGCCTTTTTCCGTAGCTATCTGCCAGTTCCAACCAGGGAAAGGTCTGGGTCACACTGTGCATCGTAATAAAAGGTCTGTAGGAGACGCTCCTACCCAGGACCCCTACAGACCCCCACCGTCCACATTTCTATCTCAAAGGCTTCCTGCAGCTCCTCGCTGCTGGTACCTGCCCAGCAGCTCCCGCCAGCTCACTTGCTGAACCAGAGGAATCAACTGATATGGCAAAAATCCTTAACAGCTCATCTTCCTAGTACCCTTCCCCCATGCCATGTCCCCACATGACCGCTGAATCAGCTTGGGAACCAAAATGGAAAAAGGTCAATGTACCAGCAATCAGTCAAGATGGAAGCAATAATAATAATAATAGCAGCTATAATGTATCGGCTGCTTATTCTGTCAGGCACTGTGCCAAGTGTCAGACTATCTCATTCCTCACAAATACTCTAGGAGGACAGCACTGTCATTATCCTCCCTTTAGAAATGAGAACAATTAGGCCTTAACAGAGAGGTTCAATAATTTGCCCAAGATCACACCAGGCGACTCAGCCTGGATGGTCTCTGGAGCCTGTGTTCTGACACCAAGCAGACACGGAGGAGAGCCAGCTCCAGGGCCAGAAGAGCGGCTCCCTACGCTCCCTACGCAGGGCCGCATCTTGCATCTCAGTGTTCTTCCCCCACATTCATTCACAAAAAGCCACTGGACCCTGCAAGCAGTTCTTACCCTCATTCAAAGTGAGAAACAAGATGTTGAGGCCCAGGCAGGTCAGCAAGGAACACAAAGGCGTCTGCCACCTACAACACAGATAGTCCTGGTCACTGTAGAGCACTGCTCCTCCAGCTGGGGGACGGGGGAGGGAAGTGGGGCAGCACAGGCTGGACACCATGGGAAAAGAGGACACCTGGGACACCTCCTGGGACACAGAGGAGCTAAGGGAGATCAAAGGGGGCCTTTCACTTGGACAGGTGACCAGGAGAGGAGCTAAGAGGTCACACATTAGCACCTGGAGTGAGAAAAACAGAAGACACGTGGAACTTTCTCCCAGAAGGAAGAATTTTTAAAATATCAGGTAATACTGCTTAACCTGTGTTTTATAAGGTTGTATTCTCCTTAAGAGGTGAAGCTGATATTTTTCTTTAATATTTTCCTTTATTCTTTTTTATAATTTTGTAAAAACATATAATCATTGCACAAAATTCAACTAATAGAGAAATCAAGAAAGAACAAATTGTGGACTTTTTTGACCCCATTTGTGACTTTATCTTCTTATATCTGTAATTTTGAGAGTTTGAGAGCTTATTTTGAGCATACATTAATTCAAAAGGAGAAAAAAACAATAAACATTTTATTTTACTACATTAAAAAAAATGAAGATGAAACTAGGGTACAGCATTCTGCCAGCAAAACACAGAAACAGATGGCAGCAAACCCAGATGCAGCCCCCCACCATCCCCATCACATGGCAGCAAAGGAGCCCCCCAAGGGGGATGAGAGACAAGCAGAGACTCAGGGTGCTGAGGACAAGCAAATGCTGCTGGCTTAGTCCCTGATGAGGGACATTTAGTAGACAAAGAGGAGTGCAGACATAATAATGAAGCAACCGACACCCCAATTCTAGGGGCAGTGTCAGTGTATATAAAGTGAGTGATCAGAGGAGAGACAGACAAATCAGAAAAATAAACAGATAAAAGTTGCTAGCAAGCAAAGTATTCAAAATGTAAATGGATTTTCTTGTGCTCTAACTGGAGTATTTCAGAGTTACTAAATGAGGGGAACTAATTTATGTGGGGCTTTTACTTTTTGATAAAAATTATGAGTGAGGGAATGAAATGACCTATCTTTGCTTTTCTCCCGAAATTCAACACACTCCACCTGTAACACCCTAATAAGGCCTCAGAACCTCTGGTGGCAGCCACCACGGTAAAAGCAAAATAAAAGCCAGGTCCAAAGCCAATCCCTTCTCAAAAATAAAAACATCAACCACCACTGAAGTCACTTTCTTTTTTTTTTTTTTTTTGAGACAGAGTCTCACTCTGTTGCCCAGGCTAGAGTGAGTGCCGTGGCGTCAGCCTAGCTCACAGCAACCTCAAACTTCTGAGCTCAAAGGATCCTCCTGTCTCAGCCTCCCGAGTAGCTGGGACTACAGGCATGTGCCACCATGCCCGGCTAATTTTTTCTATATATATTTTTAGCTGTCTATATAATTTCTTTCTATTTTTAGTAGAGATGGGGTCTCGCTCTTGCTCAGGCTGGTCTCGAACTCCTGAGCTCAAACGATCCGCCCACCTCGGCCTCCCAGAGTGCTAGGATTACAGGCGTGAGCCACCGCGCCCGGCCTGAAGTCACTTTCATTTTAAAACCTCTCCCCTTCTATCAAATGTCTTCACTGACACTTTGGTCCTGGGAGACCCACCTAGCAGAGTAGTTGATCCCAGAAGAGATTCTCTTAAAAATTTACTGCAACTCTAAGCTTCAGACCTAATAGCCAGAGCCCAAGATTAGGTCCCTCTTCAAAGTCAAATCCTTTTCCCTAAGAAAAGAACAATCAAAAGCACAAACTAATCTGACAGCTACTTTCACAGACCAGTGCTCCCTCTCCCAGCAGCAGATAGACTACAGGCTCCTGGGGGCTCTTCGGTCACTGCTCCTTCCTCGTCCAGCTTTAAACAATCCTACCACATCCTCCAATTTGTAGTAATAATTCCACAAAATGGAAAAACCCTAACACGTTAGTGTGTCAAGAAGCACTATAAACCAGTGAAGGAAAAGGAGAAGGGAGAGATATATTTAACTTTTGTGCTTTGCCACAAAAGGGCAACACACACACACACAAACACACACATAGAGAAGAAGTCCTTCCCCTAAGGAAAGCCCCTGGCCCTAAGCAAAGCCCCTCCCCTAAGGAAGACCACAGTGCATTTCAGCTAGTTGGTCACACATGCTGGGATTGTAAAACAAAAAAAAAAAAACCCTTCTCATATCATCTTCCTACCCCTTTCACCAAGAGCCCAATGATCTTACAGTAAAGAACATATCTCTGAAAAAGCAACTAGCTCATCTCTAGGGTTGCTGCCATAAATTAAAGGAATGAACAAGAAAAATATAGGGCCCTGGTCAGAGAGCTCATCTCTAGGGATACTGCCATAAATTAAAGGAATGAACAAGAAAAATACAGGGCCTTGGTCAGAGAGCTAACAAACAACTGCCCACTATTTCCAGACTGAAGCAAGGATGAATATTCAATAGCAATTGCACTCTTAAAGGTTAACCTAACTCACCCTGCTTCCTATCAGTCTCTCTCAGGCATTTTACAGCGTTGAAGATCCCATGAGAATCTGAATCCAGAAAACTAGAAGCTTTTCCCTAGAAACATACATGTGTGCACACACACAATTTTACATACAGTTTTATGGGATTCATTGACTCCTAAGGCCCAGTCACAGGCTCCAAGTTAAGAACCTCTGTTCTTTAGGACAACCAGGTTTTTACGTGACTCCTGATGCAATTAGGAACACAACATTTACCTTTCCTACAAAAAAAAAACAAAAAACTTTTCTAATTTGAATCTAATCCAACTTTTAAATTTAACTTCCAGTTTGCACCACAAGGAAGCAACCAAACAAACCTAGGTAGGAAATTCTCTGGGATAGTCAGTTCAGTCTCTTCAGCAAGTCAGTGTCAGGAAAGAAGAGACTATTTTAGATTGAAAAAGACTTAAAGGACATATTAACCACATATAATGCACGGTCCTGGACTGGAACTTGATTTGGCCAAAATGATTATACATGATGTATATTCTTGGGAAAACTGAGGAAACTTGAGTATGAATTGAGTATGAGATAATATCAAGGAATTATTAATTTTGTTAGGTATGATATTCCTTTGATTGTGAAAGAAAATGTCCTTAGAGACAGAAACTTAAGTATTTAGGGAGTGGGATGCCATATATCTGTAATTTAAAATACTTTTAACAAAGGAAATCAAGTGAACTGAATGGAGAAAGAAGACAATTACAGAGGATGAAAATCAAAGTAGTAGAAAAAAATATGAGAGCCATAATTCCAAAGGATTAGTGAAAATAGTACCTACTTACTCACAGGTATTTGTATTTCTTCAACTTTTGTTCAATTTTAATATTAATTATACTTATGTTCTTAGAGAAGAAAAAAATAAAGCCTGCTCTAAGCTGTAGAAAGCCTGATGTTCAAGGCTTTTCAGCAGTCCTGAGGCAGACACTTAGTCACAAAGAAGAACTCTGTTGAAAGGCCAGACTGTTCCCAGTACCTGCCTTTCCTGGGCTGGGCTTGAGACACAAGGTAGGCCTGGATAAACCCCGAGGCCCCACAGGCTTCCCAGAACTGCTCCTCACTAGGACAGAAAGGACAGCCCAGCCACTATCTAAATGGCCAGCGTTACTACAGAGCAGGAAGGCAAAAGGCGCGGCAGACCAGAGCAACTCCACAAAGTCTGTACCTGAGCAAGTATCGAACACCGTCACCGGCATCTTTCAGGGGTTCCAGGTAGATCTCCAGCCTCTTGTAGGAAAGAACCAAGTTGAAAAGATCAAACGCTGGGGACTTGGTAGGGACAGGTGGAGACTCTGGGAGAGCCTCAGGCATCACGCTGGGGCTCACCTCTGGCCCACTCCCCTCAGGCTCTGACATCTGCATCCTGCAACCATAATAATTCCTGATATTCGCATTGTACTTCCAGTCCCCAACACGCTTCTACTTGCATTGTTTCATGTGGTGCCCATAATAAAACTGACAGGTAGGCAGGGCCACATGTGGAGTGCCCATTTCACAGAGAAGGAAATTGAAGTCCAGCAAGGTGAAGTGAATTATTCACATCTAACATCCTCCAGCCTGAGCAAGAATGAGACCCCACTTCTACCAAAAACAAAACAGAAAAAATTAGCCAGGCATGGTGGTGCACACTGGTAGTCCCAGCTACTCAGGAGGCTGAGGTAGGAGGATCACTTGACCCCAGGAGTTGAGGTTGCGGTGAGCTATCATGACACCACTGCATTCTAGCTGGGTGACAGAGCAAGGCTCTGTCTCAAAAAACAAACAAACAAAAAATCCTGTTCTTTGGACTCCGCATCCAATCCTCTTTCCCTCACAGACTCATCAAGAGTATAAACCATAAAGACCAAGCACATATAGTTGCTGCAGGGGAGGCAGCCCATGGTCTCAAGAGAAATGATGTCCTGGAATATTTTTCTCCCACTGTTTACCTGGCTAATTCCTACTCATCCTTCAGGTATCAGCTTAAACGTCAGTCCCTAGCCATGGGCAGTCTTTGCCAATCCCTCCTCCAGTATGGACAGTAAGACCCCTCTGGAAGGAGCACATCACCTTACCAGAGCACTTATCACGTCCAAGTAAAACTCCCTTTCTTGCCACTTTCCCTCTTAACTCTGAGCTAGCCTATATTCACGACTGTTTCTATACACAGTGAGTGCTTAATAAATGTTTGCTACATAAGTGAATGAACTACCATCCAGCAGAACCCCCGTCCTCTCTCCTGCTCAGCCCTCTTCCTCTCCTTGGGTTGCCAATAACTTCCTGGGCTATCCCTGCCCAGGGGGCAGTCATCACCTTCCAGAACGCCCATTCTCACTCCCCTCTCTAATGACGAGAGCCACCGAACCCTCACACTCTTTCCTAATTTCAAAGTCCTACCCGGAACGCTAAGCAGCAAATGAGGGGGCGGAACCTCGGCAAACAGCAACCTAAACCAGTCCTACAGGCAGGACGCGACAAAGGGGCCCCTGGGAGCCCTAAAACCCCGCGGGCCGATCCACAGCGAAAGCACCCAGAGGCGGGCGCGAGATAGGAGCCCCGGAAGGTATGAAGCAGGTCGGTGCTGGCAGGTGCCTTGACCACCACCTCTGCAGCCCAGGGAACCCAGTGGGACCCCAGACAGACAAGGCCACGCCCAAGGTCGCTGGGCTGGCAGGTGGCGGCCCGGCTTTGTCCAGGAACCCGACTTCGCATGGTCAGCAGAGACATCCGGGAGGGGAAGGGGTGGCGCTTCACCTACCTGGTCTCTGGCTCGGTGGGGGGAGGGACAGGGACGGGCAGGAGGTACGGGTAGGGCCACTGGGCCCCGGACGTGTCCTCAGGCCCGCCCCACCCTGACGCCGCGCCTCCTCCTGGGGCCGTTCGGAAGTCGCAGGTCCGAGAATCTCCTCCGCCTACTCCCCGGCCAGCGCCGCTTCCGGGACGCGAATCGCTCTGCGGCGGCGTGCCCGTGACGTCATCGCGCCCGCCCCGCTCTGGGTTTAGCTCCGCCCACTCCAGCACAGGTGAGCGCCCTTGTCAGCACTGCGCCTGCGCGCCTTTCGCGGCTTGGTCCTGGCTTGAGTTAGCTCTATCCCTGCTCACTGCGGTTCCCAAAACCCTGCGGAGCCTTGCGAGCACGGCTTTGGCCACCGTGCACCTCGCTGCCCCGCTTCCCCTAAAAGAATCCAGCAGGGAATAGTTGGGGAGAGACTAAGCTGAAGCATGTATGCCTTCATCCTCTTTCCTCCCAGCCTCGGCCCTAAACTGGTCACCGTCACGCCGGGGGGACTGTGAGCCCAGGAAAGGCAGAAACCGTATCCTGTATGCCGATGCCCAGCAAAGAAAGCGGCTGTTTCCTGAGTGGCTGCTGTGTACAAGGTCCTATGCAGGCCTTTCCCTGTTGGTTCCACTTCACTCCGTGTGGCCAGTTAATCTCTGCTAAAGCACGCATACAATGTCTTTGCATTAATAATATCAGCGCTGTGTACCGAGGCGCTGGGCACAGGACTAAGCTCTCTGTAGGCATTATCTTCTCCAACAACCCAGTTAGGGTTATCGCCATTTTACAGATGAGGAATCTGAGACATCTTAAGGAACTTCTTCAACGTCACAGCTAATAAGCAGGAGCTGGCATTTGAACCACATGTGTCATCTGACCCCAGGGGCCCGAACCATTAGTCTGCATCTGCTGGCTTCATCCCCTGCTACTCTCCTTCCGGTGCCTCTTAACTTCAGCCAACTGAACCCCTCGTTTGTTACCTACAAATGCCCCTTGCCCTCAAATGTCTGCACACCTTCCCGCATTGCCCCAGCTGGAAGAAAGCACTTCCCTCTCCAAACAGCCAGAGCTTTATCTGCATCTCTTCCTGAAAGTATCTTCTTGCAGAAAAGCAGGCGCCCACCCCTCCCACCAGCACTCCACCAGCTGTGCTCCAAATTCCAACTCCTCTCACTTCCTTGGGGCTTTGCTCTGTTCAAAGGGCCTTGAAATCTTCGCTCTCGCTGACTCTTCCCCCTCATCCTAGAGACAAAATTCATGGAAAATTTCTCCTTTAACTTACTTTACCCCCTTTCTTCTTCCTTAGTGGGAAGACCTGCTACACAGTGAAGTCTGCCTCTTCTTCCTCACCCAACTCACTCCTCAGCACTGTAGACCTGCTTCCCTCCATACCACTGGGCTACCTGCCTGCTCACCTGTGACATCCTGCTGCTAAATCCAATGGACACTTCCCAACCCTCCTCTCAGGTGACCTCTGCAGCACTGACACTCTTCCTTCCTGTTACTGTTATCTACCTTAGTTTCCATGACACCACCCTCTCCCCTTCTTCCTACCTTCAAGGTCTCCTTAGGGCTTTTCTTCCTGCCCCTCCAGTGCTGGGGCTCCTGTTTGCCACCCTCCTTCCTTCTGACTCCAGACACTCTCCCCCCAGGATCTCAGTCACTCTCATAGCTCTGTCACTTCATGTTTCCCATATCAATGTTTCCAGTGCCTGGAGCAGTACCTGGCACATAGTAGGCATTCTGTAAAAAAGGGTTGCAAGATGTTACCATTGGAGGACAGTATATGGGATCTTTCTGTGTTATTTTTTATAACTACATATAAGTTTACAATTATCTCAAAATAAAATTAAATGCTTATGCCATATAGGTACTTTTTTAATAGCTCCCTGAGTTAGTTGATTTTTAAAATTACCTGGCATGGGCCAGTCCCAACGTGAGTAAGGTAGGAGAGCTTGCAAGGAAGGATGAATTGCTTGGTTGATTTTTCCAACTATAAAATGAGGATAATCATAGTAGTAACCTTGACATGGGGCTGTATGTAGAATTAAATGAGCTAAAAGATATAAATTTCTTACATATTATAAGTGTTTGAAAATTGTTAGCAATCATTATTATTTTTTTACTCAAAGCCCTACCATCATGAAAGGTGGCCTTACTAATAACCTATCTAACAGAGGAAAATAAATTATCAAAAAGAAAGTAAGGGAAATAAACTCAGTACATAATTGCTTCTTTGAAGAGGAAATTCACAACACAACAACCGCCTTTGTTTTGTTTAGTTAAAACACCTGTGGCCTAACTCATTACCTCTAAGAGTGTTGTTTTTTCAGCCTTGAAGAGCCCTAAGCAGACAGTTGGGATATGAACTCTCTGCCTCAGCTCCTCCCAGGACCAGATTCCAAGGACTCAGATAAGCTAGTCTCACAGAGAAAAGAAAAAAATAAAGAACACCTGCAACAGCTTCACTGCCGCTTCTGTTATCAGTCTGCTGAAGCAGAGGGCGGCGAGAAGCCATTTTTAACCTTTTTAAACACCAAGCCGTTTTTCCTCAACTGCCAGCACTACTCTCTGCCTTTTCTTCAGTGCCGTGCCGTATCCCTTCTTTTCTCTTTCTCTCTCTCTCTGTCTCTCTCTCTTTCTTTCTTGGGAAAATAAACTTTTACTTCCCTAAATCCTAAACTCTATGTGAGAAATCTTTCTCCACCCACAGCATGAGCACCTACTGAGCTTTCCACCCTTTCACATCACCACTCCTAGCCTGGAAGTCAGACAAGCATCCATAGAGGTTCTGATTCACATAGCAAAGACAAAAAGAAAAAAAGAAAAGAAAAGAATTCACGAAGGGCCAGAATGTAGACAGATTCAAATCCCACACACACCATTAAGCTATATCCAGAAATCCCCCCACAACCTCTTAGAGGAATGAGCTCAGCTTTGTGGCTGTGCTAGTCTTGTCTGCAGGACTCTGCCTCTCCCCACTTAGAATCAGTCTTTTTTCCAGAAGGCTCCTGGTCTTCTCCTGCAAATAGCCTGTGAAGACCCCTCTTCTCCATTTCCTGACCTGGCCCCAGGTCTGAATTCCAACGGAGGCCATTGCCCCTCCCACCTCCCCCAGCCTCACCCCCAGCACCATCCTGCACTCTGTATCCTACTCAAACCACTGTCTTGCTGGCAGTTGTCAGTGGCACTCTGTGTCCTCCAGGATAAAACCAAAGCCCAGTATATTTAACTCTGGAAGTTCCCTGAATGTGTCACACCTTCCCCCATTACTGTGCTTTTTTACAGACATTCTTCCCACATTCTTTGGTTGGCCAGCTATTATTCTTCCTTCTAAACTCAGCTCAGAAAATGAAAAAAAAAAAAAAAAAGGTCAGCTCAGATCTCACCCCTTCTTGAAGACTTCTCTGACACCTCCCCGTCAGCAGCCACTATCTGGATTTGGTGCCCTTCTGGTTTGGCTCCATGGGCTTGCCCCACCCCAGCACTCGCAAAGTCACTGTCTGTTTACTTGGTGGCTCCTTCTTACTCTAGACTGTGAAAGTCCTGAGGGAACTGACTTTAACTTCTGTGTGTGCAGCATCTAGTGCAAAGGAGATACCAACAAATGTTCGTTGAATGAATGCGTTCATGTCAACTTCTTCCTGGAGGGCAGGATCCACATGTCTTTCAACAAAAGATCAAGAACAATGCCCATTTTTTAAAATGATGTCTGTGAAACCAGCAAAGATGTACAAGGTGCAGATTCTACCCTCCACGGGCTCTTAGCTCAATAGGCAACACTGAACTAACTCAGATGCTATACAAAGCAGGGAGTCTTACGGTAAAAGTAGGAGCAAAGAGGAGGGACAGACTTCATTTACGAGAGGAGATGGGGAAAGTTTTCTGGACAATGCAGCATTTAAGCGAAGGAGGCTCCACCCTTCTTAGAAAGAAGAAATTTTTTTTTCTTCAATATCCTAACTACCTGAAATTCTACCATCAGTAATTTACTAAAAAGTTAAATTTTAATTTCTTTGCAATTCCTCCTCCTTGGGTCTGTCTGGACCACTGGCCTCAGGCTGGCTGTGGGTACTGGTAGTGTTTGTTTTCAATTCCAGCAGCTGTAGAATTGAGAGATATTACTCATGAACTCCTAGACATTATTTTCAAGAAACATTGGAGAATACAAGAAGGCTCTAAAGACCAGAAAGGAACAACAGTCTTGGCCAACATCAATGAACAGAGGCCTCCCCTGGTGATTAGAGACAAACCAGACAAACTCTGATTTTGCATAATCAACTTCTAGTGCCTTCTTCCCTCCTCCAGCATTCTGAGTCTTCACTCTGGGCCTCAATTCCTGTTGCTGCTGATGTTTTCCTCTGGGCAGCAGACAGATAGAAGAAACTAAGGGGAAAAAATTAAATAATCAAAGAGGATAATTAATTCCATAACTTGACATTTTTCAGAGGCTAGTCTTTGCATCTATAAGTGAGTGTGTTTATGGCCTACATATTAATAATTGACTCATAAACCTCACATGGCCCCTGGAGAAGTACTAGGTGGAAGGCTGAGTAGAACAAGCTGCAGAAATGGCCGTGGGGAGAAGGGAACGGCTAAGCACACTTTTTCCACCAGATGGCACCCTCGCCCACTCTTACTGAGAACCTTGGGGTTTCCAAGGCATCTCTTTAAAACTTCAAGTTTCTGGCTATGACTTCTCATGCCAGCCTCAATGAATTTCGCACCATTTCCACAGTGTGCCAAATATTTTCATGTTTCTAGCTGTATCAATTATCTCTTGCCGTGCAACAAAATATTCCAAAACTTTATGGCTTGAAACAACAGTAAACATATGTTATCTCACAGTTTTGGGGGTCTTGGTGGGTGGTTTTGCCTCAGGGGTGGGCTTCCATAAGGTTGTAGTCAGACGTTGGCCAGGCTGCAGTCATCTGAAGTCTCCAGGGGACTGGAGGATCAGTTCCTCACACGGCTGGCACTTTCTCATATGACAAGCTGGCAGAAGGTTCCAGGTCCTCTTCACTTGGGACTCTCCAGAGGGCTTCTTGAGTGTCCTCATGACATGGTGGCTGAGTTAACCTAGAGCAAGAGATCCAACAGGGAGCAAGGCAGGGAGCCAGAGTTCTTTTATGATGTGCCCTCACAAGTCCCACACCGTCATTTTCACAATATTCTATTGGTTTTACAGGTCAGCCCTATTCCATGTGTAGGAGGATCATACCAGAGTATGAATAGCAGGAGGTGAAAATAACTGGGGCTCTCCTGGAAGCTACTTGTGCTGTTCTCCCAGCTTAGGATACCCCTTGCTCCTCCTCCTGACTCCCTCCTACTCAGCTTTTAACATCCAGCTGGTGAATGTTTGTGAAGCCTTCCCCAAATAATCCCTCACTCCCTGCTCTGTGTTCCATCTCTATTAGGTGCCTGTCACCTGGCATTTCGATCCATCTCTGAAACCCTATTTCCCCCATTGTCCCCTGAGTTCCTGAGAGCAGGGAGACTGAGACTGAGACTTAACATCTTGGCAGCCCCATTTTCTACCAAGTATAGGGCCTTGGCATAGTGGGTACTCAACGAATGAATGAATGAAACAGAAAATAACAATTGTTGGTGGGGATATAGAGAAATTGGAACCCTTGTGCACTGTTGGTAGGAGTGCAAAACAGTGTGGAAAGCAGTATGATCCTCAAAAAAATTAAAAGTAGAATTACCAATAACCATATGATCCAGCATTTCCACTTCTGCATATATATCCAAAAGAATTGAAAGCAGGGTCTTGAAGAGATATTTGTACTCCCATGTTCGTAGCAGATTATTCACAATAGCCAAAGGTAGAAGCAATCCAAGTGTCCATCAGTGGATGAATGGATAAACAAAATGTGGTCTACACATACAATGCTTATTAGCCTTAAAAAGGAAGGGCATTCTGACACATGCTACAATGTAGGTAAACCTTGAGAACATTATGCTAACTTGAAACAAGCCAGTCACAAAAAGACAAATATGGTATGATTCCATTTATGTGAGGTACCTACAGTGGTCAAATTCATGGAGACAGAAAGTAGAATTGTGGTTGCCAGGGGCTGGGGGGAGAGAAGAATAGGAAGTCATTGTTTAGAGTTTTAGTTTTGCAAGATCAGAAGAGTTCTGGAAGGGTTGGTGGTGATAGTTTCACAACAATATTCATGTACTTACAGCCATTGAACTGTACACATGAAAAATCGCAAATTTTATGTTATGTGTATTTTTTGCCACAATTAAAAGTTTTTTTAATGAATGAATGATGTAAACAAAATATAGTCTATCCATTCAATGGAATATTATTCACCATAAAAAGGAATGAGCATAGATACATGCTACAACATAGATGAACTTTGAAAACATTATGCTAAGTGAAAGAAAACAGACACAAAAGGCTATATAACGTATGATTCCACTTATACAAAATGTCCAGAACAGGCAAATCTATAGAGACAGAGTAGATTAGTGGTTGCCAGAGACTGACGGGAGGAAGGAACTGGGGGTGACTGCTAACAGGTATGGGGTTTCCCTTTGAGATGATGAAAATTTTCTGGAATTGGATAGTGGTGATGGTTATACAACTTTGTGAGTAAACTAAAACCCACTGAACTGTACACTTTAACACTGGGAATTTTTATTCTATATTACATGAAATTTTATGTTACATGAATTAGATTTCAATAAAAAATGAATGGATAAATGAAAGAAGTATTTGACTGGTATGTATCTTTAAATTCTTTTTAATATTTAGATTTTCTCTAGTATTTAAACTTGACATTTGACTGGTGTATATTTTTGGATTAAGAGTTCACTGTCATTGCCCTAAAAAGTGTTCGATAAATACATCTTTATGTTCTTGTACCTGGGAAAGAAGTACTCGTGAGTAATGAGTTTTCCAGCTGTGAGACAGTGAGTTGTTGGACAAACACAGCAAGGAAATGAATGTCTGCTGTTACATTCTTACTCAACAGCTCTTGGCAGCCATGAAAACAACCATTCATCAAACACTGGCACAAAAACTCTCACAGAGCAAGGCAATGAAAACCTCAGCAATAAAACCTTTTGCCTCCCGTGAAAGAGACACTTAATTGCCCACGGAAAAGTCTTGTTCCCCCTTCCATGATGGAGAGTTGTTGCTAAGCAGCAGCGGCCCAGCCAGGGACTACATTTCCCAGCCTCCTTTGCATATAGGTTGGGTCATGTTACTCCCAAGAAAGTGAGTGGTAGTGTTGAGTGTCCCTTCTAGACCAAGGCATTCATAAGTCAGAAACCTCCTGCCTCTCTTCCTCCACCTGCCAGCCTAAAGTAGAGGGGATAGCTGAGCCACAAGGTGGAAGGAGGCTGGGTCCCTGAGTCTTCCACTGCCCAGGAACACCCACAGCAGACAGTTCTGCGAGGAAGAAATAGATCTGTATGTGAAGAAACAAATAGATTTTATCATATTAAGCTACTGAAATGTCAGGGTGTATTTGTTTCAGCAGCTAGACATCAACATTCATTCATTCCACCAAATGACTATGTATTATGTACCTTTCATGGGAATACAGAGATAAAGAAAAGAACCTGGAGTTCTTTCCTCAAACAGTTTACATTCTAGTGGGACATACAACCTATTAATAAATAAATATACCACCAATGAAAGAGCAGTTGGTAACCTACCCAAAAACCTGAATACACCAGTTACCATTAAAGAAGTCAAAAGAATCAAAAATAAAAAGAAATAAAAATTTAAAACTTCGTAAAAAGTATCAGGTCCAGATTACTTTGTAGATCAATTTTATCAAAGTCATCAATAAAAATGATGTAGTTAAACTCTTCCAGAACATAAAACAAAATGAAAAACATCCTAATTTATTCTGAGTCCAGAATTACCGCCTCTGATAAAAACGTTGGGCAAGAATACACACAAACAAACAAATCTCATCTGGAATATAGCCCATATAAAATAATAAAAAATAATAAACCTACCACACAACTGAGCCATTCCACTGCTAGGTATCTACCCAAGAGAAATTAAAGCATATGTCCACAAAAAGACTTGTACATGAATTTCATAGCAGCTATTTTTGCAATAACCAAAAAGTTGAAACAACATAAATGTCCATCAACAGTTGAATGGATAAACAAATTATAGTATAGCAATACAATAAAATAATACCCAGTGATTAAAAAAAGAATGAACTATTGCTACCACAATATCACGAATTGACCACAAAATAATTAAGCTGAGTGAAAGAATCCAGACACCACCTCCTCCCCAAAAGAGCACATAGTGTATATTCCACTTATATAAAATTCTAGAAGATGCAGAACTAATCTATAGTCACAGGAAGCAGATTGGTGGGGGGATGGGATGGAGGGATGGGAAGGAAAGAAGATGCAGGACCAAGGGCACACGGAGACCTCCGGCATTATAGATATGCTCATTGTCTTGATTGTGGTGATGGTTTCACGAGTATATACATACACATGGCAAAATGTATTACGTTGTACATTTTAAATAAGTGCAGTTTAATGTATATCAAGTATACCCTAATAAACCAGTTATTTAAAAAAAACAAATATCTAGGCAACCACTTCACCTCTCTGAGCCTCGTCTACAAATGCAGTTATTATCTACACTGTTCATCTGTTGATAGGAGGATGAGATAAAATAATAAACGTAAAAATATTTTGTGAATTGTGAATACAAGAGTACAGGGACATTGTATAATCTTTATTACTATCAATGTTATTATCAATAATAGTGTCATCACGATTATCATCACTATCACAATCACCACAAAAAGACTCCCTCACCTTGGTCTTCTGGTACCCCACATTAAGATCTCCGAGGTAGTTCATTCATTTAAATTAAAAGAAAAAAACAAACCCAGAAAGTTCACTACTTCCCAGGATTGGCTGGGAGGAGAAGTCAACAAGCCAATAAATACAACTGACTTTACCAGGGAAATGAGGAAAGTCATGTTGTGAAATGCCCAGATACGTAAGCAACTGCTGGAAAAGCCAAGTACTTAACTGTTCCTGGGAAGTGTCCCTTTCGCCTGGATAAATCTTGGTTTGAATGCGGTTATGGAAGAGCCTGCAAATGCGTAATGAGGGGAGACTGCGAACCTTGCACTGCTAACAACTGAACCTGAGGCCAGTTCGTCTCTCCAGGTGGACCGGAACCTGGAAGACCCTATGGGAAGAGTGAGTCCTCTTTCCAGGCAGGAAGGAAAGTGGAAGGGTACGCTGCTTGGTGAACAGAGGCAGGGCCAGGAGACTCCAAAAGGGAAGAAAAAGGAGAGCAAAGAAGGACCTCAGGCTCTGGAGAGAAGAAGAATCTCGACTTCAGGTAAGTATTAATAACAATAATTTTAACACTTCTGTGCCATTTTGTCAAGAAAGCTCAGGAGAACCAGGTGCAGTGGCACGTGCCTGTAGTCCCAGTTACTCGGGAGGCTGAGGCGGGAGGATCACTTGAGCCCAAGAGTTTGAATCCAGCCAGGGCAACATAGTGAGACCCTATCTCAAACAACAACAAAAAAAAGTTCAAGACACTAAGCCTGGACACCAGAAAGAAGACTAGACGCCAATGAGACAAAGGGATCAGTCTATGGGTGGTGAGATTATCATGTTGGCATTCCTTAGGCAGGGAGGGACCCAGGGTGGAGGGGGGCAGGGACAGAAGGGGAGTCACATCTATGAGCACAGCTCCGACGGGCGCTGGCTCCGCACTGCACACACATCATCTTATGAAATCCCCCGACAAAGTTATACTGCCGAGAGCCGAACTTCACCGACTAAATTACCAAGCACGCTGTTTTACGTGGGTACCTCATTCATCCCTTTCCGCAGTCCGGTGAGGCAGGTACTAATATTATCCCCATTTACTAAGCGATAAAGCTGAGGTGCAAAGACCTCAGCTTCGTAAATTGCTGGAGACCAGACAACCCATAAGAGGTTGGGCTCACCTCTGGCATCACAGGCTGAGCTCACCTAAAACTCAGAGCCAGTCGTGCTCACTGCCCAGGACACGCGAAAGGAGGCAGAACAGAGCACAGAAGGCGATTGCCAAAGGCGGGGGCTCGGTATCCCCATGTCCCGAGTCAGGTCAGGTGGCCATACCTATGGCACAGGGCCTTGCCCCCGAGGGAGGGGTGATGGAAGTGTGGGCCGTCTGACACAGCCGCTCACGTCTGGTGCCACGGGGACCGTCTCCAGGGACCAGGAGAGCTGACCTCAGCACAGCAAGCTGATTAAACCTGAAGGTGACGTTCTACCATCACTGTAAATTGGGAAGAGAGAAGCTGACATAATTCAGATTTATAATGTCATTTTCTTTACAGTCTTTCCTTCCTGCGTTAGCTCAAGGTATAAATAGTCCAAAACTCAGCTTTGGATGAAGTCTTTGGTTGACTGGGAAAAACAGTTTGTCTGCTGGGAAACCCTTGAAGCATCACGGTGTGGTAGCACAGACCTGTGTTTTCTTAATTTTTTTGTTTTTGTTTTTGTTTTTGTGACAGTGTCTTGCTCTGTTGCCCAGGCTAGAGTGCCATGGTGTCATCATAGCTCACTGCAGCCTCCAATTCTTGAGCTCAAGCGATCCTCCTGCTTCAGCCTCCTAAGTAGCTGGGACTACAGGCTTGTGCCACCATGCCACCATGCCCAGCTAGTTTTTTTTTTCTATATCCACGCCCCGCTAATTTTTTTTTTCTATAGTAGAGACGTAGAGACGGGGGCGGGGGCGGGGCGGGCAGGGGTGCGTCTCGCTCTTGTTCAGGCTGGTCTCAAACTGCTGACCTCAAGCAATCCTCCCACCATGGCCTCCTAGAGTGCTAGGATTACAGGCGTGAGCCACGTGCCTGCCCAGACCTGAGTTTGAATATGGTTTCTGTCACTAAGTACTCAAGTGCCCTGGGCAAATCAGTGCACCCCTGAGCCTGTTTCCACGACTGTTAAATGCATTTACTACTTGATGGGATCGAGAGGCTATGAGATGTTATATAAGGACCCATCACGATCTCGGCTCAGAGTAGGCCCTGTATAAAGTTAGTTCCCTTTCTTCCTCTTCCCAACCTTGACTCAGAAGTGCTTTACAACTGGGAGAGTGAATGCCCGCTTCAGGACTCCCAGAGATGGCAGCAAGGAGAACATTCATCACACTGGAGGGACAGAGGGACGTGCAGGCAGGAAGCCTCCGTCAGCTTGCTGTCACCATCAGCACTGGGGAAGGTAGGGCACAGCTTTGGTGCCTATAAGATCCCACACAGCCACCCAGTTCAAAAGGAATGGGGTCATGGAACAGGGAGGGCAAAAGTGCTTTCAGATTAGAAGGAGCCAGACTGGAATTCCCCAGGCTGATAAGGTTGGGGAGGTGGGTCCCGCAGACCTCCTGCTGGTTATGCCTGAGTGCTCTCCTGGGGTGCTGGCCACCGCACCAGCGCACCTTGCTTGCCCTGTGAGGCCCAGAGAGTGTTAGGACCTCCTCACATCTTTCCAGCTGTCCCCACTAGCCCTAGTCCCTGGGGCTCCTCTCCCGAAGACTGGCTATGGAGTGGGACACAGCCAGCCCACTGCTCGCTCCCTCCTTGCTACTCTTGGCAGGATAGGGGTAGAAAAGGCACCTACCTGGGCAAACCACTTCACTTCACCAGGCCTCAGTTTCCTCATGGCTAGAAGAGGACTCACCCCCCCATTTTAAGGGTTTTGCTATGATCTCTGTAGGGAACAGCCAAGGGGGTAACAGTTAACCAATGGAAGAAGTTAACAAAGTTAACCAAGCTTCCAGAAAGCCTTCAGAATTCTTGCAGCCCCAACTACTGTTTACATGGATCTGTAGAAAGAGTTAGAACGACACTACAAATTTAAAAAGCAAGTTGTAGAAGAGTCTGAATATATGTGTGTATGTGTGTGCGTGCATTCATATATTTAATATATCTAACTAGTTATAAAAAATAAGAAAGGAGAGTTAATAGTTAATGATTTATCTCTAGGGCATGAGATTAGGATGGGGGAATGACTTCTCTTTTTACTTTGTAACACTTCTGTACTGTTTACATTTTTTAATGGGTGCATATTAGCTATTATATTTTATAGGATATATGCATTGCAATTTTATTGTACAAGTGATTATTGTAACAAACAGAATGATAAATACATAAATAAACTTTGCTAACCAGATCTTTCTCTCTCCTAATCCTGCTGTTTCCTTTTATCCCTGAAAATGTTAGTTTGCTCATTTTCTTTTTTTACCACTGGCCACCCCCACTCTCCCCTAGAAAAGCACGAAAAGTAGTAGACATAAATGAGAAAACGCCTGGGATTTCTCAGGCTCAGAGGGACTCCTTATGTCCCTGAGGAGCAGTGTCTTATTTCAAAGTGCCACCCCCACCCCACGTTAAGCAGGAAATGCCCTATTAGAGCATTCCTAAACACCTGGTCCCCAAGAAGGAAAACCAAACTCCACCTAAGCTTCAGAGCCTGCCAAAGGACCACAAGGGTTTAAGAGAATCCCTGCCTTCCAGACCCTGCCCTGCCATAGCCAGCTGTGTGACCCTCTCTGGGGCACCGTTTCCTCTGTTGAAAGGGGGGCAGCAGTGCCAACTTCTAAGACTGCTCGAAGACCAAATAGGGTAATGCAGATAGAAGCACATTTTCAATTGCAAAATGCTCCATAACCTAAGGTGGGGCCAAGCAGGGCCTTACCAGCTTTTGCAGAAAGCACAGCCACTTTTTATTTTGTGTGTGAAGTTCATGAATAGACAGGAGAGGGAAAAGGGGAGTAACGGAGGGGCCTCAGCGGCTGGTGGCATTTTCCTCCACCCTGCAAATCCCAAACCAAACCGAGTGTGTGTGTGTGTGTTTACGTGTTGGGGAGGAATCTTTGGAAGAGATTGGGTGTGGTGCACACACATCATTAGATCCCAGCCTGAAGCTGTTCCAGGTGAGTTTTGAGACTTACCAGTAGAATCCTGTTTCCTGGCTGCAGACCTCAGGCCCCGGGCACAGGAAGGAGGAGCCAGGGAGGAAGCCTCTTAACTCTGCCCGCACACCCTTTTTGGGGCATCTCAATCAGCAGGCAGCAGCTGGCTGGGCAAACGGGTCTCTGGGGAATCGGGAAAGCCAAGCGGGGTGTGGTCCAGGAGGCAACACCAGAGCAGGCACAGTGGTCCGCAGGAAAGAAACCCAGCGTCTGGGCTCCAGGAGATCCCAAATCTGCCCCTAATCAGCTGTGCCACATTAGGCAGGTTGCCACTCCACCCTGGACTTCATTTCCCCTTCTGCAAAATGATGGAGTGGGACTGGAACAGACTCTTCCTGGCTCCCCAACAGAGGGCCCATTGAGAGCAGGGACAGGAGCCTTTGGAATTCCCTCCAGCCTCAGGGACAGACACAGGCAGTTTTCTTCCCTCTGGTTTCTGTCCTCGGGCAACCCTTGTCCCCTGCTCCTAACTGCACTGAAAATCTATAAACTCCTTTTTCTTCCCCCCTCCACCGCCCCCCCCCCAAAGGAGAAAGGAAACCAGGGAGGCAGAGAGGAGGCAGGCAGCAGGGGAGGGGGGCAGAGGGGAGGCAGGCAGCAGGGGAGGGGGGCAGAGGGGAGGCAGGCAGGCAGGGAGGACCCGGCACACAGGGTCACCACAGAGGTCCAGGACAAAAGACGCATACACTGAGATCAGACAACCAAACTTTATTTGGAAAAGCATATTAGTAATCACCACTAAACTACTGAATGAGGCACATCAGTCCCCTCTCCCTAACCCCCATCATCTCTCCCTTTTGGCCTTGGCAGAACACTGTCGAAATCCTCTACTGGGTCTGCAAGTGGCCGCAGGCTTTTGGGCTGGGAGCTGCCCAGGTGGCCTTGGGCTGGACTGAGTCCTGGTGTCCAAAGAGGGAGGCCTCTGAGACTGCCTGCAGTATCCAAAAGTGCTAGGCCAGGTCAGATGGCCATTCCTACCGCACAGGACCCAGAAGGGGAGGGCAGGTGTGCCGGCCGTCTTACGAGTCCATCTCACATCTGGCAGACAGAGGGACCGCCAAGCCGCTGGAAGCAAGCGAGAAGGCACATCTAGAAGAGCCAGTGAGCTCTGGAGTGCTACAGGCACGTCTGGATGGATGAGGCACCACGAAAGCCAAGGAGATATCTGCTCCTGAGTAAGGTCACCTGACCACAGACAGCACCAGGGGCTGGGGGGAAGAAGGGGATCCTGAGGGGGCTGGACCTGAGCTGAGGATGCAACTTACATGGTGATCTAGAAAAAGAAAAAAGAACAAAAGCTCAAACTCAAACCCATTGTTTAGGGTACAGGGGTGCACAGCTCAGTTCCAGGTGTCCAGAATCTTATGTCCAAGTCGTAGCACAGGGAGAATCAGGAATTCTCTTCAGTTGAGGCAAAACCAATCTTCACCCATCTTGACTCTTCTACTGGATGGTGTGGAAAGGAAGCTGGGGGTCAGAGGTCACCCCTCTCCCCACCTCCCCCTACTACCAGTGAGGACTGTGAAACCTTCTCCTGGCCCAGGCCTGAATGGTGTGCCCAGCCCAGGGAAGTGGGCCCTGGGAGAAGCTGCTATGGCCAACCCTGGAAATCTCCACAGCCCCAGCAACATGGAAACCTGCAACAGAAGAACAAAAGTCACTGGGCTTCCAAGGCACCCCGACTGTCCCAATAAGCCCACCCCAAGCTCTGGCTAGCGTCAGCGGCTGGGGCTGAGAGAACAGTTATTCTTCCTGGAGCATGACAGCAGGACCCAGCCTCAGACAATGAAGGACCCAGGCGACCCTTGGGGTTCAGTGTTCTGGGATTTCCCAGAGGAGAGAAAAAGCAACAAAAATAACCACAATTTTACTAGGTACAGAATTTCAGTTTTGCAAGATGAAAAAAGTTCTGGAGAAGGATGGTAGTGGTGGTTGCACTACAGTGTGAATATTCGTAACACCACCGGACCGTACACTTAACACATTAACTGCCGTGAGAGTTGTATTTAACTCACTCTAGTTTTGACCCTGGGGCTACATGAAGCATATATAAAATCTTATTTGTTGATGTTCTTATTGTTACAATTAATATTGACAATTTAATTCTAAAAATGTGTTTTAAGTAAATAGAAGTCAATAAACTTTTTTCTATTTATATTTTTGCCTTTAAATCGCATTTGAAGTTTTTATTCTATTTTCATAATAAAACACTGTGGCCCCAAGGAAGAGTTTCTGGTTTTTCTGTGTGGCAGTCAATGTGTTAAAAGTGGTTAAGACCAGTGGGTGCAGTGGCTCAGGCCTGTAGTCCCAGCTCCTTAGGAGGCTGAGGAAGAAGGATGACTTGAGGCCAGGAGTTTGAGACCAGCCTGGGCAAAAAAGGGAGATCCCTTCCCCCACCCCCCAAAAAAGCACAAAAATAAATAACTAACAAACAAAAAACTTAAAAAAATAGTTAAAATAGTACATTTTATGTTATATTTTCCCACAATTTAAAAAAATATTTTAAGTAACCATATTGACAGTAGCCAACACGTACTGACCTCCTACTATATATAGTATAGCCTGGTCCTTTAAAGGCCAAACTGCCAGGCTTCAAATGCTAGCTCCACCACCTCTCACTAGCTAAGGACCTTGGGAAAATTATTTAACCTCTTTGGGGCTCATTATCCTCATGTGGAATATGGGAAGAACATTGAAACCCACCTCAGTAGGGTTATTGAAAGAATAAATAAATACCTGTAAAATACTTTGAGCAGTGCCAGCCACATAGTAGGGCTACACAGGTGCTGATGGTGACATATGTAAAACTTAACATGTGTGCTCACCACCCCCCATCCCAACCACCACCTTCACAGCCTCCACAGGAAAACCTAACACTTCTGCTCCTAAGCTTTAAAAACAAGCTCACAAAAATACATGGCCTCCCCTATTCTAGTTTCTGCTCCGGAGAAGGTTGAGCTTTGCAAGATTTAGCAAAATAGTTGAATTTTCACAACTTCTTTAGACGTTGTGCTAATTGTCACCTCTCCAACTTGTTCTGAACAAAAACTCTTTAACTTTTGGAAAAGGAGGAGGCTCCGTGCCTTTTATTCAAATGTCTATGGCCCCTTCCAGAAACCCAAGAAGGGTCTTACCTTTGAGGCCCAGCCAGCAGTTCACCCCAGTTCCAGAGATTTTTCTTCTCTCCGGTGAGCGGGCCCCACCCTCCCAGCTGTTCACGTTCAAAGCCCACATCTTTTACAGGTGACTTTCCTTTTTTGACTGGGAAACCATCTGGATAACCTTGGCTTCATTTCTTCATCAATGGAAAGGAACGTTTGAGTCCACCAAGTCTCTGGCTGGTTAGGGGCAGCAATCTCCTTCCTCACCGGGGTGGGTCCCTCCCTCTGCTAGAGAAATTCCCTGGGAAAGGGATGGAGCTCCCCAAATCTTCAAACAGAACACAGCCAATGGGTTGGGCCCCTGAGGAATGAGAGCCCCGGGACAGCACAGGACTGCTTGGAGCCCTAAGGTGGGTGGGAAGTACTGGCCCAGGCCCAAAAGCAGTTAATACAGTTAACTAAATTACTTGGGCTTCTGTAACAGCGGCATTCTCAGTCTTTGACATGCTAATGAGCATGGCCAATCTCCAAGAAGGGGAGATAGCACCGTTGACAAACCTAGTTGGCCTTGAATCAGAGGGCTAGCTCCCAAGCCAGCGGCCCGGGCTCACCCGCTCCTCTCCTGCAAACAGCGCTGGACTGCGAGCGCACAGACCCGATTCTAATCTTACTCTGGCTGTTCCCGAGAGCAGGCTCCCGGTCCCCACCTGTAAAAAGACGGGGTGGGGCTCACCCTAACATTCATCGATGGTCGTGGGATTCCTAATGCAAACATATTGGGGGGTGAGGGGAGGGGAGTAGAAGGCTGTGAAGAGACTTGTGTCACTGAGAGGCCAGGAAAGTTAGCGTGTGTTTGGGACTGGCCTGCATAAACTGCAGGGACAAAAGCGGAGTAGGCAGAGGCGAGAGAAAACTCCGAAGGTGTAAAAGGTACAGCCCGCAGGCCCTTCCTACCCGTCCCCACCTCCGCAGATGGGCCCCACCCCAAAACATCAAAGCACCGAGAGATGGGGAGAGGGTGCGCAGGATGCCCGCACAACCCACGCTAAAGCCAAACTCCTCGCTCATCCCGGGACCAGCTGAGGCCTGTCCCCAGCTCCGCCCGCGGCTGGCGCCCGTCTTTTACAGCACCGGAGCCTGGAAGAGGGGCCAGGGAAAGGGGTGCTCTTCCGACCGCGGGGCGGGAGGGAAGGGGGCCGTGGCGCAGCTGTGAGGCTGGTTCCAATTTGGGAGCCTCCCCCGGATCTACGCGGCGCCTGTCCACGTCTCGCTCTCTGCAGGGAAGGGGAAGAGGAACCGCGAGGTTTCGCCTCGGGGCGGCCCATCTGGAGTGTGCGTCCGCCCCTCGGATCGCAGCTCTGCGCTGGTCCCTGGAGACGGCGCGTCCCGCCCGGCGGTTCGGACTCTGGGCTGTAGCGCTGTCATCGGGCGGGACCCGCGTGTCGGCTTCACGGGCGCGGGTGGCAGTGGAGACGCAGGGCAAGGGGAGGGTGCCAGGGCGCACCGGCGCGGGGCAGCAGCAGCAGGAAGGACTGGGGGCGCTGGTCTCCGGAGGGTCCCCCGCCCCAATCGGGGCCGCAGCGGGCGCGGGCGGCCTCACGCCACCTCCTGCTTGCCCTGGCAGCGGCGGCAGCAGCCGTAGAACGCCGAGAGCAGGTAGAGGCCGAGGCAGAGGCCGCCGCAGACGGCGGACGCCAGGAAGGCGTGGTAGGCGCAGGGCAGCGGGTAATCCTTGAGGTTGCAGTAGCTGTGGCGCTGCGTCTGGTCGATCATGATGCCCGTCGCGGCGCCGTAGAGCGCGGCCGCCAGCAGGTCGTGCGCCACGTTGACCACGAGCCAGCGCGAGCCCAGCACGGGCACCAGCTCGTGCTTGCCCAGTAGCGTGAGGAAGTAGAGGCCCAGGGTCAGCAGCCAGAAGAGCACGGACACGAAGAGCGCGAAGTGCACGGGACCCTGGTACTTGCTGGTGGCGATGGTGATCCAGAAGGCGGCGCCAGCCAGCAGCTGCAGCAGCCGCAGCACGCCCAACGGGCCGCGCAGGAAGGGCCGCTGCAGGCGCACCGCGCCCCGGGCCGCACGCGCCTGGGGTGGCGGCTGGCGCGGGGGCGGCGGGAGCATGGCCCCCGGGCGCGGTGGCGGCGGCGGCGGCGCCCCGAGCAGCGGAATGGCGGCGCCTTGCTCGCGGGGCTGCCCGGCCGAGGTGCCCGCTGCGCCCGCCGCGGGATCCTCGCCGCGCTCGCCTCCTGGCCCTTTCTCTTCCTCTCCTCTCCCCACCCTTCCTCCCCTCTCTCCTCCCCCAGCCGTCCTCTCGTTCTCTCGCCCTTTCTCCACCCTCCTGCCCGCCCTTTTCCTTTCCTCTCCACCATCTCCTCCCCCGCTCACTCCTCCCGGCTTCCTGCCATCTCTCTTCCCGTCTCGCTCACTACCCTGGCGCCCCCCTTTCCCTGCCGCGCCAGACTCCCAGCTCGGATTCCTTCATCCTCAGGGCAGGGCGGGGTGCCCTGCACCGATCCGCCTTCCGCCCGTCCGCCCGCGCCAAGTCTGCCACATCTGGGGTCGCCCCGACCCGCCCTGCCTCCACAGCTCCGGTCCAGCCCCGAGGGGAAAGTCAGCCTCTCCAGCGTCCTAACAGCTTCTGGCCGGGCCCCCTTCCTTACCCTTCTCATGGCCTAGCGTCCCCGGGGCCTCCTGGCCCTTCCTTGGCGAGGGAGAGCAGAGCTGGGCTTGAGCTGGCACCCATTCTCACCTGGACATCCGCCATATCTTTCGGGGCCACCTGAGACTCATCCTGCCTAAAGCGGGGCTCAGACTCTGTCTCAGCCGTCCACTTCCCAGTGTCAGTGTGAGAGACCATCACCCACCATCACCCACACGGCACTAAACATTTCATCTCCACCCTCTTATGCAACCCCTCCCGCCATCCCCCCGTTTTGCCTAGATTCTGAATCTGCTACAAACCAGCTCCAAGAGACAGCAAAGCCCACGTGCTTAACTGCTAGGCCAAGCTGCCTGCAATGGAGACTAATGAAGCTTTACATTTTTGTTAGCACTGTGTCAACGCTGGACGTGTGTTCCCATTCAAGCCTCAAAACAACCTCAGAGGCACATACAATTATGCTCCTCATTTTACTCAGGAGGAAAATGAAGCCTAGAAGGGTTCATACTGCTGGTCTCTCTTCGCTCCCCTTCAGATCCAACCTTTGTGGCCCAGCGGCATCTTTCTAAAGCAGACCTGGTTGTTCATTACACCACTGACCACAGGGTAGAGTCTTTCTCGTCCATGTGGCATATTTCACAATCTAGCCCCAGCCAACTTCCAACTTCCTGGTTTTCCACTTCCTTCCCTTTCCCCTGCTCCCACCAGCATGCCAGCCCCACTAATCCTCTTAAATTTCCCAGATTCCTCAGAATGCCCTGCATTCCCAGACCCCACTTGGCAGCCAAACTCCTACTTATCCTTCAGTGCCCAATTTAAATGTTGCCTCCTTTTGTCCAGTCTCCCAGGCTATTTACTTGTTCTTCTAGGCCCCCACTTGGACCACCCCTCTGCAGTAGTTCTAAGTCGGCTACGTCATAACCATTGGTTGTCATGTCTTACCCATCTTTGCCTGTGCCTGACACATAGGAGACCCTCCGTAAATATAAGTGGAATAGATGACTAAGTGGCCACAGGAACAGCAATGGAACGGAGAGGGACCCTCTTAGCCTGCGGACTGTAGATGCATCAGACTCCAGCAAACCCCACGCTGCAGAGCTGGTCCTTCATCTCTTGGTCATGGGGTGAATCCACTGGCCCCCAGCCTGGTTGAGCAGGTTCTTCTTCCAGCGGGCTGGCTTTCCATGGGGGAGAGCAACACTAGGTGGCTTCTTGGGGGCTAATGCCACTCACTGCCCACTCAGTCCACTTACAGATACTTGAGAAAGCTCGGAATGTGTGTTTTTAATGAACAAATGGTGATGTACAACACCCCTGTCGATGCAAGACAGCATGGTGTGGAAGCTCTGGGTGCAGGCGCTGCAGTCAGACTGCCCGGCTATGCATCATTGCATCACTGCTCCCTAGTGCTGGGACCTAGGCAGAGGGGGAAGAGGCTACTTGACCTCTTTGTGCCTCAGTTTCCTCATCTGTAAAATTATTTTACCCAGCAAATAGATATTGAGCACCTATTAAGGGCTGGACACTGTTTTAGGGGCCAGGGATACATCATAAATGTGTCATTTTTATTAATTGAATACTTACTGTCTGCTAGGCACGATGGCAAGCACTTTAAATTCTTCCTTCTACTTGATTCTTACACCAACCCCATGAAATGATTGTTATTAGTTCTCAATCGCTGATGGGGAAACCAGGGCTTAGAGGGTTAAAGAAGTTGACCATGTTCACAGAGCTGGTGGTGACAGCTGAAACACCAGCCCAGGTGGAGCTGACGCCACGTCCACGTTCAAAGTGCTTTTATATAATTCCCCACATTTTATTCTCAACTGCTCTCCCAGGGACCCAGAAAGGTTAAGTGACTTGCCCAAAGAAACACAACTTGTAAGTGTCATTGTTGGGACTCAAACCTAGGTCTTCTGACCCCAGTTTCAGGGCTTTTCCTCGGCATCCTTCCCTTGGCACCCGCTGGAGGGACGTGCTCCATGCCCTCCTGATGCCATCTTAAGTAGGCCTGAGGCTCAGACAGGCAGCTAGGGGCTGAACCTGGGTGCTGGACTGATGACGCGACTTCTGTGAGTGGGGGACCTAAGCGAACAAACACTGAGATGGGGAAGGGAACAGAATCCTTCCCCTCTTCTAAAAAAGGCCTCCGGAGACTGGAGGGTCAGGGCGCCACCTGGTGGGCATAAACTTTCAGCCTCCGGAGTCCCGACTCGCTCCTTACAAGGAAGCGCCCGGCGGCGGCTTTGGGGCGATATTTTTAGCCTCTGGAATCCTGGAATGTTTTCGCATTCCAAGGCACAGTCCAGCAGACTCTCTGGAAAAGCATAAGCATGCGGGAAGATCTTGATTCCGTCCAACTCGACAAACATGGTCTAAGCACCTACTAGATGCAAACAATCTGGGTGTGGAAGGCAGGAATGGAGAGGACCAAGCCCCGCCCTCAAGGTGTGTGCACCCTGCTGGCAGGGGAGGGACGGTTGCAGACAGGAAAGAGAGGTGCAGGTGAGGGTTGTGAGGAAAATACAAAGGGAAGGAGAGCATATGTGTGAGGGGAGGGCTGGGGAATCTTCCAGCACAAGGTATCATTCGAGGCTGGATAGAATTTCGACAAGCAGAGATGGGAGACAGGCGTTGCTGGGAGCAGGAGTCCACCTTGGGGCCTGAGCATCCCTGTATGTTACCTCTGGGTGTGCTGTGAATGCAAGGCCATGACCGCTCTCGCCCAACCACTCCTCAGGGTTGTGTGTGCAGCCAGCAACTTTGAGAGATGAGGGAACATCTTCTCCCAAGGAGCTGGCATGCTTACAATAAAAATGGTGGCGGTGGCAATGGGCGGTGAGTTCCCCAAGTTCAGTGCCTCTCAGCTGTGTCACAAACCTGCTGCATGTGTACCGTCCACGCGGGTCCTTCTGTGTTGCTTCCATGAGAGTGGAGGACAAGGGAGCAGACATAACTAGGATGGATGCTCACGCTGCCTTATCTCTAAGGAATCTCGTGTCCTCTACCAGAATCCGTGAACAATACCAGGCCAGCTTATTAGCTTGTAAGTGGGGTAAAATCCCAGCCCCAACAGGTCTAGACAGAGGGAATGTGAGATCAAAGGCAGGACCTAGGCTGTTCAGAGAACGAGAATAGTGCTACTTGGTTGGTCCTCCAAGCCCCAGTGCGATGACTTTCAGTATGGCCAGAAAGAAAGGCCAGCTGTCAAGTCAACCTCAGGGGGCAGGACTTTCCAGCTGAAGTCTTGACATTGTGGAGCAGAATCAAGCTACTCCCACTGTGCTATGTGTGAATTCCTGTGTATTAATCATGTTTTTTATTTTCTGTATTTTATGATGCTTTGACAGCTTGAGGCCTTGCAAACCAGGGGAGAGACTGCCCTGGTTAGTTAGGAATTCGTTAACTAATTCCTAGAGATAGCAAACAACTGTCCCTAGAAGCATGCCTTTGACATGCAAACCAACCAATCCTGAGTCCATATGCCGAACCATCTGACTCTTACACTCCAGAAGGCAATATTCCTTTGCCCCAATCATCCGAGGTCCAGGTATTGGATGATTAGAGACAGTCCCTATGCCCCAGAGCCCACCAGAATTATTCAAACTAGCCAGTCCTGAACCTGCCTAGCCCATTGCTAGCAAGCCTAGCCTGCTTACTCTGCCGCACCCATTTCTTCCTCCAAAAAACACAATAAAGTCTTGTATCCATACTTTTCCTTTCTTCTGCTGTCTGGCCGACCTGGTGCTTCCACATGTGGCCCTACATGGCGTAGTGTGCCCCCTCCTCTTGGGAACTGTAAGTAAGAAACTATATTTTCAATAGCAGTCATCTCCTGAGCTATTGGCCTCACCATTCCTGGATAAAACCAAAATCCTGAGTATATTTAAAACATCCTATCCCACAGAATCCATGAGCATAATAAAATGGTTGTTTTATGCCACCAAGTTTTGGGATGGTTTGTGATGCAGTAGTTGTAACTGGAACACATCACTTACCAGCTATGTGGTATCCTGCAAGTTTCTTAACCTCAGCTCTTTCATCAGTGTAATAAGATTAACAGCAATGGCACTACCTCATTGGGCCGTTGGAAGGATTAAATGAGATATAAAGTGCTTAGAGCTCAATATGTGTTGTTCTATTATAAATATTGCCTTTTAAAAGAGCTTTGACACCCAGGTCACTGATTCCCAATGCATCTCTGGATTGCAAGATGAAACCAGCCCTCATTTGAGGTTCTTTTATTCTCCACTGTATCAGTCAGAGTCCAATCAGGAGACAGAAACCACACAGTAATTTGGACAGGAAAAGTTTAATGTAAAGAAATATTTACTGTAGCAGGGTTGGAGTACTGAGGAGTTGGTTAATAAGAGAAAGAGAATGCTAAAGAATAAGGAATACAAGATGGAAGGAGCAGCCACTACCTCCTGGGGCAGAGACAGACACCCAAGGAAGAGCTCCCTTCTCCTCCCTCCCAGCAGGGCTGAGCTCTAGACCTCCCTGGAGAGGATGTGGCTGTGGCTCACTGAGGTGCTGCACTGGTGGAACTTGCTGGAAATCTGACATTTGGGGTGCTGGGGGAAGTTGTACTGTACCTCAAATTGTGTTACAAAGCCACCAAGGGAGTGCCAAGGGAAGTGGCTAGCCACCACGTGTTGCTGACTGCCACGCACTGACAGGGACCCAGGCACTGATGCAGCTGCCCACACTGCAGAAGCCCACAGTGCTGGAGGCTGGAGAAGCCGTGGGTGCTCCAGGAGCCAGGCCCTGGAGGAACCACACCAGAACCAAGGACAGAAACCCCTGCCTCCTACAGCGTCCTGCCGGCTCCCTCTACTGACAAAGCTGAGCACTGTCAGCTGGAAAAGAAAAAATACAGGCTACTCTCCACTGTCATAGAGCGCAGGGAAGGGTGGATTTGTTACTGAGAGACGATAAACTGATAACGGGCACAGTCAATCCCTTAGAGACTCGGCTTCCGTATACACTCTTCTGTATGCATTTGAACTTCCATACCACAATGAAACAACTCCATATTTCCACCTAAAAAAGCGCAGCTATCTTTCTCACAAGTGGAGAAGTTCTCACCCTCTCTCCAGAATAAGGAAATACATAGTCCCAACAGTCATTATATCACTGTCTATCTTAAATACTTCCCAAACTATGTCATAGTCTCTGTTGTTCTGTTACCTAAAGATTAAATTGTAACATTAGCTTCCAGCAACTTACGTATGAAATAAAAATGGGGAGAAAGAGAGAGAAAAAGGTTAGTGCTGTTGTTATTGAAACTGCAAGGGGGTTTCAGTCTAGGTTATTCACCGCACAAAGATCCAATTACTGAGACAACGAAGATTGCCAAGGAAGAAAGGAGTTTTTTATTATGAAAGAAGTCAGGAAAATGGGGAATCGGGTTTCAAATCCGTCTCTCTGATTAACAGAGATCATGGGCTTTTTAAAGAGGGGCCACAGGCATTGGTGCAGGTCGTGGTGTAACTAACAAGTGGCCACTTGTGCATTAGGGGCAGGTTGTGGCGGATGGTGAGTCCTGGCATCAGAAGTCTGCCCAGGGGCCTTCAGAATTGCTACTCCTTTGTCTTCCAGAAATTCCATCATTTCTGGGAAACAACTCAGGTCATCAAGCCCTACTGGCCTGAAAATCTAAAACATGAGAGGGAGAAGATTATAAAAAACGTACAAGGGTCATCGAAATTTGTTATAGAGCCAGTTACACTGTGTTCTGAATGTTTGTGTCACCTCCCCCCATTCTTATGTTGAAATCTTAACCCCCAAGGTGATGGTATTAGGAGGTGGAGCCTTTGGGGAGGTAATTAGGTCATGAGGGCAGAACCCTCAGGAATGGGATAAATGCCCTTATAAAAGAGGCCACAATGGCCGGGTGCAGTGGCTCACACCTGTAATCCCAGCATTTTAGGAGGCTGAGGCAGGAGGATCGCTTGAGCCCAGGAGTTCGAGGTTGCAGTGAGCTATGCTGTACTCCAGCCTAGGTGACAGAGAAGACCTTGTCTCAAAAAACAAAACAAAACTAAACTAACCATACTTTTACTACACAACAATCCAGCAATTGTGCTCCTTGGTATTTACCCAAACGAGTTGAAAACATATCCACATCAAAAACTGCACAATAATGATTATAGCAGCTTTAGAAATAATTGCAAAAATTTAGAAGCAACCCAAGATATCCTTCAGTAGGTGAATGGATAAACTGTAGTAAACTCATACAATGGAATATTATTTAGTGCTAAAAAGAAATAAGCTATCAAGCAATGACAAGACATGGAGAAACCTTAAATGCATATTACTAAGTAAAAGTAGCCAATCTGAAAAGTCTACTTACTACATGATTTCAACTATATGAAATTCTGGAAAAAGCAAAACTATGGAGACAGTAAAAATATTAGTGGTTGCCAGGGTTTGAGGAAAGAGGGGTATGAATAGCAGAGGATTTTAGGATAGTGAGACTATTGTGTATAATGCTACAATGGTGGATATATGCCATTAAACATTTGTTGAAACCCATAGACCACAGGATATCAAGAGTGAACTCTAATGTATACTATGGATTTGGGTGATTACGATGTCTCAATGTAGGTTCATTGACTGTAACAAATGTACCACTCTGGTGGGATGTTGATAGTGGGGAGGGTGTGGGGGGCATGGAGTATATGGGAACTCTCTGTTCAATTTTGTTGTGAATTTAAAACTACTCTAAAAATAGTTTATTCAAAAAAACAACTGATGCATGGGAATAAATACAATCCTGGTTGAATTTTACTCACAAAACTGCTGCAGCCATCTTGGGTCCATGAGGAGAGATATGCCAATGTGCTGAGGATGGCAGAGCAGAACAATGCATGGCACCAATGCCCTGCTGAATAAACTATTCCAGAAACCCCCTGCCTCTGGACTTCTTGATATGTGAGAAAATAAGCTTCTCCTTGTTCAAGCCAGTTTGGTTGGTGTGATACCTTCTGATCCACTTCCAACCATTTTCCACTCTGCTCTTGCCCTGGAGGCTGACCTGTTTCAACTACACCAGGGGGTACCCTTCCTCTGTGGCTTTCATCTGGGTTTGGCCAAGAAAACACACCCACAAGAGATGGGAGGGAGGAACATGAGTTAGAAAATGTTTCCTGCCAGAATCTTTTTTTTTTTTTTTTGAAACAGTCTCTCACCCTGTTACCCGAGCTAGAGTGCCGTGGCGTCAGCCTAGCTCACAGCAACCTCAAACTCCTGGGCTCAAGTGATCCTCCTGCCTCTCAGCCTCCCGAGTAGCTGGGACTACAGGCACATGCCACCAGGCCTGGATAATTTTTGTGGGGTTTTTTTGTAGAGATGAGGTCTCTCTATGTTGCCCAGGTTGGTCTCAAACTTCTAGGCTCAAGCAATCCTCCTGCCTTGGTCTCCCGAAGTGTTAGGATCAATACCGCACCTGGCCCGACCGTGACATTTTTTTAAGAAAACAGACCAGTTCTTTTGTAGAATACCCTTCAGTTTGGATCTGTCTGATGTTTCCTTCTGATTAGATTCAGGTCACATAGTTTTGGCAGGAATATCACAGCAGTAATGTCACGTCTTTCCGAGTGCGTCACATCAGGAGGCACATTACAACAATCTGTCCCAACACTGGTGATGTTAACTTTGATCATTTGATTAAGTTAGGGTCTGCTAGGTCTCTCCACTGTAGTCACCACTTTTTCCTTTAGAATCAATAAATAATTTGTAAGGAGACACTTTTTAGACTGTATAAATATCCTACTCATCAATAAACTTTCACCCACTAGTTTTAGTAGCCATTGATGATTTTCTAACTATGTCATTCCTTCTACATTTATTAGTTGGCATTTTATTGTAAGGAAGGCCTTTCTCCTCCCCCATGCTGATTTACTTATTTAGTTAGTTAGTTATATTACTATGGACTTATGTATTCTTATTTTATCATATTATAATTTGTTACTCTTTTATTTTGTTGCCTAGTTGCTCCACATTTGGCCAATGGGAGCCCTTTTAAACTGACACCTGGTCCTTTGACGTATCTCCTCTATTCTTTGAGTGCCTCCTTACTTTCTGGCACAACAAGATGTTCTAGGCTCAGCTGCAATTTTTTCAATCCAGTTCTAGAATCAACCATTTCTCCAAGGAGCCATAGTTCCTTTTTGTGGAGAATGGTATTGAGAAGTCAGTGTCTGGGTACTAAGTATGCGTATTCCCACTGGACTATCACTGTCCCTAGGCCCTCTCCACAGACAGAAGTGGGGGATGTGTGTATGTGTACGTGCTTGTACATATACATACACGTGCATACATGTACACATGCACAAACATATACATACATTATAGCTATATTCATTTCTATGTCTACTTATCTATATATTAAAAACCATGAGTTCATACTTGCTATGGACTGAATTACGTACGTCCCCTCAAAATTCACATTAAAGCCCTAACCTTCAATGTGACTGACTGTATTTAGAGTAAGGAAATAATTAAGGTTAAATGAGGTCATATGGGTGGAGCTCTGATTTGACAGAATTAGTGTCCTTATAAGAACAGAAGTGACACCAGAGTGTGCCCTTCCCCGCCCCCTTCCCCACTGCCATGTGAGAACATAGTGAAAAGGTGACCATCTACAATCCAGGAAGAGAGCCCTCTCCAGAAACCGAATTGACTGACATCTTGAACTTGGACTTCTCACTCCCCAGTACTGTGAAAAAATAAATTTCTATTGTTGTTTAAACCATCTAGTCTATGGTATTTTGTTATGGGAGCCCGACCATACTAATACAATACTAATCTTTAATTATAATCTGCATGAATGGTGGGTTTTTTTTTTCTTTTGAGACAGAATCACCCTGGGTAGAGAGCAATGGTATCACTGTAGCTCACAGCAGCCTCTAACTCCTGAGCTCAGTGGTCCTCCTGCCTCAGCCTCCCAAGTAGCTGTGACTACAGGCAAATGCCATAATGCCTGGCTAATTTTTCTATTTTTAGTAGAGATGGGGTCTTGCTCTTGTTCAGGCTGGTCTTGAACTCCTGAGCTCAAGCGATCCTCCCGCCTCGGCCTCCCAGAGTGGTTGGATTACAGGTGTGAGCCACTGAGCCTGACCTAGAACGGTATATTTTTTTTAGTGCTTCTATAATGTACTGTTTGTCTGCAGGATTTGCTATTTTCAGCCTGTCCAGATTGTAAGTTGACAGAAGAGGGCTGTAGTTTAAGTTGCCTTGTGTAATGTCCTAAGCAGAAGGGTGCTTTTAAAAAAAAGTTTAGAAGCTGGGCGTGGTGGTGCATGCCTGCAATCCCAGCTACTTGGGAGGCTGAGGCTGGAAAATGGTTTGAGCCCAGGAGTTCCAAGGCTGCAGTGAGCTACGATCACACCACTGCACTCCAGCCTGGGTGACAGAGCAAGATCTTATCTCTTAAAAAAAAAAAAAAAAATAGAATGTCTGGGATCATTTATCAAGAAAAACAGAGTTAACTTAAAAGTTGCACTGCTGCCTGTCAGTTGAGTGTGAAATTTCTCTCTGCTCTCCCCAGAATAGGAGAAATAGCAACATGAAATCCATGGGAACAAATCTCAGCCCTATCAGGGGACCACAACTGTCCAGATGTTTGAACCACCCCTGCAGGACAGAGAGAAAGAGGGAAGGAGTCCAGTCTGGTTTAGCGTCTGTAGCAAGGTATATATATTAATATATATCTGCACTCAGCCTACAGCACCTCACTTCATCCTCACACCAACACTGAGAGGTGGGTATGATTATTCCCATTTTAAAGATGAGAAAATAGAGAGGCAGAGAGGTTGTCATATGCTTACAATTAAACAGCTGGAACCCCTTTCCTAGCCTCTACTTCCCTTGAGGATAAAAACTAGCACCAAGTTGAACCACACTGGAGACTAAGACAAAAGGAAAAATATGTGCCCCTATATGCACTCATCCAAATATCCTTCTAGGTTTTGAACCAAATGGGAAAAAATGGGCAAAAGTGCTACAATCAAAAAATACGACTACATACAAATCTGTTTGTTGCCCAATCTGTTAACATGCTATTGTCAACTCTCATGAAGCCACTTGTCAGGGAATGCCAGGCAGTGCAATGGGGTGATTAGAAATGATTGTTTCTGTTGTAAAATAATGCAGGGTCATAAACAATAGCCTGTCTTCATTTTAAATTTTGATATTCTGTTCATCATGGATTTTTTGCATTGATTTTAATTTTTTAAAATACTGTATTTGTCTTAATTACTTAGTTTTTTGATGCCCTCTTAAATTTTGTGCCTGAAGAGAGCTCCTCACTCACCTCACCTTACTCTGGGCCCTGGGTAAAACCAAATCTTGGCCTGAATTACACCAGGTGTTCATTCCCCAGAGTTGACCTTCTCTAAACCGGGCCCTACTGGGAAGTGGTTATTGCATCCAGCACCAGTCTGTGGGTCCCAGATGGGCCTTGCTTGGCCCACATAACTGTGGAAGTGCCCCATCTTCTCGCCAGAAGTACTGAATCATAGAGCTGTAACAACAGAAATCGTTCCACTGTGTGGTAAGCACATAATCACATGCCTGCAAAAATGTTTGGAGACACCAGATATTCTCCACCCAGCCTTAGTCACATCTGACCCAGAAGCCACAAGTTCCCGATTCCTACCTTGGTATGCTCTTCTGAGCTCACGGTATCAGAAGTCCTAGGTTCTGCAAGCACTGATATGCCAAAAATTTCGCTTTCCTATTGCTTAGAACTGGCCAGAGGAAGTCCCTGGCTTAGAAGCCCAACCTTTGGTTTAGGAGTGGGCACAGTCCCCTTCTTAGCCAAGCATTGGCTGAAAGACTTTGCAACAGTACTTTCCATTGGAGATAAACATAGCTGATTTCTTTGTTCTTTTCAACACTTCCCCAGGACTTCAGGAAAAAATGAAAAGAAATCACTGTTAAAACCCTCTTAGCTACAGCACAACACTCGCTGATGCTGTTTTTGTGCAGAAGGAGGGATACAGGAACGGGAGATTGTGGGATGAGGAAGAACAGCTCCCAAACATCCCCTTCACCTTGCAAAAGGAAACCCGCAAAGCCCTGTGTGGCTCTTACTCTTCCCTTTGGAACTTTTACAGAAGAGAAAGCAAACTTAAATGAATAGGAAGTCAGCTTTGAAGTGAAAAAGTCAGGGAGACCCAGGTGCCTTTTTCCTGACCATTGCTGAACAAGTACACAACCACCCCACATCTTCCAAAGAAGAAAAGTAGCATTTACCACAGGCCTACTAGACACCCTGCATCCACTCCTGCCCCCTCCAATCCAAATTCCAAACTGCAGCCAGTGTGACCCTCTAAAAACATAAATTTATCACGAGGATGAAATGAGCTAGTATTTGTAAAGTGGGGACTGGCACTACTGGCCACAGTAAGGGTTATAGAAGGACTATAACTACAGTACATACAACGCTATTCCCTGCTGAAACCCTTCTTAGGATCACACGCAAAATGCTTCACTGCCTACCTTCTGGTCCTAGCACATGCCCTTCCCTCTTCCCTGAAACACTCCTCCCAGACCCACTCCTCTTCTTTTGTCTAACTTCAACTCCTCCTTCTTATCTCAGCCTAAATGTTACTTCTTCAGCCTACCAGGACCTCTCAGAGGGAGCTTAGGTGCCTCCATATTTACCCTCTCATAGCCATAACATTGATCACGAGTGTAATCACACACTAAATGGTTTAGGTTAATGTCTGCCTCCCTTATTAGACTCTAAAGTCCCTGAGGGAAAGGGCTGTAGGTCTCTCTGTCACTCCTGTTTACTACTACCTATCAAGGAACCCGGACGGCGCAGGTCACTAATGAACGTCGTCCAATGAATGCAAACTTTTAAATACTGCCTTGTTTAGGTAACTGGCCCAAAGTCGCACAGCTGATCCGATTCGAACCCACAACAGAATGTTGACTTAGGCTTTGACGCCTAAGGTCTCACTGCAGCACTGATTGCCCCCTCCTCTTCCTATAGCTGGAGCCGGAACGCAGGCGGGCTGCGAGGTGAGTTTAAGGATCTACAGAGGGCCACGCGTTCGGGCCCAGGGGAAGGGGCATCCGTCACGTGCACCCTGCAAGGCCAGCCGCCGCCGCACCCTGGGGCAGGAATGCAGCCCCGCCCGCTCCCGCGCGGGCCGAAACCGCGCTGGCCCAGGAGACTGACGTCAACGAAGGGGGCGCCTCGGGCGCGGCGCGAGGGCGACCGGGGAGGGGGTGCGGGGGAAAGAGGCTCGGGCGGACACGCCCTCCCGCCGCTGCTCCGCCGCTGATTGGACGCAGGGAATCTTCGCACTCTGTTTTCAAGGCCGGCGGAGGGAAGGGGGCGGGGAAGGACACGCCCCCTTCCCCTCTGCCGCCGCTGATTGGCCCACGGAGTCTCCGCGTTCGATTTTGGAAGGCTCGCCCCGGAGCTCACACCAAGGCTGGGGCTGAGGATTGGCTGTTCCGGAGCTGGGGAGCGCGTTCTCCGGGGAGCCGTGGCTGCGATCGAGGTGGCCCGGGCCGGCTCGGGCAAGGAGGTACGTAGGTCGGCTGCCCGGCACCGCGCTGCGGTGGGAGCCCGCGGGCGGACCGTCGGAGCCAGGGTGCCATCGTGACACAAACTCCCAGGTCCCCTTGGGGGCCAGTCCTGCGAAGCGGCCACGTCTGAGCCCGGGGAACCGACCCGTGCTGGGGATGTTGCCGTGTGACCTGGGCCAGGATACCCTCTCCCAAGCTCTTGTGCTGCCTGTGAACGTTGCCTGGCCCTTGCGAGCGCCTTCGCGACAGGAAGCCCAGAGCTGCTCCCGCCCTTTCGAAAGGCCGTGGAAGGGGTTGGGGTGGGCCATTTTATCTTGCCCCCATTCCTGATTTGAGGTCTGTCGGGGCTGCCCTTCAGTAGGCTGAGCACCCGCTCTAATTCTTCACGGGGCGGTGGAGTGTAGAGGGCACAGAGGCTGGCTTGGGAGTCCTAACTTTGAATCCCTGGGCTTTCCAAAAACCTCAGAAGCAGATAGCAGGCTCCCAGAGGTTTCAGAGTCTTCTGGGCCCTTCCTTCCCCCAGAAGACCTCGTCAGCCATCTGGCAGGAACAAAAATAACTGTGGTTGAGAGCGTCAGCGCTGGGGTCAGACTACCCGGGTTCATATCCTAGCCTCCAGCACCTACCAGCTGTGTGACTTTGGGCAAATTAACCTTTCTGAGCTCAGCTTTCTCATCTGTAAAATGGGTATAACGATAACACCTCCTCATAGGTAGTGATAGTGCCACCTCATGGGAGAAATAAAGAGAGCAACCACTGGAAAGTGCCCTGTTCTGTGCTTGACACTGAACAAGATGCCTCTATGATTTTAATCATAAAAGCTATGATTTAAAAGTAGACAGATGAATCCATCTACCTTTGCCTTCTCCCCCAAGAGTGAAGGTACCTTTTGGTGGAGTTCACTGGCTGTGATGATGAAAATGACAATGATTCTATAGTCCCTGGTAGTTAAACAGCCTTTCTCTTACATCATTCATTCATTGAACCAACATATATAGAATGTCTGTTGTATGCCAGGTACTATGATGAATGCTCTCACATACTTTATCTTCCCTTTCTCGTTAAGGGTTATTCTCACCATTCTGATGATGAGCAAACTAAGGCAGGGGAAAACAGATTTGTCCAAGGTCACCCAGTTATTAGTGGCACAGCCAGAATTCAGGGTTCTTGAACTCTTGAACACTTTTTCCTAGACCTACTAGTAGTTTGTATCCAGGTCAAATCTGAGAATTGGTCTGGGGAAAGGGCTGAGTTCCTTTCTCTACCCCCTGGGGCATAGATTTGGAGCCCAGCATGTGTCCAATTCTCTAGGCACACATGGCTGTGGCTAGGCCTTATGGGGTGGAGAAGCCCACACAGGCATTTGGACTGGGCTTCCCACTTAGGAGTCTCAGATTTTGGCTGTTGTCCAGTAGCATGTCTGTACAGAGTAGCAGGCCAGGACCCCAAAGTGTTGATTTGGCCTTGGGCCAGAGCTTCTAGTTATTTTCCTAAGAGGCCCTTGGCCTCTGATTAGAGATTATTGCCATCACCTGGGTTCTCCAAAGGATGCATGATGCGTGAGGACCCAGGAGTTGTCAGCTCAACCAAGTGTATTCTGCCTCTCATGGTTACCTGTGCCTCACTAGACCACAGTGAGATACCTATAATAGCTGTCTGAACTGAGCTTCATATATTACAAAGAGTGCTCAATTGTGTACCATATTTATAGATTTAGAAGGGTGAGTCACTTTTTAAATATATCGCTTTGTTAAAGCTCTACAGTTCTTACTGCCTGTTTCAAAACAAGTTGAACTTTGTCATTTTCAACATTTGGTATTTACTTTAGGGGTTCATTTTTAACCTAATTTGTGTTAAATTGAAGTACTTTGCAATTAGTTTTTACTCATTTGTGCACAGACCTATGTTTATCTTCTTTTATGGTCAGCTCTGAGAGATCCATTTATAATCTTTTAATAGCCCCATGGTTTCATTTTCCAGTTTTAAAAAGTACCATTGTTCAAGTATACACTGACTTTCCTGGATTAAAGTCTTGTCCAGGAAATGAGAGGGAAAGTAACTACTGAACACACTGAGTGAAACAGGAAGAGCTTCTTCTGATAATAAGTGTTCTGAATTAGGTGGGCATGGTGGTGTGCCCCTATAAGTCCCAGCTACTCTGGAGGCTGAGGCAAGAATATCCCTTGAGCCCAGGAATTTGAGGTTACAGTGAGCTACGATGATGCCACTGCACTGTAGCTTGGGCAACAAAGCAAGACCCTGTCTCAAAAAAGGAAAAAAGTGTTCTGACTCACCACTTTATTAGTTTTCCCAAAGGTTACCATCTAATCCTACCTGGAACCCACCTATTTTTATTCCCAGCTTCACTCTGCTGTCTGAATCCCAGGGTGGGAGGCAGAGCCAAGAGTGAGGGGCCAAGTCCCCCCCAGGGTTCATGGAGGGTATGGTTGAGTCTGGACGCTGGAGGCTCAGACTCTCCCAGATGGCTTCCCTTGGTGCATTTGTAATGTGGCTGGCTGGAGGCTGTGGGTTCAAGGCCTTGTAGCCCTGGCAGACATTACTGCGACTGCCTGGGAATCAGGCTCCAAGCCATTTCTTCTGAGAGGCAGCTGCTGCCGCTGATCCTTATTGTCCTTTCCCTGGGGAGGTGAGGTTGCCCAAGTCTTTGAGAAGGGAAATAACCTCCTCTCCTACTACCCTAGACCGGCCTAGGAGTCTGCCTCAGGCTTGGCCATAGCCAGCTTAGGTCACTAGGGAGCTTCAGAGCAGTGAGTTCTCAGTCTGCTACCAGGTCCCAACCCCACAGCCCACTGCAGCAAAACAGTGTCTGGCCTCCAGAGGAGATTGAGGGAGGAGAAAGGGAGCTACTGGTTGGGGAGTCTCCTAGCACCCAGTTTGCCAGACCTGTCCATACATGCTGCCCCTAGGCCCTGGCAGACAAGCAGCCCCATCCCTCCTTCCCTACAGACCTACTCCCAGCACGGCTGCAGGCCCTCAGAGACCGTCAGCATCAGCCTGTTCTTACAGCAGTAAGGGGGGAACTGGCCCACAGAGGTGACATGAATTGCCAGAGGCTCCTCAGCCAGTGAGTGGCAGAACTAGGGCTCCAACCCAGTACTCTGACTCATAAGCCAGGGCTCCGTGTGCCGGGATGGTTCTAGCTTTCTTTTGTGGAAGGTGGGGATTTTCCTCTTTAGACTGCCCAGGCTTCAAGGCTGGGGCAGCTGTCACCCAGTAAACAGCCCTGACGCCAGTGAGTAGACTGAAATAAATTCCACAGCTCCATGCCTGCCTCCCCCAGGTGAGAGAATTCATTGTCCTTCCCCTTGTTGGTGGGCTTTGCCCTTTGTGAATGAGGTGGGGACAGTGAAGCGTTTCTTGCTCCTCAGAGAAACGTCATGAAGACGTGTGCTTGGAACTGCTTGGCGGTGGAGCCAGCCCAGGGGCTGAAGAGCCTGCGCTGCAGTCGGAAGAACGGCTCTAGCCTGGGCTGAGCCACTGGTGCTGCGCCTGCGTCTCAGCTCCCTGTGCTCTGCTGTGAAATGGGATGCCAGCCTCTAATTCCTAGAATTGTTTTGAGGATTAAATGATATCACGTATATTGCCTGATAACAGAATAAACATCCCATGGTTAGCCTTCATTTCTCTTAATAACCTAAAAGTGTTACTTGGTGACTGTTGTCTTCCGGTCACAGTATGTTTATGTCACCCAGCCCTGGGGGGTTCCGTACCACACATATTAGGTGTTAACTGGGTTCCCATAATAGTGCCTAAGGAGAGGCAGGTTTTAAAATTCCCATTTTCCGGATAAAAAGTCCAATTTTTATGAAGTTAATTTATCTGGAAGTCTTCTGTGGGTTTATTTTGGTTATTAAATCTTTTGGAAAGAGAGTAGGGTTGTTCTTAGGATGAAGGCCCAGAAACTGGGCCAAGGTGAGTGTGGAAATTACTGCAATAATGAGGGTGACTGCAGAGGTTAAGGGAGGAACCCTACTTCAGGAGTCTGAACGGGGTGGAGAGATGACTCACTCTGGAGAACAAAAGGCAGGTTAGGGTAAGGGTTACTTCTGCAAGCGGGTTGAGGATAAGAAATTGGAAATGCTTTTATTTGTAAGGTTCTGTACTGTTTGCTTCTGTTACAATGAGCATGTAAATGTTTTTATTAAATGTATTTTAACCTTCCTTATCCCCCTTTTGAAGCTGGTTGCCGGTTGACAGCTGTCTCCGCAGCTAACTGTGGAATGAGGTCTGCCTCTGGCAGCCGGGCCCTGGGAGCAGGCAGGACCTGCTCCTCCCCTCCCCCGCCGGGCCAGGCTGGGGCTGGGAGAGAAGGGGAGGGAGCACTGGCCTGTCCTCAGCTGGCTCTGGCCACCCAGCATGGAGGAAAGGAGGGTTCACATCATACCCCTGACCCAGGTACAAAGGTCAAGAAAGCCAAAACGCGGGGCATTAGCATTTTCAGTCCTCAGTAGCTGTGGAGGATTGGTTCCGGGAGCCTCCTGGGATGCTCAAGTCCCTTATACAAAATGGCGTAATATCTGCATATAACCTGCACACATCCTCCCACATACTTAATCCCTAAAATTATTTCTAATACTTGATACCACGTAAATAGTTGTTATACTGTATTTTTATTCTTTAAAAAATTTTTTTTCTTTACTCACCCCTACACAAATGAAGATATATTGATGTTTTTATTGGTGTTTTTTTTATTGTTGTTTTTGTTGAGTTTTCCCCCCAGTATTTTTGATCCACAGTTGGTTGAATCCCTGGATGCAGAACCCACAGGTACTGAGGGCCAACTAGAGCTCTTAGTGGGTAACTGATATACACTAGGCTCATTTAACCCTTTCTATAATTCTGAGAAGTGGGCATAATTACGCCCACTTTACAGTTAAGGAAACAGGCTCAGAGAAGTTGAGTAACGTGCCTGAGATCACACAGCTAGCAAGGTGGCAGAGCTAGGATTCAAACCCAATTCTGTGTAATGCCAGAGTCCCCAGGCCTTGTCTCCAGGCTGTTTTTCAGTCCCATAGCTTTTTCAGGCTATACTGAAGACAAGGATAAGGTGGGTGAGTTTCTTAAGCCTTTATTATTCAAAGTGAACTATCTAGATACAAGGGAGATAATTTTCATTTCCTGCATATGATGGAAGACACTGACACAAGAGCCTAACTTCTGTTGAATGTTCTTATAAATTTCAGCCCCTGCCCTTAATAGTGTATTCTAACCATTGTAGCCTCCTCTTCTGTCCCCATGGGTCTCTCTTTAGCACACATTCATACTGTGTATGCTAAATTATTTCATTTGGTTCATCTCCGAGGTCTTGAAAATAGGAGGTGGGATGATTCTTCTCAGTTTTCTAGATTGAAAAGCAGACTAGAACACTGAGCATTGTTCTGAATGCTTGTCTTCGCTCAGTCTTCAAAGCAGGTACGCCAGCTGCTAAGTTTACATAGGAAGCAGCTGAGGCGCGGAGGGCCACCCAGCCAGTAAGTGGGGGAGGCAGAGAGAAGTGGGACTCCAACCTGGCTAGCCCAACCCCTGTCCTATCTCTGTGCTACAGTGCGTGGGCCTTAGCATCAGAGAGATCAGGGTTCTAGTCCCAGCATAACCACGATGACTTAACCTTTCTGTTCCTGATTCCTCATCTGTGAAAGGGAGAGGATAAAAATACCTACCTGATAGTGTTACAGCAAGTGTTACAGCGGGTGGTCCCGAGGACAAACCGAGCGCCACACGGAGAGTCACAGAATCAAGGTTTATTCGCCGGCGGGCTCAGAGGGGTCTCGCCACCAAATTCTGAGCCCTGTCTACCCAATTTTTCCCACTTTTGTTAAGTTGGGGTGATTCAAGGGGAGGGGTCTCAGGTGACTAATGCCCGCCAGGTAATAGGTTAGTTGATGTGTCAGGTAATAGGTTAGTATTATATTGATGCATCAAGTAATAGGTTTAGTGTTATGCTGATGCGCCAGGTAATAGATTAGTTGATGGGCCAGGTGATAGGTTAGTATTATGCTGATGTGGGTCTTCCATGAGGGGTGGGGGTCTCAGGTGGCTGCTGTGCCACGTAATAGATGGGGTTTTCCTTATCATTAGGGCTGATGTGTGAATAAAGCTCTTATAGTGGTGCCTGATACATGTTAAGTGCTCCAAAAATTAGAGCTGCTGCCGGGCACCCTAGTGTCTGTGTGCACTTTGGAGCCAGATGAACCTGGGTTCCACCCCTGGCTCTGCACTTACACCTGACTTTGTGATCACCAGCAAGTAATTTACCCTCTCTGCGTTGTACTTCTTCATCTGAAAATGGGGATAAACAATAATTTTTACCTCACAAGTTGCTGTGAATCTTAAATGAGATAATATAGGCATCTGACACATAAGCACTTAGTGATTCTAAGGCAAGAGACTTCCTCCGGCTTGGCTCCTAGAGAATGGGAACACCAGGAGCCCTTGCATTAGTCAGCACCGCCGCTTTGGGAAGGGCCTGTTGAGCTGCTCATGTCTCCTTGCTTTCTGTCCTCAGAGCACCCACGATGGGCACCCCCGCCTCTGTGGTGAGCGAGCCGCCACCTTGGCGGGCCCCGACTGAGGCCCGGGGCCGCAAGCAGGCCGCAGCCAACATCTTCCAGGATGCCGAGCTGCTGCAGATCCAAGGCTTGTTTCAGCGCAGTGGGGACCAGCTGGCTGCGGAACGGGCACAGATCATCTGGGAGTGTGCGGGGGACCACCGTGTGGCCGAGGCCCTGAAGAGGCTGCGCAGGAAGAGGCCCCCACGGCAGAAACCCCTGAGCCACTCACTACACCACTGCAGCAGGCTCAGGTAGGTTCCTGGGACTGGGGTGCTGAGGGAGGAGAGCACTAGGGAAGCCTGCCTACTGTTTCCTGGCCATGAGACCGGCAGCTAGCTGCCTGGCCTCACTGTAAAGTGCCTGCCACTGGGGTTGTGGTAAGGTCTCCACAGTGCCACCACTTGGTTGGCACTTAAAATTGCTGTTACTGTTGGGGTCACATAAGACCCTGTGAACTCCCATGGAAAAGGGTGCGTGGGTCTTAGCAGCATCACCTCATTCTGCAGTGATCCTCAGCCAGGTAGGAGGGAGTATTGCTTGGAAGAAGAAAACATTCTGTTTACCTGTTGTAGTAACGTTCAAAAGGAAGCCTGGTTAAAATCTTGGCTGTGAGATTCCAGAGAATATAGGATCAGAATGTACTACAGAGGCATCGTGGGTTAAAAACTGTTGAGGAACTTTACCCTAGATAGCATGTCTCCCCGATCTCCCCAGTCGGCCAGCGTTTTGCCTAGGTCACTGTCCTGCAGGAACAGGGGGCTGAACCCCATGGCCTAAACCAGTCACGGTGGGTTACGCTCTGAGCTCCCTTCCTCTGCCGCCTTCTCTGGGGCCCGCACCCAGAACAGCAGACCCGAACGGGCCTTCTGAAGTCATCGGGTCCTGGGATGGCAAGACAGTGTCATTGCTCCTATTAGCTCCACTTGATTAGTAGTCACTGCCTAAAAAGACCGGTTTCCCGTCATGACTAATTAATGACATCTGCCGTGAGTACAGGATGAAGGTGGAGAAATGCTGAGCCTTGCACACCCTGATCTAGTCCACCCCTGAAGGCAGAGAAGTCTGAGAGCTTTGCCTAATCATACAGTTCTCAGCAGGGAGAGACAGGACCAGAGCCCTGGTCTATCATTTGCCCTGAACAGTGTGTTTTATAGTCCACCGTGACCAAAATCTGTTCTGTCCTCCCTATTGATGTTGGCTTATCATACACTTGTCCCTACAGAGTCCGGGAGCCCCGCTCTCCACTGGCCGACCCACAGAGTAGTGCCACGGAGTCAGCCTCCGGTGAGCAGTATCTGAACTCTAGGAGGACAAGTGCCAGGATCCGCCGGAACTGGAGGAAGCCAGGCCCCACAAACTACCTCCACCAGGTTAGACACTGATCGAGGAAAGGCTGGGAATGGCAGTGTCTTCCCCAGAAATCAAAGGGACTTTTGCCAAAGTGCCTGGGGAGGTGAAGAAGGAAGAGACTTGAAGCCGGCAGCCCTACATGGGTATGTGAAAAGAAGAGACCACTGCCACTGGCCTGCTCACTTCGGAACAGGACTGGAGGCTTCCACTGGGCTCTCTGTTACGTGGCCCCCATTCGTCACCAGAATGAGTAACGGCGACTGTTCCTGCCTCAGCCTTTCCCAATGTAACACTATACCTGGGCTGCATGATATTCCCCTGGGAGTCAAGTGGTGAGCACTCAGACACAGCATCTCACCACTGCTGCTACTGCTCTGCCTGCTACTACCATAACCCATGGTCCAGCAGCCTGTCCCATGCCCCCGCACTGTCAGGCCAGCGCAGGGAAACCATGGTTTAAGTGGCAAATAAAAACATTTGCATCAAGAACTGTGTGAGTCTGTCACAGAAGAGGGGGATCCTAAAACAGAGTGTGGCAGGGGGGAGGGGCGGGGGTGTTCCCAGGAAGGAGAATCGGGGCTGGCCTCTGCTTTTCATCCCCCTAAGCTTAGAGCCCCTGTGCCGCAGACTCCTTTTCTAGGGGCTGTCGGATGGGAGGAGAGGTCAGAGGGTCTCCGCAGCAGTCCTGACCCACAGGAAAGAAGAAAGGTAAGTCCTGCACAGTGGGCACTGGTCCTTGGGTTGGCTGAATCTGCAGTCACACCAGTGGGTGCCAGCTCCTCAGATGGCTTCGTCATCCTTAGGGGCCGACCATACTGTGGTGGGGCAGCAGCTAGACCGCCATGCATAAGGCACCTGCACTATCCTAGGTTTCCCTTGGCCTGCACTCCCAAGAGGTAAGGGTTTTTCCTGCTGTTCTAGTTTCACCTCCGAAGCAGCCTACTGTTGCTCCTTAGCGTTCTCCCTCCCCACCCACCCTATCTGCTTGATTACCCATCACTCAAAGGAGCGGGGTTCAAAGTGGGGCAGTGATACATGCGCAGGGCAGGGCTGCCCTCTGTCGCCTAAGTGTGGGTCTACGTTTCTTATCCCAAACCCTTGGAGCTGGATGATTTTTGAATTCAGAATTTTTTTGGCTTTTAGTGAGTAGTCAGGGAAATTACTGCATAATCCCTAGTAGGGGACCATCTCATAAAACAGATTAACATTTCTGCAACAAACATTCACACTGAGAAGGATACATAATGGTTACCAGAACCTTCACATCAGTGTAGGTTCAGGTCAGGTTTCGGTGTCAGATGAGTTGTGAAAACACTTTTGGTTTCCAGAGCACTGGGACTTTGGAAATAAGGACCTGTATCTTCCTTCCTCTTCTAAAGAGAAACAGCCCCAGGAACCACATCTCAGCAACTCCTTTTAAGGGCTTTGTCCTTAAAACTGCATCTGTAATACCTTCATCTTCCTTTCCCCAAAGAAACCAGACCAAAAACGGTCAGAACTGGATTTGTTATTCATACATTTGCATTGATTTAAATACATTACATACAATTTCTACAGTGCATTAGAACAACACAGAGGGCAGCAGCACTCTCACAGCCCAGCCTCTACTCCCCGATGCTGGGGGCAGGGCCTGTGGCTGGCAGAGGGACAGCCGATCCGTGAGTGCCACCCAGAAGCCCACCCTGGCACTCTGGGCCCCTGGCCCTCCCGAAGTCCACATTCAAGACAACCTGAGCGCAGGCTTCGAGGCAGAGTGGAGACAGGCCAGGAAAGGATGCCCCGCACTCTAGCCTGCTGGGCCAGGGACCGGCTCCCTCTTCCATTGGACCCAATTTACCTTCTGAGTACAGAGCTGGTCTGGATCAGGACGATGTGCAGATTTGGCGTGATGGAGTGAGGCAGCCAGGCTCCTCCTTAGACTCCTCAGGCTCTCTGGAGCACCAGGCAGGGAGCTTTGCCAACAGGTTTGTGTAAAGACGTGTATGGAGAGCTACGCACACCTGGGTCTCCTGCTGGCTCCTACGGTCGGGAGGCAGGTATTCTCTCAAACGTGGTTCCCGAGGCCAGAGTCCAGGTCGGCTGGATGGGATTGTCAGGGCTGGGACAGGCAGGGAAGCTGCGCCTTTGCCCCTAGGGCCTGCACGTCCAGCCCTCAGAGACTCTTCCTGTCAGCTGGGTGGAAGCCCGGCACAAGCTGCCTCCTGGCAGCTGGACTGGAAGGGGACCAACCTGGCCAGTTGACCAAGGGCTGCACATCTCTGCTCTGCCTCTTGGACAGCAGAAGCCAGGCAAGCAGAAGACACACAGCCATAGTCCTTACTCTCTTTCTTTGGTTGTTTTTCAAACCTTCAAGATAATTTCTTTCCAAGGCTGATTGACCAGTCGCAAGGTGCCAGAACCTTGAAGCGTCCAGTAGCACAGGGCGTGAGCACGGCTGCCCCTTGGCCACAGATGGCACCCTTTTTACTCCCTCCTGAGGCCATTCTTTGCTTTGGTGTAGAAAGGGCTTGAACACCTGGCAAGGGGGAAGCTGGGGGAAAAGACACATGGAAGCACGAAGATGCACACGGAGCTGGGCAGGCACTGGGGGCAGCTTGAAGGCCTCTCTCCTTTGGGCCCCACTATTCTCAGGAAGCCGTGGAGAAACCAGCCAGGGACAAGAAGGCAGGGAGTAAAGGGAAACCGCCAATTAGGAGGCAGAATACACATCCTGTTACTTCCACCAAGCAGCAGTGGCAGCATACAAAGAAGGCCAAAGACTCTCCTGTCCTCTTAGAGCCAAGACTTACCCCAGAACCCTCACAGAGACCCACACTCCAGAACCTGAACTGAAATCCTAAGATAAAAGAGTTGGGGAAAAAAAATATTTAAAACAACAGGAACACATTAGAGGACTGGACCAAAAACTCAGGAAGCAAGGCTGGGATGAGTTCACCCATAGACCAGTTATAGCTCCTGGCACAAACTTAGGCCATGTGGATCACTTTTAAGGGCTGGGAGTCAACTTCCTATAGAAATATAAAGGTTAAGACCAGCTCCTCTTGCCTCTGCCTGAGTGACAGGCAAACTGCAGGAGAGCAGAGGGCAGAGAGGTTCTGTATGATCGTGCACAGAACCGCCGGGAAGTGTAGAGCAAAAGCCTCCCCACCGTGAGAACTGTGTTTGGAGGCCTGTAGCCAGCCTACAGCACTGGTGGGAGGAGAAGGGGAAGAAGGCTTGGCAAAAACCCAAAGAAAAGGTGTGGCTTCTGTCTGTCCCAGCACTGCAAATCACCCAGCTGCCCTCTGACACAGCCTTGGTTCATGGAAGTGAGCAACTGCAAGGCACCCAAATGTCTGGGTCTATGCAAATTTAGGCCTGGATGAAAGGTGTCTGACATGAGAGGACCTGGGGTTCTGCTACAAGCATTTAAATTTATTTGTTTGTTTTTCTGATGCAGAATATAATAGGGAATTGCAACAGAGCGGGGTGTCAGGGAGGGAAGGGACTTTCCCAGCCTGCCACCAGGAGATGCTGGAAGGGAGATGCTCTCCCTCCCTCCTGCACTCGGAAGGGCCCGGGAGCACTCACTGTCCCTGATTGTGCTTCTCCCTGTGGGTGGGAAAGCCCTGAGAGGGTGGTGAGCAGAGAGGGAGGGCTCCTGAAGGCGCTGCTCTCTGGCGTTTCCTGCACCCACTCTCCAGGCTTCCTTCCACCAGTCTCAGACAGTATTTCCTCTGCCGGCCTCAGGCTACCACCATGAAAAGAAGGGCTTCCGACTCTGAAAGCTCTGTGTGTAGGACTCGCTAGCAGACCGCTGGTGGGAACGGGCCGTCTCGACAATCACGGGTGGCATCTGGACGAGGTGCAGGGGACTCTTGTTGTCTTTCAGGGCCTGGGTCAGGTTTAGGATCTGCAGTGGGAAAAAGGATATGGGTGAGGGAGAGCCCTAGGTATTTCAGGTCTGCCTCTAAAGGAGACCAGTAGACAGAGCGCTCCTCTAAATCAGTTAGAAGAAACTACACCAATAGAAAAATCACGTAAATAGGCTATTTACAAAAGTAGAAATGGGCAATAACAGAAACCTCTTTGGTGATTTTAAAAATACAAATGAAAACAAATGCCTCCTATTCTTTGCCCTTCCAGGTAGAAGACAACAATTTAGAGTAAGAGAGAATTCAAAGAAACAGGCGCTCTCCTCCATGGCTGCAGGGCCGGGATGTGGGACACTCTTAGATAGGCAAGTTGAAAAGAAAAGCGTAAAAATGAACAGACCCTCTGACTCAGCAATTCCATTTTTAAGGGAACAATCACAGATATGCTTAAAACCTTTAGTTTCAAAAAATATAATGCAGTATTATTTGTAACGGTGAAAATGATATAATTTAATTAGTTAATCATTTAAAGGGGACCAGCATGGTGGCTCACTCCTGTAATCCTAGCTCTCTGGGAGGCTGAGGTGGGAGGATCACTTGAGGTCAGGAGTTCAAGATCAGCCTGAGCAAGAGCAAGACACTGTTCTCTACTAAAAATAGAAAAATTAGCTGGGTGTGGTGGTGCATGCCTGTAGTCCCAGCTACCCTGCTCTGCAGGCTGAGGGGAAGGGCAACTCACGCTGCCATGCTGTAGCATACGTGTTATGTGATGGCTGGTAACTCATGCACAGAAAACAATAAAAAATAACAAATTTTTCATTAAATTAGAAAGGATCATTTTGCTTTCGAAGTTTTTATTCCATTTTCATAATTTTCACCATGGCCCCAAGGAAAAAATTTTTTTTCTAGTGTGGCAGTCAATGTGTTAAACCTGCCCTCGCTGGGTCTTCCTGTGCTTCCTTTGGTTTTCTGGGTTAGAAGCCGTCTCTCATGCCTTCTGGACTAGCTGGGGTAAAATATCAAATTGTCTACAACTTACTTTAAACAGATTTGGCAAAAAAAAAAAATCTATCTAGGGAGAGAGAAATTACATGGACGTATAGAGATAGGATTTATTCAGATAGATAGATGGATAATATATAGAGACATGACATAAAGCAAATGTGGCTAAATGTAACGACTGGTGAGTCTAGGAAAAGATCCCATTCTCTCGACTTTACTGAGGTTTGAAAATTTTCAAATTAAAAAGTTGACGAAAAATTTGTAGCAGGCACATAATGCCAAAGGATAAATAACATCTTTGAAAATGTTATTTTAAAGCAGCTTTCTCTTAGATGCTAAATTCTTTATCTAAATGCGGTTAAAGCCTTTCTCTCCCTGTGGGGCCTCTTCACTCTCCCCCTTCAGCTCAGGGCACTTTGTGATTACAGCTCAACTAGGTAGATGGGTTTCTGACCTCTTTTCCCAGTACTATGTCAGATTTCTGTAGGGCAGAGGCTCATTTTACTTGGGTGTATAAATCGTAGACAAGAAAGTGAATGACATACTGGCCACCTGCATGTTGGGGGGAGCTGATGCTCACGGAACCTTAAGGTGTTGGGAGGTAGGCGCTCTAGATTATATGCCAAAAGCCCCTCTGAAGACATGAAGAGTATAAGATGGAAAAGAAAGATAAAATTGCACTCCCCCGCAATTTCCCTTACATTTTGCCACCCTGGATATTGGCCCTAACTGGGTATAATGGGAGGAGAGTTGCTATGGTGTTAGCAAGGGACTCAGTTGGGAAGGAATTAGAGAAAATAGTGCAATATGGACAGAGGCACAGCCTACATAAGCTGGAGAAGTAAGTTTATTTCTTTATGCTGAGTTCCATAATACTAGAGTACATCATGTGGCTTTTAAGGTTTCCAAAAATTCCCCTAGCCTAATTGGGCCCTTACATTCCTGCTTAGGAAATGTAAGAACAGAACATTACTGGTATTCAGACAGCCATAATAACTGTAGCTCTTAAAACCTTTGTCCATCTCATTTCCAGGGAAAAATGGGTTCAGCAAACCCAAGAGGTGTTCTGTTCTCATCAGAAGTCTTTAGCTAAATGGTAGGAAGAAGTAAAATGTATATATAATTATGGCTGGGAAGACACTCTTGTTCTTGTGAGAAGCTGACATTTCGGTATATGAAATCATAATCATAATGGCCAATATGAATTGAGTACTTCAATACACCAGGTAATACTCCAACTGTTTCAAATCATTTATCTGATAATAACCCTATGAGGCAGGTATTATTTTAATCCCATGTTACAAAAGGGGAAACAAAAGGAAGAAGAGGTTAAGTAATTTGCCCAAGACCTCACAGGTAGCAAACGGCAGAGCCAGGTTTCAAACCTAGGCACTCTGACTATGGTTTGTGTCCTTAATCACTAAACCATCCCAGCTCCAAGAAGGCTTCAAAGTGATAAATATGGCCGGGTGCGGTGGCTCACGCCTGTAATCCTAGCACTCTGGGAGGCCGAGGTGGGCGGATCGTTTGAGCTCAGGAGTTCGAGACCAGCCTGAGCAAGAGCGAGACCCCATCTCTACTAAAAATAGAAAGAAATTATATGGACAGCTAAAAATATATATAGAAAAAATTAGCCGGGCATGGTGGTGCATGCCTGTAGTCCCAGCTACTCGGGAGGCTGAGACAGGAGGATCGCTTGAGCTCAGGAGTTTGAGGTTGCTGTGAGCTAGGCTGACGCCACGGCACTCACTCTAGCCTGGGCAACAGAGTGAGACTCTGTCTCAAAAAAAAAAAAAAAAAAAAAAAGTGATAAATATGATACCAGTGCCCTACATAGTTTAGAACCATTTTCCCAGCACACTCTTTACTGTGCTTTGGAAGATCGACAATGCCCTGGGTTTCTTTAGTTCCCTTTGAAGGTAAAGTGGAAGGAGAAGGAATAATATAACTTGTAACAACAAAATTATAACCATAGTCAATATCTGAGTGCAGGCATTGTATTTTACTAAACGCTTGATATGCATTATCTCATGCAATCCTCTAACCTGTGCAAAGTATTATTACTCTCCTGTTTTATAAACAAGGAAACAAGAGGTTCTTGCCCAAAGCCACAGAGTTTTAAGTAGTGTAGTCTGACTGCAGAGTCTGATCTTAACCACCAAAGTATACAGCCTGCCTTGAGCAACTTGAGGACAAGAAGCACCCATTTATTTACCAATGAAATATCTAGAAGCTGGGGCAGAGATGAGCATATAGTAAGTGCTTCACCAAGCACTGGATATACCATGGAAGCGGTGGGAGATTTTGGGAGGGCTACTTTTCCTTTTCCGGGCATTAGGGCAGAGTCACAAATATGTATGGCACAGACTGAAAAGTGTGTAAAAGACAAGCTTTACATATTTGCTCAACATGAGCATGTGACCCTCCCAGAGAGATGCCAAAAAGACAACAGGAAGATGTCAGAGGCTTACCTGTCCCCGCATGACAGCAATCTGCTTATGGAATTGGCCCCTGTCAAAACCAGGATCTTTCTGCAAAAGAAGGGCAGAAGGAGATGGGACCTGTGTGAATGCCTCACATGAACCCATTTTCTCTCCCAGATAGAAACTTTCTAATAAAGAAAACCTACATGAGGCTTATGAGGCTTGGTGAAGTCAACTACCCCGCTAAGCATTCCTTGTTTTACAGATGGGGACACAGAAAGCAACTATCTTGTTCTGTGTCTCAAACTGCAGGCTCCACTGTTCCATTTGAAAATGAGAGCCCTGTGGATGCATCGCAGCCACATGACGCACAGGACACACACAGTGTGATCCTCACAGCTGCCATCTGTCTATCTATCTATCTGTCTATCCATATGTCTGGCTGGCTATCTATCTATTGATGGAGATGGAGTCTTGCTACATTGCCCAGGCTGGTCTTAAACTCCTGGGCTCAAGTGATCTTCCTGAGTAGCTGAGATTACAGGTGCACACTGCCACACCCAGTTAATCGGCTGCTCATTTCTTTCAAACCCATCCAAACCAGGTCCTGCTGCCCACATGTGGAAATCTTGCTCTTCCCTGGCTAACTCAAGTCAGAAGGGTATTAGCCATTTTCTCCTGGCTTGTGTCAGGACCAACTAGAAAAACCATTAACAATTCCTTCTTCTGTATGGTAATAAGACTGAGGTTCCCACGGCTAACCTTGAAGAGTTCATATAGGTCCTCCTCCAAGTCCTTGACGAAGTTAGGGTCTGATATCTTTGGAAGAATCAGATCTTTGATCTCCTGAGAGAATGGGATTTTTGCCTGGGGCAACCAAGCCCAGTAAAAAGGATCTGAAAAGAAAGGCCAAAAGCAAAGCTGGTATTGGAAAATTCCCTGCTGATCTGTGCCCTCTACCCATCAAGACACTTTCAAAGGGAAAACCCCTCTTCCCAGATGTATAGTAGAAACAAAAACTTCCAAGTGCTCTTAACCATAAAGGTTACACAGCTAGTAAGTAGAGGAACCAGGATTCAAATTCAGATCTGCCTAATCCCAGATCTCTTTCCCAGGTATCACATGACCTTTCAAGATGCAAGACTATCTAGAAGCAACAACTTGCCACCAAGACATTGAGATGGTCCTTTTGAAAAGGGAAACTAGCACTGCAGAAGGGGCTAGTGACTTCCTCCTTGTATTTCTCTCCCTTTCCAAAAGTTTCTCAGTTATAATGGGGTAAGAAATGTCAACAAGAGACACAAATAGAATAAATTATGAAAAGACAGTCCACGAAAAGAATGAAAAGAATGCAAAGTGGAGATGAGAAAACTCATCTTTATAGTTCTAACTTCTAATCACCTTTATGCTTCTAATAGGAATTATATAAGGCAAAAGTCAGCATAATAGCTTACACTGTGGAACAGATGCCAGGTATTGGCCATCGTGTTAACGTGCCTGAGCTGCTTTATTTCATTAATTCCCAGAACAATCCCGTGATTGAGGTATTATTATTTCCATTGCACAGTGAGAAAACAAGCAAGGGAAGTGCCAAACCACAATGGTCTTGAAACTTACATGCCCTCCAGGAGTCAGGATGCTTCAGCGGGAAGGCCAGCCCATTGTCTATGGCAGCCACCTTGATGACTGGCTCCTTCACCACCACCCAGTCTGTGTCCTGAGAGCAGGGAAAGACTAATTACTGAAGGATCCCATCTGCCTCAGGCCCTTTAAAGTAGTAGCAGAGCAACCCATCCCTACCTCCTCAGACACCAATCCTTAGTCGACTTATTTTGAGCTACCCTTTGAACTGGTTTCCATATTGTTATCTTAACTTAGTACATTTATGGCACCTCTGACCTGGCTTGTTCAAGGTTCTCAGAGGCCCATTCTCAGAAAAGGTGTCCTTCCCCACGAGTTGCCACAGTCCTTGGTAAGAAGCATAATGACAATAACAAAGATAACTATAAGCCATTCCTGCTAGGGAAAGGCAATGAGCATCCTGAGAGCAGAAAAGGAGAAAGAAAAATCCCTATCAGTTGGCCAAGGTCTTTGTGTGTGGACCTTGACTCAGATGTTACTTCACTGGTGATGACTACATTTTCCAGAGGGAAAACAGAACCATGGAAGATAACACTTGGCTGCTCTTGCACAAGAGAGTCTGCTCTCCTGCTTCAGTGATACATAAAAAGGAAACGGACAAGAGCTGAATGTAAAAAGAATGGGCATATCACTTGTGACAGCCCACGTCAGAGACACTGCCTGACTATTTCCATGGCTCCATGTTTCAGGTTCATGGGTGGCATCATTGGGACTGTGATTCCAGGACACCTGCCTCAGAATCTCCTGGAATAGGCCAGGCGCGGTGGCTCACGCCTGTAATCCTAGCACTCTGGGAGGCCGAGGCAGGCAGATCATTTGAGCTCAGGAGTTCGAGACCAGCCTGAGCAAGAGCGAGACCTGTCTTCTACTACAAAAATAGAAAGAAATTAGCTGGACAACTAAAAACATATGAACAAAAAATTAGCCGGGCATGGTGATGCATGCCTGTAGTCCCAGCTACTCAAGAGGCTGAGGCAGGAGGATCACTTGAGCCCAGGAGTTTGAGGTTGCTGTGAGCTAGGCTGATGCCACGGCGCTCTAGCCCGGGCGATAGAGTGAGACCCTGTCTCAAAAAGAAAAAAAAAAAAAAAAAAGAATCTCCTGGAATACCTTATTAAAAGTATGAAATCCTGAGTTTTACCTCAGATGTGATAAATCAATTTCAGGGGAAGAAAGGCCTGAAGAAGAATCTGTACTTTGTACTTTTCTTTTTTTTTGAGACAGAGTCTCACTCTGTCACCCTGGCTAGAGTGCCGTGGTGTCAGCCTAGCTCACAGCAGTCTCAAACTCCTGGGCTCAAGCGATCCTCCTGCCTCAGCCTCCCGAGTTACTGGGACTACAGGTGAGCACCACAACACCTGGCTAATTTTTCTATTTTTAGTAGAGATAGGATCTCGCTCTTGCTCAGGCTGGTCTCAAACTCCTGAGCTCAAGCAATCCTCCTGCCTCAGTCTCCCAGAGTGCTAGGATTAAGGCATGAGCCACCGCGCCTGGCCTCTGTACTATTTTTAACAGCTCTTCAGATGATTCAGGCACAAAATTTGAGAGCCAATATTACAGAAAGTAAAAACACTTTTATAAGAAATAAAAATCAACCTCGTTCTCCTCCAGGTAGCTTTCCTGCTAATTTTTTAAAATGTGCAGACGGGGCAGTGACAGAGAAGTATAGTGGAGGATGAAACAAATGAGAGAGTAAAGAAAGTTGCAGAAGCAGCTTTTCTAAACTTATGCTCTGTGGAAATGTGGTCTGTTGTATGAAAAGTGTCTCACGGTTAAAAATGTATAGAAATCACTTGGCCAATTGAGCTGGTTCATTTACTGTAGTACTTCTCAGACCTTTACAATACAACTGCGCAATGTGAAGCTCAAAGAAAGGAACAGAGCATGTAATATGTTCCAAACTTACTTGACCTTTTCTACATGCTACTCCTATTAACATTAGTCAGTAGGATATTCCTTAAAACACAGAATGAGAAAAACTACACCAAATATTAACCTATTAATTTTAAAATGTTTCCCTGATTCTTATGTGACCTACTAAGTCTCTGACCATTTTATGTGATTCTATATTAACCAGATACTCCTCCTTATCCTCTTCCTCAAGCTATAGATCAACCTCTTACCCGAGAGCTAGAACTATCCATCGGACAGTCATATTTAATCAGCCAGTTGTCATTGCCTCGATCTGTGAACAGAAATATAAAGTTAGTAGGGAAATATTTCGGGGGCAAGCCGGACATGGTGGCGTGCACCTGTGGTCCCAGCTACTTGGGAAGTTGAGGCAGAAGGATTGCTTAAGCCCAGGAGTTCAAGGTTGCAGTGAGCTCTGATGACACCACTGCACTCCAGCCTGGGCAACAGAGTAAGACCCTGTCTCAAAAACAAATGGGGGGCCAGGTGTGGGAGGATTGCTTGAGCTCAGGAGTTCTAGACCAGCCTGAGCAAGAGCGAGACCCCGTCTCTACTAAAAATAGAAAGAAATTAGCCAAACAACTAAAAATAGAAAAAATTAGCCAGGCATGGTGGCACGTGCCTGTAGTCCCAGCTACCCGGGAGGCTGAGGCACAAGGATCGCTTGAGGCCAGGAGTTTGAGGTTGCTGTGAGCTAGGCTGACGCCATGGCACTCTAGCCCAGGCAAGAGAGTGAGACTCTGTCCCCAAAAAAAAAAAAAAAAAAATCCATTATAAGTTAAATATTACATTATAGCTAAGTGAACTAAATGCACTAATTAAAATCTAACAGTTGTCTCACTGGATAAATAAAACCCAACTACCTGCTGCTTACAGGTGATATATCTAAAAGTATACAAATATAGAGAGGTTGAAAGCATTAATAAAAAGATAATAAAAGACATGTAATACAAAAATTAAATGGAAACTGTTACAAGGTGAAACTCAGCAGGAAGATATAATACTTCCAAATTTGTATGCACCTAATATCACAGTCTCAACATAAGTAAAGAGAAATAGACAAAACCACATCCATGATAGGAAATGTTATTAATAATATACCTCTTGGACTGATGACCAGAAAAAAAAAAAGAACAGAGAAGATTTGAACAAGACAATTAACAGACTTAACCTAACTGACTTATAGAAAACGTTGCACCTAACAACTGCAATATATATACCTCTCAAACACACAAAAAGCATTTATAAAAACTGACTACCATAAAGCATATCTCAGCTATAAAGCAAATCTCAATAAATTTCAAAGTACTAAATTATATATTCTTTGACCACTGTGTGATTGAAAATTCCTATTTTGTATAGAAATTAAGAAATATTCTTTGAATCTCTATGTACTGCTATGGACTATTCCCTAGAATGTATTGTTAGATGAAAAAAGCGAAGTGCAAAGAACAGTGTGTATGGTATGCTACCTTTTATGGGGGGGGGGGTTGCAAAACACAACCTATATGCTTTTACATTTATATATATAATTCTTTTCAATGAAAGGACAGCACAAATACTAATAGCATGGTTACCCATGGGAGAGAAGTATGGAATAGTTTGGAGGGGACAGGGATGGAAGTGAGACTTCTCTAACTGTACCTTGTTTTATAGTTTCAGCTTTGGAATCCAAATGTTTTATATAATTATTTTTAAAACTACATTAAAATGTAAAAAGCAATCCCTAAAAAATAAAAATGGAATGAAACTGAAAAAACTAATTATATACAAATTAGTGACTCAACCACAAAGAAAATAATTCAGTGACTTGGAAAAACTGTGAGTTGAATATATATCCCTAGAAGAACATATCATAAGGACAAAAATTACAGAGAAATCTTAAACTGTATCCAGTAATCACATTGTGAGTAACAATACTGGTATTGGTAATTTGAAGCTATTGTGTATATATTTTTGAATAAAGAAAATTATTACCTTGTTAGAAAATAGTGTAACTGAAAAAAAGATACAAATAAAACCAAAAACGTTAAGAAATCATATTATCTTAAATCTGAACTGGAAATGTTAATATAAATTTATCATGCATCTTTCTCTTTAAAAAAAAAAAAGTATTTCTTAGACCTGTCCACTGAAAAGGCCTAGAAGCAATGAACAACCCAGTAGCAACAAATACCCCTAGAACCCAGATTACAGTCTCTAAATACTTAAAATTTTGCGCTAAAAGGAACCAGGGCTCCTTGGAGAATTGGCTGAGTCCAGGTATGGGGCAAAAAATGTATAAAACAAGCCTGGAGCAAACTGATATACCAGGAATACTCATAAATGTTTACTTAAGTATTTTTAAAAATTTTTTCTTTTTTTTCTTTTTTATTAATTTTTGATTCATTTAAATTTTTTATTTTTTCTTCAACTGCTCTAGACAGGGAATATTCTTAAAAACTTAAAATCCATTGGTCACCTTTGTATATTTGTTCTGGTACTAACTCAATCTGAAAACTGATAAATAAAGGAAAAGAATCAAGTATTTATCCTATCTTATTATAGTTAATGAGGAAAAGTCTTCTTAGAAGAATTCCAGCTAATAATGCAAAAACAATGAAATAATGGATCTGGACACACTCATCAATGACTGCCCAAACCACTGGGTAAAGAGGCTGGTGTGAAACTATATATAACATGGATCAAGCTGAAAACAACCAAACCTACTGATGAGTATTATTATTACAAAAAGAGATAATCAGACATTATGTGCCTCATGATAAGATATAAGAGGAAAGATACAGGAATATGTATAAAGTATTCTTGCAAAAAGAAAGGAATGTTTTTCAGGTAATTCTGATATTGGGAACAGCGTCAATGGTTTCACAAATTTCGAGCTCTAGCTACAGGTAGTACTTTTTCCTCCTTAGAGGTTAACAATTCTAAAACTACTTTCTGTGTATTTTAGGATTAAGCAAGTAAGTAAATAATTGTGAGTAATGAGAACCAGGTTTCTCCTTCTCAGGAAAGAAATTACAAATATAGAAAGGGAAAAGGCTAGAATGAACCCTGTGGTATCAAGATGAATATGGAGGTATTAGTATGAATTCATGGTTTTTAATATAGAGATACATACAGAAACAGATAATGATCTATGTATTTGTGTTTACAAATAAATACACACACACACACACACACACACACACACATTTCCTAGCTCTGTTTGCTAAGAGGTCCTAGAAGCAATAATATCCCAGGAACAATGAGTACAACTAGTACCCAGATCTTGGCTTCTCAATACCACTCTCCAATAAGAGGAACCAGGGCTTAGAGAAATGGCTGATTCCAGGGCTGAAATTAGAAGATAAATGTGGGATATCCTATTTTGCCAAAAAGTAAGGAAGTGCTCAAAGACTGATGAGGACATGTCAAAAGGATATAGAAGCAAGGCTGAAAAGGTTTTTACGGGCCAAATATGGGACACTTTGAGCACCAAAATAGATAATGAAAGAAAGTGATCAGAACTCATTAAATAAGAAATCTATAAGACCATACTGATATAAATAAATAAAAGGGGATGAAAGAACACAAATGTACAAGAAATGAGAGGAAAATCACCACTTGGCACCCATCATACTAATAATTCACTCAGGCAAGAATCATCCATAGATACAAAACTAGTAGATGAAAGTTTGAGGAACAGGATATTTACATAGTTGCAAGGTATGTAAAGGGATGTCCCCACAAAAAAGGGACAAATCAAACTTTGTAACAGAGGAAATCTTAACAGATAACATATTAAGCAAGTGACCAAAATTATTACCACCAGTAATAGGATATTAGGTGTTTCTTGATACAATGCATCAAGAAAATAACTCCACTTCTGTAGTAATTCTGCCAAAAATGCATAATGTGAATCTAATCACATGGAAACAGACAAACCCATATTGAGCAACATTCTAAAAATTCCTAGCCTCTGTTCTTCAAAAATGTCAATGTCATGCAAGATTCAGAAATTGTTCCAGATTGAAGAAAAAAATTGAGATAATAACAACTGAATGTAACATGTGATCCAAAATTTTATTTTGCAATAAAGGACATCATGAGGAAAATTGGCAAAATCTGAATATGGTCAGGAGATAATGGCATTGATTTTGTTATTTTCCTGAATTTCTTCTAGCTATACAATTCATATAAGAGAATGTCCTCGTTTTGAGGAAATAAATACATAGAATTATTTAGGGATAAAGAGGCTGTATGTCTGGAACTTAACTTTTAAATGGTTCAGGAAAAAATATATATGTATGGGGAGGATTAATAAGGCAAATATGGTAAGTGAAAGGGGCAGCCTTGCAAAAATAACAAGAAAATACCTACAATTCCCCCAGCAACAGTTAAAGATCAATCCTATGAGTTCTCTCACTAATAGGCACCCTGAAGGAGTTCAGTTTTGCACAACTTCTGAAAAGAGCTGAATGGACAGAAAAGAGATGTAAATCTTTCTCTTTAAAATTGTTTTTTTGAGAATCTGCTTTTACAGAGTACCTCAGTAAACAGCAGGAGAACAAGCTCTAAGCCTCAGCCATATCTTGAGGGCAGAGTCACATTTCTGGTGATAATCCCTTCTCCAAGGAAAGGCAGGAATCCAACTCTTGGACTTTGACGTCCTGCTCCTGCTTTTGTTATCAACTGACAGCTATCATTATTTTTTTTCTCTTCGTCCCCCTTAAAATCAGTAAGCCACTTGGCCTCAATGCTGGTACCCCTCCCCTTTCTTTGGGATGTCATGCCATCTCCCTGCTGTCTTCCCCTTCTTCCTCTTTCTTTTTCACTCTCATTCCTTCTATTCTTCTAAGAAGACAAAGTAAACTTGCTTTACTTTTATATCTTAATCTCTGCGTGAGAAATCTTTCTCCACGTGCACTGTGAGCACCTAGTAGGCTTTCCACCCTAACAGTGTGATGTTAACATTTAGGAGAAACCTGACAATGCGTGGGAATTCTTTAAACCATCCTTGCAATATCTGTCAGTCTGAAATTATGTCAAATAAAAATTTTTAAAACTTCAAACCTGAATTTGATCAAGCCTTTAGACCTAGTAACCAATATACAGGAAATATAGGGAATTGAGGGTGCCAAATCCACAATGTGGAAATTCTATAGGGCACATACCAGTTTTTTCAACAAATAAAAGGCAAGAAAAAAATGTGGAACTTTTGCTAAATTAAAGATAGTCAAGAAACATATTAACCAAATGTAATATGTGGACCTTGCAACAAACCAACTCATAAAAACCATGTTTTTATGAGACAACTGGGGTAATGTGAACACTGGTGGGACATCAGATAGTGATTATACTAAAATAAGGAAGCATTTAATGGATACTATGAAATAATGTCTCAGATTTGCATTAAAACAACCCAGTAGGGGAAGAGGGTAGCAGGAAGTGAGGCCTTCCTTACATAGTAACTGTTGAAGATGGTACCAGGTACATGGCAGGTTACTACAGCATTCTCTCTACTTTGGTGTATTTTGAAATTTTCCATACTAAGCAGCCAAAAATTATTTTAACTATAGAAAAAAGATAGGGAAAAAATATAGAAATAAAAGAAAAAAATCACTATGAAAATTTTAAAATATTTTGAACTGATTACAATGAAAAAAACTTGTAAGATGTACCTAAGCTAAGCTTAAGATGAAATTTAATTAAGTGCATATGTTAGAAAAGGAGAAAGGCTAAAAATCAATGATCTCAGGGAGAGGATTCCGGGAAGGTGCTGGAGTACGAAGTACCAAAAATCTGTCTCCCAACCTGGACAACAATTGTACCTGCAGAATCTGTCTGATGTAACTACTTTGGAACTCTGGAATCTATGGAAGGCTTGCAACTTCTCGGGAAAGGTTGGACAGTAACTTATGGTTAATTTCAGTCAATTTTGTCTCTTGGCACCACTAGCAGCTACCCGCCCCCCATGCCCTCACCTTTCAGCCATGTGGCAGGCAGCTGTGCACATGTCCTGGAACAGCTTGCAAAGAGCTTGAGGGAGCCAAAGTGGGCAAAAACATGTGCTCTGATCATTGATGCCAGCTTCTGAACACAGAGATGCAAACAAAGAGGGCAGTAGCCACTGTTGTAAGCCACTCCCTCACTGGCTAAAGTAACTTCCAGGGAATTTAAAGGGTCAGTGCCCTTTAATCCCTCCAGCCCTTTGTTCTCTTCCCCTCTTGGGAGCCAGATATTAAAGACCAGGACATTCAAAAGCAACCACATATATGGGGGAAATTAGAAATTCACTGCACATGCCCAAGGGAAGGCATAGGTTCTGGAAAGACCTGAGAAGACCTTAAGTTTATACCTCAGGTTGATCTTCAGCACAGAGACAACCCACAATAGTTACAAAAACCAAAAACAAAAGACAGCCAACACTGGGAAGGGGACAGAATCTGATTTTCAGAGTTACCACACTATTAGATTCAAATGTCCAGTTTTTAACAAAAAACCACAAGGCATACAAAGAAGCAGGGAAGTACGACCCACTAAAAGGGAAAAAAATGAACCAACAGAAACTGTCCCTGAAAAAGAACTGATGGCAGATACTCACACAAAGACTTTAAAACAACTATCTTAAAGATGCTCAAAGGACGAAAGGAAGATGTGGAGAAAGTCAGTAAAATGATGTCAGAACAAAACAGAAATATTAACAAAGAGAAAAACCTAAAATGAAAACAAAATGTGGAGGCTGGGCACAGTGGCACACGTACGTAATCCCAGCACTTCAGGAGGCTGAAGCGGGAGGATCACTTAAGACCAGCCTGGGCAACATAGTGAGAGTCTGTCTCTACCAAAGAAGAAAAAGGAAAAAAAAACAACTCCAGGCAGGAAGAACTCAAAGAGACCCACACTGAGACGCATTATAATCAAACTGTAGAAAGACAAAGAGAATTTAAAAGCAGCAGAGAGAAGCAACTCAATAAGATTATCAACAGATTTCTCATCAGAAACTATGGAGACCAGGTAGCAAAGGCCTGATATATTCAAAGTGTTAAAAGAAAAGGAAAAAGGCTGGGTACAGCAGCTCACGCCTTTAATATTAGCACCCTGGGGGGGCCAAAGCAAGAGAATCACCTGAGGTCAGGAGTTTGAGACCAGACTGAGCAAGAGCAAGAGCAAGACCCATCTCTACTAAGAAAATAGAAAAAATTAGCTGGGCGTGGTGGTGCACACCTGTAGTCCCAGCTACTCAGGAGGCTGAGGCAGGAGGATCGCTTGAGGCCAGGAGTTTGAGGTTGCTGTGAGCTAGGCTGACGCCATGGCACTCACTCTAGCCCAGGCAACAGAGACTCTGTCTCAAAAAAAAGAAAAGAAAAGGAAAAAAAAAAACCAAAACAACCATCAACCAAGAATCCTATATCCAGCAAAATTGTTCTTTAAAAGTGAGGAAGAGCAGAGGTGGGAGGGTTGCTTTTGCTCAGGAGTTCAAGACTAGCCTAAGCAAGAGGGAGACCCCATCTCAAAAAAAAACAAGGCAAGGATGCCTGCTTTCACCACTTCTATTTAACGTAGTACTAGAAGTCCTAGCCATAGCAATCAGGCAAGAGAAAGAAAGAAAAAGCATCCAAATTGGAAAGGAAGAAGTAGTATTAACTCTGTCTGCAGATAATATTATTGCATATGTACAAAATCCTAAAGATTCTACCATGGGAGGAAATATTTGCAAATCATATATCAAAAAAACTCATTAGAGCTAATATGCAGCAAAGTGGCAGGATATAAAGGACACAAAAATCAGTTGCATTTATATATACTAACAATGAACAATCTGAGAAGAAAATTAAGAGAACAGGCCGGGCGTGGTGGCTCATGCCTGTAATCCTAGCACTCTGGGAGGCTAAGGCGGGAGGATCACTCGAGGTCAGGAGTCCAAGACCAGCCTGAGCAAGAGTGAGACCCCGTCTCTACTGAAAAAAAAAATAGAAAGAAATTAACTGGACAACTAATATAAAAAAATTAGCCGGGCATGGTGGTGCATGCCTGTAGTACCAGCTACTGGGGAGGCTGAGGCAGTAGGATCGCTTGAGCCCAGGAGTTTGAGGTTGCTGATACCACAGCACTCTAGCCCGGGCAACAGAATGAGACTCTGTCTCCAAAAAAAAAAAAGGAATAGTAGAGACGGGGTTTCGCTCTTACTCAGGCTGGTCTCAAACTCCTGAGCTCAAGCAATCCTCCTACCTTGGCCTCCCAGACTGCTAGGATTACAGGCATGAGCCACCAGTGCCAAGCCTTGCACTGGAAAATTTTGTAAAACTATCAACAATCTAAGCATCCATCTCAAGAACTTAAAGACAAAATTGTCCTGTGATAGGTCTTAATGCTACAAGAATGACTAAGGATCAAGAGTATCCTTCACAGTACTTTGGAACAGCCAGGTATCTTCTGTCTGGGTCTGGGAAAGAGGCTAAGATAAAATATATATACTCCAGGCCTTACCACCTCTGATAACTACACATGATATGTCTAGACAAAGCTTAACCCAAAAAAGTATTCTCTGAGACCCTCCCCAAATGTGATGACCCCTCTGACTTAGGAAAAAAACATATCTTTACAAGGCACTCTGATTCCCAAGCCCTGCGAGCCTCCAGGTCTCCCCCATGCCTCAGCACAGTGTGGCACAGGGCATGGGACCACCCGCAGTTGCTCACCAGTGTTGCGGATGATGTAATCCAGCACCACCAACCGCTCAAATTGCAGCAGTAGTTGCCGGTTAGTGTTCTCAGGAAGAGGTTCTGCTTCAAAACGCCGTAGCCAGTAGTCTGCATCTTTGTAGCCTTCAACAAAGAGTTGGAATGAACCAACCTGGAACCAAGGAAAGAACAAAGGTATTTCCCTACAGCCCAAGTCCAAACAACCCAGGAGTAAGCCAGGTACCCACTAAGTAGACTCTGTGGAGTTCACATCAGAGCAGGGAAACTTTTCAAGATCTTCATTTCCTTGCAAGTACAGGAGAAAGCAGGTATGACTGTGAACATCCATTTAAATTAAAGAATCCCATTCAGGCTGGGCACAGTGGCTCACACTTGTAATCCTAGCACTTTGGGAGGACAAGGCAGGAGGATTGCTTAAGGCCAAGAGTTTGAGACCAGCCTGGACAACATAGTGAGATCTTGTCTCTATAAAAAATAAAAAAATTAGCTGGGCATGGTGGTGGGGGGCCTATAGTCCCAGCTACTTAGAAGGCTGAGTCAGGAGGATTGCTTGAGCCCAGGAGTTTGGGACTGCTGTGAGCTATGATTATGCCCCTGTACTCCAGCTTGGGTGACAAAGTGAGACCCCATCTCAAAAAAAAAAAAAAAAAAAAAAGACGACTATCCAAATGGATCAGAAGAGTGAGAAAGTTAGGCCTCGACTCTCTGGAAAATTATTCCCCCAACCTTAGTCCTTTGACAGAAATGAGGATGATAGGAGCCTCAGGGCAGGCTATTCACATGCCCACATTTGAGTCTGTAGGCACCTTGCTTCACCACTTACTATGCCACTATAAATCATCACCTTTGATAAGTCACACAGGTGCGTCTATACCTTTGGTGGTAGCCCGATGCGGTTAAAGCGCTGCCCAACTTTTGGCACTTTCTCTAGTGCAAGCCGCTTGCCCCTGGACTTCACTCGGTCAATGGCACTGTAATTGAAGGTCTCACTGGCTAGGTATACTACCTATAGTGGAAAAAGAAGAGATACCAAGGTTAGAGACAAGCTTAAGGAACCAGACCACTGTGGTAGAGAATAAATAGCTAGATGCTCACCAGTACTGTTCCTCTTCCAGGGCACAAAGAAAGAATGCATTTCTCGGCCTCCCTAGCAACTAGAATACGGAAGGTAACTAATTCAGGCCAATGGAATGTTGACAAGGTAAGGTATGTACCACTTTTAGGCCTGGGCCCTAAAATCTCCTGAACCTTAGTTCATATTCCCCAATCAGTAGAGCTGGAAAAAGAATGGCTCTGAGATGGCAAAGCCACACCATGGAAGGACCCCAGATCCTTTGTTACTATATGAGTGACATGGGATCTAGGAGAGCTGCCTAACTGACATGAGTCTGAGATATAACCAAGAACTAAACTCCTATTGTATTAAACCACTGAGATTCAGCGGTTGTTACAGCAGCTAGCATGAATTACATTGACTAACACAGTCACTTCCTGGGTTAAAAGAATAAGCCAAATGCCTATTTTCTCTGCAGATAAAAACAAATTGCAATTTGTGCTGTACCCTTTGATTTCCTTTTGAATTTTTTATTATACTTTCTGTAATTATTCATATTCAAAAAAATAAACATAGGAGGGGGGAGGAGGGAATGGCTAAATTACACCTAACGGGTACAGTGCACACTATCTGGGTGATGGGCACACTTACAGCTTTGCCTCAAACTGTACAAAAACAATTTATGTAACCAAAACGTTTGTACCCCCATAATACTCTGGAGAAAAAAAACATTAAAATTGGTTTTCATTTTTAATGGATTGCTATATTTATGCACAGACTATATCTGGAATATTACACAAGAAACTAGGAATAGTAGCTGCCTCTGAGGAAGGAAACTGAGTGGTCAGGAGACAGGGTAGGGGGGAAGTCAGAATTATTTTTCTCTGTTTACTGTCTGTGCCTTCTGATTTCTGCACTAGATGCACATATTGCCTATTCAAAAACAATTTTTTTAATGAGCCATCAATATTACACTTGACTGTCAAGCTGCAGTGACATCACTATAATCTGTTTATTCATCTATTATCACACTTATCACATTGTCTTGTAATTATCCATTTGTGTATCTAACTTTTCTCTTAGGATTATAGGCAGTGACTCATGCCTGAGGCCAGTAGTTAGTTTGAGACCAGCCTGAGCAACATAGCAAGACCCCATCTCTACAAAAAAATACAAAAATCTGCTAGGTGTGGTGGCATGTTCTTGTAGTCCCAGCTACTCAGGAGGCTGAGGCAGGAAGATCACTTGAGCCCAGGAGTTTGACGTTGCGGTGAGCTATGATGACACCCCCTGCACTTTAGCCTGGGCCAACAGAGCAAGACCCTGTCTCAAAAAAATAACATAAAAAAATAAAACTAATGAGATTTCAGGAAGCAGAAAACATCTTATTTACATGGCATCCTCAGCACCTAACACAATACCTGGCACATACATGCTCATTAAATATTTAACTGAATGAATGAATGAGTTACAAGCTTCTTTCAGAGATAGCAACAAGTGGGTTTTAGCATATAAATACCTAAAATCAAATATTAAGAATTATTTTTATAGGCCATGCAAAATTCATTATAAATAACTAATTATTGTGTCCATGAACCTGAGAGGCAAAACAACTTCCCCCTATCGATTGCTCCATCTACCCATCCAGTGTTAACAGGGTACTGTCGTAGGCACTCCTGCCATACAAATCAAGAAACTAAGGCATAGGAATGAAGGAAAAAGAGCTTTCTTAAGGCTGCCTTGCCAGTTTCTGCGGCGAAAACCCTGGCTCTCTCAAGCCATAAAACACATTTTTCCCCTATCAGATGTATTTTCTCATTCTTCCCATAATTCCCTATGACTAATGAAATTATCATAACCTGAAACCTCACAGGAACAAAGAGCAGAGACAGCCAGCGAGTGAGAATTAAAGCCTCACTATTTGAAGCTCCATCACAACATGAGCCCCATTTCCATAGTGACAGATGCTCTGATCCACTGGATAGAATCCTGTCACAGGGCGGGGGAGGTAGGGTGGGGAGAGAGTCCTCCTCCTCCTATTCCCCAGCAGCTGTATGTTAAGCTTGCAAGTTTTGCCTCACCTCAGTCTCATGGAAGACATGTATTGTTGTTGTTGCTGACTTTCTGATGCCAAAGATCCTTAGGCCTCATTAAGGTTCTCTAAGAGGGCAAGAGGACGACCACAGATGGGGAAGAATGGGATTGTGGGGATAACACTAAAGACTGGAACAGCTCATAAAAATACCACAGGCTGATATGTATGGAGTGTTTACATTGTGCCAGGCACTGGGCTATGTGCTTTACGTGGATTATCTTGTGTAATCTTGATGGGCAGTCTATAAAATAGCAACTATTTATATCCCTAGGTGTACAGTGAGGAAACTGAGCCTAGGGGGGTTAAGTAACTTGCCCAAAGGTCACACAAATAAAATGCTGCACAGCCGGAATTCAAACTCCAGCTCTCTGATTCTTAGGCCCCACACTCCGGAAGCCACAGCAGAGCAGGCAGGCGTAGGGCCAGAGCGGTCTGCCACTTGCCTAGTAAAGGGAGAAAATTACAGAGTGATGAGCAAGGAGTATTTTCAAGTTTCTAGAGTCAAGGAGGGGCCTAGTAGGAGGATTTCAGGTTAGACAGGTCACTTAGAAGCATTAATTACCATACATGATATTCAAAATGTTCTGTTTACCTGCATATAGAAAGAAAACTATAGCATGAAGGGAAGGAACGAACTGCACAAAGCTGGGCAGTGAATTAGATGTGAAATGGGAGACACAAGCCTGGTCAAACATTTTTTTCTCCATAGACCTGAGATTGGAGGATCTTTGGTATTGTTTCTCGTGATTTGATATTCATTCATTGATTCAGCTGGTACCTAATGAATGCTTACTGTAAGTATAGCACTTTGCCAGAGGCTGAGAATGGGAGAAGAAAAATCTCAAGAAGTTTCTGACTTCTAGGAGCTCGCAAATTACAGGGTGTCCCAAAAGTTATACATAGGGAAATGGGAAATTGTAGCTAAATGTACCTTTATTTACAAAATATTCATTACAAAATTTTTCCTTTGTAGCAGACTTTTGGGACACCCTGTAGTTGGCTTATTGTTTGGCGTTTAGTGGCAAAGGAGTAGACACAGTTGAATATCCACAATAGTCACATTTTCTTCTAAAATACCCTGGGAAAACAGAAAAAACAGGTTTGAAGGGGAGTTCCTATGTGCTGATCAATCTTTTTGCCCATAGAGTCTAATATCTAAACCTGATAAAAGGAGTTTTAATCTATAGGCAAGGTCCCTAGAGCATCAAAGGATGGTCTGCAACTGGTTTATGAACCATCCCCCTAAAATTATATGTAAAACAATGATTACAAATATGTGTGCTTTTTCTGGAAACAGGACCTATAGCTTTTATCAGATTCTCAAAGAAGGTTAAGACCCAGAGCTATGAAGACACCTTGGCAGCATTAGGGTATCAGATCAGAGTTCTACTTAAGTTGTTACTAAATCCCACATAGCCATATACTCAGTGGGCGATTATGTGTCCTTAAATGTTCCTATGCTGACCAGCAGGTTCCTTCCCCTCATAACCCTTAGAGTCTCATGGAGCACCCTGTAGCACAGGTTCTTAACCTGGTGTCAGTAAGCTCCCTGACACTGTACGTAATCAATTCTGTATTCGAGCACATTGAGGGGGGTGGGGAGGTCCAGACCCTTCATCAAGACCTCATCTTTCCCCTCCCCCACAAGAAAATTCAGAAGAGAAGGGCCTCATCTAAGTCCATAACACATACAAAGTATGTATAAATCCATTCTAAGTATAAATTTGCCTGGATCTGGGATCCCTATTGTGGTATGTTCAGGTAAGTCTCAGAATTCTACAGCGTAAAGATGAATGAGAAAAATTCCATGTCAGTTCCCTGCAGCGGTTCAGGACAGACCTGTAGTCTAAACCTCAGCCCATTGTAAAGTCCTCCTTGCCAGACCTTGCTTAAATGCTTAGCTGACATCAACCAGTCCGTTCTAGACTGTACTGAAATCTTGGAACTGCTCAGAAGTCTAAGAGAGTAAGCCACAAAAGTAGCTAGGGGTAACTAGCTTGGGGTTACCAGGGATCCAAAGACCAAGGGAGTCCATAAATGTGCATGAGAAGTCTGTAAATTTCTGGAAATTGTATGCAAATATTATATATGTATCCTTCTGAGGAGAGCTTTTATCAGATGATCAAATCATGAGCCTAACCCTGCTACCCTCCCCAAAAAAGGTTGAGAATCCCAGACTTAGGGTATAAATGGCCCCCCACTGGACCCAAGGTCCCACAGACAGGGGTTAGGTCCCGGGAAAACTCTGGCCAGGCAATAAGGCTCCCTAGAGATGGGTCACTGACCTTGGTACGGGGTACAATGTTGAGTTCCAGTTTTTGGTCCACCAGGCTGGCCCCCGCCTCTGAGAGATAGCCCTGATTGAGGACAAGGCAGTCACGGCCAAAGCAGCAGGGACAACACAGCTTCTGCAGCCACTTGGTCCACTTAGGATTAAGGTGCCCATATGGCTCTTCATTCTTGGGTTTGAAGACAGCAATTATCTTCTACACAAACAACAAAAAAAGGGGATATTACATGTGAGTTGATTAAAGTAGCCCACAGACCAAGTCAGCAGGAATCTAGAAGGAAATGAGAGAGCACAGGCAGACAATCCCTACTCACAGTCAGACACAGACTTCTCCCCAGCTTGTAAGGGGAAGACACCCGCTCGTGTGTGAGCTAAGAGACCCATTGGTAGAAAGGACTGTGACCAAAGATGATGCCAAGTCTCCTCATTCTTCCTTGCTGCTTCACTCCTCTTCTCCATCTCTCCTCCCTCATATAAGTACCTACCTCTAACTCTGTGCTTCAAACAAACAAGGTAAATGGATGTCTACATTTCTAGGAGCAAGATACAGAAGCCAATTCAGTGGCAGATCTTGAGTCACTGGCAGTAATCTTAGGCTGATACAGTGTTGCTTCCTGCCCTCCCAGAAAAGATGTAACGTCATACTGCACACGTCAAGGGTTCTAAAGTAATCTTTTCCCCCCAAAAGTGAGGAATTAACTTAACACGGATCATATGTTATCTTTTTTTGCATGTACTCCTGCCCTATTTATCCTACAGGACCTTTCTTTATACAGTATGCCAGAAATTTAAAACCATCAAACTCCAACTTCCGAAGTACAAACATGAATACTGTTGCCCTGCATCAATTATGTAAAGGCTCAAAAAATTATCAGCTGAAAGGAAATAAAGAAGGTGCCACCAAGTCCAGCTAATTTTTTTTTTTTTTTTCTGGTAGAGATGGAGTCTCACTATATTGACCAGGCTGGTCTTGAACACCTGGCCTCAAGCAATCCTCCCTCCTCAGTCTCCCAAAGTTCTGGGGTTATAGGCATGAGCCACCATGCCCAGCCTCTTAAGTAATTCTTTTTTTTTTTAAGACGGGGTCTCGCTCTCGCTCAGGCTGGTCTCCAACTCCTGAGCTCAAGGGATCCTCCTGCCTAGGCCTCCCAGAGTGCTAGGATTACAGGTGTGAGCCACCAGGCCCAGCCTCTTAAATAATTCTGATAGGCAAGAAACCAGAACATAAGACGCCACAAAGATTAAATCCATCTTCTCTAGTGGACAGTAATTTAATCCTCAAAGGTCCTTGGAAATACGGGATGCCTAGAAACTATGGCCCTCCCTCCTGAATGTTTTCTTCCACAAGCCAGAGCAGGCCCTCTGAGGTTGTTTTACATTTTACTCAGTCCCTCTTGTCCCTAAACTGATAATTCAAAGGAAAAAAAGAAAATATGGTATCCAAGTGATTCATCTTCATATCATATGACTCTCCTTCTCCCCTCACCTCACAGCCAACTCAAGCTAGTCTGGGTCATAAGACATTTTCCTGTTGTCACTTCCTGAATGGCAGGTCACAGCAGACAACATACACTCATCTGCCTCCATTAAGTAAATACTCATATTAGGAACTGGTTAGGTCCACGTCTCTAACAATAATTGTTCAAATCTTGAGGCCAGTTCCTTCAAGAAAGGCTTGCAAGGATTTCAGAGGGCAAAAGAAACACAGAACTCTCCTCCTGCCTCCAAAAACAATCAATTTATTCTCACAGACAAACTTACTTATTTACTGGCAAAAGCAAAATACATATATAAGTCTTCAGAATTACTTTTTTTTTTTTTTTTTTTTGAGACAAGAGTCTCACTCTGTTGCCCAGGCTAGAGTGAGTGCTGTGGCGTCAGCCTAGCTCACAGCAACCTCAAACTCCTGAGCTCAAGGGATCCTCCTGTCTCAGCCTCCCGAGTAGCTGGGACTACAGGCATGCACCACCATGCCTGGCTAATTTTTTCTATATATATTTTTAGCTGTCCATATAATTTCTTTCTATTTTTAGTAGAGATGGGGTCTCACTCTTGCTCAGGCTGGTCTCAAACTCCTGAGCTCAAACAATCCACCCACCTCGGCCTCCCAGAGTGCTAAGATTACAGGCGTGAGCCACCACGCCCGGCCCAGAATTACTTTCTTATCCAAAGCAGCTAGCAAGAGGCCTCAGTTAGCAGTCATCATCTCTGTCTCTGCTCCCCTGGAAACCCAGCCTTTGAATAACAAAGCAGCAATAGCAACAGGCTCACAACTCAGAATGACTGATGAGTCCACTGTAACTCTCTGGAACCTGGATAATGAAACCAAAAGGCTACTTGAAGCACGTCCCAGAACTCAACAGTCAGTTCAACTGAGGCAGAAAGTAGAGTTCAATAGTCTGGTCCCACCAGGCATGGTGGCTCATGCCTGTAATCCCAGCACTTTGGGAGGCCAGGGTGGGAGGATCGCTTGATACCAGGAGTTCAAGACCACCCTGGGCAACATAGCGAAACCCCGTCTCTACAAAATCTAAAAATAAGAAAATTAGCTAGGTGCGGTGGCGCATGCCTGTACTCCCAGATACTCAGGAGGCTCAGGTGGGAAGATTGCTTGAGCCCAGGAGGTCGACATTGCAGTGAACTATGATCATGCCACTGCACTCCAGCTCTGGGCGACAGAGTAAGACCCGGTCTCAAAAAGAAAAAGAAAAACAAAACAAAACCAAGCTAGTCACCAATGAAAGAGAGACCGAGACATTCCTACCACTAGTAAGGGCTGAAAAATATCAGGGCTGAGGCTAAGTGGTAAATACTCCCATTTAAAGAAAGCAGAACTTGAGGGCCAAGATTGCAGCCAAGCGTCATTTACAGAGTGACCTCTCAAACTTCTCAATTTCCTTCCACCATAAGCAGAATCAGAAAGCATTTAGTTGACTCTAAAAGCATTAGTAATTATGGTTATCTTGGTAGTACAGGGGTTTCATCAAAGAATATTGTCTGTGCTGCAACTGTATAGTGGTTAGAAAAAAATAATAAAAAATAAATACTGTCTGGACTAGACAATTGAGGGAGTGGTAGGATAAGAAGAATGAAGGAACAGAAGGGCATTCTGAGAGAATGAGAGACAAGTGCCTTTCAGGACTAAGTGTAGGCCTCAATTCAATTGAATTCTGTTAACATTTGCTCAGGACCTAGTTTGTGCAAGACGATGTGCAGGCATTCGGTGGGTTTCCTAGATAGAGACATAAAACAGACTCTGGTCTAATTTCCAAAGCTAATGTTCACTTTTTATAATAAACTATGTTACTAATAATCAAGAATACTCTCCTCATTCATAGAGAACAAACTCTAAAACCATTCAAATTAGAAAGACACCCACCGGTATTTAGCTGAGAAAGAAAATGACTACTGCCTAATTTTTCTCACCATTCTCTCTCTTTAATAGACTTTCAATTCCTTTATTGTATCTAGGAGAAAGCTTCAGTTTAATGCCAATATTTTAAAAAATGCCTTTCCTTAACACCCACTTACTAATCCCCCCTTTAACAAAGGGGAGAATGAGGCATAGATAACTTAAGTAGCAGTAGTCCATGAAGTGGGGGATAAAAACAGAACCACATAAGGAAGCAAGGGGCCACTCGCTGGCTGGTGTCAGGACCCACATCCAATTACTGGAACCTGGAACCCAGAGGGTTTCCTATGTCTATCCAGCAGCAACAAGAAGGAAGGTATTATGCTATCCTAAAAGAGGCCCTTTCCTCCAAGAACCTAAAATAAATGTATTTAGTTAGTTAGTAGAGACAGGGTCTTGCTATGTTGCCCAGGCTGGTCTTGAACTCTTGGCCTCAAGCAATCCTCATGCCTTGGCCTCCCAAAGTGCTGGGATTACAGGCATGAGCCACCACACCTGGCCCCTACAATTTAAAACAGGTCAAGGCCGGGCGAGGTGGCTCACGCCTGTAATCCTAGCACTCTGGGAGGCCGAGGCAGGTGGATCGCTCAAGGTCAGGAGTTCGAGACTAGCCTGAGCAAGAGCGAGACCCCATCTCTGCTAAAAATAGAAAGAAATTATCTGGACAACTAAAATATATATATAAAAAAAAAATTAGCCAGGCATGGTGGCACATGCCTATAGTCCCAGCTACCCGGGAGGCTGAGGCAGTAGGATTGCTTAAGCCCAGGAGTTTGAGGTTGCTGTGAGCTAGGCTGACGCCACGGCACTCACTCTAGCCCGGGCAACAAAGTGAGACTGTGTCTCAAAAAAAAATTAATAAATAAAACAGGTCAAGCATATCACTCATATTGCACAATGAAATAAATAGAAATGACCTTTTATAAAAGAGGGTTTTTTTTAAGTTTGGTAAATATGTAGTGGATGGTTCTCAAAATTTTTGGTCTCAAGACCCCTTTAAACTCTTCTAAAACTGAAATGTTAAAACTATTAAATTCACTTAATAAAAAATCCATTGCATGTTAACAAAAATGACCTATTTTTTATGAAAAATAACTATATTTTCAAAAAAATATTTTAGGCCAGGTATAGTAGCTCGTGCCTGTAATCCCAGCTAGTCAGGAGGCTGAGGCAAGAGGACTGTTTGAGGCCAAGAGTTCAAGACCAGTAAACCTCTCCAATGTCTGACTTAATAGATGACAACTGTATTCTCACATCTTCCTTAGTATTCAATGTTTCAATATTATATATTATGTAGTCTCTGGAAATCTCCACCCTATAGTCATAAGGAAATGAGAATGAAAAGAGTAAATAAAGTCTTAGAATTATAATAAAATAGTTTTAACCTGTGACCCCCAAGAAGGAACTCCTAGGGGTTTCTGGGCCACACTCTTAAGAACTGCTGTATTTTATGATAGAAGTTGGAGGAAAACAGCAGTCCTTGATTTAGCTATTTAGGTAGAAAGGCCTTTTTACATGTCACCTCTTACAAAAGGGAGCGAGATGGGCTACTTCAAATATATAAAACCCCCAAAGAGGATGGGCCTGAATACACAGAATGTAGCGAAGCAGATTTAGCCTGTATTTATTTTCCCACCCCACTGCCATCAACCCGCCTGCCTCACCCATTACAACCTGTGGCTTGGAACAGCTCCCTGTAAGAAATGCTAGATGATGCTTAAAGTCCCAAGACCTATATCTGTATATCATATACAAACTTGACTGCCTCTTAACATTTTAGTAAAATAACCTATTTGAGATTCTCTATTTGGTGACAGCTATCAGTGTGGTTCTCAACCAAGTGGAAGGACACCAGAATTTCTTGGAGGGTAGTTGGAAGATGCACGTTCAATATTATTACAATTGTATGTTTGAAAAATGGAAAAAAATACCATTTTCATGACAAAATCTTGGTGGATAAAGTATTTTTAAAAGGTTGGAAATCACTGATATGAGGCCAAATTCCTAGAACAGGTGGACACTGTAATTGGTATTTTGATGCAAATATCAATTAGCATTATCTAATGAATTACTACTCTCAATGGTTATGAAAGTATCTTCTCAAAATTATACTACTTTTGCCAGGTGTGGTGACTCATGCAACTCGGGAGGCTGAGGCATGAGGATGGCTTGAGACCAGGAGTTTGAGACCAGCCTGGGCAACATAGCAAGACCCTCTCTCTAATAAAATAAAAATAAGAAAAGTTAGCCAGCCATTCACCTGTAGTTCCAGCTACTCAGGAGGCTGAAGCAGGGGGATCGCATGAGCCCAGGAGATCTAGGCTGCAGTGAGCTATGATCATGCCACTGCACCCCAGCATCGGCTACAGAGCAAGACCCTGTCTAAAAAAAAATTATAATACTCTTCCCTTATTCAACACCATGTATCTAAGAAAGCCTAATCCAGAGGTCAATAGGTATATAACTTAAAAACAAAAAGCTCTGAGCTCCCGATAAGCACCAGGAACTATGCCAGGGGCTTTCATGTGTGACATCGCATTTAATCCTCTTAAACTGGTAAGTCACATGCTGTTCTATGATTCCTAGCAATATGAACATCTAGTATTAATCTAAACAAAAGAGAAAATGCCCCCAAATTCCGTAATTGAGTGAGCACAAGACCTGAAGCACAAGGATGTAAGTGAGGAGGGGAAATGGGAACACTCTTTACCATGACTAGCATTTTCTGTCTTACTGTTCCAGGTCCCCACTGAGGCAGAAATCCTCCTAAATAGGGAAATGGAATCAGGGCTGTTATCTTCAAAAATCTTTCAGACTAAGTTCCAAAAGTAGCTGTTGCAGAACTGTTGGGTCTCCCAATCTCTGTTCCCCCTTCTTCCCTGGACATAAGACCCCTCATTTTTAGCTACGCAAAAGAAGGACTGGAGTTCCCAGCTACTACTGCAGCTTAGGTCTAGACACTGGGATTTAAGCAGAAGAGTCTGGTGCAACGTCTAGGAAATGCCTTAAAGGGGGCATATTCTCCTTCTCCCTTTCCTTCTCCAACCAGCTGCAAAGCAGACAGATGCTGCAGCTTGAGTAGCTATTTTGGATCACAAAGTGGAAGCCACACACTAAGGATAGCTAATCAGCTGGATGGAAGGAGCGTACATACCCAATAAGGTGAAATGCCATGCCAGCCCCTAGCAGCCTATAGACTTCTTTTACCTGAGAGATAAATGAATCTTTTTTCAAGTCATTATTATCTTAAAATATCTGTCACACATAGCCAAATTCAATACTAACCAATAAGCAGCTGAAAAGAGAAATCAGAAATTCAGATGACTAACTCTGAGGCAGCAGAGCACGGTGGTTAGAAGCGTGCACTCCCGAGCCAATCTGCCTGGGTCCAGTCCTGCCTCTACCACTTACTGGCTGTGAGACCTTGAGAAAATGAGTTACACTCTGTGTGCCTCAGTGTTCTCATCTGTGGAGACAATAATAGTACCCACCTCCAAGGGTGCTTATGAGGATTAAGTGAGTTATTCTTTATAAAGCACTTAAAACAGTACCTGGCATATAGAAAGTGCCATATAAGTATTTGTTAAATAAAATAACTACATTTGGAGCAAAGCCGAAGATGTCAATTCCAACTACAGTGAGTCTGTGGGCCAGTCTAACCCACCATTCAGGACGTGGTCCTCTGTTCTAAACCGTATTTTCCTCAGTGGAAGGAGGCTGGGTCCATTAATAAGTTTTGTCAGGGCATCTATGTTTTGACTTCCCCTCCAAGAAAGATAGTAGCCTGGAATCCTAAAATCACCAAGATACATACCACCTATGGTCTGTCATTCTCTGTGGCCTATGTACTGAGATGGTGGTACTTTACCTGGCAGATAGACTTGAGAGATCATATTACTCCCACTTGTCAAAGCACCAGATCACTTCTCAGCTGGCCTAACACACTTCCAACAGATCTGTAACAGTCATGAAAGAAAAACAAAAATCTTCCTCCTTCCCCAGTACCTACCTATCAATGATAATCTTAGCCCCTTCTTAAGTGAGCCAGCCAACAAGCTAAAAAAAAACCAAAAAACAAAAACAACTCATACCTTAGGTCTCATTCTGTCCCCAAATAAAAAAAAATAAAAGCATCTTGTAAACATTTAGACCACAGGGTACTCATCTCTCACTGCTTCTAGAAATGATGGTTCCATTTGAGCTTTCAAGCTCCCTAAGAGACTTGGAAAGAGTTATTACTTTCGAAGTTTTTTTTTTTTTTTTTGAGACAGAGTCTCACTCTGTCGCCCAGGCTAGAGTGCTGTGGCGTCTGCCTAGCTCACTGCAACCTCAAATTCCTGGGCTCAAGCGATCCTCCTGCCTCAGCCTCCTGAGTAGCTGGGACTACAAGCATGTGCCACCATGCCCAGCTAATTTTTTATAGATATGTTTTTAGTTGTCCAGCTAATTTCTTTCTATTTTTTTAGTAGAGACGGGGGTCTCACTCTTGCTCAGGCTGGTCTCGAACTCCTGAGCTCAAAGGATCCACCTGCCTCGGCCTCCCAGAGTGCTAGGATTACAGGCATGAGCCACCATGCCCAGCTACTTTCAAAGCTTTTTCCAACTCAGTTTATGTAAACGTGGTGATAGAACTGCTCTTTGGTTCTTGATGATAATTCAGGGACAACTCAAATTCTGGGTGAATAACAGGTCATTCAATGAACCTAACCAAGAGCTACAAGTCACAGCCCATCCTGGCCACTCAGAACTCCTATCAAAACAGCACACTGCCCATCTAAAGAGTTGACACAGAAGAGATGCAGAGAAAATCCGAGGAAACTCTGACACCCATCATTTTAGTAAGTATAACAATAATACATTTTTCCAGTGAGCGATTCTAGCACATCTGAAAACTTAAGACAGGGATGACTTGATATTTCTTGTCCCTCTGTTCTTCCAATGATACCTCTGGTTTGATCTAAGTGCCATGAACTCTTCCGCAGTTCTCAAAAGGATAAAGACCACTTCTCAGCTGACCTGGTCACTCCATGCCCCATCTCATCCCATCACCAATCCCTTTATACACATGCATGGGACAAAATAAAGGTCAGCAAACACTCTGCCTTAGCTGAAAAGCAAAATGCTGATAGCCTTGGGAGAGAAATGAAAGTAAACGGTAGCTGACAGTCTCACGTTTCTAAAACTCCACATTCTAAACTGAGGAACCATCAAGAAGGATTTGAACCTTTTCCCAGAAGTGAGCAATAACCAGGACAGATGAAACTGGTGAGTCCTCCCACTCTATTATTATCGTCTTTCGGTAAGAGCGCTGGGACTGTGGCAGGAGAAACCTCCACAACACAGAAGGCTGGAACAAAATCCTCAGAGCCACTGATGGGTCGGTCACCCACTCTTCTCAATGAACAGCGACACACTGCTTTGGTCCGAAAAGAGGGAACAGGCCCAAAGCCCAACAAACTGGTTTGGTCCAAAAAAAGAGAATGAGCCTAAAGGTCAATGGCTGAAAAGTAGTCCCAGTAGTTTAAAGCTAAGTAAGCTACTAGAAAGCTGCATTTCCTCACGCGTCTCTGTCCACAGGCAGATTGCCCCACCACACAGCTGGGCCCCTGGCCTGTATCTGGTCAATTTCCTCTTTTCATTTTCCGCTCATTCCTACCCCACCAAATGGGTTCTGATTTATTTCTTCATTCCGCAGAGCTTCCCCATCTCCAGTCCTCAGTGGCATCCCAAAATCCTGCCGGGGCTCACTGTGAAGTTTTTCCCTTTTGTAGCCTTTCAAGCCGCTTCTCCCTCTGGCTGTGCGGAGCCCAAAACTCCCAGAGCCCCACCCGCCCCGAGCCCGCGGCTGCGGTCCCCACCCCCGCTCTCACCCCCTGAAGGTCCTTGACGAAGTAGCTTCCGCTGGAGCCCTGGTAGATGCGCTCCGGGAAGATGCAGCGCTCGATGGCCACCTCGGCCTGCCGCACCACCGCCTCGAACGCGGGGTCCTCCGGGAACTCATTCCGCTCGCGGTGGGCCTGCGCGGCATGCGCCGCCGCCGCCGCAGCCTGGGCGGCCAGGGCTTGGGCCTGCGCCGCCACGGTTTGGGTCTGGCCTTGGGCCGCCGCGCCCCGGGCCCGATCCAGCAGTGGCTGCCGCTCCCGGTCGTGGCCCGGCGAGCCCGGCGGAGAGGGGCCCGAGCCGGCCGCCGCCGCCACTCGGACCGCGCCCCCAGGCACCTGCGGAAAGTGAGCTCCCGAGCCCGACGGGAAGGTGAAGTCTCGGGCTAGGGTCCGCTCGGGGGACACTAGTGGGCTCGTCTCGTCCATCCCTCTGGCAGCCGGCTCCGGGACCTGGCGCGCTCCACACGGCCAAGCTCGCGGCCGCGACCAATCCGCGACACCCCCCAGTCCCCTCCCGGCCAACCCGGTCGCGGCGCCTCCTTGGCCCCGCCCCCACCCTGCCCTGTTTACTTGGCGACGAGTAGTCACGGCCCCTCGCGCGCGGACGGTAGCCAATCAGAACCTGCGCCTACGCCATCGCGGCCTCCGCATTTTCCTCCCCGTCACCTTCTGTGAAGACCGCGCATGCTCCAGGAGCCAACCCGGGTCAGGCACGCCCTCTGCCCCCTGACATGCCAGACCTGCACTTGGCTCCCAGTTGGCTGAGCGGTCTTCGGGCGCTTTCAAATCCGCCACCTTCCTATCAGTCACTCAATGAATGTTTATTCTGAGCCCGTGATGAGACTGGAGAAGTCTCATTTTTGTATCCACTTCATTCAGTCGTGCACGAATTCATTAATTGAGCACCTACTACGTTCTAAGTGCTGGGGAGACAGCAGTGAAGTAAAGAAAAAAAAAAAAATGAAAAACAAAAAAACCAAAAAACCACCTTGCTCTGCTTCAGTGAAATCCCAGCCCTTGTCGACCTAAAAAGAAGAAGCTGAGGCAAAATTAAGGTAGAGAGTTTACTTGGGCAAAGCTTGAGGATTGCAACCCAGGAGCATAGATTCAAGTTGCCCTGAATGTACACTCTGATTATCAGCAGTTACAAGTGGGTCTTTAAGGAAAAGAAGAGGCAGTTCCTAAATTATTTACCAAGAATTTACATTAAAATAACAAGCTATTGGCTGGGCACAGTGGCTCACACCTGTAATTCCAGCATTTTGGGAGGTGGAGGTAGGAGCATCACTTGGGGCCAGGAGTTCTATACCAGCCTGGGCAACTTAGTGAGACCTCCTCTCTATAGAAAATTTAAAAATTAGCCCAGGGTGGTGGTGCAGGCCTGTAGTCCCAGCTACTAGAAAGGCTGAAGTAGAAGGATTGCTTGAGCCCAGGAGTTGGAGGCTGCAGGGAGCTGTATGCCACTGCACTCTAGCCTGGGCAACAGAGATGGAGCGAGACCCTATCTCTAAAAAAATAAATATGTAAAATAAGCTGTTGATTGGCTATGCATTGTTCTTTGTATCACAGATTCCAGGAACATGAAGATAATAGGTGAAGCAGCTAGTCTGGAACAAAATGTCTTTAAACAATTACCCCCAGGGTTTTTAGATATTCCTAAAAAAAATAAGAAAAACAATTGCCCTCCGGGAATGGACATGGGAGGCTTGGATGAAGTCCAACACTCAAATCTCTCTGGGCTTGATGAATTTTGCACACCTCACATAGCTTAGATGGCTCTGAGCTATTACACTGTGCCTGGCCCAACTGCTCAATGCTTATATGTTAATTGAGGAAAGTTATGGTCCCATGAGACTAAAAAGTTCTTACCACGAGGTAAGAGTCCATCACTGTTTTATTCACCACTGTAAAACCTCAGTGCCTAGACACAGTAGGTGCTCAGTACCTTGTTTTTGTTTTGTTTTGAGACAAAGTCTCACTCTGTTGCCCGGGCTAGAGTGCGGTGGTGTCAGCCTAGCTCACAGCAACCTCAAACTCCTGGGCTCAAGTGATCCTCCTGCCGAAGCCTCCCGAGTAGCTGGGACTAAAGGCAAGCGCCACCATGCCCGGCTAATTTTTTCTATATGTTTTTAGTTGTCCAGCTAATTTCTTTCTATTTTTAGTAAAGACGGGGTCTTGCTCTTCCTCAGGCTGGTCTCGAACTCCTGAGCTCAAACGATGTTCCCTCCTCGGCCTCCCAGAGTGCTTCAGGACATTGTTATTAGTGGAAAAGGGAGGACTGTATCTTCCTTCCCTCCGAGGCACACAGCTCTCTGAGGCAGTAGGAGAAAAAGAGCCAACAAAGGAAGCTGAAAACTCCAAAACAGTTCGCATACTGGGGCAGGCTAGAGAGTCAGCAAAGGCTTTAAGTGGGGCATGTGCTATGAGCTAAGCCTTAAAGGAAGAGTGTAATTAGATCATTGGAAAAGAGGAGAGGAAAAAAAATGGTCCAGAAAGAAGGAGAAGCCTGAGGAAAAGAAGAGCAAGGCTAGAGCATATAGGGAACTGACAGCGCCCCACCAATTCGCGGGGAAGCAAGGTTAAATTGGGTTACCAAAGCCTCATAAGCGGAACAGAGAGATCTCCTGGCATGTACAGGGCCACAGGGAGTCTGAGAGAACAGTTCTTGAGCAGGGAGGTCATTTAGAGTGGACCAACTCCAGGCCCAGGCACCCGAAGTAATGCTGGAATGAGTATGGGTGGCATGTAAAAGAGGTTGCCTAGTTGGCGTATAGTTGTCCCTGGGTATTATAACCCCATCTAACCAATCTGGCTCAACTTTTGTATAACAAAGTTGTGAGTTGTTTTTCAGTTGCCATGGACCCCCAGCTTGAAGGTCAGGGAACCTAAGTATGCCCACATGAACCAAGTGTGCAACCAAAGGCAGAACCTTAGTGCTCCAATGGAGAAGCAGGGACTGAATTAAGAAGTGACACCGCCTGGCGGGATCCAGGATCCAATTAGACTGAGCCCTGGTGTCACCCCATGCCAGAAGCCAGTCAGACTATGTTTCCTGGCATCACTCCATTGCAAAATCCTATCAAATCATGCCTCATTACCCTGTGACTATAAAACCAGCCCAACCCCCTTGTTTGGGGACACACTGCTTTGGGAACTCTATCCCTGGTGTAGTCCTTATTTGCACCAAGTAATAAAAAAGCTCCTTGAAATAACCAACTTGGCTGTGTCTATGGACTTGATAACCCGCCAAGCGAACAAACCCGTCTGTTTGGAAGGTAACAGTATCCACAGGGATTGGTTCCAGTACCCCTCACGAATACCAAAATCTCCCATGCTTGAGTCCCTTATATAGATAGTGTAGTATTTGCACGTATGGAAGAAAAATAAAATCCTAACACCCCCCCGCCCCCCCCCCACACACAAACCAAACGGATCCTTCTTGGCCAAGGAGATCCCAGGCAAACTTTTAAAACCTGAGTTTCCTGACCATGACAAGATAGGAGGTGGTTGGTCATGCATCAATACACCTTCTTCCTCACTAACCATCAGCAGACTGTTTTTCCTAAGAGTTAAAACAGAAACAACCTTAGAAAACAAAGAACAGGAGATTCCTCCACTGATTTCAACCAACAGCCTGACATCATGACCAGACTCCCTACCCTTTTCATGATTTGGACATGACAGCTGACCAGTTTTCAAAGCATTCCTTCCTGATAAACTGACCATGCAGTGGTTCTGATCGGTTTATGGAGGCTATGCACAAAGTCCCTTTGCGTCCTGTGTTTCACCTTTTGACGTATAGAGCCTAATTTTTTTGCATTTTAATGTTGTCTCCTCCCCAAAGTAAACATGGGACATTTGTAACATATATGTTTGCTTACCAAACATGTGTGTGACCCCCCCCTTCATGAATATCCATGATTCCTGTAACCTATTAAATACATATACATAGCCAACCCATTTAGTATAAAACTCCTGTCTCACCCCTGGCCTGCTTTCATTCTCAACCAAACGCTCCCCTTCCCAACCTGCAGTTTGCAACCTATCATAAGAAATAAAGTTTTTGGCCAGGCATGGTGGCTCATGCCTGTAATCCCAGCACTTTGGGAGACCAAGGGGAGAGGACTGCTTGAGGTCAGAAGATCAAGACCAGCCTGGGCAACATAGCAAGACCCTGTCTCTAAAAAAAAAATTTAAAAATAGCCAAAAGTGGTGGTGCATGTCTTTAGACCCAGCTACTCAGGAGGCTGAGACAGGAGAATCACTTGAGTCTAAGAGTTTGAGGTTGCAGTGAACTACGATGATGTCACTGAACTCTAGCCCAGGCGACAGAACAAGACTCTGTTTCAAAAAAAAAAAAAAATCCACTGAAACTGCTGCTAATCAGAGTGTATATTCAGGGCAACTTGAATCTATGGGTTACAATCCTCAAGCTTGGCCCAAATAAACTCTTTACTTATATTAATTTTGCCTCAGCTTCTTCCTTTTAGGTCAACATAATTAAAATGTATGCTCACACTACCTTCTGAAGTATAGAATGTGATGGTTAGAAGCATAGGCTTGAGAATCAGAGACATTTGAGTTTGAATCCCATCTCCATGATGATTAGTTATTTTGGCCAAGTTACTTAACCTCTCTAAGCCTCAGTTTCCTCATCTATAAAAAGGGAATAATCATCCCTATGGTACTTAAACAAGAATCAAAATAATGTATATAAAGCACTTACCATAGTGCTTTGTACATAAACAGCACTCAACAAATGGTAGCTTTTTATCAGCGCCGAGGCTATTGTTAATGTTGTTTTTGTTTTTATGCTTAAGGTAATCAGCAGACTAGCAGTATGGGTTTTCACAAAAGATGACTAGCCATAGGGCTATATCGTTCTTTCTTTTTCATATTTTTTTTTTATCTCCATGAGTCATTTGGGAATGATTTCATTCTTTCTTGAGTAAAATTGTTGCCACAGCTAACTAGAAGAACAGAATTGAAAGAACAATTATTTAATTATATGCATGGGAATGTCCTAAATCTTTTTGGCCAAATAAACCATTCTAGACAAAAGTTCATACAGATGGTTCAATTGTCCCTTTCAGTTACAAGACATGCAATTCATTTTCCTATGTACACATCAAATAATTATGTGATGGCTGCCTCTTGTGTCCCAGGGGTCATCGTCACATAGATGATCTCTTAGTATTGTAGAAACCAACAGGAAAGCTTCTCCTTTGCCCTTTGAAGTTTCACTGAAAAATCAGCTCCCAAAAAAAAGATTAATCAGTGAAAAGACATACAAATTTATTGACATGTACACAGGGAAAACCACAGAGTGATTACCCACCCCACAATGGGGTTCAGACGCTTACATACCATCCTGGCAAAACATGTTATGGAAGAGAGGAGAAGAGGAATTCTGTTGAGGGGCAACAAATGATTACTAGGAAGAATGAATGGATTGGGGAACTTATAAATAGTTATTTGGAATCTGAGTGACCCTGAGAGACAGTCTTTACCTTGTGCAAGGGTCTGTTTAAGTGTGGTTACATCTTTGGTCTTCTTTTCTGCAATAGATAGTGAGATAACAGGGAGGGAAAGAAAAACCTATTGTTCTCCTTGCTGGGTCCGGGATTTAGGCCAGTACAGGAACTTCAGAGCCTGCACTTTGGGAGAGAAGCAGGGCAGGGGTGAGAGATCTTGAGACTTCTTCAGTTCAGCAAATTAAAGCGCCACATTTTGGGATATTGGTTTCCGAGCTCCAACATTACCATTCATTTCATTTAACCTGTGAGCTTCAAATTATGGTCAAGATAAGTTCCTACATTTGAGATTACAGATGTGTGCTGCCTCAACGAGGATCATTATTACTATCATTTTCTATTCTACAAATAAGGAAATCCCAATTCAGAGAAGCAATTTGCTTACTCTCTTCATGTGCTTGCTTCCTCTTGATAACATAGTCTTGGATTTTTCCACCTGCATGGAGTAAGGCAGTAAGTCCCAAGAGAGCAGCAATCATGGCTTTTCCAGTTTGACAGAACCTAGCATCATGCTGCACTCACATTGTTCGATAAATAAACATATGGATACTCGCATTGGTGTGCATGGTATTTGGGAAGATTTGCTCCAATCTTCGCACTGTATTTTAAACACAAAGGGTCTGGGTAATGACAAGAGCAAAAAAAAAATCCTATAATGACTGCAAAAGTGTCTTGATATTATAATGTCTGGCACAGGGTTATTAAAAGGCAGTTGCCCGTCCAGCGCGTTACAATTTACAAAGCTGCCTCTCTACAGCCAGAGTTAGGTTCTGTCTTAAACTCCGCGGCGGCGCCACTTAGAACAGAGTGAGGATCGGAGCAGGGTCCGAGCCGCTTGAGCCCATCGAGTTCACTGTTGCTTCTGACGCGGGTTTGATTTTCGTTTGGGGTTAACATTTCAGCTAGACAGTCTCTGGGTGGGTGAGACCTGGGTCCCCTATCTTTATTTGGGTTGCAGAGGTAGGACCGGGGGTTCAGCCCCACCCCTCTCTCAGCTACTTGGCTCTGGCTCTCTGAACACTCTGCCCCGCACAAAGATGGCGCGGCGGCGGGCTGGGCCAATGGGGAGTGGCGTTGCTCCCGGTTGCCTAGGTAACAGCCAATGGGTAGCCGGAATTGTGCTCAGTGCGCCTGCACGGGATGGCGGCGTCAAGTTGGGTAGGCACTGGTGGAAGTGGCGGAGAGGAAGGTGGCGGCGGGGCGCCCCGCGGAGCACAGGTCCGGGCCACTGGAGCCCTGCTTCGGGACGTGACTATCATCCCGAAAGGCCGAGCTCAGGTTGGCAGGCGGCGTGAGTGGGAGGGGGCCGGGAGAGTGTGGTCGGCCAGGTAGGGACTGGGGTGCCCAGCAGGAGGTGACCCAGCTGAGGGGCGCGGCTCCATCCCAGACGCACTCACCGTAGGGCGGCTGCCGTGGGGGTCCCACACCCGGGCCTCCAGTCTCGAGCTCGGAGGTCGAGGCCCAGGAGAGCCCACGGCTCTCGGGATAGCGAGCTGGGGACGCAAGGCTGCGTCACGAGGGAATGGCAGACCTGTATGAGCATTAGACCCTGTCGGGGCGGTAGATCAGACCCGGGTAACGGGAAGGAGCAGGGCTAGCATGCAAGAATGGTGTGGAAGAAGGTGTTGCCTTGTTGAGGTCTAGGGCTTTGTTTGCTCTGGGGCCTGCCTCTATCACACTCCGGTGGAAAGAACTCCCACATATCGAGGCCTGGGGAATGGGATGCCACAATCAGTTGACGGGTGGCATCCCTGCCGTCTAGCATCTCCAAACTGCTTAGGCACCAGCAGGACTAACCCCGCTGTATTTGAGCCCAGCCCAGGAATTCTCTTTTCCTTTGAAATAGAATAGTATCACTCCTTAGTTTCCATCACCCCCAAGTCGTTGTCCTCACTGTCTTCTTTTTTTTAAAACCTTCTGTCTGGTGTCAATATTTTCTTCTACTCTTTTAACTCTAACCGCCCCAGGGTATTCCTAAATGAGACCTTTATATAGTAATAATACATTTGTTTACTTTTCACATGGGGAGAGGAGAGGTTAGACTTAAAATAAAAAACAGTTATTTCAAGCTCATTTAAAAACACTTTAAAAAGAATATTTGAGTTTTGTTCTAGGTTCCTAACAAGCCTAATCTTTGTTCATCAAAGCCTTCATTTTCTTCTCTTTAAGATGGTAAAAGCCTTCTTCATAAGTGAAAGAACTTTGACAAGACTGTCCTACCATGGGAGGGGTGGCTTTGGGGAAAAAATGTGAAGGTGTATGTGGGTAGTTAAGGTGGCTGTCTCCAAACAGTATTCTCTAATTGAAAATGTATTCCCCTTTATGTTTTTTTAAAATCCTCTTAATTTGGACATAGGTTACTATGAATACTTAAATGTTTTTAGTTTGGTTTCTTAAAATTAAAAAAGATAAACAGGATAGAAACAAACATTCTGATTGTTGTTTCAGAGTTCTATTTGGAAATGTCTGGGGCAGAAGAAAATAAAGATAGCAGGAATGTAGTCTATTGTACAGACTTATAGTGTATTGCTTTACAAGGACAAAATAGTAATTTTCTTTTATGTAAATGTTTGGACTAATCCTTTGCAACCCATCTATCGAGAGTGCAGAAAGGGTGGGTGTCTGTTTAGAAGCGTGAATCATCTTGGCTTGTGACTAGATTCCATGTCTGTATCTGGAGCCTAAACCCTTAGGCCCATCTATTCTCCTTTAAGAGATTATTTGGATAACTGAAGCAAATACTGATTTGCATCCCTTATTAAAGTGTTGGACTTTTCATTTTTCATCAGTACTGACTGTGCTTTATTAAACTAGATTTGTCTCAATGACTGTGGTTACTGACGAAATTTCTTTTGGGGTCAGTGGCTGTACAGCTATTAATCAGCATGGCTTATTACAGAAGTCAAATTAAAATCCTGACAGTGTCCCAGATAATGACAAAATGAATTATTTGGGAACATGTAGCAGTTTCTAGCCAAATGTATTCAACCATGCCCTGAGACCCATGGATTCTATATGTGTTCCTTTTAATTAGCACTTCTGATTGTGGTCTTGGGAATGGATGTCATTTTGACAAGCATCTGTTGAGGGGAATTTGCTATATTTCTCTACATCAAAAAGGAACGGAAATTTGTAGTAGATACTATTGAAAACCATAGGAGAGAATGGTAGCAGGGTCATGTTGAGAGATAGTGTTCTAGTTACTATTCCTGCATAACAAATTACCCCCAAATTGAGCAGCTTGAAACAACCATATGATGCTCATGGATTCTGTGGGTCAAGAATATTTATTTGGCACCATGGGGATGGCCACTCTCTTCTCCATGATATCTCAGATGGAATGCGTGCTCAGGGCTGGGAGCTAGAATCATCTGAAAGCTCATCCACTGGTGCTTGATGCCTGGGATAGTATGGTTCAAAGAGGAGGACAGCCGACGACAGCACAAACATATGGCCTTTCTTATGTGGCTTAGCTTCTTCACAGCAGGTTAGCCTCAGAATAATTGGTTTTCTTATGTTGTGGCTCAGATCTCCAAGTGTGAGCATGCCAGTGAGTAAGATGGAAGTTGCATCACCTTTTATGATCTAACCTCAGAACACACCATCATTTCCATCGTGTTCTCCTGGTCGAAGCAGTCACAAGCCTGCTCAGATTCAAGTGGGAGGGGAGTTAGACTTCACTTTTTGTTTATTTATTTATTTTTAGACTTCACTCTTTAATGGGTCAATGCAAGGTCAAATTATAGATGAACATGTAAGACAGAAGATATTGGCAATATCTTTGGAAATACAGTCCATGACATTTGGTATTAAGAAGATAACCTTTCAAATTTCACTGGCTTCTTTAAAATATTTAGGGTATAATCCCCAAGAGCTAACAGGATACCAAAAGAGTGATTAGGTTTACAACTTGAGAGCTAGTACTTTGTCCATAAATAATCCTCAAACTGGGAAACATTCCCTTCTTTCAGGGGCCTTCTACTGTTTTCTCTGGAACAAGATGGGATGCTGTTCTTTGGAAGTTGCAAATAGCCTTGAGGAAAAAATAAACAAACACAGGGGTGCTCCCCTAATCCTCTGTGTAGTCAATACATTCCTCACATCTCACTGCAATAACTCCAGATTTTGAGTGAAGACAAACTGGTTAGCTGCTGCCAAACATCTAAAGGAGATGCCCTTATCATCTAATCTTTCTGTATAAATAATGACTTTGTGTTTATGTTTTGGAATGGTTGTTTGATTATAAGTTTGAGTAGAAGATACAGCCCTTTAGTTTCTGACTGACGTGTTTTGAAGGAATGAAATTTGTACCTCAAGCTGACTTAGTGCTATGACTTAATTAGTTCTGGGAAGAGCTGAAGCTGGCCCGTGGCTATCAAAATGCCCGTCTGGACTGGAGTTTTCTCTGCAGTTCTGATGGAAAACTGCTTCTCTTCCTCTCATTAATGTTGCATTTGCCATGGAGTCATGTTGACCTCTACCCCAGTACCCTCTGATGCTGGGCTGATGATAAGAGGCTTGTGAGCCTGACATTGGATGCTGACCTCGTGGGACATTGATAGGACCGAGATGGCACAATAGGTACTAGCATCACCTCTCAGAAAATGGCCCCCAGAGGTTTGGAGGGGCTCTAGTACAAGGAGAAAGGTCTTTACCTCAGGTACCGCCTGTGTGAGAGAGATTGGATGTGGAGTTCCAAGTGATAACTGGAGAAGGGAAACAATCCTGTGGGAGTGGCCCGCAGACATCTCTAGAAGAGCTTTCACAAAGCCAGTCTTCATTATGGGGCTAGACATGAATGTTTCTCCATATTTGGTTGAGAGCACAGGAATTCTCAGAATTCATCTGTCCTCATAGCTGGGATGAAACTAGAGCTTTGAGACAGAGCCAGGCCTTGGAGGATGTCACTGAGCCCTGCTCTGGTAAGGCCTGGCTGTTTTCACATCAGACCATTTCTGGGCTTTTGGTATCTGTATCAAAAATCATTATGATAGAAGACCAAAATTATTATTATTTATTAATTTTTTTTTTTGACACAGAGTCTCGCTGTGTTGCCCAGGCTAGAGTGCCGTGGCGTCAGCCTAGGTCACAGCAACCTCAAACTCCTGGGCTCAAGCAATCCTACTGCCTCAACCTCCCGAGTAGCTGGGGCTACAGGCATGTGCCACCATGCCCGGCTAATTTTTTCTATATATATTTTTAGTTGTCCAGATAATTTCTTTCTGTTTTTAGTAGAGACGGGGTCTTGCTCTTGCTCAGGCTGGTCCCAAACTCCTGAGCTCAAACAATCAGCCTGCCTAAGCCTCCCAGAGTGCTAGGATTACAGGCATGAGCCACCGCACCCGGCCTAGTTGAACATTTAAAGCATTGCTTTTGTATAAAATATATCAGACCCCTCTTGTGCTATGGATCCGTGGAACTCTATCTTGATTTTCCTTAGTGGAAGCAGCAATACAAGCCTTTACATTGGGTGTGGTTTTGGCTTCTCTGGGACTTAAAGGAAAAGGAAGCTAGCCATTGGCACAAGGCCCCCAGGGATTTAAGAATCCCCTCCTGTTCTGAGCTGGGTGCAGTGGTGTGTGCCTATAATCCTAGCTACTGCAGAGACTGAGATAGGAGAATTGCTTGAGCCCAGGAATTTGAGGCCAGCCTGGGCAACATAGCAAGACCCCATCTCTAAAAAAAAAAAAAAAAAAAAATCCTCCTGTTTTGTCGATTAGATCTGGCCCCAGTGCTATGAAGAAAAGGTGTACTCGTCCTATTGGGTCTCAGTCAGGTGCCTGAGGGTCAGACTCTTGGTTAATTACTAATCATGGGGACCTTTCAATGGCGATTTATAATTCAGGGCTTTCCACACACAGTATTTCCATTTATTGTAGTAGTCGTCCACAAACTTTCAAGTAAGAATCTAATGATGTGCTTGTTAAAACTGCAGATTCCCATGCTCCAACTGTACAAATTCTGATTCTGTAAATCTGAGGTGGGCCTAGGAATCTGCATTGTCATAATCACTGAGAAAACATTATATTGCTTAGGTCTGGGAAAAAGATAAAGGGTTCACTAAAAAGACCTAGGGAATTAAAAAAGAAATAGGGACTGGACTGCATTTTTTTTAGTATATCAAAGGATTCTATCTGTGTTTATATTTAATGATATTTTAGGTATCTTAACTCCCTTCTTATTGGATATCCTTGAATACAAACATTCTTTTACCGCTGGTATGAAGCCATATCTAACCAGTCCCCCGAAATGTTCTTGGTTTTTTTCCCTACGATGTATCTGTCATAGTCATTCCTTCTGCTCTCGTTACACTGTCCAGAATGATACCTGGATGTATCAGTTAGCTTTAGCTGGGTAATAACATACCACCCTAAAATGTAGTGGCTTGAAACAACAGCCATGTATTTATCCTATGATTCTGTGGGTCACTGGTTTGGGGCTGGGCTCAGAAGGACAGCTCTTCTGCTCTTGCCTGAGCTCTTTCATGCATTGGTGGCTGGGCTGGAACAGGCTGTCATCATCCAGTAGACTAGACTGGGCTCCTTCACAGGGGGGCACAACAGGGCCAAGTGCAGCCAAAGGGCAAGCCCAATGCACTGGTGCTTTTCAGACCTCTGCTACATCACCTTTGCTAACATTAAATAGATAATGCAGAGCAAGGCACATAGCCAACCAAGATCCAGTCGGGGGAGGAATAAATAAACCCTGCCTCTTTGGGAGGATCTGCCATGTCACATTGCAGGGGCAGGTATGGAGGGAGAATAATTGCATCCATTTTTACAATCTACTGAAATATCATATCTCCCTCCTTGCAAGCTTTTCTGACTATGGTCTTGCTGTTCCAACCCATCCTGCTTCCGGCTGCCACATTCACTTCCCTTAAACACTGCTTTCATCATACTACATTCTTATTCACAAACCCCAGAGGTGTCTTCTTTTCCCCACCTTATCTGCTATAAAATTCTGCCTAGCTTTCAGCAGTCTCCTTGAGCTAGCCTGACTTAAAAGCAGAGGCTGTACGGTACAGGAAGAAAGAACTAGCCTCAATCAGGAAAAGCTCTTGTGCTAGTTCCAGCTTGGCCACCAATAAACTTCATAACCTCTCTCGTCATCTTCTTCTCCATCTGTAAAATGAGAGAGTTTAGACTAAATGCATCAGGTTCTTTTCAGATTTAAGATTTTGGCTGAGGCTAGGCACAGTGACTCACACCTGTAATCCCAGCACTTTGGAGGCCAAGGCAAGAGGATCTCTTGAGCCCAGGAGTTAGAGATCAGCCTGGGCAGCATAGTGAGACCCTCATCTCTACAAAAAAAAGAAAAAAGATTTTGGCTGAGGGTACCTACACAAATTTATTTCCTGTTACTTCCTAAATAAACCCTCAGCTGTAGTAAGACCAGGCTTCTTATTTTCCCACTGAACATCCCATGTTTATGTTGCCCTTTGTGCTCTCATCCCCATGTGTTCTCAGTCTGGCTTGCCCTTTGCTTTCTCCACTGTTGGTTTTAAATTCTGCCCATCCCTTGTCTTTAATTTCTGCCATACAAGGTGGCCCTTTTTTTTTTTTTTTTTTGAGACAGAGTCTCACTCTGTTGCCCAGGCTAGAGTGAGTGCCGTGGTGTCAGCCTAGCTCACAGCAACCTCAAACTCCTGAGCTCAAGGGATCCTCCTGTCTCAGCCTCCCGAGTAGCTGGGACTACAGGCATGCACCACCATGCCTGGCTAATTTTTTCTATATATATTTTTAGCTGTCCATATAATTTCTTTCTATTTTTAGTAGAGATGGGGTCTCGCTCTTGCTCAGGCTGGTCTCGAACTCCTGAGCTCAAACGATCCGCCCACCTCGGCCTCCCAGAGTGCTAGGATTACAGGCGTGAGCCACCTCGCCCGGCCCAAGGTGGCCCTTAATCACATTATCTCTGCTGTAATTCAGTGTTTCAGCTTGTCAGCCTTATCAACTAGATTGTAAACTCCTCAAGGGAAGAGACTATATTTTATACATCAACTGTAGATTCAGCCTCCATTTCCATCCCAGATCATAGAAAATAGGACCTGACTGGAAACTTCGAAGACAAATGAGAGGATAAGAGTGCTTGGGCAGAGGTGGAGATGATGATGGTGGTGGTGGTGATGGCTGGAGAGGTGGGTACTTTTGTTAAATGTACCCCAGGTAGCATATACTTGCCAGGCTGGTAGCCTTTAGAAAGTATCTACAAAATTGCTTTGCCGTCTTTCCTCCAGCCATCCCATGACACTGGTTCTCCTTTGCTTATTTCTTGCAGTTTTCATCCCTTTCTTCTGTCAGCTGTCACCATGACCCTGACAAAAGGTTCCTTCACCTACTCCAGTGGGGAAGAATACCGTGGCGAGTGGAAGGAGGGTGAGAAGGAGCCCTGGAGGGTGTCCAGTGATGAACACTTCATTTGCTGGAGGACAAATACATCAGAATATATAGCCAACTTTACGGATCTTCATTTCCAACCCCAGGATTTAATTCCAGATACTTTATTTTATTTTAGGATTAAATAAAGGCATTAGAAAACGCTTTTGTTAATCTAACCTCTAAGAATGAGTTACATCTTTTCAATTCTAAATTTGCAGTGTTTTAACATCCTTTCATCTTTTAGTGGTGTTATTTAGGAATGTTTTAAATAAATGCTAATGTACCCAGCAGAGTAAAATGAATTAAGTGCCTGTAAATTAGAGGGTACAGAATTCATTGCAATGACTTGGTTCCAGTGAATCATAGGAAGTTACAGAAGGTCTGGAAATTAGGGCAGACACTCAAGAGCAAATGACATTCATTGCCTTGAATTTCCTGTGACAGCTCATTATGTTTGGAAGTATCTATTCATGGGAATAGTAAAATTCTTTGTAGCCTGAGACTATCCAGGAAACAATTTAATATCGTTCAGTCTAGCGACGTTAAAGCCTCTTGGGTCCAGTCTTAGGAAGCCAAGAACTGCTCTGAGGAAACTGGAGTCTTCACGCTTACCTAGGTGAAGGGCAGTTCACGTTCCCTGCAGCTGATAAATTCTTGAGCTTTGAGAAATTGTACAGGTGTGATGTGACCTTGTTTCCTTCAATCCCGGGCCTCTCCTCCTGCCTCCCAAATACCTGCTTTTCCCTTTAATATGGGCTGTGAGAGGAAAGACTTCCTGCTGGGCAGTCTGTCCACCAAAAGAACCCCTCACACTCTGTTTGAAGGGCACGATTGCTCCCCCAGCCTCTCGTTCTGTTTTCTGCTCAGTTCAGTGGGTAAGCACAACCCTATTGACGTAATGCAGCTCAAACCAATGTTGCTGTTCAGGCTGTTAGTAGCTTCACGGTGCCAACGGGTACTTTTATTTTTTCTCAGAGAGATAACATAGGTAAATGTTGAGGGCTCTGATTTAGGCTGCTTGCTGCATTTGCATTCTTGCTCTGCCACTTAGGGCTCGGTGATCTTAAGTTATTTAGCTTCTCTTTGCCTCAATTTCCCCATCTGTAAAATGGGAATAAAAATAGTACTGTGGCTAGGCATGGTGACTCATGCCTGTAATCCTGGCACTCTGGGAGGCCGAGGTGGGAGGATTGCTTGAGCTTAGGAGTTCAAGACCAGCCTGAGCAAGAATGAGACCCCGTCTCTACTAAAAGTAGAAAAATTAGCCTGACATGGTGGCACACACCTACCTGTAGCCCAGCTACTTGGGAGGCTGAGGCAAGAGGATCGCTTGAGCCCAGGAGTTTGAGGTTGCTGTGAGCTATGATGACACCACTGCACTCTAGCCTGGGCAACAGAGCGAGACTCTGTCTCAAAAAAAAACAAAAAAAAATACTAAAACAATAGTATTCTGCATACCTCATAAAGTTATCATGAGGATGAAATAAGACAGTAAATACAAAATGCTTAGAGGAATGGCTGGCACATAGTAAAGGCACTATAAACATTAGCTGTTGTTATTTTCAAGTGCTCTCTTATCATTCATACTTGGAGTGACCTGCTTCAAATTGGATGGTTGTGACATCTGCTTCTCTTCTCTCCTTTGTGGATGGGGTGACAGAAGGTAAGGGATGCTAGATGAGTGAGAAGGGACCCTGAAGCTGCCCCATCCCAACCTGACACCTGTCCTCCTCTTTGCTTAGGTCGCAGACATGGTTTTGGTCAACTGATGTTTGCAGATGGTGGCACCTACCTGGGTCATTTTGAGAATGGCCTCTTTAATGGCTTTGGGGTACTGACCTTCTCAGATGGCTCAAGGTGGGTATTAGGTCATTCTTTTCTCAGCTTTAAACAGGGGAGGCTCTGATATAAAAATAGGGCATTGGTAAATAAATGGTCAACCCTGAGCTTGTCCCAGGTCCTACAGAACACAGGCAAGGAGTAGGCAGTTCTTTTGTTGGTTATTTTTTAAAAATAGATCTAAAATTTGAATTGTCAAGGAGGCAAATGACCTTCCACCCTACCTCCATTCACTTCTTATCTTCTTTCCTTGAGATTAGGGCCTCCTATCATACATACGCTCTGACCCTTCTCTGCTGGTTGGGAATGGGTGGGTGGAGCTATGAGACAAGCAGAATCAGCTCTGCTTCTGGGCGTTATTAAATAACAGATCGGCAGCTGCTTGACTCAGTTAAACTGAACAGTTAACTTCCCACTAAAGGCTAACTTCTTGGTGTTTCTGCAGGTATGAGGGGGAGTTTGCCCAGGGCAAGTTTAATGGCGTCGGAGTCTTCATTCGACATGACAACATGACCTTTGAGGGGGAATTTAAAAATGGCAGAGTAGATGGTTTTGGTAAGTTGCAACCCAGCAGAATGGGTGACTTAGGTGAGCGCAATGTAGGTGGAAATATACCTTATTAGTTTTAAATCTTCTGTAGATGTCCAGCAATCGATAGTGATCTTGCCCTAATGCCTATCCATTGAACTCACCAATAGTGTCCTCCGGGACAGAGCTGCCGGTTTTTCTCGGCCTTTGCATATCAAGCTGATCTCTGAGATGCTGAATGCCATTGTCACTCCCATATTTTCTCTGTCCTCCTCAAAGGCCTGCTGACTTTCCCTGACGGCTCTCATGGAATACCTCGCAATGAAGGTCTTTTTGAGAACAACAAGCTGCTGCGGCGTGAGAAGTGCTCTGCGGTTGTCCAGCGGGCCCAGAGCGCCTCCAAGTCAGCCAGAAATCTCACTGCCTGACGGGGCACTGGGCACCAGCTGACAAGTCTTGGGTAAAGCCGATGCTCCTGTTGTTCACTCAAGGTAAACTAATGAACCAGATCCGAGACGAGATGACAGTGACCGTGGAGCAGAAGCCTGTGATGTGCTCTATCACCCACCAATCAGGAATTTGATCTTGGAAAAGTGCTGAGGATTCTGGCCCATAGACCCTGCGGCAGTTGTTAGCAGTTCTGTCTTTCCCTGACCCTATGTGCTAGAGGACAGATGAGCTGCCTTTTCTTACTTGTTGATACTCTCTGTTCCTAAGACCTTGGGTTACCCGGTGTCTTCTGTAGCCTTCTTCTTCCTTGGGATAGGCGGAGTCTGCTGCAGCCTTCTGTTATACTTCCTTTTCTGCCACATGATAGAGTCTTCATTCTGCCTACCTTTGGGGCAGATGATCTCAGCCTCAACTTAGGGCCAGTGCTTGTGCTACCCTGGAGAAATAAGGAAAAATATAAGGGTGGCTTAGACAGTACAGCAGCCCTGTGAAAGTCAAGGCCAGAGCTTTTCTGTGCCCCTCATTCACTGCTGCTTGGAATCATGGCTCCAGGCTTCCACTTTGTCATTCGTCTCTTCTTATTGCCCCTGGGAGGGATTTAGTAAGAGTGCTGTTTCCTTCTCCCTTGACTTTACAAGCTGTCTTCCTTCACTGAGTTACAGCAGATGATCCCTGTTTGTGCCTCTCTCCTTCCTTAGATAAGGGACAGGATCCCTTTATGGGCTAGCCAAGAAAGAAGGTGATATAAACAGTAATCTTATAACATGTATTCAGACTTACTCCAGGGCAAAGGGCAGAATATTTGGGCCACTTCAGGCCCTACCACCGAGTGAACTGAATCTATAAAGGTGGCCTGGGCTGACACAGTTCCTTCTCAGTGGACCAGTAGCTCACGCTCACCTCTGCCCCTGGGGTTATGGTAGAATTGGACCCACCCTAGGACTGCAGGGAACTAAAAGAGCATTTGGCTCTTTGCACTTGGTTCACTGTAACTTTTCTAGCCTTGACTGTCAGGCCTGGGATCGGACCTTGACTGATAGGATCCCTGCACAGTTCATCACAGAGGCCCCCTGTTACCCTGTGACCCAAACATGCCCCCCAGGCACCTGTCCTCACACTTGATGTCTCCTCAACAGCAGATTGTGGTGGAAATTATAGCCGTGTGCCTCTCTTTACTCTCTGAATTGTACTGTAGAAACAAGTGTTTATGAAGAATAAACAAATCAGCAGAACTGCCTATACCTAGTTTTCCTGACTTTCTGGCCCTGCATCCTCATGAATATCAACCCATTTGCTGTTTCTAAAAGTGAATCAGGAATCAGGGGCTTGGAACTGATGCTGCACACTTTACTACAAAATATCTAATTTTCAAAACCTCTACAGAGTAGGAGGTATGAACTTTTTTGTATCAGAGAAGCTCAGGTTGCCCAAACTAGTAAGGGCCCTAGAGCTGGGTGGGATTTGTATCCCATCTTTCTAATTCCAATTCCCATTGCCCTGGGCTCCTCTCACCCTGAGACCTGTTATTGCCAGATGTCATGGTTACCTCTGGAAAGTCAGCTCCGGCCTGGGTTTCCCTTTCTTTGCAATGAATAGAGCAGTGGAACACTCACCTGCCACGCTAACCCTTTTATACACATGCTCGTATTCGGTCCTCACCACAGCCCTGGGAGGAAGGTGCTGTTACCATCCCTGTGTTTCAGGCGAGGCCCAGGGAAGTTAAGTAGTTCCCCCAAGGTCCTGTAGACTCTAAGGGACAGAGGTCAGAGCTTAAACCCAGACCTGTTTAAGCCCAGAGACTGAGCTCTTAACCAGTACACCAGCCTGCCTCCCTGGCCCTAACTTCCCCCCCAGCCCTAAACCTGATTCTCTGAGTCCAGCTCCTCTGAGAGTTGCCTGCGAGAGGACCCAGGGGCTAAGCCCCAAGTTCGTGCCATCCAGAGCCTGGTTCTGGTTGAAGAGTGAGATCTTTTACATTCTCTCCACTGGCCTCTGCCCTAAACAAGGATCTATTTGCCTCTCTGACTTTATACTTTCTTTATAATGAGTAATTTAAAAAAAACATATGTCTCAGTTTTTCTACCATTAGTCAGATATTACCACTGAAAAGGGTTAAACATTTTGGAGAAAGCAGCCTTTCTGAGTAAAGTGCTAAGTGTTTCTAAATAACTCTTTTTGTGTGTGTGAGAGAGAGAGAGAGACAAGGTCTCTTGCTCTGTCACTGGGCTAGAGTGCAGTGGCATCATCATAGCTCACTGTAACCTCAAATTCCTGGGCTCAAGCCATCCCCCTTCCTCAGCCTCCCAAGTAGCTGGGACTACACATGTGCCACCACGCTTGGCTAATAAATATCTCAATTGCTCTCTTTTGCCTCTTACCCTTTCCCCAGGCCCCACTAATATAATGCTCAGTATAGTTGCTCAGTATTGTTAGGGCCTCTCTGAGAGCTGGGAAAAGGCAGACCATGAGAGCTTAATCGCCTCTAGGAAGATTCTTGACATCTGGCCAGGAAACCTAAGATCTCCATAGCCGTGGAGTGTCCATCTGTACATAGCCACACTAGTTTTACTTAATAAACGTTACTATAGTAACAAAGTGATTATTATTTTATTTATTTTTATTTTTTTTACACAGGCCTATGGTATAGAAGGAAAAGTGTTTATATCTAATAATAAAAGATATAAAAGCCAAGTGCCTATAGGCAAGAGAATAGCCTTGTCTCAGGCCAAGTCCCCTTCCCTAGTGTTTCAGGGCTGGCCAGAATAGTTGAGAATGTAACATTTAGCCACCAGGTGTCATTATTTACCAATCTGACAAGCCACTGGGCTGTCTGCGTACTCATGGTTAGAATCAAGGCTATAGATACGAATATGGGATGAATGAAAGTAGATTTAGAAAGGGCACTGTGGGCTGGACTGCAGCTTGGGGGGGGACCTTTCAAGGACCAGTGACACTTTCCTGATCAGATTTCCTAACCTATTGCTTTCCCTGGAACGAGTCAGAACTTGAGTTCTTAGGCACAGCCCTGGCTTCCAGCTGCACTGTGCTAGACTCAGGCTTGCAGCCCCAAGTCTAAGTAATCACCCTCAGTAAAACAGATTCCTTTACTGTGCCAGTTGCGCCTATGCCCTTCCCCTCTGGCTCCTGGTTCATGTGCCTCAGGGCATAGGAGAGCATCCACAGTAGAAAGGCAGGTAAGAAATTGCTCCTTCCCACTGTAAAGCCTGGGAAGACTGTATCTACGGAGTTTAGGAAACAAAAGTGAGAAGTCGTGGGGCTGTGAGAATAGGAAATGTGCGTGGGCTTGCCTTGCAGAAGGCTACCTGGAGGGTGGAAGTAGGGAGCCTCTACCCCAATCCCTCGCATTCCTCTTTAGGCTGCAGGTGCAAGGCAGGAGGCTGAGATGGGCTCAGGCCCGCGTGGACCCTGCTTGCCCTCAGAGCCAGCCATTGCTGGTGAAATCCACTCGCAGAGCCTCCTCCTCCTCGGGCCTCAGCTCCTGCAGTGGGGACCGGCAGGGGCCTCCGTAGTAGCCAAACCAGTCCATCGTTTTCTTCAGCCCTGGGATCCCGAAGCGCCGGGTCACCTGAGAAGCAGGGTGAGTGTTAGCCGGGGGAATCGGTTGCAACACCCAGAAAGTTGGAGTTCCCACCCTCCTCCCCCAATGAAGTAGCTTCCAAATCCGTGGCACTCTGGGTAGATTGGGGATCCAGATATAGAAAAGCAGGTCAGTGACAGCAAAATGCAAAAATGTCAGATTAAGGAAGGAAAGTGGCTCCTTTGGTTTTGGGAGAAAAACCCACCCCAGCAGGGAGGAGGACAGCATACAGTCCTCGAGCTGGGATGGGAGAAAGCAGCAAGGCTGTGGGGTCTGGGCACTAAAGCTTCACCAGTCTGCAGCCCAGCTCCCTGGAAACTCTAAATGCTCCCACAGGAAAAACAATGTGTCGTGACCCAAAGAAGGTGGGGCAATTGTGTATCATTTACTTATTATCTCTTCTTTTGTCTGAAAAATGAGGGGGCTGAACAACATCACCTCTAAAGGCTTTTCTGTTATAATGGGGGACCTAAAGCTATTGTCATAATTTAAAATGATGTATGGAATTTTACAGGATAAATGAAGCATCAAGTTTCTTTGCTTTTGGTATAGCAGCTGGTCATTTCGTGCTGATCAGAAATGTTAGATGAATCTTTGACTACTTAAAAACTAGGAAAGTAATCCTTACTTAATACAGTTTTATTGAGAGGGTAGCTAAAACCTTAGAAGTGTGGGCTTCATGAAGGGTGAAAATAATTAGAGGTTGTTAGGGGTAAAAAGGTCAGGACCCATTGATGAAAGATTGACTAATAACTACTCACTGCTAGAGGACAGTAAGCTTTACAAGCGTGGAATTTTTTCCTGGAATGGGTGGTAAGCCACCCTCCTCCAGGCCCAGCACCCTGTGATGTTACAGCCTGGCATTTTTACCTAAAACCAGAGTAGGTAGGAAGATGGGAGAGGATGGAACAAGAGGTACCTAGAGAAAAGCTTGCTCCAACCATGAGTTTCTGAAGATCTCTGCACGCCCCCTGTTCAGACCCTGAGAAAGGGTTGAACACTTTGGAGGTAAAGACTGCAGAAAGTCCTAAATATAGCTGGGGGCAGGAGGCAGGGTGGTGGGAAGGGGGAGGAAGGACATTGTGTTCAACCAGGGCAGGGCAATGGAGTGACATCAAGCTACCCCTGGGGTGTCTGAGTGTACAGCCCAGGCAGCAGAAAGGTGTTCCAGGCATTCCTGAGTGTGTGCCCAGAGCTGGCACGGGAGAGGGCATGGAATGAAGGGTGGATGGGGGAAGATGGGATGACACACACAGCTAGGATGGCAGCTAGGCATCCTCTCCTCCCCAGGGACAGCCCACGCCGCTTTGTCTGTGAAACACCCACCCCACAGGGATGTCACAAGGGCCAGATGAGAAAAACACCACTAATATTAGACCAGTGCCCCGGGAGCCCTGAAAATGCCTCCTCTTCCTGTCCCTGTGGCATGCAGGTTCTGGATGTTCTTTCACAGGTGGACAGAAGTGGGAAAGCAGAGGTCCCAGTATGCACCGGACAGCCTGTGCCCTGGTGGGCTCAGATGAAAGACCCTCATTTCTGCAACTTCTTACAGCCTATTTATAGAGTATCCGATCCCTGGAGAACCTTCACATCCAGGGAGACTCATGCTGCCCTCTCTCTAAATCTGCATTAATCTGCCCTTTGAGGTCAGAATACAAACTGTGAGGGAGATCTAGAGCCCACCCACCACTGTACCCAAACAAAACACTGTTGTGGAGTGCCTAGCTCACCCTGGGATTATGGCAGGGCTAATGAGGCACTTACCTCAGATGCAAAACTCACGGAATGCCAAAAAATTCAATAATCAAGACAAAATTTCAATGCATTTAATGCTTTTTTTTTTTTTGAGACAGGGTCTCGCTCTGTTGCCCTGGGTACAGTGCAGTGGTGTCATCATAGCTCACTGCAGCCTCCAACTCCTGGGCTCAACGATCCTCCTGCCTCAGCCTCCTGAGTAGCTGGGACTACAGGTGCGTGCTACTACACCCGGCTAATTTTTTGTAGAGATGGGATCTCCCTATTGCCCAGGCGAGTCTCACGTTCCTGGCCTCAAGTGATCCTCATGCCTCAGCCTCCCAAAGTGCTAGGACTACAGGCATGAGATGTCACACTGGACCTCAATGCAATATTTTTATTTATTTAAAAAATTTTGTGTGTGTGTTGTGCAGGCCCGAGAGCCTCTTCCATCCTTGTCAAGGGGAGTGCTAACCTTCTGTCCTTTTCGTACAACACAATCAATACAATATTTTCAAAAAATCAAAATCAGTGCAGAAAAAATCCGTGATGAATGAAGTTTTAGATAAAGACAGGATCTCATAGCTGTGCCCTGCCATATTGCAGGCTGAGGTGAAAGTACTCGTGTGTGCCCCTACATACATGTTCTTATGTTTACTTTTTAATGGTTACCTTTTCTTCTAAAAAATAGATTTGGAAAAATATATTTTGGTGAATTTGCTTCCATTAAAGCCAGGAAAGTAAAGTTATAATAAGTTATGTTTTGATATACATACAATATTTAAACCTAAAATAATGATGTAAGTTTTAATATATCTACTTTTCAATTTTTCATATATATATATATATATATATATATTTTTTTTTTTTTACCTACTTTGATGTTCTGAGGAGGAAAAAAAAATCACCATTTAGCTTCCATTTTCAGGAAGATGGAGTAGATGTACTTGTCCTTATTCTTCCCAATAAGTACAACCCAAAATGCTGGACATCATACAAAAACAGATATAAGAAGACCCTGAGGCCGGGTGCGGTGGCTCACGCCTGTAATCCTAGCACTCTGGGAGGCCGAGGCGGGTGGATCGCTCAAGGTCAGGAGTTCGAGACCAGCCTGAGCAAGAGTGAGACCCCGTCTCTACTAAAAATAGAAAGAAATTATCTGGCCAACTAAAATATATATAGAAAAAATTAGCCGGGCATGGTGGCGCATGCCTGTAGTCTCAGATACTCGGGAGGCTGAGGCAGTAGGATTGCTTAAGCCCAGGAGTTTGAGGTTGCTGTGAGCTAGGCTGACGCCACGGCACTCACTCTAGCCTGGGCAACAAAGCAAGACTCTGTCTCAAAAAAAAAAAAAAAAAGAAGACCCTGAAAGGTAGAGAAGAAGGAAGAGCATCTAGGGACCTTGAGACCCAAGGAACAACACACTGGTGAGTCCCCTGGCCCAGACTTGGAGCTGAAAAGGCCAGCAACCATGCAATGCCAATGGGCAAAGACTATAAAAGCCCCAACAAAAGCCAGTTCTTTCTAGCCAAAGGACCAGGAAAGGAGTAGCCTGGCAAGATGGAAAACTTTTAGAAAAGAACTGCTGTATTCCAGCCAAACACCACAGAGCAAACTGGCCCCAATCCCACCCAGGACAGCAAAGGATGAATAAAGAAGCCTGAAACTGCCCCCCCCCCCCCCAGCTGGAGGGTGTCACAGCTGGGCTACTGGAGGGGAGTCAGGACTTTCACCACTGCTCACCCTTAAGAGGGTCACGCCACCCCCCACCAGACACACAGGTGGTCCAGTGGAGGCTGTGTGGGAACAGTAAGGAGGTACTCCTACCGCTCCAGCCAGTAGAAGCCTAGTCGAGGGCCTAGTGCAGAGGTGTAATTTTTTTAAAAAACTCCCAAAAAGGTAATCTCCAGGCCCCAATGGTTTCACTGGAGAATCCTACAAAATGTTTAAAAAAGATTTGATACCGAGTCGGGCGCAGTGGCTCACGCCTGTAATCCTAGCACTCTGGGAGGCCGAGGCGGGTGGATTGTTTGAGCTTAGGAGTTCGAGACCAGCCTGAGCAAGAGCGAGACCCCATCTCTACTAAAAATAGAAAGAAATTATATGGACAGCTAAAAATACATATAGAAAAAATTAGCCGGGCATAGTAGCACATGCCTGTAGTCCCAGCTACTCGGGAGGCTGAGGCAGGAGGATCGCTTGAACCCAGGAGTTTGAGGCTGCTGTGAGCTAGGCTGATGCCACGGCACTCTAGCCTGGGCAACAGAGTGAGACTCTGTCTCAAAAAAAAAAAAAAAAAAAAAAAAAGAATTGGAAGACAACATAGTAAAGATGTCAGTTGTCCCCAGATTGGTACACAGGTTTAACACAATTCTTATCAAAGTCCCAGAAAGATTTTTTTGTAGATAAAGACACGATTGTTCTGAAATTTATTGGTTTGGACTAGCTAAACCAATTTTGGAGGGAAAAAAATAACAAAATGGGAGGAATCAGTCTACCTGATTTTAAGACTTTTTAGCTACAGCTGTCAAGTCTATGTGGTATTGCAGAGGAATAGATACATACATCAATGGAAAGAATAGAGAACCCAGAAATAGACCCACACAAATATGCCCCACTGATTTTTGACAAAGGTGCAAAGGTAGTTCAATGGAGGAAAGATACCCTTTTCAACACATGGTGCTGGAGCAAGCAGATATCCATAGGCAAAAAAAACCTTGAACTGAGTCCCACACTCTATACAAAAATTAACTCAGAATGGGTCAGAGACTTGTAAAATATAAAAGTATAAAACTTCTAAGAAAAAATAGAAAATTTTCATGATCTTCTAAGGACTCTTTACAAAGAGCTCTGAGACTTGACACTAAAAGCATGATCCATAAAAGAAAATATTGATACACTGGACTTCATCAAAATTCAGAACTTTTAGCTGGGCGAGGTGGCTCATGCCTATAATCTTAGCACTTTGGGAGGGCGAGGCAGGAGGATTGCTCGAGGTCAGGAGTTCAAGACCAGCCTGAGCAAGAGTGAGACCCCATCTCTACAAAAAATAGAAAAATTAGCCAGGTGTGGTGGCACACACCTGCAGTCCCAGCTACTGCGGAGGTTGAGGCAGGAGGGTCACTTGGGCCCAGGAGTTTAAGGTTGCAGTGATCTATAATGATGCCACTACACTCTACCCAGGGCCACAGAGTGAGACTCTCAAAAAAAGAAATGCAGGGCCGGGCAAGGTAGCTCACGCCTGTAATCCTAGCACTCTGGGAGGCCGAGGCGGGTGGATCGCTCGAGGTCAGGAGTTTGAGACCAGCCTGAGCAAGAGCGAGACCTCATCTCTACTAAAAATAGAAAGAAATTATCTGGCCAACTAAAATATATATAGAAAAAAAAATTAGCCGGGCATGGTGGTGCATGCCTGTAGTCCCAGCTACTCGGGAGGCTGAGGCAGGAGGATTGCTTAAGCCCAGGAGTTTGAGGTTGCTGTGAGCGAGGCTGACGCCACGGCACTCACTCTAGCCTGGGCAACAGAGCAAGACTCTGTCTCAAAAAAAAAAAAAGAAATGCAAAAAAAAAACACCGCGATGAGATGGTACTATACACTTATCAGAATGGCTAAAATAAAAAATCATCAACATCAAATGCTAGCAAGAATGTAAAAAAACTGGATCGCTCATATATTTACATTAGTGTAAATGTAAAATGGTACAGCCACTCTGGAAAACAGTTTGGTAGTTTCTTAATAAATTATACATGCAAATATCACATGACCCACCAATTGCACTGTTGTATATTTATCCCGGAAAGATGAAAACTTACAGTCACACAAAGACCTATGCATGACTGTTCGTGGCAGTTTTCAATAGCCAGAAACTGGAAACAACCCAGTTGTCCTTCAACAGATGCAGTGGCTAAACATGCTGTGGTACAGCCGCACCGTGGAATACCACTTAGAGATAAAAAGGAATTAACTATTGATACACGCAGCAACCTGGATGAACTACCAGAGAATTATGGTGAATGACAAAAGCCAATCCCCAAAAGTTACATGCTGTCTGGTTTCATATCGTAAGTCTTGAACTGACAAAATTATAAAATGGTGACCGTATTTGTGGTGGCCAGTGGTTAAAGATCGGGTGTAGCTGTGGCTATAAGAGGGTAACCTGAGGGATCCTCATGGTGACAGAAATATTCTGTATCTTGAATCAGTGTCAATATCCTGATTGTGAACTTATTCTGTAGTTTTGTAAGTTGTTACCTTGGGGGGAAACTGGGTAATAGATACATGAGATTTCTTGGTATTATTTATTCAAATTGCATGTGAATCTATAATTATCTCCAAATAACAAGTTTAATTTCAAATTTACATTAAAATATGTATATAGGGGCACACATTTTTCCGTTGCCTCAGGCTTTAAAATAGCTCTGAACTTGACAGGCATTTCATCTTAAGTTCTTCTCCTTGGCTTACCCAGCACAGAATTGGAGTACACAGTCTGACTGCAGAATAGAATAGAATTTGCAGACAGAACTCTCCTGGAAAATCTGGGCTCTGATACCTTTAGCCTTCTAACCCTACTTTTGTTACCCTCAATCATTCTGTTTTTTTGAGGATCTGGCCCCTATAAAGCTGATTTAAAGGCCCTTGGTTCACTCTCTCCAAGCAGAGCATCTCAAAGTATGATCCTAGGATTATTTATGTCACAGTCACTCGGGATGTTCCTTTCAATGCATATTCTTGTGCCTGAAGGATTAGAATTTTAACTAGCCCCCTCAGGGAATTCTAATACACACTTAAGTTTGAGAACCAATAGAGCTCAACTTTGTCTAAAGTCAGGATTTTCTGGGGAAGCATAAGGAATTCCCGCAGTAGGATGTTCTCTAAAAGGACTTTCTGAAAGGGAAACCACTGAGTGGGGACCCCGTGCCAGCCCTAGGTCCTGCTCCAGTGGGGACACAGACCCCCCCACACACACACACTGCTGCCATTGGCTCACCGCGGCGTTGGGCTCAATGAGGCGGTGCTGCAGCTTCTGGGCATCTTCCCATTGCCCTGTGAGGCATAGTCGCTCCAGCTGGCACAGCTGAGCCCCAAGGACATTGGCCAGGATACACACGCCCCCCACAGCTCCTGCCCCGGAGTAAGATGCAGAACATCAGCCAGGCCTCCTCCCACAGAGAATCCCAAACCCTGGGCCTAGCTCCTCTTCCTTCTGGGGACATAAGATACGGATTTCTATGCCACTGGTTGGCCACATCACAGGCATGCTCTGTGAGTCCAGAGTACACAGTTTCAGACAGAAAAGCTGCCTGCATATGCAAAATAGAGTCCTGCCCACAGAGTGCTGCTCAGAGCGGATCTGTGGGGGGTAGTTAGCATTAAAGGAGAACTCAAGGACAGTTCCTGCCTGCACCCCTCCCAGAGTAAAGTCCCACCTGCCGGTTGGCACCTCCAGCGTCCCCCTGACTCATCAGTCCTGGAAAGGAGTGGAGTGGATGCAAAGCCTTTGCTCTTGTGAAATCTCATTCCCCCCAGTGAATTCAGCTGGGACACAGGTGGGGGTGGGGGTGGGGGAATGGAAAGAGCTCTGGACACAGGAGACCAGGCATTTCCTACCTGCATGAACTTGGACAAGACCCTCTGTAGTCCTCTTTGTGCCCATCTGGGCAATGAAAATGGGTTGGCTATGATCTCAGAAAGCCCTACCACTTCTGCAAGCCTGCAAGCGGGATTGTAAAGCTAGTTAGGAGTGGCCCTAAGCACAGTGGCCTCACGACTGGAAAGAGAGTAAGCGATGTGGAATGCACTAATAGAGCCGCCACTTATAGAATACGTTCTGTGTGGCAGGCACTATGGCAGAGCCGGGGCTGATGCTCTCTAGTCCTTGCGATACCTCTGTGATTTCTGGAGTGGAAACTCGGGCCCAGAGAGGCCGAGTGCCGTAACCACAGCACTCAGTGAATAAACGGCGGAGCAGAGATTCCGGCTCGGATCCCCTAGCCTCCAGGCCTGCGCTCTTTCCATCTACCCCGCCCTCAGGGACGAGGCAGAAGTGGATCCCCTCCTTGCACAGTGACCCGGCAGAGGGAGATGTGCAAGGACAAGCCAAAATCTGCAGGGACCAGAGGGAATAGGAACCAGCGTTGTCCCCTATAGTGCAGGAAAAGCCACTCAAATCCCCTCGCTGGGGCTTCAGCTGGAGGGGGCAGATGCTTCCCTCCCTTCCCCGCCCCTCCCCTCCTGGGCTCAAGTCCAATCTGAACCCAAGGATCTTGACTGAAACAGACAAGAGCAGTTGGTCTAAGGGACATTTCTAGGATCTTGGACTGGAACAGCATCTGATCAGGGAGCTGAAGACCTATGGCCCAACCCTGCAGTTCTGACAGTTCATTCTTGCTGGGACCGAGGGAGAGGGGAAACGGACTCCTGAACCAGAGGGGAGGGCCCCAAGGCCGCTGCCCTCAGAGAATGATTTCCAAGGTGAGCTTAGAAGAGCTAAATTTGTCATCCAAGCATGGAGCGCGGGACTTAGAACAAACTGCGGGCATCCCTCCTGCAGGCCAGGGGTTGTACATGGTCACCCTCCTCTACCCTACAAGGTCACTCACGAGTACCCAGTATTCAGACAAGCAAGCGGTGTGACCAGGTTCTGAGGTTTCAGAGCAGGCAGCCTGGCAAACTACTCTCTGCAGACCCAGACCCAGCCCTCGTGATCTCTCCCAGCAGATCCAGCTGCCTGGGTGCATCTTGGTTACCCATGAGAGTTTGAGAGCAGCAGGAGGCCTACCCAAGGCATAGCTGGCCATCAGGAAGCCAGCCGACCCAGCCAACACCTGGAAATCCTGCCTCTTGGTCTTGTGAACAATCAGCCCAATCCTGGTCACCTGCAACAGCAAATGTGGCATAAGCGCTGGACCCAGAGCCTTGGCCGCCAGCCTGGGGGCAAGAGTAGAATAACAGCCCAGTTCCCCAAAAGATGCCCCAAAGTTCAGACAAAGCCCCAGAGAACCCACACGACAGAGAGGCCCCAATCAGGAACCCAGGAATGAAACAGATCTCAGAGCTGTCCTGAAGTTGGTAGCAAAAGTGCTTGGGCCCAGAGAAGGAGAGGGTGCTCCAGCCCCGGCGCTGTGGCCACTCACATCACCACCGCTGTCCTTCATGCCCACGATATTCGGGTGCTGGGAGAGCGTGACCACCGCATCCACAGGCAGGTCCAGCCCCGTGTTGGCTGGGACGCTGTACAGCACCACAGGGATTGGGGAGAGGTCAGCAACCTGGGGGTGCAGAGAAGAGGGGGAGCAGGCAGCCTCCCCCGGTCCTGGGTCTAGAGGCATGCCCCAAGTCCTGGCCTGCATCACTGCAGGGCTACCTGGGCAGGGCCCCCTCCGTAGCCATAAGCCACTGGTGGTACATGGCCCGGTTGTAAGCTACAATAATGGGTAACATGCCAGGCACAGTCCTAAGCCCTTTATGTTCTTGACCTCATTGAATGCTCACAACAACCCTATGAGGTGGATGCCATTGCTCCCCCCATTTTAGGAAACAGTGACACAGAGTGGTTTGGTAAGCTGCCTAGTGTCACACAGCACGTACATGAGGGCATGCCATCCATCTCCTAGAGCTGCCTTTCATGTGACGTAGGCTCGACTCCACTCCTAGCTCCTCTTGTCTCCTCTCCCTGGGCCTCCTCTTGGTCCCAGGCCTCGAACCCACCTTGGTGTAGTGGTGAATGAGGGCTGCACTGCTCATGCGGCCCCGATAGTAGCAAGGGGTCACCACCAGGGCCGCGTCAGCCCCCACCTGGGCCATGCTGACAGTCATCTCTACCGTGGCTTGAGTGGCTGCAGGAGGAAGGAGGGAGGTGAGAGCAGGCGGAAGGAGGCCTGGGCCAGGGCGCCAGGCCAAGCCAGGGTGCCTCAGTGTGTCCCAGAAGAGGCAGAACAAGGAGACAGAACCCGAGCCCAGGGCCAAGGAGCCCGGACACTGGGCACCCAGCCGCCCCCCAGGCATTCTGGCCTCACACTCGCAGCCGGAGCCGGCTAGCAGGAGCTTGTCCTTGGGCATGGCCTGGCGCGCGCGGCTCACCACCTCCAGGCGCTCGCTGCTGGTCAGGAAGGGGAACTCGCCGGTGGAGCCCTGGACCACGAAGCCTGCAAGAGAGGCCCCGTCACAGCTGACCCAGGACAAGGGTGCACCTACTCCCCAGCACCACAGCCTCTCACACGTCTCCTTCCATCCTTGTCCCGATGCAGGCAGAATGTTTTCACCCAGCTGCAATGACGGTGTTCACATCATTTTCCTTTGTTTTCATGAAATGTTTTAGCCGCACCGAATGGAATAGGCAATAATAAAAACCAAATCCATGCGTCCAGCCCCCACGGCAACCCTGCCTCGTCACCTTCCTCTTCCTTGGCTCTGTCCTGAAACAGGTGTTTACTGTCCCCATTTGCGTCTTTATACACATAAGATGTACGTATGGTACCATGAACAAGATATAATATGGTTTTGTAATTTTGAGCTTTGTAGAAATGGAATTGAGTTTATATACCCTTCTGCGATTTGCTGTTTTTGTTTAACTTTATGTTTTGATCTTTGTTCTTAGCAGCACATGTAGCTCTGATTCATTTTGTTTTTATTTATTTTTATTTGTTTATTTTTCTTTTGAGATAGAATCTTTCTGTGTTGCCCCAGGCGGAGTGCAGTGGCGTCATCATAGCTCACAGCAACGTCAAACTCCTGGGCTCAGCGTCTCTCCTGCCTCAGTAGGTGGGACTACAGGCGTGTACCACCACATCTGGCTAATTTTTCTATCTTTTTGTAGAGATGGGGTCTCACTCTTGCTCAGGCTGGTCTCGAACTCCTGACCTCGAGCGATCCACCTGCCTCGGCCTCCCAGAGTGCTAGGATTACAGGCATGAGCCACCACACCCGGCCAATCCTTTTATTTCTACAAGAGAATTGGTGCTCCTCAGCTGAAAATGAGAATGTTAGCAGAAATCATTTTCCTCTCAAGTTTTTTTCATTTAACTTTCTCTTTCCTCCTCTTTCCTTTCTCCTCTCCACCCCATTCTATTAAAAAAAAAAACAAAAAAAAACCTGAACTAGTTTATGAATACAGCATACACACAACGGGATTGTTAATTGTAAGAATAAAGGATATTTGGGAGAAGGACAAGAAAATAAAGCCACGAGCGGTATTGGTATACAAAATCCCTGCCACACAATGTGAGAGACAGGCCATCAATTTGATTTGGAGCTTCCCGACAGTCCAGGCTAAAAGGGAAACATGGTCAGCAAACAGACATGTAGAGCCCAAAAGATAAAAGCCAAGCAAGTGCCCCGAGAAACACAGTTTCCTGGCACTGGGACCCAGATAAATTGTTTCTGTGAGTCATCCTTCAGGGGACACAAGGTGATGCAGACTCGACTTCACGCCACAAGTCTTTTTCATGCTGTTCGCTACACATTATATTCCACTGAGTGGGTTTGTAGTTTTTTTGTTTTTTTTTTCAACCCCTAGCTTTGATAACAGTGCAGGGAACTTCTTGAGGCAAATAGCTGTTGGCTTCTGGACTGCTCCCAGAGGACTGATGCTCCGTGTCAGGCTAGAAGTGAAGGCAGGAGCCTCCCTGTGTCCTGCTACGTAAGGCCCCCGCGCTTTCCCAGTGGGTCAGGCCCATTCAGAAAGGCTGACATCCCCAGATGAGACTGCAGTCTAGCCACAACTGCACCAGCACCCCTTGACTAAGGAAGGATTTACAGACCAAGCTCTTGCCATTCCTCTATTCAAATGCCAAAGACACCTTCCTGCCCACCCCTGCCTGCCACCCTGGGCTGGGGCAGCTTCTCTCTGCGGTCACCCATTCAGCCACAGTCACTCCCTCCAAAGGCATCCTTCATCCTGGTGGTCAGTTCCAGAGGCTCCCGGGCCCCCTCGTTGGACCTGGCCTGAACAGCAGGACGGCTGGGGCTTGCGCTCTGGGCGGCAGAAGCAGGCCCGTGCTCAAGGCTCCTGTGGCACAGCCGTCCCTCCTGTCTTACGGGGGGCAACGGACCCAGGCCTGACTCCCAAGAGGAAGACATGCCGGGCTGGGGAGGCAGGAGCGCGGTGCCGTCAGGGAGCACCGGACTCGAAAGTCACCTCTGGCTATTGAGCAAGTCACGTCACATCTCTGAGTCAGTGTTTCCTTTTCTATGGGATGACTAGGAAATCATTTCAAATCCTACCGTCTCAGGCTGTTCTCAGATAACAAGACGTACCGGAAGGCTCTAGGAAATCTGTTAATGCAGCCCCCTCCTTCACCCTGGCTAGAGGGCCAGCCCCAGGCCCGGGTGCCTCTGCTAGTGTAGACAGCGGCCAGAGGCAGGAAAAGGCCAGGGCCCCGACAGAGCAGGGAGTGAGGACAGCGGAGAGGCAGGAAGGCAGCACAGTGGAGTGGCCAGACACACCTGCTCTCAAGTCAGAGCAGCTGGGCGCTGACCCTCAGTGTGGCTCCCTCGCCAGCTAGATCTTGAGAAAACGGCTTAACCAAACCTCAGCTTCCTCAACAGAGAAATGGGGACAATATTAGCACCTTTCTCAGAGAGTCGGTTTGAAGCTTAAATGAGTACTTAGAATAGAGCCTGGTGCTCAGTAAGTATTGGCTGTAATTCTTACGGGGTCGGGAGAAAGTGCTCAAGCCTGAAATCAGGAGGGGGGCCTCTGAGGCCCCCTCCAGCTGTAAGACGAAGGAGGCTCCCTCTCATTTCGGAAGCTACCCTCCCTGCTCCCCAGTTACACTGGCTGTTCTGGGAGCCAGGGAGCCTGGGAGAAGAGCAGGTGTTTGGGGCTGGGGACGTACAAGCACATGGTGACTTACTGTGGCCAAAAGGAGTCATATAAGGAGTATCCTCAGTCACTGTTATGCCCTCTTGGTCCATCATTATTACCACCTCCTCTGAGAAGTCTTCCTGGAATCCCTCCATTGGACCTCTCTGCCCTGCACTTCCATTACCTGTCCCTTGTACTTCCTGTTGCCTACCCACATGCATAGAGGTCCCCAGAATCCTTCAATCCCCTCCCCCCACTCTCATCTGTGTGATTAGGCAAAATTTCTCCATCTGGCTTCGCCTATAAAATGAGAAAGAAGGCCAGGCGCAGTGGCTCATGCCTGTAGCCCTAGCACTTTGGGAGGCCAAGATGGGAGGATTGCTTGAGGTCAGGAGTTTAAGACCACGCTGAGCAAGAGTGAGACAAAAAATAGAAAAATTAGCTGTAGTCCCAGCTACTCGCTACTTGGGAGGCTGAGGCAGAAGGATCACTGGAGCCCAGGAGTTTGAGGTTGCTGAGCTATGATGACACCACTGCACTCTAGCCTGGGGTGACAGAGTGAGACTCTGTCTCAAAAACAAACAAAAAAAAGTCCTTACCCAGGGTATATATTGGAGTTGGCTGCCTAGAGGCCATTTTGCTTGCAGCTCACAACTAAATTGTCTGAAACATTTTTTAACTTTAAATTTTGAATTACTTTTAGACTTATAGAAAAGTTGTAAACATAATACAGGGAATTTCTATACATCCCTCCCCGGCCTCCAACAATGATGATGTCTTACCCACCTACAGTCCAATGATCCAGAGAATTAACATTAGTATGATACCATTAGCTAAAGGCTTTATTTGAATTTTGCCAGTTTGAGACTTTTCTTAAAGTTAAGATTCCAAAGTTGTAATTGGCTGATCTGAAGCTTCATATAATAAGCGCTTAGCAAGGGATTTAAGGTCTTCCAGATATTTGTGTGCATTTTAACAATCTCTTTCAGAAGCCAAACCTCACCACTCTCTTGATTTTTGTCTAATTTAGCAACCTCCTACATTTTCATTGACCCCATTTTTTCCAATTAAAATTTTTATTTTTATTACAAGTTATTTTAATATTTCAAATATGCAAATATATATCAAAATTTATATAAAGTCACTGATTAGGAATGTCAAAAAATTCACATACGCCCAACTGTGCTCTATTAAATCATCTGACAACATTTAAGGTGTTTATGGATTTATCCATCCTTTGCATCGATTCTGGGCCCCTGGGGTCTGAGGTGCACAGGTTGGGAACCACCAGTAAATCCATAATAAATCCAAACGATAAGAAATTTCAAAGAATCGCTTAGAGTTAGTGCCTTGTCGCTGACTGGGGGAGGCAGCTGCTTTCCCTTTGACTGCCTGACAAGCTCCGGAAATGGCCTCTTGGGACCCAGGAAGAGGAGGCCAGGACAGTCCCAGGCTTGCAGGAGGGCAGAGAAAGTGTCAGGACTGGGGAAAGCAGTCACGGGTGAGCGTGTGAGAGGTAGAGCCACGTGGGGGTGGGGGGAAGAGGACAGGGAGGCAGCACAGAGCAGGGATTAGGGGTGCGGACTTGCCAGTCAGGCAGGGCTGGGATCCAATCCCAGCAGCATCGCTTACTATCCATGTCCTCTCAGGCAAATTACGTCTCTGAACCTCAGCTGCCTCATTTGCAAAGCTGAGATAATAATACCTTCCTCATGACTTAACACCTAACACAGAGCAAGGCATATACTAAAAACTCAAAAAAAAAAAAAAAAAAAAAAAACCTTCAAAAAAGAGGAAGCTGCTAGTAGTACTAGTAATACTGGTAGCAGCAGCCAGCAATAGTAACATAAAGAAGAGAGTGCCATCCTGGCTCCATGGCTGTGGGCGAAGGTGGTGGGGAGGTACTGACATGGATCCCAAGGGGGCAGGGAGAGAGAACTGCAGTATGGGGTGCCACACGGCTTGAGAAGAAATAGGGTGAGGATGGCACCAAGATGACCAGGGCCCTAAGTCCCACCTGGCTTACTTACTTTCTTCCGGAAGACTGTTTCTTCCCCCATCTCCCCTAACACCTGGCTGCTTCCCCCTTCCCTGACAGCAGCAGATTGTGGGTATTGAGGCCCCAGAGAGATCCCTTCCCCACCCTGAGACCTGGGAGGCTGTTCTATGGAGTCCTAAATCAGCCCCAGGGCCAACGCCCCAGGCCAAGGGCCACACGCACAGGACTGCTGGAGAAGGAGCCCTCTCCCTCCATCCCTGCCCAGGCCTTCAGCTGGCCACAGAGCCCCGGACTCCGAGTGAGGGCACGCAAGGCTTTATTGGCTCCGTTGCAGGCTTTTGGCGTCAGTGTGGGCCTCTCGGCTGCTCCTGGGGTCTGCCTCGTCTGTCTTCTCCCAGTGGGGACTCAGGGTGTGTGTCAGCTGCTTTGCTTCCTCCCAGCCCTCCTTCCACCAGGGGCCATCCTCTGTGGCAGACCCCACTCGTGGAGTCGGAGGGGCCACCAGCCCCGTGGGGGGCCTGAGGAAGAAGGGATTTTGGCAGCAGCGTCTCACCCTGGGCCACATAGGTTGCCACATAGGAGAGAAACAGGCCTTTGTATGGGGCCAGCCCTGCTGGGGAAAGGGGCATCTCCATCCATGGTTAGGTGGCTTCAAAGGAGTCATAGGTGGCTGCGGTTGGGCAGGCTATGGCTCTGGTGGCTTGGGTGGCTTGGGTGACTCTGGTGGCTTGGTTGGCCTGGATGACCCTGGTGGCTTGGGTGGCCTGGGTGACCCTGATGACTCTGGTGGCCATGGTGACTCTGGTGGCTCTGATGGCCATGGCCATAGAAAGTGTGTATGTGGTTGGCACCAGCTATGGTGTTTTCCCGCTTGGTGAGGAAACTCCCTTTCAGCTTCATCTCCACCTCCTCGAGGGCCTTCAGCTCCTCCTGGTTGATGTCCCTGGACTGCAGGTGGCCTGAGTGCTGACAAGCTGTGGCCCGCTGCAACATGGAGTTAGCCAGTTGCCGTCCCTTGGTGTCGATCTCCTTGGTGCAGGCAGCCACCGCAGCCCATGTGGCCTCATCCGAGGACGAGGATTTTCCAGACTCCTTGTGGGTCTCTTTGATCAACGAGGACCCAGATGCCTTCTGCCTGCTGGTGAAAGATTCCCGGCTCAGAGCAGTGCCCACTTCTCCGTGCCTGGTGGTGACGGTCTCCATGTGAATGGTGGTGCTGGCCTCTCCACCCCCACTCTCGGGCTGGGGAGGGTTGCAGCTGGTGCTGGCACTGTTGGGGACCAACTTCTCTTCAGAAAGGCGGCTAAAGTGAGATTTGATCCAGCTCTCTTTCTCTGCTTTGTGGGATTCCGGTGACTCATCTTCATCTTGTGCAGACTCAAGGTTTGCCTTCCTTCTCCTCTTTCTCTCAATCCACAGCATGAGGCCTCCACCTCCTAGTATAAGGGCGGCCCCCAGCACCACCTTGCATGATGGTTGCTGGAGTAACTCCAAGAAGGTCTCCAGGACCCCACACCAGGCAGGCAGAGCTAAGAGCACACTGGGAATGGGGGAGCCCAGGTGGTGTGGCTCATGCTTGAAAGGGCAGGCTCCCCAAGGGTAGTCTGGCAGGCAGGCCCCTACTACACCCCCCTACAATGCCCCTACCGCCTCAGCAATGAACCCCATTGTGAGGAAGGCAGCTGGGGGTGGGGGGGGGGGAGATGCCACAGCATCTCTCATGTCTAGCCTGGCAGGCATTGCCTAAGGCCTAGGTCCTGTCTCCCACCCTGACAGCTGTCCCCAAAGTCAGTGAAAGGGCAGCTTCTCCAATTCTGAGTTCCTTCTGCCTTCTGCTTGCAACCCATCCTGCAACTAATTCCTTCTTATCTTCCAGTCTTTGGTTTCTCTCATTCTCCAAGAGGGCAGAGGATGCCAGGTCAGGCTGGCAATGGCAAAAGGAACTCCTTGGCTGGGCTGGCATCCATTCCTGGCTACCTGAGCCTGGTGTCTCCCTCTTTACAGGGCATTTCTCTGCTGCCAGCTTGGCATACTCCCTCCCCACTTGCAGTCCCCAGCCTCATTACAGGGCAGAGTCCAGAAGGAAAAGGGCCCAGGAGGGAGCTCATTCTGGAGTAACACGAGGTCACAATTGGGAAAGACAAGCAATGGGCTGAGAAGGCAGAGTGGATAGGACAGGAGATGTCACTGGGTTCAGATCCCTGGGGCCATTCCACAATGGGGGCTGCTACCTCTTGCCTTAGTGATACACCTGCAAACCTAGAATTTGCCCCTTGGCAAATGGGTTTGGTTCAGGTTGTAAGCGGGTGGGCTTCTGGCCTGGTGGCTTCCTGTAGGTGCAGGCACTGAGAGCCCGAGTAAAACCCCAGGTCTCTAGGTAGAAACAGGCCTGGGACACTGCATTTTTCTTCCCCCAGAGGTATCTAGCCCATTAAAAAAAATAAGGGAATGCCAAAATAGGGTTGTAAAAATTATGATCTTTTAAATAAAATATTTTCTTTAACAGAGTCATGGTCTTCTTTTTTTTATAAAGCCTTCTTTATTACTCTTGTTAGAATTAATTATGCTTTCCTTTTTGCTCCCACAGCATGTTTATATATCTATTTAGTATTTATTTCATTCTCTCTCTCTCTCTTTTTTTTTAAGATCCAAGTGTCTGGATCCTTCTATCTTTGATACAGTTAATTTTGTTGTCTCTTATTCTGGATTGTAAGTGCTTTGAAGACAAGGACACTGTCTTTTTCATATTTGTACTAAGTATCTTCTATGTGTCTTACACATATCAATATACTAAAAAAAAATGAAGTATTTTGTCCCCAAGGTAATTTTTATTACAAATAGGCACATTTAACTTTTTATTATATTAAAATAATAACAAACAACACTACTGTAACTCTAAAAAACTCTGTGAAGAGTTAAAAAAATTTGATAGTCATAGATTTTTGAAAATTTATTCACATAGGGAACTGTGTTAAGTTCTTGTTAAGTAAGCTTCCCATCCCTCCCTACTTACTAGGGACGAAATGAGAATTGAAAGAAACTGAGGACAGGTTTGCTGAGTTAGGGTCAGTAACCATATCAATCTAATTCTTGTTAATTTTTTTCAAGAAACAACATAATCAAATGATTAAAAGCCATCCAAAACACTGGGAAAGGTTATGAGACTCAACCTCTACGTAACACTGATCAGAATTGATGACTATCAGAAAAAGGTTATGAGGGTCTGGCCTGAGAAGCAGAAGTCTCTAGAGCAGAAACTCCCAGAGGCATGGTCTTAAAGTACACAAAAAGTATTATATCTTATCACAAGAAACCATCGTCCACTCTACATACTGAAGGAAGAAGACACAGCTTAAAGTTTCACTGGGAACCTCATCTCTGCAGCGCTGCTGGAGTATCTCTGTGTTGTTCACTAAACTCATTTGGGAATAACAATTCAAAGTCCATCTTGGAGGTTGTTTATGGGTGTGAGTTCAGGGCCATATGGCCCTTCTGCAACGACCCGTCCCTCCTGACACTGGTTATAACTTTTATCTAAAAAGAAAACTCTATTCACATAATCACTACAAATTAGCAGTACCAAAAAAAGAAAGAAAGAAAAAAAAAAAGAGCTACAGTTTCAGCCAATGCCTTCTAGAAGAATCTTTTACTGTTCACCAATTCGTTCAGGGCAGGTTCCCACCTCTTTTAGAGGAGCCTTTAGCTCGTTGCAGGGGGCTCTGGCAACGTGAAGTGTGTTTTTCCTTGCCTCTGCTTCTGAGTGTTGGGCTGCAAAGTCTACCCCAGGGGCCAGGAGACGGCAAAAGAAACACAGATATCAGAGCTAAAGTCGTTTGCTGCTTCCTTCCTGGGCATTTTAGCTGTGTCCTGGGAGCAGTGGCAGGACCCTCTGGCTCTGTGGTCTCAGTGCCAGTGCCCCATGTTTGAACTTGAGAGAAGCATGCTGACCCTGTGGCCAGGAACCTGGAGGCTCAGTTCCTATTCTAAAATGAGGAATCCGGATTAAAGAGGTTAAGTACTTTCCCTGATGTCACTGTGACTGGCAGAACTGGACAGATTCTTGCCCACGTCACCTACCGCCAGATGATAGGCTCTTTCTACCACAGCCACTGCCTCTCTGGTGTGTGGGTGAGCAGTCGGATGGGAGCAGGAGCCTGCGTGGGTTGCGAGGGAGACAGACTCGTGGGCACATCTGGTCTGTGTCCTGCCAAATCCAGTGAAGCCTGTTCTGGGCATCCGCATGCCCTCTGTAGGCATGGGTAGCTGGCACAGAAGGGAGGGTCCAGAGAGGAGTCTGAGGGTCTCTGGATTCTCTGGGTGGCAGGCAGACACCAGATGCAAAGTCCACCCTCCCCACCCTGAACAAGAGTGTCCTTGAACCCTGATGCTAAAGATGAAGGAGCTTCCTGCTTTGTTTTAAGAGAAACAGGCCTAAGCTCAAACCATGAGCCAAGCTACAGCAGAGATTTACTTAGTGTCCCTGCTCAATGCAGACATCCATGGGGCATTCACTGTCCCCTAGGGAAGGATCACATCTCCTCAGCACTGAGTGGACCCTTGGACCAGTGGTCACTGTCACAAAGTGGCTTTGTCACAATGTCAATCACACTCATTTTAATAATTATCATCATTGGAGTCAATACCTTAGAGTGAACATCACTCTACAATTCACGGCATGCTTTCGCTTGCACTCTCAGATTTTTCTCCCAACCGTCCCCTGATACATGGGCATTTCACTTCCATGTGTCAGACAGGGAAACTGAGGTTTTGAGACATTATCCCACAACAAGTCAGTGGCAGAACTGTGATTTGAAACCAGAGTCCACAGTCTACACTGCACTGCCTTGGGCAGAGCCACACCAACCCCAAAGCTTGCAAAGATCAGACAACGCTCTGTGTTGAAACAGTGTGGTCTAGCAACTCCAACGGGTGTAATGAGAGTCAAGGAATGGAGTGAAACGGCAACTGTCAGCTCAGCCAGGTATTAGCCGAGTGACCCTGGCAGTGACCGTGTCACTGTGAGCCCCGGATTCCCATCTGTGAGATGGTGTTATTGAGAGTACTACTTCGGGGTTGCCATGGTGACGGATGAGGGTGGGCAGGGCAGGTGGAATGTGCCCCTTCCTTCTTCCTTCATTCATTGCATCTGTGGCTGTGTTGCATGTGGAGTGTCCTGAATGTGATCTGGTCCCTGACCCACAACAACGCTGGGAGCTAAGGCAGCACTTTAGCAGTTCACAGCTGGGGAAACCGAGGCAGGTGAGGTTCAGTCCAAGGTCATAGGCCAGTAGGGAGCTTCCTGCCTGTCCCCTGACTCCAGACCAGTGGCCCCATTCCTCTCCCGTGATAAAATGACCTGCAGACTACGAGACTATCCCCAGCAGCTTGACAGAGCCTGTGTACCCTCCCATGGTCTCTGGCCGGAGAGCACGGGGCCACTCACATCTCCCCGGCTCCCACGGTGGACAGGCCCTACTTACCGCGGAAGGGGAGGGTGCCCAGTTTGTGCAGATTCTCCTCCAGTTTCCCATAGTCCACCTCTGCGGTGGCAGTGAACGGGGTGGTCACAGGAGGGTAGATGCCTGCGATGTCCACCTTCCTCCCCTCCCCTGAGGCCAAGCCCCTGACGTTCCGTGCCAGGCCCCTGCTCAGCCCCTGCCTCACAGAGGACCAGACTCTGGGGCCCATCATCTCTGCAGGAAGCCCGAGGCCCTGTGGGTCTGTGCCCCCGAGTGAGACTGTGTGGACTCCTTCCAACCCCCGTTAATGATCAATGTGTCTAGTTAAAAATTTGTAGCCCCCCTGACTTGTGGCCACTGGGGCAGGCCTGAGCTGGGTGTCCCCAGAATCAGGGGCAAGGCCTACAGGCCCCAGCAGGGGAGGCTGGAGAAACGCCACAATGCAGTGTCCCTCTGGCCAGGTGGAGGGCTAGTTCCCAGGGTCCCGACACTAAGGGCGTCTCCAGCGAGACCTAGGCCCTCCTCCCACAATTCCCTGCCCCAAAGCCAGAAGCCCGGCCAGGCTTCCGCGGGCAGTTCCGAGGTTGGCGGAGCTGATTGGCTGGGCTGGCCCTGCCCTGTGGGAGGCGTGGCAAGGCTGGGCCAGGAGCTGCCTGCTGGAGCGCAGGAGCCGCCCCTCCCGCTGCCTACCCCCTGCCAGGCTCCTCCTGCCCAGGCGACCACGTGACAAACCTCTACGGGGCACACAACCCCACAGGACAGCTGTCACCACAAGGGGGCCCAGGATGAGTGTGTCACCAAGCCGATCAGTGCAGGCCCAAGACTGTCCCTGGAGACTTGGGAAGGGGCAGGAAAAACGAGGAGGCAGGGAAGAAGCTAGAAGAGACCACAATAGGGGAAAGCTGCAGGTCTGGCTCAGAGGAGCCAGAGGGCTCCAAGTTCCCCTCTTCCCCAAGCCCACTCTTGCCCCCAGTCTTCCTTTATTCCTAAGTATTTCGGACACAAATGGAAGCAAACATCACACATAGCAAAAACCACTTTTTTATTGTGGTAGTCTGTAGGTGCCCCTGGATCGTGCAGAGGAATGGCTGGGTCCTTGGTTGGCTCCGGGGACCATTCTTATGACCCCCCGGCTGCACATAGGCGGGGCTGGGGGCCTGGCTGGGCTGGGGCAGGCATTCACTGGGCTGGCACAGGCTGGGGGGTCTCTTGCCCACTCTCAGGAGGCCCCTCCAGCCCATTCTGCTCTGCCCCCGGCTCGGGATGTTCCAGGGCCTGCCGGGTGTCAGCCTGCCACAGCTGCACCAGGTCCGTGGGGGTCTTTCCTGCCTGCGGAACCAAGAGGAGATCTGTTCACTGTCCAGAAGTCTATACCCGAAGGTGCCCTGCTGTACACCAGTGCTTCGTAACTGGGGGCAGCTGGCAGTGTGTGAAGACACTTTGAGTTGTCACAGCTGGGGGGTGGGTACTACGGGTATCTACTGGGTAGAGGCCAAGAATACTGCTTAAACATCCTGTGATGCACAGCACAGTCTCCCACAACCAAGAATTATCTAGCCCCAAATGTCAATAATGCTGAGGTTGAGAACCCCTTTTACCCTCTCCTTATCTTCCTGCGTTTCCCATCACCCCCTTAGCCTGTCTTGAGCCAGAGGGACTCTCCCATGTCCCTCTCTTTTCTGACTGCTCTGGGCCCGAAAGAGGAGCTTGGACTAGGGGACACAGGTCCTAAGACAACTTGAGGACACCAGGAACCGACATGGTGTGCTGGCAGTGGTCATGCCAACCACGTGCTCAGGTTCCTTCCATGATTTTGGCCCCTGTGGGCCTGCATGTGAGGACCCCTCTGGCCTATTTGGGGGCCTTTGGGGAAGTCCTCTTGCTGTCGTTTCTCTGCACTTGGACTCTGGACGCAGACATGCAGAGCTGGGAAGGCGGGTAGTTGGAATGGTGTTCTGGAGGGGACAACTTCGTGTCCTGTGGTGATGGGCCAGAGCCAGTGATACATGTCCCTAGGCTGGAGCTAGGACAGACCCTCCCCTGAGGGAGTGCTCACATGGATTCCTGAATCAGGGAAGGAATGAGCTTACCAGGTTCTTGCACATCATGTCAGCCCCATGCAGGAGCAGCAGCTTGATGATTCTGTAGCGGTTGAGCCTCACAGCATCGTGCAGGGCACTGTCCCCTTCCTAGAGCCAATGTGGCACTCAGCGTGGCGTTTGTGGGTAGCAGTCAGGGGCAGGGTGATGGGAGGTGGGCTAGAGACCCTGATCAGGAGTCACTGTCCTGAGGCTCCCAAAGGGACGGACACTGCCCGTGGGAGCCTGCAGGCTGCCCGCACACCCACAGTGGGGCGGAGCAGCGGGCAGGCTGGCACTCACTCTGTCTCTGGCATTGATGTCCAAGCCCAGGGATAGAAAGTGCTCCACGATCTCCACATGCCCTGTCCGGACTGCCACATGCAGGGGTGTGCTCAGGAGCTGGGTGGGGAGTAAGCAGGAACTGCAGTTGAGGGGGCCTGGACTGTGAAGCCCCTAGGGTCTGGGGCTGTCCTAACTCCAGCTTAATCCCTCTTCCAAGTCCTAGTGCCAAGGCCTGAGCCCTGGATGGGCAGGGAATAGTACAATTTCCCACCATCCTAACGGTCTAATTCTAAATCCTTAAATGCCGATCCCTCTGGGAAGTCTTCTATGATTCCCCTCTCAGCCAGCTGTGAGCAACTGTTCACTCCTCCACCCTTTTAAAATAATTATAACAGATGCCATTTATTGACAGATAAATGTGATAGGCATGGCAAAAGCTCATCAACACATTATGTTTTACATCAATTATAATTCAATTATGAATTGTAATAAATAATTCATTTACATACATTTTCCCACCTAATATACACAAAAACTCCACAAGACACTACAGATGAGGAACAGAGGCTCAGAGGCTAAGTCACTTGTTCAGGGTTACACATGAAGGAATGCATGAAGTATGGTGCATGAATAAATAATGAAAGGATGGATGGGTGGATGGATAGACAGATAGAAGGATGGTAAAGGATTGCATGGATGAACAAATCCTGCAGATGAGTGGCCCCAAAGCCCCTAAGTCAGTGGGTCTCTTGTCCTCCCCCTCCTCTGTTCTTCCTGCTCACATCCCCAGATGGTGGTCCCTCAAGGGCCTGCAGGCAATGGCAGGTCCCTGTCCCTGGCTTGGAGGCCAGCTGGATACTGCTTTAGCTTCCCTACTCTGCAGCCACTCCAGAAACCAGACCAGCTCACTACTTCCCTGCCTCTTGGGCTTTCCTGCCCTCCGCCCTGTCCCCCACCCTCCTACCCACGGCCACCCCAATATCTGCTGCATCTGAGCACCTTTGCCTCACCTTATCCCTCACGTTGGTGTCTGCTCCTCGGCTTTGCAGGAGTTTCACCACGTCCAAGTGGCCCCCGCGGCAAGCCCAATGCATGGCTGTGCAGTCCAGCTACAAGGGAAGGATGGGGCTTCATTGTGAAGCTGCGGGGAAGAAAGTGCCTGGGGGGAAAAGGACCCCAGCGAAGAGGGAAAGGTCCTGGGAACGAGCAGAGGCACTCTTGCACTGGGCAATGGTCTGACGGGAGCAGAAGAACCCTCAGGGCCCACCTAGTCCAAGCTAGTTTACAGAGGGGCTCAGGGAGGATATGGGTCTTGCCCAAGGTCACACAACCCACTAGAGGTGGGGCCTGGCCCCTGAGCAGCCTGTTTGTGTTTCAGGTTGGCACAGGTTGGCAGGGAGAGGGGTCTACTGGTGCTGGACCCACCTTCTGCCTCCCACCCAATACCTGTCCTCTTGCTCACCCGATCTTGGAAGTCTACAGTGGCCCCACTCTCCAGAAGCTTCTCCAGGATCTCCATGTGGCCCTCCAGGGAGGCTCGGTGCAGTGCTGTCCGGTGGAACTGTCCCCAGAGACGCTGTCAGGGCCTGGCCTCTGGCTCCAGGCCTGAGCCCATCTCCTACCCAAGCTGAGGCCCAGGCCTTACCCCAGCTTGAGTCTGACCCCTGTGTGGGTCCCCACGTCTTCTGTGTTCTGCCAGCTCCTTTATGCTCTATCCAGACCAGCCTTGGAGCCAGCCCTCTGCCCTGAGGACTCTGACCTTCTCACTGCTCCCTAAGCACATCCAGCTGTGCCTTTGCACAGGCTGGTCTCTCTGTCGCGCATGCCAGTTTTGCCCTCATTCCCTGTGAGTGCTTGATGAAAGCTGCTATTCCTTCAAGATGCAGCTCGAGTGTCACATTTCCTTGAAAGCTCTAGGCCAGAGCTGCCCTAGGGGCCCAGATGACCCTTGTCTGCAAGAGAGCGTTCCAGGGCTGGCCAAGCCTCGCTGACTCTATTTCCCCCGAGTGCCTAGCACAGGGCCAGGATGAGCATGGCCCACTGACTACTGATTCAAGGAAGGAATCAACTTTCTCCCTTCACAGGGCAGCCGCTTTCTGCTTTAGACTCTTGAAACACTACGGCCACAGTGAGTACCTTTCTGTAGTCTAATGACCTGGTTATGCTTCGATCTCCCCACCACTCTCAACCCTGGTTTTTTTTTTGTTTTTTTTTTTTGTACTCCCAGCACCTAGCACAGTGCTCAGAGGGAGATGGGGCTTGGACAGACCAAGAGGATTAAGACCCTGGAGCCTAAAGAAGAGAAAGGAGATGTGGTCAAAGGCTACCATAATGCAGACTGAATTGAAGGTGGGAAACCATTAATGTGTGGAATCCCAGGATATGAGAGCAAGGGAGCACCCTATGAGGTAAAAAGAGGCAATTTCAGGAAAAACAAAAAGTATGATGGATGATGGGAAAATTTTTAAAATAGTGGCAATGTCACACAACACTGTGAATGTAGTTAATGCCACTGAATTATATGCATAAAATTGTTAAAATGGCATATTTCATGTTATATTTTAACACAATAAAATAAAAATAATTTTTAAAAGTATGACATTATAACATGAGAAACAAAAATATCATATCCTAGTATGTGCTTTATAGTTTTTTCATTCATTCAGTAAATACTTATTGAGGTGCTAATATTCCATTTGGTTACCGTAACACGTTGTGAGGAGGAAGAAAGGAGGAAACTGAGGCATGGAGGGGGGACCGGCCCAGCCATAGGTCCCACAACTAGTGAGTGGTAGAGATGGGATTTCTCTGAGCCCAAATCTCCTGTCCCTGGCCTCATCTTATTTGATACTATTCCTCTTTCTTCCCTAAATAAACATGTGACAATCGTTACTCTGTAGGTGGAGATGGAAAAGGGTCTAAAAGGATTTAGGTAAATTCCGTGTGGGGACGGGGGCATCTCATTCTGCACACCCCACCCGGCCACCCACCCACAGAACACCCAGGGCTCTTCTCAAATAAGCCCACAGGGGGCTGAGCCAGGATTGGGGGGGGGGGGAGGTGCGGAGGGGGGAGGGCATCACCTCATCGCAGGTGTCCGCTGAACCCCCGTCAGCCAGGAACTTCTCAATGACCTTCAACTTCCCCTCCACAGCCGCTTTCAGGAATGTCTCTTCATCCACAGGGCCGGTCTGCAGCGTGTGGGTCCAGTCATCGAGGGCCGCCCCCGGCGATCCGAGGCCTCCCCACTCCCCCTGCCCCACAGGTGTCGTCCCCAGGACCCTTACGATCTCCTCGGGCTCCGGAGGCGGCTCCTGGGAGGCGGCCAGGGCGTCCCGCTTCTTCTGCTTGCGTTTTTTCCGCAGCTCGATGAGGTTCTGGATCCCGCCCACGTCGATGATCTCGCGCCGCAGGTCCAGGGACGTCTTGCGCACGCGCTCTTGGCCCTGCGTGGGGATGGCCGGTCGACCCGCTCGCTGGGCACAGCGTTTGGGGGGCTTGGGAGACCCCTGAGCTAAGCTGGAGGTGGGTGTAGGGTGGAGTGGGTAGGGAGCCCTTCTCAGAGAGAAGGAACCAAGGTCCAACTCTCCTTCTGGGACTAGATGGTTCAGACGGGAGTGGGGGCTTCCGACTCTGGAGGTCTGGGTGGGGCGGAGATTGTGCAGTGCTAACTAGCTCCTGGGGGGTGCTGAGCTGCTGGTCCCCTGGCCACGTGGGGGGAGGAGGAGCGAGGCCATAGCGCCTGGCCGGTAGCCTGGGAGCAGACATTGGGTTCTCCCGCGCTTACCTTAACCTTTTCTACTGCTGGACTCTGGGCCCCGTGGCGCTTCTCATCCTCCAGCACCAGCAAGTTCATGGGCAGCTTCTGGTGGGTGCCTTCCTGGAGTTTCTGGTGAGCCAAGGAGAGCACCTTCTCCAGCACCTAGGTAGGCAGGTGGCCTCTCCCCCAACCACTCCAAGGACATCCCCACAGGGACCTCCCCCTGGGTGGTTTCGGAACCCTTCAGGCTGGTCCTGGAGGGTCCCAGGCAAGAGCAGTCCTCCTTGGATAGGCCCCCAAAAGGAGCAAGTTCCACAGTTCCCTACTGTGGCTCAAACACTGGCCTGCTGACTGGTGTGGGTCCGGGCCAAACAAGATTAAAGAACACCAGGGTGAGTTTTTCAAGAAATTAAGTACATTCACTTTTTCAAGCACCAAGATAATTTTTTTTATTACTTTTTTGGCATTAAAAATTCACTTTCGGCTGGGGGCAGTGGCTCACGTCTGTAATCCTAGCACTCTGGGAGGCTGAGGCGAGGCAAGAGGATTGCTTCAGGCCAGGAGTTTGAAACTAGCCCGAGCAAGAGCAAGATCCTGTCTCTACAAAAAATAGAAAAATTAGCTGGGCGTGGTGGTGCATGCTTGTAGTCTCAGCTACTTGGGAGGCTGAGGCAGGAGGATCGCTTGAGCTCAGGCCTCAGCTTTCAGCCTGCAGTGGTCTCCATTAACCTTCTTCTCACTGTGATAACATGGGTTCAACTCCCTCCCAGGCTGCTCTCCATTTGCAGCTTGAGTTTTCCTGGGCTATTTCTTCCCTCTCTGTGAAGTGCTGGCGCTGGCATCTCTGGAGTGCCCCGACACAGCTCGTACGGCTGTGAGCCCAGGAACATGTGCCCAGGTTGGAGGGTGCTGAGTCAAGGTGGCCGCTGGGGAGGAATGGCCACCCTTACAGAGTGCCAGGTGCCTTTCTCATTGCTCCCTGTGCTCTGGTGTCAGGCTTTTCAAGGAGGGTTTGAGGGCAGATTTCCCGCGTCTTCATTTTGAAGGTTCTGTTGTCTACCGCTTTCTCCCTTTCATGTTGGGCTGATATGGTTTGGGATCTCCCCGGTGTTGGCCTCACCTGAAACACTGCATCTTCTCCCAGGGACAAGGGCTGACCTGGCGCTGCAGCTACTGCTGCATGGGGCACTCTGGCTGGGCTCCTCATGAAGCATCCAGAGGGCGGGCTTGTGTCTTAACGTCTTGGTATCCCCAGCACTTAGGACAGGCCCTAGCTAGCATACAGTAGGTGCTCAGCGAATGTTTGGTGAATGAATGAATGGATGGCAAGCAGGCTCAGCATCTCTGTCCACCCCCTACGTTCTCAGTGTTGACCTACCCCAGTAAGCTCTCTGCAGCAGAGCTCCAGCCTGAGCTGGCCTCCCGGGCCCTCCTCCTCCCTGTGGGGGTGCACACAGGCAAGACAGCGTCTTTCCTCGGAGACCCCTGCTAGGCTGGGGCCTGGTGGAAGCAACTGGGGACTCTAATGCCCACCCATGTCTTCCTCAAACCGTATATCCCCTCACTTTGGACTTGTCTTTGTGGGCTGGCACACAGTGGGTGCTCAATGAGCATTTGTTGAAATTGGATGTTAGTTTCATGAAACAAAACAAAACTCCCAGCTTACTTCATAGATCGTCCTGCAGATTAAATGAGAGACTGCCTGTAAACTGCTTAGCATAGGGCCTGGCATGTAGCGGGCACTCACGGGTGTCCTGACAGCCCTGTAGCTATATTTGCTGGATGAATGAACGGATGAGGACTGCTCTGTGACCCCTTGCTGAAGTCCCTCTGTCTAGTGGCAGCACTCCAGCAATGGCACAGCGGCATGACTCACCTGCCTGGCACTGGCCAGCCATGGACACATGCCCTTGCGGGAGTGAGACCTGGGATTCCTGGAGTTCCAGAGATGCCCCAGCCAGGACGCAGCAGGCTCAGTCCAAGCTCCGCCTCGGCAACTTGATCTCTTCTTTTCTTGGGGTCCTGACCCTGTCCTCTTCCTCATTCCTCATTCAGTCACTCTTCCTTTTTTGAATGGCATCTAACTGCAGACTGATTTATCTCCTACCTTCTGTTCCTGTTAGGGCAAGCTGTTCCCCTCCAACAAGTTATTCTCAGGACCATCAGAGCTGCCTTCCTAAAGTCAGTCAGGGGGCACCACTCTCCCTCACTCAACAACATTTAGTGGCTCCCCACTTCCCATAGAATAAATATCTTTTACATGGCCCTCTTTGGTCTGTCCTCTGCCTCCTTTCCAGCCTTAGCCCCTGCTACCAGACTTTCTGGTAGCAGGCAATAACCATGCTCTCACTCATGAAAACTTCAGCTCCTGTCATTTCCTTAGCCTGGAATGCTCTCCCCCTGCACTCCACCTACCACCTTGAAGGCCCAGCTCAAACATCATCCTATCAACAGAAGTCCTCGAAGGCCCACAGTCAGGATGATTCATCCTCCCTTTGTGCTCCTTCACTCTTTTTTTTTTTTTTTTTTAAGACAGAGTCTTGCTCTGTTGCCTGGGCTAGAGTGCCGTGGCATCAGCCTAGCTCACAGCAACCTCAAACTCCTGGGCTCAAGTGATCCTCCTGCCTCAGCCTCCTGAGTAGCTGGGACTACAGGCATGCACCACCATGCCCGGCTAGTTTTTTCTATTTTTAGTAGAGACAGGGCCCCTTTCTTTGTACAGGCTGGTCTTGAACTCTTCACCTCAAGCGATCCTCCCGCCTCGGCCTCCCAGAGTGCTAGGCATGAGCCACTGCACCCGGCCCATTTCCTTCACTTCAGATTCACACCTCTATGTAGCCATTTCTTCCCTCTGCCCTGTTTCTTACTTGACTTACAACTGTCAAATGTGGCTAAAATGAATGCTGAGTTGGTAAAAAGAAGGTAGGGTCTGGGCCTTAGGGGGCTCTTGGCAGAACAGACAGTAGATCAAGTACTAGTTTAAATAAAATGGAGAGTAGGACAAGCCAGCACTCCCGCCCTGTTTCCTTATCCCAGAGAAAGTGCAATTGCGCAGAGCACCAGGATTCAAAGGCCTTCCCAGGCACGGCTGGCAGTCCCGGGAAAATCCCTGCTTCCTTCCCCACTATCCCCTCCTCACTCCATTCCCAGCCTTTATTCTTCTTCAGGGACCAAACACTGGAGTTTCTCCTGCCCCAGCCTCCCACCCAGCAGCTGGGGGATCTCTGGGTCACACGCTCCTGGCAGTCCCAGGCAGGGCCCCAGCTGTCTGCCTTGTACAGCCCACCGGTCTCCCAAAGCCCAGGTGGGTGGGCAGAGTCTCAGGAAGCCCAGCTTGGCTCCCCCACCTCACTGACTCTCAGTTTAGGGGGCTGAAGCCTCAGTCTCCCACCGCCAGCAACACCCTGGGGCAGCAATGGGGCCAGCTAGGCCTTTGGGGACACCTGTCCCCCTCTCCATCAAAGGTGTGGCAGCCAGGCTCTCCCTCCCCTCGACAGCAGAGCAGGATCCCCACACCCCTGCCCGCACCTTGCTCTCCTCTTCCTGCGCCAGCCGCTCCTCGATGAGCGCCGTGGCTCTCTGCACCGCCTCGGAGCCCTCCATGGTGCCGTCCATGACTGCCTCTGCAGGCCACAGGGCCTCGGGGGCTTTATAGGCCAGAGCACCCACCCCCCCCTGGCCAGGAGCCTTTTCCATGACTCACTGGCCCAATTCTCCACCTGCCTCCCCCACCTGTCACCTTCACCTCAGGCAGCCCCAGGGAGCAGCGGGGGCCAGGGCCAGGGAGCAGGGCCAGTTGTCCCCCCCAACCCCTGGCCTATTGGAGCCAGAGGGCACAGCACCCCAAGAGCAGGGCTGCAGGAGGGAGCCTGTCCAGCCTCTGTCCTGAGTGCTTGGGCCTGGCTGGCCTTAACCAGGGCAGCTGGGCTGCACGAAGGACCCGCTGGCTGCATGCCCCAGCCCCGATGGTAGTGCCACCTGCTGGATGCCTGGAAACCCTGCCCAGCCAGCACCAGCAAGGGGGCCTGAAAACCACACTTGGGACCTGACAGGTCTGCACCCCCAGGCTGTCCTGCAGTAGGCCCCGCTGGCTACAAGGAGGAGCAGAGTCTGTTTGTCCAGGCCAGGGTACCAGGGCAGTGGCAGGAGTAAGGGCAGCTGCCTCCCTCTTTGATGGTGGCTCGAGCTGGCCTTTGCCTATTTGGGGTCCCACAGTGCCCCCTAGCGAAGCATCTCCACATTAGGCGGCATGACTTCGTGGACAAACTTAGCCATCTGTCTCCTCCCTCAAGGGCCTCGTTGGGGGAGTCCTCTGCAGGGCTTACAGGGTCTTGCGTTAAGTGAGGGGGTCTCAGGAAGCCAGACTGCAGCACCGACACCAGCTGCCAAGGGGTGCCAGCTACTCTGGGCCATCCTTCCCTGACTGGGGCCGGCCATGCTCACTGAGAAGGAAAAATACTCAACTGGAAGAGAAAGCAGATCTGTACTTGCTCAGGTCCACGCCTGGCACGTGCAGGATCGAGCCCTGGGTCATTATGCACGGGCTTACCAGAGAACCGCAGACGCCCAGCTCTGTGTTTCCATGAAGCTCACATGCTGCCCTTAGCCAAACAACCTTATTTAAGAGTCCCCCAAGGAAGCACAAGGAACCGGTTCCTTTTGCTCTCTGGTTCCCTTGCCAGGGAGCCAACACAAAGGTCTGGCACGTGCTCATGATCTAAATCCATCAGAGATTTTGCTTTAACATTCCGCCAGGCACAGCATAACCAGGACTTCCCGCACACCCCTGTCACGAGGGCCATGCCCCTCCTGCTTTCACATCTGTTTTCCTGCTTAATCCACCCAGCAACTGATGCAGGAGGCAGGGCAGGCGGCCTCAGCTCCACTTTAAAAAGAAGCTAAGTGGGTTCAGAGGTTAAGTGGCTTTTCTGAGGACCCATGAGAACACAGGAGGAGTTGGGATCAGGGCCCAGAGGGCTAGCAGTCCGAGGTTCACTCTGCATGTACACCCTGCCGTGCCCAAGCAGCTGGGGAGGCTGGGCATGCACCTGTTGCCACACCAGAACAAGCTCCGGGCTGCACAGGGCTGCAGAATAACTCAGTCAAATGCCAGGCAAGAGAGAAGGAGCAAAAGGCTTTATTGATAAATATGCAGATATGTGTGTACACAGGGATCTGCTGTGGGGGCCATAACCAGGCTGCAGACTCCGCCGCCTGGGTTATAGCCAGGAGATGGCCCTGTGCAGACCCCTGCCACAAAGCCCAGCCGTCCACCACCCGCCTCATCTCTGCCGATTGTGCTGGGGGCAGGGAGAGGCAAAGGCCCGCCTCAGGCTCCCCGAGCCCTGGGGCTCACTGGTGGTTCCCTCCCCTCCAGGGGACTGGCACTGTGCCCAGAGCAGAGCCAGGGGTGGGGAGAAAGGAGGGAGACAGCAGCTGCTTCAGACCCTGAGCAGAAAACCGGAGTGAGCACAGCCGGCAGCACCAGATGACAGATCTGGGCTCCAGGCACCTCCAGGCTGGCCCTTGTGGCTCGAACCTGCTGCGGGAGAGAGACAGGGTAGAGGCCCTTGTTCACCTCCTCTCCGACAAGGCTGCAAGGCCTGTGTGTGGCAGCCTGCTGCCTGGGTGCCCTGGGAAGCAGAGTCCTTCATGGCTCAGCCAGCAGCCACACAACGGGGTGGCACCCCTGAAGGATGTAACAGCACTCAAAGGCAGCAGCAGGGCGGGGGCCTAGTGCTCCAGAGGGGGCCGTTCAGCCCCACAGGGGCCTCTCTTCCCAGCGGTCCGTGGGCCCATCAGTCCTGGGGTGGCGGGGGCTGGTTGATGATGACCTGGATGACAAAATCTTTCTGGATCTTGGTCTCCTGGAGCCGTGTGCGGTCTGTGAGCAGCTTCCCGGAGAAGAACCATCGCTGCCAGGACGGCTCGATGCCCTCTTGGGTGTGCAGCTGCCTCTTGAGCTGCCCTACTGTGTCAGGCAGGCTGGCGCTGAGCCTCACGTCCTTGCCCGTGGACAGGCGCACCTTCAGCGGGAACTCATGGCGCACGCTGGGGGTGGGCTCGGGGGGCTCCAGGTTCTCCTCCTCGGTGTGCTCCAGCAGTAGGTTCACGGGCGGCGACAGGCAGTAGATGGGCAGCTGGTAGCGATTGCCCAGCTCATCGTAGCATTCACAGAGGGTGCCTGTGGGAGAGGCAGGGCCGTCAGGGTTGGCTCAGGGACCCACTGTCATGGACTGAGTGTCTGTGTCCCCCCAAATTCTTATGTTGAAATTCTAACCCAACATGACTATATTTGGAGATGGGGCCTACATGGAAGCAATTAAAGTTAAATGAGGTCATAAGGGTGGGGTCCTGATCTGATATAATTAAGAGCTTTGTTTTGATTTTTTTTTTATTAATTTTTTTTTTTTTTGGAGACAGAGTCTCGCTCTATTGCCCGGGCTAGAGTGCCGTGGCATCAGCCTAGCTCACAGCAACCTCAAACACCTGGGCTCAAGCAACCTTCCTGCCTCAGCCTCCCAAGTAGCTGGGACTACAGGCATGTGCCACCATGCCCAGATAATTTTTTCTACATATTTTTAGTTGTCCAGCTAATTTCTTTCTATTTTTAGTAGAGATGGGGTCTCACTCTTGCTCAGGCTGGTCTCGAACTCCTGGGTTCAAACGATCCTCCCGCCTTGGCCTCCCAGAGTGCTAGGATTACAGGCGTGAGCCACCATGCCCGGCCTGTTTTGATTTTTTTTTAATGGACAGAGTCTTGCTGTGTTGTCCAGGCTGGTCTCGAACTCTTGGGCTCAAGCAATCCTCTTCCCTCAGCCTCCCAAGTAGCTGTGACTACAGGTGCACACCACTGCGCTTGGCTTACAGTTCTTGTAAGAGATACCAGACGTTACCTCACTTTCTCCCTGCCCCCTCCCCTCCATGCGAGGACACAGCAAGAAGGCGGCCACCTGCAAGCCAGCAAGAGAGCCCTCACCAAAAACCAAATTGGCCAGTACCTTGATCCAGGACTTCCCAGCCTCTAGAACTGTGAGAAATAAATATGTTGTTGAAGCCACCAAGTGTGTGGCATTTTGTTATAGCAGCCTCAGCAGACTAATACAATGGCCATGGCCACCCCATAGTCAGGTCTCCCTGGGACAGCCTTATGATCAGAGGAGCACAGGGGCTGGTGTCAGGAAGACTTGGGCTGGCACCTTGGCCCCACCAGGGACGGGCTCATTCAACCCTAGCACATTACTTAACTTTTCATTTGTACACATGTGCTGGTTGCTGGGGTTATAAGCACAAATGAAATAGCACAGGCCCTGTTCTTCATAGACTGCAGCCTCCTTACTGGTACAATGTTAATGCCTGTAGAAATGTTTACTGTCCTTTGAGCACCTATGAAGTGCTGGGACTGGACTAAATGATGTTATGTGTATCTTCTTGAATCCTAATCATCATCTCCCCTTTACAGCTGTAAGGTACTTAGGCTCTAAATTCAAGAAGTTCCAGGTCATGCAGCTAGGAAAGGGAAACACTCAAGGTAAAACCCAGGTCCACGACTCCAGAGTTCCATTGTTATCATCTGCTTTACACGCCCCATAAAGCTGCTACGAACTTAAATGAGATAATGCAATGGAAGCTTCTAGTTCAGGGCCCAGCATATAATAACCCAATAGAAGGTCCGTGTCTCAGATGTTCTGGGACTCCAAAGCGCTCTGAGCAAGTCTCCAGCTTGCGTTTATCACACTGCTTTGCAGGGTTGTTGGTGTCTTTCCGTCCCCTCATCAGGCAAGCGGGAACCGTGTCTTGTTTTCCTTTGTGTCCCCACTCCTGGCCCACGCTCAGTGAGGGTTGCTTGAATGGGTAAGTGAATACCCGCCCCCCGCCCCCCAGCTTGGGTAGAACCTCCTGACACATGGCTGGCCACCTGCTCCCCTGTGCCCCTCAGCTGTGCTGATGACTCCTAGCTGCAGCGGGGGTACAGCCCTGGCCCCGCCCACTCACCATGAGGCAGGGTGATGCTGGCTCCATCCAGGATGGCCTGGGCCAGCTCGTGGTCGTTGGCCTCGGCAGCGTAGGCGGCGGCCTTGAGGGCATCCCAGATCTCCTTGCGACCCTCGAAGGCGGGCGCCGTGTCCCAGAACTCATCTCGTTTGCTCCGCAGCTGCCCGTCGGTCATGGGGTAGTCACTCTTCCACTTGAGCCGCTCCTTCTTCAGGGGCTCGTTGCGGCCTGGGCAGGACACAGGGAGAGGCTCAGCACCTCTGACGCCGCTCGAGCTGCGGTCCGCTCTCTCCCTCACCTCCCTCGGCCAGGCCCTGGCAGCCGCTGTCCTGGCTCCTAAGTATTTAGGTCCCTGGGGCCCTTCCTCAATAGCAGGGAACAGTCAGGACACTCCACATACCCAACCCAGGCGCATCAAGTAATTCTGTCCGCAAAGCATATGCTGCCTTTGTCTCTACTGTTAAGTTTTAATTTTATTCTTTGATTATAAAGCAGTACAATATTTAAAAATCTGGAAAGAATATACACATGTAAAAATAGTAACTGCCACCATCTATGGAGCCAACTTGGGCCACATCACAGGCGAGGCCCTTGGGACTCATTATTCATTTGATCCTCAAAACCACTCAACAGATGGGGAAACCAAGACCCACAGAGTGTGCTGTTTGTCTAAAGCCACACAGGTACCGTCTTAGTGCAAGACTTCCTGACGCCAAAGCCCACCTCTGACCACTGTACCATGCTGCCACTGGGGTGAAAGTCACGCAGAATCTCACCATTCAGAAGTAACCACTGTTAACACCTCAATCTATTTCCTTGTCGCTTCCTCTCCCCCATTTTTCTCAATATAGTTGAGTTTATATTATGAAGTCTATTTCCTTATATTCCTTGTTCCAGAAAGGATTTAAGAGATTTATATGCCAATGTACAACTTTGTTTATTTCACTTATATTACTGTAAACTTTCCAAAGGATTAAAAATTATGAACAATTTTGATGTCTTATTATTAATGTCCCACCATACAGATGGTCACAAAGAATTTTCTTTTAAAATCATAACTGATCAACCAGCCAAAAATTCCTGCGGCATCCAGGAAAAAAAAAAAAAAAAAAGCAATTCTGTCAAATGTCATTTTTCTTGTCACCCAGCTCCAAGGGACCTTTTATTTATTTATTTGAGACAGAGTCTTGCTCTGTTGCCCGGGCTAGAGTGCCGTGGCATCAGCCTAGCTCACAGCAACCTCAAACTCCTGGGCTCAAACAATCCTTCTGCCTCAGCCTCCCAAGTAGCTGGGACTATAGGCAGGCACCACCATGCCCGGCTAATTTTTTCTACATATTTTTAGTTGTTCAGATAATTCCTTTCTATTTTTAGTAGAGACGGGGTCTTGCTCTTGTTCAGGCTGGTCTCAAACTCCTGACCTTGAGCAATCCTCCCGCCTCAGCCTCCCAGAGTGCTAGGATTACAGGCGTGAGCCACCGCGCCCAGCCTTCCAAGGGACCTTTAAGACAACTCCAGACCATATCCAAGACTGAGGGTACAGGTGTCTCTCAGAGGCTTCTGGAAGCCCAGTCATCTCAAAGCTGAAGGCAGAGTGAGTGACCTACAAGAGTGAGGTCTAAAGTACTCAGCTTCCATTATAACTCAGATCCTACAAGTGACAGTTGGAACCAAGGCTGGAGGCTGCCACCAGCCGCATACTGGCTGGGGCAGGAAGAGGCGGGGAGGGAACAGCATTCACTGACCACCAACTGTGTGAAAGAACGCCAAGTAAGCTCTTTATTTATATACATTATCCCATTTCATCCTTGCAATAGCCTTAGGCAGTAGGTATTATTACTGCTGTTTCACAGATGATAGGGCAGATTTAGAGAGATTAAATGCCTGGCCCCAGGTCACACAGTAAGTGACTGAGTGAGGGTTCCACCTCAGTGCTGACTAAATCCTGTGTTTGCCATCTGAATTCACAGCTACCTGTGTGGGCAGAAAACTCTATAAAGGAAAACATTTAATTTAAAGTGTTCCTGAGGTTGCAGAAGGAAATGCAAACCCTCTTTGGAGGAAAACAACTTCAAACCAGCCCTCAAAGAATTCTCAAGATAAAGTTCCAAGGAAAATAAATAACAAGGTCATAGTTTAAAAAAGAAAATCACAACAGGCAAGGAAACAAGGCAATATGAGCCAGAGCCAGCAAAAACAGCCGACAAAAGAATCAGATTTACAAAGACACTGGATATGGAACTTATCAGACAAAGATTATGAAATACCAAGTTTAAGAAATAAGAGTACATTAACAATATGAGTAAGGAATAAGAATGACCAAGTCTTTTTTTTTTTTTTTTTTTTTTTTTTTGAGACAGGGTCTTGCTCTGTCTCCCAGGCTACAGTGCAGTGGTGTCAGCCTAGCTCACAGCAACCTCAGACTCCTGGGCTCAAGCGATCCTCCTGCCTCAGCCTCCCAAGTAGCTGGGATAACAGGCATGAGCCACCACACCCAGCTAATTTTTCTACTTTTTGCAGAGACAGGGTCTTGCTCTTGCTTAGGCTGGTCTTGAACTCCTGGCCTCAATCGGTCCTCCTACCTTGGCCTCCTAAAGTGCTAGGATTATAGGTGTGGGCCACCATGCCTGGCCCAAGTAGATTTTAAAAGAACCATATAGAACCTCTAAAAATGAAAAATATAACAACTGAAATTCAGATGGTTTAACATTTTAAATTAGAATTTCCAGAAGGATACAATAGGAAGAATGTGGATGAACCAATATTCAAAGAAACAACAGAGATGTCCATTCTCTCCTAAACTGATCTATAAATTTAATGCAATTCCAGTGAAATTCCCAACTAGGAGCTTTTTCCCAAGGAACCTGGCAAGATGCTTCTATATTTATATAGAAGAACAAAGCTGCTCCTAGAGAAGAATGAAGTGGGAGAACTTGCACTGCCATTTTCAATACTAATTACAAAGCCACAGCCAGCACAGTACTGCAAGAGGGACAGACAAATTAGAATAGAGCCCCAAAATAGACCCAGGCACATACAGAAACTTGCTTAAAGTGAGAAAGAACACCACTGATGGGGTGGAAGATGAACCATTTGATACGTGGTGTTGGGACTACAGGTTCTCCACGTAGAAGAATGTGCAATGGAATTCCTACCTCAGGCCAGCCGCAGAAATCAAAACCAGATCAAAGGCTTCAGTGCGAAGAAAGACAGAAAGGAGGCACTAAAGCAATGACGATTACAATTTCATCCATGTATTTTTTGCAAAGTTTGGCCTGGAGGTGTTTGTGCCTTGACCACGGAAATAGCTCCATTTCATGATTTCTCGACTCCTTTTCCTTCTCTTTGATTCTTCGGCACTGATGACTTCCTAATAAGGGCTTTGATCCGTCAGCCCTCACAGTCACGATGCAGCGACACCCTGAGGGACCCCTGGGGTGTGGAACTTCTGCGCCTTCACTCAATGACTTTTTAATTTCTTGAGCCGATTAGTGTGGTTTCCCTGCCTCCTTCCTCTTTACCAGATGTCACTTCTTCCTGGTCTCTATCTGCTGCTCCTAGCACGTGTGGAGGTCAAGTCCAGCTAACGGACCACTGTGAATCTGCTGAGGGCTGAGAAAGGGCACCACCAAGCTGTCGGCATTGTCTAAGAAAGAAGCTTCCTACAGAAGAAAGAGACGAGGCTTCGGGACATTTTAAATGTTCACCTTTCGGCTCTGTTCCCAACAACTGAGGTTGCTGGACTGTGACCGCAAGGACACCTGGGCTGTAACTGTGTGTACCTGTATCTCACTCTCTCTTGAGAACTCATCTTTAAAATAAACACAGCCCCACGGTGGCCCCTTTCAAAGTCATCACCTCGGAAGGCCACGCGTGTACCTGAGGGATGCTGCCTTGGCTCACAAACCTCCTCTGTCTGAAGTGCCTTCGGGTCACCTCCCCCGTACTCAGACAGCAGCTGGCGTTCCCAACAGTCTCACCCACAGACCACACGTTGCAAGAGAGCCTCTCCAAGTACAAACAGCATCTACAGTGACCCAGGATACGGCGGTTTTAAAAATCCTCACTCTGTGAGCAGGGCCTTTGTGGCTGAAAATCAGAATGGGGTGGCGGGGGCAGGGGACAGGCAGGGTTGAGGTTAAGAGCCCCGGGAGCCCACCCATTGCCTTTGCAGCCGTCACTGCGCCTCTGGGCCGGCAGAGGGCAGCCACAGCCCCTCTGCGCGGTGCCGGCTCCCTTCCTCAGTGGGTCAGACGCGCGGGATAAGAACATCAGCAAAGTTCCCCCGGCCCAGAGACAAGCCCAGATGTCTGGAGCCCCACACATTGGTACTTACGATCTTAGGCACAGATACAGACAAGGACAGAAAAGGAAGCTTTTCATCTAAGCATATAAGCAAACTGATCAACACTTTAATTTCATTTACTTAAAAAAAGATATTTTATAGTTAGTTGAGTCAAAAAAAAATGGGACAGTGAAACATAAATGAACACTCATATGCTGCACAAATTGGTACAAACTTCTTGGAGGACATTTGGCATGGTACTGAAAAACAAAAATGTGCATCCCTTTGGCTCAGCTATTTGCTTTCTAAGAAAATAATCACAAGCATGTGGTGAAGATTTATCTACAAAGCTGTTTAACACAGCATGGTTTTTCTATTTGTTTGTTTGTTTGCTTGTTTGTTTGTTTATTTTGAGACTGGGTCTCGCTCTGTCATTGAGGCTACAGCACATTGGCACGATCATAGCTCACAGCAACTTCAAACTCCTGGGCTAAAAGCAATCGTCCTGCCTCAGCCTCCCGAGTAGCTGGGACTACAGGCATGTGCCACCATGCCCCGCTAATTTTTTCTATATATTTTTAGTTATCCGGCTAATTTCTTTCTATTTTTTTTAGTAGAGACAGGGTCTTGCTCTTGCTCAGGCTGGTCTCAAACTCCTGAGCTCAAACCATCCGCCCACCTCGGCCTCCCAGAGTGCTAGGATTACAGGCGTGAGGCACCGCGCCTGGCCACACAGCATGGTTTTTAATAGAGGAAAGCTAGAAATAACCTAAATGTGCACCACCAGGAGAAAGGCTAAATAAAATCTGTGCATCTATACGAACCATTGGTGGCAGCCATTCTGTGACAGTGTGGCACAATGCTGAGTAACGTGGGGAAACGTCCACAATACAGGGGGAAAAGCTTCCGACCGGAAGTGTGTGTGTGTGTGTGTGTGTGCATGCACCAGTGCTCTGTGTTCCAGCTTTTGCTTTTAAATAAGTATGTACAGGCCAGGTACAGTGGCTCATACTTATAATCCTTTGGGAGGCTGAAGCAGGAGGATCACTTAAACCCAGGAGTTCAAGGCTGCAGTGAGCTATGATCATGCCACTGTACTCTAGCCTGGGTGACAGAGTGAGACTGTTTCCCTTTTTAAAAAAATGGCAAAAAAAGTGGCTCATGCCTGTAATACTAGCACTCTGGGAGGCCAAGGAGGGAGGATCACTTGAGGTCAGGAGTTTGAGATCAGCCTGAGCAAGAGCAAGACTCTGGCTCCACAAAAAATAGAAAAATTAGCTGGGCATGGTGGAATGTACCTGTAGTCCCAGCTACTTGGGAGGCTGAGGCAGGAGAATTGCTTGAGCCCAGGAGTTTGAGGTTGCTGTGAGCTCTGACGATACCACTGCACTCTACCAGAGGTGACAGAGCAAGAGTCTTGTCTTAAAAAAAAAAAAAAAGTATAATTATACATATTAAAAAGATTGGAAGGATTTATACTAAAATGTTAATAGTGGTTTTATCTGACTGGCAGTTACCTATGAATTTTTTGGCTTATATTTTCCAAGTTTTCTATAATAAGAATTTACAACTTTAGTATTAAGAATAATACAATAAAAGTTGTTAATAAGGAAAGTGGGTACATGGAGTTCTGGGGGAGCAGCCATGTAAGTAGAAAGAGTTTGGGGAGCCAAGTGAGGGGGTCTAGGAGAGTGGTGAGCTGGGAAGTCCAAAGCCCCCAGCCTGTAGGATTTCAGTTGCTGGCAGCTCTTGGTGGCTTTGTCAAGGGCCAGGACAGGCTCTGCTGGTTTCAGCAGCAGAAGCATTTAGTGGCTTCTACTTATGTCTCCACCTGTCCTAGATAAGCTTCAGGTCAAAGACAGAGTAACAGAAACGGTCCCTTCCTTCATGACACTGACTACAGAGAGATTTAAAAAACAACAAAGATCACTGTGTAGTCAAGTACACAACTTGCAAGGGGAGGCCACAGGGCAAAACACCCACCAAAATCACGGGCTTCTGTGATTGTGCTGGGTAGGGAACAGCAAAAAATGTTTGTGACTGAGCAGAGAGTGCATGTGTCTGAGTACAGGTAAAAGCTGGGGCCACAAAAAGGGTTGTCAAAAACACCTCCTACATTAGGGTCTCCGGGGGTGTTGGTTAAAAAGACAGATTCCCAGCCTGGGCAACAGAGCAAGACCCTGTCTCTATAAAAAAGTCAAAAAATTGTGGGGGAGGTGAAAAAAAGAAAAAGAAAAAATTAGCTGGGCATGGTGGCACACACCTGTAGTCCCAGCTACTCAGGAGGCTGAGGCAGGAGGATCGCTTGAGCCAAGGAATTCCAGTTTACAGTGAGCTATGATGGCACCACTGCACTCCAGCCTGGGTGACAAAGTGAGTCCCTGTCTCATTAAAAAAAAAAAAAAGGCAGATTCCCAGGCCCACCTTGGACCCAGGGAATCAGTCACAGGGGCTGGGCCAGGATATGTACTTGATTCTGATTTAAGAGCCTATTTGTAAACACAGCAGAACAGAAATGGAAACGGCATGCTCAACCACACCTTAACATCCACAGTGAACGCGTGGTCTCCAACTACTGCTGAGAGCTGATTTGGAGAGTGAAGAAGGAAGAGAGCAGGAGGGCACCATGTCTGGGCTGGAGGAGGATAATGACGGTAGTGGATGCTGTGGTTTGGCCTCGATAATGAATAGTGTCTGGCGATACTACCCCCCAGGGAGCGCACTGAAAGAAGAGGGGGAGAGAGAACATGGAAGGTGCTCTCCAAGTTGCCCAGTGCTGGTGTGCATCTATGGGAGATGTGTGTACTTCCACCGCCTGATTCACACTGCTGAATTCACAATGACCACACAGAAGAGGGGATACAAGACACGAGGAGGGACAGCAAACCCTGGCTGCTGCCCTCGGAATACCCGAGTGCCTTTCAGCGGGCTTGCCCCAGGGCGGTTCTCAGCAAGTACCTACTGAATTGAGAGTGGAACGACACACAACCCGGGCACAGTAGGCAGGTGGGGGATGCAGGAGAGGGTCTGCTGGGGAGAAGTCAGGAGGACCCTTCGTTTCTTGTTCTCGGACCCCAAGAGATCCTTACTGTGGCTTCAGGGACTAGAATAAGTGAGCCACTGGGGTGTGACACCAAATCTGAGAGCAGCCAAGGGGAGCAGAGATTTCCCCAGTCAGTCCACCCTAGCCAGGAGACAGCCCTATTTATTCCTGCAGCAATCCCCAAGCTATTTCCACACTCGTTACCAAGCTCTATCCCCAGGCCCTTCCTTGCTCCAGGGATGGGGCCAACAGTGTCCTCCCCAGAAGCACCAATTATGTGACAAGTCTGGGCTTGCTCTGCCTGGTATGAGAGAGACGTCTCCAGCAGAAGAGGGAAGGAACTAGAGCCTCCCTGTCCCAACAGCCTGGCTGGCAAGTGGCAAGGGCCCTTTGGCCAGGAGGCAAACTGGCATCTCTCCTGCCTCCCACTCCCACCCCAATAGTCACAGCTGGAATGCAGGTGGGCTGAAGTGTCCCAGCTGGCAGCGGGGATAAGAGGTCAGAAAGAACAGAAGGTCCCAGAAGAAGGATCAGCCCAGGTGGGGAGGGTGCAGCCAGGGGAAGTGGAGCCCAGGTAATCCCTTCAGGAAGCAAGATATTTATAGTTAGACTTAGCCCAGGATGACCCTCAGAGCCTGGGTGACTTCGAAGGGAAAGTGCTGGCCCAGCTCTGATCAGCTGGGGCCTCCCACGCTCTGGGATTTGGTGGCCTCTTTATGGGCCTGTGAGCCTTTCCTCCCCATTCATTCCCTTGGGCCCCAGCTCCAGGGTTCAGGGGTGGAGCCAGTTGCTAAGTGACTGGTCAGGCTTCCTAAACTGCATCCCCTCCTGGGGCATGCTGGGTCCCAGGTGGTCCCGGGCAGAGAGCTCCCTTTTCCCTGGTAGCCCTGCTCTGGGATCTAGGATGGCACCCAGCCCAGGGCAGCAATGACCCAGGGCAGCAAGGTCTACAATGACCTTGTTTGTCGGCCTGAGGCTGGGGCTACCTCGCATTCATCTTCCTGATCCCAGAGACTGGGTCAATGTCTGGCATGTCGCAGGTCTCAGTAACCGTTGGCCACTTGAGTGAGTGAAATGGACAGGCAGTTTAGGAAAAGCAGGAGAAGCTGGAGAAGGGAGGGGCAGACGGGAGAGCAGTGGGGAGCAGACAGCTGCCTGGAAGAACCCCCTGCGAAGGGGAACGGGGACTATGTTTTGTGAACACACCTCACTGAATGGGAAGAGAAGAAGGAAGATGGCGGGTGGGCGGAGGTGGGAGTCCAGGAGGGACAAAACCAGTCACCAAGTTAGGTATACAGTGAGGGGACCTGCTGGAGGATGAGGGCCCGGAAACCTCTGTGGCCACAGCAGAGACGAAATCGCAGCCAAGAGAAACAGACCTGCCCGGGGCCTCGGTGCCCGGGCGGCTGCAGGACAAGGGGGCCCACATGAGTGCGGAGACAGGGCGGGCTTTCTCCGTGCTGCACAACGTGCACATTCACAGGGTGGGCTGCGGCGTGTGCTCCGGGAGGGCAGGCCTTTATCTGCTCCGCGTACAGCCCACGGCCCGGGCCGGATCAGGCCAGGCAGGAGGCAGGGGGCATCCCAGAGCTGGGCACTGCCCAGCAGTCCCCAGACCCACTTCCCCAGGGAAAGCTGGCCTCTCTGATCTCGACTACAAACAGAACCCCATGTCCTCACGGTCTAACTCCAGGGTTCTAACCTGCCATGCAGCTAACAGCTTCTTTTCTGAGGCTGGTTTGGGGAGAATTCTGTACTCCACAAGCAGAGTTAAACATCAGGTGCCTGGGAAGTGACTGCACTTCTTGTTTTAAGTTCCTGTGTTCCACTCTGGTAGTGAATACACTCTCATCTTCACTACGTACTGACGCGTTTGTTCCCAAGTGCAACCAGGGTCCTGGCCTGAACATGAACGGCACCAGTGTTAGCGGCCCTAGAAAGGAACTTGATCACACGTGTTTTCTGGCAACCTAGATCACAGATAATTATGAGTAAAGAGACACTGTAGCCTCTCTCTGCAATCTGGCTGCTCACACATGGGCTTCAGAGATGGACAGTGGGGGTTCTCTCTGGCCGCTGACCACCATCGTGAACGTGGGCGCATGACCTCACCATCTTAAGCCTCGGTGTTCCCATCTGTACAAAGAGGCCCTAACTCCCACCTCGGATTGCTGTAAGGATTAAATGAGACCACTTTGCTCAGTGCTGAAAAGACGGTAGCTACAGTCAAGCAAGTCAATAATGCTTATTACCATTATGCAATCAAAAAATACCATCTTTTTTCTCATAAAGTTGCTGTGATTTTGAAAGATTTGAAAACTCCTGCTGTAGCGAACTCTTAGTTTTTACCTTGTAGCACAGGGAAATGCAGGGGTTAAATGAAGTTAAGTCAGACAGGGACAAACAGTGGGCTCGACAGATGCCCACCTCCCTGCACTGGCCACACAGTGTGGAGTCAGCACTTTTCCTGGGGCAGAGGAGGGGAAATGGCAGCTAATAAATAAAACAGGAGCTCTCCAGAGGTTGCTACAGGAAAGATCTCCTATATCTGGCTGCTCCCCTTGCTACCTCAGGGCTCCAGAGAGGGGAGGCAGGTCTTCTCTGCCACTGTGCTTTCTATAGCTGGACGCAGCAGCTCAGATTCCCTCCGTGCTGGCAAGAAGGGGGACCCAATGAGCACCAGGCGTGGCAGCCAGGTGCCCCAGGGCCGAAAGGCAAAGCCTGACTTCTGACACCAGGACTCTGTCCCACTGGGTGTCAACTGTCACAGCATATCACTCAGACATGTACCACTCCATCCAGGCATGTCTCCCTGAAGCTAGGAGTGACCTTAGAGTCATTTGCACTAGCCACTTTATTTCACAGATGAGAACACCTAGGCAGAGAGGTGATGTGACTTGCTCCAGACCCCGCAGTTGTTTCTTAAGAGAGTGTATGTGTGTGTGCACGCATGAACGTCGGGAGGTGCGTGGCAAATTCTTTCTACCCAACCTCTCCACTGCCAGTGAAAGGTGAATTACGACTAGAGCGTGAAAATGTCAGGAGCGGCACGCACAGAGACGACGATATGCCAATGGGAAAAGCAGCAAGCAAAACGCGCAGCGGGAGCCAGGGCGGAGGAGCGAGGATGCTGGCCTGCCCTTGCGGTTCCCACTGGAGATGAGTGGATCTGAGAGCTGGGCCCTGCCAGGACACCTGGGCTGGGGTGCCCACACCTGACTGGTGCCCAGGTCTCCCGTGGGCTTGACAGGAACACAGACCCAGGCACCAGCTCAAGACTCTGATGGAAACTAACCTCCTACCCCACGCAGCAGCCCTGCTGGGGCAGTTCAGCCTCTGTGCACTCCGAGAGCCAAGGTGCTCGCCAGGCCGTGAGGAAGCCTAATACGTTGTTGGATGAATCTAGAACAGAGACACATAAAAGCTGAAGGTACAGGTTTTGGAGTCAGACAGACCTGAGCTTGAACATCAGCTCCATCATTAATTAATTAGCTAAGTGACCTTGGGCACATGCCATAAGGTTTCTAGTCTCTTCTAGCAGGTAGGGAGCGGTTACGGCCCTGCCTCTTAGGGAAGTTGGGAGGACTGAAGATTCTCACATGCACACAAATATAATCAAGAAGATTATACATAATAAATCAACTAATCTAGCACCCCAGGTGACATCTCAGCACCAAGCCTCACCAGGCTCTTGCTTCCTTAATCTGAAGATATCTCTCTCTCTCTCTCAGACACACACACACACACACACACACACACACACACACGCACCATACCTGCTACACAGTAGCCACTTACTACTATCATTGTACAGTTGACCCTTGAACAAACATGGGTTTGAACTGCACAGGTCCACTTATAAGAGGATTTTCATCTGCCTCTGCTACCCCTGAGACAGCAAGACCCCTTCTCTTCCTCCTCCTCCTCCTCAGCCTAGTCATTGTGAAGATGACGAGGACGAAGACCTTTATAATCCACTTCCACTTAATGAACAGTAATCATATTTTCTCTTCCTTATGATTTTCTCAATAACATTTTTCTCTAGCTTATTTTATTATAAACTACAGTATAATATATATAACATATAAAATATGTGTTAATCAACTGTTTGTTATTGGTAAGTCTTCTGATCAAAGTAGGCTAATTAGTAGCTAGGTTTTTGGGGAGTCAAAAGTTGTATATGGGCCAGCTGTGGTGGCTCATACCTGTAATCCTAGTACTTTGAGAGGCTAAGGTGGGAGGATTGCTTGAGGCCAGGAGTTTTGAGACCAGCCTGAATAAAACTGAGACCCCATTTCTACAAAAAATAGAAAAATTAGCTGGGTGTAGTGGCATGTGCCTATAGTCCCAGCTACTTGGGAGGCTGAGGCAGGAGGATCGCTGGAGCCCAGGAGTTTGAGGTTGCAGTGAGCTATGATGAGGCCACTGCACTTTAGCCTGGGTGACAGAGCAGCAAGACCCTGTCTCAAAAAAAAGTTATACGTGGATTTTTGACTACATGAGGGTTGTCACCCTTAACCCTGAGTTGTTCAAGGGTCAACTGTAGTCGTGTGCTTTTATTATTGTTATTTTAACCTGAAATCCATCGGCTCTGCTCTCCGTAATAACACAGAACAAGCCACAATCTCTTCCACGAGGCTATTTGACATTTTACTGTTCTGCAGACTGAAGATCCCTATTTCCTCTACTGTGTCTCCATTTTCGTTACCATTTCATTCACCTTCCTCTCAGCTAACCTAACGAACCTAACAGCCCAGGTGACGTCTGCCCAGTGTCAAGCCTCACTGGGCTCTTGTATTCCTTATCTGAGGACCAAGCCTCTGCTCCATGGCAAACACCATAGCAAGTTTGCTCACAACTGTTGCAGCTGGAGCTGGAAAAGACCCCCATAAATTTCCCGCTGGTTGTGCCTCCCACTTCTCTCAAGTCCTAATATCCATTTAGTCCACACCCCAGCAACAGGCTCTCAGCTACTGTCTTTCAGGTCTGTATCTTCAGTGGGGTGAACCTGGCGTCGAAGACCTGGGTCAGTTTCCACTGTGACATGCTGTGTGACCTGGGGCAAGGGGCTCAACCTCTCCAAGCACAGCCGCCAATGTGAATGCCACTCTATCTGCCCTAAAGAGACCTCAAGATGCTCCAGGGAGTTTCTGTGTGAAGTACAAAGTGCACACACAGATGTCCGACATTCCTGAGATCTGGAACCCCATCTTTTCAAGGCTCACCGGCTTCTTCAAGTGGCACAGCTCAGGACCCACAACTCTCGGTCTGTGCATCAACAGAGACGTCCTCACTTGAGCACATTCTTTCTCCTCCAAAGCCAGGCCTGGGCCTTGCAGGCAGCTGTGCCTGACTCATCTCTTCCTCTTCCTCCTCTACAGCCCGTGACTCACCAGCCCCGTCAGGCCGCATCCTCCCGGGCTTCCTCCCCAAGCGCTGCCTGGTCAGGATGCAGGACTGAAGCCCTCTTCCCACCGGGTCCCCCCAGCCCCCTCTTCTGACCCTCAGGGTCTGGCGTCCCACACCAGCCTGAAACGCAGCAGCGTGTGCGTCCCTGTGTGTTGTGCTGTCCCTGCAACTTGACCGTCAACTCCTGGAGGGCAGGCTCTCAGAGGCAATCCAGTGTGGTCCCTCCAAACACAGCTGCCTGGGGCCCACCCCCAGGATTCTGACTTCCCTGCTCTGGAGTATGGCCTGAGCATCAGAGGGGTTTAAAAGCTCTCCAGGTGATTCCAATCTATGGCCAGGCCTGAGAAACACTGGTCTGGAACCAGGCTGCCCAGCTGGCTGGCTGCTTCGGCTGGGTTTAATTAGGCCTCTGAGAGGGCCCAGCAGCGGGGTGCACAGGGAGAACCCCATGCCTGCCTCAGGCTGCCCATCTGGACAGCCCTTTTAAGGCTTATAGCCAGGCTGGTCAAAAGGCAAGAAGGGGATGGCTGAGAGGACCCTAGCTGTACTGCCCACAGGAAAATGCCCCCTTTGCAGAGAGAGGAGAGGGCAGGCCAAGCCAAGCAGCCAAGGGCATGGGCTTTGGAGTCAGACGGCCCTGGACTAGCTACCTCACTCTCCCTACTAACAAGGAAGGCCCCTTCGCCCCTCCCACTTCCCGACTTTACTCAGCTTGGGGCCTGATCTTTCATGCCCAGTGTGGCCAGCACCCAGACACCCTCTTCTGAGGGGACACAAAGGCCTCTTCCTCCAGGGCCAAGCCAGGGCCCTCTGGATAGGCAAGGGGGATGAGTGGGAGAGCAGAGGGAGTGAGGTCCTATTTCCTAAGAAAACCCCCTACCCCCTCCCCAGCTGCTCTGGGCACGAAGAAGGGAAAAATCTGACTCATCAGTGCTGGTGTGACTCACAGGCCGACAAAACTGACTTGCCAGACCGGCCGGGAGGGGAGCCCACTGCTCCCACCAGGACTGGGGGCGAGGGCAGGTAAAGCCCCCCCTCCACCCCTCCATCCCTCCTGCTACTGGAGGACGCATGCTGCCCACCACCAGTGCCAGGCCAGCAGGGCCAGGGGGGCTAGCCTGGCCGCAGCCCCTCACTCAGCTCGGCCCCCTGACAGCACAGCCACACCCTCCCACGGCTGCTTCAGTAACTTCCTAGTGAGGGGTGGGCTGGGAGCAGAGACAACTCAGAGGACCTGGGACACAGGGAGGTGGCTCTGGAATCAGAGATGACCTGGGTCTCACTGTCAACCACACCTCCCCAATAGGTGTGACCTGGAGCAGCTTAACCTCTAGACCTGTTTTCACATCCATAAAATGGGAGCAATAAAAAATCCACGTGGAAGGACGGCTGTGAGGCTGAAACAAGACACGCTACGTAATCTAGTACCGTGCGGAACACAAAGTAGGAGCTCGAAATGGTAGCAATTATCTACTAGTCGTATAAGTACTAGTTTTAGGATTATAAAGACTTTTTTTTTACATACTTCACTTAATCCTTACCACAACTCTCTTTGGCAAATATCGTTACCCTCCTTTTACAGATGAGGACATGAGGTTCAGGGACCCCGAGGCGACGGCAGGAATCCAGCGAGCGGCTTCAGATCCCCTTACTCCCGGCCCGCGGCCGACTCCGGGGCGGTGAGAAGCAGCCCTGGCCCACACGCACACAGCTGGCAGGCGCGGACGCAGCCCTGCCTCCAGCCAGGAGGGAAGGCCTAGCCGCGACACTACTGACCAGCCCTGCCACCGACCCAGCCTGGCCCGGCTCTAACCCACATGGCGCTTCCAGAAATTTACTCACTGGTGCCCGGGTGTCAGCTTCCACTCCAGGCTGTGGGCTCCCCAAAGCAGCACCAGTCTCAGTGTTGGCCCCCAGCCTGGAGCCGGATAAGCAGTACCCTGGGTTGCCAAAAGCCTCAGACTCCAGACCTGTGACAGACCCTGGCTCTGCCACTTACTTGCACAACTTGGACATGTTATGTAACCTCTGAAAACCTCAGTTTCTTCATCTGGAAAATGGGGATAATAACAGTAAGTAGCTTACGGGATTACAGTGAGCACTATGGTAAAAACCATGACGTTAGCAGCAACTGCTAACATTTATCAAGTGTTCATCATATGCCAGGAACTCTTCTAAGCGCTTTGTATGTATTAGATCATCTAATCCAAAGGTCACACAGCTGGTGGCAGGCTAGCTCCGAAACCCCCATCCTGACCCCCAGAAGATACCGCCTCTCCTGCGTGTCAAGGGTCTGGTAGGTAGTAAGCGCTCAATACACGGCAGCTAGTGTGGCGCATACTCAGGAAGCATTTCTAAGATGAATCAATCAATGAACTTCTTTCTGCCTAATTTGGTTTCCATCCATCATTCATTTCATTTCCAGCATTTATTACTGAGTCCTACTGTATACATTTAGCTGAGTTATTTGAAGTTCCTGTGAAATATAAAGTAAAAAACCAAAAACAAGTTGTAATAAAAATAGGACATTAGTGAACAGAGCCTCCTTGCTCCCTCGACAGCAGGGTAACAGGATCCAGATTGCTGGAGGAGAGGCAGTGCCCCCAGCCTGGTGGTGCCATGCCCCTCCCAGCCCAGAGAAGGTTCCAGATGGGAGGTGGCAGTCCCACAGGAGAGGGGGTGGAAATGGCCAGAAGTCTCTGGCTGTGCCCAGCCCTCTGGGGGTGGTTGTGTGGAAGGGCCTCAAGGGCCGCTCAGGCATCCGAGCTATTTATTTTGGCAGTGCCTAAGGAGGTGGGTCTGGAAGGAAGGGGGCTAGCAGTGGCCCAGCGGCCTCTGGGAGTTGGCCCTGGCGTCTGTGCGGAGGAGCAGGCAGAGGCAGGGCCTCCAGGCCTCCTACACAGGGGCAGGGCCCCGATACACAGGGAGAGGGTCTCCTCACCCAGCCCCAGAAACCCCCATGCAGGCCCTCCCCGCTTCTCCCCCCAGAAACACCTGAGGGAGTGGGCAGGTGAGGCCTGGTTTGGGTGTAACAGCCAGTCTCACACTTTTTTTAAACAGCCAAACTCTTTTTTCAAAAATAGTAGTGAAAGGCTTTCAAAAAAGCCTACCATCTGGGGCAGGTAAAGTGGAGCTGCTCTGGGCGAGGGGAGGCCAATCCACCCCCGTGCGCACCCCTCCTGACACCTCGGTGAAGCCCCAGAGGACGCGTGAGCTTCAGGTCCCACTGGGCACTGCCCACCCCAGGCGTCTCGGAGAAAGCCACTGTGCAGTCAGACAGCCTTCACCTCCTGGGCAGCACCCACCTCGGCTCTGAACTGGGACTCCTCGGGCGCAGGACAGCAGGGGTGCTGCCTGGCACGGCCCTAAGGCGCCATGGGTCTGGGGCAGGTCTTCTCCCTGGGGCTGCTTATTTGGGCCCCCTCTGGTTCTAAGACTCAGCGCACATCCATCCTGCGGAAAGACCTGTGCAGTGCTCCTCAGGGCTGCAAAGATGCTAAGGCAAGATCCTGGCCGTCCAAAACCGCACCGCCCCTGCTCAAAACGGCCAGGCAAACCAACGCGTGCACATGCACACAGAGAGAAGGGCTACCAGATTCTGTGCAAAAAATGCTTTTAGACCCGGAGAAGAGACTGTCATAAACCCACGGGGACCCTGTTAAACTAGGAACGGCTCAGATCACTCACACAGTCATTCATAAAATGTTCACTGGTCATCTACCAGTGCCAGGCACGGTGGCCGTCCAGACGAGCATGACAAGTCCCTGACCAGACGAGCTCATATCATTGTCTGGGCTGGGGCTGAATCACACAATGTGTGACAATCCTCTTTGGTTTTCTGATATGGTCATGCTCTCTATTTTGAATATATTTGAATGTATAATTTAAGAATCCTTGCAATGTGTTACTTTGTGGCACATTTAAAAATATATACAAATATATAATAAATAAATATATGTAAATTAAAAAAAAAAAAACAAGCAGGCAAACTGGTGCGTGCTGGAGTGGAGGTACGTGGGAAGTGTGTTGGGAGCACACGCCTTGACAGACCAGGCCTCATGTATGCACCAAGGGGTGGGAGGGCGCTGGGCTAGATCATCACTAAGGCCACGTCCAGCTCTGACCCTGTGTGACAGGGACGCTGGAAATAAATAGGCTCCAAGTGGCTGGGAGGGCCTGGGTGGGAGCAAGCCTCACCTTCCTCCCTCATTTCAGACTTCCCACCTCATCCTCCCCACGCACAGCAAAATGCCCTACTTTGGCCTCTGCCGCTGCTAGAGGAAGAGGCAGCATGCAAGCTCTGGGCCTCAGTTTCCCTCTGGGATGATGGTGGTGTAGGGGAGGTGCAGCATCCCTGATAAAGGATCCAGATGCAAGAGGACCGGTCATATGCAGAGCCTCTGGGTGGTGTGGAGGTCGTCAGCCCCTGCTCTCTAGGTGTCCTACCCCTGGTGCTCACCTGGGCGCAGCCCACCCCCAATGTAACCCAATTCTTTGTGGTCAAATGACAGCTGGGGGTGGGGGTGGGGAGCCCTAAGGTGGCAGAGGGTGATGATTACCAGCTCCCAGGGTGCTCAGGCCCAGACAGAAGGGTCATGGCCCAGATTCATTTCAACACATAATTCCTGAGCACTCACTGTGTTCAAGATCCTGCCAGGCACTCCAGGGGCCAAGAAAGTGTGGGTGACATTTTAATTACCTTAAGTGTGTCTCAAGGTTTAAAGAGCACCTCCTCAGAGAAGCCTGCCCTGCTGACCTAACTAAAGTGGGCTCCCCCATTCCCCACTACAGCCCTTATTCTCCCAAGTAACGTTTATCCCAATTCTGCCATTGTTTCCTCACTTTTCTGTCCACCTCCCCCATTAGAAGGTCAGCCCCTCCAAGGCAGGGCCCTGGTCTCTCCTTCACAGCTGTACCTGGCACCTTACACAGACAGACTGAGCCTCTGTATCATTACAGTTGAATGAACGAATGAATGACTCCACCACTGCACCACCAGACAAGCAGGAAGTGACATTAAAGAGATTCAGAAGGCTGTAAGGGAGACAAAGGATGAAAGGAACACCTCTGGGGAGACTGCCTGGAGGAGGTGTGATGTGGTAAGCTTGGCCTTGAAGGAGGGGGAGGGGGAAAGAGGCATTCCAGGTGGGAGATACAGAAGAAACAAAGGCCACATGGCAAGTGCAGGCCAGCAGGATGGGCTGAGGTCCCCCGAGCTGGCCTGGACCCCATAAGACCCGAAGGGTGCCCTGCCAACCGGCCCACTGGCCTCCTACTGAACACTTGGCCTCACTGCTCGTTGACAAAGTCAGGCTACATAAATATCTGAACACGAGTCCACAGTGTGCCGAGCAGGGGTTATTCCTAAATCAAACCCTAGCTGGGGCACGCGCACACTGCCCCGTTTTATTCTTGTCTAGTCTTCTTTGCCCCTGGCTGACGAGTTCCCGTTCTGACCAGCTGTGCCACCGCTGTGGGACTAAAGGGCAACTCCCAACCTCGTCATGACAAAGACCTTTTATGACTCCCCAAGGTTTCACAAGAATTTCTTTCCAACTACATGTAGGTGATAGATTCATTTTTTAAAATGGAAGCGCGAAGACCTCTGTGCCGGGGAAGCCTTCTGATCAGCTATGCAAACCGGTGGTTCGCGCTGAGCTGGTAGAGGCCAGCCCAGAAAAGATGCTGGTGATGACGCTTCTGTGACTCGGTTTCTCGAGGCCAGGAGACAGGGCAGGAACAGAGGAGGCGAGAGGGAGGAAGAATGGGCAGAGAAGCCGAGAGGTCCCACTCTCCAGAGTCCAGGTGAGACTTCCCCAAGCCGACCCAAGCCCTCCTCCTCCAGGAGGGAGAAAGGCCACCCCCACGGCACCCCTGCCGACCAGGGCTTTCAACACGGCTGACCTGGCTCACCTTGGCAGGAGGCGGGAAGGAGGACCGTGAGCTCAACACCACTTCTACTCTGGACAGAGGTCTGGGCTGGAGAAACTGCCAGGGGTCAGGGGGTGGCCCCTGGAGGCTGTGCGCCTCCCAAGAAGACTGGCAGCTCCAAGTTTGTAAAGACAGCGTTAGCATCTGCGAGGAAAACAACCTGGAGAACACACACCAGTCTTTGCACCTGAGGGGCGGGGTGATGGGCCTTTTGCTTTCTAGGATATATATTTGTGTGTGCGTGTTGATTTTTTTGAAGAGTAAGGACTCTCTGTGTGTGTGCATGCTCTTTAAGCTTTTGTTTAAATGTGGTGTGGTAGAAAATCTTGAGATTTACAGGGAAAGGCAATAAAAGATCCTCATCATAACAAGGCTGAGACAGCCCAGCTGGGACGTCAAGTGTCTTCTGCCCACAAGGCACCTGTAGGGACAGCCAGTTTCCGGCTGTCGGGGGATCAGACAGAGCTCCCATTTAAGCCACTCTGTGCAAGCTGCACTGCGAATAAGCGGTGAGGGCAGGGCTGGGCCTTACCCACCTCAGGAGCCCAGGGCTCAGGCCAGTGCCTGGCACACAATAGGTGCTCAACAAAAGCTGAGAGAATGAGCCAGAGAGTGGACCACATGGGAGGTGGTGAGAGCTCGGTCTCCTAGGAAGGAGGTAGGTGAGGGGGACAGTGGGAAAGGGCGCCAAGAGGAGACCTGCAAAAAGATAGAAGCCAGCAGAACCCTTGGGGAGCGTCCCTAGGCCTTTGTCTTAGGGGGAGGCAGGCAGACGGCTAGTGGCCAGGAAAGGTCGCAGCTGGTCCTGGCCACAGGGTTTCCACAGAGTAGAAGGCTGCAGGGCTTGGCTGGCCTGGGGCAGCCGGGCTGTGGCCCACATCACCTGCCCTTCCTGAGCCCAGTCTGACGAGGGCTTAAGATCTGTGTCAGGCAACAGCTGAGTCAGACTTGGGGTGGGGGGGGAAAGGGCGGGGCAGACAGGTCCGGTCTCATTCTCTCAGGTGTGCTCCACCGGCCCAAGGCCAGGCAGGAGCAGTCTCCTCACACCCCCTTCCGCCAGGGCTGAGGAAGAAGGCAGCCTCCCACCGTGCTGAAACGCAGGAGGAAGCAAGGCCCTGGGAGGAAGGCTCACGGGCTAGGAGGAGACCACCTGTTTTGACCCAAACCTCCTCCCCCATGGACGCCAGACAGGCTCTGGTGGTGTGGTGGTGGCGGTGGCAGCGGTGGTGGGGGGAGGCGGCAAACCCGGGGCAGCAGGAGGTATCTGTTTCAACAGTCACCAGAGGGACAGGGAGGGAGCCCTGTGGGCTCAGCTCCCAGCTGGTGGAAAAGGCATCCTCTCAGTTTCAGCCCAGCTGGAGGTCAAGAAGTGCTGGAGCTGGCAGCCCTGCACAGGGGATGCTATTTGCTTGCGAGCGAACATCTCGAACATCTCGTTGCTGTGGTAGCCCAGGGAAGCTCCAGGCAGGAGCCAGCTACAAGGCCAGGAACAGAGAGAGCCCTCTCTGCTCCAGCACCCAGCCTTGACCTTCCCAGTTGGGAAAGTGTATGCAAAGCACTTCTCCTTCCCTGGACCCTGACCACGGGCCAGGCACCGCACTGGCCCACGTGGAATGCACAGATGCACGAAACTCCATCTCACCCTCCGAAGGGGGCTGAGACACAACAGAAATAAGGACACAAAATCAGAAAGTGACGAAGGCCACAGAAGCATGACCAAAGACCAACCAGGCTTTCAAGGAGGGAAAGAGCCCACTCTGACTGGGGAACACATAAGGGAAAAGACTTGGGAAAGACTTTGGGAGATGGCATGAAACAGCAAACAGCAGACACATCCCCCTGAGGACAACTCTAGCTGCCTGGTTTGCTCCAGAGCCAAGAGATCGCCTGGGCTGTGGGGGCTCCCTCTGGCTGGCTGCTTTCCCCAACCCAGTCAGCCCCCCACTATCTGCTCCCCAACTGGCTCACCTTTCTAACCTTCCGTGTCCCACCTGTCCTTCCTGCCTCAAACCACCTGCCAGGCTGGCCGACTATCCAGCCCCCAGCATCACAGGGGGCTCGCACCCCAGGCCACGTTTTTCTGTTCGGGGACCCATGTGGAGACTGCCTTGTGGTGGTGAATTCCTAGCAAAATCCCCTCACACCTGGGTCTGCCACTCTCCTCACGCTCCTCCCTCCCCCGGGGACCTGGGAATCGTAAGGCAGCCTGCTCTGGGACTAGGCATAGTCCGTCACAGTTTCCAAGGCCACTAGGCAGTTTCTTGGGACACCAGGGTGCTGGTGCTCAGAAAGGGCCCGAGGGTCAGGCTATGGACCCAATGCCCAGAATCTGCCCCAGGAGCCAAGCGAGGGCTGCGGCCAGGGACTGGCTCCACGACCTGCCAATGCCACGTACAATCAGGAGTCCCTTGTCCAAATACTTTTCTTATTTGTTGTGTTGCTTAAAAGATGACATATGCTCAATGGAGAAAACTACACAATAAAAACATAAAAAAATAAGTAAACCCTATCCTGTCACTCCAAAATAACCAGCAATAACACGTTGAGGTATTTTCTTTTTGCTCTTCTCAATGAGCATACGTATTGCTGGGATCGTAAGTTGCGTACAAATGCCTGCCTTTATGACGTCTGTTATTTTAATCTGAAGCCAGCTGCTGGACTAGCGAGTCTCACCCTTGCTGCCTGTCACATTCACCTGTTCCCCTTCCGCCAGGTTCTACTCCTAGAGATTGACTCAGGAAGTACAGAAAATCCAGAATAAATAAGACACTTCAAAAATCCTGCTGTTTTCACTTCGCATAGAATCATCTGATAAATATTTACTGAGCGCTTACTATGAGCTGGGCACTGTACAGGATGCACGTCTTCCTAACAAAAGGCTCGCGTCATTCTCCATCCACTCATTCATTCATGAAACATGTATTGAGCTTCTAGTACGCACCAGGCCCCATGCCGGGGAACAGGGACACGAAGTCAATAAGACAGGCTCTCAAGGTCAGGGCTAGCTGGGGACAGAGACATGTCAGGAGACAGAGAAACCAATGCACACGTGCCAGGGAAAGCAGTATACACACAAATCATGGGAACACAGGAGACGGGGTCTCACCCAGTCTGTGGAAGGTCCTGAAGTCTACTCCAAGTCCTAAATGGTGAGCTGGGGTTAGCCAGGCAAGAGGTAAGGGGGGCTGTGCTCTCCAGGCAGGGGAAGCCAGGAAGCAGGCTTTGGTGAGCTGCAAGCGGTGCTGTTGGGCAGATCTCACGAGGCAGGAGGTGGTCAGAACGAAGTTGAAGAGGAGGGAGGGCAGGTCAGGGAGGGCCTCTGGGCCAGTGACACACAAGGCGTTATCCCCCAGGGGTGCCAGAGCCTCTGAAGAGGTGAGGCAGAGGAAGGATGTGCATTTTTGATCGCTCACTCTGGAAGCCATATGCAGGGTGGGTGTAAGGGGTCTAGACTGGAGGCAGTTAGAGCTGCAGTCCCCAACCCTCAGCCACAGCCCAGTACTGATATGTGGCCTGTTAGGAAATGGGCCACGCATCACCACCTGAGCTCCACCCCCCGCCCCCCATGACATCCTACCCACCCACCCTAGGTCCACGGAAAGATTGCCTTCCAAGAAACCGGTCCCTGGTGCCAAAGAGGTTGGGGACTGGTGACTTAGAGGGCTGCTGCGTTAGAAGAGGAGCAAAAATGGGGCCTGGACACGAGTTTTATTGAGTGTCTATATGTGGCAGGGGAGTTTTAGCGGGGATGGAGATGAGGGGTACTTGAGTCACACATTTAGATCGTTTCCAATTTTTCACACTGGAACAAACGCCTTTGCACATAAAGCTTTACGCACACTTCGGCTTGGTTCCCTATGATAAAGTCCTCGTTGTGGAATTTCTAGGTCAAAGAGTAGGGATATTTTTAAGGTACTTGGTACCTTTTGCCAAATTGCTTTCCAGAAAGACTATCAATTTTCACTTCCACCAGCAGTGCACAAGAGTGCTTGTTAGACTCTTAGGGACAAAGACCTGCCAGAGACCAAATCCTCTGCGTGTCCCCAAAGTGATTGTGCCCAGAATAGGTTTCCAGACCACACGAACAGTACACCAGGCTGCAGCGTAAGGTGCTCTGGAGCTGGGCTAGGGCTGGAGAAGGGGCACGCTCCTCCTGCTCCAACCTGTCTTCCTTACTAAGGCCAGGAGCCTTGTTAACAGTTATTATGTCACTCCCTAGCTCAAAAACTTTCCATGGCTCCCTACTGCCTACAGAATAAAAGCCAAACTCCTTAGCATGGAAATCAAGACTTTCCAAAAAAACGATCTTCAATGCACACTCCCGTGCACTCATTTATTCATTCAACAAATATTTGAGTATCTACTATTGGCCTATACAAAGTCCTTGCTCTCCTGGAGTTTACGCTCTTGCAGGAGAGACAGATAATGCATAAGTCAATCTAGAACGTGTCAGGTATTTATATGTGCTATGCTAAAAATAAAGCCGAAAAATAAAGTGATGAGAAGGGACACAATTTTAGAAAGGGTGACCATGGAAGACCTCTAACAAGGAGATGGATGCAGAGACCAGAAGAGGGGAAGAATGAGCCCTGCAGACACCTGGGAGCATATTCTTCCTTCCCTCCCTCCCTCCCTCCCACTATGCTCAGGCCACACCTGAGCCACCAACCCTCCACCGACTTCCAAATGTCCAAGCCTTTGCTGTTGGTTTTCCCTCCTAAAGATCTCTCTCCTCTGTTGAAATTGAATACATCCATGCCCACCTGGAATGCCACCTCTTCTGTGAAGCCCTCCTAATTCCCCAAGCCAGATCTGCTCCAGGAATTTCACTTCCATGTTCTAGTCCACACGACTGCGAGCATATGGAAGCCCTGGGCAGTCTCTGAGCTCCGTATCTGCAGTGCCCAGCACACAACAAAAGAGAATCTCTATTATGGCACTTCCAGACTATCTGGTTTTCACACACACCCTCTCCAGACTACACTGCGAGTTGCTAAAAGGCAGAAATTGCCTTACTCAGCTTCTGGTTCCCCGAGTTGGTGCATAGAGTCTGGCACACAGATGTTTGCCAGGGCGGGGGCATGTGTGCAAGTTGCCAAAGAGCCTGGACACATTCCTGGCAGGGAGCATTCTCCTCTCAGCACACACAGATGAAAATACTCTCCGTCTTCTGTAGTGAGAATGAAGTTGTCTCCCCAAATCCACTCCCCCCGTCTTCGTGGGCACACAGCAGCCCAGACAGACTGCATTTCCCTGCCTTCCGTGCAGCCAGGGAGGCCGTGTAACTGCGTTCCTGCCAGTGGAGTGGGAGCTGGCAGGACCATCCCACAGAGGACCTGGGCCTACGGACAGTGGGCACATCTCCTCCGCCCTCTCTGCCCCCCAACACTGGCTGGAACCCAGACATGGCCACAGCCCAGCTTCAACCATGTGGACAGCAAGGTCCCATCCTATGATAGAGCAGCAACTTCAAAGGAACTGGATCCCAGATGCTAAAAGCAGCCAAGCTGCCCCCTCACCTGGTCTGTTCATGTTGGGGACATCAGGGCCATTACATAAGACAGAAAAATAAACTCATTCTTTAAGCCACTGTGACATTATGCCCCTTCGATACAGCAGCCTTCTATTAAGGAACATGCTTGCTTTCCAGGGTGAGCAGATCAACGGGACCTAAGTCATCATCCTCAAAAACCCTGCCTGGTGCCTCCAGAGGGGACAGTGAGCCCTGATTCCCAGGCAACCCACTCAGATGTAGGAGTGCTGGCAGAGGGGGCGAGAGGAGGGTGTGCAAGGCAGGGCAAACCCCGTGAGGAGCTCATAAGGAGCAGAGCACCGTGGGTGGGAAGGCAGCACCAGGGTGGACAGCAGGGGCCGAAGCCAGCTCCTGCTGCTGGAGAACGGCTGGAATAGGATCAAATGCACATAGACACTGACCCCAGCCCTGCCGCCCGGGTCTCCTCCCACTCATCCTGCTGGCATCCCTGGGCAGGGGGGCAGAACGAGAGAAAGGGAGAAGGGGCTGGCCCGGGAGGTGAGAGGCATAATCTCTCGGGCTCCAGCTCCCACCGAGGAACAGGACCAGCGCGGCTGTGTCTTTCAGCCTCAGGAGGCCACAGAGACCAGTGGTCCTTCCCTAATTCTGGGCCTGCTGCACCTTGCACCAGTTCAACTTTGAGCTTTGGTGTCTATCAAGTCACGCCTGACCAGAAAGTACAAAGACAGGGGACAGCCACTGCCCTCCCCAGCCCCAGGTACCCTAATCACTTGCCCAACCGTTCCAGCTTTGCTGAGCTTACCAAGCCCCTGCCCGCCAGTGCTAGGCCCACCTTCTGTACCTGTCGCTGTGTGTTTCCGCCAGGTGCTGGGCTCAGCACTGGCGAGGGCAGAGGCCCTGCAGAGAGGCCGAACAGGCGGGGAGAAGGAGCGAGGGCTCTGGAGCCAAGCAGAAGAGGATTCACATTCTGACCCCACCCACCAACTGGCCCTGTGACCCCAGCAAGCTTGAGTCCTTGAATAAAACAGAGGTAACTATGCCACCTCACCAGGTGTTGGGGGGAGAAAACACGGTCTTTTCCTGGTGCACGGAAGGTGCTCCATATACGCTCGTTTCCCTCCATTGCTCCCGAATGCCTCCTTGTTGGCCTGCCATGATTCGTGAAATTCCTACCACTGGACCTGTCCTTCAGGGGTAAGGCACTGTCTGTAAAATGTCCCTGTGGAGTAAGATGTCACCTCCTGCAAAAGACAATTAAGAGTCCTGGGCAGGCTGGCAGGCAGGCGTCCGAGCGACTGGTTGAGGTGCTGACGTTAAAGCTCCCGGGTGCAAGCAGGAGTCACTCTGAAGTGGCAGGCATGGCTGCACAGCCCCGAAGCAGAAGATGTTGTAAAGAAATATGCTGCAACGAGGATGCAAACTTTAAGGTCTGTGAATTTCCAGGTGGGCAGGGGAGAGGATGGAGGCCAGGAGGCAGAACAGCTCAGGGACGCCTCACTAGAAGGGAAATAGGAGAAAAGCAGCAGAAGGAAGGAGTCAGGGAGGTGAAAGACCTCCACAGGAGACACAGGAGACACAGGAGAGGGTGGCCAGGGTGGCCCCAGCCCCACAGCCCCGCAGCTGGAGCCTTCTCTGGGGCATGAGCCAGCACATCCTGGCCCCTCCACACCCTCCTCCCAGCTGCCCTGCCCTGTTCCTGGCACTAAGTGGCTCCTACATGTCCACCCCACCCTCACCCTCACCCACCAGCCAGGTACATTCTACAGAGGAAGGAAGCTAAAAGCCCTGGCCTTGCTGTTTAGAAAGGGCTCCTGGAATCCTGCCTATAAACATGCTGGAGGTCAGGAAGGAGGCAAAATGTGTGTTTGCAGTGAGAAGACAAGATTGAGCACCTCCAGGGTTGTGTTTCTGGCCTGGCCACAAATTTGACATAACCTGGACAAGTCACACACCCTTTCTCTGATCCTCACCACGCTGTAAGGCAGGTCACCAATGCTTACCCTGACTCAAATCCCAGGAGAGTAACAGGAAAACTTCACCACGGGGAAACACCTGCTCAGGTGGGAGACACAGAGGAGGCACCCCGGGCTCACTAGAGTTCGCTGAATGGAGGGAGGTGCTCTCACAAGGCCACCTGTGGGGCACGGAGGCAGCGCACAGGAACACGCCTGTAGAGGGCCAGGCCAACACAAGGAAGGACTTTCTACTCACTAGCGCATTCAAAAGCCAGCCTCGCTCAAAGGAAGTCTGGCGGAGCGGCTGGCAAGGGTGCTAAGTGGAACAGCTCCACACTGGGTGGGCAGGTGGACAACATGACCTTTAAGGCTGTTCCAACTCTGATGTCCTGCCACGACACCCTGGCGTTGAAGAGGTGATCCCATCTGGCTTGCAGGGCTCAATCACTGTCAGACCCGCTCCTGCAGCCTTCCGTGGTTTACAGCAGGGCTCCCATCTAGTCCGACTCTCCCGATGCTGCGGCACGGACTCTGGAGCCACACCACAGCCCTCTGCATCCTGCAGCCAACTGCGTGGCCACACGAAGTCAGCGAGGTAAAGCAAGTCAAAGGACGATCAGTCCAATGATGCAAACATTTGTAGCTCCAAGAAGCCCCAGACCAGCTGGTTGATGACAGCAGCACAGAACAGGTGCGTGCTGCCCCCGAAGCCCATCCTGGTGCCAGGCTCCACGCCAGAGACCTGGCCAGGAGGGTGTGTAACCCATTCCAAAGGGGGCCAGGCACACACTGCTGCCTAGCTCCTGCTGGGGGAAACCTGGACCAAGCCCCATAGCTGGGGCTTCAGGGAGAACAGGGACCCAGAACACAGAGATGCAGGGTGGGCTGACCTGGGAAGTCTGGAGACTGTTGCTCATGCCTGGCTGAGGGAGGCCCTCCCACCTTGATTCAGAAAAAGCCTCTACTACAGAAGGGCTTAACTTGCAGAACCAGATCCCACTGGGGCCGGGGAGGTGCTGGGAGGCCCTGCAGCATGTGCCCCAGCTGATGCAAGAATCCCCTGCATGCTGCCCCCGACGGTCCCTAGAGGCTGGGCTCCCAGAGGAGCCCACTCCAATTTCTGACTGCACTTCTTTAGGGAGAGAGATCTCCCTTATGCGGAACAGAAAACTACCTTTCTGGAACTTCCACCCATGAGTGCCAGGCAAACAAGCACCTAGAACCGAACTCAAATGCCACTTCCTCAAGCATGCCCTGCTACTCCCCCACCCAGTAAGACAGCTGTCCACCCAGCAGAGCCTCGCCTTGGCAACCACCACTGGCATTTGAGTCCATTATTCCCACCTGTGCAATGAAAGGTGGTGTGACCCAGGTGAGAAGATAAACAAAACAAAAAGGGAGAAAGGTCCATGATATTGTGGACCAAATAACAAGACTAGCATAGAACTCAGCACCAAGCAGGCACCTGTCCTGGGGAGGCTGAACAGAGCTGGCAGGCCTTGGGCTTCGGTCTCCGGCCCAGCTTCCCCAGAAGAACTCCCTCCTCCCTCCCTCCCAGTGGCCCTTCTCTCTTCAGAAGACACTGTGGAAGGCACATCTGCTATGGGAAGAAAGTCAGAGTAGACACTCCCCAGCTACAGCCCCATGGAAGCCAGACTCCGAGCGATGGCTGGCTGGCCGGCCTAGCAGCTCCGGACAGTCTCTGCACAAGGCCTCCCCCTCCTTTCTCCTGGAAAGGGAAAACACCTCCTCACCAGGAGGGCAAAGACTGAGGTGGCCACTTGCCTCTTCCAAAGGTTTCTTTCCCTCCTTGGAAGGCATCGAGCTCTTTGCTGTTCAGGGGCCTTCCCACCTGCAGTTCCCTCTGCCCAGCACCTGTTGGCTGTGCCTAGCACATGAGAGCCAGGACTCAGGGCGAGTGGAGGCTGGAACCCAGCCCAGAAGAGGCATCTTTCCCTAACTCCCCCAGAAGTGTGGCATGGCCCAGCAGGCAGCCCTGGACAGCGGTGGAGCCACGTGAGACAAACACAGCCACCTCAGTCTTAGCCTTCAGCGGTCGGCTTAGGCGTCTCTTTTTCAGGGAGGTCTTCTGACCCCTCCACTCCAAAATCATTCATTTCTCCTACCCCACAATTCTCTTCCACCACCCTATTCTTTCCCTTGAAGCGTGTGTTACATTTTGATTATCTGAGCGTAGTCTGTTTCCCCACTATTCTACAGGACCCATGAGGGCAGGGCTGGATCTATTTTGTTCAGCTGCACTCAGGACCAAGCCTAGGGCCTGGCACACAGAAACAGCGCACGTCTGAGCTTGACGGAGGCATATGCTTCAGATTAGCTTTGAACTCCCCACGACCACACATGGCCCTCATCTGGGCATACAGCAGGAGGTGAGCGGCAAGGCCATTGGGTCAGCCACCCAGAGCCCCAAGAGGGTTTAATCCAACTGAAACAGGGCAGGCAGGATGGGTAAGAACAGTGTCCACCATCACTGAGTACCAGCTAGATGCCAGGCGCTAGGCATTATTACACTTAATCATCACAGCTACACTAAGAGGTAGGTACTACCACCATCCACACTCGACAGACAAAGGCACTGAGGCATTAAGGGGTTAAGGAATACTACCGGTAAGTAGTACAACTGGGATTTAAAAAACTCTGCCAGGGTCTGAACCAAACTTGTGCTCTTAACCACGAAGCGACAAGGTCTCCCTTTACAAGGCTCTCGTCCCAGTAGGCAAACCAGTGTTTCATTCACCTGTCCCAAGCCCCTGGACCTTTTTTGATGCCCCATATGGTGTGCACCATCCACAGCGACCTCCAGCAAACACCTGCAGGCCTATAGGAGACAGAATCACAGGACACAAACAGTCTCCTGCTGGGAGACAATGTTTCTCAGCCTTTTAAAGCACATACCCCCTTTTGATAAATACGCAGACTTCACACCCCACCCAAAACTGTGCCATGCCTCACTTGAGAATTACTATAATATCAGGCAAGATTTTGTCAAATTTCACCTTCAACAGTTTACATTTAAAATATATGTATTTTTCCAAGTTTAAAAATGTGATTAAAATCCTGAATACGCTTTTCAAGCTTCACATTTGCCCCAATCCATAGAGACTGTGATTCATTCTCTTTCCCCCCCCCACCCCCCCATTGACAGTGACCCCACCCAGGCAATAACAGAACACAAGGGGCCTACCACAAAGACTAGAAAGTTCTAAGTCAATACGGAATGTGTAGAACAGGCAACCTTTGGGGCATTTCAAGCACACTCAGAATAGAAAGGAAATATGATCTAAGATCATCAGAAAAAAGTCAAGAGATTAGGCTATTATGTCCATTTCTGAAGCCCCATATTTGCAAGGATAATGCCAAACGAAGTTCGTAAAGCTTTAGAAGACATTTTTCCCAACATCCCAAAATGTGACACTGGTAAGGGAAAGTCCACAGCGAGACGGCCCCTACCACCCAACGCTGCTTTTCATTTAGGGCACGGCTCTGAGAACGAGGCTGCAAGGTGTTCTTTGGCTAGTTACTATTTGTAACAGGCAACTGGGGGAAGGAGAACTTGAAGTTGAAGTGGGCTCTGGGGATGCCTGGCCCTAGGGCAACTCTCCTCCTCCAGGGAGAGGCAAACCCACTGTCCCGGTTAGGAGAGCAGGCCTGGGTGTCAGAGCCGCACAGGTTCTAGTCTGGTTCTGCCACTTACTCGCTGCTGATGGTGGACAAATGACCTGTTTCCCAGCCCATGAAAGGACGATCAGACAACTTACCTCACTGGGGTACTATGAAGATTAAATGAGATAGTCCATTAATTTTCACCATTTAGCACAGTGTCTAGAAAACACTAAGTGAACACAGGAAGTATTTCTAAGTGTTGGTTTTGTTGTGTGTATTACCATCCTTGTTTCCCAGTAGGAATTCAGGCAGTGGGAAGGGCAGCCTGGCAGCCTTCATTTCCTATTTATTGTCACAAGTTACATGAACTCCATGGTCAAGGACAAGAACAGCTGGGCAGGCCAGGGAAATGCACAGCTGCTGTTTTAGGAAAAGTAATACTGCAAGGGGCCCAAGCTTGGGAAGGAGCTGGCAGGAGAATGCAAAGTCTGGCCTGGGTGGGAGAAAGGAGGCAACTCCGACAGAGGCTCTGTGCAGGGAAAGTGGACAGAAATAGCCAACGGGGCTGGAGTGTGAGGAAGACACACACCAAAGTCCAGTGTGGGGCACAGGAAGCTGCAAGTGAGCTGGAGGAAGCCTCGGGCCAGCGGGCACGGCATGTATGGGAAGAGCAGGATGTGGGCAGCAGAGGAAAGCAGGGCCATGTCCTCAGGGAGGGGCAGCTGGGATAAAGAACCAGGCTGCCTGGGCGCTCCCGGATGGGGAAAGACTGAGACAGAACAGGAAAGCGGCCATGGGTTCTCCCTGGCCAGCCTGGGCCCCAGCTCAATCCCCCTCTGGCCCCCAGGGCTTAGCCAGTATTCCGGTCACTGCACCATCTACTGTCCCCATCTGGGTCCGCTTTCCTAGGCCAGTGGCAAAACAGGATGCAGGTCTCAGCATTTCCCCTTTTCCTGGTATCTTTCTTTGAAACAAGTGCTCCCTGGTTTTCTCTGTGGGGAACAGGGCAACGAGGCCAACGTGGGGACGAAATCCATAACCGTTATCAGACTGGCCCTTCCAGGCGCACGCACGCTGGGAGGGAAGTGGGGTAGGCTGGCCCGCACTCAGCCCCTCCCCAGCGGCACAAAGAGCACAGCCACCTCCCTCCCCCGTCATCCCTGCCCACTGGCCTCCACACACATAGGCCATCGGGGATCTCAGAAGCCAGTGGGGGTGAAGTGATCCCAGACCTCACAGGCATCCTAAGGCCCCAGCGCAAGCTCCAGGCAGGTGCTGCTCTTACACCAGCCCCTGGGAGCACAGAGGCAGCTGCAGGGCCACTGCCCAGGAGTCTGGGATGGCTACGGTGGAGCCAGTGTCAGGTCACATCCCAGGTCCCAGAGGCCGTCTCCCTGATCCCACTGGACCACCGTGCAGTGACATCACGTGAGCGACTGTGGTAACGGGGCTGCCTGCACCTGCACGAGACTGCCCAGTGCACGCAGCACTGTCATACACACCATCTCTGACCGGGACTGGGCAGAGATTGCTCCTATTTTGGAGGCAGCCTGGCCAGGTTCATGGCTCCTGAGAGGTGGCACTGGTGGGCCGAAGACCCCTTCCCCAGCAGTCTCCTCCTTTCCCTGGCATTTCCCTTTCCGCCTTAAACATCCTCAGTCCTCCCCACCCTGCGCCACCACCGACCAGCTCTCCAGCAGCCCTATGCACCTGAGGGCTGACAACTCTCCTCCCCAGGTCCCCAGGTGTGCCAGACCCTCCCTAGTGTTCCTGCCACCTGTCCCTCTGCCCCGGCCAACCTGTCACCAAAGCCTGTGGCCTCCTCCTTCCAAAGGGTTTGAGTACCCCCTGCACTCCCACTCCGCACCCTTCCCTCCTGCCTGGAGCACCTCCAGCCACCCCATCAGCCTCCCTGTTTTCCGCCCAGCCCCACCTTCCCCAGCCATCCTTCCCATCCTCTGAGTCCAACAGTGCCCTCCCAGGTGTGCTGCGTCTCCCTGGGCACAGGCCTGCCCCACTGACTGCCATCCAAGGTGCCACTTGGGCCTTACTTCCTACTGCCCCTCCCTGCACCCTCGCTTTGGCCCAGGTGGGTCCCCCTTCCCGACCCTGCTCCCCTACCTTCCTTCAGGGCTCCACTCTCCAGTGTCCTTGAGGAGACGTGCCGCTAATGCCTGCCCTGCCCAAAGTCCTAAAAGGAGCAGCCTCCCAGTGTGGCCCGGCCGCCACCAGCTGCCTGTACTGAGGTGGTCCTGTGGCCCAGAGAAGCTCACCCACCGCAGCACCGGTGTGCCCAGCTATGGACCAAGCTGACAGCTGACAGATAGGAGGAGATGGCTGGGTGTACTGAGAGGGAAGCCAAGAGCAGATGCTCAGACAAAAGCAGAGAGGCCACACAGCCCCCAAAGACAGAGCCACCTCCATTGCTGGCTCCACATGCCCCTAGCTCCCATGAGGCCAGGCCTTGGCAGCATCCTTCCAACAAGCCCTCCTTCCCCTGAGCTAACCTGGATAGGCTGCTGCTCCCAGGTGCAACACTGTCCACACCAGGCCCAGGGGCCCTTGTCTCCTCCATCTCACAGCCCTAACTGGAGAAGCCATGTATTCGGCAACAAGCAGGCTCTGCTGAGGGTCACTTCGTTTATTGTTTCCTTGTGTGGCTATTAAATGTTCCACATACACCTGGTTTCCTCCCTAGAACCAGAGCTCCTCAGCGAGGCCTAGAACACACAACTTTAGGGCTACCTATGCGGCTCTCAAAGTTCCTTTTTCTGAGCTGCCCCCAGGGTGCAAGGTGTCAGGAGTGGGCCCCGCCAGACCTGTTTCATCTCGTGTGACCCCATCTCCTGGCTGGAGTTGAGTAGATCACGGAGACAGGACCCAAACTGGGCCAATCTGACTCCCCCCCCCCCCCAGCCCGTGGGAATATGGACTTTGGACCGGGAGACCTCAGTCTGAGTGTGGCTGCAACTATAGCAGCAACACTTGGGACTGTGTGGGCTGAGGGGGAGGAAGCCAGGCTGCAGAGAAGAGAAGGACGCCCAAAGAGAAGCAGCGCTGCGAGACAGAGGGAGAATCTAACATGGTTTTTCTAATCCCTGCTTAAGGCCAAGCAGTAATCCTGCCCATGGGGTCCTGAGTCCCTTCCCCCAAACCCTATCATAAATCGTCTTTTTTGCTAAATAGATTCAGTTGGTTTCTGTCACTTGCAATCAAGGGGTCCTAACACAGCTGGGATCTCCCTTCCCCTTTTCCGCTTCTCAGGAATACAAAGCAGGTGCTCTACAAACACTTGCTGAATGAAGGAAAACTGGCCCCAGATTCTGGCTTTCCTATTTCTGCCAAAGGCACCATTGTGCTCTACAAATACTCTCTTTATAAAATGTGTAACTCAGCCCCAGGCAACTTAAATTAAATGCACTTTCCTTGTCTGAAATGCATTATATCCTCATTTTCATCTCCTCTTTGGGGCAAACCAGTGCGAAAAGGGAAGGCAGGCAGGAGAAAGCCAGAAAAAACAGCACTTCCAAGTGCAGGCCAGCAAATCAAACTGCATCTGCAAGTTCTGTGCTATTCCCCGATTGCCCCCACTCCAAAAACTCTGTCCTGAGACTTCTGTCCCTATGCCACACCCCTAGCTACCCAAGATAACTGTCAAAGTCTCCCAAGGGGTCACATAGCTTGCAATCCTCCTGAGGGGTCCTTTATGCCGAAGTCCCTGCATGAGGCCAGACCCACAAGTCCTAAGGCTGAAAGGAACCTCAGAGCATCGTCTTGCCCAGTGGTTTTCACACTGTGTGCTCTGCGGGACCCCAAGACTTAAGTGGAACCCTTGTGGGGAGGGGCATTCTTCCTGGCTTCAACCAGTGCAGTACCCGTTTGGTTGTACATACCAAACTGCCTTTTAATCTTGCATCTGAAAGGGTTCCAGTTGCTTAAAAAAATAGTACAAAACTCTCATTCCAGACTCACTCTTCCTCGTGCAGATAAGGAACTGGAGATTTCACAGCTTACACAGAGAGGGCAATGAAGACACAGAGCATTTGCCCCGGGCTGCCCACTGCTCCGGACCACGCCGCCCACTGAACGGGTGCTCAGTCCGAGGTGACCCTGCCTGCATCCGAGGAAGGGCACTGCTGACAGCCTGAACAAGGTGGAGCTGTCCTGATGCTAGTCCTCCGCTATATATAGTTTCTCCCCTGAAATGACCTCATGCAGCAGCAAAGGTTTGTGGTGTGGCAAAACTGGCTCTGTGTCCCCAACTCCAGGGGACGAGAACTGCTGTAGAAACTCGGTGGCAGGCGGAAGAGAGAGGAGTCTGCAGGGTGGGGAGGGATGGGGGTGGCAGGTGGGGAGCAAGCTTTTGAGACAACCCAGAAGTTCTTTCCCTTGATGCCCTGGGCAGCAGCAGAGAAGAGTGAAGCTGAGACTCCCGTGAGGTGGGGAATGAAGCGGGTCCCAGCCTGGGGTGGTGAAGCCACTGCTTCCTCACAGGCGCGAATCCTGCCTGCTCACAGATGTTGGGTGCCTCTTCCCAGACCACTTCGTTCATCTGCACCCCTTGGGCAAGACCCAACAGAGGCTCCCTTTGGCCTAAACACCCCATCTACTATTCAAGACCTTCCACAGTCTTGGTGTACACAATCAATTTGATCCTGTTGCCTAAAGAAAAGAAAGCAAAGCTGGAAGGATAAACAAATAAGAACAGAGACTTTTCTTCAGAGTAGAGGAGGGAAAAAAAAAAAGAACAGAGACTCTCTAGGTGGTGGAAGTATAAAGATTTTCTTCTTTGGGCCTTCTGGTATTGTGCACATTTTTTACATGAATGCATATGACTTTTATAATAAAGAAAAGCTTATTGCTTGCTTCTCTCCAACCTGCACCCCGCAACCCTTCCTCAAATCACTAACACTTATACAAACTGTGCCCACTCACCCTAACACCTGCCCCATCCCAATCATCCCCCCAAGGAGCAACTTGAGGTCCACCACCCTCAGAGGCCTTCCCTTAATAACTCGAGTCCACAGGGACCTCTCCCATCTCAACTCTTTCTAAAAGGGTCTACATATTGCCTTAGTCTCAGCTTGTCTATACTGCATGATTTAGCACTTGTCTACATATTGGCTTGTTTGAAATGGTATCACACCTTTAACCTTGCTTCCTCTCCCAAGTATACTGTAAGCCATCATGGATGATGAGACATAAACATATGATACATGCACACATGTTTGCAGGAATGAGGCAGGGTAGAATATTAGAAAGGGCACAGGAAATGGAGTCAGATTTCCTGGATCAGATACCAGCACGACCTCTGACTGTGTAGGGCAGACCAGTGGCTTGACCTCTCTGAACCAGTCCCCAAGTTCCTCCAGCTGAATTCCCTAGGAATACCAATTCCCTTCCTCCAAAAGGTAGGGATGGATTCTGAGCAAGCCTGCCAACCTCGCAAGTTCTGGAAAAGAGATCATTTCACCTCCAGAACTGAGGCCCCGGATCCAGCTTACAAAAGGGGTCCCCATCTACCCCTACCCAAACTAGCATGGGACGGTGGGCCAGGCACATGAAGAACGGGGCCCTTAGGCTGAAGTCTCTCCTGGACACTTCCTCTGGGGCATCCATGGCCCTGCCACAGCCACATGCCCAAGAACGGTACTGCCACAGGTAGCTGGCTGAGCATCTCTGCCCAGGGCTGCAGCAAAAGTGCTTGATGGTCAACGATGGACCAGACATCCAGGCCCTAGATCTTCCAGGGGACACATGTCACAGCAGTACAATGCTAGGCCCAGCTTCAAATAGGCAGGTCAGCTGTAGATTAAAGGGCCCAGTGGAGCTTTCCTTTTGCCTACTGACCTCAAAGACTAGCCTATCCTGTCCCTAGAAAGAGAACCCCAATAACTGCATGTAGCACGTGGGTTTTTAAAAGAATTCATTCAGGCCTTATAAAAAAGCCATAGTAGCAGTAAGTTACTGGCAAATAAGGCCTTCCGTCTCCTCGGTAGACCTGGAGGTAGACCTGGCCCAGGCCACAGCAGGAGTGTATTCCCTAGTAATACCAATTCCAGGCCCAGATGAGCTCTAGGCTCTGTGGACCTGCCGTGAGAGTGTGGAGGGGAGAGGGGCAAAGAGGAAACAGAGGAGTCAGCCTGGGTCAAAATCGTGGCCCTGCAGAGCACTGTCCCCGGCCCCTTGGAGCTGGGTGTTACGGCTCTGCCACTGGGGATGGGGGAGTGACAGGGGCAGGTAGAAATGGGACAAAATAGAAGACAAATCATAGAAACTCCAGTATCATTCAGTCCATCATGCCAGGAGCTCCCTGACTCGGTGCTGTGTTCCCCTCACTTAACACGGTGCCTGGGATGAGGCGGGCGCACTAAAGATTTAGAGGCAGTTTCCCACTGTGGTTAAGGTACAGACCCCAGGGTACAACTGCCAGGATTCAAACAGCTGCTCCTCCACTCTCATGGGCAAGTGTCTCACCCTCCCTGAGCCTCGGTTTTCCCACCTGTAAAATGGAAGTAATTAGGGCTACATTACAGGGCTGACAAGAAAACCGAAGACAGTGATGGCAAACGTCTAGTAGGGTACCTATCACACACATGGTAGGAGATTAATAAATGATACTGATTTCAGTGATGATGATTCCTGGAGCTGCTGGGAAGCTGGGGAAATGAAATGCTCATGCCATGTGACAAGTCTATTTTAGGGGAGCAGAGCGCTTTTGCTAAGTAAAAAATCAATGCCATATGCAGTATCCCGTATTACAGAGGACAGTGTGGTCTGTTTCCCAGACAGTGTGTGGTGGGGGGCGGGGTGGGGGTGGGGTGGCGGGAGGTGGAAGGAGGGCCAAACCCATGAAGGTTGTCACAAAGTGCACTTTCTGGCACATTCAGGATATGTAGTGCAAGAACTGGCAGAAGTAGACTATTTGCTAGTCATGGGTGCAATGACGTCAGTAAACCAGCTATACCTGTTTAGGGCCCAGGGAGCCCTTTGTTGAAACTGACAGTGAGAAGGTATTGCGTGGAAGGAACCTAAGGCTAAAAACCGAAACAGTGCTTTGGAACCCCAAATCTTCCATTTCTCACTGTGTGACCTCCCCCCCAATAGTTAGTATCACTGAGCCTCTCCCCTAAAGTGAGGAAAATCTCTACCTCAATGGTTTATCAGGAGGATGGGATGAGATGTGTGTAAAGTACCTGCCACAGTGTCCGCCACAGTCGGAGCTCCAGCAATAGCGGTACACAACAGCTACAGAAAAACAGTGCCGGAATCTAGGCGCAGGGGGTGCTTAGCAAGTGTGAAAAAGTGGCTCCGATGTGGATGTTTATCACAAGCTTCTTGGAAGTTCACAGAGGGAGTTGCAGTTGACAGCATGTACCAGAGAAATGTGCAAAGCTCCAGGAAGGAAGCTCCGGGGACCCAGAGATGTTCCTGCAAGCTGAAGGTGGGCCACAGCAAGCCTTGACCTACTGGGAAGAAATGTCTGAATCTGTTCGGAAATAGCCTAGAAAAGTAGCCACTGGTTGTTGCTGAAATCAGTAGCAAGAGTTGTGAGGTGTGTTGCAAGGGATTTGTTACTAACGAGAGTTGACAGTTGACATTCTCAAGTTTTTGTGAATGATTCATATTTTACAAAATGAAGCCGGATTCAAGGCTTTCTCTATAATAACAACATTGTCTCGCAACTTGCTTCCGATTTGCGTTTCTGAATGAATGAGTGGAATTACAGGAAGAGCTGACCCAAGGCACACTAAGGAAGTCAGGTTTTACTGAACTTTATCAGCCATGTATCTAAACTTGGGGAGGAGAGGAAAGTTGGGGGCAGCTGGCTTAAACATAGTGCTAAACATGGTGAGAATAGTAAAAAAAAATAAATAAATAATATTTATTGAGTATTTAGTATGTCCCAGGCCACCATTCTAAAGACTTTACATGCAATAATAAGTCATTTAATCCTCAGGACAACCCCATGGAGTAAGTACTGTTATCTCTGTTTTACAGATGAGAAAAATGAGGCTCCAAAATTCAAAACAACTTGCCCACAGTTACATAAGTAATGAGCTAGAGGATCTGGGATAATAAAATGCAGATAGATACTAAGTGAATAAAATACTTGTCATAATTACCTGTCATATTTATAAGATAAAAAACTACCTTATAAACACCCTCTTTGAAAGAAAGACCTCAGATTTTGCAAATCAAAGGAAATTCATGGCTGGCCCTTGCTACTACACTCTAACTCCAAGGGAAGTGTCACAGAGTGACCAGAATCAGAGAGTGACCAGGTAGGAATAAGGCGGGCTACCATCTGCTCCTCCCAACACTTGGGGCTAAACAAAGGTCAGTAAAATACAACAAAGAAACAATGACCTTTGCCTTGGTTATTACCATTACCAACCCATGGCTACCATTTGCTAAGCATCTGCCGCGTACGTGCTGACCATGTGACACACATTATCACACTTAATGCTTGACTACTTTAAAGGATGCACTCTTGTCCCCATTTTACAGATGCAGAAACTGAGGCTCTGATCTGAGGTTTTCTCACCATGGTAAGAAAGCAGTGGAGCCACTGCCTCCCTCTGGTTGCTGCCACTTAGTCAATAATCTTGGGTAGTTTAACATCCTTACCAAGTCTCAGTATCCTCTCGTCCGTAAAATGGGAAAAATGATTCTTGCTTTGCCTCCCTAACAGGATGGCTGTGGGGATCAAATGATATGTAAGACTTGAGAAAGCACTTTGAAAACCACAGAATGCTGAGCAAAGCAAGGGATGGTTAGTCTTTTTAATTACAGAGAGTGACACCTGATTCTGCAAGCACTTTGCTAATGTGACTCTCCATGCCTCTTTTCCCTTGGGAATAATTCAAAGTCTGCAGAGCGAGGGCACTCTTTTCTTCAAGTCCCTGGCATCTGTGAGCTGGAAAGTAGAGGTTCGCTCTGGGAGGAGGAGGAAACAACAATATTTGCATTCTACTTGTATTTCTCTTTAGGAACATAGTCTTGGCTGAGGTTCTATTGCCTCCAGAACACTCAGCCTTCAAACAACATTCAGCGCATATTTACTGAGCACCTACAATGTGCCAAGCACTTTTGTGGCTCCTAGGTGGGAGATGGTGGTCCGGGGGCCGGGAAATTAAAGGAGAAGGGGACAGCAACAGGAAGGAAAGGCAGTGGCTACAGTTCCTAGAGTTCTGAAGACTTCACAGCTGACCTCCCAGCTTCCTTCCAAGGGTGGGGTGGGGTGTCGGACAGGGCTCACAGCACAGTGGAATGAGCTGTGAGCACCGGAATTCAAGTCAAAGTCCTTAGCTGAGTTCTAGCTCTGCTTCTTCTCAGCATCATGACCAAATAAATTTACTCTCCTGACCATCAGTTTTCCCACAGAAAAAATTTTTTAAAAAGTCAGACATAACAGAGTAAGAACCTGTCTCAAAAAAAATAAAAACAAACAAAAAAAAAACCCAAGTGTTTTATTCTTCTCATTCCAATAAGGATAAGTTGTACAGTGGCCAAAAGCTTGGGCTCTGAGATCAGACCACCTGGGTTCCAATCCTGGCTCTGCAGTTTACAAGCTCTGTGGCCTTAGGCAGCAGATGTTACCTTTCTCCGTTTCTTCATCTGTACGAAGGTGATAATAGTATCTACCCATAGAGTGGGTGTGAGGATTAAATCAGATACCACACATGATGTTCCTGGCACATGGCAAACACCCTGCAAAGGTGAGCTGCTGCTAATTGCATCTCTTTGAGCCCTTAAAAACAACCAAACTCCAAGTCCAGGGGCTCACCGAGATCCAGGCTGCTTAGAGACTGACTGGCTGCCTTGGCTTGGGCTCTGAGTGAGTGTACCATTCACCCTTTGCTCCTGGTACCAGCCTCCCAGGGGACACAGGTACAAAGAAGGAGCCATCCCCACCCCTAGTCCTCCTACCCTATACCTTGCAGAAGGTGCTCCAGCCCTTTTCCTGACAGGTTCCCCTTTCTGAGGGCAATAAGGGACAGGAGGTGAGGGGCTGAGGATGGTCAGAGGTGTGGGTGCACACTGTCACCTTCCTTGTGGGTTCAGAAAACAGGAAGAGGTCTAAGAGAGAAGCACACGGCCTCGAGTAGCAGACACTCTCACCAAGTTGCCATGTCACCGTAACACTCCCTACATTCTTCCTTCTGAACCACAGTCCTACATATCACATGCAAAAGGGAGCTGAACAGAGGTGGGCCTCTGAACCAGAGTAAGATAGCATTAACATTCTTTGGGAGCCAGATGACGTATAGCAACACAGAAATGCTTTGCTTAACTGGAAGCTACCTATCCATCCATGCACTGTCCCAACTACTGGCTACACAGTTAGAAACCCGGAAGCAAGCCAAGTACTGACTGGCCAGAAGAGATGTCACACTCTACCTACCCAAGCTCATGTTCTTCACTCTCTGAAGGACTCCTCAGGCTTCCACTCTGAGCCTATTTACTCTTTCTCTAGGCACAATTCGAATAAGCTCAGCGGCCTGTTTTCCCAGGAATTTTAAGGGGCTGCTGCTATTTGAACCCAGCAGAAATGACAACTACATGAGAAACCACTGCACACCCATCAGGATGGCTATTATAATAAAACAAACCAACAAGCAAACAAACAAACAAAAAACCCTGGAAAATAAGAGTTAGTGAGGACTGGAGAAATTGGAATCCTTGTGCACTGTCGGTCAGGAAGAGAATGACCATTTGATCCAGCAATTCCATTTCTGGATATATACAAAAGAACTGAAAACAGTGATTTAGATGCTCCCATGTTCATGGCAGCATTATTCACACCAGCCAAAACGTGGAAGCAATCCAAGTGTCCATCCACCGTAGAACAGAAAAACAAAATATGGTATATATACAATGGAATATTATTGATTCTTAAAAAGGAAGGAAATTCAGACATGCTACAAGATGGATGAACCTTGATGACATTATGCTAAGTGAAATAAGCCAGTCACAAAAGGAGAAATATTGCATGATTCCACTCAGATGAGGTACCCAGAGTGGTCAAATTCATAGAGACAGAAAGGAGAATGTCAGTTGCCAGGGGTCGGGGGAAGTGGAGAATGGGGAGTTATTATTTAGCAGGTACAGGGTTTCCGCTGGGGAAAATGAAAAAGTTCTGGAGATGGATGGCGATGATGGTTGCACAAGAATGTGAATGTCCTTATGCTACAGAACTGTACACTTAAAAATGGTTAAGACAGTAAATTTTATGTTATATATATTTAACCACAATTATAAAGAGAAAGAAAAAAAAGTGACTACTGTCCACCAGGAAAAAGACAGAGTAATGAATATAGGTGGAAACATGAACCCCAAAAGCACAGCAGCTGGGAACCCACTGTCCTAGAGTCTCGCCAGCCTAGAGGCCTCACACTATTATAAGCACAGTAATTTCCCATTCAGAGCCCGGAACAGGATTCAAGAGTCTTTCCCTAGCACCAGTGTTGCTGCATGGGACCTTGAGGGAAGGCACTCTTGGAATGGGCTCTCCCCAGCAATTTCCTCCCACCCACCACCAGTTCATTCCCCCAACCCTGCTATCTTCTTCCAGAGATAAGGCTTTTGAGAGAAAGAACTTTTTGTGGTCTCGACTCCCAGCAAGCAGGTGCTTTGTACATACAGGTATGAACTCAACGACCCTGAGTCCCAAACACGTGGTTATTCATGCTCTGCATATTTTGCTTAGAAGCATATCATTCATTTCAGAAAGATTCCCATCCAAAAATAGTTTTTAAACATTTCTTTTACAGTTTTGCTTCTTAGAAAGAGTAAGCATCACTGGCTATGGCTTTTGTGTGTAAAAATCCTATAGCTTGGAATAACAGAAACTTTCTATGTTCACAAAGTCTCTTTTCACTTGATTCTTACATCCTCTCTGAGAAGTGAGTAGGGTGGCATTCACCCCACCGTACAAGTGGGGAAACTGAAGCTCACAGAGATCAAGAGGTTTGTCCAAAGTCACACAAACTAGGAAGGCACAGAGAACCAAGGCTTCATGTCCCACCAATGCCAGGTGAAACTGTAGGCTGGGACCTCCAACTGAGCAGACTATGCAGCCATGAAAGTAATTTTAAAATGGCTGCTAGCTTATTTGTCCCCATAACATCTCTCTGAAGTAAACTGAAAATATTATCTTTTTTCGTAGAGGATCAACTGAGCAAGAAACAAATGACCTGCCCAAGATCATCACTCAGGAAAGTGGCAGAGACTAGATGCCCACCCCCCACCAATACACTTCACATTGACCACTTCCCTATAATATCTTGACTTCAGCACACTCACAACTTAAAGCAGCCCATGCAGTTTTTATATAGGTTGCACCATATTTCTGTGAACTAGGCAGGGGATAGATATACCTTTGTTCTCTTTCTAATAGCTGGAAAAGAAAAAAGAGGTTAAAGAAATCTTTAGGTTCCTTTTCAGCACTAAAATTCTATGATTCTAAAAATTCTCCAGAAAGTTGATGGGTCCACAGAACCCAACTTCCTGCCTCATAGTCTATTAGGCCACCCCATCCCTGCTCTGCAAGTTAAAGACGACAAACACCACATGCACCTGGGAGAAGGATCCACTTTGACATAGATGCACACAGAAAATGACAAGAAAGTGCTACTGCCTGGTTAGGAATCTAACAGGGGGCTTCGCTCTGCTTTCCTGTTTCAGCCCCAGTAGCTCCTAGCAAGAGGCTCCCAAACCACAGCAAATCTTACATATTCCAGGTACCTGAGAACTTACCCAAGCCTAGGGCAAGACACAAGCCAGTCCCAGGGACAGAACACCACTCTGAGGTTGCAGTTTAAGCCACCAGGATACCTGCCCTAACACCCATCTAAGATGGGAGATTAATCAGGTGTGCTCATTCCTGCTCTGCTATAGACCTCACCAACTCTGTTTATACACACTAGTTTCATCCAATAAATATTTATGAGGCACCTACTGTATGTCAGGCACTGCTCTTGGTACCAGAGAGTGAACAAATGAAAACCTCTGACCACATGGAGCAAGAGGAGACAGCCAATGTCACAGATGATGACACATACTATGGAGGAAAACAATAGGGAAAGGAGGTAGATAATGCTCAGAGCAAGTGGTAGAGGGAAGGGGATCAATTTTAAATAGGATGGCCTGGGAAGGTCTGACTCCTTAAACAGGAGACTGGAACGAAGAAAGGGAGGGACCAATTCAGACGTCAGGGGTTTGAACAAGGGAGGAAAGCACGAGATGGCTTAAGAAAGGTGAGTGGGCCAAAGTCATACGATGTCTCGCAGGCCAACACAAGGACTCTGAATGACATGGGGAGTCACAGGAAGGTTTGCGCAAAGAAGTAACAAAATCTGACTTACGGTTTATAGCATCATTCTGGCTGCTGTGATGAAAACAGTCTGTCGGGAGACAAGGGAGGAAGCAGGAAGGTCAGTTAAGAGGCCAATGGTAGCTTAGATTAGGGTGAAGGTGATGGAGGTGGTGAGAGTCAGGCTGGGGACATATTTAAGGCAAAGTCAACAGGATTTATTGATTAAATGGATGTGGGATATGAGAGAAAGGGGGGAGTCAGAGATGACTCCAGCGCTTTGGGGACCTAAGCAACTAGAAGGATGAAATCACCATGAACTGAGATGGGGGAGACTTTGGGAGGAACAGGGGCGGGAGTGGTGGTTCATTCTGTTTTGGACATGTTAAACTAAGAAGCCTTTTAGACATCAGATGTGTTGAGTAGGCAGCAGAGTATACGAGGCTGGAGTTGGGGAAGATGGGCTGAAATTATAAATGTGGGAGTCACACCAGCATATATAATAACACTTAATTGTACGTACGATCATGTATAATTTGCATGACTATGTGTTTTCCCCCAAGACTGTAAGCTCCATGGGGCCAAGGACCATGTCTGTTCACAGCCAGCAGGGTGCTTGGCACTCAGTAAATATTTACTAAGCAAATGAAGAAGTTGCCCAATTACTCCCTCAAGAATAGCCACACAGCCCACACAACGAGAAGCAGACTGTCTCGCAACCACACTGCCAAGCCCAACCAGCCCAAAACAGGGCCCTGGGTCTGTCCACCCCGAGCTTGAGATTCCAGTGCGTAAGTGGATACGCCTGGCACATCACAGAGTCAGATATTTGGGTTTCAGCCCTGCCACATTCTCAAAGGGTGGAGCTGGGCAAGAGACTTGCCTGTTCCACCACCTCTGTTTCTCCCTGGAGTGGCTGGAGGAGAGGCTGCTCACCCAGTTCACAGGCAGAGATTTTTATCTACCTGAGGCATGTATATGGGATGGCAGGAGCCCCCCAAGTATTCTCTGAAGAATGCAAGGACTACCCAACCCCTGAAGGAAAGAACACAGACCTACTGGGGATGCATTAAGAATAACAACCAAAAAAAATTTTTAGAAGAGTGACAATCACAAAACTTGATGGGATGAGAGGCTCACTTAATCCTTCTACCTAATGCAAGAATCCCTGACCAGCAGGCATTGTGTCTCTGCTTCACCCAGCAAGTGACTAAGAGGACACAACTAAGGACAAGGACAAAGGGTAGCATTACGAGGCATAAGATTTCACCTCAATAACTTTCCAGTTTTGAACAGTTGCCTTTGTGAAGATGATAAAACAGCTCTAATGATCTTGTATAATGCTCTCCCTTTCTGAAATATTGGAAGTGTGACCCAGAAAGGTTTGATGACTTGCCCAGGACTACAGCTCAGGTTCTAGCTCTCTGTTAAGGCTTTCTGCCCACTGTACCAGTGACAAAGGAAAGGGAAGAGTTACAGTGGGAGCTGGGGGAGTTTTAGGCATTACAACATAAAACTATGTCCTTGTCAAAGGGTAAGCTGCAGATGTTACAGGAATGCCAGGTGCATACTGTGAAGTTAAGAAGGATTCCTTCCCTTGTACCAAATTTGTCATCCTGCAGAGTTCCCCTTAGCTTTAGACTTTATGAATAAAGCTATTCATAGTAAGACCCACAGAATTAAAATAATGATACACTAGCAGATAAAAAAGGGCAGGTATATGAAAAATTCAGATGGTAGGATGAAGTTGGGTTAGGTTTTTCTAAAACTGACAAATATTGAGTGCTTCCTCTGTACAAGTCATTGTGCTAAGTGCTGAGTATGTGTGTGCATGGCTACACGAGTGAGTGAAAGACACACACACACACACACACACACACACACGGATAAGATAGACCCAGGTCTTCAAGGCTTGCAATGTAGTTGCTGATAAAAGACTGTAAACATCAAAGACATGACTAATAACATGGAGTAGATAATTGTTAAGTAAGTGGCATAGATAATGTGTCTGCAGGAGCTCTCAGAAGGAGCTATCACTTCTACTGGGGGTGGGAAAAGGGGGGAGGTGGCAGATTTGTCAGGCTAGGTGCTTCAAGGAAGATACAGGATTTGAGGTGGACCTTGAAGGGAAGAAAGGCTCTTGATAAGAAGAAAAAGGCAAGAGCAAACACTGGTGGCCTTAATGTCAGGAAAGGGAAAGAAATCAGGTCTTAAAAGAAAGGACTGGGCCAGACTTGATCAGCCTTGAAAGTTGAAGTTCTTGTAGTAAGGGGAAAGTGCAGAAAGATTTCTGAACACAGAACTACGGAGTGTGGAACCGGTTAATTTAACAAATGTCTTCTGGGGGGACTACTATGTGCAGGTATTGGATGATGACTGAAGATGAACTTGCCCTTGCAGGGGAACTCACTTCAGGGATGAAGTGGAGTGGCAAGGGGCAGGTCTAGTAAGACCTGTGGAAGGAAGAACCAGCAGGCCCCAGTGCACAACTGGCTGGGTGACAGAGGATGAGGAGGCAGAGAAAGTCCTTGGAGTGAGTTTCCCAAAGTCTAAAATTAGGCAGCTGCAAGAGTCTAAGGGTAAAGAAGGGAAGTTGGTGGTAAGGGAGCGATGCGGAGCTTGGTTTTGGAGGTGTTGAATCTGAGAATATCCAAATCATAGCGTCCAGTGCACATTCAGAGATGTGGTTCTGGGGTTGGAGACAGAGGTAATATAGTCTAAGATTAAGCACAGGGGTCTTCCCAATGGACAAAGAGTTGCAGGACTGAATAAGATTTCTCTGGGAGGAAGTGTAATGAGAGAAAAAAAACAGAATGTCTAACTGAACCGCAGGTGTGCCCATTTTAGGAAGTGATGGTAGGCAAGGGTGTTCCAGGAGGAAAACCAAGGTAGTTTGATGCCAAGAAAGGAAGGAGATCTTCAAGCAGGAAAGAACTGTCAATGGCAAAAAATGCTATATGATCATTAATGGGGACTAAGCACACGAATAAGTGTTTGTTGAACAAATGAATGAATGAAAGCCCTGGGGCTTGAGAATCCTTTTTCCTCAGTCAGAAAAATTGCCAGTGTCACTTTCAGACAAGAGGATCTCAATGTTGAGTTTTACTCCATTCTTCCCGTAAAAACACGTTTCTTCCTCCACAAGTCATCCTGTCCATCACACAGACATCCTTTCTTGCTTCCCCGTGTTCCCCCATCCATCTTCCCAGTTTCCGCAACCAAGCAACACACCTTTGGTGTCAAAGGAGACAGGAAACTCCAACTAGAGTTTCCATTTCATTAACAATTCTGTCTGTGGTTTCTCTTACAAAAAGGGATATGTGGCAATGGGGTGGGAGAGGAGACTGGGTTCGGTTCGAGCCCCAGTTGTGCTACTGACTAGCTGTGTCCCTTTGGACAAGTTGCTCAACCTGTCTGGATCTGGGCTTTTACATAGACAGAAGGTAGGTCTGTCTGGAATACAGACAAGTTTCGAAGGTCCCTTTGAGCTCTAAAGTCTACAATTTTATCATTCTCAGAAGGTCCTTGCAACACCCTCAAAGAAGGAAGTGAGTACAAGACCCAGAAAAATGACCGCCAGACATCTTCCCGGGGCGAAACGCCAGGATAGGAGGGGTGTACCAAGAAAGTGAGAACGTTTCGTCCGGGCCTCGTGGTTCGCCAGAGAGCGGATCCCATTCCCAAGGCTGAGAAGGATCCCAGCAAACCCGAGGACAACTCTCACCCCGCACCCCACCTTTTCTAGACTCCCAGACGGCCGGGAGGCTCTAAAAACCCCTGCGGGAAAAATAAAGATTTCTTTCCCAGAGTCCTGCGCTGCTCTTGCAAGTCGGATTCCGGCAGACACGATCTGCAGCCCGATAATGACACAGGCTTTGGAAGGAGCGACTGTTCTCGCTTCGCTCGCTCCGAGTTCTGGGGACGCCTGTCTACCGCGCCGTACCCCGACGGACCAGCGTCCGACCCCGGCCCGAGCTGCCAGGCCAGCGGCGCCCCGGCCTCGGGCCCTCCTCCCTTCGTCGCCCCGCTGCGGTCTACAAACATTTCCTGCCCCCACCCCCACCAGGAGCTTCCCAGTTGGAGCGAGTTGATCTCGAAGCCGGCTCAGAGCTCGCAGTTGCCCCAACTCGGCTCCCCCGGCCACCCGGCGCTGGGGAGGGGCCCCGCCTGGCCGCGGAGCAGCCCATCGGGGAAGCCCAGGCGCCAGGAGCCGCGGGAGGTCGCTCGGGCAGCCCAGGGCTCGGGCCAGGAGGGGGACAACTGGCCGGGTGCCGAGGCCCTGCTCCCTCCTCTGTCGTTACCTGCTCGCTTGCGGGGGTGTCCCGGGGTGGCCGGCCTCTCCCGGCGCTGTCTCCCCACGCAGTTGCCCATGCTGGCTCCTCAGCCGGTCCCCATGCACCGGAGGCGGCGGGGTGGTCGGCTGCTCTGCGCTCCCAGCCCGGACGGCGGCGTCCCGGGTCAACGGCTCTGGGCGCCCGGCATCGGGCGCTCCCGGATCTCCCCTCGGGATCGCGCTCTGCCCCGGCGCTGGCTTCGCCAAAACTTTGCGGGCAAGGGGAGAGGGAGGTGGCCGGCTCCCCAGCACAGTCCCAGGTGGCCGGGCCAGGGGGGCCCGCGACGGTGCCCGGCCGGAGACCAGCTCCGCTGGCGGGGCGGAGAGAGGGGGCGGGCACCGCCGCAGCTACTCCGGGCTTGCTCCGGGCTCTCGGCTGGGGCCAGCCCCCCGGAGCCTGTCACTCACCTGCCTAACCCCGCCCCGGCCCGGCCCCACTCCCTTCCGCCGGCTCGCGGGGCCCGAGCCGCCGCCACCACCCGCCCCAGGTGCGCATGTGACCGCCGGCACCGCCCCCTCGGGCCGGGCCTGATTTTCTCATTGGCTTCCCCCAGGGTGCGTACCGCCCCTCGGCCCCACCCAACCAGGTGCCCGCCCCGCCGCCCGTCTCCCAGGGAGCCAGGCCGGGAATTATTCGCCCTCAATAGCCCCCGGCTGCGTGCCCAGCAGCCGCCTTCCCTCCCCGCGCCACCGCCCCGATTCAGGGCCACGCCCCCCGGGGAGGGGCCGTCCTGTCCCTCCCTGGAACTAACCGGCCTGGAGCCGGCAGGCACGTGATCCAGGGATTGCCCCGCCCCCTTCGCCTCCGCCAGGCTATTGGCGCAGGAGGCGCGTGCGCGAACAGGTCCTCTTCGTGCCACCGCCTACTTCCCCTCCCTCGGCCTCTAGTTCGCGTCATGGCCGCCGTCGCCACTCTGGAGACGGCGGCGCCTACGGGCGCCCTGTGGGGCCTCGTGCACGACTTTGTCATGGGTCAGCAGGAAGGCCCCGCTGACCAGGTGGCTGCAGGTACGGCAGATGGTGCTGCGCGGCTTCTGCATGGGGGCCGACAGGAGGGAGCGGCCTCAGCACAGGCGCCGGGCGGGAAGGCAGTGAGGGGCAGCGATGACTTGGAGGTCTGGGGGCTGGTTGGTGAGCACCGCGAGCTTCAGAGCCATAACAAGTTGGAGAGTCGCCTGTATCTTCCTTAAAGCCATTTTACGCTCCTCATCTCCCTATAGCCGAAGACAGAGAATCATTACAATTTATAGACGAGGAAACTGAGGCCCAGCGAGGGCAAGAGACTTGCACAGGGCTACAGACCAAGCAGGAGGTGGGGGGAGCTGGCACTCGAACCCAGGTGTTCGGGTCCGAACCAGGCGCTCAAGCCTGAAACCACGTTGTTTGTGGGGAAGATGCATCTTTAGCGGCATCCGCTCCGGTCGCGTGGCATCTTGGGAGTGGCCAGGCAGCCCGGCTCTGACTGGCTGTTAATTGGAGAGAACACGAGAGGAGCCAGGCTAGAGGGAATTGGAGATGTTCTGCGTATCCTCCTTAAGACTTTCCCTCGTTTCTTGGTAGAGTTCTTGATTAATTTGTTTCATGACTTCTTTTATGTGGTATTTGTTTTTATCTTCTTCCCAGATCTCCGGTTTCCTGCTTTTGACCGGTTTAGGGATCTCTTAATTCTAATAGCTTAAGATTTGAATAAAACATTCCAGGCTTCCTTGGAATTCTGAGACTTAGCTCTTTTAGAAAAAATAATCTACTAAAACATTATTGAACGTTACTCGGGCTTAATTAATAGAGTGTAAAATGATCTCATGGGTACAGATAAGTTTTTTGTTTTTAAGTTTTTATTTTTGGAAATTTTGCATGCTTGGGGAGAAGGACACGTCTCTCTTGAAAATTGAACATACTAACTTTTAGAATATGTAAGAAACGAATAGTGAATCTGCTGGGAATATAATACTTTGGTCCTGAACAGTATTCCATTTTCATTCAGTCCTTCCGTTACTGAACACATATTATTCTCCAAACATGATGCAAAGCAATGGAAATACAAATTAGATTAGATATGTGCTCACTAGGAACTTATAGTGTGGTGAAAGAGACAACCATGGTGTAAGAAGTGTGTGCAGGGCAATTTGGAAGCATCAAGGAGTACATACCTGGGGCTGCCGCTAAGCTTAACATCTTCCAGTTTTACGATGTACAGTGTTATCAACGCTTACAATTAACAAGTACAATGTGTTATCAATGTCATTTTCCCCAGTGTTTTATTATGAAAATTTTTGGCAGGACTGTGGTGGCTCACACCTGTAATCCTAGCACTCTGGGAGGCTGAGGTGGGAGGATCGCTTGAGGTCAGGAGTTTGAGACCAGCCTGAGCAAGAGCAAGACCCAGTCTCTACAAAAAATAGAAAAATTAGCCAGGTGTGGTGTCATGCACCTGTAGTCCCAGCTATTAAGGAGGCAGAGGCAGGGGGATCACTTGAGCTCAGAAGTTTGAGGTTGCAGTGAGCTATGATGACACCACTGCACTCTAGCCAGGGTGACAGAGACACTGCCTAAAGAAAAAAAAAAAAATCTGACCATAATTTTGTACGCATTAACCATCCCCCCTTTATCCCCCTCAACCTGCTGCTACCCTTCCCAGCCTCTGGTAACCATCAGTCTATTCTCTGTCTCCATGAGATAATTATTTTTAATATTTAGTGCCCACATCAGAGTGAGAACATGTAAGATTTGTCTTTCTGTGCTTGGCTTTATCTCAACATACTGTTCTCCAGTTCCATCCATGCTGTTGCCAATGGCAGGATTTCATTCTTTTTTTATGGCTATATGTGCATATGTACCACAATTTGTTTATCTGTTCATCCTTTCATAAACACTTGGTTGATTCCAAATCCTGACTATTGTGAAGAGTGCTGCAATAAACGTGGGAGTACAGATATCTGTTCCATACACTGAATTCCCTTGTTTTGGATATATACCTAGCGGTGGGATTGCTGGGTCATATGGTAGTTCTATTTTTAGTTTTTTGAGGAATCGTCATACTGTACTCCACAGTGGTTGCTCTAATTTACATTCCCACCAACAGTGTACAAAGGTTCCCCTCTATTACTAACATATTAATATAACTTGGTTTATCACATATCAGTCTATCCATTTAAATTGCAGTTATCAGTACACTTACCTCTAAATACTTTGGCATGCGAATCATTGACTACAGTTTGTTTATGGTTTATTTTGGTGTAAAATGTATACACAATGAAGTATACAAGTCTTAAGTGTACCTTTGCTGATTTTGACAAATGCATACATCTGTACAATCCAATATTGTACCAATGGCATTTATAACTAATCTTTCACATTTATACATTATGAAAACAGTAATTTTTTATTTTTCAGATTTAGAATACACTTTGAAAGAAAGCTTGAATAAGGACTGGTAAATTCTTACATAAACGTTTTTGTAAAATGTATGTTTTTATTTATGCTTGAAAAAATGGCCTAAACTGTTGTCTAGTTTAGCTCAGCTAAGACTCTGGAACGCTGTTCTATTAGTATTTTAGCCCTCCAAAAAAAAGAAGGTTGGTATAGGAATAGTAACAGATAAAGTTGAAAAGGTTTGGTGAGGTTGGATTATGCATAACCTTGGATTCCAGGCAAAGGGATTTGAATGATCTATTGTAGGTAATAGGAGTAATTGTACATCCTTGAGCAAGGGCCCCAGCAATAAAAGGAAAGCAAATTTAAGAAAAATTAAGTTAGCATTCTCAATCTTAGATCACAGCCCTAGGTAGGGTTGTTGAAGGCTTACAGAGTTTTGAAGCACCCCCAGAACAAGATGTGCTTTCTAATCTTCAGCCTAAATCAAGCTTTGTTAGTGCCAAAGGACCAGCTAGCTCAGCTGTTCAGCAGCTCTCCCCAGCATCCTCTCCTATAAATTGTAAATGCAGAAGGAACACTCTGTGCTCACAAAAGCAGCTACCACCAACTTTTTTTTGCACCTGGGTTCCTGGTGAAAGTAGGTGTCAGCTGTAAAGAAGGTCTAAGTAATGGAAGGGAAATGACCTGGCAGTCTAAGGGTTAAGGGTCTCTCAGGCAGGCCTGCAAAGGCTGCTACTACCTGGCCTCAACCATTATTCTTACCATTGCCCTGGACCTTTTGTTCCAGGATCCACCTTTATTCACTATTCCCTGAAAGCTTACTTTCCCAGTTCCCTCCACTAACTCTGTCTAATCCAAGTTAGACCTAGGAGTCAAGGCCCAGTTTGAGTTCTCTCCTCCACTCCAAGTATGTCCTGATTATCCCAGCCAGACAACATTTCACACTTCAGAATCTTTGTAATACACACTTATTTCTCAACCACTCATGTACTTAGCAGACTTGTTCAGGAGCTGTTTCTGTACACATCTCCACTTTTGTGCCTTCCCATTTGTACCACCAGAATCTCCTGGAGCTAACATAAGTAGGTATACAATGAGAACTACTTAAGTGAACAGAATGAGAGATGTTGAAGGAAGAATCTTTGAAGGAGAGAGGGGACTCTAAGTTGACCCCAGGGTTTTGAGCCTGAGGATGAGAAAAATAAGAAGTACCTTGTCCAAAAATGGAGGTTGGGAAGGGAGCTGATTTTGGAGAGAGTGATTTTAAGACATGTTGAATTTGCAGGTGATAAATGCAGATTTTTTTTTTCTTTTAGTTACTTGGATTTTCCTTCATTTCAGTCTTTATTATATTGTATTTTTCCACATTTGTGATTCCCTGAGAAGACCACTATTCCTGAAACCAAAATATTGTTAAAGAACCCTAAGACCAGGCACAGTGGCTCATGCCTCTAATCCCAGCACTTTGGGAGGCCGAGGTGGGAGAATTGTTTGAGGCTGGGAGTTCAAAACCAGCCCGAGCAACATGGTGAGACCCCATCTCCACAAAAAAATAGAGAAATTAGCTGGATCTGTAGTCCCGGCTACTTGGGAGGCTGAGGCAGGAGGATTGCTTGAGCCCAGCCCAGGAATTTGAGGCTGCAGTGATCTATGATGACGCCACTGCACTCTAGCCCAGGCGACAGAGTGAGACCCTGTCTAAAATAAAATAACAAACAGTAAAATATAGTTTTGAGAAATGTCTGTGGCATCATTGGCAGAAAGAGTATTTTTATTTCTTCTGTGTAAAAATGTTGGGGGGTGGGGAAGAGGGACATTTTAAGAGCTTGGTTAGAACCTGGTCCTGGTTGGGATTTTTCTCTCTCTCTTGCTCCTTCTCATCCTCCTATCCCATCCCCTCCCCTCCCCCTCACTCCCCTTTGGCTGCTGCTCTCGATTTTCAAGAGGCTGCAACTCCATCAGACAGAGGTCTGATTGTGCACTCTATGTCAGTGATTGTATAAATAGTCCTTTGACTCCTTCTCAGTGCCCCACACAAACGGGTGCCTTGCTGAGGAAAATGTGGGTAGTTAGGAGGTGCTAGTAGGTCCATTTTTAGAGAGCAAACCTTGAACACGGAAAAACTTGGACCTGCTTTGCTTATAAAGGGAAAGGAACTTAGACTTACTTTTTCCTTAATACTAATGAGACTTAATACTAATTTTCCCTTAGGAAAATTAACTCTTTAGCTTCTTTCATTCCAGTAGTCCAAGTGCATAATTGGTAATATTTCCAGGTATTCTGGTTATTTTTAATTTGGGAGAATTTATAATATGTTAAGAGAATGAATCACTTAAAGTTAGTGGCCCTTACTCCTTTCCGTGTTACCCCAGTGTCTGTTTGTATCACTATGGTAACACTGAACTCGTTACACTGTGATCATTTTAAATGTCTTTCTACCCCAGCAGATTGTGGGCTTTTTAAAAGCTTCGTGTCTATGGATGTAATTCTGAAGGGTTTAGGTTAAAAAAAAAAAACACAAAAAAACTCCCTGTCTATTTTTCTATTGTAAGTCCTAACACAGTACCTAATTTATAATAGATAATAAATGTTGAATGAAAACAAACCCACATGATAATTTTTTTTTTTAAACAAGTATGGAGGGAACACAAAACAAATAATTCTGTTTGGAGGACTCAAAGAAGGCTTTAGAAAGAATTGACATTTGAGCTGGTTCTTAAACTTCCTTTAAGTTGAAGTTCCTCACATAAACAAGGGTGAAAAAGGGGTATTCCAAACCAAGAGACAATTTTTCCAGACTTAAGGATATGGAAGGAAGGTCTTGACATGGTGGGATTTCATCTGACTACGTGATAGGAATCATGATGAAAAGGAGGCTAGAGGAAATTTGGGAGCTAAACTGTAAGGGACATCAAGACAAGGAGTCAAAGGAGTCAGGTCTTAGGCAATAAGGATTAAATGGAGATTGGTGAGCAGGGAAGTCACTGTGAGTTTTAGGGAGATAATTTTGGATTGAGTACGGAAGCCTTTTATTAATTGAGGTAAAATTTACCACTTTATTTTAAGTGAACTGTTCAGTGGCTTTTAGTGTATTCACGATGGTCCACAACCATCACCACAATTAACAAATTCAAGAAAATTTCCATCATACCAAAAAGTGGAAGGCTTTTTGAAGGCAGTCACTATATAGTCTGGTTAAAGGGATGAAAAGGAGTAACATTTGAAAGACATTCTGAGGTAAGATCATCAGAACTAGAGTAAGATGTTAAAGTTAGTTCCCTCTGTGAAAACATCCCTCAAATGCCAATTCTAATTTTGTGCCAGCTTACTCGCCCTTTTTCTTATTCTTACTTATCATGTGATAGCTTTATTATCTCGTTTTTTTCCTAATTTTGTACTACTGTTATACTAACTTTCTGTTATGTTTGTGCTGTATTAATTCAAGAAAGAATTTTGTGAAGGATGTGAAGACTTAACAGGCTCTGCCAGGAGGGTTTACCCACGTACTGGGATTCAAGGAATCACACACAGATGGATGTTTCTTTGTAATTATAAAGCAGCCAGTTTCATATTGATGTGTGCTGGATGCTGAAGAAGTATTTTCATGTTGATGTATGCTGGATGCTGAAGAAGTATTTTTCAATTATAAATTTGAGGCAACCTATGAGAGTAGGAATTCACTGGTAGGGGCATGATGGAACTTTCTCTGGTGATGGATATGTTCTGTATCTTGATTGGGCCTTGGTTACTCGAGTGTATACTTTTGTTAAAACTCATGTAATTGTACACTTAATATCTGTGCCTTTCACTATATATAAATTTTACCTCCATTTTTTAAAAAATGGAAAAAAAAAAAATACAGAGAACTGAATGGGGCCTGTTAGGCAGGTCTTTGTCTTAGAGCACTTGAGGTATTTCCAAAGGTAGACCTTAGCCTGGCACCCACTGAGGATTTTGATGGTGTTGCTAAAAAAAAAAAAAAGATTCGGTTCAGTGATGTCCTTTGCTGTTAACAGCTACCAGTCCCCTATGGCTTCCAGTATACAACGGCTAACTCCTGTGGCCACTCCTGAAATTAGTTTTTAGGTGGGTTTTTCAGCAGTTTTCTGGGCTGTAGCCAGGACATTCCAAGAAAGTACCCTTTTCTGCCCTCCCAAATGGTGTAACGCCCTTTTACGGCTTGTAACCCAGAAATAGTAACCCAACCCTTTTCATGTAAGTGTTGTCATTAAGAAACTGGGTGTAGAGCCCAACTATCAGTTCCTTGATTTGTTTGTCCTGTTAGTCTGGCTGCACCCCCTTCCCCCACCTTTGGCTCTTTCTCAGGAGCTAGGGCGGCAGCTGGACCTTCCATATCCTGGCACGAGTAAGGCTAAGAGTGCCTGATGGCTATACTGGTACCAGTCACGAGCTATGAGTCCTAACTAGAGCTCTTCTTTTCCGCAATCTGATTAGACTTCTCCTTACTCCAGTACCAGCGTGAGCTTCTGCCCAGCTCAGCTCTTAACTATTTGTCGGAGACCACAGGCTTTAGGGGAACGGGAAGTTTAGGATTTTTTTCAAGCTGCTCTTTCACTTTTTCCAGTGTTGGCAAGAGCCACTATAATAGTTAAGGTCTTGCAATTAGAAGTGGGTGGGTTAGGAACCCAGAACAGGCTGCTCAAAGTATTAGGTTATTAAGTATTAAATGCCCAGTTTCCTTAAGTATTTAATACTAAGTTTGACAGTTGATATCTCTGACATTTCACTTTGACGCTTCTTGTTTTATGTTTATTGTGAAGGTACATCTTCAGTCTTTCAATCACACGGTTTGGCTTGTGATTATCTTTCAAATTTTTTTGTTTAGAGCAATTTTTGTGAAACCATGGATAAGTCAAAAATTCTTGTTATTTTTGAGTATGAGTTCTGTTGTGGAGCCAAGGTAGTACAGACAGCTTGAAATATCAACGAAGTGTCTGGGAACGGTGTGGCTAATGAATGCGCTGTATGATGATTTGAGAAGTTCCATTCTGGTGGTTTTAATCTTGAAAATGAGCCATGTGGGTGACCTGAGACCAAAGTGGATAATGATGAGCTGAAAGCTGTAGTGGAAGCGAATCCATCGCAACTTAGTCATGAATTAGCAGCAAGGTTTGACATTACTATTCCAACAATATTGGACCATTGGAAACAAATTGGCAAGGTAAAGAAGGTGGGTAAATGGGTTCTGCAAGGATTAAACTAGCGTCAGAAGAGGAATTGTCTGGAAGGTTGCCGTTCTTTGCTGTCACAACATAAAAGCAAACCATTTCTACACCATATTGTTACATTTGATGAAAAATGGATTCTTTTGGACAGTCGCAAGCGTTTGGCACGATGGTTGAATAAAGATGAAGTGCCGAAACACAGTCCAAAACTAAATATCAAAAAAAGCTAATGGTATCTGGTGGTCCAGTGCTGGTGTTATCCACTGCAGCTTCATGAAACCTGGTCAGTCAGTTATAGCAGATGTCTACTGCAACTGATTGGGTTAAATGATGATGATACTGTGATTAAGCAGCTGAGATTGATCAATAGAGACAGGCCAATCCTGTTTGCAAGACAGTGCCCGACCACGTGTAGCACAAACAGCGCTGCTCAAACTATAGCAGCTGGACTTGGAAACTGTATCTGTCAGCTCCCACATTCACCAGACTTTGCACTGACTACCACTTCTTCCAGACTTTGGACCACTTCTTGCAAGGAAAAATACTCAGTTCTTAACAGGCTGTGGAAAACGCCATTTGAAATTTCATTGCTACTTGCTCTCCTGGCTTCTTTGCTGCTAGCATAAACAAGCTACCGTTAAGATGGCAAAACTATGTCAATAGTTCAGTTGCATACTTTGATTAATTGTACCACTTCTTGTTTGAGATGTAATAAGCTACACTTTTGATTTGAAATTGGAAATTTCATATTTAATGACCTAATAATTCCCTGATTGCCACATCTTATTTAGCTAGAACTCCTCTGTGTTAACCACAACCCTTATGAAGATTGTTAGCCTTTTATTCGGTTCTCTCTTGCAAATATATTCTAAGAAGCTTCTGTTAGGTCTATGTGAGTTACTATTGTGCTGCTAAAATTGCATTTTAAAAAAATAAGTAATATATTTACATGGTACGACATTCCAAAGGTACAAAAGGACACACAGCAAGAAGTCTTCCTTCCATCCCAGGATGGAATGCAGACTGTGACAAATGAATCTAACTAGTGTATGACATGTCCTCACTGAAGAGGGGAGGGAAAGAGCTGACCTAAGTGACTTAAGTATTTTGTCTGGAGACTTTAAGGGTAAAGACAAAGCTGTACTCTGCTTATAAATTTGTTTCTTGTGGCGGGGTGACAATTCTGAAAGTAATTTACACATATGCCAAGGTCGAACAAATATAATAAATGGTAGATGATAAGAACCAGTTTTCTCACTGTCAGAGAAAGGAGTTGCAAAGAAGCAAAGAGGACGGCTAGAAGGAACCCTGTGGTACTGGATTAGAGTTGGAGACATTAATATGATCTTATGTTTAGTTTAATATATATGAATAGGTACAGAAATAGCGACAGATATGTGTGTATATGTGAGTTAGGACACCTACATATATTTCCCAGTTCTCTCTCTGCTGAGAGGGCCTAGAAGCAGTGACACCCTAATGGCAATGAGTGCATCCACACCCAGATCTTGGTTTCTAAATACCGTTCTCCAATAAAAAGAATTAGGACTTCTTAGGAAAGGCTGATTCTAGGGGTGGGTCAGGGAAATTACAAAATGAACCTTTAGTATTTTGAAATGCTGGAAAATAAGCAAGTGCTCAACAAATGAAAGCATGGGTCATGTTGAAGGGGTACAGGAGCCAGCCTAAAAAAGCTCCCAATGGCCAAAGATGGAACAATTTCAGCAACAAAATAAAATTTTCTTTATTGGATATTAATAAATTGGATTATTTATTGCATTATGACCCAAGTATAAAATAAATATACATGAGTTCATACTGATAAAAAAATGAGTAAAGGCGGAGAGAGAAATCATTCTTGCAGAAGAATTCCAAATAATATAGATGAATATTTGCCCCTCCCCCTTGAGTGTAAGCTGGATTTAGTGACTCCCTTCTAAAAAAAAAGAGTACCAGAAAGGGAAAAATAAAAGTAGACTGGGCACAGTGGAACTTGACTGTGGACTTCTCATCAACTTTGGCCACCATGTTTTCTTTGTGTGTCAACAGGAAAGGAAACTTGCCAGCCTTATTTAGGTCTGGGCCAAGGCTTTGTGGGATCTGCTTGATAGAAGACTCTGAGGCCAACAAGGCATCATACTTCTTGGCCAGCTTCTCGTTTCTATTGACTTTCTTCAGCACCTCAGTGTCCATGTGGGGGATGTCCACAGCCTTGGCCCCATCGCAGTGCTGCTGTTCCCCCAGGACACACACAGAGAACTTGGGGTGGCGGGTGGACTTAAGCCTGATGGTGCCAGAGAAGTGTTTGTCCTTCTGAGGGTCATAGTTCTTCAAGCTGATCTGCACCTCCACCATTTCCAAAAACTTCCGGTGCTTGTGCTGGTTCCTGTGCAAGACTTCTTGTACCGCCTCATCCAGAGTGTCCTGAGAGACTTTGAACTCATGGTTCCTCGTGTCTTGATAACTGGAAAAGAGCCCTTTTTGCTATTTTAAATAGGCTCTTTTTTCCTTATATCATTGTATAGGCTATTGTATATACATATATGTGAAGGTTTTCTTTTTTATAAATTTTATGTGAAGGTTCTAAGTTTCATAATATTAATTTTGTACCCATCTACCTTGATGAGTTATTTTGTTAGTAATATTTTTGATTTCTCTTGGATTTTCCAGATATTCATTCATGTCATTTACAAATGATACATTTACTTCCTTTTCAGTCTTTATACTTAAAGCTGCATATGTGAAATGTTACAGTAATGCTTCTTATCTAGAAGGGGTTCTTGGCAATCGTAGGGGACCCCATGGTACAAAGCTTATGGTAGAGCCATTATTGAACCCTGTGATGGGGTTTTTTGTTTTTTGTTTTTTCATATCTATTTCTTTTGTTTCCTCTAGATGTGAAATCCGGCGGCTATACTGTGTTACAAGTGGTGGAAGCTCTTGGGTAAGAGCCTCTGCCCTGGAATGCTCTTCTCCAGCCCTGCCTGTGCACCCTGAAAGGTTACTTCTGTGCGTTGCTACTTTCCTGGAGCCTAAATTTCTCCTCCTGTAGCCCAGTATCTCCCCTATGGCCCAGCATATTAGTACCTTGGTCTAAGCCTATGTCTTTGAGCTCTTTCTCCTGAAAAAAGTTTCAGGAGTAGTAGCTTCTTGAGTAGTGTTTGAGAGCACAGAGCCTTGGCTCAGCCTGCAGGTTTGGCATAAGATGAGTAGATGAAGGCCATCAACTATTGTTTAATTAGAGTTAGGGTTCCTCTCGTGCTTCTTTAGATCCATTCACCCGCCCCTGGGATTCTAGTCAGCCTGGACCTGACTCAAACAAGCTATGGACTCTGCCCAGGGAGTTGTCTGGAGGCTAACCCTGCAGCAGATCCCCACCAAGGAAAAAGGTTTGGGGGAAGAGCTGAAAAAGCAGTGTTACATTAATAATTTAGGATTCTAAGCACCAGAAGTATGTACTTACAATCTAATGCCTGCTTTCCTCATATTTTGTACTTGGTAGACCACTTAAATTGACAAGTCTTCTTAGTAGGAGTTGTTAACTGTTACAACCAGCATGGCTTCTAAAACAGAGAAAACTAGAAAATTGGGGAAACAAACAAAGTTACTGTTATGTATTTCTCTAGACCATTTGGTCTATCTACTCACGTGGTTGTGGGTTTGATCTATTTTTTTTAAAGTAACAGCTTTATTGAGATACAGTTGATACATTTTAAAGTTTACCATTTAAAGTGCATAATTCCATGGCTTTTAGTATATTCACAGATTTGTGCAATTCTCAACATTATCAGTTTCAGGACGTTTTCATTTCTCCAAAAAGAAACCCATACCCATTAGCAGTCATTTCCCCTTCCCTCTTCTTCCCAGCCCCTGGTAATCACTAATTTACTTTCTGCCTCGATCAATTTGCCTATTCTGGAAATTTCATATAAATGGAATCATAAAAGATGTGACCTTTGTTCCTGGCTTCTTTCACATAACATGTTTTTAAGGTTCATCCATGTTGCATCATGTATCAGTCCTGCATTTCTTTTCTTGCTGAGTAATAGTCCATTGCGTGGATATATCACATTTTGTTTAAACATTTATCAGTTGGTGGACATCTGAATTGTTTCTACTTTTTGGCTATTCTGAATAATACTGCTGTGAGCATTTGTGTATCTTGGTCCATTTTTAAATGCTCTGGATGCAGTTTTCTACTTCCTGAGCAGAAACCTTTCTACAGGTTTCTATCCTAGGGAGCCTGTCAAATGATCTTATTTTTGCCCTATATGCTTAATTATATACACCCTTATTTTTGAGGGTTAATGCAGTTGTCATGGCCAGCTCTCCTCCAGAAACTTACTTCCTGCTTATTCCTGTTAGAGTACTTCTAGTACGTTTAAATGTAATTTCTATAGAGCATTTTAAAAATAAATCAGCTCCTTATTGCTTCAGTCCAGCTTCTCTCATGTCAGTAATTCTACATAGTTAAACCTTTATTCTGGCCATCTTACTTTGTAAACTTCCACTTGCAAAGTTTTGGCTTTTTTGTGTTTTTTTTCCCCCAGGACTTTGGTGTTTGCTTGCTCTCAGCATTTTTTCCTTAGCAATAATTTACAAAAATGTACTTATTCTTCTATATTGGTAGAAGCTGCAACTGCCAATCATCTCTCAAACCCTGCTAAGCTCTGTTTCAGAGGAATGTCACAATCATACCACTGGGGAGAAAGAATAAACACAATGCCCATTAGGTGCCAAGCTCAGGGCGCCTGGAGACAGAAACTTCTGCCGGCTGTGGCATCACATGTCCTCTAATGATGCCAGATCATTTGATTCTTTATGCTTCTATCCTTTCTGGTATCCGTAATGCCATTACCTCAGGAGCACCTCTCCGGGTTGTTTTTACTCTTTTAACAGGGCTTGGCTCTGCTTCCATGCCCAGGGGGTGAGTGTGACTAATATTAAAATATTTGCTCCTTCAAAGGTTGAACTGAGTAATAGCAGGTTCTCTGTATCCTACTTTCCCCCAGGTCCTCTCTAGAGAATCCAGAACCTCGAACTCGGGCACGAGGAATCCAGCTTTTGTCACAAGTGCTACTCCAGTGTCACTCCTTGCTCCTGGAGAAGGAAGGTACTGGCATCACTAGTAGGAATGTCTTCCTGGATTGCCCAGCCAAGGTCTCCGTGTCTACTGAAGCTGACTTTACAGGCAGGAAAGGGGGGCATAAACTATCTGTGAACTGCTGTTTCAGGGTCTTCATTCCCACTGGTATGTGTGGCAGAGATGATTAGAATTAAGACAAAAGACACAAGGATTTCACATGTAGCCATAGAGAGTTTTTAGAGAGTTTTTTCAGTGTATCTTTCCCACTCTATAAAATGAACAGAGTAGTACTTCATAGATGGAGAGGAAAAGTAATGAAATACCAAAGTGCTTTGAAGTCCTGAGGAAAAAAAGCCAACAACTTGTTTATCTTCTCTAGCAGGGGTAGGCAAACTACAGCCTGTTTTTTGTGTTTTTAATGAGACATGGTCTTGCTGTGTTGCCCAGGCTGGCCTTGAACTCCTGGGCTGTAAGCAATCTTCCTGCCTCAGCCTCCCAAGTAGCTGAGACTATAGGCAAGTGCCACATGCCTGGCTTACAGCTTGTTTTTATAAATTAAAAAGTTTTATTGGAACACAGCCACACCCATTTATCTATTGCATATGCTGCTTTTATTTTCTAGTGGCAGAGCTGAGTAGTTGGGATAGAGACCATGTGCTCTATAAGTCTATAATATTTACCATCTGTCCTTTAAGAAAAAGTTTACAGTGCTGAAAAAAAAAAGAAGAAAAGAAAATAACAACAACAAAAAAGTTTACAGGCCAGGCATGGTTGCTCATGCCTGTAATCCTAGCAGTCTGGGAGGCCAAGGCAAGAGGACCACTTGAGGGAGGCCAGAAGTTCAAGACCAACCTGAGCAACATAGTGAGACCCCATCTCTACAAAAAAAAGAAAAATAAGGCAGGCATGGTGGCATGCACCTGTAGTCCCAGCTACTTGTGAGGCTCAGTCAAGAGGATCACCTGAGCCCAGGAGTTTGAGGTTGCAGTGAGCTATGGTGACGCCACTGCACTCTAGCCTGGGCAACTGAGTGAGACCGTGTCTCACCAAAAACAAAAACAAAAAAAAAAAGTTTGCAGACCCCAGTTCTATAGAAAGGCAGTTCTGGGCTGAGAGTAGATTTTACTGTGGACCTGTGTGAGAATGGATAAGATATATTTCCCTATTTTCCTGACTGATCAAGGCAAGTCACCTTCAGATGGGAGAATGTGGTATATATCTCTTTGTGAAGGGGAAAATTTGTAGTAGAACCCAGACAGGAACAGCCCTTACAGACTTAGGGAAGGAAGCAAAGCTGGTGGGCCCTCTTTGCACCTGTGCAAACTAATGGCTGAATCTGGTTTGTGCAGTGGTACACCTGATCCTGTTCTATGAGAACCGGCTGAAGGACCATCATCTTGTGATCCCATCTGTCCTGCAGGGTCTGAGGGCCCTTGTAAGTTTTCGTTCGTTTCCTTACATAACTATGTTTGTGGGAGACCTTGTCTAGTTCCCTCCTTGCCCTTTGACAGTAAGGCTTCAACTGCTGAGGAGCAGATGCCCAAATGTGGTACTAAATTAGTGTCAGCCAGCTCCGCTTCTCTTTTTACTCTGGAGAGTAAAAGTATCCTTTGGGGGACTGGAATTCATCGCTAAACTGGAAGGAGCTGCAGAGAACTCATCAGCTTGAGAAAGTTTCTCACCGTTAGCACTTCTTCCTGAACTAGGATATTGTGATTCCCACTACAGCTAATTAGGTCTGTTGTAGGGTTGTGTCTTGGAGGCCGTGCTGTAATTCCCTCTGTGCTCACATACCTTCCGTTCTCCCCCAGAGCCTATGTGTGGCCCTGCCTCCAGGACTAGCTGTTTCTGTGCTTAAAGCCATCTTCCAGGAGGTGCATGTACAGGTGAGTGATAACAGTCGTGTTGGTATTCTCCTCTGTCTCCCACTTCTTGAGGTCACTAGAATTAAATGACAAAAATCACTGTCGGCCAGGCATGGTGGCTCATGCCTGTAATCCTAGCACTCTGGGAGGCTGAGGCGGGTGGATCACTCGAGGTCAGGAGTTCGAGAACAGCCTGAGCAAGAGCGAGACCCCGTCTCTACTAAAAATAGAAAGAAATGATCTGGCCAACTAAAAATATATATAGAAAAAATTAGCCGGGCATAGTGGCGCATGCCTGTAGTCCCAGCTACTCGGGAGGCTGAGGCAGGAGGATTGCTTAAGCCCAGGAGTTTGAGGTTGCTGTGAGCTAGGCTGATGCCACGGCACTCACTCTAGCCCGGGCAACAGAGCAAGACTCCGTGTCAAAAAAAAAAATCACTGTCTTCTAAGTCTGGACTCTTCAGGTCTTTTGACCATGCTTGTATGTTATTCCTTGCTACTGGATGTGGAGAGGGGTGCGTGCCATTATGTCTGACCTGTGTCCTCTTAAATCTACAGAAAGTAAGGCATCCATGGAGCAGGTTTGGGTCATTGGCACCACTGCAGTACTGCTGAGTCAATAGCTGTATTATTTCTCTACAGTTCTTCTCAGGTTGATCTTATGGTGATATAAAGAGCACTGTCCACTTAGAGATTGCAGCAAAAAGTAGTGTCAGCTGAGGTATTCTTTGCGTACTTACTTTTTTCTTTTTTTTTTTTTTTTTGAGACAGTCTCGCTCTGTTGCCTGGGCTAGAATGAGTGCCGTGGCATCAGCCTAGCTCACAGCAACCTCAAACTCCTGGGCTTAAGCGATCCTACTGCCTCAGCCTCCCGAGTAGCTGGGACTACAGGCATGTGCCACCATGCCTGGCTAATTTTTTCTATATATATTTTTAGTTGGCCAGATAATTTCTTTCTATTTTTAGTAGAGACGGGTCTCGCTCTTGCTCAGGCTGGTCTCAAACTCCTGACCTCGAGCGATCCACCCGCCTCGGCCTCCCACAGTGCTAGGATTATAGGCATGAGCCACCGCGCCCGGCCTTCTTTGCATACTTTCTTCACTTCCTTTCTCCCTTACTCCCAAGTCCCTGCCACAGGTGGACCGACACACAGTCTACAGTATCATCACCAATTTTATGCAAACCCGGGAAGAAGGTAAGAGGCAGGGCTCCCTGGGAAATCTGAAAAGTGAGGACATCCTACGTTTCTCCTCCCATTAGTAGGACTCGTTTTAGCCTGGAGGCTATATAGAAGAGCCAGTACCCAGAGAGGAATGATTAAAGTGAACCTAGGGGTCCACTCTCTCCCCAGTGAAGTAAAGGAAGGGTAGAGTTTGTTCAAGCCAAATGTTAAATTCTTACCTTGACAACAACATGTATATAGTTGCACATCTCTTCACTGAGTACTTCTCTTAGAATAGGAGGACCAAAGGGTCTGCCCTGAGAGGAAAGGGGAGGCAATCATAGCAAAGGGAGAATGCAGGCTGGGAGAAAGCCTAAGTTCTGTATCCTGTAGGACAGTAGTGACCTTATTCTCTCCTTCTCAGAGCTAAAGGGCCTAGGAGCTGACTTCACCTTTGGCTTCATCCAGGTGATGGATGGGGAAAAGGATCCCCGTAATCTTCTGGTGGCCTTCCGTATCGTCCATGACCTAATCTCCAGGGACTATAGCTTGGGTACGTCTTTGTAGCTGTGAATTTCCTGGTTAGGGCTTGTCAGGTGAATGAAGCTAATAAGTCAGCCTCATTCTTTCTCTGTTGCCACAGGTCCCTTTGTGGAGGAGTTGTTTGAAGTGACATCCTGTTATTTCCCTATTGATTTTACCCCCGTAAGTAGTACCTTCATTCATTCATTCAAAATTTTTATTAATTTTTTAAATTTCCTTTTTACCAAGCTTGTTTGTCTGTCATATTCATTCAAATATTCGTTGAGTATCTGCTATGTGCCAGTCCCCATTGTAGGCACTGACGGTACAGGTCAGTAAAATAGATACTCCCTGCCCTTGTGAATTTACATTTTAGTAAACTGGGAAGTGGCATTGGAGAAAGGATTCAAATCAGTAGGTATCTGGGGGGTTCCTTAAGCTCCTTAACAATGTACTCATTGCTGAGGGGCTACAGGATTGTAAAACATTGTCCCTGCCCTTGAAGGTTGAAACATTTAAGCAACAATATGAGGTTAGGTACCAAAGTGAGTGGTGCTACAGTTGTGCAGAGAAGACAGTTCAGTGTGAGCTAGAGTAGGCAGGAACTGACTTCACAGATAAGATAGGATTTCAGCTGGTTTGTGAGGGATGGGTAGGATATGACTCTGGAGTTAGAGAGGGCATCTCAGGCAATAGAAACAAAATGATTAAACAAAGGCACAGTTGAGCACACTATGTACAGAAGGTGTTTGCTCTGGTCCTCATGGGCCTTCCTCCCACTCTGCATTTGATTTCCATTCTCCTTTCAAATACTCAGGGTCTCATCACCATGTGGGTGTGTGTGGGTACGTGTACTGCAAGCATTAATGGTTTGGAAGAAAGGAAAGGAGTTCTATTACAGCATGCCAAACATTTGAGTATTAACTCTCACTGCCTTTAAAATGATACAGCCATCTCTGCTGTAAGGAATTTCTTACCAGATTATTTCCATTGATATGTTGCTTGGGACCACCTCTCTCCTGAAATGAATCTTTTCACCTCTTTCATAACTAATATTCCTATTTCTAACTTAGAAGAACTTATGCCTTTGAGATCTTAAAAGATCCTGGTTCAGCTACCATGTTCTTCTGCTTTTACTTTGTTTTGTGTTTTGTTTTGTTTTTGAAAAGATAATACGTTCACATGATTCAGAGTCCAAATAGTGAAAAATCTCCCTGCCGCCTTTCTTTCTCCATAGTCAACCGAATGTATCAGTTATGTTTGTATCTTTACAGAGCTTTTGCATCCATATATAAGCAAATGCTGCCCCCCCCCCAAAAAAAAGTAGCATACATACACACGCTCTCTCTCTTCCTATACTTTGCTTTATCTTAGAGTGTTCCATATCGGTATATAAACTGGCTTTTTCATTCTTTATGGCTGCATAATACTCCTTTACACAGAGAAATACCCAATTCATTTCACTAGTCTATAGAAGTTCTTGCTAATCTTTTGTTGTTACAACCAATGCTGCAGCTTATGGGTATGATAGGATAAATTCCTAAAAGTGGAATTGCTGGGTTAAAAAATATATGCATTTATAATTTGAGGGAGAGGAAGAATATTTCATCCATTTTCTTGAAAGGTAATACAGTGCGCATGATTCAACATTTAAAGGCAGAGAAATGAGCCTCCTTAATACCCCTTTACTGCCGCCATCCATTTTCCCTTTAGAAAGAATCACTGTTCCAGCTGTTTATATATTTTCCCAGAGACATTCTGGGCAAAATAAACTTATAGATAATATTAGGAGAGTTTCTCTTAAGCAGATTTTTGTATGTTGTTCTGCACTGCAGTCTATCAGAAGCAGAAAGCTCTTGTCAAGATACTAATTAAAACAGATACATGGCTCTAGTGTAACTATTTGTGTTAGAAATATTCTTTATTGTCTTACAAATCAGTTTTGACCATATGCCATCATAGTGGATCTCATCCATGTAAGGTTCAATTCCTTTAACTTTCACTATGCCTGTGTGCTCACTCTGCAGAAGGAGTTGGCAAACTTTTTCTATAAAGGACCAGACAGTGCCTATTTTAGTCTTTATGGGTCAAGTGGTCTCTGATGCAATTCCTCAGCTCTGCTTTTACAGCACAAAAACAGCCATAGACACAAGAATAGGTACAGTGGCTATATTCCAATAAACCTTTATTTATGAACACTAAAATTTGAATTTTATATAATTTTCACATGTCACAAAATATTCTTCTTTTGATTTTCTTCAAACATTAAAAATGTTAAAACTATTCTTAGTTGTGGGCTATCCAATCTCAACTGGTTACTTCCTACTCCTGATATAGAGTAGATATTGGATCTTCCTTTACCATCATCCTAGGATTCCCTTATCTTTTCTCTTGGATCAGATCTCCTATTTCCTGAGTTCACATATTGTTCATGTTGTGGTTTACTCCCCAGCTTGGTGATGTACCTCCTTTTATATCTTCCTGAGAGAATATATAAAGTAAAAATTTTTTAGATTTATAAGTCTAAAATATCTCCTAATATTATCTGTAAGTTTATTTTGCCTAGAATGTCTCTGAGAATAAAATATAAACAGCTGGGAACAATGATTCTTTCTTCCGTTTTTTTTTTTTTTTAAGAGACGGAGTCTTGCTCCATCCCAGGCTGGAGTACAGTGGTACCATCATAGCTCACAGCAACCTCAAACTCCTGGCCTTGAGCGATCCTTCTGCCTCAGCCTCCTGAGTAGCTGGGACTACTGGTGTACGCCACCACCTAGCTAATTTTTAATTTTTTTGTAAAGACTGGGTCTCACATTGTTGCTCAGGCTGATCTTGAACTCCTGGCCTCAAGTAATCCTCCTGCCTCTGCCTCCCAAAGTGCTGGGATTACAGGTGTGAGCCACCACACCTGGCCTCCAAAGCCTTTTGAGGACTGTATGGTATATGCATGGGTAGTCATTCATCTTTCCCTAAGCTTACCTAGGATTTTGTTATTTTGGGTCTGTTAAGTCATTTTCTTATCCATCTGCTTTTCAACTTCTAAAATTTTGTTGTTAACGTCTCTTACCCTGTTCGCTTCAACCTTTAGCTTTATGTCTTTTTAAAAAAAGAAAATCCCTTTATTATTATATATTTGGTGGAGTTTCCAAAGAGGTAAAGGAAAATCTGATTCATGTTTTCAATCTGCCATCTTGACACAGAAATCATCAATGCTTTTTATGTTGTCAGAATTATAGCTTTCTATAAGGGTGAAAAAATAGAAACGTCCATCAGAGAGGAATTATTTAAATAAACTGGTTCAACCACAAAATTAAATAGTGTCAGCCACTGAAACTAATGTTATGAAGGAATAATGTAATACCATGAAAAAATGTTTTTAATGTATTAAGTGGAAAAATATATTACAAACCATATGAACAAAATAATCATTTTTAAGTATACATATATATTATAAAGAAACAGTATAGGCCGGGCGCGGTGGCTCACGCCTGTAATCCTAGCACTCTGGGAGGCCGAGGTGGGCGGATCGTTTGAGCTCAGGAGTTCGAGACCAGCCTGAGCAAGAGCGAGACCCCACCTCTACTAAAAAAAAAATAGAAAGAAATTATATGGACAGCTAAAAATATATATAGAAAAAATTAGCCGGGCATGGTGGCGCATGCCTGTAGTCCCAGCTACTCGGGAGGCTGAGACAGGAGGATCGCTTGAGCCCAGGAGTTTGAGGTTGCTGTGAGCTAGGCTGACGCCACGGCACTCACTCTAGCCTGGGCAACAGAGTGAGACTCTGTCTCAAAAAAAAAAAAAAAAAAAAAAAAAAAAAAGAAACAGTATATACTAACACATAGTAATAAAATATATACAGAGAAGAAAGCAATACACCAGAAACTTAAGGATACTTATTTCTGAGTGGTGAAATGATAGAAGAAAATGTGTGATCAGGTAAAAAATAAATGCGTTTATTTCCCAAAGAACACATAAGATCAAGTATGTCTTCTTTCTGGGGCCTCATATCTTCTTATTCTGCCAGATTGGGTATAAATATCACCCTGTTCTGCAGGGTTGCCAGGTTCAAGCCTGTGTTCAAAGGTGGTCTTAAGAGTTATGCAGGGTCTGGCACAGTAGCTCACGCCTGTAATCCTAGCACTCTTGGAGGCCGAGGCGGGAGGATCGCTCGAGGTCAGGAGTTCGAGACCAGCCTGAGCAAGAGTGAGACCCCGTCTCTACTAAAAAAATAGAAAGAAATTATCTGGCCAACTAAAAATATATATAGAAAAAATTAGCCAGGCATGGTGGCACATGCCTGTTGTCCCAGCTACTTGGGACGCTGAGGCAGTAGGATCGCTTAAGCCCAGGAGTTTGAGGTTGCTGTGAGCTAGGCTGATGCCACGGCACTCACTCTAGCCCGGGCAACAGAGCAAGATTCTGTCTCAAAAAAAGAGTTATCCAAACACATGGCCCTTCTCCCTTTTCCAGCCACCCAATGATCCCTATGGCATCCAGAGAGAAGATCTCATCCTGAGTCTTCGAGCTGTGCTGGCGTCTACACCACGATTTGCTGAGGTGAGTCTAGCCAAAGTCAGGGTGTGCAGCCTCTGCCCATAGAAGGCTCTGAAGAAAACAGTAAAAGCATGGGTTAAAAGAAAGATCTAGTGTACATTTTAGGGTATGACATCCTGCAAGTGTCTTGTGTAGCAAGTATCTTCAGACCTTTGATGTGGAACACTTTACCATCTCTTCCTTTAAAAGAGTAATCCAATCCCCATATGGTACTGTCTTTTTAGATCCTATAACTTTGCCAACTTGCCTATTTTCCAGGTAACTCGTGCTCTGGCCACAACTTGGCAGGAAGGTTAGCTGACAGTTACAACTACTGACTTGAGTGTAGCTCCTTGACATAGCACTTGCCCCTGGGGACTGGTGGCAGTAAGGACATGGTTGACCTTGATGTGGCAGAGACATTACCCATCTCAGGCTTAAAATCTTCCCTCTCCCCCACAGTTCCTGCTGCCCCTGCTAATTGAGAAAGTGGATTCCGAGATTCTGAGTGCCAAGCTGGATTCTCTACAGACTCTGGTGAGTGATTTTTCTCCTTGTAGGATCCAATTGCCTTTAGACAAGTTAGGGGTAATAAAGGATATAGACTATTGGACACCCAAGAAGAGTTCATGGGCCTCAAAGGAGAGATACCCAGCATTTGGGCCCATGTGTTAACCTAAAGCCCCTAGCTACATATTGTCCTGTCCTGTAGTAACTGAGTGGTAACTGAGGAAAGGGCTCCCTCTTTATGCTTTTTTTTTTTTTTTTTTTTTGAGACAGAGTGTCGCTTTGTTGCCCAGGCTAGAGTGAGTGCCGTGGCGTCAGCCTAGCTCACAGCAACCTCAAATGCCTGGGCTTAAGCAATCCTACTGCCTCAGCCTCCCGAGTAGCTGGGACTACAGGCATGCGCCACCATGCCCGGCTAATTTTTTTTTCTATATATATTTTAGTTGGCCAGATAATTTCTTTCTATTTTTAGTAGAGACGAGGTCTCGCTCATTGCTCAGGCTGGTCTCGAACTCCTGACCTTGAGCGATCCACCCGCCTCGGCCTCCCAGAGTGCTAGGATTACAGGCGTGAGCCACCGCGCCCGGCCTATGCTTTTTTTAAATTAGGGTAAACTCCTGTTTCTCTGTGCCCTGGGTAGGACTGTTATGAAGTCCTGCTAGGTTTTCTGCTGAGAGCCAGGCTCCTTCAGGTGCCATTATGCTGAGGTGCCTGCATATCCTAGGATGTGTGAGCGTGTGGATAGCTGACACCTGCGGTTTCCTTGGCAGAATGCTTGCTGTGCTGGGTATGGACAGAAGGAACTGAAGGACTTCCTCCCCAGTCTTTGGTCTTCTGTCCGCAGAGAGGTGAGTGTTACTTAGATAAACTCACTACTGTTAACTCCCAGTTGTCAGCCATGAGGGGAAGTAATGCACCCTGTCGTTTTCCTCCTGTTGTCCCCAGGACCAAAGGTACTATGCCTGGTTATTCAGTAGCAAACAAAGGGACATAATTCTAGTTGAGTGACAAGAGAGAGAGTTCCAAGCAGAGGGTCAGCTGCTTGGTGAGAGCACTTGATCATCTTTGCACATTGCCCACTTGCTGTGCTTCCATAGCAAGGAGAGTAGGTCATGGTGCCTCTGGCACCATGCTAAAAAAGAGGGGGAGAACGAGAGTTAGGATAGGGGATCCCAACAGCCACTGCTCAGAGTTGGCATTCTGTTTCTCAAAAAGTACATCTCTTAATCCTGAGTGAGACTAAGGACTTGGTGAGAATATAGCAATTGAGAAGATGTTCAGTTGGGGTGTTAATTTCCATTGCTGTGCCCTAGAAGTTCTCAATCCTCCCTCTTCACCAAGGAAATAGGCAGTGGTGGGTGGGGTCTCATCTGGTGCAGGCTCACCTCAGTAGCCATGGGATCCCTCCCCGACAGGTGTTCCAGACGGCAAGTGAGCGGGTGGAGGCAGAGGGCCTGGCGGCCCTCCACTCCCTGACTGCGTGTTTGTCTCGCTCTGTGCTGAGGGCTGATGCCGAGGACCTCCTTGACTCCTTCCTTAGCAACATCCTACAGGGTAACGGGGCCATGGCAGCCAGAAAGGGGAGTAAGCACGATAGAGATAACATTCCTTAAGGGCCACTGACCTTTCATGTGTAGCCCCCACATGTTCAGTGATTTAGGGGCTACAGCCCTACTTTGAATTGAAGACAATTTGAGTGGTAACTGCTAGCAGGCTATCCCAGGTCTCAGTCTCCAACCTGTCTGGACGGTAGGGGAATCAGACAACATTTGGCCTACTTCCCAGGTCTGTGACATGCTGCCTCTCTAGACTGCAGGCACCATCTGTGTGAACCGGACATGAAACTGGTGTGGCCTAGTGCCAAACTGTTGCAGGCAGCTGCAGGTGCATCTGCCCGGGCCTGTGACCACATCACTAGCAACATATTGCCTTTACTGCTGGAACAGTTCCACAAGCACAGTCAGGTAAGGGAGTGGAGTCTTTGGGGGAAATGATGGGACTTCTGTGCCAGGATCCCTTTCTCAGAGAGAGCAAGCTGAGCTTTAAGTCGGGCACAGATAAGAGATGGTGGGTTTTGCTCCCATTAGCTGCTGCTGGTTCTCTTGTTCACTCTTTCCCTGACTCTTACGTAAAAGGATAATTCTCCCTACTTCCAGAATAGCAGGATTGAAATCCTTTAAAATATTCTTTGACTCCAGTACCCCTTGAAACATTACAGAGCAACCAGCGGCGGACAATCCTTGAAATGATCCTGGGTTTCTTGAAGCTGCAGCAGAAATGGAGCTATGAAGACAAAGGTGAGGTTACCTTCCGTTTGTGGTATCCTAGGAGCTGTTGAGCACTGTAGCCTACAAAGGATAGCAGGGCAGAGTGCTATGTAGTAGTCGAGGTCAGCGGTCCCATTGTTCTGAGGTTGTAGCACAAGAGAACACTTAATGGATGAAATGTCTATTTTTTCCCCAACATGCTTCCTTGGACACCCCATGGATTAAGCTCTTTAAACCTGGCCCACGTTGTCCTTGCATCATAGCTGAGTCAGGGATATTGAATGTAAGGGCTTCCTTTTAACCTGGCCTCTGTCTCTCCCTAGATCAAAGGCCTCTGAGTGGCTTCAAGGACCAGCTGTGCTCACTGGTATTCATGGCCCTCACGGATCCCAGCACCCAACTTCAGCTTGTTGGCATCCGTACACTCACAGTCTTGGGTGCCCAGCCAGGTACATCTTAAGAAAAAGAGAGAAGATGAGGGTATTGGTCCCTTCCTTGCAATTTTCTGTCTTAAGAGCAGTCTTAATTCCCTGTTCTCACTGCAACTCTGATGATTGGGCTTTCTAATAGGATTTTTGGAAGGGTTGTGGTGGTTGCAGGGGAAGAAAGATGAGGTTCCTGTTCCCTTCTAACTACAGATCTCCTATCTTCTGGGGACCTGGAGCTGGCAGTAGGTCACCTATACAGACTGAGCTTCCTGGAGGAGGATTCCCAGAGTTGGTGAGAATCTAAAGCAGTGAGACAGAGCGCAAGCTGTTCCCTGCCTCTGTATTAGTAGCAACAGATCAAGCAAGGACCAGGGCTTTGTGCTTCTGACCACTGGCTCTCCTTAGGGAGGTGGCTCTGTGTTAGGCTCTGGCTGCTAACCAGTTGTAGCGATGTGGGACTGCCTCTTTTTGGGGGGCTTTAAGAAGCCCTGTACAACTCAGTGGTGTAGGTACTTGAGTCCTGCTCTTTAGCATGGAGGCCTCAGGAGCCTACACTCCTGAATCTGCCTAATGTCAGGCCTATACAGAATGATGGGCCAGCACTCAGCCAAAGCTTACCTGTTCTGTGACCCCAGTAGGGTGGCAGCACTGGAAGCATCAGGAATCCTGGCCACTCTCTACCCTGTGGCCTTCAGCAGCCACCTAGTACCCAGGCTTGCTGAGGAGCTGCGCACAGGTATGCATCTTTAATCTCCTGTGGCTTACCCTTCCCAGCAAGGCCGTGAAGCCTTCATCTTGTCAACACACAGTGAAACCTTGTCTCCTGGGTTGCTTTCAGGGGAATCAGATTTGCCTGAAGGGGATGGGCCCACCAAATGCTCCCGGCATCTGCGCTGTATGCAGGCCTTGTCAGCTGTATCAACACACCCCAGCATTGTTAAGGAGACGCTGCCTCTGCTGCTGCAGCATCTCTGGCAGGTGAACAAAGGTAACTACCGGGAATGATACCCAAGGAGCTGGGCTGAATGGAGAGCTGTAGTCAAGTTTGGAGTTCACACTTCTAAAGCAATGGTTCTAACTGTAGCTGTACGTAAGAGTGACGTGGCAAACTTTTTTAAAAAGTACTGATGCCTGGGTCCAACTGAATCAGTCTCTGAGGAGGGATGGGACTTGGGCAACAGTAATTGTTAGAGTGCTCAGGTGATTTTCATGTGGGGTCAGAATTAAGAAGCACCACTCTGAGGCCATGGTGCTCAAAATATGATCTGTCAAAAAGCAGCGTGGGCACCCCAGGTAACTCATAGGTTTGAGTTTGAGAAACACGGCCCCAAGGCAAAAGTGATAGCAGCTACTGCTACTGGGAACCTGCACATGATCACCGTGAGTCCTCACTAACCTAGGCTCCATGCTTAGGACTGCCCAGCCCTCGGGCGTAGATCCAGATCAACAGTGGCTGATCCAGCAGCTGTCACATAGTAGAAGGAACACTAGGCTTGGAGTGTGACTTGGGATTGATTCCTAACTGCACTTACTGTGACCCTGGAAAACCCCTGATCATTTCATTGCACTTCCAGTGTCCTCCTCCATAAAGTGGGGGAAATGATACTCATAGGGTTGTTACCAAAATAAAGGAGAGAATGTATCAGAATGCTTGTGTTGCAGAGCCTGGCACAGAGCAGATCTCTGCTATGCAGTCTGAACAGATGAAAAAGAGCTGCTAAGAGAATAAAATGATTCGGCTCTTTAATAAGACATTCTTGGCCTCTTCAGTCATTCATCTTTGACTGTTCTTCCCATCTGCTGTATTGGAAATACCTGGAAGTGGTTTTAAGAAAATCTTACAGAAAACACTTACTTTTTCACCAACAGGAAATATGGTTGCACAGTCCAGTGAAGTTATTGCTGTCTGTCAAAGCCTCCAACAGGTGGCGGAAAAATGCCAGCAGGACCCCGAGAGCTGCTGGTATTTCCACCAGACAGCCATACCTTGCCTGCTTGCCTTGGCTGTGCAGGCTTCCATGCCAGGTAACTTTGCACCTCTCCTCCGTCCCTGCCTGTGGGATCTGCCCTCCGCTAGTGTTGCACAGCACTGCCATCCTCTGGGTCTGGCTGGTACTGCATCTCAGGCCATCCGAGGCTTTGAATCCTTTGTCCCCTGAGTGAGATTTCACTCCACAGCAGAGTGCCAGCCTGACCGATGGCAGGAACCAAACTAGTTAACATTGTCAACTAGTGTTAACAGTGTTTGAGAAGATCCACACCTTTTTCCCTTTGATTGCTATGTAATTAGTTTAGTTGGAATTAGACCCTGGAGTCGAGCAGATCTGGTTGGGTTTCATCCTCAACTCTACCACTTGGTAACTTAGGTGAAGATACCCATCCTTTCTAAGCCTGAGTTTCCTCACTTGTAAGACAGGGATAAATAGTAATATCTCCATCACAGGGTAATTGGTAACGATTAAATAAAGAGTGTGAAATGCCTGCCACACAGTAAAGTGCTCAGTATGTGACAGTTGCTATAAATAGTAAGGGCCCATGAAGACAATTCCGTTATTTTAAAATTTTTTTAAAGACCAATGTTACTATCTCTTATTTTAAGAACATCCATATTAGCTATCCTTATTTCTCACTGTTTCCTAGTCTAAGGACTGTGCACAAGGTTCTCAAGAGCTCTGTGTAGCCCCAGGTTCGACCGCTCCTGTTTTTCTAGTGCCTGGCCATTTCTCAGGACTGCAGCACTACCAGAGGGTAGATTAAAAGCTGCTGCTGTTGTGGCTAGAGTCAGCCCCAGAATCACCACGACAGGACCTAATTATTTGGATCTTTGAACCATAGTCATGGGCTTGTGATTCTGTGTGTGTTTTGCTTTGGTTTGGCAGAGAAGGAGCCCTCAGTTCTGAGAAAAGTGCTGTTGGAGGATGAGGTCTTGGCTGCCATGGTATCTGTCATTGGTACTGCCACCACCCACCTAAGCCCTGAGTGAGTATAATCACGGATGTGGCTTAAACCCAGGGAGAAGGGTAGGATTCTTTGGAAGATGCAACGGATAGCTGCCTTGTCAGCTGTCCTTTTACCCACATTTAAATGTGGAGGCAGTGAATTGTTTTTATAAGATTTTCTGACAAAGCGAAAGGAAGGGGCTCTTGGTACCATGGACTATGGGGATGGGTGGGCCATGAGCCAGTGGGTTCTTAGCTACAGATGTGCGTAAGAATTACCTGTGAAGCATTTTAAAAACATACATTGACCCAGCCTGAACAAGAGCAAGACCCTGTCTCTGCTAAAAATAGAAAAAATTAGCCAGGTATGGTAGCTTGTACCTGTAGTCCCAGCTACTCAGGAGGCTGAGGTAGAAGGATCACATGAGCCCAGGAGTTTAAGGTTGTAGAGAGCTATGATGGTACCATTGCATTTTAGCCAGGGCGACAGAGTAAGGCTCTGTCTCAAAAAAAAAAAAAAAAAATGCACACACACGCGAGTTCTCTCACTAGATTGTAAGCTCCAAGAGAATAGGGATTTGATTTGTCTGGCTCACTGCTGTACCACCAGGGCCTAGAATGGGAATGGTTTCCTAACACATAATATGTGCCAAATTAATACTTATCAGATGTATGAATGATCAGGGCCTGTCCCATTGACTTGACCCTAATTGAACCCCAGGTTGAAAAGCACTGCTGTGGCAGGGAGGACTGCTTTAGAAACCTAGCTCCTTGATAATAACTAGTACTCTGCCCCCAGGTTAGCTGCCCAGAGTGTCGCCCGCATTGTGCCCCTCTTCTTGGATGGCAACGTCTCCTTTCTGCCTGAAAACAGCTTCCCAAGCAGATTCCAGCCATTCCAGGTGACAGTCTGATGGATCAGACTGGGGGGAGAATCTTGGAACTTGTGTCTTTCAAGCTTATTTTTTTAGGGCTAATATGGATGAGTAGAGGGGCAGACAAGCCTGTTGCTGGCTGGGCAGGCTTGATAGGGCCCTTCTTCCTTTATAGGACGGCCCTTCAGGGCAGAGGCGGCTGGTTGCACTCCTTATGGCCTTTGTCTGCTCCCTCCCTCGAAATGTAAGTAAGCACACAATTTAGGGAGTACCCTTGTTTAACCCTGACAGGGGAAGGTGGATCCCAGGTGACCTCTGGGCTGAAATTTGCCACAAACTCAGCTGATCTTTTACTTCCCCCACCGCAGAAGTTAGTTCTCATCCATCCTGGTCCCTGGTGCCACTTGGTACTGGGTATCTCTGGGCGTTCAGGTGTTCTCTGGGTCCATTTCATAGCCAGTTATTCCGTAGGTGGAAATCCCTCAGCTAAATCAACTCATGCGGGAACTTATGGAGCTGAGCTGCTGCCACAGCTGCCCCTTCTCCTCCACCGCTGCTGCCAAGTGCTTTGCAGGACTCCTCAACAAGCACCCTGCAGGTACGGGGAGGAGACGGGGTCAGAGCCTCCTGGGATCAACTACAGATGAAATCTTTAAAAAAAAAAAAAAAAAAGAGCTTGCTAATAACACAATAGGGCTTTAGCTGCTCAAACACTGTCCTGGAACAGCCCTTGCTCAAGACCAGAGTTGAGCAAAGCATTACTATACCTAAGAAGAGAAGGGACTATGAGGAGAATGCTCTATCTGGTTTCACCATCGTATTCCCTACTGTGGGGCTAAGATGGATAACTTTTTATTGGAAGTAGACAACCCTGTCTTTTCATAGGGCACCACCCCTGCATTTGGAGAACACCAGGCTCTCATGCTGGTGTCCTATGTGGACAAAATGATATTATCCCTTTGTAACAGCCCTCAGGGAGCTCTGTGCTTAAATTATTTACCTCCTCTGTTTTAAAGAAAAAATGTAGCCTGTGCATCAGCATTTCCTCACCCCTTTTCAGGGCAGCAGCTGGACGAACTCCTACAGCTGGCTGTGGACAAAGTGGAGGCTGGCCTGGGCTCTGGGCCCTGTCGTAGCCAGGCCTTCACATTGCTCCTCTGGGTAAGGAGTCAGAGTGGATTCTTGTTAGAGAGTAATGTCTGGCTAAGTGAAGATCCCCATCTGACCCTGAGCCAGAAGCATCTGCGTTTCAGGGTTCTGGGGTTTGAGTGTCATGCCCTGACTGCTCTCTGTCTCTCCAATTACAGGTAACAAAGGCCTTAGTGCTTAGGTACCATCCTCTCAGCTCCTGCCTTACAGCCCGGGTAAGTCCTTTTTGGAGACAGAAGAACCTAGGACCTAAACAGGAACTTCCCTGTTGATTCTGTTTCTCCCCTGATGCACCTGAAAGGCCCTCTTTTTCTCCAGCTCATGGGCCTCCTGAGTGATCCAGAACTAGGCCCAGCAGCAGCTGATGGCTTCTCACTGCTCATGTCTGACTGCACTGATGTGTTGACGCGTGCCGGCCACGCTGAAGTGCGGATCATGTTCCGCCAGCGGTTCTTCACAGATAATGTGCCTGCTTTGGTGCAGGGCTTCCATGCTGCTCCTCAAGGTGAGGAGAGTCTGACAGGCTACAAATATGTAGACCCCTCCTTTGCTTAGCCACATTGCCTAGAATAATTTAGGACCTGCGTGCTTTTTTTAGAGCTAAAGTATGGTCTGTCCTTGAAAGCTAAACTTGTAGATTATCCCACTTTTTCCTTTGATGGACATATCTTGCTTATTCTGAGCTTGAGGGGCTCTTTTTTCCCCACTTCTTTGTAGGCTGATATCTCAGCCTCATCGGAGATTGGAGGTGAATTCTCAAGCTATATGTCTAAGCCCAGTTTCTCCCCTAAGCTTTTCCATTTTTTACAGATGTGAAGCCAAACTACCTGAAGGGTCTGTCTCATGTACTTAACAGGCTGCCCAAGCCTGTGCTCTTGCCAGAGCTGCCCACAGTAAGTCCTGCAGTCAGAGCCCCACAAGGGAGAAGGCTGTGCTTCCCCAGCTGGGCTAGAAAGGGGAGGAGGGCCAGGATCATTACAGTGTGCTCATCCCCTGCCTTTCCCATTGCCTCTTAGCTCCTTTCCTTGCTGCTGGAGGCCCTGTCGTGCCCTGACTGTATTGTACAGCTCTCCACCCTCAGCTGCCTTCAGCCTCTTCTACTGGAAGCACCCCAAGTCATGAGTCTTCACATTGACACCCTCGTCACCAAGTTTCTGAACCTCAGCTCTAGCCCTTCCATGGTGTGTTGAGCCCCAGCAACTCATTTGGCACCAACATCTCTCCTCGGGTGTCCCCTGACCTCCTTATGGTTATGTTCCAGGCTGTCCGGATCGCCGCACTGCAGTGTATGCACGCGCTCACTCGCCTGCCCACCCCCGTGGTAAGTCCTCAGATATCCCTCCCTGGTCTGGGAATTTCTTAGAAAAGCTAGGTAAGTACCTTTCTACCTTAGTCAAGTGAGGTTAACCACTCTGCTATGGGATCGATATAAACTACAAGGTACAGGTAGGCCAGGATTTTTTCCTTAGACCCAGAATGGACCCAGTAGATCCTGACTACCATAGTAGAGTGGCCATCCTGCCACTTAGCATCCATTGGAATCACTAAAAAATAGAACACATTTTGCCTTCTTCAGAATATTAGTTGTATAGTCAGAGAAGTGGCACTTTGGGTTGCCTTGGATGAGCAAGGCTAAGATTATCTCCTCTGACTCCACAGCTGCTGCCGTACAAACCACAGGTGATCCGGGCCTTGGCCAAACCCCTGGATGACAAGAAGAGACTGGTGCGCAAGGAAGCAGTGTCAGCCAGAGGAGAGTGGTGAGTTTTTACATCGTGGGGAGAAATGGGGCTGAGATAAGCCTCACCACTGATGTTGCCAACATTTTTTGCTACAGGTTTCTGCTGGGGAGCCCTGGTAGCTGAGCCCTTGGTCCTGGCCTCGACTGTTCTAACAGACAATCTTACCTGGAATTACTAACTATCGAGCCATCTTGCCCAAGGCAGGGAGACCACTGGTCTCTGACTGCCTTTCCCACAGACGGCACAAATGCTGGGCCTGTGTCGCATGGCTGTGCAAGAAACATGGGAGTCCTGATTTCTAACGGATTGTGAAGTAACTGATTGTGAGACTACTTGTGTTTGAAGAAAGATCTAGGGTCATGGGACTCTTCCATTTATATACCAGAGAAGAGATATGCTGCTGAGGGGTGAATGCAGACGAGTGTGGCCCTGAGGACCAGGGCTGGTAGGGGTGTGTGTGCCTGCTGAAGAATAAAGATTTCTTTTGGTAATGGGGCTGACTGTCAGACATTTCCCCCACCCACATATGCCTCTGTAGCACATAACCAGAGTTATCATTGGCCTAAGCTAGAAGAATAGTAAGATAGGGACTAGCCAAGAATTCTTCTGGGCATAGGAGGCATGACCAAAACATCTACTCACTAGGCCATGACCTTGACTTTCCCCCTCCCTGCCCTACAGTGAGGCAAAGAGTGAGGCGCTGCATGTTGTTAAAAATCAAATACCTTTATTTTTGCTCCCTTCCGCAGCATCTGAGAAGTGGCAGTGACCTCAGCAGCAGGTCTGGTAACTCTGCCCTGTTGAGAAGCTGGGATCTCAGCTGTACCAGTCAGGTGTGTTCTCAGACAGCAAGTCTAAGAGGTGCTATAACCAGGAGGGGCCAGGGTCAGCACTGGGCAAGGCAGCAGCCTGACCCTACTCTGGGCCTGGAACTTCTGTTTGCCTGAGTAAAAGGAAGCCAGTCCTCAAATTTCTTCACGTTGTGTCTTCTACAGTGGCCACAAGGCTGTCCTTGAGTTGTCCCTGCATGGTACTCTGAGGCAGGCCCATTGGCTCTTTTTGATCACCGATTCCAAGAAAAGCTGCCCTTGGCCCAACGTAGGAAGCAGAATGAATGCTCAAGTTGTGGCTGACAGTCCAGCTCACACTGCCATCACAGAGGCTGAGTGAGCGGTCACCCAGGGAGGGGGCTCCCAGCTCATTCCATTCCCGTGCGGCAGGTGGCTAGAAGGTAACAGCACCCGGGTAAGCCAGTGCCTAAAAGAGAAGATAGAAATGTCTGAATTCCAAAAGTTCTTGGTCCTTCCTGATCCTCATTCCTCAACAAGCGTATATCAAGGTATCCTGAAGCTACCTTGGCGTCAATCACAAAGGTAACAAAAGTTCTAACTTCTTCTATTTTGTCCACTAAATGTACTCTCTGGTGCCCTGAAGGCCTTTAGAGGTTTCGAGCTAAACTTCTAAGGGACCACTGCCAGCACGGTGATTGGCAGGAGTGTAATGAGAAAGGGGGTGGGGATAGGGCAGAGGACTTAGAGTCATTGTATTGTTACTGCCTCGGTAACTGCAATGTGAAAATGGTTTTCCTTTGTCTCAGGCTGGCAGAGCTCCATTTATTGTCTTAGGACCTCTGTCACAAACAGATTACTTCAATCTCACAAACTACTGGCTTGAACTCCAGACACTGCCATACAAATGAGAGGCTACTGGTGGCCACTATGTCCTACACCTAGGGGTCCCTTCCTGAGAACCTTTGGATTCTACTGTAGTCATCTTGAAGTTTCATCTGTTACTTAGAACCACACAGTTTTGGCCTCAAACCTGTGTGGCTCAAATGAGCAATTATTGCTACTCCTAGAGTCTAGAACTGTGCTAAGATAGTAGCCACTAGCCACGTGTGGCTGTTTCAATTAGTGAAAATGAAATCAAATTAAAAACTGCTTGATCACAATAGTCACATTTCAAGTGTTCACAAGTACAGAACATCATGTTTGTCACAGAGCTCTGTATCTTTTTTTACCTTCCTGTGTCCACACCCAAGAATACCTTCCAGTTGTCCAAGCAGCCATAGTTGTAAGGATTCCTAAATACCTAGAGCCAAGAAAAACATACGTGTTTCTACAGACCTTCTCTACTTAATCCCCTCCTAATTTTTGAGACAAAATTGACTAAGCTACAGCTCAGGTAGGCAAGTTCTGGCCTTTTAAGATGCTTGCCCTAGTCAGCCCTGACCATGGCCTCCGTCTACAAGAGGGCAGGTTCAGTCACCCACCTGCCCAACCACCCCAAGCCCTCAACCTTACTCACTCTGCCCTTGGCCTGGAGCCGGTGTCTCTCCTTCTTATTGATGTGCCTTTCGATGCTAGTCTCACCCCGACTGATGAGAACAGCATGCCATATAGTTAGGGCACCCAGAGCAAGTGCCACGGAACTAAGAAAGAGAGGCAAAGATTGGTGGGTAGTTTCAAGAGGGCTGGAGGAAGTAGTTCTGAAATTGAGTTAACCTACAACAACTGGGTAGCAACCCCTCTGCCCAAGTCTTCCTCATTTCCCTACATGCATCCTAGGTGAACTTTTACTTCACTACATCTATAAACAGCATCAGCCAGGCACCGTGGCTCATGCCTATAATCCCAGCTACTCTGGAGACTAAGGAAGGGGTATCACTTGAGCCCAGGAGTTCCAGTCCAGCCTGGGCAACATAGTGAGAAAAATAGACCACACACAGTGGCTCGTGCCGGTAGTCCTAGCACTGGGGGGGGGGGGGGGGGGCTCAAGAGAGGATTGCTTGAGGTCAGAAGTGGGAAACATAGTGAGACCCTGTCTCTACAAAAAAAATAAAAATAATTAGCCAGGCATGGTGGTGTACACCTGTAGTCCCAGCTACTTGGAAGACTGAGGCAGGAGGATCACCTGAGCCCAGGAGTTTGACGCCACAGTGAGCTATGATCACACCGCTGTACTCCAGCCTGGGAGAAAGAGCAAGACCCTGTCTCACACCCGTGCTTGGGAGATAGTGGGGAGTAGTAAAAGCACTGGAGGTGGGAATGGGATGGCATGAAATTCAAATTCCAGCTCTACCATTCCTAGCTGTGTATCATGGAACACGTCACTCCACCCCTCTAATGTTCAGTTTTCCTCATCTATAAACACAGCCACCTGCCCTTTAGGTAGGTGCTGTGAGGATGAAATAAAAGAAGGAGTTTAATTTACCTTGCACATAACAAACATATGCTTTTATCCTTGTGCTTAGTGACAAGCAGTGGTAGTATTCTTAATGTTCCCTGGCCCAAAATGATGAAGAAAATTAAGTGCACATAAATTAGACCAGGTAAACAGTGGCAGTTCACTTAGGGATGGGTTCCTGCCTGTATGTGGACACCTAAAGGTTTTTCTGAAGCTGCCCCTCCCTTAAAACTATCAAAAATGAGAATTAAATACCTGCACAAGAACCAGAGGTAGACAAGACTCTTGTGAGTCATCCTTTCTTGAAAGGAGAAGGTGGGTGGTGGGGTCTGGTGATAAGTCTAGAAAAAGAAAAGAGCAAAGCCTGACTCATTTGCTCTGCTGATCTCTAGCAACTGCCACCAGAGCCCCCAGCATCTACAGGCAGAAGTGATGATCCAAACCCAGGCAGAGAAAATGGGGATAAAAGCCACAGAGGAGTCAGGGCAGCAGCCAGATGGGTGGACCAAGCCCTGCGGCAGCATCATGTGGACAAACACTGGGCAGAACAGGTCTGGACAAGATGGCAAAGCACAGGAGGAGCTGACCCTGAGCCTTCACGTTGACAACACCAATGGGGCTCCAGGGGAAGCCACTCCAATCCCCGGCTGGAACTCTGTGTGGCTATGTCCCCAAGAGAGACCAGACCACACCCAGAATGTACTGACTGGAGGGGGAGAACCCGGAGTTCCACTAAAGACTGCAAAAGGACAGCAGAGATATAATCATGAGCCCAAGATGTGCTCAGCAGATTAAAGAGTCCTAAAAGGCACTGGAGTAGCGGGGGTGAGGGTGATCCAGATGTGGATGGACCAGGAGCAAGGGATGATCAGACTGGCCCAGCCTGATCTCTGTCCCCTGGAACCCCATTACACAGACTAACATAAACTCGTTGCTGCTCAGGCCATCACCAAGGCAGAGTGCTTGCTCAGCCCAGAGAGAAGGTGATGGTGGGATACATAGCCGAAGACTGTCACACCAGGGACTTCCAGCTTGCCCTCGGGCCACTTAGTCTACCCACTGCAGACAGCCTCCCTGAACACTCCTGATCCCATCTACTGTGGCCTCGCAGCCAGCCTCTACAGCTAAACTAGCAGGTCGGTCCCAGTCGCCTGAGCAACTTACACCCCCAGGCCTGAGCAGCAGGAGGCAGTGGGGCAGGGACAGCCCACCTGGTTGGCAACCGCCTGTAGTTTGTTCTTGTCGAGCTGTTTCATTTTCTAAGGGGATGGAAAACAGTGCTGGTTATACTCTCAGGCCTCTGGAATGGGGGTGCTACCAGCCCATCCTTAGGGACAGGTTCCACACCCCACAGTTCTGCGCTATGGAGCTGCCCTGCTCCTAACAGTGAGCTCACCTCAATGGCAGCATAAGCCTCCCGGAAAAGGTCCCAGCTTCCATAGCTGCAGTAGACACAGCCCAGAGTCATGAAAAAGCAGAAAGAGAAGAAGTACCGATGATTATAGTGGCCCACGCAATTGTTCAGCCAGGCTGGTGGGAAAATGATTAAGGACAAGATCAAACACAATTTCAGGGGGCATCCAGGCTTATCTGGTTCATCTTTGGTTGATGGTGACATCACCCAAGCCTCGGGCGGCTTCTAGTCACCAAGAACTATTTTCCAAAGGCAGGAAAATATGGGACTGTTTTCCTAAGGTTGAGGTGAAAGTGTTCTAAGCTTTTTAGAGCCCTTAAGTCCCACCAGGAAATCATGGAAACTGAAATCCTACAGTAAAATGAATCTGCCAATACTTCAGCCTAGCTGGGGTTAGCCAGACATCTGTATGGGACAGCAGAAGGGGACCCATGGTTCCATCTGACACAACCAGTAGACCACAGAAGCCCAAATTTCTCTTCCCATCCAACAGCTGTTAGTACAACAGTCTACAGAAGAAGGAGCTGTTAGATGATTCCTTGCTCCAAGAAGGTATGTGCCCGAGTGCTTGTGAGCCTCCTGCTCCCCAAGGAGACGGTCAGCCCCACACCTCTTCTACCACCTCCTCATAAGCCCACTGCGCTCTGGAGCTAAAGGCCTCAGGCAGAAGAGAAGGCAAAAGGATACGGCAGTGATGATCCATCTTCAGCACACACCTGTGAGGGAGGGACACAGGCTCTGTTACGGTGGCCAAGATTCTTGAGATGTCAGTGCCAGTCCTTTCCTACAAGGCCCAGCATCCTGCTGAGGTGGAAAGGGCACAGACTTGAAGACAGCCAGGCCTGGCTTCAGACCCAGCTGTGTGGTTTATTGGCTGTATATTGGACAAGGTAACTCATCTTTCTGAACCCAGCTTCCATAAGCGGTAATAATGCCTAACTCACAGGCCCATCCTGAGAACAAGGTGTCAGGAGACGGCACATTGCCTGGAACATGACAGGTGCTTCATACATATCTTAGCAAACTTCAAGTCTAGGTTTTGCCCTAGGGCTACCGCAGAAGGGTCACAGCTGGGGTTCATAGAGAAAAGCCAAGACCCACCTATTGCAAATGCTGCAGTGGTGCGTTCGGGCTGGCTTAGGGTAAATGCACTTCTTACAGATGGAGACCGTGGCAATGTCATTCCTGCCCTGTGCAAAGGGAGAAGAGTGTCATGACAACTATGACAGGGCCAGTTCTGTATCTCAAATGACACTAAGGCACTCTCCCTCATTCCTGGGACTAGCTCCCATAGCCTCCAACTCTCCTCCTCCCCCATTCCCCTGTGGGGACCCACCTGGGGTGGGTACCCAGGCGGAGTGGTGATGGCCTGGTAGTAATGGAAGACAATGAGGATCAGATTCCAGTGACTATAGAAGAAATGCCAGCAGAGTCGTGGCACTGAGTAGGTTCGGAGGATGAGGGGCAGGACACACAGGTAGGCAATGGCCACAATGGAGCCCGTCAGCACAATCACCAGCACCACGAACACCTGTAGAAACCAGTGAGGTCAGGCAGACACAGTGAGACAGCTATATAGGTAGACTCAGGAATTTCCCTGTGGGTAGGGGCTGGCCTTCAAAACCTAGTGTGGGTCCATCAGAGACGTGTCCTTCTGCTCCCCCAAACACCCCTTTTCCTGTTCCCTGGGCATCACTCACCACCCCAAACCAGCGGATCACGTTGTCCACCAGCCAGTAGACAGGCTCAAAGGCAGCATCAACAGCGGTGTCACTGCCCCCAAAGGAGTTGTAGAGCAGGGAGCGCAGGCAGACCTTGCCGTAGCGCCAGCGCTGTACCAGGCCCCGGAGCAGAGGCGGGCAGCGGCGCCTGTAGCCCAGAAGCAGAAGCAGGCGCAGGCAGAGGCGGGCTGGGCCCAGCAGCAGGCTCCGCTGGCCCCTCATGACTCCTGGAAGAGCACAGCATTGTGAGAATCCAGCCGGAGTCCTGTCCCTCCCTACCCTACTAGTGGGAAGGCCCAGAGTACCCGCTTGGAGGGCAAAGACCTAAGACTGACACCCAGCTGTGAGAATTAGGAAGGTCACTGCACTTTTCCACAGACAGTCCAGTGCCAATGTCCCAACCACATTACTGGGGTAGGGACTGAAGGTTCTGAGCCTGCAATCGTATTTACATCACACCATGCAGGAGCACAGCAAATCTGCAAATCCAGGGATTTGCATGCCTAGGCGGGTATAGTGGCTCACACCTTAAATCCCAGCACTTTGGGAGGCTAAGGCGGGAGGATCACTTGAGGCCAAGGGTTCAAGACCAGCCTGAACAACATAGCTAGACCCCATCTCTACAAGAAACAGAAAAATCAAGCTGGGTATGGTAACTCACATCTGTAATCCTAGAACTGTGGGAGGCAAAGGTAGGAGGATCGCGTGAGACTAGGAGTTGGAGACTAGCCTGGCCAATAGTGAGGCCCCATCTCAAAAATAAATAAATAAATAAATTAGCTGGGTGTGGTGGTTCATGCCTGTAGTCCCAGCTACTTGGGAGGCTGAGGTAGGAGGATCCCTGGAGCCCAGGAATTTGAGGTTGCAGTGAGCTATGATGATGCCACCATACTATAGCCTGGGCAACAGAACAAGACCCTGTCTCAAAAAAAAAAAAAAGTACACCTAGAGCTAGAGCAAAGGGCCACCGTAGGAGGTGAGAGACAGGAAGCCCCAAACCAAAGCAGTCTTTGTTGTTGTCTGTGTAGACAGACCTTTGGGTGGAGCATGGACAAAGTTGCCCGCTCTGTCTCTGGGCATGGCCACTATAGCAGAGGTTTCCCAGGGTCTCCTGCCTGCCCTAACCCATTGCTGTACTTCCTAACAATTACTCTTCACCAAAGAGCAGGGGGGGGGAGTGAGTGCACAGCATGGGGATCCTGCACCTACATCTACGGTGCTATTTGAGTCTTGGCAAAGATACTCCTTGCTATTCCCTCTGGGCTGATGTTACAGGCCAGCAGACTTAACCTAGTAGCATGAGATTCCCTGTCTCCTGTCAGGACAGCCAGCCACCCCTTGCATGACATAAGATGCTTTGTCTCCAATTCCACTCCCAGCCCCAACCCAAGGATAAGGTAGCCAAGACAACTTCAGGTATTCAGAGCAGCACACCACAGGAAGGAGGCGCCAGCAGTGGAAGGGGGCCACCAACACGAAGACCTCAGGGCCTGCCCTCTCAGCCAAGAGTCTCTCCTGCCTTGTTCTAAGAAAGACACCCAAGAACCTCTGCAGCTGCTGCCCTTGGCCCCAAGATTCCCAACCAGTCTTCCCAGTTCTTTAGCCCTTTCATGGCTCCCCTGCAATGCCTCCATCTCCTCTCTGCAGTTTCTACCCCATCCAACAGCCATGGGAGGAGATACAGATGCCCTAAAATATTCCTTCGATGATAGTTTCATCATCAATTCTTTAAAGTCTCCTACCAGAAAAGAAATTATCTGATTTTCCCCAAGGCGGCCAGGGAGTGCTGCTTTGTCCTTGACAACTCCACTGACTTATTTAACAGGTAGCTCAAAACCCAGCAGAAACTGGAGGAGGCTGCTGCACTGTAGGGATGGTTTCAATTCAGTAACTGGAGCATGGTACTCTCCTTGCACCCTGGCTCAGCTTAGAAGGCCTTTCAAAGAAAACACTTAATTACCTCCTTCCACAAGCCCTGTAAGTCCTAAGGCTAAAAGAAACCCAGAAGACGAGGCCTACAGAGAAAGAGAAAAAAGACAATTCGGTAGAACTCAGCACCAGGATAAAGAACTTGGCCATTCCCATCACCTCCTAGGAAGCTAACAGAATTAAGGAGCAGTGTAGAAAAGAGAAGAAAAAAAAAAAACCTCAAACTTTTACCTCCTCTGAGTTGGACTTCTATTGTTTCAAACCATGATTTGGCTGGAAGCATGAATTTTCAAAATAGCAGACACCCACAGTCTAATGTTAAGAGTGGGACAAAACACTTCACCCCAGCAACAAATCTAGGTGACTTTTGGACTGTCCAAACCACTGTTCACTCCCTTCCTATGGCTACTGGAGAGTTTCCTATTTGCTAAAATACTTTTTAGAGCAAGCAACAGCATGCAAATCAGATGCATTCCTCATTTGTAATAAACTTGAATTATATGCCACCTTATCTCTCCTAGTCTTAAAATCAAAAAAAAATCCTCTTTCTCAGATTCTCCACTTTTCAGTTTCTTCTCAGCTACCTCCTGAATTTCTGAGCTCTACAGGAAATGCCTGCCTCAAGGACTAGAGTTACCAATTCCTTAGGGTCCTCTCTTTCGTCCCTAAGTAGTTCTGTGACCCTGGGCAAATCACTGAACCCTGCTGGGACTTGATCTTCTAATCTTCCCATTCAATGGGAGTGCAAGATTAAATGCTAAGGTTCCTTCTAGCTCTAACCCTGTATGATTCTATACACAGTCATCCCATAATGGGTGGGGGGGATTGGTTTCAGGACCCCCTGCAGATATCAAAAATCCACGGATGCTCAAGTCCTTGATAAAAAAAATGCCACAGTATTTGCATACAACTTGTGCACATCTTTCTATATACTTTAAAACATCTCTACATTACTTGTAATACCTAATACAATGTAAATGCCGTGTAAACAGTTATCATACATACAGTAAGTCCTCATTTAACGTCATCAATAGGTTCTTGGAAACCGGGACTTGAAGAGAAATGAAATGATGTGTAGAGCAAGTCCTCAAATAACATCACAATGCTGATGAGAAAAAAAAAATTGGTAGTTATACTCCATTTCGATTAAAGTCAGTTCCAAGAACCTATTGATGACATTAAGTGAGGACATACTGTATTGTTTCTATTTGTATTATTTTTTATTGTCATATTGTTATTATTTAATGTTGTTTTATCCCCAGAATATTTTCAATCTGAGCTTGGTTGAGTCCACGAATGAGGAACCCTTGGATATGGAGGGCCAACTGTACTTGGTAAGGTATAAATGAAATGTTTATAAAACACTTAGCACAAGGCCAGGTGCAGTGGCTCATGCCTATAATCCCAGCACTCTGGGAGGCCGAAGCAGGAGAATTGCTTGAGCCCAGGAGTTTGAGGTTGCAGTGAACTATCATGACACCACTGCACTCCAGCCTGGGCAACAGAGTGAGACTTTGTCTCAAAAATAAAAAATAAAATAAAAAAATAAAGCACTTAGCACAATACCTGGCTCATGGAAGTACTCAATAAATGCTTGTTGAATGAATGACCTGGAGGGATGCAGAAGTGGGAAGGCGGGTCAGATGTCTATCTGTCCTACACATACCAGCAAGGACACTCCTGCCAATTGATAACACTAAATAAGTGTCTGCTGCTATCATTCTTCCTGATTAATAAAGAGAGAAATAGAAACTGTTATTAGAATCATTGCCCTTAGGAGCTAGAAGTCATTTTAGAAAACAAGTCCAACCAGCCTAAACACGTAAACAGAAAGCTTGCCAGGCAAGGTGGTTCATGCTGTAGTCCTGGCACTCTGGGAGGTGGGAGGATCGCTTGAGGTCAGGAGTTTGAGACCAGCCTGGGCAAAAGTGAGACCCCATCTCTACTAAAAATAGAAAAAATCAGCAGGGCATGGTGGCACATGTCTATAGTCCCAGCTGCTTGGGAGACTGAGGCAGGAGGATCACCTGAGTCTAGGAGTTTGAGGCTGCAGTGAGCTGTGATGATGCCACCGCACTCTACCCAGGGCAGCAACAGAGCAAGACTCTTGTCTCAAAAAAAAAAAAAGCTTGCAGATGCACAGATACAGACCAGATTTGAGTGAACAAAGTCCAAAACCAGGCCAGGCCCTCTCCCCTTTAGTTAGTGGGGAGCAGGGCAGGGTGGAGTATGGGGATGCCAGGGGAAAGATATATGTAATAAATGGGCTACAACTAAACATACAGACTTTCTGAAAACTGAGGTAACACAAAATTCAAAAAATTATGTGTGTGGGGAGGGGGGAGGGCAGTTATCTCGGTGATTAGGGAGGAAAGAGAGCAAAGCATAGTTTTACTATCACCCCAAGCACAAGCCCTGAGTACTTGGATTCCTCAGTAGTAGCCACAAACCGTGGTGGCCATCTGCCACCAGATTAGATGAGATTGCAGGCCACAGCACACACCTCCTCTTCCCAAGGTTCTAAGTCACCATCTGTTTCCCTAAGGGAAACCTGACTGGGAAGGAAGGGAGAAAAGACAGGGAGGGACAGATTGCAAAACCACCAGAAGTTAAATGAATTGAGAGCAAAGTCGTGGCAAATCTCATCTGGACAAAAAATGCTGCTCTCAGGATTTTACAATCTCGAGCAGGAGATGTCAGTTATCAGTAAAGAGCAGCATTTTATCCACGTGCAGACTTCCCTTCCCGGCTAACATGCTGAAAAGAAAAAGAGCAGCAGCTTTATCACGGGGCTGCTCATCTTTGGATGAGGGCCCCACGCAACTAGAGCACCGCTTAAGAGGATCCGACTGCAGGAGTGGAGCTGCAGTTACAAAAACCGGGAAAAGGCTTTATTTCTCAATGAGGGCGGCGCGGTCAAACTGCGATGGATTGGAAGTCAAAAAACTTGGGTTCCGGTTTGGGCTGTATCTTAAACTATCTCCGAGACTTTGGACAAGTCACGTCCTGTCTCTGGATCTGAGTTTCCAGACCTGTGAAATGGGCGGGTTAGGTTGATTGACCTCGGTCCTGCTCTGCCCGTTACAGCTGCCCAGCGAGCGCGCTTTGCCTGAGAAGGGCACGGCCCCGCAGGGCGGGGCGAAGAGAGAGCAGGAACCCGGACTCGCGACAAGGCCCCGGGGTAGTACCCAACCCTAGAAAAAGGGACTAGGATGGGGAGCGGGAACCGCGGCTCCGCCCTTACCTGCCGCCTGCTGATTCCCCAGTCAGCCAAATCGAGCTCCGCAGCCTCTGCCGACGCTCACTGCCACCCCGTCCTGCTCGGCGCCCGGGCCGGGCCCGGCTCAATCTGACCCACCATCGTCCGCCTCCCGCAGCGCCAGCCAGCGCACCGGGACCCGCCGGCAACCCATCCTCGACCTCAGGCGCAAGCGCAAGCGCAGGAGCGCCGGAGTTCCGCCTCCGGACTTGTCCGGGGGAAACCTGGGAAGTGGAGTTTACCCTGGAGGAGTAGCTCCCACGCACACGTGGCAAATTACGCCAATTAGCGCACTTCTTACTGCGGAACTGCGCCTGGATTTGGCCAATGAGAAGACGGCTTCGTTTTCATCCGGGCTTTAGGACGGTGGCAGGCATGGCGCCACCCGTGAGATACTGCATCCCTGGTAAGTGAGCCGTTCCCGTACAGAGTCCTGGATAGGGACAGAGGCTAGAAGGCTGCGTGGCCAACAGCTTCTGCGGACCCGTCCTGATGCAGCGTGTTTTTTGCAGGCGAACGTCTGTGTAATTTGGAGGAGGGCAGCCCGGGCAGCGGCACCTACACCCGGCACGGTTACATCTTTTCGTCGCTTGCCGGCTGCCTGACGAAGAGCAGCGAGAACGGCTCGGTAAAAAGAGCGGCTTCCCATCTTTTCTGTTTTTCTCTTAGGCTGCTCTTGAGTTCTGGTCCTTAGGCATCTCCTCGGTAGAACAATGTGGCCTCTTAGTTTCTTCCAGCTTTGATCGCCGCTGCTGTGCACGTAGCCACCACACACCATTTGTGTGGCTCTCGCTTGGTTGTGGGGCTGACACTCGGGGAGGGAGGATAGGACAAAAGCAGATGTGAACCGAGCGTAACCCAGCCTAGCCCAGCAGTGAGCTGAGTCTTGTCTGAATGTCGCCTGCTTCTCCGGCTTTATCTAGCTAGCGCCACTGTCTCCACCTCACTGACTGCAATCTACTTATATTGGCTTCTTTCATTGTTGCTAATGCGCTAATCTCTCCCCTGCCACAGAGCCTTTGTGCACATGCCATCTATGTGGAACGCGCTCCTTTATCTTCCTTAGCCTATTTAATTCTTGCTTCCTACTAGTGTTAAGGTGTCAAGTCCATACTCGGGCGAGAAAGATTTGTCAAAGTTTAGGACAGATAGAAGTGCAAAGTTTTGATTCAGTACAGTGCCAGAAATAGAGGCACTGGCCCTGAAGCCAAACGACTCTGACTCTTTATTAGGGAAGGGGCGGGATGGGGGGAGGTTATGACTGTGGCCCAATTAGCAGAAGACAGCTGAGAAACTGCTGTGTTGGCTTTTTCGGTTTCTCATGTAGCAGATTGATAGCAGAAATTAGTTTCTTTCTTCTTGATAGCGGGAGGCATCTGGTACTGTCTCTTCTTGAGGAAGCGGGGGAAGTTGGCACTCCCACTGTCTGCTCGGGAACTTTTTCAAGGCTGCTTAAACAATACTCAAAAAAACCTTTTTACAGGCAGTGAATTTTGATGACGGTCCATCAGACAGTCTACCCTTTCCCAGAAATTTACTTTCTTTTTGAAATTTGGATTGACCAGCTCTGACAAATGTTAATGAGGATTTATACCTTTTTTTGTCTGCTCAGCTTCTTTTAATTGCTAGGTAAACATCTCTGTAGGAGAGATATTCATGTTACTAACCTTAGAGGCAGGGTTTATGCTACTCTAAGTGGCTGCCAGTTAGACATACTTTCTTGTTAGCCCATTAGTAAGACCATTCTTGCAACTAGATAGCCTCTCCACTATCACTTTCTTAGACAAGCCCTTTTTGGCCCACTAGTTAAGGAAAGGAGTTTTGTGAGGTTTTTGTTTGTTTTGTTAAACACTAGCAAAGAGCTCTATTCTTTTCCTTCCAGTCACTTATTTCAGCGTATAATTAAATGTTCAGTTATGTGTTTCCCACTAGACTCTTCCCCTACTTGACTCTAAGTTCCATGAAAGCAGGCCCCACCACTATATCATCAGCATTTAGCACAAGGCAGCTGCTCAAGAAATGTTTGTTGAATGTGTGAGTAATACTATCCTTTCTAGTCCCAGAAGTTGATCCAGGATTAGCTCAGGATCAGATAAGCACTCTTTGAAGGAGCAGCTTAAAGGCAGGTAGCACAATGAAAGAGGATGCAGAATTAGAACACAGGTACTGCTAACTGGACCTTGATTCTGCTTTGGGTAAGAAACTTAAGCTCTCTCATCTTCCTCATCTATAAAATGAAGAACTCTCTATTCAATAATTTTTGCAAATGTCCTTGCATTCTTAAGTTTGTTCATTTCATAGGTATCTCTTGAGCATTTTCATGTGTCAGGAACAGTGCTGACCTCTGGGGATATAGTAATAAGCCAAATACACTTGGTTTCTGCTATCAAGGGGCACAAACACAATTGTATAAACACATAAATGCTCAAATGACTGTATGGGTACAAATGTGAGGACTGCTTTGAAAAAATATTACTGGGTACCATGAGAACATGTGGCAAACCCACCCTAGTCAGTAGAATTGACACTTACATTGAATCATCTAGAGGATAAATAAGATTGGGTGGGTGGAGAGAGTGCTTTTCTGGCAGAAAGAACAGTTTGAACAGAGATCCTGAAGTGAGCAGAATTCAGTACATTGGGGAAACTGAAAGAAGGCCAGGAGAGCTGAAGCATAGGGAGCAAGGGAGAGACTGATAAAAGATGAGGCTCAAAATATCTATCTTAGACCAACAGCCAATACCATACTCAACTCTGTAATTCTTCCCTTAAAATAGAAGAAAACAAGTATGGCCACTATTATATAACATTTAATTGGAAATTCTAGCATGTGCAATAAAATAAACAGAAAGAAGCGATATAACCTTGGGGGAAAGAGTCAAATTATCCACGATTACAGGCAGTATGGTTGTATACCAAGAAAGTCCAAGAGAATCACTTAAAAACTTACTAGAATTCATCTGGAATGGTTAGATTATATCTGTAGCAGCATTCTTCCTGTGGCCCCTTGGTCCTCCGATTTCCTAAAATGTCTAAAGCCCCCTGCTCTGGGCTGTAAATGAATCCATATTTCATGTGCACCATATTCCACTGTGCACTGAAGCATTCCTATATTACTCTCAAGCTACACATACCTTTATCCAAGGCCCAGCCAGGACATTCATTGTTTATTTTTCTCTCTGTAGCTTCCTGTGGTGTCTGTGATGAGAGAAACAGAGTCCCAATTACTGCCAGATGTGGGAGCTATTGTAACCTGTAAGGTAAATTGAGCCTAACCTCCATGCTTAGAATACCTGCCCATTCAATGCTAAAATCATGGTCATTCTAGAACTGTAGTGTCTGATATGGTAGCCACAAGCCATATATGGCTACCTAAGTTTAAATTAAACAGATAGCTGGGCATGATGAAATGCACCTGTAGTCGTAGTACTTGGGAGGTGGAGGTAGGAGGATCCCTGGAGCCCAGGAACTTGAGGCTGCAGTGAGCCATGATCAAGCCACTGTACTCACTGGGCAACAGTGAGACCCTGTCTCCGAAAAAAGAAAATTAATTAATTAAACAGCATTAAAAATTCATTTCTTCAGCCACACTAGCCATATTTCAAGTGCTCAGTAACTGCTTGTGGCTAGTGGCTGCTATATTGGTCAGCACATGGTATTTTTATCATCGCAGAAAGTTTTGCTGGACTGTGCTAGTCTAGAGATTTCTAGGGTAATGATTAAGGTAGCCAAGTTCAGGCATGCATAGTTCTTTCACTGAGCTAGTTCCCTGAGTATGTAGTTTCTGGCTGTGTCTAGGAAGCAGGAGTGCCAAAGGGTGATAAGGCGGATGACTTTTGAACATCTGAAGCCAATACCTTTTTCTGCAAAGAAAAAAAGACTTTATTTTCTAGCATTCCTGTTAAAGTCTTATAGGATATTTCAGGGGAGGTACAAGTTGATGCTATACTGATCACTAATTGTAACACATCAGTACTCCCTGCCCATCCCCACCCACTGCCAGGTTAAATTAACGCACAGTTCTTAGTTTCTGTCTTTATAAATTACTCCAGCAGTTTATAAAATTATTCCATAAAAATCTATGTGTTATTCTGAAAATACTGTAGAGGCAGGGATCCAAATATTATATAGCTGCTGAAATACAGATTTAGATTCCATCCGCCATATAGCCCTCTTAGTAAGATCTGTTGAAGGTTTAGATTTGCTACCATGCCCAGTGTCTATATATGTTAGATTTCTACACTTTAAAAAATCTATACTTAGGGGCCAGACACAGTGGCTCATACCTGTAATCCCAGCACTTTGGGAGGCCAAGGTGGGAGGATCGCTTGACCAGGAGTTCAAAACCAGCCTGGGCAACATAGCAAGATACTGCCTCTACAAAAAAGAATTAGCCAGGTGCGGTGGCACGCACCTGTAATCCTAGCTACTCAGAAGGCTCAGGCAGGAGGATTGCTTGAGCCCAGGAATTTGAGGTTATGGTGAGCTATATTATTACACTACTGCACTTCAGCCTGGGCAACAGAATAAGACCCTGTCTCAAAAAAAAAAAAAAAAAAAACAAACTAAGTAGTGTTGCATGGACTAAAGTCCTAGTAATTCCTAGTGTATTGCTGCCTCCTTAAACTGGCAACTGTTAATACTCTGATGCTGATCTTCTCTCTCTTCCACAGGTCTCTAGCATCCACTCACGCTTTGCTAAAGTACATATCCTATATGTGGGGTCCACACCACTTAAGAACTCTTTTCGAGGAACTATCCGGTAAGAAGTACACTTGTCTTCACATTTGTCTCGGCACCTAGAATGAGACTAGGATAGACAGGGAGATTGGCATTTTTAGAAACAGTTACAACTCCTCCTGCCTATTTTTGTCTGTTCTTTGTGCTTTGATTCTCCCCTAGTAGTAGCCAAAGAGAAGGTTATCCGATCTAGGACAAAAGGAAAATACTAATAAGAGAGGGTTTAAAAATAAAGTAAGAAGAATTGAGTGAAGATTAGCAGTGTCAGAATGATTCAGACCAAACAAAGTAGAAGGAAGTACCTTTTTTTCTTGAATTTAATATAGATTAAACCCAAAGGCTGTAAGACATTGAAGAGGTTTGTGGGTGAAATGGTAGATTATTTCCCTGTGGATTCTTTGAGCGAGGACAAAGAATTCTTGTGAGCCAGATACTTTAACTTTTGAGACCTTTTCCACCTCAGGATTCAGTGTGGCTCTACAGTGCTTCTGTTCAAGTTCTTCTGAGGAGTAAAGCTCCTTGTCCTTTCCTGCCAAATCTGATCTAACGTTCTCTAGTCAGAGATATTGATACTGCTGTTCTGTATGGTCTGAGGATGCTTCTCCGTCCTGTTTCTCTGGGTGGCAGCTACATCCCGATTGTGATTTGTTCTGTCTACTCTTGTAGATCTTTATCTACTGGGAATCTGCAGGATAATTCTTTCTCACAGATAATTAATATTTCTGTTAATTCTTTTTTTTTTTTTTTTTTAATAGCAAAGAAGATGTCCGAGCAACTGAAAAAGACAAGGTTGTTGGTTGGTTCTTTTTTTCTTTTTAATGGCTCCAGGAATCTCAATCCTTTAAAAGTATTATCTCAACGAATTTCAAAGGTCCATGGGAATGTTGAGTGCAAGAAGTTTAAATTTCCTGCTATAAAGTATGGACTTTACCTCACTGTCCCTTTCCTCTCCGTACGATTTTTGTTCATTCTGATACCAAAGGAGAGCTAGTGTATTCTTTGCCTTTGAATCTGGGTATTTATTCATTGCTATCCCCTCAGACTTACTTGACCCTTTTAAGAGCTAACTATAGTACCTTATGTCCAAGTCAGATGCCTGATGGGGTTACTGAATTGAAAATCTTTCATTTATGTGGTAATACTCTAGGAGCAGTAAAAGTTGACTGAGTTGAGTGATGATGATTTCTACCTTCTGGGATTAGAGAGTACACTGGCTCTACCAGAGGGGTTAATGGTTTCATGTAGACCCAATCTAGAGCTTTCACTGAACATTCCTGTTCTTTCTTCACAGGTTGAAATTTATAAGAGTTTCCGCCCAGGTGACATTGTCTTGGCCAAAGTGGTATCCTTTATTCCCAGGTGACTTCTGGTTCCTTGTCAAAAGAAGAAATGGAAGTAGAGAAACAACTCAAGTGGCTAAGGGGGGAGGACTTACAATTTTCCTCTTTTTCCTTCACCAATGTTATGCGCCTAGATCTCCCTCGGTGATGCACAGTCCAACTACTTGCTGACCACTGCCGAAAACGAGCTAGGAGTGGTGGTAGCCCACAGTGAGTCAGGTGAGTTGCTCCATACCTCCACATGCTCACTTTCCCTGGGAGCTAGGATTTGGGATTAATCTGTTGTTCTCCCTGGTTTCCCTTATGTAGACACTACTGAGATTGGAATGATTCTTACAGAAATCTAAGGAAATGGGACTCACTCCATAAGTCAGTGGAATAAACAAGGTGTTTCTTTGTGAGATCAGGTTCACGAGGTAGCTTGGCACTTCAGTTTCCCACCCAGCTGGAAAGAGAAGGCTCTCAGGCAAATCTTTGGGGTCCCAGCTCCAGCACCTGCTCTTCCCTTCCAGGTGTCCAGATGGTTCCCATCAGCTGGTGTGAGATGCAGTGCCCTAAGACCCACATTAAAGAGTTCCGGAAAGTGGCCCGAGTACAGCCTGAATTCTTGCAGACCTAGGAAGCCACATTTTACCCCGTGGAGGGGAGTAAGCTGTTTGCAAGAGTACAAATGTGAAAACAACATCAAGATGCCACTGTCTTTATTGAAACACCTGAGGTCAGCCAGCAACCACCTCTAGAAGAATCTGCCAGAAACTTACTCAGTAGATGGAGCATTTTTCTTGCCAACCTTTCAGTGGACTTCATTCTCTTGAATGATAACAACTTCTCTTTTGGAGGCACCAGCAGCAAAACTGTGTGATTTCGGAAATAGCTTATTCCTTTTGACAGTCCTTATAAATGCGTATTTTTGCTGTGACAAAGAAAACTTTTTTACTAAAAGGATTTTGTGGTTTCTGTTGTCTTGAGTAGGGAAAGGCATCTGAATGGTGTCATGACGTAGAACAGGGGTTTGCCTGGTGGCGCCCATTACCTGACTTGTGTCAAGTGCTTGCTTGCTCTGGACAAAGCCTGACTGCCAATCTTTTTTGTAATTTTTGTGTTCTATTTTAAGTACTTATGCTTATTGAGTACTTACTGTGTGCCAGGCTCTGAGCCAATCACTTTATATACCCCCCCCCATTTAGGTACATTATGGTTTAGTGAAAATTCTAAGACCCATGTGGTGGTACAGGTAACATGTGAGTAGTTCTGAAAAGTAAAGATACTCCAGAAAGGGTCAGATCTGAATTCAAAGGTAGGACAGAGCACTGTCTTATGAGGTGGCCAGGGAAGGATTTATGACATGAGATTGGAAGGATTTATGACATGAGATTGGAAGGATTTATGACATGAGATTGAAAGGAATTAAAGAACTTAGATAAGTGAAGTGAAAATATTCAAGGCAGAGAGACAAGCCCAGGCTAAGTGCAAAATCATGAATGAGGCTTAAGTTTGGGGATGAGGAAGAGATGAGCATTAAACACAAAGAAGTTGCAGAGGAAAGCTGAATAGGAGCTGTCACTTGCTGAGATGTTCAAGAAGCTCATATCGTCCACGTGTAGTGAGGGTGGTTGAAGAAGAGTTTTGGAGTCGGGCCACTTGAGTTTCCTCTTTTTTTTTCCGAAGACATTTCTAGTTGTTACATTGAGTTTCCTCTAGTTGCTAGCCTTGAGCATGTTAGGGTTGTTTGTTTTTTAATAGAAAATTTTGAGATAATTATAGATTGACCTGCAGTTTTAAAATATTATACAGGCCAGAAGGCACAGTGGCCCACGCCTGTAATCCCAGCACTTTGGGCCAAGGCAGGAGGATTGTTTGAGGCCAGCAGTTGAGATCAGTCTGGACAACATAGCAAGACCCTATCTCTACAAAAAGTTAAAAAATTAGCCAGGCATGGGACACGTACCTGTAGTCCCAGCTATTGGAGAGGCTGAGGCAGGAGGATTGCTTGAGCCAGGAGTTTGAGGCTGTAGTGAGCTACGATTGTGCCACTGTGCGACAGAGTGAGACCCTGTCCCAAAAAAAAAGAGAAGAAATACTACAGAGAGATCCCTTGTACACTTTGCCCAGTTTTCCCCAATAGCGACATTTTGCAAAGTTAGAACAACAACTAGGATGTTGACATTGATACTTAAGTTGTTTCTATCTCACGTCTGGTTCTTCATCTGAAATAGTGTGACCTGATAGGGTTAGTGTGAAGAAGAAATGCATAAAAGTGCTCTAGACATGCTAATTTTACAGGTACTATGTATCTGATTGCCTTCTATCAAGTAACTACTAAATGCCTGGCCTTATGCTAGACACTTTGATGTACTTTGGTTAATCAATCAGTCCCCTATAGATAGGTGTTTTAAGACTTTACAGTTTTTTTCTATTATAGACAGTGCTGCAGAGAACATCCTCTTACCTTTATGTTTGTGCATGCCTGTGTTTCTTTGGCAAAAGAGATTCCTAGCAGTGGAATGTTGAGTCAAAGAATATGTGCATTTTAAATTTTGATTCGATTCTCCCTTAGTGCCTTCCAGAAAGACGCTACCAACTAAATCTCTTAACAATGTTAGCCTTTTTACTCATGTCCTCTCTGAACTTCACAGTGACCCTGGAAGGTAGCCATCATTTCCACATTGTACAGAGGAGCAAACTAAGCCTTAGAAAAATTGATTTACTTGCCCCAAGTCACACAGCCACCAAGTAGCAAAGCAGTATTTAAACCCAGCTCTGTTTCACTGTGAAGCTTACAACGTTCTTCCACCTGTATCATGGTGCCTCCTTTAGGCCGAGTATTGAACAGAACCTTGGGCCTGCAGTTAGAGGCTTTCCATATTGATATTCGTTCATTAATCCTGAATACTTGTTGGACATCATTCATTCAATAAATATGTATTGAGCGACTACTTTGCCTACCACTGTTCCAGGACGGGGGAGGAAAGCTGTGAACATGATAGAAACAGTCCTGTGGAGTTTACATTCTAGTGGGAAGGACAGATAATAAGTAAAGTCAAATAAAATTTCAGGCAGTAATCTTTTAAAAGTGTCATAAAGCAAAATAGAAAGTGAGTAAGAGGCCTTTTCTGTTCACCCAAGAGTATTGTCTAACCTAGGCTATTATCTAATGCTCTATTGGAATCAGAATATATTATCTTGGCCGGGCGTGGTGGCTCACGCCTGTAATCCTAGCACTCTGGGAGGCCGAGGCGGGCGGATTGCTTGAGGTCAGGAGTTCGAGACCAGCCTGAGCAAGAGCGAGACCCCGTCTCTACTAAAAATAGAAAGAAATGATCTGGAAAGCTAAAAATATATATGGAAAAAAATTAGCAGGGCATGGTGGTGCATGCCTGTAGTCCCAGCTACATGGGAGGCTGAGGCAGAAGGATTGCCTGAGCCCAGGAGTTTGAGGTTGCTGTGAGCTAGGCTGATGCCACGGCACTCTAGCCCAGGCAACAGAGCAAGACTCTGTCTCAAAAAAAAAAAAAAAAAAAGGAGAGAGAATATATTATTTTGTGTTTTTTCCTTATCTACTAGTACTAAAGATAACCAAAAATGGAACAAGGTTGATTTTCACTACAAACAAATAGTACCCAGCTGGACTTATTTCCTGTTTTCCCATTTCAGTTGACTTTCTAGCTATAGCACTTACAGATTCAGTAGAACAGCTGATACTTTCATAATATAATTTTGGTCAGGATGGAGAAGCAGAGGGTCGGTGATACTAATTTTCCTGTTTATTTCTTTGCCCATCACCCTGTTTCCAAAGAGCATTTGAAACAACTGGATAATGGTCTTCCCTGGTCTGCTGCAGGCCAAGTTTGATTTTCTCACCGTGAACCATGTGTAACTAGTACAGGTTAGTTACGTGCCTGCCTCCCCAAGTAGCCGGAGCTCCTTTTAGGGCAGGATTCTGTCTTGTTTATCTTTAAATTCCCAGTACTCAGTACTGTGACTAACCTATAACAAGTGCTCAATAAAATTATTATGGGGTATTCTTATAGCTGAACGGCTGTGCCCAAACAGGAACCATTGCGTAAGGGTGACAGATTGCTAATCTGAAATTAGATTAGCAAGAGAACAAGGAAGAGGCTGTTCTTTCTGTGCTTTGGAATGGTGGTTCTCAGCCTGGGTTAGGTACACTTCAAAATTACCAATAAAGCTTAAAAAATAAATAAAGTAGGTGCCCTAGCCCTTGAATCTCATGGTGTGAGCCGAGAGCAGGTGTTTGTGTTTTTAAGCTGCACAGGTGATTCTGATGTGCTGCTGTGGGTGGGAAGCACTGTCTGGGAGGTCTAGTAGTTGTGGGTCTCCCAGGGGGAGTGGATGATGCCAGCTTTCTGTTACTTTCCTGCCATGGGCAGCAGGTGTAGTCAGGACTCTTAAGATACAAGGAGTGGAGACTGCTGTGACCTCAGGTGCTGTCAGGATGTAGAGTCATTGATCCCAGGATAGGAAACAGGTGTGGTCTGGCCTCATGAGAACTAGAAAACAGTCAGGAACTGAGACTGTCCTCTCCCTTTCTTGGGCCCCAAAGCCTCATCTCTATTTTTGCCTCAGTTTGTATATGGCCAGAAAAGAGTCGCTTTGGCCTTTTCAGTCAGCTCCCCACAGCAAAAGGGGCCATGACCTCTCATTTTCCCAATTAATTTCTTGGGAAAGAAATCTAATCCCAACTCCTTTTTTAGAGCCAGGCCACCAAAGTCCTATCACCAACAAGCTTATGAATTCTGCCCTTGAATTAGAAGCCCATGCAATCAATGGTGGGGGGAGGGGGTTGTAGTGTCAGAATTTGAGTGTACTCAATGAAACTGTTCCCAGGGAAAAAGTGGGTGCAGATTCCCTGACAAGGAGGTAAATGGTGAAGCAGATGGCCCAAGCTTGTTTAGTGACAGATAATACTAAACAAAGGAAGTATCCTTGGGAAAAAGGTCATGCCTCAAGAAGTTACTCTGGACCAGGCAAGCGAGGATGAAGAATTAAGAGGCGAAAGGTCAGCTGCTAAAGTCACCCTTTAGAAGGAGAAAGAGGAATAAGAACAAAAAGGCTGCTGAACCCTGGGGATAGCTGGACAAGGACCAAGTGGCAATACCTGATGCCCTTGTAGCCACCCAAGTGGGGACTAGAATCACAGAAGGATGAACAGTAAAATGGGTCAGCAGCTGGTGGTTTAAGAAATTTGGGGTTCAAGGCAGGCTCCAGAAATAACAGAATCACCAGCCATAGGGTACTGACTGCGGAGAGCATTTGTGAGGGTTTTGCCAAGGGGCCGTCACCAGTTACAGACCTGTTTTGTTCACTCAGGAACTTGAGTTCACCAGAGGGTGACCCTGGAGGGTGAAGCCCGAGGCCAAAAGGGCAGCCTGGTAAAAAGGCATGGTGCTGGTGAGTGAATGTCCCAAGGCACGTGGGTGGGATTTGTGGGCTGGCTTTGAACCAGAGTTGGTGGGACACCTCCTTTCCCCTCATAAGTCTATTCCTTAAGTATTTACTGTCCAGGCCTCCGAAACTTTAGAGGAATCATCTCAGATTGCCACATCTTGATGAAAACGTCTGCTTAGAGGCAATCAGAGTTTGGAGAATTGATTCACTCTCCCTAAATTCACAAAAGACTGATTGATAAACCAGAACACACATTTACATTAATTCCTAGTAAGATATCTTTCTTTTGACAACCACTGATGTTCTAATAACGCTGCCTTTATAGTATCAGGGAGCTCAGAAACAGTAGGGACCAGGTAGGGCTTTGAAAAAGATAAGAGCAAGAGAACTAAACATGAAAGAGCTGGATGGGTTGCGGGTTCTGCCGTGTGACCTGTGGTGGAGACTCCCCTGGCTTCACTGCACAATCTGTGTTTCTAAGGACCAGGAATTTTAATCTCCCTGGGGTCCCCTGTCTTCCCCAGGGCTGGATAAATGGACAGGCTCTCTGTTCTGGACTCCAGATTCCCTCATCCACTATTTACGGCAGCATCTCCATTCATCTTTTGCTGGCACTGGAGGAACACGTTAGAGTTCTCAGCTGAAATGGATTACCTTTCCAGCCAGCAGTTTTTGCTGCCCTACAGGGAAGCTTTTTCATTTTGGCAGAAACCAGTTCCCAGCAGATGACCCTATGGAATATGTGGAGGACAATTTCCTCCAGAGAGCTGATCTCACCTTTAGGGTCATGCTTCTTACCATTCAGCCACAGAACGGCACTTGTTTACCTGGCCCTCTGCATATGGAGAATTTGTCATTTGAACCGGTATACCTCTCTCCTCTGACTGTACCCACTCACTGTCTTGTGGGGTGGGGAGCAAAGTCCTCATTCCCCAGGAGTGCAGCCTGGTCTGGTGGTCACAGTCAGATGCCCATTCCTTGGAGCTGGCCAGCAAGACTGAGTAGCTGTACCCAAGCTGTCACTGAGCTGGCCGCTGGAGTATGTAGGCTTACAGTCAGAAGGACCTGAGTTTCAAACATGCTCCACCACTTAATCCCTGTGAGATTTTGGACAAATTACTTAACCTGCCCCTCACTCATGCCTATTTCCTCATCCATAAAAATTGGGATGAACCTACCTACCTTCAAGTGATGAGAAAATCAAGTAAAAAATGTGTTGAGTAGCTGCCACAATAAATTTAAGTCTCCATGGGACTCGACTCTGGGTGGCAGTAGAGGGCAACAGAAGGCAAATCCTGAGCCCCTTTCCCAGATGAGGGCTTGAAGGAGCCAAGAGTCACACAACAGGGGCAGCAGATGCCTCAAGACAGGAAAGGGCCTTTCTGCAGACACATCACTCCTGTAGCAGGCCTTGCTCTCTGGCACTCATCTCTGACGAGGAAGGTGGAACTTTTGCTACTGACCCTTACACCCACAGCTAGGGTTGGGTGCCCCGTGAGCCAGCCGATCCAATCTGACTCGGTGAAGAGCCTTTGGTCAAACAAAATTACCAACTCTGGTCTAGGATACCGTACAGGTTAGGAAGATAACACCCCACCAGGCTCTTGGGAGACTCAAATTAGTAAAGGTCTTCCTAAGGTTATTATGTAGATCAAATGAAAAACTCAACTTGAAAAGCAAGATGCTTAAAACTAAATTTTAGAATAAGGACCTTGATTGAGTTTAACTGAAATCCTTCATCTGGGCTCCAGTACTGAGCACATGTCTGCATATTACCAGCCTTTCACAGGTTCTTATCCGGCAGAGGCTGGCACAGAGGACCTGCACAGCCCAGCAGATGGAGGGTATTACCTGCTCCTACTAGGAGAAGGGAATGTTTTCTCTTGCCTCACGGACTTTCTCACGTTCTAATCGTATTTTCAAAGGCCTTGGGGAAAGGCGGCAAATGTGAGCAACGCCCCTCCCCAATTGTGCATATAATGTGATCATGTTCTTCCCATTGCACTAAGTCATTTTTTAAAGTTATGTATAATTTTTGAGGATTTTTTTTTTTTTTTTTTGAGACAGGGTTTTGCTTGTTGCACAGGCTGGAGTGCAGTGGTGTGATCATAGCTCAGTGCAGCCTCAAACTCCTGGGCTCAAGTGATCATCTACCTCGGCCTCCCAAAGTGCTAGGATTACAGGCCCATGCCACCACGTTCAACCAAGGATGTTATTAGATGATTGGCAGAGTTCAAACTTTAGGGGCCAGAAAGAAAGATATGAATCAAGTTTAGATTACTAATACAAAAGGGTTAAAAAAAAATCCAGCAAAGCCTTTATTTACTCTAAAAAGGGTATAATGTAAAATTCAGAATTTTACTTTGCCATTGAGGGACGTTCAGTAACCAGGACCACTGAGCAGGAGCTGCTCAGAGGGGCAACATCCCACCCCAGACCTCAGCCCTTCAGGCTTATGTGGAAAACCTGCCCCAGACTGTGTAAAGTTGTGACTGGTTGTCTTACAACTCCTGATCCTGTCGTACAAGGACTTGGGTAATGAATGACATTTCAAGGTGAAAGCTAAGATTTCCTCAGACAAAAGGTCTTACACATCACACATGAAAATATTGCACATCACTCCTTTATTATACTGATCTGGAAAAAAGATTAGTACAGTTACGCTTAAAGTGAGTACTGGGCCCACACAGCAGGGCCAAGCAACTAGAACATGACTCAGAAACCAGACAGTGAAAGACACACTCGGACATGATCAAGAAGCATTTCACTGCCACAAAACAAAGCCGGGGAAGGATTCTAAAACACACAGCAGGATGCACTCCTACCCCTTAGAAGTCAAGGAGCTTATCCCGTATTGGTGTGAGGAATGGCTTATTTTCTAATGACCATATGTGGGACTATTTCAACCGCCACTAGAAAACCCCAGGAGGGTTTTTGTTTTGTATTATTTATATATTCTTTTTTTGTAAAAGTAAATGTAACACAAACTTAATACAGGATTGATCCCAACCTTCTGGAGCCAGCTTCTCTGGGGTCAGGGAGGAAACCGCTGGTTTTGTACATCACCATGCAGGTTACACTCATCTTCCACTGGAATGACTAGAGTCCCCCAGGCAGTGGCCTGACTGTGGAAGAGTACAGGACCGGCTCCTGGGAGCAAGGAGGCTCTCTTACTCCTCCTCATTTGGTCATGCCTCCGCATGGTTCTTCCCTAGCCCCTACTCAAGCAGGTCCCTAGTAAACAAAGCACTGGCAAACCCCGAGTTACCGCCTCTCAACTCTTGGATAAGAGGAGTCTTCCCTTGGCTTGGACTGAGAACCCAGACCCCAGAGGTGCTATTCTGACTAGAGTGTATGAAGGGAGTGGGTGCAGGAGAAAAAAATGACTAAGATGAAATTGGGAGCCACTGGTCCCCATCTGCAGCTACAACTCAGGATGCCTCCAGACGTGGTCAGTGTGACATGTGCAGGGGAGAGGTGCAGAGGAATGGGAGGGTGGGGAGGATGTTCCTTGGGCAGTATTCTGTCTGCTGGCCTTCACTTCTTGGCCTTGCCCTGGGCAGCCACAGCTTCCATGGCTTTACGAACGGTCTCTTCATCCCCCAGGAACTGCATGGGCTTGATGGGCTTCAAGTTCTTGTCCAATTCATAGACCATGGGAATACCAGTCGGCAGGTTCAGCTCCATGATAGCCTCTTCAGAGAGACCTGAAAGCACCCACCATGATCAGCCACGCAAGATATGAATCCACATCACCCCTCCAGGTTTCCTCTTTGTCCTCTGGGTGACAGAGTACTTTGATAGGAATTAAAATAAGACATCCTTTCCAATCTAGTGGTAGTTCTGAACCCAAGGAATGGCCCCTAATACTTATTTCTCAGCCATTAAACTGAAAAGCAAGAAAAAGGTATACAAGATTTTGAGATGGACCACCAACAAACTACAGAAAGGTGTACACTGTAGATATCCCTACCAAAATGGGATATAGATCTCAAAAATACAGTCTATCCAGCCTGCCAAAAATCAGCACACCTGGGCATTTAGGCCCTAGGGTGAAACAATTTAAGATGCAAATTGAGATTCCTATGTTAAATTGTGCCAGGTTGTAACTAAGGAAGGTTTGTATCAGAAGTTTCAACTGGAAATCCTAGTTTAGGCATCTCAAACTTGAATGTGTATCTGAATCAGCTGGGGGACAGATGCTGCTTCTGGATCAGGTCTGGAGTGGGACCTGAGACCCTGTATGGATCATCAAGCTCCCAGGAGGTCCAGCTGTCGCTACTCTGCACACCACATTTTGAGAAACAGGTCTGGAGAGTGTTTTTTCACTAGGAGTCAACCTAGACTGTCTCTAGGGCTATCAGTATGTCCGGCCCTTTTTTGAAGGTCTCCTTTATACTAAATAAGTCCCTGATTAGTGGCAGTCCTGCTTTATCCCTCCTTGAGGTCCCCTCTAAAAAAGGTACATACCCTCCAGATGCTTGACAATGCCCCGAAGGCTGTTGCCATGGGCTGCGATGAGTACCCGTTTCCCCTCCTTAATCTGGGGAACTATTTCTTCATTCCAAAAGGGCAGAGCTCTGGCAATAGTGTCCTTCAGACTCTCACAGGAGGGTAGCTGGTCTTCAGTGAGATCTGCATACCTACGATCCTTAAAAAAAAAAGAAAAGAAAAGAAAAATCCAAGTTTACCACTTAGCAATTGCATCTATTAAATGACTTTGCAATGTATCAATTCTGCCCATTCCTCACTTCCTGAGGGGTTAAGTGATGGGTGAAGGTCTCTCACCAGGGTCCAAAATAACTCAAAAGAAAAAAAATTCCTGTGGCCTAAAACAAAGCAAAAAAAAAGAAGAAAGGGAAAAAAAGTCATACAACAAGGCTCTTCCCAATTCACTTTAACTTGCAGTTGGTTTAGGAAGGCCCTAAGGCTACGGATGGGTTTTATAAAATTTAGCAATAGATATATTTAAAAAAAGATAGAAATTTTTCTTAGAGCTGGGTATGATGGCCCATGCCTATAGACCCAGCTACCCAGAAAGGCTAAGAAGGGAGGATTGCTTGAGCTCAGGAGTTCAAATCCAGCCTGAGCAACATAGCATGACCCCATCTCTAAAAAAAAAAAGGCTATAAATAAATAAAGTATTCTTAGATAAACAACATAAACTAGCAACTCTTTTAATAAGTGAAGGTTATTCCTTAGAGAAGAGGGAGATTATGATTAACTATTTTGTCATAAATTATAAATTCAGTGAGACTAGGCAGACATTCATAAAAGCTAAAGAAAAAGAATGAGGCCCAAATTCTAACCCTGGCAGAGAGACCAAACCTGTTTGTCCATACCTTACTGATGTTGCTGTAGAAGGGGTGGTCGGGCTCCATCGGCGGCGGGGGGACATCGTAGGAGCGCCTCCAGATCTTGACCTGAGCCTCACCGTGCTTGGCTGCAGTTTCTGCCTTATTGAGGCCGGTCAGACCCCCATAGTGCCGCTCATTGAGGCGCCAGGTCCTCACCACAGGCAGCCACATCTGGTCAATGGCATCCAGCACTGTCCAGAGGGTCCGGATTGCTCTCTTCTGCACTGAGGTGAAGCAGATGTCAAACTCATAGCCAGCATCTGGAAATTAGAAGTTCAAAGTGATAAGCTAATCAGGTCCACTCTGAGCCAGAATTCTCTTACATACATATCTCCTGTACAGGCACCCCTGTATAATGAAATATTTGGCCAAATATTAACTTGAAATCTCTAAGTAATAGCTAACATGTATAAGGGGGCTTACCATCTATTAAGCACTGGACTAAGTACTTTGTTATGTTTTAGTCTTCGCAGCAATCCTACAAGGTTACAATCCTTACCACAATTTTTTACCAGGGACTAGAAGAGTTAAGCATATTAGCCAAGGTCACAGCTATTATGAAGATGAAGAGAATTAAAACCATACTGTGTGACTCCAAAATCTAACTTTTTTTTTTTTTTTTGGAGCCAGGGTTTTGCTTTGTCACCCGGGCTACCGTGCTGTGGCATCATCATAGCTCACTACAACCTCAAACTCCTGGCCTCAAAGCAATCCTTCCTCCTTGACCTCCCAAAGTGCTAGGATTACATGTGTGAGCCACCATGCCCAGCCCAAAATCCAACTGTTAACCACCATCTCTAGCTATCCCCATTTTCCTAACTGCTAGGGATCCTGGTATTTATTTTAGTTAGAATTGTCACTTCTGATATTTATTAGACCTCTGGTCTAGGGAAAATGGGATTTTGAAGTCTAACAATCAGGACACAGGAAGAGCTCCTAAGAATGCTGATAAAACTTCAGTTTGTTGCATGAAATTGTATTTTCCCCATAGAGTGTGGAAATCGCATCACAAGCTCTTAACCCACGGTTTCTCTCTACTATAGAGAAAGTGCCAGCCTACTCCCAAGTACCCTCAGAGGAATATGCCTACTTAAGTGTTAAACCAAGTTGGAGAAGCCACTCACTGAAGAAGGTAAATGCTGTGCACTATCTGATTCATTTACAAATTTATCTCTCTTCCATATACAGTAGTTATTGTGGCAAGAGTTATGTTGGCCCAACCAATAGGTTACAAGGAATCAGTCTTATTTCATATGTCATAGAAGATTATTCTCCCTCTCATCTTAATGGGGAGATGGCCCTTTCTTCATATAGTAGACCAGGAAAACACTCCTGTTTTGCTACATGAAGATACACAGCCCTCTTTGAAATTCAGCACAAACTTTCCTGGATATTGCTTCATGGTGAGGTTAACAACCGTAATTAATAAAATGTGAAGTGAATATTCATGTTAGTCATTCAACAGAGAATGAGGCCGGTAAGAACTATACCAATGGGGGAAGGAAGGATTAATCACCAGGGAAACCCACCACACCCACAAGAGAAGTCAGGTCTCATCACTGAGCCTCGGGACAAGTCCTGGTAGACTCAGTTACCATCACCTCCCTAGTCACCTCCCTAACCGTAAGGGGAGGAATGGCTCCCCAGCAAAAGGCTGAGTCACTGGGGAGTGAATACTCACAGTGTAAGCCTCAGCTCCCCTGCTGAAAAGCTACAGGCTGTTTCACTACAATTATTTCCCCTTGCAATGGTGGGTCTCACTTTGGATACACAAGGAGGTCTGCAGGGAGGAAGCAGTTCCCCTTAGGACTCTGAACAGAGAACACTGAAGGGACAGAAGCATAAAGCCTCTTCCTTTAACTTGCCCATTAAACAAAAGTATGGCCTAGGGCACTCCCAGGGATGGGGGTGAGCAGAGTGGAGGACTCTATCCTCCCCCAGGCAATCCCTCCCTATCTCAGCAGTGTGAGGTGTTGCTCAGTTCTCACTAGCCCTTTCCTGAAAATAAATTCCAGACTGTACAAACCCCACTTAAAGCACTGATGAATTTTATACATGTATATTTTTTAGGTCTTTTATATTATTCATAATGATTTTGTCATTCAGAATTTGCTTCTAGTCTTTCATTCTTTAATATAAGCATCTGTGATGCCCACAATAGATACTAAAATTTTAAACCTGGCTTTTTTGTATTTAATGCTACCAACATTTATTTTAAAATAAACAGGGTCTGTTATTTTACAGAAAATACAAGTTTAACCGTTTGATCAGTCTTAAATAGAGGACAGAGAGCAATTCACTTTGTCCTGGGCTAGTCATCAGCAAACCACCAGACTCATACAGTTCTTCCTGCCAAAGAGCTACAGAAAATGGCCTCCTTTACCAGCACTTTCCATTTCTCAGCCTCCCCTAAAAGGTGAGGTCACACCAGCCCATCCCAAAGCATTCACACGCCCCTTCCCCCACAAGAAGGATTACATTTCCCAGACTTTCCCAAGCTTTGCTTCATTTGAAAAGGAAGTTCAGTGAAGGGAAGAAGCTAGGGAGAGCAACCTGGGGCCAAATACCTGCACCTCATCAACCAGGCATCAATGACTCTCTGCTGCTTCCGCCAGAGGCTAGAAGGCAACAGGGCAGGACCTGCCCCAATCATCCGTGGAACACATCTTCGGTCCAGGGATTCTGAGTTGCTGGCAGCAGGGAATGCTTCCTTATTAGCATTCCAAAATCACAAAGGGCAGTCTGGGGCGGGGGGCAAGCACTATCTCACTGCCACTTTCACCTTTGCCCAGCTTTGCCCAGCGTCCTTGGCCAACAGCCTCCCAGTTCCTCACACCTACCTTTCTCCACCCAGAATTGGGGCAAGAACACTGGACTAGGAATAAGATATGACCTTGAACAACTCATCTTTCCAAATCCTCACTTTTCTCAGCTATAAAAGGGGACCTGGAAGGGATGGGAAGGAGGGGATAAAACCTGCCTATGGGGTTGCAGAAATGAACAACTCAAAACACTGATTCATTCACTCAGTTACACCTGTGGATGCGTTTTGGACACAGTATTTGGGGAATGCTGCTGAACAGCAAAGCCCTACACAAGCACGCGTATTTCTTGGTGTCTTAAAGCCTGTTAGCCACCCCCAAAGCAGCCTCACTCCCCTCACTGCCAGTAACGAGCCTGTGGCCTGCCGTTTCGCAGGATCCGCAGGCGCCTCTTGAGAAGGCCTGGTTACAGCTGCGTTACACCACCGCGCATCCTCCTCCAGGAGCCCCAGGCCTTACCAACCGCCTCTGACTCTGGGGGAACCCTAAAAAGGCCTGGCCGCCACAGACGGCTCCACCGGGGTAACCGGTCCTAGAGTTATTAAATGCTCGGACTAAAAGGTGAGAATTCTGCAAGGTGGTGTGGTGGAGAGCGAAAAGGGCTGCGGGGAGACCGCTTTGGGTCCTCTCCCCGGCGCGGCCCCTCACATGCCACTGGGTGACCTTGAGCAAGTCGACTGCCCACTCTGCGCCCATTTCCTCAACTGCAAAGCACACTGCTGGAGAGACGCTGCCCAAAGTGTCGGTCCTCTCCAGGAGGGCGCGGACGCAAGCCAGGCGGCCTCCGAGGCCAGCCACCGGGCCTTGTGCAGCCCCCGTTCGCAGCGCGTCCCGGGCCCCTCCGCACCTCGCAGCGCCTGCCCTCCGCGCTTCGCCTCCTCGTGGCCAGCCGGGCTCAGGTCGGCGTCGTACCAGCCGCTGAAGCGGTTCTCCAGGTTCCAGGCGCTCTCGCCGTGCCGGATCAGCACGAGCTTGTAGGCGGCCATGGCGGCAGGCAGGGGATGCGGCGCCGACTGGGGATCGCCGAGATTCCAGTGTCACAGCCCGCCCGCGCCTGCGCACTCGCGTCCCACGACCCAGCTCCCGCGCACTTTCTCGCTCAAATCTTTCCACTCGCTCGGAACCGCCCTCCTCCCGCCAAGTATGCGCATGCGTCCCATCTCGGCGCGGCGGCAGCCGAGGAGAGGGGATGGGCTTCGGGACACCAGGGCGCATGCGTCCCCCGCCGCCGGTCCCGCGTGCGCCGCGGCGGTCACGGAGCGCACGTAAGCACGCGAAGGGCAGTGGGGCCCCTGGGCGTCCCGGGCGCGTGTAGGGCAGAGCTGGGCTGCTCCGGAGCGGCGGCGCTCCCCTCCTGTTGCTCTCGTTCCTAAGCCACTGGCGTGATAAAGTCCCTTTATCACTGGAACCGCCCTGATCTCTGCCAGCTCGCTGTGCCATCCGCACGCAGTCTGATTCACACACCTGTGTTTGAATCTTCACTCTTGCAATTTATGTGCTTTGCATCTTTGGGCAGGTCGCGAAACCTCTCAGCGCCATCTGTAAAGTGGACATCTAATACTTACCTGGTAGCTATCTACCTGGAAGTGTTCAGTAAATAATTTTTTCTATTGCTACCTCATTTCAGTAGAACGCTTATCGTTTTGCTCCTATTTTAAAGAGGAGGAAACCGACCCTGATGCCACATTATTCCAAAGGCTGCTCTTGGCCCGGCCCAATGGCGCTCCTGCTGTGACCCCACCTATTTGGGAGGCTGAGGCTGGAGGATCACTAGTGACCAGAAGCTCGAGACAGGCCTGGGCAACAGCTTGTCTCAAAAATAAAACACCAAACGCTGCTCTTTGTCTTACACAGGGCTGTTTTGTCCCTTCTCTGTGACAGTCGCTCACACGCCTAAAGTCATTGTTTCCTGGGCCTCCAACAAGGAAGCATACTTCTCACATTCTAGAAAGAGTTGAATTCTAGTGGCAGCTTGCCCCTCTCCTAGTCCCAATCAGCAGCCTGACTATCGGCTTATCTGGACCACTTTCTCCTGCCCATGTCACTGTCTCCTGGTTGATTTCAATCTAGCCACCTTAATGACCACAAAACATGAGCCAGGCAGTGGGCTAGAGCCAAGGATGGGCTGGTGTGTTTCCTGCCCTTCATGCAAGCAGAGGGCCTGTAAGACCCACAAGTACACAGCTAACAACAACACTGCGCTGTGTGTTAGAACTTGACAGAGGCTAGAAAAGTTTTTAACATGCTCTGGTAAAGCACCTATTGCATGCCAGGCAGAGTTATGTAAATGCTTTACAGACATTAACTCCTTCAATCCTTATGTCTTTACAATGACCCTATAAGGCAAGTAGTATCACTTTCCCCACTTGAAGGTGAGGAAACTAAGGGTGAGATAATTTGCCCAAGGTGACAGGAACCAGGATTCAAGCTTAGGACAGCTGGTTCCCAAGTCCATGCACTTACCTAGAGTGGGAAGGATTTGAGAGTCGGAGAAAAAGCACTTTGGGAACAACATGAACCAAAACACATAGGACTGGCTTATAGATAGGAGCCACTGTTTGTGAGAGTTTAGTGTGTCAACCCTTTAAATCTCAACCCTCCACCAGTTTATATATTGTAAGTACTGTTATAGCTCCATTCCACAGGTGAGGAAACCGAGGCCCAGAGAAACAGCTAGGAAGTGGAGGAGAAACCAGGACTCAAACTCAGGCTGTCCAATGGCCTGCACTCTAACTGCAGTGCTCCATTGCCTCCCTCCTCTGTAGGTGGGAGAAGATGGAATTCAGTAACTGGAGAGGTGAACGGGATGGGGTCCAGCCCTAAAAGCTTCACCGAGAAATCACAGGACCCCCAGGGCTGCAAAGCTAAAATTGCCTTCAAAGGGCTCATGGTTTAATCTCCTGGGCATGGTGCCCATGGGAGTCTTTCTGAGAAGACTTTCTCTTAGAAAGTTCTCCCTCTGGTCTTTCCTGCTGCATCCTAATCTGATCTCCAGGCCCTCCCAGGGAGAGCTTTTCCAGCCTTAACCTTGGCTTTTTGTCCTTCTGCCTTGGCCCAAATCCATGCTCCCAGCCTGATTCCTACTGTGTTCCTTTCTCCTCCCCCTGCTGTCAGGAAATTCAAGATTTCTGGGCCCTCATCACATCATCTCCTCATCGGTTCTCCCACTTCTGCAATGAGTAGGAAGTGTGAGTAGGAAGAAGATGCCATCGGAAACTTGAGTTCAAGTTTCTGGTTAGCTGTGGGGCCTGGGATGGGTCAATCAACTTCTCATTCTCAGTTTCCCCATCTGTAAACTGGGATAATAATCATATTCATACCCACCTAAGCAAAGTCTTGTGAGAAATAAATGAGATGATGAAAGGAAACAACTATTCATAATAACATTATATTAATAATGAATATTATTAGCCATGTGATCAAGAAAGCAAAAAAGATTTAATGAGGCACCAATTCAGAAGGTGTGAGTGTGGAGGTACATGGACAGACTTCCCCTCTGGCAGAATGCCCGGTAGCGGATGACTTGCCCGCTGGGATCAGACTAGACAGATAACTAGCATCTATGCCACTGGCCGTGGGAAAGAGCTCAGGAATCCTACTTTATTTCCTTCACCAACCTCCTCTGCCTCCAGAAGGAATCTCTCGTCTCCTTGGAATTCTGATGAACTCTGGTAACCGTATGCCTCACTTACAAAATATTTACCTGCGATGTATGCACCAGATCTACTCAGTTATAAACTCCTTGAGGATGGGCACTGCATCTTAACTGTTTTCTATACACCCCTAGAAATGAACATGCGCTTTGCATGATGCCTTTGCGCTGGGTAGACTTCCTGTGTCCTTCAGTGTCAGAGCTGGGAGAGACCTTGAAAATTTTCCACTACAAATCACCCACCTCCTGCCACTCCCAATTCACATTTACAGATGAGGAAAGTGAGCCAAACCATTTGAAAGAGCAAGAGATGAGTGAGAGACCAGATTTATTGAGGTGATCTGTGGGGAAAGGCCGCCAAAATTGGGCCTTGCTGCGTCTGAAGAAAGAGGCAGGGGAAATCATGGGTGGGATGGAGGTGGAGGCTATGCCTGCCCCGTGACAAGGACCTTGAATACTTTGTAGCCAGAAGCCAGAATTCCTGGGCAGAGATGGTGATCCACTCAGTGACTATCCCAGCATCTCGAATCTGAGAAGAAGCTTAAAGCCTATCACATCAAAGAGGTTTCTTAAATGCTGGTGAAAGGTAAAAGTAAATCAGTGTTTTTTACCCTCCACTATTTTTAAAAATTTTTTATTTATTTTTATTTTAGAAACAAAGTCTCGCTCTGTCACCGAGGCTGGAGTGCAGTGGCACAGTCATAGCTCATTGCAGCCTCGAACTCCTGAGCTCAAGCAATTCTCCAGCCTTAGCCTCCTGAGTAGCTGGTCCCACAGGCAGGCACCACCACACTGGCTGATTTATTTTATTTTCTATAGAGATGGAGGTCTTGCCATGTTGCCCAGGCTGGTCTCAAACTCCTGGTCTCCAGCTATCCTCTTGGCTCGGCCTCTTAAAGTGCTGGGATTACAGGCACAAACCACCATGCCCAGCCTGTTTTTCTTTTTTTTTTTTTTTTAATCTTATCTCAGTGGAACACAAGACAAAAGGACATTTGTCAGGGCTGATTCCTGGGCCCTCTAAAGCACAAGGTGGACACAGGAGCACATTCACAGGTCATGGGAACAAAACAGGTGGAAGGGGCTCTGACCACTGCGGGGTCCAGCATGCCCAGCACCCTCTTGCCCCTTCCAGGGGCATCCTGAAGGATCCTGCATAGCTCCTAACCAGGGCACTGCCCTCTTCCTCTCCTCTACCCTGCAGGAAGTAAGTGTGGCCAAATAAGTCCCCCTTCCTGCTTGAACTGTGGGGTGGCAGTGTGGGGCCTGTGCTCCATGGCCTCTTAGCAGGCATCTCCCTGGGCCAGGGCACTCATCAATGATGGGCTTTAATGAATGAATGAATAAAACCAAAAGCCAGCCCCTAAACCCTGAACTCTTTTTTTTTAATTTGAATTTCTTAAAATTAATTTTTGGCCGGGCGTGGTGGCTCACGCCTGTAATCCTAGCACTCTGGGAGGCCGAGGTGGGCGGATCGTTTGAGCTCAGGAGTTCGAGACCAGCCTGAGCAAGAGCGAGACCCCATCTCTACTAAAAATAGAAAGAAATTATATGGACAGCTAAAAAATATATATAGAAAAAATTAGCCGGGCATGGTGGTGCATGCCTGTAGTCCTAGCTACTCGGGAGGCTGAGACAGGAGGATCACTTGAGCTCAGGAGTTTGAGGTTGCTGTGAGCTAGGCTGACGCCACGGCACTCACTCTAGCCTGGGCAACAGAGTGAGACTCTGTCTCAAAAAAAAAAAAAAAAATTAATTTTTAAAAATTTTTTTACATGGAGACAGGTTCTCACTCTTGCTCAGGCTGGTCTCAAACTCCTAACCTCAAGCTATCTTCCCGCCTCAGCCTCCCAGAGTACTAGGATTACAGGCGTGAGCCACCACACCCAGTCTTTTGTTTTCTTTTTCCTTTCCTTTTCTTTTGAGACAGAGTCTCACTCCCTTGCCCCTGGTAGAGTGCAGTGGTGTCATCATAGCTCACTGCAACCTCCAACTCCTGAGCTCAAGTGATCCTCCTGCCTCAGCCTCCAAAGTAGCTGGGACCACAGACGTGCACCACCACGCCCAGCTAATTTTTCTATGTTCGGTAGAGACAGGGCCTCGGGGTCTCGCTCTTGCTCAGAGCTGGTCTTGAACTCCTGAGCTCAAGCAATCCTCCCACCTCAGCCTCCCGGAGTGCTAGGATTACAGGCGTGAGCCACCACGCCCTGCCTAACCCTGAAGTCTTAAGCCAGAAAGCCTCCCCTTCTAGATCAATGTTTAATTCCTCAGGCCCTGGGGGAAACTCGCAGGAGTCTAACAGCTTTCAAACAACAGGCTTGTTGGTCAAGGTGTTACCAAAACTCAGGTGAGGCTAATCAGGAGTCACGGCCCATTGCCCTTAGGATAATAGCGCCTCTCTCAGCCTTCCTTTCCCATTTATTTTTTCCACAGAAGAACAACTCCCTTATCAAGTACTGAACATTCAGTGAAGGTCCAGATTTAGAATGAGTGGGGCAAACTGAGTCTTCTGCTGGGTGGGAGGAGGGGTGGCTACTGTCCTGCACCCCTTACAGCTGTGGTCCCCAACCTTTTTGGGACCACCAGGGACCGGTTTCATCAAAGACCATTTTTCCACGGACTTGGGGGGAGGGATGGTTTTGGGATGATTCAAGTGCATTACATTTATTGTGCAGTCAAACCTCTCTGCTAATGATAATCTGTATTTGCAGCTGCTCCCCAGCGCTAGCATCACTGCCTCAGCTCCACCTCAGATCATCAGGTGTTAGATTCTCATAAGGAGCCACAACCTAGATCCCTCGCATGCACAGTTTACAGTAGGGTTCACGCTCCTATGAGCACCTGATGCCGCTGCTGATCTGACAGGAGGTGGAGCTTACACAGTGATGCGAGCTATGGGGAGCAGATGAGACTTCACTAGCTCACCACTCACTTCCTGCTGTGCAGCCCAGATCCTAACAGGCCACGGAGGTATCCATCCTCTGCCCAGTGATTGGTCCTTGGCCCAGGGGTTGGAGGCCACAGCCTTAGAGGACACCATGTGTCTTTACTTGTTGAACCATCTTGCAAACTCAGTCCCTGATGTTCAAACTCCCCAGCTCAGCTGGTGCCTGAAGAGGAGAGGATTCTTGCCTCAAAGAGGCAGGAAGCCCAGACGATGCCTCAAGACTCTGAGGCTCTAGGGGCGAAAGCGGTGCTTCCAGTCGCCATCGGAAGACAATCAGAGGTGGGCCTGGGGCTGCCGGGAAAGAAAGAGGAGGGTTCTGCTGCAGGCCGTGGCTTCCCCAAGGATGCCACTGACAGCACCCTGTCTTCCCTGACCTCCAGACCCATTTCCGGACATCAGCTTTACACAAGCCTTCCTGTCTGGATTTATGGGGCTTGCTTGGTGGTTAGAAAGAAACCACCAGGTGTGTACATGCGCCAGGCCCTCTGCCACCACGCCCAGTGTCTGAAAACTGTGATGACAAAAATGCTCTCCAGCATGGTTTCTCTGATTGAAAAAAAAAATATTTTAATGATTAAAAATGCTCAACCAGGCACAGTGGTGTGCGCCTGTAATCCTAGCACTCTGGGACGCTGAGACAGGAGGATCCCTTGAGCCCAGGAGTTTGAGGTTGCTGTGAGCTACAATGATGCCACTGCACTCTACCCAGGCCAACAGATTAGGAATTTGTCTCAAAAACGGCCGGGTGCGGTGGCTCACGCCTGTAATCCTAGCACTCTGGGAGGCCAAGGCAGGAGGATCGCTCAAGGTCAGGAGTTTGAGACCAGCCTGAGCAAGAGCGAGACCCCGTCTCTACTAAAAATAGAAAGAAATTATCTGGCCAACTAAAAATATGTATAGAAAAAAATTAGCCAGGCATGGTGGCACATGCCTGTAGTCCCAGCTACTCGGGAGGCTGAGGCAGTAGGATCGCTTGAGCCCAGGAGTTTGAGGTTGCTGTGAGCTAGGCTAACGCCACGGCACTCACTCTAGCCCGGCCAACAAAGCGAGACTCTGTCTCCAAAAAAAAAAAAAACAAAAAAACAAAAACCTGGACCATAGAGCCACAGTCTGGGCCAGACAGGTATTCTCACCCCAGCCCACCTGTAAACCTCCCTGAAGAGTCTCTTTGTTAAAGTAAAAGGACCCCTGGGAATGTAACCAGCTCCGTAAGCAAGAAAACATTTTTTATAGTTTTTTTTCTTTTTGTAGGTCTCTTATGTTTCAAGTTCCCAGGCTGGTAAGATGTGCTGAGCAGAGCTCTGTAACTTTCTGCTGCACTGATGACTTCCCTTTTGAGTTTCTTTCCCAGGAAGAGTGGAGCCTTCTTGCAGCCATGAGATAACTACAAAGCCTCACACCACCTGTTTGTCTGGAGAACACAAGATAAGTGACACCCCACCACAGATTGTGCCCGAGGACCCACTGAGCCTGAGCACAAGGCTGAAAGAGGGACCAATGTTAATCCCTAGCTCATTATAATACTAGAATCCCCGCCCTGGGAGGGACTTATCTGCTATTTTTTGATCATGGGATATACGTAGTAACATGATTTCTCACTGCGCCTGCGTGCCCTGCACTGCACCCCAAACACGGAGTGATGCTCACTCCCCTCATGCATTATTCATTGCACCGCCAGAAAACCCCTGACCCTGTTGATTGGAGAGGCGGATTTGAGGCAGTCCATACCTCCCCCTTCCAGTAGACATGTCCACTGAAACAAATCCTTTCCTCCTTGACAATCCTCGATGTCTCAGTAATTGGCTTTCTGTGTGGGGAGCAACAGTGAACCCCCCCTTGTGGGTTCATTAACAGGAGGGTGAATGTTTTAAGCTACCAGTCACTTGAGGAAAAAACAAAAGCTCATATCCCTAGGACAGACTGTTCTGTTGCCATGGCAACAAGTCATCACCACCGCTGGCTTTAAACCATTTAATCAAGGACAACTCATCTCTGTTCATCTTAACAATGACAATTTGCCTCAGTGACCAGGCTTCGGAAAGCCAGCCAATCGGCACAGCCACACTCTGCTTGACCCACGTCCCTGAACACTCCGTCCCCTGACGTGGACTCACCACTGTCTGCCCACTTCCCAGCACCGCACACAGGAACTGTTCCCTGCCCCTGAGAGACGGCACCCGACAGGCATGGCTCCGCCCTCCTTAAGTATTAATAAGTACTGTGATAAGTTCAGCTTTTTGTTTCAGATATTGAGAGGTGGTCTCTTCCGTAGACACCTAAGGAAGAATCTTGCCTTCCTGGGAGTAATTTATTCTCACTTCTTGGGCTCTGTGGTGTCATTGGTGAACTAGAAAAAGGCTGACCCTTCTTCTAGACAAGATTCCAATGAGGACTGGATTTTATATCCCTCGGCTGTGAAACTGAGCAGTCCACAGACTGCACAACTGTACCCAGCAAGCCTGCTCACCCCTCACCCCTATAACTGGCTAGCTTGTGAGTGCCATTCTACCCTCCAAATACATTCTCCCAACTGTCTCCCCATCTTTGCCTCCACTGCCACAGCCTCAGTCTCAGTCCGTATTGTTTCTTACCTGTACTGGTGCAACAGTCTCTAACTGGCGTTGGTGACTCTAGTCTTGCCTGCATCTAAAACAAACACATCATGTCCTGTTCTCTTTGGCCCCTGTGCCTTTGCAGCTGCTGTGCCCTTGGCTGGCCTGAACATCCACCCTCATCTTCCTGGTGAACTCTAGCCGTGCTGCAGGATTCAGCTCCAACGTCACCGTATCTGAAAGTGGGCCCTGACTAGCCTCTTAGGCCTGACCACGCCCAGCCAGCTCTGGGCTCCCCTCCCTCCTGGGCAAACCTGGATGATGGCACTGACCATCTGGGGCATCTTTACTGCCACTCCACCTGCCTCTGAGTTCTAGATGTGAGAACGAGGCTGCTTTCCTCTCTCAGTAACCACGTGGGTATGAAGGACAGGACTTGGGAGAAATGTAAGTTACAATTCCAACTCCATCACTTAATGTTGTTGGGAACTTAAGTTACTTGACTTTTCCCAGCTTTGGTCTCCGCATCTTTAAAATGTGGATAACAGTGGCACCCGCCCACAGGATGGCTGTGAGCACTCAGCAGGGTTGTGTATGGAAGGTGCTTGGCGTGGTTCAGCTCTGTAAAGGCTAATAAATGGTAATTATCCTTATTATTACCACAAAGAGCCCCTGACTGGCCGGGCGCGGTGGCTCACGCCTGTAATCCTAGCTCTCTGGGAGGCCGAGGTGGGCGGATCGTTTGAGCTCAGGAGTTCGAGACCAGCCTGAGCAAGAGCGAGACCCCATCTCTACTAAAAATAGAAAGAAATTATATGGACAGCTAAAAATATATATATAGAAAAAATTAGCCGGGCATGGTGGTGCATGCCTGTAGTCCCAGCTACTCGGGAGGCTGAGGCAGGAGGATCGCTTGAGCCCAGGAGTTTGAGGTTGCTGTGAGCTAGGCTGACGCCACGGCACTCACTCTAGCCTGGGCAACAGAGTGAGACTCTGTCTCAAAAAAAAAAAAAAAAAAAAAAAGAGCCCCTGACAGAAAGAAGACAGTCATTGTATGTTACTTTCCTCTCCTCCTCTCTGCCACAGTGCTTGATACACAATCTATGGTGGTTGAATGAATGATGGACCAATATTCCTGAAGTACAAGCCTGTTAAGTTATTTTCCCTGATTGCAACCTTGAAAAACTTTCGATTAAAATCCAGACACCGGCCGGGTGCAGTGGCTCACGCCTGTAATCCTAGCACTCTGGGAGGCCGAGGCGGGAGGATTGCTCGAGGTCAGGAGTTCGAGACCAGCCTGAGCAAGAGCCAGACCCTGTCTCTACTAAAAATAGAAAGAAATTATCTGGACAACTAAAAATATGTAGAAAAAATTAGCCGGGCATGGCGGCGCATGCCTGTAGTCCCAGCTACTTGGGAGGCTGAGGCAGAAGAATTGCTTGAGCCCAGGAGTTTGAGGTTGCTGTGAGCTAGGCTGATGCCACGGCACTTTAGCCCAGGCAACAGAGTGAGACTCTGTCTCAAAAAAATAAAAAATAAAATAAAATCCAGACACCTTAGTCTGACCCTCAAGGGGCTTCAGGGTCTGTCCCCAATCTACTTTGCCAGTTTCACCTTCAAAAAGTCACCTTTTCATCAAAGATATACCCCAGACAGCACCTCTATGTGGGGCATCTTCTTGGACACCCTGACAGCTGCAACTGACCCTCTCTCTCTCGCCCCTTGCTGAACTCTGCTTGTCACATGTTCATTTGGCAAGCAGATGGCTTGCACAGCCACTATGTGCCAGACACTGTGGCAGGCTCTGATGGCGCCAGTGTGGACCAGTCCTGGTTCCTGTACTCAGCGGGCTCACGGTCAGGTGGGGGAGTTAGAAAAGCAAAATGCAATTCTATTAATTGTGCATCAGCAAACATGAAAGTTACGGGGGGCCTTGGAGATTTGCAAGTGAGAAAGCTGAAGGGCTTGGGGGCTTGTCTTTTCACCATGCACCTGAAGGTTTCTTAAGGCAGAGCAAGAGTCTTTAGGCATCTTTAGGCACACAATAGGTCCTCAAGAAAGAACTTTTGGGTATGTAACCGAGTTAAATTGACCTCCTAACAGCTAGCTGAGATCCAGAGGCTGCTGGTTGTCTAGCCAATATCAATTCTTTCTTTCTGTCAGTAGGGGAGAGGGAGTGAGCTGCAATGTACCCAACTAAAAGACTACATTTCCCAACTCCCTCTGCAGCTACAATTGGCCACATTACTAAGTTCTGGCCAATCAGGTGTAAGTGGAGCTGACTTACAGGGCACTGACTCCCTGGGAGGTGCAACCTTTTGGCTCTTCCACCCTTCCTTCCTACTTAGACTGGGTTTTAGCCTGGATTGTGAATGTAATAGTTGGAGCTCCTGCAGCCCATCTTTGGAGCATGAGGTGACACTGAAGATGGAAGCCATACACTAAGGAGGTTGAAGCAGAAAAGGAGAGGGATTCCAGGACCCTGAAGATTCTGTGGAGCTGCTATACCAGCCTGGACTGCACATTACCTCCTGATTTCTTGAATGGAGAGAATTAGTCCTTGCCTTTTTAAGCCACTCTAGTGAGGGCTCTGTTATAGCAGCTGAATGCAATTCCTTATTGACACACAGAGGCCTTGACAAGGATGGGGGATTTGAAGTGGTGAGTGGGGAAAGGTTTAATTTTGGAGTAAGTGGAGAGAGAACAGACCCTCCCCCCTTTGAGCAGGAGCCCACCTGCCATGCCCAGAGTCCAGCCTGGGCGGGGACACACTTCCTCTCCAGCATACCAGGCTCTTTCCCCTAGACTTACTCCAGGAAGTAAGCTCTTTCTGAAAGCTCTTCTTTGGCCAAATGGAATGTTAATGCCCTGGAAGTGGAGGGACGCTGGCCTTCTGCAGCAGCAGTGTGCCAGACACTGTGCTAAGCATTTCCTGGGCATTATCTCATTTAGCCTCATAACAGCAACCCCATTTTCAGATGAGGAAACTGTGGCTCCCAAAGCTCAGTCCCCACCCCAGGTCACACAACTGAATGTGGCTCCAAAGGCAGGCTTCCTAAGTCCAAAGCGTGGGCTTTAACACGGCTCCAGCTGTTAAAACCCTCCAGAGCAGCTGCAACTGCACCATGTTGGTCATAATGCCCAGAGCTTGAGCCCTAAGTTAAACAGACCATCTGCTTCCTCTTTGTTTGGGGCAAGAGGCTAAGCCTCAATTTCCCTTTCCTCCTGCCCAGTGTCATAACAGATTACAAACCCACTGACCTAAAAATGGCCTTCCTGCTCCACCATGGCCTCAGCGCTTTGGGTGTGGTAGCTCTGTTCCTTCCACACGGGCCTCGTAGATGGTTTTAAGAGCAGAGGAAGCTGGGCGCAGTGGCTCACACCTGTAATCCCAACACTTTGGGAGGCTGAAGCCGGAGGATTTCTTGAGGCCAGGACTTCAAGACCAGCCTGGGACTGTAGCAAGACCCCATCTCTACCAAAAAAAAAAAAAAAAGAAAAATTAGCCAGGCTTGGTGGTGCGCACCTGCAGTCCCAGCTACTTAGGAGGCTGAGGCAGGATCATTGCTTGAGCCCAGGAGCTTGAGATTGCTGTGGGCTCTAAGTGATCCTTCTCTCTCAGCCTCCCGGGTAACTGTGACTACAGGCACGAGTCACAATGCCTGGCTGATATTTTTTTCACTTTTTTTTTTCTTTTTCTTTTTGGAGAAAAGAGAGAGAATGGGTCTTGCTCTTGCTCAGGTTGGTCTCAAACTCCTAAGCTCAAGCAATCTTCCCACCTCGGCCTCCGAGAGTGCTAGGATTACAGCCATGAGCCACCACGCCCAGCCTGCATTAGGCCACTTGGATGCTGCTCCTCCCCTTTCCTGGCACCACAGGCCTCCTGGAGGAGGCTCTGAGCCGATGTGCAGGGATGGAGGCAGATCCTCCTTCCCTCTCCCTCTCTCCTTCCCTCCAGCGCCCATTCCAGACAGGTGGTTCATCCAGGGGCCGTATCCAATTATGATGCAGACTCAGCTTGCAGGCCAGCAGGCTTCTGTCGGCCAGGAAAAGGAAGGCTGCCACTACCTTGGGCCTCTGCATCTCCCCAGCTGATTTGCGAAATCCGGGCCTACCAGTGGATGTTGCAGCCTCTGAGGTTTTAGCCCCAACGGGTTGTTTGTAGAGCTCCCTCTGGTGGCAAAGATGCGCCACTGACCCCTTTGCAAGGTCCAGTACCACTAACTATTCTTAAGTCGTCCATATTTTGACATTGACACACGCTTTCCTGTTGAATCCTCGGGGAAGCCCAGTGGGTTCAGTATTATTATCACAACTTTAAAGAATATGAAACGGACACTTAGAGAAGTTAAATCGCTTGCTCAATATTACAGATAAAGTGCGTTTAGTCTTGAACTGAACACTTTGCCTTCTCTCAGCAATTGTCCCCAAGCCTAGACCTCTGGTGGTGAACACCGGGCTGCTTACCATAGTTTCCACACTCTGCTTCCTCTTCTTCCCTCGGTCACCAGTTCCCTTTTCTCAGCCTTCCCGCGCAGCTCTTAGCCTGTGTCCCAGGAGCGGGGCCTACGGGGAGATGGTGATGCCATTTCCGGAGGGCTGGAGGGCTGGGGCCCAGAGTCTGTGCTGACTTCTGTCTTCTCTGCAGTGACACTTTCTCGAATTAACAGTCTTTATGCTCTCTCTGTTCTGTGTGTGAGGACCACTTTTTATTTTTAGTAAACCCATGAAGTATAATATATAGAGATAATATATAGAGATAGAAGCACACAAATTGTAAGCACAGAGCTCAGTGAATTATTACACAGTGAATACATCCATGTAAAATCCCCTCTGATAAAAAAATTAGAATATAACCACACCTCTTGTGCTTACTCTCAGTTATTACTACCTCTCAATGGAAATTGTGATCCTGACTTCTAATGTTATAGATTAGTTATGCCTGTTTTTGAACTTCATCTAAATGGCATCATGCAAGATGAATTCTTTTGTGTCTGGAGTCTTTTGTTCAACTTAGATCATGCATGTTGTTGCACGTAGCAGTAGTTTGTTCTTTCTTATTGCTGTATATTACATAGAAGTTGCCGTATACAGTCAATACTATAGTATTCCATCATATATCAATATACTCCTACTTATCCATTCTACTGTCGATGGACATTTGTTCATCTCCAGTATTTGGCTATTAAGAACATTCTCATATATCTCTTTTTTGCGTGTAAGTAAACATCTCTGTTGAGTATATACATAACCAGGAATGAATTGCTGGGTTACGGAGCAGCCATATATTCAGTTTTTGTAGCTACTACCACATAGTTTTCCAAAGTGGTTGAGTCAATGTGTGCTCCCACCAGCAGCATGTGTAGCCAGTTTCTCCACATCTGTACCAACATTAGCATTTTTAATTTTAGCCATTCTGGTGGGTGTGTAGTGGCATTTCAGTGCAGTTTAATTTGCATTTCAGTGTTGAATAATGAAATTGAGCATCTTTTCTTTTTTTTTTTTTTTTTTGAGACAGAGTCTCACTCTGTTGCCCAGGCTAGAGTGAGTGCCGTGGCGTCAGCCTAGCTCACAGCAACCTCAAACTCCTGGGCTTAAGCGATCCTACTGCCTCAGACTCCCAAGTAGCTGGGACTATAGGCATGCACCACGATGCCCGGCTAATTTTTTCTATATATATTTTTAGTTGGCCAGACAATTTCTTTCTATTTTTAGTAGAGACGGGGTCTTGCTCTTGCTCAGGCTGGTCTCGAACTCCTGAGCTCCAGCAATCCGCCCGCCTGTGCCTCCCAGAGTGCTAGGATTACAGGTGTGAGCCACCACGCCCAGCCTGAGCATCTTTTCATATGTTTATTGGCCACGTGGATATCCACTTTTGTGAAGTGCTTGTTCATGTCTTTTGTCCATTCTTTTTATTAGATTGCCTGTCTTGTTCTTATTGATTGATAGAATTCTTTTTTTTTTTTTTTTGCCTCATAAACAACAGAAATTTATTTTTCATAGTTCTGGAGGCTAGAAGTCTGAGATTAGGGTGCCAGAAGGGTCAGGTTCTGGTGAGGGACCTCTTCTGGATTGCAGATTGCTGTCCTCTCTCTGTGTCCTCACATGGATGGAGGAAAGAGAGATAGCTAGCTCTCTGGCCTCATTTTTTTTCTTTTGTTTTTATTTTCATATATTTAGGAGGTACAAGTTGAACCCCATTACATGTATATATTGTACAGTGGTGAAGTCTGGGCTTTTAGTGTACCCATCACCCAAATAGTGTAAATTGTATCCATAATTTTTCATCCCTCACTCCCTCTCACCTACCCTCTGGTGGGAATTCTTTATATATTCTAGATGTACAGAATAAACCTTAGTCTGACAAAACCAGATTTATTGATTCTCAGTGAGGATGGGAGTTCCAAAGGAATCTTAGAATGCTGCTAGACAAGAACGGGGAGAAAAGCCACTTTTGTAAGGTTTGGGTTCTGGATGAAGGATTTTTTTTTTTTTTTTTTTTTGAGACATAGTCTCACTCTGTTGCCCGGGCTAGAGTGCCATGGTGTCAGCCTAGCTCACAGCAACCTCAAACTCAGCTCAAGCAATCCTTCTGCCTCAGCCTCCCAAGTAGATGGGACTACAGGCATGCACCACCGTGCCTGGCTAATTTTTTCAATATATATTTTTAGTTGTCCAGCTAATTTCTATTTTTAGGAGAGACGGGGTCTCGCTCTTGCTCAGGCTGGTCTCAAACTCCTGACCTCTAGTAATCCTCCCCCCCGGGCCTCCCAGAGGGTTAGGATTACAGACGTGAGCCACCGTGCCTGGCCTGGCTAAAGGATTTTGAGGAGGGTCTCAGGGAAGTGTTGATCAGTTCTGGGCTAGTTGCTGGTTCTGAGGCAGAATTAGGAAAACAGAGGATTAACTGGGGATTGAGTACTGTCATGAGGCAAGGGTGGCTTAGCAATTGAGTATCCTCAGTAATACACGAAAATCGCAAAGCCAGTCTAGAACACCACTGGCTGCTTTTTTCTCTTTTCAGGCCAAACTGATTTTCACTATTTCAAGTCTTGACAGTTTTTTTTTCTTTTCCTTTTTCTTTCTTTCTTTCTTTCTTTTTTTTGGAGACAGAGTCTCATTCTGTTGCCCTGGATAGAGTGCAGTGGTGTCATCAGCTCACTGCAACCTTGAACTCCTAGGCTCAAGCGATCCTCCTGCCTCAGCCTCCCTAGTAACTCGGACTACAGGCGTGCACTACCACGCCCAGCTGATTTTTTTCTATTTTTAATAGAGACGGAGTCTCACTTTTGCTTAGGCTGGTCTCAAAATCCTGACCTCAAGCGATCCTCCCGCCTTGGCCTTCCAGAGCACTAGGATTACAGGCGTGAGCCACCGCACTCAGCCAAGGTTTTGGCTCTCAAATAAATTTGTTTCTATGTTTAACTTTTGAAATTAGACTTTCAAAAGTAATAGACATGTACTTTTTATTTAATTTGCAAAAGAACTTCAGTTTTTTATAAACTAAATTCCTTTTATTGCACAGTTGATTAGATGTACTTACTCTTTTTTCGAATTTCAGAATATTACCGGAGTACAAACGCTTTGGTTATATGAATTGCTTTTGCACCGCCTGAGTCAAAGCTACAAGCGTGCAAGAACTTCAGTTTTATAAGGCTCACTCCTGTGGCCAAGAATCGTGGCGCTGGAGTAGGAGCCCCAGAGAATCCCTAGCACCCTAACTTCCCCCCTAGCAACGGACCCCCTGCAAGACTTCCTCCCTAGCAACGGATCCACTCCGAGCTCCGCCTCTTTTGAAGCCGGCGTGGGGAGGGGGTCGTAAAGCCGGATGTTGACTCTTTTGCCATAGTAACGGACGCGAATCCGGAAGTGTCGTAAGAGGAAGTGGAAGTGAAGTGGCCTGAGTACACACGTGGGTTCTGAGCATGTTTCTGCGTCTCTGGAAGCCGGTCCTGTAAGCTCGCTTGAGGCCACTGCTTAGTCAACATGGGTCGCTCAGGGAAGTTGCCCTCTGGTGTCTCGGCTAAATTGAAGCGCTGGAAGAAAGGCCACAGCAGCGACAGCAACCCTGCCATCTGCCGCCACCGCCAGGCCGCACGCAGCCGCTTCTTCAGCCGGCCCTCAGGTAGCAAGATCGAGACCCGAGCGCACCGGCGGCGGGGTCTGGGCAGGGCTGGGTCCGGATAGGTCTGGGGCCTCTGGAGGGTCCAGGACCCTTGGCCCTTTCATCCTTTAGAATGTCAGATTTGGAACCCACTGTTAAGGCCCACCCTTCCCATTTGACAGATGCAGAGACTGAGGTTCACAGTAGGGAAATGACTTGTCTATAGAATACCACGTGAGTCAGAGTTGTTGGGACTAATAGCTATAATTAACCTTGGGTAGCTCTTTACAGACCGCTTTCGCCTTCATTTATTTCCTTGGGCCCCTTAGTGTAGCTGCCAGCCCACTCCCACCAGCGCTGACGCCGTTGGTACAGGGAAGCAGAAACTTTTACATGGAGCATTCCCTTTCTCCTTGGTTTTCTAAGTTAAAGGCGGCATACGGTGGGCGTATGAGGCAGCTCATGTTCAGAATCTAGTCTCTTGTGTTGGGGATCTGGACTGGGCTGGTTTGTTTCCCAGGGGTGTTCTGTTCTCTTGGCCAAAAGGAGGCTTGGGTAGAAGTGGGGGCCTAACCTTGTGCCTCTGGTTCTCAGGAAAGAGCGACCTGACAGTTGATGCTGTGAAGTTACATAATGAGCTGCAGTCAGGGTCCCTGCACCTGGGCAAAAGCGAAGCCCCTGAGATGGCCGTGGAAGAAGAAGAGGTGGATCTGGCCCTCACTGCAAGGTCTTCGGGCACCTTCCTGAGCGGCCTTTCTGACTGCACAAACGTCACCTTCAGCAAAGTGCAGCGCTTCTGGGAGTCTAACTCAGCTGCCCACAAGGAGGTAGGCGGGAGGGTCAGGAGGAGGGAGGCTAGTGAGGAGGAGCCAGAGTCATGCCTTTTATTTTCTTCCAGCTCTGGCTGACTGCTCTCGGGTGACAGCAGTGGTATTTCTGGATGATGTGTCATCTCTCCTACCCTTGTGTCCCCTTTTAGGGCAGGTTCTAATTTCTGCTTTTTATAAGAACATCTCCCTGATGAAATGTTAAGTCCTTGAGGGCAGAAATATCTTCCAAATGTTTATTGCCTCAACTATACCTAACACAGTACTTTTTCACAGAATATTTTTAAGAAACATTTGTTGAGTAAATTACTGCTGAATAACAGTTTTTTGGTTTTTTTTAATTTTTTTTTTTTTTTTTTGAGGCAGTCTCACTTTGTTGTCCGGGCTAGAGTGCCATGGTGTCAGCCTAGCTCACAGCAACCTCAAACTCCTGGGCTCAAGCGATCCTACTGCCTCAGCCTCCCAAGTAGCTGGGACTACAGGCATGTGCCACCATGCCTGGCTAATTTTTTTCTATATATATTTTTAGTTGGCCAAATAATTTCTTTCTATTTTTAGTAGAGATGGAGTCTCGCTCTTGCTCAGGCTAGTCTCGAACTCCTGACCTCAAGCGATCCTCCCACCTCAGCCTCCCAGAGTGCTAGGATTATAGGCGTGAGCCACCGCACCCGGCCTGTATTAATTTTTTAAATCACCCTCTGAAGAAGCAACAAAGAAAAAGAATGGGGAAAGGACTCTGAGGACTGAAAGCAGAGGCTACTTGAACGTCATAAGCAATTTTTTTTTTTTTTTTTGAGACAGAGTCTCACTCTGTTCCCTGGGCTAGAGTGCCATGGCGTCAGCCTCGCTCCCAGCAACCTCAAACTCCTGGGCTCAAGTTATCCTCCTGCCCCAGTCTCCCGAGTAGCTGGGACTACAGACATGCACCACCATGCCCGGCTACTTTTTTCTACTTTTAGTAGAGATGGGGTCTCGCTATTGCTCAGACTGGTCTTGAACTCCTGAGCTCAAGCTGTCCTCCTGCCTTGGCCTCCGAGAGTGCTACGATTGCTGGCATGCCACTATGCCTGGCCGAGAGTTCATAACATTTACAGTTATATAAGTAGATTCACATACCCAAGTTATTCCAAATACATGTTTTCCAATAACTAGATCAAGTATTAGTTTTTTAAATGTAATTAATTAAAATTGAAAAATGAAAGATTGAGTTCTTTAGTCACACTGGCCACATTTCAAGTGCTCATTAGCCTCTTGTCAACATTACTATTCCATCCTTTTAAAATATTTTTTTACCCACATTTTGGTATTTAGGTTTACTGAAATGTGATTATTTTATATCCATTGTTCTGCAACTTTTTCCCACACTGAACAATATTTGTAAATTAATATATGTAGCTATTCCTCATTCTTTTCAATGATTATGCAGTATTTAAATCTATTATTTATTATGTAATAATACAGTCAGCCCTCTTTATCCACATGTTCTGCATCCATAGATTCAACCAACCACAGGTTGAGAATATTTGGGGGAATAAAACAATTTAAAAAACACAATAATAAAAAATAATACAAATAAAGCAATACGGTATAGCAACTATTTACATACCATTTACATGTATCAGGTATTATAAGTAATCTAGAGATGATTTGAAGTATACAGAAGGATTGCAAAGGTAATATACAGATACTACGAGGTTTTATATAAGAGACTTGAACATCCTTGGATTTTGGTATCTGTGGGGATCCTGGAACCAATCCCCCACGATACCAACGGACAGCTGTAGTACATTAGTCATCCCCTGTTGATGGCTGCTCAGTTGTTCCAATTTGTTGCTTCAGTGAACATACTTGTACATAAATGTTTGCACACCCATTCAGTTTTTATATAAGAGACAGAGTCCTCAAAGATGGAATTTTAGAAAACATGTTCCAAGTCTTCCTATTTACTAGGCCTTGTGCTGTATGCCCCAGCTCTGAATGCTGCATATGTTGTCTGTCTCTGGGCTTTATCAGGAGTTTAATTGGTGAAGGAGCAAGAAAAAAAAGGCTACTGTGCAGCGGGGTTAGGTCTAAGTTATGTCATAGGTGCTTTCTCCCTCATGTGCAGATCTGTGCTGTTCTTGCTGCTGTCACTGAGGTGATTCGCTCCCAGGGAGGGAAGGAGACGGAGACTGAGTACTTTGCTGCTCTGGTGAGTGGGTGCCACTTGCGGGTGGGTGTTCAGAGCACTGGGTTTTGCAGGCTCCAGAGAGGAGACAAGAGCCCCTAGCATGTAGGACCAGAGAAGGACAACCTTGACTGGATGAAAGTGCTTTAGTCATTTTTAAGTGGGTTGGTAAGGCCAGTGGTATTTGCTGCATTATTCTGTTTAGAGTGCAGTGGTGCCATCAGCTCACTGCAACCTTGAACTCCTAGGCTCAAGCGATCCTCCTGCCTCAGCTCCCTAGTGGCTTGGACTACAGGCATGTACTACCATGCCCAGCTGATTTTTTCTATTTTTAATAGAGATGGAGTCTCGCTCTTGCTTAGGCTGCTCTCAAACTCCTGACCTCAAGCGATCCTCCCGCCTCAGCCTCCCAGAGTGCTAGGATTACAGGCATGAGCCACCGTGCCTGGCCAAAAAATGATTTTTTAAAGTGTGGTCTGGGGGTCTCCAAGACCCTTTTGTGGGGCTGGCTAGGTCAAAGTTATTTCCATAATTATGCCTGAACATCATTTACCTTTTTCACTCTCATAAGTATACCATAGAGTTTTCCAGAAATTACATGATAATGTGATGACATTATTTTGACAGCTGATAATAGAATTGTTTGTGTATTCTTGTGTTTTAATAATTGATCAGTTTTAATTTTTAATATGGTAAACATTGATATAACCTACATAAACCTATTTGGGGGGCGGTTCTCAATAATTGTTAAGGGCATAGAAGTTTAGAACCACTGCTGTAGAACAGAGGTTGGCAAACGTTGGCCCAGGGGGCAAATCTGACCTATGGCCTGTTTTTATACAGCCTCAGAGCTAAGAATAGTTATTACATTTTTAAAGGATTGTTAAAACACACACAAAAAGACGAATGTACAATAGAGATTGTATGTGGCCTATAAAGCTGAAAATATTTACTTTCTGGCCCTTTACCAAAAAGCTTGCCAACGTCTGCTCTAGAATACTGAAATAATTAGGTGGCAATATATGGCACGATACATGTGCCAGGCAGTATTTTACATATATTAATTAAACCTCACAACAACTTACAAGGTATATAGTATTATCTCTATTTTACAAACGAAGAAACTGAGTCCCGGGTTTATTTACCAGCCCACAGTCACATAGTGGTTGAGCCTGGATTTGAACTTATACCATGGCTCCTGGTCATAACTGCTCTGCGGGACACATGGTTCCCCAGCCCCCTTCTCTTTCCTGTTTGCCCAGTGTGATGTTTTGTCTGTTTCATCCATTCACACTCCCTGGATCTGGCCCTCAGATGACCACAATGGAAGCGGTGGAGTCCCCGGAGTCTCTGGCTGCCGTAGCTTACCTGCTGAACCTTGTCCTGAAGCGGTGAGTCCTGGCCCCTGTTTGAACCCTGAGTCTCTTTGTAGAGGGGAGAAGGGAATGTGGACAGGAGAAATAGGATCAGGGAATTGTTTTTTAAAAAAGGTACTTGATTTTGTAAGATGAAAAAGTTCTTGAGATTGGTTGCACAACAGTGTGAATATACTTAACAGTACTAAATTGTATACTTAAAAAATGGTGATTAACATGGTAAATTTTATCTTATGTGTATTTTGCCACAATTAGAAATTTAAAAATGAAGTAAAATTTTAAAAAGTACTTGTGTGTCAGGTGGCATTCTACAGCAGTGGCATGGCTTGGGCCCCATTATACCAGGGACTGTGAGTGTTGGCGCCTGGGGAGGGGCCAGCGCTGGGGAATGAGTGGGACAGGAGGAACGGGGTGGAACGTTGGCCCCAGGCTGTCTGGAGGCCTGCAGCCGGGGGAGGTGGAGAGGAGATGGGTGTGAATTTGTGAGGGCCTGTCTTGTGGGTGGAACAGAGCATGGGCAGCGGAGAAGGTGAGGGAGGCAGCACTGGGGCGGAAAGCGCCCTGAGCTGGCGTCAGGAAGGTGGGCTCCCGTCCTGCCTTTGTTGCTCAGTGGATGCGTGACTGGGCCACAGTGCCCCTGCCTCTGTCCAGCTTCCTCCTTTGTACCACAAGGGGCTGCTCTCAGAGGCCCCTCTGGGGTGACCATCGCTGTTCTCTCCCCGCAGTGTTCCCAGCCCTGTGCTCATTAAGAAGTTCTCTGATACCTCCAAAGCCTTCATGGATATCATGTCAGCCCAGGCCAGCAGCGGCTCCACCTCTGTCCTCCGATGGGTTAGTGCGTGGGGCTTAGTTTCCCTTCTGGAGTCTTCCAGAGCCCATGTGATTTGGTTAAAGCTTGGATGCTCCCTAGGAGGGGTTTAGCACTCAGGATCCTTGGATAGATCCCTTTGGGATTTTCTGGAGAACCTGAGCTCGTTTTCCTTCTGAATGAGGGTGGTGGAGCTGAGGGACTCTGACTTTCTTCTTCAAGGTCCTCTCCTGCCTGGCCACCCTTCTGCGGAAGCAAGACCTGGACGCCTGGGGCTACCCTGTGACCCTCCAGGTGTACCACGGGCTGCTGAGCTTCACCGTGCACACCAAGCCCAAGGTGAGATGGCCAGGTCCCCAGACAGTGGTGTGGGGGAGTGGCAAAGCCACCCCTCGTGCCCAGCCCAGACAGGGCTAGCCTGTTTGAGTGGCCCTGGGGAGGTGGTCCTGAGTGCTGGGCTCTTGCCTGAGGTTCTGCATTCTACCTCAGGCCTCATCTGCTTAGATCTAGAAGGTGAAGGGCAGCTCTTCTCCGGGATGGTGTTCACTGTCAGGCCCTTCTGAATCTCTGGCCCTCTGGCGCCGCATAAGTCAGTGACGTGTTTGCACACGAGTCTCCCGACATGGCTGTTTACCTTGTCAGGGAGGGTTGCACGGTTGGGGGAGGAGGGCTTTGGAGTCGCACAGACCTGAGTTGGGTCTTGGACTCACTGCTTGTGGTGTGACCTTGGGCGAGTTACTTAATCTGTTGAGCTTCAGCTTCTTAACTGTAAATGGGGGTAATATTAATAGCAACCTTGCTATAGGCTTGTGGGGAGACCCTAGTGTTCCTCACAGGCCTGGTGCTCAGTAAGTGGGGGTTCCTGTCTCTGTTTCCTCCAGAAATGTAGGGCAGCAAACGTGCGATGACAGTAACGGTCATAGAACCACAGCGTTAGCACTGCCATCCCGGATAGTCTCATGCCTCCTTCCCTGTGTGTCCACGTGATCTTTTCTCTCCTTCTTCAAGTGTCTGCTGAAATGTCACTTCACTGGAGTGACGCTTTCGTGACTGCCCTGTGAAAAGTAGCAGCCCCTGCTTGCTTGTCTGCACAGTTCTTTTTACCTGCTGGTGTATATTGTTTGTTTTCTGCCTCCCAAGTAGAATGTGAGCTGTCTGCTCTGTTCACTGCCGATTTGCCAGCACCTCGAGCAGTGCCTGGCTTGGTGGACACTCAGTATTTGCCAGATGATGGATGAATAATAAATCCCTATTTTAAAGATGAGGACACTGAAACTCAGAGTTTAAGCAGTTGGGCTGGCTCAAGGCAGTTCGGTGAGTTGGTAGTACAGCAGGAGTTTGAACAGAAGCTTGTCTTGCCTCACAGCTCAGGATTCTATACACGTGAAAGCCAAGGCATCACGTTGAGTATATCTGTTCAGTCAAAGCTTGTTGGCAGCTGATTGTGCGAAACACCCAAGGTGCTGGTTGAATGCTGACCTGGCCTTGTTCCCCTCTCCTTACCCCTCAGATCCGGAAGGCTGCCCAGCACGGAGTGTGCTCAGTCCTCAAGGGCAGTGAATTCATGTTTGGTGAAAAGGCCCCTGCCCATCATCCTGCCGCTATGTCTACCGCCAAGTTCTGCATCCAGGAGATTGAGAAATCCGGAGGTGGGGAAGCCAGGTTGAGGGCGGGTAGATGGGAGGTGGTGGCCAGCAGAGAAGGACAGGGTCTGCTGCAGAGAGTGGGCTGGTGTCTCAACTCCCCTTCTGTCTGCCAGGCTCCAAGGAGGCCACCACCACACTGCACATGCTGACGCTGCTGAAGGACCTGCTGCCCTGCTTCCCAGAAGGCCTGGTGAAGAGCTGCAGTGAGACCCTCCTCAGGGTCATGACCTTGAGCCATGTGGTGAGCTCAGGCCCAAGAGCTGGAGGAAGGGGGCCCCACAGTGGTGGCATTTAGGGAACTCACTGGTTAGGCAAAAAGTAGGGGCTGGGGTCTCCCTGCCTCAACCTTGCTGTGAGGCTAAAACAGAGGACACCAGGTCATCCATGGTGTTGGGATAGGCTGGTCCATTTCAGAGTCCTGTCCAATTGGAAGCTGACCTCAGACATTAGGACAGACCGAGGATGGTTCTGTAATGGACTGGTAAATCCCCTCCCCTCGAGCTCTGTCTACTCTATACCATATTTTTTTACTTGCTCACTAACAAATCAGTATAGCAGCTTTAAAGATACATTAAAAATGATCCCGTGTATTTCTGCCATCCTAGCACAATTCTGTAAATCTTTATACAGCTGGCTCTCCATATCCATGGGTTCTGCATCCATGGATTCAACCAAGCTTGGATTGAAAATATTTGAGGAAAAAATAGTTGGTCACATCTGTACTGAATATGTACAGACTTTTTTGTGTGTCATTATTCCCTAAACAATATAGTATAATAACTATTTACATTGTAATGGGCATTAGAAGTAGTCTATACATGATTTAAAGTATACAGGAGGATGTGCACAGGTTATATGCAAATATTCTGCCATTTTATATAGCGGACTTGTACCTGGGCATGGTGGCCTGAGCCTGTAGTCCCATTTACTCAAGAGTGAGGCAGGAGGATCACCTGAGCCCAGGGGTTAGGGTTAGGGTTAGGGTTGTCCAGCCTGGCAACATAGTGAGATCTCATCTCTAAAAAATAAGTAAATACAAATTTTAAAAAATATATAAGGGATTTGAGTACCAGTGAATTTTGCTGTCCACAGGAGGGTCTCAGAACCAAACCCCCACCAGTGTCAAAGGCCCACTGTGTGTTCTCTTGTAGTGTTTACTCTTGTACATATTTTTAAATTGTGTTATATAAATAATGTGATTATTATTTAAAAGGAAAAAAAATTTAGAAGTATATAAAGTAAAAATCTCATTTCCTAAGATAAACAGTGCAAACGACTTACTGTGTGTCCTTTTGAACGTTTTCTCTTTGGATAGACAAACATTAAGAAATATATAGAAATGCAGCTGTAGTTACAGTATGCAGACCGTTTGTAGCCTGCTTTCTTGTCCATTATGTTAAATACATTTTGTTAATGTTTGTCTTTTAGTCATTTAAAGTTTTCTCAGTGACTGCTGAGTCTTACTGAAGTGATAGTCACCAGAGTGTCTGGGTGTTGGGGACATGTTTTCAGATTCAGGGGTCCTTAGCTCCCTTCAAGCCCACTGAGTAGAGTGGGACGTCAGGGGTCCAGAGCAGCCGTGGGCTGTGCAAGTCCCCTCTAAGCCTGTTTGTTCCCTGCAGCTGGTGACAGCCTGTGCCATGCAGGCCTTTCACAGCCTCTTCCACGCCAAGCCCAGCCTGAGCACCCTGTCGGCAGAGCTCAACGCCCAGATCATCACGGTGAGGCCTGACTGTCGGGGGAGGGGCATTACCGGGGAAGAGGCTCAGGTGGCTGTGCTGGGGGTGCTGGCCCTGCTGCCTGCCTGCAGAGTGCAGTTGAATGGGCTCCGCTGCCTCAGTGGAGGAGGCCAGTGGACGGGCAGGCAGACAGGACACCAGCCACCAAAGTGACATCAGTGTTCCCGGAAGATGGGCCCTGACTCTTTTTTTCCTTTAGCAGACTGGAAGGAGAAGGGCCCTGACTCTTGACCTAGTTAGCTTTAATAAACTGTTTCAGCATGGCCTTGTGGTGTTCACAGACACCTTGAGCAGGGTGCTCAGCCTTAGAGATCTGTGGCTGGATTTTGGGAGGGGGAGCATAAACCCCCCAAAATTGCTTGCAAAATGTATGTGTGCACTCATGCATTTTTTCAGAGAAAGGCTCTGGCTTTTGTCAGATTCACAAAGGGGTGTGTGGCCCGTTGTGCTCCACTGCTCCTAGGGGCTGTGCTCCTAAAGAATCAGAACTGGGGGAGCTTCCCGGAGCAGGGGAAGGCGGGAGCTGGGAAAGCCAGGGAAGCTGTGAGCTCCAGGGTCTCCCGCATGGGCCTGTCACTGGGACCTTGCCGATGTCCTGGGGGTGGGAAGGGGTCATGGTTGTTGGGGCTTCTGACCACACTTGCTCAGTCACCTGTTTACTCCCTGTCCCCCATCTAGGCTTTGTACGACTATGTTCCCAGTGAGAATGATTTACAACCCTTGCTGGCCTGGCTTAAGGTCATGGAAAAAGCCCATGTCAACCTGGTCAGGTAGGGACGAGGTGGAGGGGTGTCTCAAGGCCTCAGGCCAGGCTGCCTGCCCTGCGATGCGGAAGGGAGGGACTGAGCTGGAAGCTGGAGGGGCTGATCAGCTTCCTGCGGACGGGGACTGGTGGCATCCCCATGGCGAGTGTGCTGCAGGGCAGCTCTTATTTCCCTGAGGCCCAGGGTGGGATAGCATAGCCCGTTTTAGCCAGTTTGATTCTGATTCCTTTCCTGCCAGAGTGTTTACCAGCTAGCTGTGAGGTGGGCTGTGAGCACCGCGCTCCAGGTTGAGGCCTGAGTTTGACTCTGATTCTTGTCTCTCCCTGGCTTCGTTATCCTGTGCACTTGGCTGGGTTATCCTGTGCATTTGGCTTCCTTGCCAGAGGACATCCGCTCTCTGGGGCTCCACTCTGCCCCCACCTGGCTAATGGGTCTCTGCTCTGGGTTTCATAGTCTCCGTGAATCACGTTAATGCTTCGTGTGTCTGTGTATATTTAGGATTGGGGCCCGGCCACTTAATAGTAATTCCACATTTCCAGAAAAAGAAAGAGAAGAAAATGAGTATACAGTGGTCAGTTGGTCACTCGCATGCGGGCAGGGCCCTGTGGCTCCGCCATGCTGGGTCTGTCTTCCCACAGCTGCGGGGCTCCCACGTTCTGCTCTGACCCAGGCACATGCTGAGTCAACCTAAGTGTCCCACAGGGGAGTAGTTAAGTATAAACAGCTAAATACTATGCCACCGCTAGGAGTAATTGAAGTAGATGTGCACATGCTAATATGGAAAGAACTCCAAGATATTTTGAGAAAAAGCAAGGTACAGACAGCAGGTGTAGTGTGATTAGTTGTATTTGTATACTCTGGAACCAGATTGCCAGGGTGTGAAGCCTGAGCCCACTACACCGAGCTGTGTGGTCTCAGGCAAGTTACTTGACTTCTCTGTGTCTCAGTTGCCTCATCTATAAAATGGGAGTTGTAATAGGACTTATCTCATTAGTTTCAAGGTTTAAATGAATTAATGTATGTTGTTCTAACAGTGGTTGGTGTATGATGTGTTATTTAGCAATTGTTATTGCGTATGTTTGTATTAATATATATATGCATAAAAACTTCTGAGAAGTTCATCCAAGAGTTTGGCTAGAGGAGGGGTGTGTTAAGGAAGGCATGCCCTTCATATTACACCCTGAAGACATGTTTGAATTTTTTGCTACATGTAGTTATTACTTGAATGACAGTAGCTTTTTTAAATCACCCACCAGAAGGGCCCTATAGAGCCGTGCAGATCAGTGATTGCTTTTGGATCTGGGCCATCTGAGGGCTGAGTCCCCAAGGCTCAGGGACAGGTCTCACAGAAACAAATTGTCTTCACAGGTTGCAGCGGGACCTGGGGCTGGGCCACCTCCCTCGCTTCTTTGGAACTGCGATGACCTGCCTCCTCTCCCCACACTTGCAGGTGGTGACAGCTGCCACCCAGAGCCTCAAGGTACTGCAGCCTCGGCTGAGGAGTGGAGAACACAGGAGGTTCCGTGGGCCGCCCTGCCTCTCCCAGCACTCAGTCCCGGGGAGGACGTTCTCACAGTGGGAGACAGGCCTCTTAGAAGCTTTAGGAAGCATTCACCTGGAAGGGATGAGTGGTCTTGGGGGTCTGCCTTGTGCCCAGACAGCCTGTGGCCTCTTTCTGCAGGAGATCCTGAAGGAATGTGTGGCGCCCCACGTGGCCGACATTGGCTCCGTCACCTCCTCGGCCTCGGGCCCTGCCCAGTCCATCGCCAAGATGTTCAGGTGAGAATATGGTGTCCGCGTTAGGAGGCGATGAGGGGCACCTTGTATAAAGTTCTGGGTAATGGCTGGGTATGGTGGCTCACACCTATAGTCCCAGCACTTTGGGAGGCTAAAGTGGGAGGATCGCTTGAGGCCAGGAGTTTGAGACAAGCCGGGGCAACAAAGTGAGACCCTGTCTCAACAAAAAAAAAAAAAAAAGAAAGAAAATTAGACAGGCATGGTGGTACGCATCTGTAGTCCCAGCTACTCGGGAGGCTGAGGCAGGAGGCTCGCTTGAGCCCAGGAATTTACGGTTACAATGAGCTATGAGTGCTCCACTGCACTCTAGCCTGAGTGACAGAGAGACCCTGTCTCAAAAAAGATATTTCTGTGTAATGACAAGCACTTCACTTTTCACTTACTGTGGGCCATGCCTCCAGCGCCAGGCGCTTTGTGGGATTTCAGGTGCCTACTGGACATTTCCAGAGCAGCTACTGCCGATTCGAGCACCTACCACATTTCAGGAGCACATACGGCAAGAGAGGTGCCATGGTGTGGTGCTTAAGAGTGTGGACTCTGGACCCCACTGGGTTTGAATCCAGCTCTATGGATTATAAGTTCCAGTCATCTGGAGCAAGTTCTACCCCTGTACCTCAGCGGTACCATTAGTCAAAGTTGAACAACAGAGAGGTGAGGATTAAATGAAGTAATACATGTGAAGTTCTCAGAAAAATAGTTAAGCATTCAATAACTATAAACTACTGGTAATCCTTGTGGTGCCAGGAGACGGGCTAATCGTTACACTTTGCAGATGGGAAAGCTGAGGTTACCCAACTAGTGGCAGCCTGACCACAGTCTGCTCTCCCATTCATGTGCTGTGCTGCCCTCCACAACTGCAAGAGGGGCCAGTCACAGACACGGCCACTGTCCATCTTTGCCCTCTCAGCAGGGCAGTGAGGAACCTCAGAGCAGCAGGCACCCCTGAGTTATCCTGGGAAAGGGGCTGGGATCCTTGGTGTCACCTCTGGGTGTGTCTGCACAGCTTCATGGTGTGGTGCTTTGGTTACTGTCCCTCATGGGGAAATAGGCCTGTTTCCTGTGGCTACATCTCGGATGAAGTTTCAGGAAGACTCAAGAAGTAGAACTACCTACCCCCCCATTCCACCTCACCCTTTCCCCACTTTGCCTCCTGTTGGCCGTTCTTGCCTAGAACCTCCAGGGGGCTCTGCTTCTTTGGGAGATGGAGTGGAGCAAGGTGTGCCTAGTCTGGAAGGTGCCAGAGCTCTTCTTCTGCCCAGGCCACGTGTTCCTACCTTTTCTTCCAACCTGCAGTCAGATGGAGAAGACATGGGGCAGTGATAGCACATGGGCTCTGGAGACCCAGCGTGGTTACTAGTGGAGTGACCCTGGCAGGTTATTTAATCTCTCTTAGCCTCAGTTTCCCTATCTGAAGATGGGACAGATAATGACTTCACAGGTTTCTTTAAGCATTAGATTATATAAATTAAACTGTTAGCCTGAGAAGCAGTATGGATACTCATAAATGGTAGTTCTCTTCCTTTGCCTTTCCTGGGGCCCCACACCTGCTGGCCAGCAGGGGGTCTGCAGCTCGTGGTGCTGGCCGCTGGCTTTTTCTTGTGGGGCACAGGGTGGTATGGCCCTGACTGTGCCTGCTCACTTGGCAGGGCAGCGGAGGAGGGCCTGATGTACAAATTCCACGCGGCGTGGAGCTCAGTGTTGCAGCTGTTGCGTGTCTTCTTTGAGGTGTGTGGGAGGCAGGCCCATCCTGTGATGAAGAAGGTGAGTCGGCCGTGGTGGTTGGCCCCTGGACTGGGGGCTCCTGCAGTGGGCATGTGTCTCTGTTACCTCTGTACTCCTCACCCCTGCCCTGACGGTGCTGTAGCAGGTGCCAGGTACAGGGTCTCCTGGAAGGTGACCAGGCCAATGTGGGAGGGCCAGGGAGGTCCCCGCTGCGACCTCTGCTCACTAGTCTTTGCTGGAATTGATGGTTTTGAAACTTAGGGAACCTGGTGAGTCTCCCTTATCCCTGCCCCTTTTAATTTTTAATTCTCTAAATTTCCTATAACGAGTATAGTGTTGATGTTTCATTTCTTTTTTTTATTTTGTTTTTTTTTTTTAAGACAGAATCTCGCTCTGTTGCCCGGGCTAGAGTGCCGTGGTGTCAGCCTAGCTCACAGCAACCTCAAACTCCTGGGCTCAAGTGATCATCCTGCCTCAGCCTCCCGAGTAGCTGGGACTACAGGCATGCGCCACCATGCCTGGCTAATTTTTTCTATATATATTTCCATATAATTTCTTTCTATTTTTAGTAGACACGGGGTCTTGCTCTTGCTCAGGCTGGTCTCGAACTCCTGACCTTGAGCGATCCTCCTGCCTTGGCCTCCCAGAGTGCTAGGATTACAGGCGTGAGCCACCACACCAGCCTTTTTTTTTTTTTTTTAATTTTTTATATTATTTTCTTTTTCCTTTTTTTTCCGTCCCCATTTCCAAATGTAATAGTGTTATGTTTTAAACAGCCCGAGGCCGGGGGGGTTACTCCAGTGCAGAGTAAACCATTCAAGGATCGGGGATCACCCAGGGATCCTGAGCAGACCCCAGCTCTGGGAGAGGGTGGGCACCTGAGGACAGGCCCCTCATCAGCAGGTGGAGTAGCTCCTGGCCTTTGGGGCCTTCCTCACTGACTCCACCCTGTTGTGTGTTGGAAAAAAGGCCACAATGAGAGGGCAGGGTGTCCCTTGAAAGGCCTGGCCTTGGCCCTAATAGATGAGGTCGGCCCACTCAGCTTCCTACAAGAGGCCAGGCAGGTCCATGAGAAGGGAGGCTGGGGGGCCGTGGGGAACTGGAGTGTGCAGCTCTGTCTGCTCAGTGCCTGCTAATTTGCTAATTGTCACATGTGGGTCTGCCTTGGCCAGACCATCCCATTCAAGATAAATTGGAAATCTACATTTATATGAAATTTACCATTTTTCACATGTTGTTAAATGAAAAAATTTTGTGAAATCCTGGGCCTTAGGGAGGGAGTACACATGGTAAGGTAGCTGGGTTGTTAGTTTGTGCCCTCTGGTGTAGCACTTGACCTGGGCCCAGAATCCTGACCTCATCCTTTTGGAGACTGGCCTGGTCTCAGGCATGGGTCTCTCCTCTTGAGCTTATCTTGATGTGTGACCTCTCACTTCTTTGCTCCAGTGCCTCCAGTCCCTGTGTGACCTGCGCCTCTCCCCTCATTTCCCCCACACGGCAGCTCTGGACCAGGCAGTGGGGGCTGCGGTGACCAGCATGGGACCCGAGGTGGTATTACAAGCGGTACCTTTGGAAATCGATGGCTCTGAGTAAGTGTGACCCTGCCTGGTTGGCTTCCCTGCGAACTCCAGGGAGCCTGATGGCTTGTTCTCCTGGGAGAGCAAGGAGGAGAAGACTGAAGTCTCTGTGGGCTGTGCAGGTGTCGGGGAGGGGTCGGGGGAGGGCTCTGCTGCTCCTCAGCTCAGCAGGGGCTGTGCTGCTGGGTACACTGCCCTCCAGCTGTCACTTCTTCCTCACTGGGCTTTTCCCTGCCTCCTCCCAGAGAGACTCTGGATTTCCCGAGGAGCTGGCTGCTGCCTGTCATCCGGGACCACGTCCAGGAGACTCGACTTGGCTTCTTCACCACCTACTTCTTGCCCCTGGCCAACACCTTGAAGAGCAAAGGTATGGGACCCTTGCCTGTGTGCAACTCTGGGCCCCCCCAGTCCCGGAGCTGACGGGGTCTGGAAAGGCTCTGCGTCAAACACACCTAGCCTTCAGGACATGCAGCAGCCTCCCTCCACCAAGCAGGTGCGGTGGCCAGCCAGTGCTCGAGTACCCTCCTCGGGGGGCTCTCCCCTCTGCTCCAAGGCATGGCCAGGTGTCACTTCCCTGTGACAGAGCTCAGCCCTGTGGGGCAGACCTGGCCCTCCTGTGTGGAGCCTCCACCCCTGGGGTCTTGTTCTTCCCCTTTGGAGCATAAGGAACAGCTGTGCCCCTTCCTCCCTGGGAGAGTTCTTGAGATAGACTTTTATACACCTATAGGTGTATTGTGTGTATACACACGTGTGCATGTGCACACACCTGCACACGGTCATGCACCACATGGTGTTTCGGTCAGTGATGGTGGTCCTGTGAGATTATAATACCATATTTTTACTGCCCTTTGTCTTTGTTTAGACAGGCAAATACTTACCATTGTGTTAAACGACTGCCTGCAGTGTTCAGTATAGTGATGTGCTGTACGGGTTTGTGGCCTGGGAGCAGTAGGCTTCGCCACACGGCCTAGGCGTGTAGGGGCTGTGCCGTGTAGGTGTGTTCGGGTGCACGCTGACGGTCACACATGACAAAATCGCCTAATGACACATTTCTCAGAACACATCGCTGTCATTAAAGCGACACATGACCCTATAATTTATATTTTTATATATCTATTACATTTTAAAAATAACGGGCATTCTTAGGTATTTGCAGGTGATATTACCCACTGAGATGCTCTTTGCTCAGGCTGTGTCCTCAGGCCCTCCCCTCTTCCCTGAGGCATGGGTTTTATCCCTTCAGGAGCTCAGTCTTCCCTCTCTGTTTACCCTCTGGTCACACACGTCCTGTGTTAAGCAGACTCAGGCCTGCATGAGGGACAGGCAGACCCCTGGCTCACATTTCGTGGCCTGGTGATGATTCCAGGAACTTGTGTTTTCATTGGATGTTGAGGGTCTAGGGCGGGGTTGGTAAACTATCTCACCCACTGCCTGTTTTTGTAAGTAAAGTTTTATTGGCATACAGCCACATTCATTCTTTCACGTATTATCTGTCACACTACTTTTTAATGACAGAGTTAAGTAGTTATGACAGAAATCATATGTCTGCAAAGCTTAAAATACTGGCCCTTTATAGAAAAGGTTTGCTGTCCCCAGTCTAGGGCAGTAGTTCTCAATAGGGGGCGATATTGCTGCCCTGGGGACATTTGGCAATGCCCGGACACATGTCTGGTTGTGATGTTTGGGGGAAGGGTGCTCTGGTATCTAGTGGGTAGAGGCCCAGGGACGCTGTTAAACATGCTACAGTGCACAGAACAGACCCACACCACAAAGAATTATCTAGCCAAAAATGTCTATAGTGTCAAAATTGAGAAACCCTGCTCTAGGGTAGGGTTTCCTGATTTCAAACATTATCTGGTAGAACATACAGGAAGTGTTTAATGAAGAAAGTAAAAACCATTCAATCCTTCCACCAAGAAATAATTACTACAATTTTAGTGTATTTTCCTTTCCATTTTTTTCTATGTGTAAAAAGAATATTATATTTTTACTCAATTGGAATTACGGTTCGTGTGTTACTAACTTGACTTAAAGTTTTTTCCCTGATATTTTAAAAAAACAGTTTCTTCTATATACAATAGAAACATAGGCCCATCAGAGAAAATACAGATGAACCCCTAAAACAGGGATCGTTAACATTACCTGTAAGCCTGGCATGGTCCTCAAGGTTCCATTGTGCACTCTCATTGTCCTGCCAGTACTTCACGCAGGTGTCTGTCCTGAGGAAGTAATTAGATAAGTACACACCAATTTATGTTCCCAACTGTGATTTATACTAGCAAAGTATCAGACATAACCCAAATGTCCCTCGGTAGGATTCTGGTTAAATCAGTTAGGGTAAAGCCCCAGTCCGAATACAGCATAGTTGTTACAAAGAAAGGGGCCGTGAGGTAGGGATGGGCGGGTTGAGTAGATGGTGACTTTTGAATCCCAGCTCAACCTCTCCAGGGTCTGGGGCAAGTTCGCTTAGTTTCCCAGGGTCTTCCTCTTGTCTGCAGAAGGGACGGGATGATTGTGCTCTGGGGAGCAAATGAAATAATCACATAAAGTCCACTTCACATGGACTGCCACACAGTGCTTCAGTAAATGTTACCACCTTTATTCATTAAGTACACAAGGGTACAGAACAATATGTGTATAGTACAGTCCTGTTTATGTTTTAAAAAGTGTGCATTGTTTAAAGAGGTATAAGAAACTGGGTGTGGTGGTGCACACCTGTAGTCCCAGCTACTCAGGAGGCTGAGGCAAGAGGATCACTTGAGCCCAGGAGTTTGAGGCTTCAGTGAGCTATGATGATGCCACTGCACTCCAACCTGGGTGACAGAGTGAGATCCCATTTCTTAAAACAAACAAAAAAAAATTATAATAAAAAGATAAAGAAGCATAAGAATAAAGTCACAAGAAACAGGCCATCCTGTGGGAGTGAGATCATGGAGAGACATCTACTTTCTGTTTTCTATAGGTCTATTTCAGCTTTTTAGAATCAACAGTTATTATTATTACTGAATTTGTGGGGAGGGGAAATCACCCATATTCCCGTCCTCATCACTCTTGGGCTCTTGGTTTGACTTTGGTGAAGTGAGGCCAGTTGGCCAGGAGGATGCCAGGGTCACACTGTGTCCTTGTCTCATGCTCCAGCAATGGACCTGGCCCAGGCAGGCAGGACAGTGGAGTCCAAGATCTATGACACACTCCAGTGGCAGGTAAGGCTCAGGTGTGGGGTGTGGGTGGGAGAGTGCAGTGGCACTGGTTGTGGGTGTCACTCTCCTGTATCTTCCCCTCCCTCCCCAGATCTGGACCCTCCTGCCTGGGTTCTGCACGAGGCCCACAGACGTGGCCACTTCCTTCAAAGGGCTGGCACGGACGCTGGGCATGGCCATCAGTGAGCGCCCAGACCTGAGGGTCACCGTGTGCCAGGCCCTGCGTACCCTCATCACCAAGGGCTGCGAGGCAGGTGCGTGTGTGCTCTGGGCCCTGGAGGGGGAGAGGATGACCCAAGTCCCCAGGCCCCACCCCATGTCTACTATGCTCCCTGCCAGGCAGAGCCACAGAAACTAGCCTGTGTGGCGCATCCTTTGCTGCCTCAGCTGGGGACCCGAGGAGTTAGTAGAGACCGAAGACCGCCCCTTCCCTCTCCCCTTACCCCCACTGTGCTGACAGCCCTGCAGATGGGCTCAGTCAGCGTCGGAGGCTTCATTGTGTGGCTGGGACTTTGCTGGCCCCCAGGATAGGAGCCACAGAGGAGCACAGACCACTGTGGCACTTTTCCTCCCTGCCCTGGCCCCAGCCCCTCCTGTCACAGATATGCCCCAAATTCATGGTTCCACGTCCTGCCACAGTGTCCCCTAAGAGAAGGCCTCCAGGCTGCAGTGCTCCAGCAGCCATTGAGGCAGGGTCACCTCCTGTCTTTTTGTTTGTTTGTTTGTTTGTTTTACTCACCACTACACTAATGAGGATCCTGTCCCTTTAATACAAACTTTGGTCCTCCTGCCAGAGGCTGACCGTGCTGAAGTGAGCCGCTTTGCCAAGAACTTTCTGCCCATCCTCTTCAACCTGTACGGGCAACCCGTTGCAGCCGGGGACACTCCAACCCCTCGCCGGGCTGTGCTGGAAACCATCAAAACGTACCTCACTATAACCGAGTGTCAGGTAGCTGCTGGAGGGAGGGAGGAGAGGACTGCTCTCAGGTGGGCAGAGTGTCAGCGGAGGCCCTACCTTCCAGGGCTCACTTGGGTCTCTGCCACCTGTAGAGCAGGACCACATACCAGCGGTTGTGGCTAAGGTTGGGCTGGAGGCTTCTGAATGGTGGGGAGGCTGTTCTGGGAGCTGCTGCTGTTGCTGCTCTGTATTTCTCTCCTCAACAACGCCCTCCCGCCCTCCTTCTCATCCCCTTGGTGTGACCAGCTGGTGAATGGTTTCCTGGAGAAAGCTAGTGAGAAGGTGCTCGACCCTGCCAGCTCCGACTTCACTAGGTAACGTGCTCACAGCTTGCTCACGGGGGCTGGCGGGGGCCTCACCAGAAGCCCTGTGGATTCACTCTGGAGTTATTGGAGGAAGTCTTGAGATAGTGAACGTCTCAGCTCTCCTGGAGAGGCCTAACTAGTTCCTCCTTCCTGGAGAGGCCTTTTAGCCTGCTAGGGAGGAATGAGGACCCAGGAGACCCACTGCCCCGTTTCAAGTCCCAGATCCATCACTTACAGGCTGTGTGGCCTTGTACAGGTTACTTACCCACTCTGCCTCTGAGTCCTCATCTGCAAAACGGGAATGGTAGTAGTACCTGCACCAGGGTGCTGTGAGGGCTGAAGGAGTTGGGACAGGTGAAACACCTGAAACAGTGCGTGGTACACCATGGCTGCTTGCTGAGGTGCTCACTATGTAACTGTCACATGCTCCTTCGAGGCCCCTTGTCCTCACCTTGTCTCCCACTTCCCTGTACCCAGTAGACATAAGAACACGAATAGTCCGGGCCCTTCTCCTGGGTTCTGGGTTTCTCTCAAGCCCCTGTTTGGTCTCCTGCCCCTGAGCAGATTGTCTGTCCTGGACCTGGTCGTGGCCTTGGCTCCTCATGCTGACGAAGCCGCCATCAGCAAGCTCTACTCCACCATGCGGCCCTACCTAGAGGTGAGCCTCCGAGGCCGGAGCCCCACCCAGCCATGCTTGGGGGAGATGGATGGGGGAGACTGGGCTCCTGGGAAGGTGGGGCCTGTCTCTCCTTCATTCCTTGCCACTGCCCACGATGAGGTCCCTGTCTGCTTTCTCCTGCAGTGGCTTCCCCTTATACCCTGTCCAGCCCATCTGTCACATGGGTGCCACAGTGACTAAAACACACAGCTGTGCTGAGGCCTGAGCTGCCGAGGTGTCTGTTGTAGGACCAAGGCCATGCTGCCGCTCCCGGTTCCCTCACTAGGCCCTCCCTGCGCTAAGGGTCCCAGATATTACAGGCTTGGTCTGTGCCTTTGCACGTGTTAGGTTCTCCACTTGGAATGCTCGCCACTGTGGCTAGCAACTGTGCAGAGCACAGCTCAGCAGGGGCCCCTGACAGCTGGCACAGTTTCACAGCAATTTCTACCAGTGCGAGAAGTGCTCTGGGTGGGACGTGCAGGTGCACACCGTAGTCCAGGGCAGGGCCACCTCACCTCAGGAAAGGTGCCTTGGCTGTAGCAATTAAGAGCTACTTTGGAATAGCAAGGAATCAGGTGCAGAAGGAGAGAGATCTCCGCTAGGCAGATCAGTAGGTGCTCAGGCTGTGGTGTGCGCCAGGCGCTGTGAGCTCAGGCCGCTGGAGTGTGTGGCGCTTGATGGGTTGGAGGGCTGGGCTGGCTTCACGCCCTGCAGCACTCCCCGCCCCTGTTCCTGGCCAGGAGCTAGCCGCTCGCTGTCCAGATTCCTGAGCCCCAGGTGGGGAGGCCAGCTTCTGCTCTGAAGGCCTCCAGTGCTGGCCACAGTTCACAGTGGGTGGATGCTCTGAATGGCACTGGATGGGAGTGAAGCCCCAGCCGCTTCCTCACCTGTCCCTGTCCGCCATGCACCCTCCCAGAGCAAGGCCCACGGGGTACAGAAGAAGGCCTACCGAGTGCTGGAGGAGGTGTGTGCCAGTCCCCAGGGCCCTGGGGCCCGCTTCGTGCAGAGTCACCTGGAAGACCTGAAGAAGACCCTGCTGGACTCGCTGCGGAGCACGTCCTCGCCCGCCAAGAGGGTGAGAGTCCTGGGGCCACCTACTCTGCCAGGGGAGGCCAGGCAACTCCAGGAGAGGAGCCACTGTAGAGGATTAGGGGCATGGGGGTAACACTGAGGGGTCCTGACTGTTAGCCCCCTGCCCGCAGCCCCGCCTGAAGTGCCTCATACACATTGTGAAGAAGCTCTCAGCTGAGCACGAGGAGTTCATTGCTGCCCTCGTCCCGGAGGTGAGGGGGTATGTGTGTTTTGGGGGGTCCGTGGAGTGTGACTCCCAAGCGCATGTCAGGATCCAGGGAGGACATTCATGGGGCTGGGGGTGGGCATGATTCACTGCCTGGGCATGTGGGTGCCCTTCCCTGCCCCTTCTGCCTCAGGTCCCAACCCCAGGCAGGCCAGCTCCGGGAGCGCGTGCTAATGGGGCTCTCCTGGCCAGGTGATCCTGTGCACCAAGGAGGTGTCAGTGGGTGCCCGAAATAACGCTTTTGCCCTGCTCATGGAGATGGGCCGCGCTTTCCTGCGGTTTGACTCCAACCAGGAAGGTGAGGCCCCGGTGATGTAGGCTGGGGGTGGACGCTCTCTCAAGCTGAGGGGAGTCTCCCCTCAAAGCATCCTCAAAGAAAAAAGGGGGAGGGAGCTCCCTGCCCTGGCCCTGGGTCCCCCACCCTGGCGGGCCCTGTCCTGGTTGACCCGCCCTGGTCTCTGCCCCCAGAGGCCCTGCAGCGCTACCTTGTCCTGATCTACCCTGGCCTCGTGGGCCCAGTGACCATGGTCAGCTGCAGCATCCTGGCCCTGACCCACCTCCTTTTCGAGTTTAAAGGTAAATGCTTGTTTCCTTGAAGGCCTGGGAAGCCCTCACGGTTGGCAAATGCCCAAAAGATCAGGACAGGGTGGCTGTGGGAACTGGGGAAAGGTGCCAGAAGGGAGGAAGAAGAGCCAGCACCCCACCCAGCCTGCCCCCATCTCCCTTCCTGCTGGGCTGTGCTGGGGTGCCCTCCTCACACACCGCCCCCCCGCCCATGGTGCAGCTGTGCCGTCCAGCTGCCCTGCGTCCCGCTACAGAGTGGTTGAGAGGAGGGCGCCCTAGATTTTAGTCCTAGTCCTGCTTCTTGGCAACCTCATGAGACCTTGAGCAACTTTACTGACCTCTTGGAACCTCAGTTTCTTATTGCTAAAATGGGGGAGAGAAATAGCACCTACCTCAGGGGTGGCTAAAGGACCAAAGGCCACTCTGTGGAACCACGCTGGGCACATAAAAAGGCTCACAGTGGCAGCTTCTACTGACATGTGACCTGGCAGGGGCAGTTGGCAGCTGCTGCTTCCCCGTGGAGGGGTCTTGGTTCTAGGTGGCGTTCTGGGTGTCTGGGACAGTGGCCCCTTGCCGCCGTAGGTCTGATGGGGACCAGCACGGTGGAGCAGCTGCTGGAGAACGTGTGCCTGCTCCTGGCCTCCCGCACCCGCGACGTGGTCAAGTCTGCGCTGGGCTTCATCAAGGTGGCAGTGGTTGTCATGGATGTGATGCACCTGGCCAAGCACGTGCAGCTGGTGGTGAGTGCCCCCATGCCCCACAGTGGGCAGAGGCTGGCCTCTGAGCTGCCAGCATGGGCCTGGTGGGTGGGCTTCAAGTCCAGCAAGTTTCACTTTTTTTTTTAGCCAGAAGGTTATTAAGGAGCCCTAGAAGGGACCTGTAGGGGAATGCCAACCCAGTTAGGGCCAGGAGTAGGCACGGTGCCCAGGCTGCCTCTTATCACCCCCAGAGCCCTCCACAGAAGCAAGGGTTCTGCAGGGCAAAGACGAGTGGGCAGGGCCACCCCTCATGGTACAGGTGGGGAAACTGAGGCCAGAGATTTCCAAGGTGATTGTGCTAGTCAGCAGCAGTGTTGGGACAGACCCCACGGCGTGGGACACGGGCTCTGGGGTCTCCCCCTGGGGGGCCCCTCATCTTGCCTTCCCCCCTGCTGCATTTTGACCTTCCTAGTTTGAGGAGGTTCCTCTGAACACCCGCAGCTGGGCTGCAGAAGGGTCTGAAGAACCCCTTGGCATTGAGTCCCTGGCCACCTCCCGTCCAAGGGGAGCATAACTCAGGCTTGCCGCAGGCTGGGACAGTCCTCTGAGTCCTCTGCACTGCTCGGTTGAGTCACATCAGGCCGCCAGGTCCCCCTTGCATATCTTCTTTGGGTCTGGCCTTGGGTTCAAGACAGGAGGGGTTGATGATGGGCATCAGCAGGTGCTGCCCCTGCCCACCAGAGCCTGCAGCCTAGCTGGGGTCCAGAGACGGGGAGGATGGCGAGAGCAGTGACTTTTGTGGGGTTATGAGAGCGCAGAGAAGTCCTTCAAAGGGTGGTTGGGCCCCCTTGGCCCCCTTGGGAGGAACTGCAGATAAGATCTGCCACCCACACATGGAGCCCAGCCCGGCCGGATGGAGGCTTGAGAAGAGTTGAGCCAGATAGTGATGCAGTGTGACAGAAGGGATGTGTGGGACCAAGACTGGTGGTGTTGGTGGCAAAGTGGGAGCCATGGCATTAGGTAGACCTGGGCTGAGCTCGTGCCTCTGTGGCCACTTGGCAACCACTTAATCCTCTGCCTCAGTTTCCTCATCTGTAAATTTTGGATGATAGCATGTATCTCATTGGGTTGTTCTAAGGATCCAGTGAGAGCCTGTATGTAGAGTGCCACGCACTGTTCAGAAGACTAACGCTGTCATCTTGATAGGGTGCATTGTGTCCTGAAGGAGGCTGTGTGGGAAAGATGGGGGCTGCCCAGATCATGGAAGCACGATTGGACCAAGGGCAGCTCTGATCCTCCCCCTTAGCTGGGTGGTCCTGTGCCCCTGGTCTGGACAGCCGTGAGAGGGGCGGGGTGGAAGGCTTGCCCTCCACCTAAAACCCCAGTGCTCTGCCGGCAGATGGAAGCCATCGGGAAGCTTTCAGACGACATGCGGCGGCACTTCCGCATGAAGCTCCGGAACCTGTTCACCAAGTTCATCCGCAAGTTCGGGTCTGTGTGCTGCACACGGGCGGGGGTGGAGCTGGTGAGGAGCTGAGTGTTTCCAATGGCTCCTCTGACCTCTGGGCAGTGCTCTCTGGCCAGGGCCTCTCACCAGCCCTTCTTTGCCACCCTCAGGTTTGACCTGGTGAAGGGGCTGCTGCCCCAGGAGTACCACAAAGTCCTGGTAAACATCCGGAAAGCTGAGTCCCGGGCCAAGAGGCACCGTGCCTTGAGCCAGGCTGACGTGGAGGAGGAGGAAGAGGAGGAAGAGCCTGCCCAGGGCAAAGGCGACAGGTGAGACCATGGAGGGCCCTGGGGTCCTGGTCTCCCCAACCCAAAGCCTGCCCAGGCAGTGCCCCATCGACCCCTGCCTCACAGGAGTGCTCTGACGTGGGGCTTCTCTGTCCTTAGCATCGAAGAGATTTTGGCTGACTCAGAGGACGAGGAGGACAGTGAGAAGGAGGAAAGAAGCCGGGGCAAGGAGCAGCGGAAGCTGGCTCGGCATAGGAGCCGGGCGTGGCTGAAGGAGGGTGGTGGCGATGAGCCCCTCAACTTCCTGGATCCCAAGGTGGCCCAGCGAGTCCTAGGTAAGCCTTGGTGCCAGGTTCTTGGGTGGTGGGTAGAGGGTGGCTTTTGTGGCAGGTCTATGGGCAGGATCTGAGAAGCACCCATTTGGGGGCCCAGAGCCAGGCTTGTTGGTCACGGTGAGGGTGTGAATTGGGTTGGGCCTGGCCTTCCCCCTCCTCATGCCAAACTCTGCCACCCCAGCCACACAGCCTGGGCCCAGCCGGAGCAGGAGGAAGGACCATGGCTTCAAAGTGAGTGCCGATGGCCGGCTGATCATAAAGGAGGAGGAAGACAGCAACAAGACAGAGGAAGAGGAAGGCGCTAAAGGTGCGTCCCTGCCCGTCCTGGGAACGTGGCTGCTCCTGGCCTGGGCCTGGGCTGCACCTCTTTCATTCATTTATTCACTCCTGTGTCCGCTTACTCATCCTTCACTGATGGTTGCTGAGGAAGCATAGGTAAAAACAGACGAGAGAAGCTTCTACCTAAGGCGAGTTCCTCTTACTTTTTGACCACATTAAGAAATTTTTTTGGAGTCCACTTACTCAAGGCTTCTGGGGCGTGGCTCCGGAAAAATATAAAAAATTTTAAGAAAAGGAGAAAAGAAATCTCTTATGTTGCAATCGAGCCATTTGTACAGTGCATATATAAATCAGGGAAGCTTTCAGAAATGGTACTTCCCCTCACCACGTGTGAAGCACGTTGTTAGTCCTTTATTGTTTCTTCTCTTTCCTTCCTCTCTTCCTTTCTTGCTCCTCCTGTTTTTTTTTTAATGTGAACTTGGCTGAGGCCCTGAAGCTCCTTTAGAGGCAGAAAGAGCCAGACTGAAACCCTCCCAGCTTCCCAGTTCCAGCATCTCTTGTCCCAGAGTCCCTAATGCGTGACATCGTAAGAGTCCTGTTTAGTATTTCTTGGTCCCTCTCCGCGTACCCATCCACTAGATGAGAAACACCCAGGTCTCCTAAAACACACCTGTGTCCCTTGTGTCTGTTTCCACTGCGAGGAACTGGGGGGCCGGAGCTCCTCCTAGCCGGCCCGCTGCTCCCCTTGCCCTGACTCACCGGCCGCGTGCCTGTGGGTACCCAGTCGTCCTCTCTGTGCCTCTGTGTCCTCACTCAAAACGGGTGTGATACCGACAGCTACTGCACAGTGGTGTGCAGGTGAAATGGCGTGACATGCGCACAGCACGTGAACATGCTTGGTGTAAATGTGACCATGGCTGTTTCCTCATCTGGTCTCTGCTCCCCTCTCACCCCCTTACACTCTCCCATCTCCCTCGGTGTCCAGATGTTCCTGGGGCTGAGAATGCCCCTCCCCTCTCCTCCTGCCTTTCCCAACCCTCCCCGCTCTTTGGGTTCCAGCTCCGGTCCTTTGTAGCTTTTCCTCAGCACCTCAGCCCGGGGCCTCCTTCCCCCAGAACTGCTGTCAAGCCCGGGGCCTGCTCAGTCTTGAGCACTTGGTCACGTGCTGTCTTTGTTCTTTTTGGGTTGTTGGTTGACTTTGCCTGAGTTTCTCTTCCCTCCAGCTGGTCTGTTTTGTGCTGCTTCATCTCCCCACACGGTGCCAGCACATGTGGGTCAGTTTTCAAACAGGAGAATGCGGCGGTCCTGGCACAGCGGGGCTGGGGGAGTGCCTGACGCCCCGGGAAACCTGGGGCTTTCTTCTAGTCTCAAAAAAGCCATATTCACCTCACAAGTGGGGTCACCACTTCCCTGTGAGGCCATCGTCCCTGGGGCCTACGATAAGGGGAAAGGGACAGGGTTCCCTTTCTCACAGAAAGGAAGACAAGGTTCCCCTCGTCTCACAGAAAGAACACAAGGGTCTGGGGAGGGCAGTTTCTGGGGCTGGAGTTGGCGCCCCCTGAGCCTGGTGAGCGAGGAGGAGGCAGAAGGACGGGTGGGCTTTCGAGGGGCTCCAGGGTGCTAATAGGCCTGTCTCCTTTGGCTCCAGGTGAGGATGAGGAGATGGCTGACCTGATGGAAGACGTGGGCGTAAGGAGTGTGAGTAGTCCCGTGGACGGAGGCTGGGGCCTCACATCTAGGCCTGGGACCTGAAACTTCTCATCCGCCCCCACGCACAGACATCGCTCCTGCCCTGCTCCCCGAGTGCTCGGGGCTTCTCGGATGCGCAGGACAGGCAGCCCAGAGGGTCGGGGGCGGGGGGTGTGCGGGAGCGAGTGAGATGGCTGACCCCATGTGGGGCTGGGGGTGGGGGCTTAGGTGCCCCTGAAGCACCCATTGGCCTTCAGTGTTGGGCTGGTTGTCCAGTTGAAGGAAAGAGGAGGCAAAGCCCTAGTCTCTCCCCCGAGGGCATAGGCTGGACTGGCCTTGGACAGGCACCAACTGAACCAAGAACAAGCTCAGCCATCACCCTCCACAGCGCAGCCAGCATTACACTTTGTCCCAGTTTCTGCTTGTCTACGAGGAGCCCACTCTGCTGGGCTTCAGCCAATGGACCTAGAGCCCCCTGTTCCCCAGACACCCTGCGTGTGCTCCAGCCTGTCCTCACTGCCCAGGCTGATCCCTTTACCTGGCACCCTCTTCCCCCTGGTGGGGCCCCGAGCTTGCCTCTAGATTTCTCTGGGGGCCCCAGGGATCTGCAATTTCAGGAGGCTTCCAGGGCACAGGGGCACAGACCACAGTGTAGGGCCATCCCTGTTGGCCTCTCCTCCCTGCACCGCATGCCTCCGCCTGGCCTGATTGTCAGTGTCTGGGCTGAAAAGCCCTGGTGGGCTGGGGCTGCTGTCAGGCCCGCCTTGGTTCCCTGGTACCAGCTCACACGGTGCCTGGCCTGCTATAGGTGCTCAGTCACTTCCTGCTGAATGTAATTGGCCGAGTTGACCGTGCTCATAACTGCTTGGACAGTAGCATTGTCAAGGGACAATGGTGACTACTTGAGAGCCCCTGGAGCACAGGAGCTGGATCCTGTCCCCTGTGTTCCCAGGGCCGGGCACTTAGTGGGGTATCAGTGAGCGAGTGACTAATGGGGAGAGTGGGGTGGAGTTTGTATGAGGTGAAGAACTGGTAAAGCCATTCTCTGAAGAGGCCACGGTCCTCATTTTCCCTGTTCGGAAGGCTGGGGTTAAGTTGACGTCAGGGGACCCAAGGGGCACTGCAAGGAGTTCTGTGGAGGGACAGCAGGAGCAGCCAGGGCGAGCCCGGCAGTCAGGGGCAAGAGCCTTGCTCCTGCGCTGCCCAGCTGAGCCATCTCGCACGTTACTTGCCCTTCTTTGGGCCTCAGTTTCCTTGTCTGTAAGAGGCGGACTGAGTGCTTGGCAGAGGGCCTTGCGTGCTCAGTGCAGATTACATGGCTGCTACTGTCAACAGTAATGAGGACGGTCACGTCCCCTCGATCACTGACTCCTTGCTTGTTACCTCTCTACAGAAAAACCACCAGAGGCTTAAGCGTCAGAAAGAGGCTGATGAGGAGGACCTGGAGATGCCTCCTAAGTACCAAGGTAAGGCTTTCACTTTTCTCTTATGGGACATTCTGATCCCTGTCACTTGCATTAGGTAGGGGAGTTTGTAGGGAGGGACGGCAGAGCCAGGAGGTTGGACAGCCTGGTTGCATTCAGTCAGCACCAACAGAGATTGACTGATAGGACACCTAAGTAAGACTGGACTGGAGGCAAAAGGGGCCTAGGGATGAGGAAGAGCCTGGGGTTAGATCTCCGCATGGAACCCCTGAGCCCCAGCTCCTCCCCACCCCGCAGGCCTTCCATGAGGCTTGCCGTCCACCCCTTCTCCTGAGAACTGTTGGCCTCTTGTCTACCCTAAGAGCTCCAGCCCTGAGTCAGGCTGGGTTCAGAGAAGCCACCTGGCCGGTGTTGAGGATGGGAGTTGGGAGGGTTAGTGTTGGGCCTGGTCAGAGAGTCCCCCTCTACATTTTTCTCTGGGCTCATAGGCTGGTGCCCTCGCTAGAGCAGCTACTAGAAGTATGAAGGTGGCTTCACCTCTGCTCCCTTCCTCCCAGGGCAGCCCCTGTAGGACCCCTGCTCCAAGACCTTGCAGCAGAGCCCTTGCTTTGCATCTGGAGGGCTGGGGGCTCCTGTGGAAGTCTCTGATTCCAGTATCGGGTGTGTCCTCAGAACCCCAGAGCATCCTCACCCAATTAGAGAACCTCATGGCTCTTCCTCCTGTGGCCCCTACGAGCCAGGACCCAGCTCACCTGCTCTGCTCTGAGCTGGTGTGGCCTAAAAGCAGTAGTGCCAGTTGATGTGTCAGGAGGCCTGGGGTCGGGACTGCTGACCCTGCTGCTGCTTAGCTGTGTGACCTTGGCCCGGTTACACTGCCTCTCTCAGCTTCTACTTTCTCATCTGTAAATAAAAAAAGGGGAGCAGGAGGGATTCATAATGGTCATCTCAGAGAGTCCTCCTGGCTTGGCATTATAGGATTCGATCCATGAGTGTGTCGGGTTGGAGATGACAACTGCCCTTGGACAAGGACCCTGATCTCTCTAGACCAGTTTTCACATCTGTACTGGTGGATAAATAGCTGCTCTTCTGTCTCACGGTGTTGGTGTGAAGCCCAAATGAGATAAGGGCAGGAAAGCCTAAAATGCCTTGCTTTACAGATGAGGTTACGAGGCTTGTCCGGGGTTAAGCTGTAAGTGGCAGAGCTGCGAGTTGAACCTGGCTGTGTGTCTGAATTCTGTCTGACTGTAAAGCCCATATTCTTTCGTCTAGAACAAATGGAGCAAGTGTAACTTTGGAGAACTTGGGTTACTTTCTGTTAGTAGAGGATGTGTGTCCCCAGGGGTCTCTGGTAGGCCCCTGAGGATTGTGGGTCAGTCTGACGAGCCCATGGTCTGTCGTACCACTGACAGTCCCTCCTCGAGGAAGGTCATTGTGCTGCTTGGTAGGGGACAGAACCAAGTTCCTGACGTTTTTTCATCTGCTTCTGGGCAGCCCTGAGAGAAGGTGCCCATGGCCTTCCTCCAGGGGGAAGCTGCCCTTTCTCTGCCTGACTCATGGTCTCTGTTCTCCCTTCAGCCGGAGGCACTGGCATCCATCGCCCTGTGGCCAAGAAGGCTACGCCTGGTGCTGAATACAAGGCCAAGGTAAGAGTTGCATGTGGGGGGGCTGGGGTCTCCTGGCACCACACAGGTGCCAGGGAGGGGCAAGGAGGACCAGGGCAGCTGTGCCCATCATTGTCCTGGAGCCAGAGGCCAGGGAAGAAGAAGGGGCACGCCAAGGTCTTCTTGGTGTCTGCAGCAGGGGACCTTGTTGAATGGCTTTGCAGGGCTACAGGTGCTCTTTGGCACCTCCTAAGGCAGAGAGTGAAGGGAAGGGAAGATTAGGGCCTGTCTGGTCAGGGGCAAGGGTGGAAGGGGGACCCTCACACTCCTAGCTGACTCTGTTTCTCCGGATGAGCAGAAGGCAAAGGGTGACGTGAAGAAGAAAGGTCGGCTTGATCCGTATGCCTACATCCCCCTCACTAGAACCAAGCTCAATCGCAGGTATGCCGGCGTTCTGGGGCGGGCTGGGCGTGCTGGGCTGGGACAGGGAGCTCAGTACTCCAAAGAAGGGAAGGCCTTATTCTCATGAAACTCAATCCCTTGAGTCTTGCCCAGTTTTTTACTGCTATTTTTATTTATTTATTGGTTAATTGAGACAGGGTCTCACTCTGTTGCCCAGGCTGGAGTGCGGTGGTGTCATCATAACTACAACCTCAACCTCCTGGCCTCAAGCAATCCTCTTGCCTCAGCCTCCTGAGTAGCTGGGACTATAGGCATGCGCCACCACACCAGCTAATTTTCTATTTTTTGTAGAGATGGGGTGTCACTATGTTGCCCAGGCTGGTCTTGAACTCCTGGCCTCAAGTGATCTTTCCACTTCTGTCTCTCAAAGGGCTGGGATTATAGGTGTGAGCCACCTCGCCCGGCTTTATTTTTATCTGCTAACATGCACCTACATCTAGTTGGTACCTACCTATGTTATTGACTTGAACTGCTGTTTTAAGCAGTTTATGTCATGCAGAAATTTTCTAGTATATACATACTCTACATAGTCATCATTTTTAATAGCTTTATGTAATTTGCTTTTCTAATCCCCTTATTGGTGGAAAATTAAAGTTGTTTCCAACTTTGGCCATTAAATAAAGCTCTTGGCCAGGCACAGTGGCTCACGCCTGTAATCCGAGCACTTTGGGAGGCTAAAGCGGGAGGATCGCTTGAGCCCAGGGGTTTGAGGCTGCAGTGAGTCATGATTGTGTCATTGCACTCCATCCAGCCTGGGCAACAAAGCAACGCACTGTGTCAGGGAAAAAAAAAATATATATATATATATATAGGGCTCCTAGGCGGGAGTACAAAGGCCATAGTAGGGAAATAGTGTTGTAAACTTCAATCACAAAAAATCTTCTGCTGAACAAAGGTTACCTATAAATGAAAGGATGGGTAGATACAGTGAGCTTTGACCTTCTCAGTACACATGTTAGAGGAGGAGGGAAGAGAGGCCCATTTGCAGGGGGATTGTGCCAGAATGGAGCAGCCCCGTCAGGACATGAGCCGTGTGGAAGCTGGCGCCGCACCTGGTCTGTCCAGTTCACGTGCTGCCCCCCACTGGCCCCCTCGCCCCATCCCTCTGGTGCTGGGGGAAACCGTCATTTGACATTAGGAGGAAGAGGGCCACCTATTCTCGCTAGATGTGACCTTTCTGTTGACCTTTCTGTTCCTTGTCCCTGCAGGAAGAAGGTGAAGCTGCAGGGACAGTTCAAAGGCCTTGTGAAAGCTGCCCAGCGAGGTTCCCAGGTGGGACACAAACTCCGCAGAAAGGATCATCGGCCCTGAGGCCCCAGGGCCCCTAGGCTGCTCTGCGGTCCAGGCCCCTTTCAGCCCCTACGCTGCCTTGACACCAGCTCCAGGTGCTTGGGACTCTGGATGACTTGTTGGAACCAAAGCTCGGCTCCCAGAGAGATGCCTCAGATTTTGGAAGCTCCAAAAAGGGACCGCCCTTTAGAGGCATCCCCGGTGCTTGGAAATGGGAATGTGGCCTCTCTGCCTCTGAGTAGGCCCAATGAGACAGCTTTGCTTTCTGCCCTAAGTGGCCATGAGCAACGGAGCAGATGATCTTCCATTTCCTCCAGCTGCTGGTAGCCATGTGGCACTTTCAACCTGGCTGTGGCCTGGGTGTATGAGATTTACTGTGACCAGGTGTAGAATAAATTTGTATCACACCATGCAGTATTTCTAGAAACGGCTCGGTTTCATAACTTGCCCCCTCTAGGGGGAAGAACAGTGTCTAGTTGGTGGCCTGAGTGGCTTGACCCCTTCCTGGTCAACTGTCAACATCCTGTCCAGGGCATAGCACGATGCTTTGCCCATAGGTCAGGCGTTAGAACTGCCCAGGCACCCACCTGTGTCAGGAGAGCTCCCTGACCTCCCTCTACAATCCCAGTGAGAAAGCACTGTTTGGGGGGTCCGGAGGGGCAGTGAAAACCCCGGGGCTGGTCTCTGAGCTGTGGTTGAGCACCAGGGATCCAGAACAGAAAGAAGAGGCCGCCCAATGAGAGCTGGTTGGAGCTGCAGCCTAGGCTGCCCTGGGCATGAGTCTGCCAGCATCTGTGTGCATTGAGTCAATGAAGTGTGTGCTGAGCCCTTCCCTGTGCCCGGCACAGCCTGCTTCATCCATCTCCCTATTTCTCCACATTCTCTTTTTCCCAGACAGGGGGATCCAGATGTGGCACAATACAATTCCCACTGGTCCAGCCTTGTTGGTCTGGAACAGAGAAGGGAATGGTGCAGACCTCCGGTGCCCCTGAAGTCACTTGTCCTATCAGCCCAGGGTCCCTCTTTTTTTTTTTCCCCCCCGAGACAGGGTCTCACTCTATCACCCGGGGTAGAGTGCAGTGGCGTCATCATAGTTCACTGCAGCCTCAAACTCCTGGGCTCAAGCTATCCTCCTGCCTCAGCTTCTCAAGTAGCTGGGACTGCAGGGGTGTGCCACCATGCCCAGCTAATTTTTCTATTTTTAGTAGAGATGGGGTCTCACTCTTGCTCAGGCTGCCAGGGTCCCTCTTGTGCGTGCTTTCCTAGCAGGCAGCTGGAAGGAAAGAACCCCAGGGCTGTTCCCCACACCCCAACATGAGGAATATGCCTTGTCCTCTGATACTTGATTGATATGTTTTTCCCATCTCAGAGTCTCCCCATGTGAGACAAGAACACACACACATTCCTCAAGAGTTTCCATTCCAGTTTACTTTTTTTCCTCTCCCTCCCTCCATTCCAGCTGAATGCCCTTGGCTCTGATAATGCTCTCAGCTGCCTGAGCACCTCCTGGCAGCCTGTCCCAAAATACTATTCTACTCATTCTCTGAGGGGACCCAAGTCTTAACTAGATTCAGTGCCCCCCGAATTAGGCCATTTCTTCCTGATTGATGATTTTGGGCTAGGGAGCTGAGCGGAACCACACTTGGCCCAGAGGTGGCACTGTTTACATGCCTTGTTCACAGAAATCTGGAATTGGAGAGCAGGCAAGAAAAGGTGGTCAAAAGAACTAGCTATTAGAGATTGCAAGGAAGATCTAACCACGACCCCCATTTCTACACTTCCGGACACAAGGTGGGCCAAATTAAGCCAATCCCAGTCCTTTTCCGTTTTCTTTCTCAGGAAATATAACATGCACTAGGGAGCTTCATGTAGAGAGATATCAGTATGAGCCAATTGCCCAGTATTGGTGTCTTAAAAGTTCAAAGCCAACCTGCTTTTTATGGCATGTTTTCCAAGGAGCTTTGTTTTCTTTTAAAAATGGGAGGGGCAGGTGACCTAGAAAGGTTGGTGTTAGTGATGTGCTGAATGCCATATTCTTTTGGAAATAGACTTGAAATGCAAATGATCTTGATGTAGAGGCAAGAATGAATCTTCTGCCCCAGAAACTTCAGGTGCTTAAAACATCTGTTATGAAAGCCAACGCTGCTTTGATTTCAACAACGGGGGTGAAGGGGAATCTTAGGAGTGTTTGTCAACACAAGAGTCATTCAATTTCAGGACAAATAGAAAAGTTGAGAGCTTCTACCAAGATCCAGATTTATTATTTTAATTTCATTGTGCTTTGGCAATGTCAGAACTTGAGACTTTTCTAGACTTTCTTTTCTAGGGTCCATCCTCTCCTCATTCTGCGAAATGGAAGACAGATCATGCTCCACCTGACTGTACCAAAACCACAGCCCTTCTGTTGGCCAAGGGAGTGGCCAGGCATCGGGGATTTGCAAAGGCAGTTTAATGGTGTCCCCACCATGACCCTTGTGGACACGAGTGAGTCAGACTAAACCAACCCTGGCCCTTCACTATTTCCCTTCTTGTGACTGGCAGCAGGCTTGGTGGTGACTGTCCTGGCAGTTCGTTCCCAGCAGAGGCCATCTTATTAGGTCTACAGTCTTCCTTGCAGCCAGATCAGTGCCAGTCCTGGGAAGGGTGTTTTTTCTGTACTGTTTGCAGCATGTAAGAAAATTGCTAGGCCGGTCGCGGTGGCTCACGCCTGTAATCCTAGCACTCTGGAAGGCCGAGGCGGGTGGTTCGTTTGAGCTCAGGAGTTCGAGACCAGCCTGAGCAAGAGCGAGACCCCGTCTCTACTAAAAAAAATATAGAGAGAAATTATATGGACAACTAAAATATATATAGAAAAAATTAGCCAGGCATGGTGGCACATGCCTGTAGTCCCAGCTACTTGGGAGGCTGAGGCAGGAGGATCGCTTGAGCCCAGGAGTTTGAGGTTGCTGTGAGCTAGGCTGACGCCACGGCACTCTAGCCCAGACAACAAAGTGAGACTGTGTCTCAAAAAGACAAAAAAAAAATTACTTATGATTTCAAGTAGCCTCTACTTTCAGTCCTTGGAGTCCTTTCCCCATTCTTTTTTCTTGGTTGCTCCTTTAAAGGGTGATTTAAAAAATTAAAACAATATATTTTACTATAAAGGTAATAAAGATTCACAGAACATTTGGTAAAAACAGAAAAGTAAAAACAGAGGCTAGATGCCTTCCACCACTTAACCCTAGTGTATTTCATTGATTTTTTTTTTTTCTGTATGCAGGACTATTTTTTTTGTAATACAAAAATGTAGTTTTAAATACAAGTTTATATTCCAAATTTGCACTTGACTATAACAAGGTTTTTACCCTACTGATGTAAACGCTTCATAAACATTGTTTTCAATGGCCCAGCTTAAAATATCTGCCCACTGGCTGTAGTTCAGTTTATTTATGAGGATCTTTGAGTCCATAAGTGTGTTATTCTTTGCTGTATGCAGGAATTTAATGCCATCACTAGATGCTAGATTGTGTGCAAAGCAATATTTAGAAAATGGTGTGACTACTCTTTGTTCTATTTTTGATGTACATTATATGAATAGACAGATGACTGTACTCCAGAAAATAACCCTGATTTGGGACAATATAAGCTGGTTTGCCATTTCCTGAAATTATGCTTAATGTAGCTACTGTCATTAGAAACACTTACCAAGCTGTTAGAGGCCGGCTGAGTCATGCGAGGCCAGGGCTGCAGTGGCAGGTTTTCTCCTCCCGTTCTAAGTCCCATTCATTGGTCATGGAAATGCCCGGAATGGGAATTCGAAGCTGTGGTTCCTCATCAGTAAATGAATAAGAATGTGCATGGGTTGGGCACAGTGGCTCATGCCTGTAATCCCAGCACTTTGGGAGGCCAAGGCAGGAGGACTGTTTGAGGCCAGGAAGTTTGAGATCAGCCTGGGCAATATAGTGAGACTCCATCTCTATATAAATCAATAAAATTTTTAAAAAATGTGGGTGGAGGCTGTGGTGGCTCAGTGCCACATACTCATTCCAGGGCTGGGGTCTGGAGATGAGCTTTGCAAGTCTAAAAGCAGGAATGATCATGTTCAAAAAGAAACAGACACACAAGAGGCCCAGTGAAAACTTACAATTTATTAACGTATGATGAAAAATATAACTGCCCAAGATACTCATGGTGACTGCTTAGTACATACTCTATCTTGGATGGGAAGTCAAAATCTGTGGTTTTAATGAGCATAAAACAGAGCAAAAGGAATCATGTGAATGACATATTAGTGATGTCATTGGGTGGGACAGTTTTATCTCTATGGGGATATACCTGCCAACTGGGGCCCATTCTCCTAGCAGCCTTTATTCTGGTTAGTGCTACGGAACGGAACAGACACTTCCTCTCTGGTGTCTTCTAGATTCTTTTCAGCCACTTTCCTGCTGTTAAGAAGCTTTTCTGAGATTTAATTAGGCCCCGACTTCCTTCACATGCGGGCATGCTTGGATTGAATTTCCAAGTCCAGTTCTTCCGGCTTTTACCAGAGAGACACCCTGCTCCCTCCGGGGCCTGTACAGATAACTAATCCTGTCTGTCATTTGTGGACTTGAAGGGTTTAACTTCCAGAGGGCAGCCTGATTTCCAAATTCTAGGGATGTCAGCCTGTAGACCCATAGGTACCAATTACAGAGCTGATAGGTTTAAGTCAGAATTTCAGAGAGGATCTGAGCCACCAGTGACAAGCAGATGGATTTGTGAATGATGCCAGGAATAGCCTGTGCAGACCCCATGGCTTCTGCAGGTGCTGCAAGCTCTTGGAAAGGCTCGTCTTTAACCGGAACTATTGCTCACACAACAGATCTTGGACTTGAGGCCACTGGAGCTGAATTACATACACAGTAGATAACCTGAGACCAACCCTCAGTTGTAAATATGCTCATAAAAATGACAAGGTGCAGTATTACCCCAAGCAGATTTTATACTGCCACGTATATTGATTGATCGTTGTGCAGTAATACTTATCAAAAAACGCCTTCCTTAGTCATTCCAGGAGCTAGTTCAACTCCTTGCAAGTCGACGGGGTGCACTTCCAAAGCAAACACTCATAACAATCGGCCAGCATAGTTGACATCTAGTATTCTGAAGAAAATTCTCCCCTGCCCACATGAGGACTATCACACAGGTCACATGGGTCCCCTTCCTCAGGACTTCACACAGGGGCCTGGCATGTGTTACATGCACGGTTGGTCACACCTGATCCACACCTGCCAGATTCAAATCTGCGCAGTACTGTGGCAATTACAGCTGCAGCTCGTACAGAGCTCTCCAGTTTACCAAACACATTCACACCCACCGTCTCTTTTGATCCCTGTGGCAGTCACATTATCATTATGGTTGTCATTATCATCATTCTCACTTTGCAGCTGAGAACCCAAAGGCAGAGAGGATGTGTGGTTTGGCCGGAGTTAATGCAGGTGGCATAGGTAGCACCCAGGCCTCCGAAGCTCTAGCCCATGCTGCTGTAACCTGCTTACCTTCGCCCTGGGGAGAAAAGTGTTGCAAAGAGGCTTGGTTGTGAATTTCCAAGTGCCAAATATGATGTTGGGACACCAGTGTCTATTCTCTTTCCCAATCATTACCTCAAAGCCCTACATCTCTGCAATGAAAACTAATTACAGAACAGATCTCTTTGCACTAGGTGAGAGGAGGGTGGAGAGCTTTGCCAGGGTGACTTTTTTTTTTTTTTTTTGAGATGGGGGTCTCACTCTGTTGCCCAGGCTGAAGTGCAATGGTGTGATCATAGCTCACTGCAACCTTGAACTCCTGGCCTCAAGCCATCCTCCTGCCTCAGGCTCTTGAGCAGCTGGGACTACAGGCGCATGCCACTGTGCCCAACTTTTACATTTTTTGTGGAGACTTGGTCTCACTATGTTGCCCAAACTGGTCTTGAACTCCTGGGCTCAAGTGATCCTTCCTCCTTCACCTCCCAAAGTGCTGAGATTACAAGCATGAGCCACGTCACCTGGCCTCAGGGTGACATCTGACATGAAGGGCAGGGCAGGGCAGGGCTGAGCACTCCTTGCTCATACTCTTCAAGGAAGGGGATGGAGTTGGCCTGCAAGTCTGTCTTTCTTTCCATCATTTTCTTCCACATGTCTTCCTCTCTCTCTCTCTCTCTCTCTCTCTCTCACACACACACACACACACACACAAGCCCTTTGTGCATTTATTCTGAGAAAAGGAATTCCTTCCAAACAAGCATTTGTGAGGCATGAGAGATACAGTAGAGCAATGTACACAGGATCCTTGCCTTCACAAAGTTTATGAGGAGGAGATATCAAATAAATTTTAAAAATAGAATGTATGATTGGAATAGTGCTATGAGAGGACCTGATTTGGAGGGAGTGAATGCCATTTAGCTAAGTCCCGAAGGATGAGTAGGCTTTCGGGAGCAACAACTGAGGCTCCGAAATTTGCAGGTACCAAGCCTAAGGGTAGCAGTCTAGTTGGAAGGTGGGCTTGGACTGAAGCTCTGTTTGCACACCAAGCTCCCTGTTTTTACTTAGATTATATGTGTGTGTGTGTGTGCACGCAATCAACACATTTTTATTGTTGTCTCCTATGTGCCAGGCCCTGTCCTAGGCTCTGAACAAAATGAGTCTTCATGGGGGGGATTCAAACAAAATAAACACGGCCGGGCGCGGTGGCTCATGCCTGTAATCCTAGCACTCTGGGAGGCTGAGGTGGGCGGATCGTTTGAGCTCAGGAGTTCGAGACCAGCCTGGGCAAGAGCGAGACCCCATCTCTACTAAAAATAGAAAGAAATTATATGGACAGCTAAAAATATATATAGAAAAAATTAGCCGGGCATGGTGGTGCATGCCTGTAGTCCCAGCTACTCGGGAGGCTGAGACAGGAGGATCGCTTGAGCTCAGGAGTTTGAGGTTGCTGTGAGCTAGGCTGACGCCACGGCACTCACTCTAGCCTGGGCAACAGAGTGAGACTCTGTCTCAAAAAAAAAAAATGATAAAATAAAAAAATAAACACATAATTTTAGCACGTTAGATGGTGATAAGTGCTAAAGACATATATAAAGCAGAAAAGGGGATGGGGTGCTGGATGAAAGAGAGGGAAGGTTTCAGCTTTAAATTGGGTGACCAGAGAAGGTGGCTAAAGACATGAAAGAGGTGAGCCATTGAGCCTTTAGATAACTCCTTGGATGGAGGAAGCAGCAAGTGCAAAGGCCCTGAGGTGGTCATGTGCTTGGGGTGTTCAAGGAAAGGCAGCTGGAGCTGAGAGAATGAGGTGTGTGGTAGGAGATGAGATCAGGATGTAAACGGGCCAGATGGTATAGTAGCCACATTAATTTTTAAAAATATTTAACCTAATATATGCAAAATACTACCATTTAAACATGTAATAATATAAAATATTATGAATATAATGTCTTACATTTTGTTTTCATGCTAAGGCTATGAAATCCACTGAGTATTTAACAACTTTAACAGCACATCTCATTCTGAACTAGCTACATTTCACGTGCTCGGTAGCCCTGCGTGCTGGAGACGACCAAATTGACATCACAGCCCTAGAGCTTTCCTTTTTGGAACCAATAAATTCTTTTAAAAAAATTTTTAGGCCGGGCGCGGTGGCTCACGCCTGTAATCCTAGCACTCTGGGAGGCCGAGGTGGGCGGATCGTTTGAGCTCAGGAGTTCGAGACCAGCCTGAGCAAGAGCGAGACCCCATCTCTACTAAAAATAGAAAGAAATTATATGGACAGCTAAAAATATATATATAGAAAAAATTAGCCGGGCATGGTGGTGCATGCCTGTAGTCCCAGCTACTCGAGAGGCTGAGACAGGAGGATCGCTTGAGCTCAGGAGTTTGAGGTTGCTGTGAGCTAGGCTAACGCCACGGCACTCACTCTAGCCTGGGCAACAGAGTGAGACTCTGTCTCAAAAAAAAAAAAAAAAAAAAAAAAAAATTTTTAGCAGCTTTATTGATCTATAATATGTATGCCATAAAACTTACATATTCTAAGTGTACAATTTATGATTTTTAGTAAAGTTAGGGATTGTGCAACCATCACCAATCTCCAGTTTTAGAACATTGTCGTCACCCCAAAGTTACCTCCCGTCTGTTTATTGTTACTCTCTGCTCCCGTCCCTGTGCAGAAAAACCCTGGTTTGCTTTCTAGCTCCATAAATTTGCCTTTTCTAGATATTTCATATTAACAGAATCACATAATGTGTGGTCTTTTGTGGCTGGCTTCTTTTAGCATAGTGTTGTTGAGGTTCATCCATGTTGTAGCATGTATGAGTAGTGCATTTTTTAAATTTTTAACTTAATTTGACTTTTTTATCTCCTTCATAATCAGCAGCAAAGTAGTTCATTTTTCTGATCGCTGGGAAGTATGCCATTGTATGGATACACACACATCATGTTTATCCATTCATCAGGTGATGGACATTTGGACTGTTTCCAGTTTTGAACTATGACTAATGCTGTTCTGAACATTCATGTGCAAATCTTTGTGTGCGTATGTCTCCATTCCTCTAGGGCCCTAGGAGTAGAATTACTGGGTCATATGGTACGTTTATGTTTACTTAACCTTTTAAGAAACTGCTAAACTGTTTTTCAGAGTAGCTCATCATTTTACACTCCCACCAGCAGTGTATGAAGATTCCTATTTCTCCATATCCTTGTCAACGGTTGGTATTGTCTTTTTTGACAGCCTTCTAGTGGGCATGCGTTGGAATCTCATTGTGATTGAATTTGCATTTCCCTAGTGACAGTGATATTGAGCATCTTTTTGTGTACTTATTAGTACATAGGTAAGATGAACTTACTGTCCTCAAGTCTGCATTTCCAAATGGGCAGGTAGGTGGGTGGGGTTTATATTTTCCCAGATGGGGTCATGTGGTTCCTCTGTGGAGGGACCAGATCAGCGCTGACTCCAAGGAGATCCTTGGAGTCTAGCTGCAGGAATCTGAAATGGGAAAGAGAAGGCCTCAAGTGTGCTTGCACAGTGGCGTCTGCAGATGTGTGGAGTCACCTGCACCTTCCTTCCACCAAGAAACCAAACTACTCAAGGAGGGACACTCAGAATGGCCTAACTGAAGAGACTTGGTCTCTCTAGGACAAATGTGCTAAGATTCTGTGAAATCAAGGGCCTGTGAGACCTGGGAAACAGAACATGGACACTGCCTGGAATGAAGGCCAACAGCCACTCAACTGGGCTATGACTTGTCAGAAGGAAGGTGTTGGGTTGTATCTGATCAGACCCTGCTGTTCTACTAACAGTCCTAATCTGGCGTCTGGCCTCTATGTTCACTTCTTTGGGGTTTGCCTGTTCTGGGTCAGTCCCCTAGAGCCTACTGCTCTTCTTCAAATGCAAGTCAGGTCTCTTTGCCCACCTGCACTCACGACCTGGCCCTGTGTTTGCCAGTGCAACTCACCCCTCGCCTCACCTGCCACATACCTGCTTCTTTTCCCTCCCCAGACAGTATGTGCCGGCCATATTGAACTTTTTTTTTTTTTTTTTTTCCTGAGACAGCCTCACTCTTGCCCTGGCTAGAGTGCAGTGGTGCAGTCTAGCTCATTGCAACCTCCAACTCCTGGGCTCAAGCAATCCTCCTGCCTTGGCCTTCTTAGTAGCTGGGACTACAGGTGCACACCACCACACCCAGCTAATTTTTCTATTTTTTGTAGAGACAGGGGTCTCTTGCTCAGGCTGGTCTCAAACTCCTAACCTCAAGCAATCCTCCCGCCTCAGCCTCCCAGAGTGCTAGGATTACAGATATGAGCCATCATGCCCGGCCCATATTGAACTTTTTCAAGGTGCTTGGGTGTGCTGTTTTCTCCCCACCTCTCTTTTCCTTGCTAACTTTTACCTGTCTGTATTGGGGTGATGCTAGATGGTATAACAAATCTTAAAATTTTAGCACCTAACACACTAAGTTGTTTTCAGATTCTGTTAACAATCTATACAGCTGTTCCTGGTTGTTTGGTGGTGGAGGTGGTGGCAGTGGTGGTGTGGGGTTGCTCTCCTCCACACGTGGCTCCCAAGGTTGCCCTGGGTGTTGACATGCCGTTGGCACAATGGGAAAGTGCACTGGCTGGTCATTTCAGGGAGGTTTTTATGGGTCAGCATACATCGTGTCCGCTCACACTGCACTGGCTAGAACTCAGTCACTTAGCCACATTTAACTGCAAGGGAGTCTGGGAAACATGTCCTAGCTGTGCTCCCAGGGAGGAGACAAAGGGTTTTTGAGGATGCTCTTTGCCACACTGAAGTTGAGGTGTCAGTCCGGGTCACTTTCTCCAGAGGTATTTCCTAACTCATTAGGTCTGGGTTCAGTTGCCTCCACTTGGTTGAATAACCACATTTGGTACCTGGTCCTTTTATAAACTATGTTTAAGGTGGGCTACAATAATTATTTCTGTGTTAGATTGTCTACTAGTTTTATTGCTGCTGTAACAAATGCCCAAAAACTTAGTGGCTTAAAAGAACAGGAATTATTATCTTACAATTCTGGTGGCCAGACACCTGAAGTGGGTTTCACTGGATTAAAATCACGGTGTCAGCAGAGGGGCAGGGAGCAGTGGCTGTACAGGTTACACACCTGTAACCCTAGCTCTTTGGGAGGCTGAGGCCAGAGGATGGCTTGGGCCTGGGAGTCTGAGGCTGCAGTGAGCGGTGATGACAACACTGCACTCTAGCTTGGGCGACAGAGTCAGACCCTGTCTCAAGAAAAAAGGAAAGAAGGTGCCAGCGGAGCTGCGTTCCTTTCCGGAGGCTCTAGGGGAGGGTCTGTTTCCCTGCCTTTTCCAGCTTCTAGAGGCGGCCTGCGTTTCTTGGCTCATGGCCCCCTTTTATCTTCAAAACCAGCTATTGCGTCAAGGCAACCTCTGCTTCTGTCATCCTAGCTCCTCCTCTGACGCTGACCCTTCTGCCTCCCTTGAGTAGGGACCTTTCACCTACATCCTCCAAGATAATCTCCCCATCTCAAGATCCTTGACTTAATCACATCTGCAAAGTCCCTTTTGCCGAGTTAGGCTACCTATTCACCTGTTCCAGGCTGCACAGGGCTGGGGGACCTGTGGCCTCACGACCACATGTGGCCCTCCAGATCCCCAAGTGCAGCCCCTCGACCGAATCCAAACTTCACAGCAAAATCCCTTTATGAAAAGCATTTGTTCTGTAAAATTTGGATTCAGTCAAAAGGCTGCACTCAAGGATCTTTGCAGAAGGCCACACGTGGCCCCAGGGCCGCAGGATTCCCAGCCCTGGGCAGTGTGGACATCTTTGGAGGGCTCCTTCTGGCCCACCAGAGACTGTTAAGCTCCACTGTTTGTTGCTGTGGCTTCAGAAGCTGGTAGTGTCCGGGACAGTGTAGCTGCTCTTTAATGTGGATGGATGATGGAGTGGGTGGGGTTAGGACCCCCCAAACTGAGTCCCAGGCCATGCCAACCCGCCAGGATGTCTCTCTCCCCCTGAGGCCTGGTCTGGCATGCAGTCAGTAGCCTACTTGTTCCTTGCTCTACTTCCCCAGATGACGGGATTTATAGAGGGTTTATAGCGCATATGTTGGTTTTGGTCCTTCATGTTCCAAGTCAAGTTTTTAAAAATCCATTTTACTGAGGTATATTTACGTAGAATTAATTCATCCATTTTAAGTGTTCATTGTGTTTTGACAGAGGTATACACCAGTACAACTGCCACCATAACTAATATATGGCATGTGTTTATAGTTGGCTTTGTTTGGTTGTTTCGATGTGCAGCCCTGAGTGGTAAGACCTGTATGGAGGCTGTAGTCGTCACACAATCAGCACCCTGAACGGTCACATCACCTCCCAAGTTCCCCACGTGCTCCCCTTTGTTTCACTGCCTCCCTGCCCTGAACTCTTGGCAACCACCGCTCTGTTACCTGAACCTATAGTTTTGTTCAAGGCAAATTTTAATCATGATTACTTAGTAATTTTCTTAAAAACAATCCCGGCCGGGCGTGGTGGCTCACGCCTGTAATCCTAGCACTCTGGGAGGCCGAGGTGGGCGGATCGTTTGAGCTCAGGAGTTCGAGACCAGCCTGAGCAAGAGCGAGACCCCATCTCTACTAAAAATAGAAAGAAATTATATGGACAGCTAAAAATATATATAGAAAAAATTAGCCGGGCATGGTGGCGCATACCTGTAGTCCCAGCTACTCGGGAGGCTGAGACAGGAGGATCGCTTGAGCTCAGGAGTTTGAGGTTGCTGTGAGCTAGGCTGACGCCACGGCACTCACTCTAGCCTGGGCAACAGAGTGAGACTCTGTCTCAAAAAAAAAAAAAAAACAAAAAAAAAACAAAAAACAATCCCTTTCCCTATATGCTTTGTATTGTATTCCACAACCTTTGTGCTACATCCTTAGCACAGAGGAGAGGGCAGGGGACCCGGAGAGAGCTCTGGGAGGGGAAGGCTTATTGAAGATCTTCACCAGGGCCACGTGGTCCCTGGACGCCTGGGGACCAGCACTCACTTCTGTGCTGAGGGAAGACAATGACTCAGTTCACCTCGGCCAGAAAAAAAATGTGTAACTAGAGAGGGAATCAGGCGATCCGGCACTTTCGGTGTGTTATTTTCTTTTTTTTTTTTTTTTTTTGAGACAGAGTCTCACTCTGTTGCCCAGGCTAGAGTGAGTGCCGTGGCGTCAGCCGAGCTCACAGCAACCTCAAACTCCTGAGCTCAAGCGATCCTCCTGTCTCAGCCTCCCAAGTAGCTGGGACTACAGGCATGCACCACCATGCCCGGCTAATTTTTTCTATATATATTTTTAGCTGTCCATATAATTTCTTTCTATTTTTAGTAGAGATGGGGTCTCGCTCTTGCTCAGGCTGGTCTCGAACTCCTGAGCTCAAACGATCCGCCCACCTCGGCCTCCCAGAGTGCTAGGATTACAGGCGTGAGCCACCACGCCCGGCCTCGGTGTGTTATTTTCAATGTGATCTCAACGCTGAAAAAGTTCAGACCTGCATTGGAAACATGGTGGAGATGTGATTATCTGTTATCAGCAAATAGATGGCAGTTCCAATGACAAAGAAAGAAGTGGATCAAATACCAGATACAACATAGAATTTTTTTTTTTTTTTTTTTTTTTTGAGACAGAGTCTCACTTTGTTGCCTGGGCTAGAGTGAGTGCCGTGGCGTCAGCCTAGCTCACAGCAACCTCAAACTCCTGGGCTCAAGCGATCCTACTGTCTCAGCCTCCCGAGTAGCTGGGACTACAGGCATGTGCCACCATGCCCGGCTAATTTTTTCTATATATATTTTAGTTGTCCATATAATTTCTTTGTATTTTTAGTAGAGACGGGGTCTCGCTCTTGCTCAGGCTGGTCTCGAACTCCTGACCTTGAGCGATCCACCCACCTCGGCCTCCCAGAGTGCTAGGATTACAGGCGTGAGCCACTGCGCCCGGCCAGAATTTTTTTTTTTATTGAGGTGAAATTCACATAACATAAAAATAGCCATTTTAAAGTTTGGCCATTTCAGTGGCATTTAGTACACCCACAATGTTGCATGACCACTACCTCTATCAAGTTCCAAAAATTTTTCATCACCCCAAAAGAAAACCCCTTACCCATTAGCAGTTACCCTCTGCCCCAATCCCACTCTCCAGTTCTAATCAGTTAACAATCTGTTTCCTATCTCCATGAATTTACCTATTCTCGTTATTTTGTATAATTGGAATCATACAATATGTGACCTTTTGTGTCTGGCTTTGTTCATTTAGCATAATGTTTTTGAGCATAATGTCATAGCATGTATCGGTCCTTTATGCCTTTTTATGGCTGAATAATATTTTGTTGTATGGGTATACCACGATTTGTTTATCCATTCTTCTGTTGATGAACCACAGAATAGAATTTGCCCTTTTAAAAATGTGACCATCCCTAAGAGTATTTCTGCTCCCTAGAGTCTGACACCAACACCACCCTCAGGGGCCACATGATGAGTCTTCCCCTACCTACTATTCTCAAGTAATATAACAATTTTATAAAGAAGGGATCAACCCCCATCTTACAGATTAGGAATCAAAGGCACAAAAGGATAAAGTGGCCCCATCCAGGTGGGATTCCAAGCCTACTGCTCATCCCAGTTTACCATAGCTAGTGTCTCTCCATGCAGGTAACTAAAAACAAGGTCCACGTGGAAAGCAAACTCCTCGGGGAGGATTTCAATGCAGTCTGAAATGAATTCCATGTTCTTCCACGGGCGATTCTGAACGCTCTCTGTGAGTGTCTCTTTGCAGGCAGGCAGCCAGTGTGCCGGGCACACAAGCTCTCATCACTTCCCTTTTTGATACCCTCTCATTACTTTTAATTGCATCTGAGCCTCTCTAGCATCTTCTATTTTGCTTCCTAATCCAGGGCACTTCTCTGCCTCCCACTGGTCCAGCACAACACTTCCCTCTCTCAGAGCTCTCCGGAGAAGTGCCCCCAGAAAATGGAGCTGGTCTTCTGTAATGAATTCATCTCTATAATGAACAGTATAATATCCAAGTCCCACCATATTTACATAGCAATCTCCGCACAAAAGCAACATTACAAAGGGAACATTTTTTTTTTCTTTTTAAAGAATGTCATCTCAAAGCTCCATTTCCTATAGTACTAAGAACACTATTGGAATTACCCTGACAGGAAGACAAAAACAACTTCCAAGGATGCTGGGTTACAGACAATAGCTAAACCAGATCCATTAATGTTTAAAGTCAATGGAGCATAAAACTGCTTTCTTCTACTTACAGCCAGGCATCATCTTACAGAGAGGAGAAAAAAAATTACCATTTTAACTCTGCTGAAATCCATAAACCCTCCCCTAATTTTCATTCCCCTTGAAATTCTCCAGTAAGTACCATCGGAATGAAAATGAGAATCAGTCTCTCCGGGGGCAATGGCTTCCCATCCTCATCAGTAAAGTGTGTGAAGAGCCCTCCACGGAGATGGAGGAGGGAGGCAGCCTGTTGGGAAAGGATCTGTCACCCAGAGCGGCAGAACGAGTTGTAGTGACACACCTTGGGACTTGGGAGCCTCCTAGGTCAGGGCAGACATGAGGCAGAATTCTCGACCCCGGCAAGTGCAAGGAAGTAATGCCTTCAGATTACGTTTCACTGAGTGGTCAGCATGGGGGAACATTTATCATTAATATATTAGATGTTTCCTGGGAGGGGAATCGTTGGACTTGAGCCAGGCCTCGGTTAGTAAACCGCTGGACCTAATCCCACATTACATTTGTGTAATGCCTGACAAAGCCCGTTCCCATTATCTCATTTGATCCTGAAAACAATCCTCAAAGGGAGACGGGGCAGGGATTATTTTTTCCATTTACAAGTGAAAACACTTGTAAACTGATTTGCCAGGAGTCCCACACCCCGGATGTGGCCGGAATGAGACTTGAATCTAGGTCTTTGTACAACCTGTTCAGGGTTCTTTGGATTCCACACAACGCACTGATCAAAATATTCCCAGCCCCACCCACTCTTCACAACTACCAATTTAACCAGCAACTGGGAGCTCACCAGACAGAGCGTGTGTTTGTACTACCCACACACCTCTGTCCTGGTGAAGAAATACAGCCTTGGCTGGCAAGCTCTCTGGGAAAAAAATTAATTTCATATCATCATCTCTTTGCACCGAAGACCAAAATTAATCCCAGATGGATTTGGAAAAAAAAATATCAAGGCATTAGAAAAATCTCAAGAAAATAGAATTGAATATTTAATAACTTTCTGGAGGCAAGGAGACTCTAAATTTAGCAACGTGTTAGAAGTCTCCAAGGGATTTTATTAATTTGACTACATGAAAATTTGTTTTACTGGGGAAAAAAATGACTGTACTTAGCCAACAAAAAACCTGACGAAATATTTGAAGCAAAATATACAGAAAAGGGTTAACCCTTTAGTATGTAAAGGAGTCATGCAAATACATAAAAACTCCACAGGAAAAACTCATGAGGGGACAGATACTGCACAAAAAGGGAAGTATAGCTGGTTGACAAACATTTAAGAAACTGCTCTACCTAACTAAAATCAAAGATATGCAAACTGAAAGGAGATAACAACTTCACCTATGAAATAAGAAAAAAAAATTTAATTTTAATACTCAAATACTCATGAAAATGTAACAATTTATGTTCACATATAAATTATAAGGGAGTATATTTACCTAACTCCTGGAAAGTGATTTTGCATACATTTATCAGAAACCTTAAAATATCCATATCCTTTGATCTAAAATTGCACTCCCAGGAATATGCTGGAAGGAGTCATCAATATGTTAAAGTTTTATGCACTAAACTGTTAGCCACACACTTATTTACAACGGTGAAATTAAGCAAACGTTAAAGGAATTAATAATTTACCGAACAGGCTCTTGATGTCATCATTAAACGTGATCATTAAGATGTCTTCAAATTGCATGCCATAACACGAGAAATGGTTACGATGTGAGGCAAACTGGAAAGTTTATGACATTTTATGCGTGGCTGTTTGTATAATATACTTTTATAGAAAAAGGATTGGGAAGGAAAAACATTTAAATGTGAACCACGTTTGAATCCTATGATTAAGAGAGATTTTTTTCATCTCCTATATTTCTAGTTGAACCTTAAAAAAAAAAGGACGGTCAATTCTTGTTCAGCCTTGCGGTGGTGAGTCCCTTTCTCGAGACGTGCCTCAGAGCTTGAAGACGGGGATCGGGGGAGGAGAAAGCCTCAGGGACCCCGCCTCACACCGAACCTCCCCTCCTTTAAAGTGTCCCCTCTTCTCCCGGAATTCCCTCCTCCTTTCCCCGCCCCCAACTCAGCGAAGCCCGCCCGGCCGGCGCGGCCCGCCCCTCCCCCCATGCCCCAGTCCCGGCGACACGGGCGCCCAGGGGGGGAGCGGGGCGGGCGGAGCGCGGCCGACACGTGGGGAGGGAGGACGCGTCTGGGGAGGAGGGGTCGGGTGTGTGGGTGGGTGTGTCCGTGAGTGGGAGAAACCAACCCAGGCCACCTCAGAGTCTTCACTTTCTCGAACTGCTGGTCGGGCCGGGGCAGTACGACAGTTGTCCCCACGCTCGGGATCCCCTCAGAGGCGGATAACGGACACAAATATGAGAAGGCTCTGGCTGTGACCCCGTGCTGCCCGCGACTCCCCGCGCCCCGGTGCCTTCTCGCGCGTCGCCCCCGCCCGGGCGCGGTGGTAGGGCCCGGCGCGACGTCACCCATTGTTTACAAATCAACCCGAGCCGGCAGGATTCCGGCTCCCGCGACTAAGGCGCGCGGCACGAGTGCCTGGCGGGCTCCGGCTTCCGCGTCTGCCCGGCCCCGGCCCCGGCCTCAGCCCCAGCTCCAGCCCCGCGCCCGGCTCTGCCGCGGCCCGCCGAACCCGCGGCCAGCCGAGCCGCCAGCGACGCCCGCAGAGCTCCGGGTGCCCGCGCGGGGGGCCATGCCGTGCCGGAGGGAGGAGGAAGAGGAAGCCGGCGAGGAAGCGGAGGGGGAGGAAGAGGAGGAGGACAGCTTCCTCCTGCTGGAGCAGTCGGTGACGCTGGGCAGCTCCGGCGAGGTGGACCGGCTGGTGGCCCAGATCGGTCAGACGCTGCAGCTGGACGCGGCACAGGACAGCCCGGCCTCCCCGTGCGCGCCCCCGGGGGCACCGCTGCGGCCCCCGACTGCGGTGCCGGCGGACAAGGCCCGGTCCCCGGTGGTGCCGCTGCTGCTGCCGCCCGCGTCGACCGAGGCTGTGGGCCCGGCGCCCCCAGGGGCTCTACGCTGCGCCCTTGGGGACCGCGGGCGCGTGCGGGGCCGGGCTGCGCCCTACTGCGTGGCCGAGCTCGCCGCAGGCCCCACCGCACTGCCCGGGCCGTGCCGGCGAGGGTGGCTCCGGGGCGCCGTCGCCTCCCGGCGCTTGCAGCAGCGACGATGGACCCAAGCCGGGGCACGCGCCGGCGACGACGACCCTCACCGACTCCTGCAGCAGCTCGTGCTTTCGGGAAACCTCATCAAGGAGGCCGTGCGGAGGCTCCAACGAGCCGTCGCCGCGGTTGCAGCCACTGGCTCCGTGGGCGCCCCTGGGTCTGGGGGAGGCCACAGCGGACCGGACCCCGTCGCCTTGGAGCCCGCAGGCTCCTTCCTTTGACCCGAACCCTCAGGAGGAGGAAGAGGAGGCCGCTGCGCAGACCCAGCAGCGTCCTGTTCCGACCACCCCTGAGCTGAAGCCGCCGTCGCTATCCTGGGAGCGACCACGTAGGCTGCGGGGAGGCGCGTGGAGAGAGATCTAAAGCTGAGAAGTTACCGACCCCAGTGAGGCTGTCGGAGAAAACTTAAGCGTGGAGAAATGCTTGAGCCAGGGCGCGTCTGTGCTGCGTGAGAATTTCCTCCGCCATCCGGGGCCAAGGACCTGGGATAAAGTGGGAGAACTATGGCAGCTAGCTGCTTGCATCGACTTGTACCTGACTTAGCCCTTGGGGGCGTCGTGAGCTTGGATTGTTCGAAAATGGGACTCGAAGGGGTGGGAGTTGGAGAGCTTTATAACAATACTTGAAAACTAACGACACACATACATTTTCTTCTTGTTTTCCAGTGGAGGAACTTGGTGAAAGTGGTGCTACAGTTGCTGTGCAAAGAAATTCCGGGGGGCAAGAAGAATGCAGAAGCTTGGCGGTGGGTGGGTTGACATCACCCCCTTTCTCCCACCTAATGGGTGGCTGGTGAAGGTGGGAGATGTGAACTGTGGTTAGGGGACTGGAGGGAGGTGGAGAATGTTGAAGATGGAAGAGTTGGATTTGAATGTGGACTTTCAAATGACTTGACCTTGCCATCTGTGGTTCAAGGTTAGGGTTTGCTGTAGGTGGAAGGCTTTGGGGGTTCCTGGGAGAGCTAACTCACCCTGGGTGTTTATTCTCTTGCTCCAAGAAGAGCCCTGTTTGTGCTTTGCTACCGCTTGGAGTCTCCCGAGGACACACACAGAGAGGGACGTGTGGAGAGAGTTATTTGCTTTTTCTGTGTTTTCCTCTTTCCAGAACTGCTCCTTCTGCTGCAGGGCCACTCTTGGCCATGTCAGGAGCTTTCTCAGAAACGGTCATAAACAATCTCTTGAGTGTCTCCCTGTCCTCCTAGTCAACCTTTCTTGTTCCACCCTTTCTGGTGTCTGTAGGGATGGATGAGAGACCCTGGACGTTTTTCTGGTCTGTTCTGGCCCTCCCTGGACCTGTGGGCCTGAGTCTCTGTGGGTCCTCACCTGTGCAGTTTTTCTCCTGTGATGCCAGCTTTTCTTTATGAGCGACTGAAACTGTCCTTAAAATGTGACTCTCCCAGAGGATAAACCGCTGGCTTTACCCTTGTGAAACTTGACGGCGCTTTAGTAAGGTGCCACCCCCAGACTTTAAGGTAGCTAAACCAATTTTTTAAAGATTCAATGGCTTGTTCATCCTCCAGATGTAGCTGTTGACGTACACTTCGCAACGGAGTGTCTGAAATTGTGATGGTCCTGATTTATAGGATTTCTTTATAAAAATGTCTGCTGAATAAATTTGGTTTTTGTTTTGGAGCATGGTTTGGCTTTTTTGGTGGGAGGTGGGGGAGGGGAAGAAAAACCACGTAGTAGGGGTTACCCTTAATAATGAAGAGTGCACTTGGGGGTAACAGAGGATCTGGGCAGATGGCCGGGGCCAACTCTGCTGGGCACAGAATCCTAGTTGAGCTGCAGTACTTGAATGCTTCTGGGTTGATGTTCCACAAGATCAGAAAATTAAGTCCAGGTTTTTAGAATATGCTAGATGGGTTTCCACTCCCGTTGTGGAAAGAAAACGGAATCCAGAGCTGCTTTCTGTGCTGGAGGGCAAAGAGGTGCTGTGCCTGGAGAGAGGTGGGTTTTCATTTGGATTTTTTCTGCAGAATGGGGAGGGCACAGGCAAAGCCAGCCTGTTTTCTCCTTTGAGACTGATCCAGTCTTGAGCTATGGCGTATGGAAAGAAAAACAGGGTTTTATAGCAATGTATTTGGTAGTTGTAAAATGGCTTGGTTTGAGCAAGCAGGGCTTAAATTTAACTGGAGCAGTCCCCTTATCCTCAGCCCAGTCTTCCCCAGGCACAGAGCCCTTGCTGAACCTCTTCCTACTTCCTGCTTGCCCTTTCCAAGGAAACCTTGGTACAGCCCAGCTCTGCTAACCAGGCCCCTGGGGACTTCTGCTCAGCACCCCTTCCTCCCCTGCCTGGCCAGCACACTCCCGAGTGCTCAGTGACTCGGGTTGACTCAGCCCTCCTGCTCACCAGCTGTGTCATGGCTGGCAAGTCACTGCCCTGAGCTTTTCCCTACTCTCATTTATAAAACAGTAATACTTGGTAACGGTAGTTGGGACGGTTAAATGAGGACCTGAGGTGTCTGGGAGACTCGAGTGCTCAAAAAATGGTAGCTACTAATTCTTGGCACTACACATGGCTTTCTGTACCATGAGGTAGGCACTGTTTTTCCATTTTATAGATAAGGACACTGAGGCCCAGGAAGTTAAGTGATTTGCCTGACGCTATCATCTTTTAGGTGGTTGAGCTGGGATTTCAACCTGGGTAGTCTGGCCCTAAGATCTCCTGGTTTCCGCAACGAAGTCTTTGGGTCGTAATGTGCCACCTACATGAGACTTTGTAGACACCATTTTGTCCCATGCTAGATTTATTAAAAGTTCTTAAGAGCATCCCACAAACCTTGACCCAGTAATACCTCAACATAGTAGCATCACCATTCTCAAACTTTTCTTGTGCAGCAGCCATATGTGTGCAAGATGCTGGGGATTTTGGATGAGGCAGGCTTTGAGACGAACTGGCAGAATCCACAAGCAGGTTTGGAGACTGAGACCTTCCCATAAGGGAATAGGAATTGTATAAGAAAGGCACAGATAAATGGTATACGGCTGCCTCCTTTAGAACCTTGGGTTCTCAGTAAGATGAGGGCATGGGGCCAAGACAGAGAGGTCTCCAGTGTAGATTACCTGTGGGTCTGCAACATGGTTAGAACAGCACTCGGGAATGAACTTAGAATGGTCACTGCAGACAAGGAGAAAAGATCTACAGGACTCGAGAGGCAAGGTAGAGGGAAAGGGAACCGAGCCCTGTTAAGGGCTAGAAGGCACCTTTTACAAGATGTTTACAATGGTGAGAGATAGGTGTTATTGGTGGTAGAGCAGGATCTGAACTCAAGGCTCTTACATTGCTCCTCTTGCTTCCTGTCTGAGCCTACCCACATTCCTTTTTTCACGCACCCCAGCCCCTGTTACGGACCTGGCCATTGGCAAAGCCTGTAGAGAACCTAGTCCCAGCCCTGCGTCTGGGGAGGTGTCTCTGTGTCTAGGAAGCAACAGCCATTTCCAATGTGTTGCAGCTTGGAATAGCCCATTCCTAGTACTCAGCCCAGGAATGATTTTGGCTTGGATATCCTAGCCCCTTGCAATGGATGGGCACAGAACTGGGGATGTGGGCAAGGGAAAATTAAGACAACTCCATCCTCTGAAGGGGCCGATGCCTAGGTTTTTCTATAACATTCTGCAATTGTCAAGCCCAGAAGGACCAGAGCAATAGGGAAGTGGCCAGGAGAAACAGGTTGTGTGTGTGTGCCGGGGGAGGGGGGTGTTGGTATGGTTTGGAGATTTGGTTAGGAGTTTCACATGGGAAGTTACAGGGTCAGCTGGTGGCTCGTAAATGACTAGCAGTTGGAAAGAGATCAGGGCCGAAGATAAAGATTTGGCAGTTAAAGCTAAGAGGAGTGGAAGGAGCCTTGGAGATCCTGGCAGTTGAGTAGTAATAACAACACTAGTTAATGTACTCAGAGTGGCACTTACCATGTGCCAGGCTCTGTTCTAAGCACTTTGCAAAAACCCAATTCATCAAACGTCTGGGAGGAAGAAGAATACACAAAAGGAGCAGACAGAGAACGGAGAGGAGCCAAGGAAGGCTGTAGGGTGAAGTCTAGGGATGGTGGAATATTTGTGAATCCACGCATGCGCATGCACACTCATACAAACATGTAGCTAGATCTATGTTATTATTTAATAATATCTCTATGTCTATCCTCTGTGGTCAGTCCACAGAGGTCCAGGGTATATGCGATCTGATCTTGTTCAATGACTTTCATTGTCTATTTTAACCCTGAAGTTAATTCGCCTTCTCTTTATCAGCACCATTAAGTAGTGTGGTGAATACCTGCACTAAGTTCCTGCCCCCTTAACCCAGCTGAAGAAAAGTACTAATACTATTTATGGTGCCTCTGCAGAAAGGGGTTTGTGACTTCAGTGTCTGGGGAAGAGTTTCAGGAAAACCTCGTCAATGTTAGGCTGTGGAATCTAATGTAGACAGTTAAAGAAATGGGCAAAAGGCAGGGCAAAGGTAAGAGGATGATAACCAGTTTGTGCTTTTTTTAACCCACCCAAATCAATAAGTCAAACAAACTGCCTGGACAGCCTATCAGTTGGGGGTTGTGATTTTACTTCCTATGAGTCAGTTAACCAGTGATAAGGGCGAACAGTTCATAAACTCCTTGATGTCAGTTTTAGTTTTCATTCTGTGAAATCGTTCACACGAAACCAGAAACATACCCAGCCATCCCAGGCGTGAAGCGTTACACAAGGTTGTTTGAACAGCCAATCTGTCAGGTGCCAGGCCACACTGTGGTAGGACAGTTTGGGACACGGGGTGCTGTCACGTGGGACATCCACACCTACAGTCTCCCAGAGCCCTGCCCTTCAAATCAGCCGGGCCTGGGGACCCCATGCCCTCCCACCTCCTCCAGGAGCCTCGTCCTGTATAGCATTTTCCTTTCATACACTGCATCCGCATTCACTTGTCACAGGTCTCCTGGTTGAAGGAATCTGTCCCTTCGTCCTGTTCTCCCTTTTTGCTGTTGTCCCTCCTTTCCCATCTTCTTCAGACTTGTAGGCACTACCTTTCATCATCTATGTCCCAAGCACCCCACTCCCTTAGCCTCCTCGTTTACTCTGCAAATATTTACTAAATGCCAATACCCAGGCGTTGTTACTAAATGCAGCTACGTTTCAGGCAGTGGCCAAAACATTTTTATTAGCATTAGCTCAATTAATCCTCACAACAACCCTCTGAGCTAGGGATTTTTATTATTATTGGACTTTGGAGATGAGGACCACGAGGGTAGAGAGGTGAAGTAACCTGCCCAACGTCCCAGGCAGGAGCGCTAAAGGAAGGAGCCAGGCAGTCTGGCTCCAGAGCCCACATTTTTATGGCTATACGATATTGCACCGAGGCCTGTGGGTTTTCTTTTCAAAATGTCTTTCGTCTTTTCCTCTCCCTTCCCGCCTAGGCGCTTATCTTGGGTGCCTGGGAGCTGTGACAGCCGCCCAGCTGATCTGGCTGACCGTAAATGAATGTTTCCCCTCTGCCCCAGTCCATTCCCCACGCCGTGTGTCCTGACAATCTGCCTAATACGTCCTCTTCATCTTGTCATTTGTCTGCCATCAAAGAATATATAATCTCTTGGGCAAGAGAAGACATTCACATATGAGCCCCTGAGATAACGCAATGACAGTAAATAAAAAGTAAGAGTGAGAACAAAATGAACTGGAAGGTCACTTCCTGCAAAGAAACTGCATGATCTTCTCAGTACAGATTATGGACAGGGCTGTGAGCAGAACTTCAGCTAAGCACCGAATTTAAATTAGAAGGGGATGGGTTTTCTAAACGGAAAAGGGAGGGTTAAGAGCTGTGGTTTCAGGCTGTCCTCATTGCCACCCCTCCCCTTTATAATATTCCTGCTGCTCCTATTGCACCAGTTCCAACCCTGAGCTGTTTTCCAGGCTTGGCTCAAAGGTGACCTGTACCCTTTTCTAATTATACCTCTTCCAGGCCGATAGTCTCTCCCTCTACACTTCCCTAACACTTACCTATGTAACAGGGATGCATGAGCAAGAGACCGGTCTGCCTTTCAGAAGAAATAGGTTTGTGCCTTTGAAGAAACAGATTTGCCAGGTGTGATAGCTCATGCCTGTAATCCCAGCTCAGGAGGCTGAGGTGGGAGGATCACTTGAGGCCAGCAAGGGCAACATAGTGAGACTCTGCCTCAAAAAAAGGAAAAAAAGAAACAGATCGAAGAAGTCAGTAAGAGGCAGTGTTTTCTTTTTTTGAGACAGGGTCTTGCTCTGTTACCCAGGGTGGAAAAAGCAGTGGCATCATCATAGCTCACTGCAGCCTCCAACTCCTGGGCTCCAGTGATCCTCCTGCCTCAGCCTCCCGAGTAGCTGGGACGACAGGGGTGCATTACTATGCTTGACTAATTTTAAAAATTTTTTGTAGAGATGGGAGTTTTGCCAAGTTGCCCAGGTTGGTCTCAAACTCCTGGCCTCAAGTGATCCTCCCACCTTGGCCTCCCAAAGTGCTGGGAAGCCAGCATGAGCCACAGTAGCTGGCCAGAGGCAGGGTTTTCTATAGAAAACTCAAATAATGGCCTTAATTCAGTGACTTTCAGGAATGATGTTTTTTTTGTTTGTTTGTGTATGTGCTACTTGTTTTCTATACAATATCTAATTTAGTCTTTACACAATACTTCAAGGTAGGATCTACTCTTATTCTCATTTTGCAGCTAAGTTAATCGAGAGTATTGAGTTTACTGACCCTGTCCCAAATCACACAGCTAGCAATGGAGGGCTGCATGTAGAGCCCCTGCTCTCATCATACTTACTATGTCTTCTGGGTAACCCTGTTAGGGGCAGGCCATTTGGTCTCCCTTTAGTTGTGATGGAAAACCAGGAGGAAGCACCACCTGGGAGAGTTTTTGCCTCTGCCTGCACCAGCTTTCACAGTGCTCAAATGGAGTACACCTCCGAGTGGAAACCTCTCTAGGCTTCCATCTCTGAAGGAGGCGGTAGCACCAGACTGCTGAAAGCTGAGCTCTCCGGGGGCTGACGTTCTGTGATTACTGAGCATTGGTGGAAGAAAGGGGGGCTAATTGAGTGAGTTAGTAATTTGGTTGCCAAGGTAACTCTTTCCTGATTGGAAGGAAGAGATCACAGGGTTCAACACAGACTTTGCTGGATAGGAAAGTGGTGTCTGATCTTCGCTCCATGTTTCTGCTTCTGAGCTGGAAAAAGAAAGAGCAAAAGAAGGGTAAAAATTGAATCCAAATATTGTAGCATGTATGCCTAATTTGGAATGAAATCTTGGGGTGGCAGACTCTGGAGTTCTCCGGTGAGGTGTGGCAGTCTTTTCCCCAAATCACTTATTTGCCAATTTACATGTTTATTATTATTTTTTCATTCAGTTTATAGCTTGGTCTTTTATCTCACCCAGGCCATTTTCTGTGGCCAGCTGTCTTTCATAGGATGCTGAACATTGTGTAAGAAAATGGTTACGGTGTACTTGGCATTCCCTAGCTCAGCCTAGGGACCTAGAGCACAGTTTTCCAGAGGTCCAGTGGTAGGGACACCAATTTAGGGAACTGCAGGGGTGTCACTCACATTATACTGTGTGTGTGCAGCTATGCAGTGAGCAGTACTGGACCATGTGTGATGGTATCAAGCTATTGAAAAGAGGTCTGACCTGGGAGCCTGGAGACTTGGGTTCTAGATTCTGCTAAGCCTTTACTTCATAAATGACTTTGGTAGGTCACTCTGCCATGCCCACTTCCCTGGGCTATTTTTATACCTATAAAGTGGTCTAAAAACTTTTAAAAAATCATTTATGCCAATGCCGAACTTACTCCAGAAAAAGGATTTTGGGGTGAATAGTGAAACTTAGCAGGATTTTTTAAAAAAGATGAACAGTTATAGGGCTATAGTGCATTTAAAGTGCCTAGGGCCGGGCGCGGTGGCTCACGCCTGTAATCCTAGCACTCTGGGAGGCCGAGGTGGGCGGATCGTTTGAGCTCAGGAGTTCGAGACCAGCCTGAGCAAGAGCGAGACCCCATCTCTACTAAAAATAGAAAGAAATTATATGGACAGCTAAAAATATATATAGAAAAAATTAGCCGGGCATAGTGGCGCATGCCTGTAGTCCCAGCTACTCGGGAGGCTGAGATAGGAGGATCCCTTGAGCTCAGGAGTTTGAGGTTGCTGTGAGCTAGGCTGACGCCACGGCACTCACTCTAGCCTGGGCAACAGAGAGAGACTCTGTCTCAAAAAAAAAAAAAAAAGAAAAAGAAAAAGAAAAAAAAAAATAAAGTGCCTCATTCATAGAAGCATTCGTTTTCTCCTGTTTCCCTTTTTTAGGAGGGGTTGTACTGTGTGAGCCCTAAGTTTGAGTCCGGCCTTAAGCAGTCACGCTTATTACAAGGAGCCAGCACAGTTGGTTCGATGGCATCAAATCCTGGCCAATTTGGGAGTGCAGAGAAAGCCCTGGACTGCTCCTAACCCTTTGACCTTTGGTAGATCCCCCTCAACTAAGAATTGGGACCGAGGCCCTCAGGACTACTCGCATGCCATGCCTGTCGCTGAGAGGTGGTGCCCACTGCACTGCTGGAGGCCCTTCTTCCTTGGTTTGTATTGGAGCCTCCATAATCTCCCTTCCCTTGCTGGGCAGCACTAGACAGAGGCCCCCACAACCCTTTCTGGGCACTTATGGGAAATGGCAGGCTTGGTGTTCTGGGGATACTCCTCGGAGGTCATTGGGGGGTGTGTATTTGAGAGAGAATGGCATTAGGTCAAAATGGGGAGTTAGAAAATCAGGACTCAAAGTCATAGAGCACTGACTCCAGAAAGCAGTTTTGGGGTCATGGCATGCTCTTGTTTTACAAGAACTGAGGACCCAGTCAGTTGGCTGCTGAGGGGCAGTCCTGGGAAGGAGCAGGTAGGGACCAGATACTATTCATGTCTGGTGCACGCCAGTCACCACGTTCCCTTTATCTCCTTGTCCCTGCTGTACAGATGAGGAAACTGAAGCCCACAGAGGTTGAGCAACTGGTCCAAGGTTTCCTCCCCACTTAATAAGTGGACTTAAACCCTGGATACCCTGTCACCCCGTCTAGTTCCTTCCTTAAGGGAACAGATGGAAGTAAGTCAGAACTGGAGGCATAGAGATGGGCTGTTATGTCACTGCTTAGGGATAGAATGGTAGCAAGTGTGCCAAAGGCAAAGAGAGAGGAGTCCTTTAGTGAGCTCCCAGCCAGCTCTCCCACCACCAGGCTTGCAACCTGAGCAGCCCCCTAACCAAGAGCTGCCCCAGCCATAAGGGCCACCTTATGGAACAAGTCCACTTAATGGCTATGCCAGAAAGAAAACAAAGTGATAAGCTTCTCAGCCTGCATGGACTGGCCGATCTGATGGCCTTTGCTAATAGAGGCAGCTTCATAATACATCTCCATCACTGACTCGTAATCCAAAGGCTCTGAGGTTTTAGCGAATGGGATTGGTCCAAAACCTGACCTCACTTTCATTTAATTTCATGCCAGCACCAATACACACCCAGCTGCACAGACCTTGTCTAACTAGTGAGCTGCTCAGACACAAAGGCGCTCTAATTACCATCCGCAAGCCAGGCTGACAGGGATTTCAAGTGTTTTCATGTTTATGGAGATCAGAGAAATGTGTTCTGTACGTCTTTCCCACTGATGCCAAGTATAAAATAAAACCAAACAAAAAACACAACACATTTATTCAGAACAAGAATTTCAGTTAAGTTAAAATCCTATAATCAGGATAGCCATAATTCCACACACTCCGGTGCGAAGTGTAGATATGTCAATAGCCACATCTGGATGATGAACAAGCCACTGACTATAAAACTAAAACAACAGAATGGTCTTAGTGCCTTAGAGTGAATGAACAGTATGTTTCAAGCACTTCACCACGGTTCACAATGGCAAAGCCTGCAGCTTTTCCATTTGGAGGGTCACATTTTCTACTCGGTTTCCTTCACTTACAAAGGCGAGCTGGCATGGCTGGGGGAGGGGCAAAGGGAGGAAATCAACTCCCTCTATCCAGGGAATTGCAGCTGTTATTGCAAATGGCTCCGGAGAGCCCATTATAAGCTGCTATGCAAGGCTGTGTGTCCCCAGAGTGTCCGTCACGTGGGGTCTCCCTAGCCCCCAGCCCAGGCACCCAGGATCGCCAGCGCCACCCACTTGAGCAGGACAGAAGAGCCGAGGGGGGAGACGAGGGACCTAGGGCCACGTCTCAGGACAGTTTCCGTGAAAGGTGGGAGCGTGGCCAGGGACAGTGGTCGCCCGCAGGCAGCTCAGCACGTCCCTGCCGCCCCACACCCGTGGTGGTAGTGGCGCGCGCATGTCCTCAGGAGACTCCAGCACTTGGCAAAACACCGCGCTCTTCTCCGAGTACAGGAAGAACCCAGCTACTCTGCTCTGCTTCAGCCCCGCAACCCTGTGCGCGCCCAGGAAACAGTGACCTTGAACCCGAGGAGGGGTGAACCGGCTGTGAAAATACACTTGAGAGAACATAGGGTTCACTCCGCGCTTCATTCTACCCTTCCACCATTCAACACCCCGCCCCCACCTCGTATCCCACCCTTGGCGTGCAGCCTTCCCCCGCCACTCTGAAAAACACAGACAGTTGCAAAGAGAGGGCAGAGGTTACTCCTATTCAACCCGAAGAGGGTCCTTTCATGGTACCGCATGTTTTATATTAAGAACCAGCACCCCAAACGACACAAATGGGCTTTTAAAAAGTGTCATGAATTTTCAAGTCTGGCAGATTGGGGTACTCCCTGAAATTATCATCTACTCATATTCCCCTCCCCCAAAATGGATCAGGAACCGGCCCTGAAAAGGTAAAGTAACTGGGATCATCCTCCGTGGTTACGGCGCATGGTGATTCTGAGAAGAGTGGACTGTGGCCACATGGTCGCCGGCCCCTGTGGTCCGAGGGCCCTGAGAAGCTGCGCGGAACTGCACCCTCTGCGGCCAGGTCGGGTCACGCCAAATAAGGAGTCCTACTGACTGTGAGGCTGGGGTGCGCTCTGCAAATTCTGCCTTAAATAGGGCCAGTCAAGTCCTGTATTTCAAATAGATTGGGCCCCTCGACCTCAGTTCCCCGCGAAAATATTCTCGATTTTTCAGTTCCTCGTCTTCATTAGCGTATTTCTCCCGCTTCCAAAAGAAAGAGTTCTCCATCAGCCTGAGCAGGATTGGAGCCCTCCGGGGAACCCCTTGCCCTCCAGTCAGAGGCTGGCGCTGTGGCCACCCCGGGCGTGTTAGCTGCCAGGGACAAGAACCGCGTCGCCAGTTCTGAGCTGCGCCCTCTCGGACGCGCCAGGGTCACTGCAGGCCGCGCGAGGGCTGTGGGGCGAAGGGGGTTCATGCACTGGGGCCGAGAGAGGCCCTAGGAACGAGCGTTGGGGAAGTTTTGCATGTAACTGCAGCCGTCGCGAATGAAGCCTCCGCACGGCCTCCTTGATGAGGTTTCCTGAGAGCACGAGCTGCTGCAGGAGCCGGTGCGGGTCGTCGTCGCTTGTGTGGGTTTCGGGTTGGGACCCGCGTCGCTGCTGCAGGCGGCGGGACGCGGCAGCGCCCCGGAGCCATCCTCGCCGGCACGGACCTGACAGCGGCTGTGAGATGCCCCGCTTGCCAGCTCCCGGAGGCCCATCATGGCCGGGCTGAAGGGGCAGTGGGGACAGTGCGGTGGGGCCTGCCGCGAGCTCGGCCACGCAGTAGGGCGCAGCCCGGCCCCGCACGCGCCCGCGGTCCCCAAGGGCGCAGCGTAGAGCCCCTGGGGGCGCCGGGCCCATAGCCTCGGCAGACGCGGGCGGCAGCAGCAAAGGCACTGCCGGGGCCCGGGCCTGGTCTACCGGCACCGTCGCCGGCGGCTGCGGGGGCCGCAGCGGTGCCCCCGGGGGCGCGCACGGGGAGGCCGGGTTGTCCTGCGCCGAGTCCAGCTGCAGCGTCTCGCCGATCTGGGCCACCAGCCGGTCCACCTCGCCGGAGCTGCCCAGCGTCACCGACTGCTCCAGCAGGAGGAAGCTGTCCTCATCCTCTTCCTCCCCCTCCGCTTCCTCGCCGGCTTCCTCTTCCTCCTCCCTCCGGCACGGCATGGCCCCCAGCGCGGGCACCCGGAGCTCTGCGGGCGTCGCTGGCGGCTCGGCTGGCCGCGGGTTCGGCGGGCCGCGGCAGAGCCGGGCGCGGGGCTGGGGCTGGGGCTGAGGCCGGGGCCGGGGCCGGGCAGACGCGGAAGCCGGAGCCCGCCAGGCACTCGTGCCGCGCGCCTTAGTCGCGGGAGCCGGAATCCTGCCGGCTCGGGTTGATTTGTAAACAATGGGTGACGTCGCGCCGGGCCCTACCACCGCGCCCGGGCGGGGGGGTGCTGTGTCGTTGTGGGGACGGGGCGCCCCAAAGTCTGGGGTTCAAGGTGAAGCCTTGCTGCCTCCGACCTCTGAAACTCAGGGTGTCGTCTCTGTGGGCGCGCTGGGGAGCGGATCTTGGCTCCCTCGGCCGGGCGTGATTGGCGTTTCCAGAAGATGCACACCGGCATGGACTCTGTTGGTTTCTTCCACACACAAGCACATACACTGACACACACACACACACACCCACCCCCACACACACCCCTTCTCTTCGTGCGTCAACTCGGTTTTCAGCGTTTGCTCTTTTGAGGTCTGGGGTGCTGGCGTCTGGCGAGGCTGGAAAGGAGAGGGAGTCAGGCTGGATAGGGACCTGTACGGAGATTTAGGGGCATGAGACCAGCAGGGATCGAAAGGAAGAAGCGGACCCTGTCATGCGATGAAGGTGGTGGAGTTGGAAATGGCAAAGAAAGGCCACAAAATAACGTTTCCTGATCCGGAGGCTGGGCGTGTGGGAGCCTGGACTGAGGTTAGCATTGCTGGAGAGGAGGAGGTTGCTAGTCTTGAGAGGGGCTGTGCCTACAAAGTGTTTTAAAGAATGCCCCAGCCCACTAGGGCGGGGATCCGCGCTGAGACTATAGCAGGAGAGGAAAATAATGAGCTATTTCGATGAAAATGAGATATGGTCCATCTTAATCTTTAAAGATATTATGGCTGACTTAATAGTTAACTAAGACTTCATTTTTTATAAGGCGAAGGGTCAGAAAATGTTTCTGTAGTGGCATGTTGCCTGAAGCCTTTAGATCTTTATTCAAAATCCCAAATCCCTCAGGCCTAACTTCCAAACGCTACAGCTGTAGGTAGACTTTGGTGGTCCAGCCTTTAAAAGCCAACTAGGGGAGGGATATTATCAGGGTGTTGGGAATATTCTAAAGCTGAATTGTGGTGATGGTTGCACAACTCAGTCAATTTACTAAAAATCATTGAATGTACACTTAAAATTAGTGAATTTTATGATATGTAAATTATACATCAATAAAGTTGTTTTAAAAATTAGCCACAAAGCACTCACAGAAACACAGCAACCAACCAGGAGTTTGGACTATGAGAAAGGCAGTAGGGAGATCCAGATAAGTAGAAAACAGGGTCTTGGGAGGCATTTCCAAGGATAATAATGACAGGAGCAAATCTTCAGGAAGGGATGAGACCGAGGGAAGAGGTGGGAAAGTTGGTTTTAAAAGAGTTGGGGATGGGTGGGTGTGGTGGCTCACGCCTGTAATCCTATCACTCTGGGAGGCCAAGACAGGTAGATCCTTTGAACTCAGGAGTTCGAAACCAGCCTGAGCAAGAGCGAGACCCCGTCTCTACTAAAAAAATAGAAAGAAATTAGCTGGACAACTAAAAATATATATATATATAAAAATAAGCTGGGCATAGTGGTGCATGCCTGTAGTCCCAGCTACTCAGGAGGCTGAGACAGAAGGATCGCTCGAGCCTAGGAGTTTGAGGTTGCTGTGAGCTGGGCTGACCCCACGGCACTCTAGCCCGGGCAACAGAGTGAGACTGTGTCTCAAAAGAAAATAAAAAAATAAAATAAAAGAGTTGGGGAGCCTGGTGCAGTGGTGCACCTGTAGTCCCAGCTACTCACAGGCTGAGGCCGGAGGATCCCTTGAACCCAGGAGTTCAAGACCAGCCCAAGCAACATATCGAGACCCCCATATCTAAAAAATGAATGAATGAATGAATGAATGAATACAAATTAAAAAAAAGATCCGGTTTATTTTTGTGAAATGTGGAGAGAAGAATGTGAGAACAGAAGAAGAGGCAGTTGGAAAGCCATTGAATTTCTAAAGCTAGGAAATCCGGACTTCTACAAGATGTCATAAAATTCATCACCTTGTTTTGGTGGATTGCTTAGGATTTTCTATGTACAAGATCATGTTTGTTATCTGCAAAGAGAGAGAGAGTTTTGCTTCCTCCTTTGTATTCTTGGATGTCTTTCCTTCCTTCCTTCCTTTCTCTCTCTTTCTCTCTCTCTCTCTCTTTCTTTCTTTCTTTCTTTCTGCCTAATTGCCTTGGCTAGAACCTCTAAAATGACAACAGAAATGGCTAGAGCAGACATCGTTGTCTTGTTCCCCGTCTGAGATGAAAGTCCTCAGTCTTTTACTATTCGGTATGATGTTAGCTCGGGTTTTTCATAGATGGCTTTATTAGGTTGAGGATATTCCCAGCTATTCCTGGTTGGCTGAGCATTTTTTTTTTTATCATGAAAGGATCATCTCCTCCTTTTAAATCATTGTTCATTTGAGAGTGTGGGCAAGGCAGCCATTTATTAGCTATACTATTCAAAACCTGATGATTTAAAACTTAAGATGAAAATAATTAGTAGCAGTTTGCAACTGTGTTTTTTATTCTTTGGTTCAAAATGTGTAAGTCCTATACATTATTGTTGGCATGAAAAATGTTACAACCACTTTGGAAAGAGGTCTGGCAGTTTTGTTAAAAAACTTAACATATACCTACCCTAGAATACAGTTGCAATCCTAGATATTTACCTAAGAGAAAAAATACATGAGTCCATATCAAGGCCTACAGGGAGGTGATCATAGAAGTTTTATTCATAAAAGCAAAAACTCTCCTGAGCTCTAGCTGTTTTAGGCAGTGTGTGGTGTCTCAGAGCCCAGAGCAGCGTTATGGGTTGGTTTTATTACTGGGTTACCCAGAACCAGATTGGAGGGTTTGCTTCCCGCTGCCGCTCTATAGCCTGGACCTGTGGACCCTGGTTGTAAAGAGTAAACTGTATCTTAGGAAACCAGTGTCACCTTTTTTTCACCTTGTTAATTTTATATTATTTGTGTCATACATTTCCTGTAAGGGAAGTGTTAATTTTACTGTATTTTTTTGCTACCTTTTTGGAATCTAATGTAAAGTATTAAAAAATAAAACTAACCTCGAGACTGTCCAAGTGTTCATCAACAGGTGAATGGATAAACAACCTATGGTATATTCATACCATGATGGTGACAGAATACAGTTTAGCATCAAAAAGGACTGGCTACTGCTGCCTGCGGTAACATAGATGAAGTTCGAAAACAGTATACTAAGTCAAAGAAGCCAGACAACAAATGGCATATACTGTATGATTCTGTTAATTTGAAGTTCTAGAAAAGGCAAAGTAATTTACAGTGGGAAAAATATCAGAAGACTGATTGCTTTTGGAGAGGGTGGGGCAGGGGTGAGACTGATTCTCTGAAGAGGCCTGAGGGACCTTTAGAGGGTGGTGGAAATGTTCTTTATCTTGATATCTTTGGCTCATGCCTGTAATCCTAGCACTCTGGGAGGCCAAGGCGGGTGGGTCTTTTGAGCTCAGGAGTTCGAGACCAGCCTGAGCAAGAGTGAGACCACTGTAGCTACAAAAAAAAAAAAAAAAAGAAAGAAAGAAAGAAAGAAAGAAAGAAATTAGCTGGACAACTAAAAAAATATATATATAAAATTAGCCGGGCATGGTGGTGCATGCCTGTAGTCCCAGCTACTTGGGAGGCTGAGGCAGTAGGATTGCTTGAGCCCAGGAGTTTGAGGTTGCTGTGAGCCAGGCTGACGCCACGGCACTCTAGCCCAGGCAACAGAGTGAGACTCTGTCTCAAAAAAAAAAAAAAAAGAATTCACCATTTGTAAATTTTACATGAAAAGAAAAAACTATAAACAAATACTGAATTCTAGTTAATAATAGACTTGCTGATGAGTTTAGGATGAGATGTTCTGATGTTTGCAATTTATTCTGAAATGCACTAAAATGTGAGATGGATTAATATATGAATAGAAGAATGATTGCACAGATATATGTGTGATAAAACGTATAGTGAAATATTAATGTTACCATGTGACCCATCAGTTACACTTTTAGGTATATACCTGAGAGAACTGAAAACATATGTTCACATAAAAACTTGTACAAAAATGTTAATGCACCGTTATTCACGAAAACCAATAAGTAGAAATAATCCCAATGTTCATTAGCTGATAAATGGATAAATAAAATATATATTCATACAATGGAATATTATTCACCATGAAAAGGAATGAAGTACTGACACATGCTACAATGTGGATGAAACTTGAAAACATTATGCTGAGTGAAAGAAGCCAGAATACAAAAGGCAACATATTGTATGATTCCATTTATATAAAATGTCCAGAACAGGCAAATCCATAGAGACAGAAGGTAGATTAGTGGTTGCCAGGGGATGGGAGGAGAAGGGAATTAATCTAACTACTAATGGGTACGGGTTTTCTTTTGGGGGTTATGAAAATATTCTGGAATTAGCAGCGATGTTTATATAACATAATGAACATACAGTACTAAAAACCATTGCAGCGTACACTTTAAAATGGTGAATTTTATGCTATGTGGAATATATCTCAATTTTTAAAATGCTAAAAAATGTTAATGGTAGAATCTAGGTGCTGGGTAATAGGGTATTCACTGTCAAATTCTTTTAATTTTGTTGGCTGTGTGAAAATGTTTACAATAACATTGTAGAACCAATAAGCCGTAGAGAAGGGGGGATTAATTTTGTGACATCCTTTAGAAGTGCCCAGAGGCTGAAGGGCTCAGGGCTGACTGTTGGGAGGGCAGGGAGGGCACAAGGGAGGAAATGTACCCTGCAGCGAGGTTGCCCAGCGCACCGCAGGGGTATTGTGCGGGCTCACGCTGCAGTAGTGCAAGGATGGAGATGGATTCTGCTGGGGTTGACTGAACTCTTCCCCACTGTGGAGGATTTCAGACTGTAAGGGCCGAGGGGAGCGAAGCCAGCAGCAGCCCCGAGTGAGGGGCCCTGGGAGGCCACGGGCAGACCCAGCTTGCTTCCTTCGTTCCTGGTCCCTTCATTGTCTCCCAGCTCCCCCGGACAAGGAGGCTCTGGGAGCTGCGCTGATTGGGGAGGAGGGATTTGTACTGAGAGAATTTAAGAGATTAGGGGATTCAAACTGAGGTGCTAAGAGGTGCTAATGAGATATTAAACACCTCTCAGTAGAGTAGCAGCTGAGGAAGCCAGGGAAGGCAGAAGTTGAAAATGTCTTGAGGCTGCTGACCGAGCAGGAAAGAAAATCAGCCACTGGTTGGTTAAACAGGGCACTAGAACCGTTGGATCTAGAATCCGGTAGTTAAAATGGCTAGACAGCTTTGGGGCTAACATTGATTCAGCAGTGTGGAATACTTTGCCATTTATATAAGTAGAAAGGACACGGCGGGGGGTGGGGGGCGGGGTATGGAGGTGGGTGGGTAGTGGTTCAGAGCAATGCAGCCCGGATATCAGAGACTTGAATAGTGTACTGAGTTCAGTAGTGTCCCCCAGGTTTCTGTCTATCCAGAACCTGTGAATGTGACTTTATTTGGAAATAGGGTTTTTGCAGATGCAATCAAGTTAAAGTGAGGTCATCCAGGATTAGGGTGGGACCTGATGCAGCGACCGATATCTTTATGCTTTTTAATTTTTATTTATTTATTTATTTATTTATTTTGAGATGGAGTCTCCCTCTGTTGCCCAGGCTAGAGTGCCATGGCATCAGCCTAGCTCACAGCAACCTCAAACTCCTGGGCTTAAGCGATCCTTCTGCCTCAGCCTCCCAGAGTGCTAGGATTACAGGTGTGAGCCACGGCACCCAGTCAGTGACCAGTATCTTTAGAAAAAGAGGGAAATTTGGACATAGAGACCCACCAGGAGAATGCCTTGAAGGGACACCAATGACAGAGAAGCATGGGATTATTTTTATGATTACAACTCAGGCTGGCAGCTCAAGGATTGAGAACTGTGATGAAGGCTGGGTCATGCTAGGCCCAGCCAGATCTACCATTAGAACAGGAATCAAGAATGAAGAGATGGGGCCTGGAACAGCGGCTCACACTTGTAATCCTAGCACTTTGGGAGGCCAAGGTGGGAGGATCGCTTGAGGCCAGAAGTTCAAGACCAGCCTAAGCAACACAGTGAGACCCCATCTCTACAAAAAATAAAAAAAAATTACCCAGGTGTGGTGAAACACACCTGTAGTCCTAGCTACTTGGGAGGCTGAGGCCAGGAGTAAGTACAAGGGGTCAATGAATCCCTTGTGGTATGTTGATCATAGGTAGAAGATGGCCATGTCAGGACCAATCTCAGAGACTATGAGGATGACCCCATGTTGGTTGAACCAGTTAGTGCTCCCATTTTTGGGACTGCACTGCCCTTACCAAATAGGTGGCAGTGGCAATGGAAAAGTAGATGCTCACACTTGTAGTGTGATTGGTTGTGCATCTCAAGGGGGAGGCAGTCTCAGATCTGCAGAGGCATCCTCTCCATCTGGTTGCCTGGCACAGCTGTGGTACTGACTGAGTTCTAAGTCAGGAGACACACATGATTGGGTACCATCATTCACTATTTTTTTTTTAATTCTGTTTTTTTTATTTGAGTAGGTAATACAGCCACATGGTTCAAAATTCAAAAGACAAACTATATTATCATTTGTTGTGTGTTCTTTTTTTTCTTCTTCAAAAGTTAATATACTTTTTATGTTGTGTGTTCTTTTCGAAGATAGTTTATTTATTTATATTCTGCGTTCTTTTGTTAGACAAGTAGTAGCTGTAGCAGAGGATGCTGTCCGCTTCCTAATAACCATTCTCCCTTTTCATAAACCCTGAGTTGTAGGTGCATCAGAGCCATAAGACTACATTTGTCAACTTCTCTTGCAGCCAGATGGGGCCATGTGATTAAGTTCTGGCCAGTGAGATATAAATGGGAAGTTTATGTGGTACTTTTGGAAAGTGTTCTTGTCTCTTTCTTTCATCATGTTGCTTGGAATGTGGATGTGATAGTTGGAGCTCTAGCAGCCATGTTGAACTATCAGGATCAGGGATGAAACAGCAGTGAATGTGAAGGCTGTTCAAAGACCTAAACACAGACCTAGACTGCCTACCTCTGGATCTCTCTTATGTGAGAAAGAAATAACATTCTGGCCAGGCACCATGGCTCACACCTGTAATCCCAGAGCTTTGGGAGGCTAAGGTGGGAGGATTGCTTGAGCCCAGGAATTCAAGGCTGCAGTGATCTATGATTGTGCCACTGCACTCCAGCCTGGGTGACAAAGAGAGATCCTGTCTCTAACAAATAAATAAAAGAATTAACATTCTATTTTGCTTAAGCCAATCAGGAACTTTTTAAAAATAATGCTAATCTAGTTAGAAAATCTGCACAACTGGTTTGGAGAGCACCACTAGTCCTGTGAGAGGTGATCAGTACAGGAAATGGAGCAGATAATAGTAACCACCAAATGTTGATTATTTTAAAAACAGTTTTATTGAGATATAATTTGCATAGTACAAAATTCAGCTATTTAAAGTGTACAACTCAATGGTTTTCAGATATTTACAGAGTTGCACAACCATCACCGTAATCTAATTTTAGAACATTTGCATCAGTCCCAAAATAAACATTTTACCCTTTAGCTATATTGGGTATTTGTTTTATTCCTGGCACCCTGAAAATTGCTTTACAGATATTACTTACTTTGGTCTTCCAATAATCTCTGTGTTTGGTATTATTATCCCCTTTTCATGGATAAGAAAACCAAGGCCCAGAAATAAGTAAACTTGCCCAAGATTACACAAGCTTCTAGTGCCAGAGCCAGGATTCAAACTCAGTTTTGACGGATGCCAAAACTCACCCTTCTGAAACCATGACCGGATGCCATCACCCAGGCTTTGGAATCCAGTCTTTTAACTCTGCCTTATTCTGTTCTCCAAGGCCTGCTATTCTTTCCTTCAGTGCCTCAGCTTTCGCTACTGCAGTGACCTACAGTCCTCTCCCAAAGGAATCTGTCTTCCAATAGTCCCTGGTGGCAACTTAGTTAGGTACAAAGTCCCTGTTTCTGGGCCAATTGCTGCTGCCCTTCATGTTTCCCCAGCCAGTGTCATGCAACTTGTGCCTGGCCCTGGTCTCTTTCCCTTTAATCCACTCTTCTGCCAGCTCAACTTCCTGATGCCTGGCTCTGCTCAGGTTACCCACCGTCCCCACCCTGAAGAGGTCCATGTGGCCTACTGAGTAAAATCTCAGCTCCTTAACACGATATCCAGACCTCTCAGAGGCCTGGCCCTGGTCTACTTTTCCAACTTTACCTTGTCCTCCACCCGACATAAGCCTTTTGCTCCTGTCAGCTGGGCCTTTGCCAGCTTCCAAACATGTCTTATGTGTTCCTGTCTCCCCATGTTTGGTCCTGTTCTTTGTGTAGAGAATGCCCTCCTCTAATCCCCACCCCTCTGAATCTTACTCAATCCAGCTACAAATCTCCTCTCTGAAGCTGTCTCTGCTTTCACCAATAGGCAGTGGTTCCTCCTACCCCCTTCCCTCCTACACCCTTTGGTTCCCGAAACTGGGCTCTTACCACACACTTCCTGCCTGCAGTGACTTGGGCTGATCTAGACTGTAGGACCCTTGAATCTAGAGCTTAGGGTCCTCTGATTGGCCAGACCTGTGTCGTTTGCCCACTGCTATAGCCAGAGATAGGGTCAGCCCCACCCAAAACACATGGGCTGAGAACAGGGGAGCAGAGAACCTCTAAAGAGATGCTGGGTGCATCAGAACAAAAACCTATGTGCAATATTGGGATGTAGTTTTTCTATAAGATCCAAGTACCTCATTGCTTCATTTAATAATTCTTTGATTTGATTCATTTGTTTCTTCATTCAACAAATAGTTGGGTAAGCAAAACCAAATATGTCACTTGGCTAGCCTTAAAAACAAACAAACAAGCCAAATATTGTCCTTAGGCCATGAAGCCTACAGTCCAGTGGGAGAAGCCACCACTACTCAAACAATCATATAAACAAATCTAGAAACGCAGCAAATGTAAAATGGTAACCTGGGACACGATTATTGAGTCCTAGAAGCTTTTCATGTTTCCTAATCTAAATGATTATGTGAAATTATTTTAAGTGGGTAACAAGCTTCTTCTTTCACAATTGGAAGTGGTCTTTTAAAGTCACATATTCCAGAAGAGGTACCTTTGGATTTAATTCACACTAAAGTGTAAATGAATGATAAATCCTCGAGATGGGGATGACTGTTGATCCTGTGGAAGGGAAGCATAGCCCTGGGGGGACGAAGGACAATTTCCTTTCCTTTCTGACTTTGAATGAGGGAATCTTTGAAGATGACTCTGAAGCCTCCATATCTGAAGGACAGAAAGGTTAGAGAAGCGTTGGGGCCTTTCTTGACCTTCATCCTACTTCCTAATAGCTGTAGAGACTTTATGTGCAGAATTTCTCTCCATACCAAAACAAGCTCCATAAGAATAGGTTACAGTGATGGGAAAAAAGGATCCACTCATACTTGGGCTCACATGACTGTGGAGGTAACACAAGACACGCTGGGTCACAATGCACTGGCCACTCCTGACCACCACACACGTTACTGCTTTTAAACTTACCACCAGCCCCTGGGCCTCCTGACTTGAGGTCTGGGGTGTTTTCAACTAGAGGGCCAGTGTCTTGGTTTCTTTTCTGTTGCTTATAACAGAATACCCGAAATTGGGTAATTTATAAAGAAGAGAAATTTATCTCTTACAATTGTAAGGATTGTCTTACTCTCTTTTCCTCTTCTTATAAAGCCACCAGGTCTCCTCCCACAGCAACTCATTAATCTATTAACCCATTAATCCATGAATGGATTAATACATTCAGGAGGGCAAAGCCCTCTGATCCGATCACTTCTTAAAGGCCCCACTTCACAATACCGCCCTATTGGGGATTAAGTTGCAACATGAGTTTTGGAGGGGACATTCAAACCTTAGCAGCCAGAGAGATTCCATTTCCAAATGTTTGGTCTGTTTGCAGTCTCTCCCACCCACTCTGCAGGGCTCAGGATCACCCCATGCCTCTCTCAGACCTGGCCCCATGCCAGGCCTGGCTGCTGGGGTATCTTCTGACTTTTGGAAAGTTTGATCCTTGCCTCTGTTGTAGCCCTGGCATGGCACAGTCTGTAAGCCTTCTGAGGGGAGGAGGACCCACGGTTCATTCAGCTCCACTGCCCCAGTGCTGAGCTCAGAGCCAAAGAGATGCCAAGTCCTTGTCACCGTGTTCTGTAACCGCATGTGCTTCCAATCCGTCCTGCCAGCCACTTGCCAGCCAGCTGGCTGTTTCCCAGCTTGTAGTTCTCCTGGCTGGGGAAAATGACCCCCAGAATATTTATCCTGGAGTTCTAGCACTAAACTTGGTCATTTTTAGCTGCACAAAATTGGTTCTTCTTCCTTGCGCCTCATTGAGGCGCCCTTTCCCACCCTCTGGCCCTGTGGCCGATCTTGAAGAAGATTCCACAGCAAAGCTGGAGACAGTTTTATTTTTTTCTGCATGTGTAATAATGTAGATGTTAGAGTGTTTCGTGTGTCTGAAGAAGACTGAACATTAAGCCTTGTCCCAGCCCTGAATAAACAGGTCCCATGTACACACAGACACCTGGAAAGCAAAAAACTGAGAATGATTTGGAGCCACCATCTGTCCCTGAATTTTTTTCCCCCTTTTGGGGAGTATTGCCCAGAGACAGTGTTCTGGTGGGAGGCAAGGCTCTCCTCCCAGCAGCAGGGTGAAGGCATGAGACCTAGGCCCCGGCAGACAGGTGTTCTTACTCAGGACTCTGCCTCTCCAGGGAGGGACACAGACACCCGAGGACGGGTGGGCAACCGTGGAAGGATCCTGTGCTGCGGGAACGGTGATAGATGGTGACATCTCAGCTTCATTTCCAGCTCTCTAGCCCCTTTCCTTCCTGCCAGTTCTTCAACCTGGGGTCCTTCCAACAAATCCAGTTTCTGTTTCCGTCTCTGTTAGGCAAAGTCAGTTTCCAGTGCTTGCAACTCTGACTGACATAAACCCAAGTGTTCAATGAGAGGGGACGATTTAAGTAAACCAGGGAACACCTATAATGTGGAATACTATGCAGAAATTCAAAAGAGTAATGACAGATCTATGTGTTTGGACAAGGATGGCTATTCAGGACACACGAATAAGGACAGTAGTACAGTATATCACCCTTTATCTAAAAATTAAGACAGAATTATGTATTTTCCTATGTGTGTGTGTATGTTACCATTAGAATGAAATGTCACAAGAGAGGCACTTTGTTTTGTTCGTGCCCATATCCTCGGGCCTAGAACAGTGTCTGGCACATAGTAAACAATAAATATTTGTTGGATGAATATACAGAAAAAGATCTGAAAGCACATACATCAAGCTGAAAACAGTGCTTTCTTAGAGGAAGGACTAGAATGCAGGAATGGTAGACAAGAGAGATTTTTATCTATATTATTTGAATTTTTGACAAGGAAAATACATTTAGGTATTACTTGTATAATTAAACAATAAAAAAGAAAGCCACTAAATATTAACAGGTGATGAGAAAGCCATTAAAATGATTTCAAAAAGACTTTATCACAACAAATACAAGTTAGTTGGCAAAGCAGAAGGAAATGGGTATTTCAGGTGGGTACTTGATATTTTGGTGGGACTGATGGCCATTTGGACAAAAGAACCAACACCATCACATATCTTAGATTTTTGCTTTTTAAAAAATGTTCATTCAGGATGATGGAACATAGTAAGAAAAAAAATGTCCAGTAGGCACACTCACCGCATTCTTAACCAGATTTGATACTGATGCAGGGTCAGAAATGCTTATTGTGCACATGACGCTTTTATATTTTGATGTGGCCATCAAAATGTCCTCCTTTAACTTAATTTCTTTCTTTTTTTTTTTTTAAACCCGGGGTCTCGCTCTGTCACCAAGGCTGGAGTGCAGTGGTACAAGCATAGCTCATTGCAGCCTTGAACTCCTGAGCTCAAGTGATTCTCCCTCCTGCTTCAGTTTCCCCAGTAGCTAGCATGATAGGTTTGCATCATCATGCCCAGCTAATTTTTTTTTTTTTTTTGATAGAGATAGATTCCTACTGTGTTGCCCAGGCTAGTCTTGAACCCCAGGCCTCAAGCAATCCTCCCACCTTGGCCTCCCAAAGTGCAGGTGTGAGCCACTGTGCACTGCCTCTGCTTTAATTTAAAGAGAGGGAATAGCAAGAACAGAAGTGTAAAACAGAAAGATGCCTCCAGGGGCTGCAAGTCATTTGCTCTTTTGAAGGGTGAAATTAGAGGCTGAGGTCATGAGCAGATCCTCTTTCTTTTTATCTTCCATCGTGTTCCTCCTTTTACTTTCCTCCCAAATTTCTTCCCTCCTTTTATCCCTGTCAAGGGGCTAAGGCCTGGAAACACAAAGATAGCATCTTCTGCACCCAAGTTTGCAGTCTGGTGTGGTAGGTAGATCGATTTGCCGTGATATTTTTGGCCGACTCAAGTTCATGGCCTTGCTTTTAAACCGTCCTGACAGTCCTGACCTTCTTCCCTTCTCCATACTTCTGAATTCCTAGGAGTGTGTTCTCTACTTTGATAGTTAGCCCTCCCTAATTCTAAACTATCTTCTGTTGTGTGTGACTCATGTGTGTTCATTTTCTCTCCCCAGGTCTATTGTAAGCTCCGTGAGGGCTGGGGCCACCTTTCTGTGACCTTTTGTTCAGCAAGGCTGTTGGAAACAAGAAGACTTTCTGAACTGTCTCGAGTTCCGGTGGTACAGTCATGGTTATTGCAGCCTGACAATCTGTGTCTAGATAGAGTAACGATGACTTCAGGGCATCATGACACCCTGGTAGAGACAAAGGTGTGCAGGCTTGTCAGCTGAGTGCATATTTTCACAGCACTCGGCAATGATATTTGCTTTTAATCAGCAGTCACAGGGGAACAGTTGGTTTTGAGGAGAAACACTCCCCTCTTCAGAGTCACTGATTAAACTGTAACTATGGTGTAATGTATGGTCCTTAGCACACAGCAGTGGAGATAAATGTGTTATCTGAGAAGGAAGTTTAGCATTCTTAACATTCATCATGCCATCTCAAACCTTTATCTAGTCTTAGTGTGTGCCAGACACTGTGCTGCTAAGCAGCTTTTCAGAAATTATCTCGTTTAATCTTTACAATATCCCTGTGAGAATTTTTATTATCCTCACTTTACAGAAGAGGAAATGGAATTAGAAAGTTATGTGTCTGGGGTCACACAGCAAAAAGTGATGGAGCCAGGATTTGCTGAGATTACAGGTGTGAGCCATCACACCTGGGTACAAGTAAACTTTTAATATAAATTCATCAATTGAAAAAATCTATTAGAACATGTGGTTCAACTTTTTTTTTGAATAATATAGTCTGAGGACTTGTTTATAGTGTTCAAAAAATATTTATTGAACAGCCACTATGTGTCCGACACTGCGAGGAGCAAAATAGATGTAGTCTCTGTCCACTTGTGGCAGGAAGTCTAGCTAGGAACTCTCACAAGAAACAAATAGTCACACAAACAACTATATAATTGTAAGTTGTGATAAAATATATATATAATTGTAAGTTGCAGAAAAAGCAACATGGGCAAAGGCCCTGAGGCAGGGAAGGGTTTGTTGAGAAACTGAAGCAGGTGTGGGTTTTGGTGAGAGACAGAATGCTGGGAGAACCTCAGGTGGGAGGACATCAGAAGAACAATGAAAAATCCAGTAGAGAAAAACAGTATAGGCTGGCATTGTGGCTCAGGCCTGTAATCCTAGCACGTTGGAGGCCGACGGGAGGGGGTGTTGCTTGAGATCAGGAGTTGGAGGCTGCAAGGAGCTATCATGATGCACTGCACTCCAGCTTGGGCAACAGAGCCAGACCCCAACTCAAAAAAAAAAAAAGAAAAAAAGAATGCTGTAAGTTTACATCTGTTGCCTCGGTTAATCCTCACCAGAAGCGTGTGAGGCAGGGAGGGCAAGCATAATTATAGTTATTTCTATCATTGAGGATAAATGCTCAGTTAGGGAACAAAGCCATGCAGCTTTTGGTACCATGATTCACACCAGAGACGCAAACTCTGTGGGTTCTCTGGGAAGCTGAAAGGGAGCGGGTGGAAGAAGCAGAAAAGCCCCACTGCTATGCTGCGTGACTACCTGAAGGAAGAAGGCTTTGAACTACAGACATCAAACAGTAAGCGCTTCTTGGTTGCCACTCTGTCTGCTCTTCTAGGGATCTCTCCTTGTGTCAGGATGGAAAACGAGTCTTGCATTTTAGAGACTGACTGAAAGTCACTTTCAAAGTTGACAGTTCTATAATTCTGAGATTTACATATCAGGAAAAAACTTGAGCTTTGGGTGGGGATTTCTGTCATGAACCCAAAGGTCGGTGGAATCCCAAGCGTTAATCAAAATGAGAAACTACAACTCCCGGCAGGTCTCGGGGCAGGCTCTCCACCTCCCCCCACTTTTTTTTCCGCCAGGACTGGGGGCGACCAATGACGGTTAGTTATTCGAATAGACCAATAATATCATGAAACTCTTCAGGTTGAGGCGGGGCGGTCGAGTCATCCAATCGTATGGAAGATGGGAAGACATAGTAGCCAATCCAAAGGCGTGGGGGCGGGACCTGAGGCGAGGGCGGTGAAAGAAGTTTGCTGGCGAAGATGGCGACTGAGGCGCAGGGTGAAGGGGAGGTGCCAGCCTGCGACTCCGGGAGGAGGTGAGCCGAATTCTTGGTCCAGCTGCCTGGGAAACGAGGCCGTGGGCTGGTCGTTCTGAGGCCCGTCCCTTGGGTCACGGTGACCCACGGGCTGGGCTTTGTTCTTTCCTCCCACGGAGTTTCTCACCGTTGCGCCTGCGGGGGCTGAGGCGCGGTGGCCCAGCCCCTTCCCTGGGCTCCAGCCAGGCCCGCGCTTGGTCCTGCAGAGGCCGGAGGGAGGTCCGCCCGCGGCACCGGCTGCAAACCCACCAGCTGGGGGTGTCAGCGCTGCCTGCTTTGCGCCAAGGCACATCTTGATGGCGAGGAAACTGAAACCCAGAACTGTTAAGCGAATTCCTCGGCGTCACACAGTGCTTTTAATCTCCGAGGCAGTTTGTAGGTTGAAGTCTGAGCAAGGATTTGAGTGTCAGTTAGAAATGGGTGTGAGGCCTTGGGCCAGTTTTTAAACCTCTCTCGGCTTCAGTTTCATCTGTAAAAATGGACATAATGCCTATTTCAGAAAACGTCAGAATTGAGTAAGACAATCCATTTAAAGCTCCTGGCACTTAGCCTAGCAGATAATAACTCAATACATGATAAATTTTCGTTTTCCTAGAACAGCTAAAGAACAGATGGGACTGCCGTCTATAAAATCATGACTTTATTTCTACAGCGCGTTCTTCCCTAAACAGGCACACCAAGAGTTAGCGTTTGCAGGGGAGAATTTCTAGGTGACTTGGCCCCAGCCTTGAGAACGAAGTTGCCTTCATTGATTACAGTTTTTTTTTTTTTTTGGTAGATTTCAATAGAGTGATCTTATTTATGTTACCCTAGCGTAAATCAGTAAAATACTTTAGTTTGGCGTCTTTTGATGCCCTTTGTACCGAATAGGAAATTGCAAAAATCTTGGGAAACTGAGTTTGTGAGCGGGCTTCTTCCGGAGTCGAGATGAACTGATTGATTGTGTTATATAAAATTTTATACGAAGAGCTTTTTACTGTCGGAATCGCCCATAAATGGTTGACCATTTTTGCCCAGGGACCGTAGAGGTGATTGCTACTTTTGATTAGATCATCCCTCATCCAGTTCTAAAATCCTGAATTGTGATGAAAATCTGAGGACAAATAAAATAGTATTTTATAGCAAAAGTAGTTTGTATTCCTCTATAATATACTGCCACCTGAATTTAAATTTTGAGTGAGAGTATTAGTTACATGATCAACAGGTATTCACACAATTTTACCTGAACCTGAAACCGTTACATAAATTCCATATTGTAAAAGAGAAGTCTGGGGTTTCTGTAAGGCTTTTTGAGGGCAGGACACATACATGTTTTTATCACATATTCCCAGTACTTAGCTTTGTGTAGGTGATCAGTAATGAATGAATAATAAATAGTCTTTGTTATTTCTAAGACATAAATATTGTCTTGTGGTGATAAATACTCTACAAATTCTTTTTTGCCCTACAGGTATTAACCTTTCTAATGTTCTCTTGATGGTGTGGCTCCTTGTATTCTGTGAAGAGGAGAAAAGGATTGTCTGATTTGCACAGATCAATTACATATTTAATGTCGAATGGAGAATATGTGATCAGCCATTTAGAACTGTACTGTCTAGCTTTCTATTTCTTCATCATTATTTTAAGCCTGCTCCTAATAATTACAAATGCTTTAAGTTGTTTTTTTATATAATTTTTTTTCTTTTATAATTTATTTTGACTAGCTTCTATGGTTAGATTTAAATTGTTTTAATCAAAGATTTAAATCGGGAAAAATTGCTCTGACTGTAAAGAATTCCCAGGTTATGTTTTGAACTTTGATGGCGAACACTCCCTTCTCTTCATTTCCGGTCTTTATTAGGTAGAATGATGCTTTAAAATTTAACTCACTTGTTACACCTTTAAGTTACTCTTAAGTGGACAGTACTAAAGGGGAATCCACAAATAGAAGCTGTCCACGTTATCAATTGCACTATGAAAATAATAGAGTCTTTTGTGCTCGCTTCAGCAGCACATATACTAAAATTGGAACGATAACATGAGAAGAAAAAAAGCGTCTTTTAAGGGTCAAAGAGAAGAAGCTAAAGCAGGAAATGAAATAAAGGCACCTCTCCCCATAATTGGCAGTAGGGAGATATAGCTCAGTACTTTCTGAGTTGAAAAGAGACTTGAAAAGAAAGTGCTAACTATTATTAGATGAAAAGGAAAAATTAATAGGAAAGGGTCCCAGGTCTTTTAACCTTAATATTCACTGGGAAAAAAGAAGCCTGCTGCAAACCAGAAAAAGCAAACAGGAAGACACAGAGGTGGAGAGAGGCAAAGCAAGCCACAGTAGTGATAATTTTTGAAAAGTTGGTGACAGTCAGTGTACCAGCAGTGTCCAAGTTCCAGGGCCCAATCCTGCTCCTGGAATTTAGGCACAGTAAGTTTAGGAACAGACTGTAGGATGCCTGGTAATGTTTCTGGAGGATAAGGAAGGTGCATGAAGATGGGCAAAGGGTCCTATATGCTGTTAGTTTACATATAATTTAGAGTATGGAATATAAATAAGGAACCCCATGACTTCCTGAGCCTTTTTTTGTTAAATTGTTCTTTCTCTAATCAGACAGCAGTGTCGCCTTTCAAAAAAAATGGTAGATGGAACCTTTATTGATCTCAGGAAGACGTGTGTGTTCTTGCAGGCACAAGTTAAGTGGGAAAACCTGGTTTAAATATCTAAATGCAGTTTTGTATCTGTGCTGTTAAATTCTATCTGAATGGTTAATGAGGAGTAGATTTCCTCAGGGGATTTTTTTGAATCTGGTTTTACTTTACATTTTTATCAATAATCTGGCTTAGGGAGTTTGATCATTTTATTTGTAGATAAGCCCAGTCTTGGTGGAAGGAGGGAAGAAAGAAAATAGAATTTTAAAATTAATCCACATAAACTTTATGCTTGAAACTACAGCATAAAGCAAGCAGATTCTATTGAACAAGCTTACTTTGATAGTCAAAACAAGTGGGTTGGTAGTATCATAAAGAATGATATAGGAAATCTGTAAACTTTTTGTTAGATGGTATCAGTAAGCATTAAATTTGGCTTAAAACTCTGAATTCAGCCTTCTTTGTTCAGATACATGTTTGTTCCCCTCTCCTTCCTCCCTACCTCATTTTCAGACGCTGCATTTAAGAGTGATCTTTTCTGAATGGTAATAGAGTTTGGTGACAGGGGCTCAGCTCAGATTTGATCCATCGAATAGACTGAGATTTGATCCATCGCATAGTATCTAATCAGTGTCCTGTGCTTATAAAAATATTTTTAATATTTGTTGATAATTAAATAGCCTTCTTTGCTGGTGAGTGATAAGATCATTGTAGTTGGGAATTGTTGCATAGGTGAGAGGAAGGGCGAGTCTAGGAAGAAGCTGGTGTACAGTTTAGTGTGTAGCAACCCTGTACTTTCCTCATTGACAGTTGTTCTTTCTCCTTTAGGTCTCTTAAGCCCAGCATTTAAAAAAAAATTTTGTTTTTTGAAAATTGTATTATTAAAAAACATATAAACTTTATCATCTTAACAACTTTTCAATGTACAGTTCAGTAGTTTGAATTATATTCACACTGTTGTGTGCCCAGCCATTTTTTGTGTGGGAAGTCCACAACCTACAAATCCACTGAAGCTTTAAAGATATATTCTTTACTCCGTCGCTGGTATAAAATAAACTTATATTTACTACAGATGGTTAGAAAAATATGTACAAAAGAAAGAAAGATAGCCATTCTAGTTCTACCAGGGAGGTACAGTCATTATTAATATTTAGATTTCCTTGAGTGCTATTCTAGTACTCATTCTTTTTCCTAAGAATAGTTAAATGTTTTCCAAGCAGTGCATAGGGACATAAAAGGAAGACTAAATATCTCTTTACTTCATCATCAGTTTCAACCATTTTTGTTTTTAATTCTGGTGGTTTTACTATAACTTTAAATAATAAAATTATACCTCTATTTCTTGATATATTGATATTTTAGATACGATTTATTGGTATCTTAGGCAACGCTGGTTCCCAGCTATGAAAATGAAGACTTATCCTACTTTCTTTGTAAACTCTCTCTTCTTTTTCTCCCCATTATCCTTATTTGTTACATCCTTGTTTTTAGTTCTTTCAGTAGCTACCTTTATAGGCTCTGCAGTGCCAAGTACTGAGCTTGACCTGTAGAGAAAGAATTATAATCTTAAATCACCAAACCTAATCTAAAAAGCTTGTTGGAGACATCACTGTTAAATGCATTCTCTTTTTTTACACTCCGTTAGTCAAAAATAAAAAAAAATTTTTTTGGCCGGACGAGGTGGCTCACGCCTGTAATCCTAGCACTCTGGGAGGCCGAGGTGGGCGGATCATTTGAGCTCAGGAGTTCGAGACCAGCCTGAGCAAGAGCGAGACCCCATCTCTACTAAAAATAGAAAGAAATTATATGGACAGCTAAAAATATATATAGAAAAAATTAGTCGGGCATGGTGGTGCATGCCTGTAGTCCCAACTACTCGGGAGGCTGAGACAGGAGGATCCCTTGAGCTCAGGAGTTTGAGGTTGCTGTGAGCTAGGCTGACGCCATGGCACTCACTCTAGCCTGGGCAACAAAGTGAGACTCTGTCTCAAAAAAAAAAAAAAAATTTTTTTATGGAGATGGAGTTTCACAATGTTGCTCAGGCTGGTCTTGAACTCTTGGCTTCAAGTTATCCTCCTGCCTCAGCATCCCAAAGTACTAGCATTATAAGCATGAGCCACCAGTGCCCATCCTTAGTTGCTCAAAATTATGCCTTATTTACTCTGTGAGTAAATAAAAGATCTGTTCCCTGGGGGGAAGCGAAGGTGAAGATAAGCACTCTTTTAAAAAAACTTGCAATACTGTTAATCATATCTTAAAAATTAATCATTTACTAATATCCAGTCAGAATGATGCTTTAACATTTTTTGAGGTATTATATATAAGTATGTATAAAGTACACGTATCTCAAGTATTTAGCTTGAACAATTTTCCCAAACCGAATACCCAAGTTCCTAGTACCCAGACCAGGAAACAAAATATTACCAGCATTCCAGAAAGCTCATCTTATTCCCCCTTCCAGTTACCGTGTACTTCTCTCCTCTTCTCCCCAGGGTAACCACTATTCTGACTACTGACAGTACAGATTAGTTTTGCTGACATTTTGTTTTAACTTTTTTTTTTCTTACATATTGGCAGGTTCAGTTCAAGTGAAGTGACTCATTATAGAATATCTGGCCTAAATAGGAAAGTGTAAAGAAAAAATAAAAATTATCTTTCTGGAAAGGTGGTGGAATTTATTTAAGCCAAGCAGAATTTTTTTTTTTTTTTTGTTGAGACAGAGTGTCACTTTGTTGCCCAGGCTAGAGTGAGTGCCGTGGCGTCAGCTTAGCTCACAGCAACCTCAAACTCCTGGGCTCAAGCGATCCTACTGCCTCAGCCTCCCGAGTAGCTGGGACTACAGGCATGCGCCACTATGCCCGGCTAATTTTTTCTATATAGATTTTTAGGTGTCCATATAATGTCTTTCTATTATTAGTAGAGACGGGGTCTCGCTCAGGCTGGTCTCGAACTCCTGACCTTGAGCAATCCACCCGCCTCGGCCTCCCAGAGTGCTAGGATTACAGGCGTGAGCCACCGCGCCCGGCCCCAAGCAGAATTTATTTGCTTTCTAGCATTCACATATATATTTTTATATAATATTTTGTTTTGGGTGTCATAAATATATTCAGAAAAGACATTTGCTCTGTTAGGGAATGCATCTGTGAGATATTTATTTTGCAGCTTTAGATTCTGGTACCGGGTGGTGATATGTATAATTAAATATGGTTTTATTTCAAAAATGTTTTAGAAAATTTTTGGAGACTAAAAGGGGTTACTCTAGGGAGGAAGGTATAGGGAAGAAGGAAGAATAAGAAGGTGGGGATGGCAGCTGTCTGCTAAACTACAGAGATGTGCAACAAGATTAGAATTAGTGGGATATCCTTGCATTGCCACCTTGGTGGTATGTATCATGCAGTTTGGCATCTGCCCATATGCTGATTGTTTTCATTGTTATAATCTTGAGAAATTGAGCCCTTATATTGTTTTACTGGGTAAATGCTTTAAGAACAGATACTATAGTTATCTATAAATTCTCCTTCAATCTATCTGTTTTAAGCAGGTATGACTTAACGATCTACTTAGTAAATACTAGTACAACACTTTCGAGAAATGATATTACTTTAAAAATTGTTTAAAATACCCATCTATGCATAAGATTATATGCTGTATGTTCAGAATTAGGAGGATTTAGAAAAGAGCCAGGCTGATACAGGAGTTGAATGTTACGTGTTTAATTAATTGAAGTCTAAGAATGGACTTTTGCTGATTCCATTCAATTTGAAGAGATTAGGTTTTTTTAAAAATTTATTTTTTTATTTTTAATTTTTTTGCTCAGGTTGGTCTCGAAGTCTTGAGCTCAAGCGATCCTCCCGCCTCAGCCTCTCAGAGTGCTAGGATTACAGGTGTAAGCCACCATGCCAGGCGGAGATTAGATTTTAACGTCTCATCTGTGGGGTGTAGTTTGCTGTTGGATTGGTAGGAGTCATTTTTATTTATTTATTTGTTTAATTTTTTTAATTTTTTAAAAATTTCACCCCGGGCCGTGTGCTCTTAATTTTTTTTTTTTTTTTTTTTGAGACAGTGTTTCACTCTGTTGCCTGGGCTAGAGTGCAGTGGGATCATCATAGCTCACTGCAACTTCAAACTTTGCTCAAGTGATCTTCCTGCCTCAGCCTCCTAAGTAGCTGAGACTACAGGCTTGTGCCACCATGCCTGACTAATTTTTGTATTTTTGTAAAGGCTAGGTTGCTGAGGCTGGTCTTGAACTCCTGGCCTCAAGTGATGCTTTCACTTCAGCCTTCCAAAGTGCTGGGATTACAGGTGTGAGCCACTGCTCCCTCTCTGAAAACAATCTTATAACCTCTTTTTAAATTAGAAAAAAACGTTTTTTTAAAGAGTCAGTGTCTCACTATGTTGGCCAGGCTGGACTTGAACTCCTGGGCTCAAGTGTTCCTCTCACCTCAGCCTCCTGAAAAAGTTTTGTAAAATTTTGTAATGAATATTTTGTAAATAAAGGCACTTTTAGGTACAGTTTCCCATTTTCCTTATGTATGGTGACTTTTGGGACACCCTGTATTTTGTTTAGCTTTGCTTATTTTTGATACTGCGTTGTAGATTCATGAGATTTGCTTTTTTTCACTCAATATTGTGTTTGTAAGATGTATCCATACTGTATATGTGGTGGTTCTTTAATTTTCACTGCTGAGAACTTATATAAGAGGTACTTTTTAAAAATTTGGATATAACTTACATTTAATACACATACAAATCTTAAATTTGATGAATTTTTATATGTGAATACACTTGTTTAACCACAACTCAGATCAAGAAATAGGACATTTCCAGCATCTCAGAAGGCTCCCTTGTAGTTCTGTCCTCCCAGAGATACTTAACTATTCTAATATTTATCACTATAGATCAGCCTGTTTTTGAACTTTATATACATGGAATCATTCAGTGATACTCATTTGTGTCTGTCATCTTTCACTCAATGTCATTTTTTTTTTTGGTATTCATTCATGTTATATCAGCATTTTATTCTTTTTCATTGCTGTGTAGAATTCCATTATATTTCATAGTTTATTAATCCATTTTGCCTGTGAAAGACAAATGGGTAGTTCAAGGGCTGGTTTTTAATGAGCAAGTTTTGACAAGAGTTGGGTTAATGGGAGATAGCTTACTGAAAAGAGAGTGTTATTTCTTAGAGTGGAAATAGGATTGAGATTGTTTTTAGTGAGATCACCTGTACCAGGTATACTTGTGTAAGAGTATGATGCCTTAAGTGCCCAAATCCCAGTTTTCATTTTTTCTGATCTTTGTGCTGTTTTCCACTGTTCACAATATCTTTTTAAAAGATTCTCTTTTAAAACTGGTCTCCATTAGCCAGGCACCATCTTGGTTCTTTTACCTGGTTGAGTATACCTTCTTTGTCTGGCTATACTTCTTTCTCCAAGGTTCAGTCCTTTGCCCTCATTTTGTATATTGTTTTCTATTTAAGTTTACCCTCGCAGATGATCAATTTTGGTTTGTAGGTGATTCCAAATCTTTCTTTGTAGCCCTGATGTGTTCTCTAAGTGTCAGACTCCCGTTTCTAACGTTTTATTAGATGTGTTTGGGTTATTTCAGATTCTGCATTGGAAAATATAATATAGTGGCACAGGATTGTCAGTTTCTCTTGTATGACCTAATGTAAGTCTCTAGATTTATTCCTAATTCATTGGTAAAATGAAGAGGTTCTACTGGAATCTGAAGGTCCCTTCTGAGTCTCCTGGGCTCAAGTGATCTTCCTGTCTCAGACTCCGGAGTAGTTGGGACTATAGGCACATACCACCATGCCTGGCTAATTTTTCTATTTTTTGTAGAGATGAAGTCTCACTCTTGCTGAGGCTAGTCTCAAAGTCCTGACCTCAAATAATCATCCTACCTTGGCCTCCCACAGTGCTAGGATTATGGGGCGTGAGCCACCATTCCTGGCCCATTTAATGTTTCCTATCTAAGATATGACCAATCCAAGATCTCATTTCCATCTTGGTTTCCCAATTTCTCCCAGTAATGAGGCTGAGAATGGTGATGAAGTGGCAGACCCAGGATCTAAACCCAAGTTATCAACCTGAAAGCCTGTGCGGTACGCAGTGAACCACACTGCCTCACCATTAGAGTGCTTAGATGTGTAAGAGTAAGGGAACAACAGTGACACTTGTGGTGCTTTTATAGCTGCTGAAAGAGGAAAGTGGTTGTAGATTATGTGGAAGAGTAAGATCTAGATAGGTTATGGTTATGAATAATTGTAGTGAAGGGTCTGGCGAAATGAATAGTTGATCTCTGCTGACCTGTGCTTTCCAAACACCCCAGCTTTCTTTGCCTCTAAACTTTCATTGTAGAGTTTGTGATGTTAAAAAATGTTAGATGATGTTTGCTGGTTGGTTGTATGGAAGGTCTTCAGAGAATGGCAGTGTTTTTTTTGTCGTTCTTGCAAGTCCAGAAGGTATTTTATCCAGTAATTGGGTTTGGGGAGACTGATTCCAGCCAAGCTCATAGGAAGCCAACTAATAAATGCAAATTTGGTAATTTGCATAGAGAATATACCCAATATAATATATATATATATATATATATATATATATATAAAATATGTAAAACTATCAAGCTGCTAGCACATTTTATCCTTGGGAGAAACACATTACAATTGATAGGTTGTTGCTTTCTTCTTCTATGTGTACTTATCAACACTTCCTTCCTGAAGATGCTCTCTGGTCACCTTGAGTGAACCCTCTCAGCTATCCTTTTATTAACCATCTTTTAGGATGGGTTGTTTCTACAGATGCCAGAGCCCATTTATTTTGTGCTGATGTTTTGCTACTTTTACCTCATATGTCAGTCAGGGTGCAACTAGCGTAGAAACTACATAGTATTATATTTAATAATTTAAAACAGAACATTTAATATAGAGTAACTATAACAGGGGATTGGAGTAACAAGGGATTGGCTAGTAAGAAGTAAAGCGATCTCTAAAAAAGATAGAAATAGCAGATATAAGAATCAGCTGAGATAGAATGTGCAAGGAAGAGGACCCCTAGGGGCAGAGATCCAGACTTTGCTGGAGATGGCATGGCCATGGCTCACTGAATGGCAGAGAAGTAGTTGTGGTGGAATTTGCCAGAAATCCACCCTTTAGGGTACTGGGGAAAGCTGTTAATGTGGAGGTGTCTTGATGGGAAGCTACTGACCTGTGAGTGCTGCTGACTACTGTGTACTGCAGAAGTCTAGCACTGAAGAAGCTGCCCATGCTGCAGGAGCCTCGTGCTGGGAAAGCCACACATGTACTACAGGAGCTGGATGTTGGAGAAGCCGTCTGTTCTGCAGGAGCTGGGCTGGAGAAGCTGCACACCCTGCAGGAACTTGCCTAGAGGAGCACCTTAGAACCAGAAAGAGAGAGACACTTCCTCCTGCAGTGTCTTCTATAGTGTTCTTCACTAATAATGCTTAACATGGTGCCAGCAGGCCAAGGAAATATATTTAAAGGCTCTGGCTTTGTTTTTGCAGAGTAGGCAATGAAGTTGAGAGGCAGTGAAGATGAGATAATTGATAATAGATGAGATAATAGATAATTGGCACATTCAAAGAATCATCTTATCTCTAAGCTACTTCTATGCCTCCCTTTTTGTAGAGCTCCCTAAGCCTATTTTATAGAAAACTGTGAATTGGTGTGTAAGATCTGAACGAGTGAGGAGGCACAGGAATAAATCAGAGGGGACAAGAAGGTGATTGGTAGTTAAATTTACAATGACATACTTATTTGCTTGTAAGCTTGTAAAAGTCTATATGCATTCCAAATGGAATGATGGTTTCCTAGAATAAAGAACCTGAAACAAGATTGTTAAATTACATTTAATGTAATAACTATTGTTTATCTATATTTTCTTTCTCTCTCTCTCTCTCTCTTTTTTTTTTTTTTTTTTTTTGAGACAAGATCTTGCTCTGTCACCCTGGCTAGACTGCAGTGGTATCATCATAGCTCACTGTAACCTTCAACTCTTGGTTCCTCCTTCCTCAGCCTCCCAAGTACCTGGAACTACAGGCTAAATAGTAGTTTTCTATTTTTTGTAGAGATGGGGTCTCAGTCTTGCTCAGGCTGGTCTGGAACTCCTGAACTCAAAAAATTCTCCTGTCTTGGCCTGACTTTCCTTAGTTTTTTTCTGTGTACCTTAAAATTACAAAGCACTCACAAGATTATGGTTGGATTGATTTTAAATAATACACGGATGACTGTGATTTCTTTTTTTTTTTTTTTTTTTTTTTTTTTTTTTTTTGAGACAGAATCTTACTCTGTTGCCCGGGCTAGAGTGCTGAAGCGTCAGCCTAGCTCACAGCAACCTCAAACTCCTGGGCTTATGCAATCCTCCTGCCTCAGCCTCCTGAGTAGCTGGGACTACAGGCATGTGCCACCATGCCCGGCTAATTTTTTTCTATATGTTTTTAGTCGTCCAGCTAATTTCTTTTTATTTTTTTCTTTTTAGTAGAGACGGGGGTCTCGCTCTTGCTCAGGCTGGTTTCGAACTCCTGAGCTCATACGATCCACCCGCCTCGGCCTCCCAAAGTGCTAGGATTGCAGGTGTGAGCCACTGCACCCGGCCCGTGATTTCCTTTTGGCTACCATGTGTCTCAGAAAAACAATTCACTGCCTTATACAAGTTAACAAAAAGACTTATGGTTAGGTTTATAGAATATTGAGTACTTCTGGCTGACTAAAAATATTATAGAAGCTTTTTTTTTGAGACAGGGTCCCTCTCTGTTTTGCCTTGGCTGGAGTACAGTGGCACCATCATAGCTCACTGCAACCTCAAACTGCTGGGCTCAAGCAATCCTCCTGCCTCAGCTTCCTGAGCAACTGGGACTACAGGCGTGTGCCACCATGCCCTGTGCTTACAAGACCCGCTAATTTTTCTAGTTTTTGTAAAGGTGAGGTCTTACTGTTGCCCAGTGAGAACTGGCTGGTCTCGAACTCCTGATGTCAAGCAATCCTTCCCTCCCGACTGCCCAGAGTGCTGGGATTACAGGTATGAGCTGTGACCTCGCCCCTAGAAGCTCTTTTCTTTTCTTTTCTTTTTTTTTTTTTTTTTGAGACAGAGTCTCACTTTGTTGCCCTGGCTAGAGTGAGTGCTGTGGTGTCAGCCTAGCTCACAGCAACCTCAAACTCCTGGGCTTAGGCGATCCTACTGCCTCAGCCTCCCGAGTAGCTGGGACTACAGCCATGTGCCACCATGCCCGGCTAATTTTTTCTATATATATATTTTAATTGGCCAGATAATTTCTTTCTATTTTTAGTAGAGATGGGGTCTTGCTCTTGCTCAGGCTGGTCTCGAACTCCTCAGCTCAAACCATCCACCTGCCTCGGCCTCCCAGAGTGCTAGGATTACAGGTGTGAGCCACCGTGCCCGGCCTAGAAGCTCTTTTCTTAAGAATTTTCAATTTGTGAACTTGTGTAGATATGAATAAGTCATGTGCCAGAACAAAACTATTATTTGTCTCTTAGATACTATGTATTACTCTGGACTTTAGAACAAATGGAAGCAGAAGTCTTTTAGAACCTAATCTGATCATACATACAAGTACTTCTAGTTTCAATTGCCTGAAACTGGTGGCATTTAAAGTCTGTAGGGAAAGAGAGGCTGATGAAGCTTGACTCTACTTTTTTGAGGAATAAACACTTTTTAGATAAATGATAAAAGGGAAACTATATTGTTAGTGAAGCATCCTATAGCACTTTCTCCAAATAAGGCATTTTGGTACTTTCCTAATACAAGTAGATTTCTTCCCATTGTATACTATTAATAGCTTGGAGGAGAAAAATTGAGGTGTCAGCAACAGAATTAATGCCAATTCCTGTGACACCCAAAAGGATAAAAATTACATTAAGTCAGTAAATTGGCATAATGGATACTCTGAGAAAGTAAAATTAGCCTTTTTTTTTTTTAATAAGGACACTAATCCCCAAATTAGCCTTCTTGACTGAGAGCATTACATTGTCATTCCATAGAGCAAAATCTTAGGTTTCCAAAAATGTTTAGGTTACGAAGGTAAGCAATCAAGAATTCTTTTATCTCTGATTAGTTTGCCAGTTTAATTTTGGTGAACTTGCTCTAGTAGTTTAAAGTTCATTTCAAGTTGAGCTCAAATATAGGGGCTAAATACATTTTGCAGACTGTTGGAGTCTAAATTAGAGATAAGAGGTCCGTATTACAAAACCCTGGACAGCTACTCTTAAGGGACGACCTTAGGGTATAAATGTTTCAAAATTTTTATCTAAGAAACTGGATACTGTTCCATGAAATCTTCTGGTACTACTTATCAACTTTGAACTGTTTCTGGTATTAAAAAACCCTGCTAGTTTGGGCACATGAGGCTGTTTAGTCTCTTTTTATTTACAAATTTCATGATGCCAGTTTAGATTTGATATGCAAAAAGAGGGAATATATATAGTCTTTTGTTTGATAGTTGTATGTGTTCCTTATCTAACAGCTCTGCAATAAAGTGACACATTTAAAGACGTATTATAGAGTCTTTTAGGGTTGAAAAAGCAGTAAGAGAGTGCATACTTCTCTCAGGGTGGTAACTCAGATTTGGACAACTTTAAATATAGCTTATATTTTGATTGATGTTGCCAAGGTTGTGGTTCTTGGAGAACAAATCAAGTTAGGCAATTCACTAGGGAGGAAACATTTAGTTTTGTGGGTATGCAGTTTTGGTAGTAGTCAGCCAAAAGACACATCTGCAGGATGCAGTTTTTTTTTTTTCATGCCTTGAATTTTGCAGATTCATGGCTTCAACATGCCTCAGAAACACTTGCATTTCATTTTTCTGTAATTGGTTTTTCAGTTGTGGATTGTTTCCAGTCATTTCACTGAACATATCATCTTACATGTAGAGTTCCATCTAGTGGTAAAAGTGATAATTGTAGACTGTAAGTAGGTGATAAAAATTATTTTTGCCGAGGGATCTTGCCTCTATCATTCTTTGGGATGGTTGCCTGGGGCCCTTGTTATCTCTGTGTGCCTACATACCTAGCTACAGATTCTCCTGGTTCTGGCCATCTATGCAAAAGCTTTTATGATGAGAAAATTAACTGTTAGTATATATTTTGATATTGTATCATATTTATATCAAGTTGTAGTGAGATTTAGGCCAGAACTACTTGGTTTCTTAAAAAAATTTGTCATGAAATGTTGAATATACCTATAAGTAGATAGAATAATATAATCAGTACTCTTGCCATCATCATAAGCTTTAGCAAATCTTAACATTTTGCCATATTTACTTCAAATCCCCTCCCTCCTTTTCCCATAGCTCAGTGATGTATCACAAGAACATTACTAACACCCTAGAAACTCCTCTTATGCCTTTATGCCTACTCTTCTTAATCACTACCCACAAAATATAACCACTATGCTGAATTTTATGGTAAATATTAATATATCATTGCTTCTCTTTACAGTTTTTGGTGTTTTGTTGTTGTTGTTGTTGTGTTTTTCTTTTTGGATTTGGACTCCTGGGCTCAAGCAATCGTCCTGCCTCAGCCTCCTGAGCTTGAGTAGCTGGGACTATAGGGACACACCACCATGCTTGGCTCTTTACAGTTTTGCCATTTAAGCAATTATCTCTAAATGTTAGTTTTGTTTGTTTTTAAAATTTGATATAAATATCATTATATAGTATGTAGTTGTCTCTTGGTGTGTGTGTATGGCTTCTTTGCTCATTATTTCTGAGTTTCATCTATAATGGTGCATATAGCTAGAGTCTGTCCATTTTTGTTGTTATATGCTATTGCTTTGTAAATAACACAATTTAAAAAACTTTTCTGCTGGACTTTTTTTTTTTTTTTTTTGGATACAGAGTCTCACTCTGTTGCCCGGGCTAGAGTGCTATGGTGTCAGCCTAGCTCACAGCAACCTCAAACTCCTCCTGGGCTCAAGCAATCCTTCTGCCTCAGCCTGGCGAGTAGCTGGGACTACAGGCACATGCCACCATGCCCGGCTAATTTTTTCTATTTTTAGTTGTCTGGCTAATTTCTTTCTATTTTTAGTAGAGATGGGGTCTCGCTCTTGCTGAGGTTGGTCTCGAACTCCTGACCTCAAGCGATCCTCCTGCCTCAGCCTCCCAGAGTGCTAGGATTACAGGTATGGCCCACCACGCTGGCAATATGTTGTTTTAATATGCATTTCTCTGATGTCTTATAATATTGGGCTTTTTTTTAAATTTATTTTTTAGAGATGGGGTTTTGCTATGTTACTCACGGTGGTATTGAGATCCTGTGCTCAACTGATCCCTCTATCTCCGCCTCCCTAGTAACTGGGACTACAGGCACACCCACCTCAAGTGTTTTTTAACATGAGCATATTGGCCATTTGGCTATCTTTTTCTATGAGATTTTGTTGAGCTCTCATGTCCATTTTTCTTTTTTTCTTTTTTTTTTTTTTCTTTTTCAGACAGTGTCACTCTGTTGCCTGGGCTAGAGTACAGTGGCATCATCATGGCTCACTGCAACCTCAGACTCCTGGCCTCAAGTGATCCTCCTGCCTCAACCTTTCGAGTAGCTGGGACTACTGGCGCATGCCACCATGCCTGCCCAGCTAATATTTCTATTTTTTGTAGAGACAGGGTCTTGCTTTTGATCAGGCTGGCCTTGAACTCCTGGCCTCAAGCGATCCACCCACCTTGGCTTCCCAGAGTGCTAGGATTACAGGTGTGAGCCACCCCACCCAGCCTATTATTACCTTTAATGTTTTAGATTTATTTGTTTGTTTATTTATTATGAATGGATAGTATATTCACATGAATAAAAAATCCAGAAAATACAAAAGAGCATACAGTGAAAAGTTTCTCTCCGACTGCTATTCCTGTTTCATTCAGTTTCCTTCTTTAGAGGCATTGTGACTACTTTGTTTATGTCATTTATTCAGAAAATTTTAATATAGTTAAATTTATCAATCTTTTCTTTGTGAATTGTGCTTTTTATGTCTTAAGAAATCCTTCCTCAGCCTCATTAATTTATTCTTCTATACTGTTTTCTAAAGTTTTACTTTTCATATTTAGATCTTTTTTTTTTTTTTGCCCACATGCCTGTTGAGGGGGCACCTGGGAAGCCTAGGGGTGCTGTGAGGTCTTCCCATTGTGGTCCCTGCCTTTGCCTCTTCCTTTCTCCCCTCAGCTCCCACTATGACCATCCATCCTAGTGGGTGCTGGCTGGGTTTCCTGTGTGCCCAGGCAACCCTGTGGAAACTCATATTTAGATCTTTATTATAGCTGGAATTTATTTTTTTTGTGTTTGGTGTGAGGTAGGGATCACACCTCCCTCCATACTGTAAAACTACTTGTCCTTATGTTCTTACATTATGTGATTACTTTGTCTAATACAACCTTGAGTAGTGATGGGAGTTTGCTGTTGAGCTTCATGTACACATTGGCAAGTACAATTAACTGGTCCAGTTTTTTATTTCTGTTTTGTTCCTGCTTGCAGATGAGTGGTCAGAGTCCTAAGAACTGCTTTTCAAGCCCCATAATGTGCCCTGTGTCCTCTAACATGTCTGGAATTTGTGTAGGCTGTGCTGGGGCAGGGAAAGGAGAGTTCCTTTGTCACCACAAACAAGGAGAAAGCTTTTTTCCTGTCTCTTCGATTTACCAATGCCTCATCAGAAGCTTTCAGCACTTATGTAAGAAATTTATTATTATTTTTGAAATTGAGCAAACTTAAGAGTTTGTTTTAAAATATTGTAGAGCAGTTAGTTGTTTTTGTTTAAATATAGATTTTTTTTTCTTTAGTCCTAGACATTTCTTAAGTTCTTAAACATGTTCCTTGATATTCTTAGCTTTATATTGTGGTATTGTGTATTCTTTGGAGAGGGATTAGTGGGCTTTGTGATATGGAAATAACTTAAAGAAAATAACCCACTCTGTCTTTTCCATCTCTCATATTCCATTTTACTTCTTTTAACCATTTCTATCTCTTAGATATTGTCTTACCAGATGGTCTACTCAGAAAAAGTGAGGAAGAGGGGGGAAAAAAACCCAGCTTAAAGAAATTAACAACAGTGGATGAACATAGGAAGGAAGGGGAGGAAAAAGCAGAAGGGAAAAGAAAGTGCGATTGTTTACATATTGCTTGTATGTTAGGACTTCTGTGGTATTTTTTTTCTTGTATTCCTTATAAATAGCTAGGGGTAGCCTTGAACCTGTTTATTCTTCTACCTGTTCAGGTTGTTTAGGAGGGAGCACTTTGGGGGGTGATGGCCAGGTAGGAGGGATTTTGTTGAGAAACAGTATACCTAGGGGGTTTGTGCTTCTAGTACTTTTCTCACTAATGTATAGTATTTTATCCAGTTTAGTGTTGAAGGATCAACCATGATAAAAGTTTTAGAAATCTTAACTGAGTCTTGCTCTCGGACGTTCATAAAATAAAAGTCTGTAGGTTTTAGTGAGTGTAGGTATTTCTACTTCAGGAATACAATGGATGCTATTCATATACATTTATATTTCAGAACTAATTTGACCTGAAATCAGTTATTCAGAACTAAAAGGGATGTGAATTCCATAAAGTGATCAGTTTAGACTCAATAAATTATATGATTCTTTTGGTGCTAACACATTTTATGATTTTTCTGTCCCTATTAGTAGAGTGGTAATTTTTTTAAATCCCCTAAGTATTTTTCAGGACAGAGTGATAATTTCTCATCGGCAGTGATTATAAACAATAGTTCATATTGACTTATTTCTTGTTTTGTTTTTGTTTTGTTTTTTGTTTTTTCTTTGAGACAGAGTCTCACTCTGTTGCCCGTGCTAGAGTGTCATGGCATCAAGCTCACAGCAACCTCAAACTCCTGGGCTTAAGCAATCTTTCTGCCTCAGCCTCCCAAGTAGCTGGGACTACAGGCATGTGCCACCATGCCTGGCTAATTTTTTTCTCTCTCTATATATTTTTAGCTGTCCAGATCATTTCTTTCTATTTTTAGTAGAGACGGGGGTCTCGCTCTTGCTCAGGCTGGTCTCGAACTCCTGACCTTGAGCGATCCTCCCGCCTCAGCCTCCCGGAGTGCTAGGATTACAGGCGTGAGCCACCGCGCCCGGCCTATTGACTTATTTCTTGACTGAAATAAGCTGACATTAAAAAAAAAAGAGGCTCTTGTCAATGGCTTATGATGAAGTTGCTTCTACTTCTAATTAGGTTATAATCATTGGCATCTTTAAGTTTATACAGGAAAAATAACCTATCCATAACCTACCCTAGTGTATAAAAAAGTTGAGGAGACAAGCATTTTAAATTGTCTTTCTTTCTTTTTCTTTTTTTTTTCTTTTTTAGCGACAGGGTCTTGCTCTGCTGCCTAGGCTGTAGTACAGTGGTGTGATCATAGCTCATTGCAGCCTCCAGCTGCTATCTCAAACAATCCTTCTGCCTCAGTCTCACAAGTAGCTGGTATGACAGGTGCATGCCAACATGCTCAGCTAATTTTTTTAAAAAAATTTTTTTGTAGAGACAGGGTCTTGCTATGTTGCTTAGGCTTCTCTCAAACTCCTGGTCTCAAGCAGTCCTGGTGCCTCGGCTTCCCAAAGTGCTGGAATTACAGGTGTGAGCCACCGTGCCCGGCCTTAGGATCTCTCTGTAGAGACTTTCTGGCTTGAGACCACTTCATTCATAGTTTTAATTTTATGTGATTTTTAATATGTTATCATTTTAGAGAAAAAGAATCCAGTAGCCACCAACTGAAGATTTGGGCCATTGATTAAAATTGTGTAATAATTTTTCAAGGAAGTAGAGATGAACTTTGAAGTTCACCCATGCCTTGTTTTCATTATACTATTATTAAAAACTATCCAGGTAGTGTTAGCAAAGTGCATTGTAGATTAGTTGTATTTAATATTTAGAGGTGTCTGTCTTTTTTCCTGGAACTTAGGGTGCAATGGACAACTTTTAAGTTGTGATTGCTTTTTTGTGGTGGAAATGTTTGTATGAGTCAGGTGAATTTCAGCTTTGCCTGACTGAGATGTGATAGCTTGTCCTTTCTGGCTTATGTCTACTCATTGGTTATATAATACTATATATAATAATTATTAGAACGAGCCATTAGAGTTAACTGATAATGAATACAAACAATGATGTATCTGCTATAAGATGGAATAATACAGTTCTTTTTTTCCCCTTTTTTCATTTTTCTTTCTTTCTTTTTTTTTTTTTTTTGAGACAGAGTCTCACTCTGTTGCCCTGGCTAGAGTGCCGTGGTGTCAGCCTAGCTCACACAGTAACCTCAAACTCCTGGGCTCAAGCAATCCTTCTGCCTCAGCCTCCCATGTAGCTGGGACTACAGGCATGCACCACCATGCCTGGCTAAGTTTTTGTATATATTTTTAGTTGTCCAGCTAATTTCTTTCTATTTTTAGTAGATACAAGGTCTCACTCTTGCTCAGGCTGGTCTCGAACTTGTGAGCTCAAACAATCCATCTGCCTCAGCCTCCCAGAGTGCTAGGATTACAGGCGTGGGCCACCGTGCCTGGCCTCATTTTTCTTTTTCTTTTTCTTTTTTTTTCCTGGTCAAGTGAAGCAGTGGGAGTGGAGAAGGAACAAATACAGTTCTTAAATGTAATAATATAATAGAAGTAAAAAGTGGTAGCATTGGGGAACAAAGAGCAGGGTAGTAGTTAGGCATTGGAAAACAAAGAACAGGGTAGAAAATATTTCTGAGAGTCAGAGGAGCTTTGAAAGTAGTATAGCCAATGTAATGTAGGAGTGGAAAACCAGCTAAGATCAGGGGCACTATAGAGAAGAACCTGTCTGAGCAAAAGTTGGATTTAGATGATGGATGAGTCAGAAGCATCCAGAATTGAAGGATTTTTAAAATAAAACCTATTTGTGGACCTGAGCAAAGCTGAATTAATATCTGCGTTATGTACCTGTAAGTGCCATCCATTCTGTGAAGGCTTTTTGGTTATGAGGAACAGAATTCAAGGGCAGCTGGCTCAATTAAAGGGAGATGATTTTTAAGGATCCTTTGCCTCTGTGTGGACCAGGAACCAAAGAACCCAATGAATAGCACATAAGAAACACATACAAAAATGATCCCCTCAAAGACTCTTTCATTTTTTTCAGTGATGCCATCTGCAGTTTTGTTATCTGCAATGATTCTTCCCTTCGAGGTCAGCCCATTATCTTCAATCCTGACTTTTTTGTGGAGAAACTCCGACATGAGAAACCTGATGTGTTCACCGAATTGGTGGTCAGCAATATCACAAGGCTTATTGATTTACCTGGAACTGAGTTGGCTCAGCTGATGGGGGAAGTGGACCTTAAGTTGCCTGGTGGGACTGGCCCAGCATCAGGATTCTTCCGATCTCTAATGTCTCTCAAACGAAAGGGTAGGAGATGTGTCTGTGAAGGGTGGGCAGGTCTCCGCTGTTCCCTGGGCCTGTCCTTAACGTCACATTCCTTGAAGAGTTACTATTAACTGAAAGCATTTTTTGCCATTTTTCTTACTTTCATAAGTAGTAAAGCCTTAAGTAATAGTAATAAAAATGATAAAAACTGTCCAGATACAGAAATAATTAAACTAAAGCAAATATATTCAGTCCCTGAGAGATGATGTGATTAATTTAGGTTATTAGGAGTATCTTGATTTTCATGTCCTATTAATACACTAAAATAATATTTAAAAAACAAAGTTGGCTGGGCAAGGTGGCTCACACTTGTAATCCTAGCACTTTGGGAAACTGAGACAGGAGGATTGTTTGAGCCCAGGAGCTCAAGATCAGTCTGGGCAATAGCAAGACCCGTCTCTACAAAAAATGAAAAAATTAGCTGGGTGTTGTGGTGCGCACCTGTAGTCCTAGCTACTCAGGAGGCCGAGGCAGGGGGATTGCTTGAGCCCAGGAGTTGGAGGCTGCAGTGAGCTATGATGACGCCGCTGCATTCTAGCCAGGGCATCAGAGGGAGACCCTGTCTAAAAAAACAAACAAAGAAACCCCCCCCACCCCCGCCAAAGTTACATAGCTGGAGAGTACAGTAAAGAAAGTTTGAATTTTTTTTATTGCAGGAGTTCTGAAGTGTTTTCATTCCATGGAATGATTTGATAAGTTAGATACCTATGAATCACCCCCCCAAAAAATCTTCCCATAAAATAAAGAAATTGTAGCATTGCTTTTGATAAGATATTGTCATAAAAAGTTATTATTTTACTTTATTAAATATAAGGAAGTCATTAATGTAGAAAAAATGTTTAAACATTATAACAGATCAGATCGTGTACCAACTCCAGTGGATAATCTATCATGCTTTGCCAATCTTGGCTCTTAAGTTCTGTTTTCTGTTTGTTTTTAAATTAAATACCATCATGCTAGATATTGTTACTTAAGTAAGAAGATGGTCTTTGTCTTCAAGAATCTACGGTCTAATATTGAACTTGGAGGGAGTTGATTGATAGTCCTGATTGCATTTTCTGGTGCATTTCCAATACTAAGGTTTTTGTTTACTGACCTTGTAAAAACATTTGCTAAATTATAAAATAGGATGCTTGTTTTTAAGTATGATGATTTTGTACTATTTGTATGAAATGTAGCCCTATCCTATCATATGGTTTTTCAGAAAAAGAAGTGGTATTTGGATCCCCACTGACGGAGGAAGGCATTGCCCAGATATACCAACTGATCGAGTATCTGCACAAGAGTAAGAGTATTAGAAATTTTATTATTCTTTGTTTAATGAAGAATTGTCAGTTTTCTATTGAGAGTTAACTGCCTTGAGTTAGTAGGTGCCAATTAACCATCAATAAAGGAACTAATCTGGATAATTCAGGTGGCATGTTTTAAAATATATTTCCTTTTAAGTTTCATCTTATGTATTGGTTTGCTTTATACTCTCAAAGATATATATATATATAAGTTAGATAGTGTCTATGAATCACATTTACCTCTTAATTTAGAGAGACATTTCTTCTGGAAAAATACGTTGTCCCTAAAGAATTGGTACATTTATTCAAGGGAGTATAATACTATTCATCTCAAGAATTCTATGATTAAAACACACTCTTGATCATTTCATTTTTTACTAGTCATAGCAGTTATGTTATTGCTCTGAGTGCTTGGCGTAGCTGAGGATATGTGAAATATATGGCCGTATGTGATGCCTTGATAAATTAAAAATATTTTCTTGATAAATTCAACTCAAACACTTATGGCTTATCTCGTGTGGAACATTGTGCTAGGAGCTGGAGCAGAGGTTGCAATCTGGCAGCCTAAGGGCTTGAGTCATCTGCATTTATGTTTTGTTTGGCCGGCAAAGGATTACATTAAAAATAAAATAAGTTATCAGTGTTTTAAAATGGGGAAAGTACAGGTTTTCACCTTCTTTGGATGATAGGAAGATTCAGTATCCTTGGGCTCAGTTGCCACTTGGATACGATCAGCTGGGACACGTGTGGCTCCCCAGTTCCCAGTTTGTTATGATTCTCATTCATTTTTTTTACTATTACCTGCCTGGCCCTGTAGGCATTTGAACTTGGACTCCTGAATAAGGAGTTGTACAAAGATGAATATGTACCTAAGCTGAAAACATGAATACTCACACTTCTTCCAGATCAAACCAAAACTAGATGTCCTGCCTTTTTCCATTTTTTAATTTTTTTAAGACTAATCAAGTGCAGTAGTGAAAAAGGGGAAAGAGCAGAACAAGGAGTTCGATCTATAACTGACTGTGAGCAATCAATTGAGATAACTCACTACCTTCGGACCAATCTGTCGCATCTTTTTTAATCCCTTTAGATGAGCTTAGAACCTAGTTGGGAGGGAAGAATAGTTTAGTTTGGATGACCCTAAGTTTCTGGAAATCTCTTAGACTGAAAGGTGATTTGACACATTAGAGTTCTACTACTTCCTGAAGCAGTACACAGACTCTAGATTCATTCTGGGCTGCAAAAATAGTTTACAGGTGCAAAAAACCTCCACGGATGAACTCAGCCTCTCTAAACCATTGATTAGGTTAAATTTAGAGTCTCCATGGGTACCTCGGGAGGTTGAATGACTCCTGGGAGGACCATCTTTTTAGGTGGGAGATCTCCAGGTGCTCAGGGATGTTCAGGTATGTCTCCTAAGGGGGCCAGTACATTCTAACTTACTCTGGGAAAAAAGGCAAAAACCTACCTAAAGGGCTTTGTAAAGGGTCTTTTAAGTGTAAAGTAGCTTTTGGATTACATATTTTATGGACTACATATTTTAATCATAATTTTTCTTTTTGCTTCCTTTTTGCTCATCCTCCATTTTCTTCCATGCTGAGCAGATTTGCGAGTAGAGGGTTTGTTTAGAGTACCAGGGAATAGTGTCCGACAGCAGATTTTAAGGGATGCTCTCAATAATGGAGCTGACATTGACTTGGAATCAGGGGAGTTTCACTCAAATGATGTTGCCACTTTGCTGAAGATGTTTCTAGGAGAGTTGCCGGAGCCTCTGCTGACACACAAACATTTCAATGCACACCTCAAAATTGCTGGTGAGTATAGGAAGAAAGACAGAGATGTAAATACATTTCTTTCAGTTTAGTAAAATCATTTAGAATTTTCTGTTGTTTGTAACCCACAACAATACTTCTAATATTGGTTAAGATTTCATGATATTGCTGGGCTTCTCTGGTTGCTCAAAAGTTAAGCTGGCCAGTTAAGTTTGACTTAATCTAATGGCTTTCTTGATAAATAAGATTTTTTTTGGTTTTGTTTTGTGTCTCTCTTTTCTCTTTACATCTGTATCTTGATTCTCCCTCACCAGGCCTCAATCCTTCTCTCTTATAAAATGGGGATGATGATGATGATAATAATAATATCTCTTAGAGTTGTGGATGAAGAAGACATGAGATAATTACGTAAAATGCTTAGCACAGAGCCCAGGCCACAGTAAACTCAATACAAGAGTGCTCTTATTATTGTATTATTTTTATTTCTCTGTTAGTATCTATGTTTTTCTCTTTGTCTTACGTGACTCTCAAGTCTCCTCCCACTCTGGGTTCCTTTTACAAACAGCACCCTGCCTCTGACTTCCCTTTTAGGGATGAGGAAAGGATATATCAGCTTAGGGCTTTCTCAAGTCTCTTCCCTCTCCATCTCTATTCCAAGTTCCACCTTGGGACACAGAACACTCACCTGGGGACAAGGCCTGGTTCCAGTCCCATAAATAGCCTCATAAACTCCTGAACCCCAAACCTGTCATCCCTGGGAGGCCAGTGACTCCAGATCCAGGAGTCCCCATTCCTAGCTAGACACTGCAGTATCCAGCACCTCCTCCCTCAGACCCAAAGGTTGGGGCCTCTAGTCCCTCCTTCCTTGGGTCCCCAGCTTCCTCCTCCCTCAGGATAAGGTGTCTGGACTCTCAAGTCCCCATCCTTCCTCAACACCCAAGATCAGGCCAGCGAACAGCCCTGGCATGTGCCATCAGAAACCCCAATCATTGCCATTCTGTGACTGAGCATGCCTGAAGCTGCCACCTGCTTCAAGATTCTTATTAAGATAAGGAGCTGATAATAAGATATGGTCTGGGTTTTATTTATTTTTGTATTTCTGATGGATCCTAGCATAGTGCATTGAACATTTTAGTTGCTCAATAATTGTGTGCTTTTCATTGATTGATTCAGATATCTCAGATAGTTACAGGTTTGGTATGTTTGCCTTGGTTTGGGGCTTTTATTAAATATTTCTGTGCCTCAGTTGAGGTCATCTGTACTCTTGGAACATTTTTTAAAAATAGTATTATTGGTTTTCTGAATAGGTAATACATTCACATGGTTCAAATTTCAAAAGGTTCAAAGAATATACTGTGAAAAGCTTCTCTCCTACCTCTGTTCCCCAGCACACAGTTATTCTTCCCAGAGACAGCCAGTGCTAGTGATTTCTAATGTGCCCTTCCTGAGATATTTTGTACACTTACAAACAAATACTGACATATATTCCTTTTCTTCTGTTGTTATGTAATGGTAGGATATTATACTCATGGTTCTGTGGTTTGCTTTTTTCAATTAATGCATCTTGAAGAATGTTCCATTTTCAGCTCATAAATGGTTTCCTCATTCTCCTTTATGCCTGTGTGGCAGGAATTCATTCTTTTTTGGGGGGGGAGTGGGGAGGGCAGAGACTCACTCTGTTGCCCGGAATCCGTGACATCAGCCTAGCTCACAGCAACCTCAAACTCCTGGGCTCAAGTGATCCTTCTGCCTCAGCCTCTCAAGTAGCTGGGACTACAGGCATGTGCCACCATGCCTGGCTAATTTTTGTATATATATTTTTAGCTGTCCATAAAATTTCTTTCTATTTTTAGTAGAGATGGGGTCTCGCTCTTGCTCAGGCTGGTCTCCAACTCCTGAGCTCAAACAATCCACCCGCCTCGGCCTCCCAGAGTACTAGGATTACAGGCATGAGCCACCACGCCCGGCCTCTTAAATTATACAGCTGTTATGCTGCTATAGGCTCTAAGTGCAAACAGCATCAAAATCCATACTGCATTTACTTACTTTTCTGCCCTTGAGTATTTCTTTTCCTCTTTATCCTAATTTTAAGGAAGATAAAAAAAGGTTTTTTCTTTTTTTTTTTTTTTTTGAGACAGAGTCTCACTCTGTTGCCCAGGCTAGAGTGAGTGCCGTGGCGTTAGCCTAGCTCACAACAACCTCAAACTCCTGAGCTCAAGCGATCCTCCTGTCTCAGCCTCCTGAGTAGCTGGGACTACAGGCATGCACCACCATGCCCGGCTAATTTTTTCTATATATATTTTTAGCTGTCCATATAATTTCTTTCTATTTTTAGTAGAGATGGGGTCTCGCTCTTGCTCAGGCTGGTCTCGAACTCCTGAGCTCAAATGATCCGCCCACCTCGGCCTCCCAGAGTGCTAGGATTACAGATGTGAGCCACCGCGCCTGGCCAAAAAAAGGTTTTTTCTTTTGAATAATTTTTACTGCTTCAAAAAAACTAATTTTGAATTTTTGAACTCTAATAAGATTAGATTTTTTTTAGCACTTTGAATAGCAATCTAGTTGATACAAATATTACTAGAATGTTATGTAATTTTATAGTTATTTTGAGGAGAAATAAAGTTGTTAGATCTCTGAAAAAGTTTCAGAAAATATTCATAATTCTTTTTATAAGTGTTAACATGAAGAATGTTTGTTTTGTTTGCTTTCTCGTTGAGTTCATTCATTTGAAATCCTCCCCTCCACCACCCTGTAATTCACTGTTCTTTGAGAACATATTGAGGTGTGGCACAATTGTAGCATTTGATAGGCCTTGCTGATAACTGGAAGGGATTTTTGTTTTCAGTTTCATATTAACAAGGAACATTTTCTAGAAATATTACCTGCCTTCTGTAAACATGGAATTAACTGAGGTTAAATAACGTACTGTAATCATTTTTAGGTCTATGTGAATTATAACCAAATGATTATCAGTGTCTTTTGAAATTCTGGTTATCCAGGGGACTGCTTTTTTTGAACACCTGTATAGCCCGTTAGGGGAGAAACAAGGATTCTGATTTCATGAGGAGCTGCTTGGAAGCATCCTGTTATAAGGAAATAATTCACTCTCATTTTTATTTTATCCACAAAATATCTGAGTGGGGAAAAGTAGAGAGGGTGGCATTATCAAAGGCGTGTGTAGACATATTTTTATTAATATTTCTCTTGGGTATATACCTAGGAATAGAATTGCTGGGTCAAATGGTAATTTTAACTTTTTGAGGAGCTGCCAAAATGTTTTCCAAAGTGGTGATACCATTTTACATTCCTACCAGCAATGTAGGAGGGTTTAATTTTCTCTACATCCTTTTTTTTTTTTTTTTTTTTTAGGCAAGCACAAAAATGAGATTTATTGAGGAGAGAAAGATAGGATTATAGGGCAAGAGCAGGATATAAGTTTACAGAGCATGATACATATGCCATGGATGATGACCGGAGCCATTGTTGCAGCAGGGCAGGCAAAAGGAAGGGCAAAGAGAGAGATTGGCTAGGGTCTGTATACTATTTTATAGTGTCTGGATAGGGACCTCCCTTGTAATTTCTCTGCATCCTTGTCAACATTTGTTATTGTCAGTCTTTTTGAAGTTATAGCCATCCTCATGGTTGTGAAGTGATATCTCACTGTGGTTTTCATTTATGTTTTCTTGATAGCTAATGACACTGAGCATACAAATGCTTTTTGGCCACTTCTTTGAAGGAATGTCTATTCAAATTCTTTCCACATTTTTAATTGGGTTTTTGTCTTTTTATTGTTGAATTTTATTGGCATTATGTTATTACATTTTGCCATAATCTCTGAATTTTGTTTATGCCTGATTCTTTTTTCCTCCTTTCTTTGGTGAGAGTTGAGGGGAGGATAATAGTAATAGCATTGATTTTTCTTGCTGATATTTTTTTCCTCCTTTGTAAATTCTCTTTTGTCCTCAAGATTTGACGCGGTTTGATGACAAAGGAAACAAGACCAATATACCAGATAAGGAGCGGCAAATCGAGGCTCTCCAGTTGCTCTTCCTCATTCTCCCTCCTCCCAATCGTAACTTGCTGAAGTTATTGCTTGACCTCCTGTACCAGACAGCAAAGAAACAAGATAAGAATAAGATGTCTGCCTATAACCTTGCCCTTATGTTTGCACCCCATGTCCTGTGGCCAAAAAATGTGAGTGTTGAGGGGAAGAGTAAAGATTGCTTGGTTTTCTTGGGCTGGGCCTCATCCCGTGGCTGTCCCTTCGTGAGGTTATCAAGGGTCCAAGGTCTAGTCTTCAGTTTTATGAGATTAGGAACTTACTTTATTAGTTCATTCAAAAGTAATCAAACCTGAGGGGGCCAATTCCAATTAACCTCACTTACAAATCAGTCCCTGATAAACCTGCATGGCAACTTATTAGTGGAAACTCTTAGTGGGAAATTGTAGCCACTAAATAAACTAGAATACCCATTTTGAATGGTCAGAAATCTTTCTTAACAGGAAAGCTTTCTTGGGAAATCAAATTAATTTCTGAAGGTTGAATGGTATAAATTTAGAATAGAGTTGTATGATCTTATGGGATAATGTCACCAAGCTTATGGCTGAGATGTCACTTATAGCAATCTTGTCCCAATTTTTCTGTTTCCTGTAGATATAGCCTCCTTGGATAAAGCTGAATGTGCATCTTATTACTGAGACCATGGCCTCCTCAGTGACTTACATGAGAAATAAATTATCTAAAGTCTTTTAAATAAATTTTTGACCTGGAGGCACATAGCTCATATTCCTGCCCCTTTATAATATAGGTTTTACTATTTATTATATGATGGAATTGGGAGTCAGTGTACTTGGGTTGGAAGCTACAAACCAGTTATGTTACCTATGTCTTTTACCTTTTCTATGTTAGGCTCCTTCTCTGTAAACTGGGCAAAATACAGAAAGTCCTCACTTAATGTCATGGACAGGTTAGTAGAAACTGCAACTTTAAGTGAAACAACCTATCATGAAACAAATTTTTTTCCTGATCAATGTTATAACAAAATGACATTGAATGAAATGATGTTATTCGAGGACCTGCTGTTATTTGAAGACCTGCCCTAGGTCATTTCACTTAAAGTCATGGTTTCCAAGAACCTATCAGTGGCTTTTTGAGGACTTACTGTAGTAGCTTTACCAGTTACCTCACAGGTCATTGGGAAGATAAATAGAAATAGATTATAGTGACTTATGAAAGATTTTTGAGGTTTTAAAAAATGAGAAAAGGAAGGTAAAAAAAGAGCTTGTGTGGAACATTTTACCTAACAAATAACTAGTGCAAAGATAATACAAAGTTCTGGGCCAGGAAGAGCTTCTAGGGCTGTGCAGGGGAGCAGAGAACACATTAACACTTGTATATATTAAGGAGATTAAGCCTCAAAATGAAGGAATTTTAGTACTAGCTAACCAAGACAATGGAAAAGGAGCAAGTAAACTAGTTATAAAAAGAAGTATTTAAGGGATCCTGGTAAAAGCAAACAGATAAAGTAACAAAGTACTTGTTGAGAATAAGAGCTTTGGGATAGTAGAGATGCTGAAGTACTTAAAAAACAGGAGATACGAAAGAAGGAAATCAATGACAATTTGACTGTTTTTAAAAAACAGATGTCACCTTTGGTATCAGTAGTGACAGTCCTTTTTTGTCTTTGGAGAAATTCCAGTTTCTTTGAAAGGGCAGTGTCCTTGATGGCAGGTACAGATTCTGTTCTTTCTACCCATTTTGAATCCTAGACTAGATTTTCTTTAGCAACTTTGCTTGAATGTCTAATTCTCAAGCAGAATTAGGAAATGAAGATTGATTCTCAAGGATTTCCTGGTCACTTTAGGAACACATGGTTTTTCTAGATGATGTCATGTCCCACTGAACCAAAAAGCCTTCCCAGAATGAAACATTGTATTAGAGACACCTTTGTTATGGGTAGAAATTATCATAAATTTAAAAGAATAAACGTATTGGTAAGTCCTGCTTCTCAGCTCTTAATGTCCTTTGTCTGGTTTCTTTTCCTCTGAATAGGTCACTGCAAATGACCTTCAGGAGAATATCACAAAATTAAACAATGGGATGGCTTTTATGATTAAACACTCCCAGAAACTTTTTAAGGTAGGTAAGGGATGGCATTTGGTTGGTAACAGGACAAAGAAAATGCAGTAGGGTGGGGTCCTAAGCAGGGCTATGACGATGACTGTGTAAGAAAGGTCCTGACTAGGTCTGTAAGCCAGAATGGACAGTGGCAAAACCCAGGGGAACAGCCAAGGTGGAGAGGAATAGGAATGGGAATAACAGGTCCTCTGGGTAGTTGGCTCCACCCTCTGAGTCATCCTTCCTTTTTCACGAAAAGCTGCAGATGTTGGCAGCTGAGTAGTTTCATCCTGCCTGCTTCCTGCCAGTAGAATTTTGAGGGTCTGACCATCTTCTTTCATTTTGTACTCTTTGGCCATTTCAGTTCAGTCAGTGTTTCTGCCAACATAATTTTCTTAAGGACTTTGTGGGTCTTCTCTGGATTTCAGTGGGATTCATTGCATTAGACAAAAGCCACATATACAGATCTTTTGAAGATAAATCTTTTTCTGCCTTGGTCTCCTGCTGAAAAGGCTGAAGGACAATGTCTTTAAGCTTCCTAAAGGCCCTCTGGTTTAATTGAGAGGATCTGTGAGGCACACTGTTACTCTCTTGAAAGGGCCCTTTGTGAATACTCTGACCTTTTGATGTTTCTAAGATTTTAGCAAAACATTGTATGGTCACTTTCTTGACCTTTTCTTTAGAGCATACTATCTTGATAGTGAATCTCTTAATTTTAGCTTTTTTTTTTTTTTTAAGTAGAGATGGGGTCTCACTAGGTTGCCCAGGCTGGTCTCAAACTCCTGACCTGAAGTGATCCTCCCACCTTGGCCTCCCAAAGTGCTGGCATTATAGGTGTGAGCACCTGGCCAATTTTAGCATCTTTTGGTAGCTGAAGAGGCTGAGAATTTCCAAGGTCATCTTGTTCTGGTTCCTTTTTTCTTATAAAATACTTGTAAAATTTATCATCTTAACTATTTTTGAGTATACAGTTTTGTGGCATTAAGTACATTCACACTGTTGTGCAATTATCACCACCACCCATCTCCAGAACTCTTTTCATCTTGCAAAATTGAAACCTTGTACCCATTAAACAGTAACTCCCATACCCCTTCCCTCTCCCCCTAGCCCTTGCCAGCCACGATTCTACCTTCTGTCTCTATGAATTGGACTACTTTGGATACCTCATATAAGTGGAATCACACTCTACTGCCCTTTTGTGACTGGCTTATTTCACGTAGCATAATGTCCTTAAGGTTCATCCACACTGTAGCATGTGACAGATTTCCTTCCTTTTTAAAGGCTGCATAACATTCTGTTGTGTGGATATGCCACATTTTACTTATCCATTCATCTACCGATGGACACTTGGTTTTATTCTGTGTTTTAGCTATCATGACTAATACCACTGTGAACGTGGGTATATAAATATCTCTTCAAAGCCCTGCTGTCAGTTCTTTTGGGTAGGCTGGGCACGGTGGCTCAGGCCTGTAATCCTAGCATTCTGGGAGGCTGAGGCGGGAGGATCACTTGAGGTTAGGAGTTCGAGACCAGCCTGAGCAAGAGCGAGACCCTGTCTCTAATAAAAATGGAAAGAAATTAGCCAGACAACTAAAAATGTATAGAAAAAATTAGCTGGGCATGGTGGTGCATACCTGTAGTTCCAGCTACTCGGGAAGCTGAGGCAGAAGGATCACTTGAGCCCAGGAGTTTGAGGTTGCTGTGAGCTAGGCTGACACCATGGCACTCTAGCCTGGGTAACAGAGGGAGACTCTGTTTCAAAAAAAAAGTTCTTTTGGGTAAATACCCAGAACTGGCATTGTTGGATAATATAATGTTAATAAAATTTTTTGAGGAACTGCCATATTGTTTTCCACAGTGGCTGTACCACTTTATATTTCCACCAACTGTGCATGAGCGTTCTGATTTCTCCACATCCTTGGTTTCATGGTTTGGCAAAGTATTGGCCTCTACCACCATAGGGGCCAGAGCTTCTGCCTTCAAAATTTCCTCCCTTCATGGGTCCAGTATTTGAAAACTGGTTGTTGTAATTGCCAAAACCATTGTAGCTTCCATCACCTCCAAAATTGCTTCCATCATTACCAAATCCATTGTAGCCATCCCCACTGCCACCATATCCACCACCACCACCACAGCTGCCACCAAAGCCACCAAGACCACTGAGGTATCCTCCATAGCCAAAGTTGTCATTCCCACCAACACCACCTCCATGACAACCACCAAAGCTTCTAGAACCAGTTGGGCCTCTTTGGCTGGATGAAGCACTAGCCGTCTCTTGCTTCCACAGGGCTTTCCTTCACAGTTGTGGCCATTCACAATTTGGTATTTCTGAATGACAGTCTTATCCACAGAATCATGGTCATCAAAGGTTACAAAAGTCAAGCCCCTCTTCTTGCCACTGCCTTGGTCAGTAATGATTTCAGTCACTTCAATTTTCCCATACTGTTCAAAATAGTCTCTTAGGTTATGTTCTTCAGTATCTTCTTTAATGCCACCAACAAAGATCTTTTTCACAGTTAAGTGGGTACCTCGTCTTTGAGAATCTTTTCTGGAGACAGCTCTCTTTGGTTCTACAACTCTTCCATCTACCTTGTGTGGCCGTGCATTCATTGCTGCATCCACCTCCTCCACAGTGGCATATGTGACAAACCCAAAGCCTCTGGAGTGCTTGGTTTTGGATCTCTCATTACCACATAGTCCCTGAGCATTCCTCATTCCTCAGAATGGCTCCTCAGACTCCCATCCGTTGTTTCAAAGCTCAACCCTCTGATGAATAGTTTCCACAGCTGTTTGGGCTCTTTGGGAGACTCTGAGACGTGATGGCAATGGGAAAAGAGACTTCTAATGATGCTTCCTCGGCAGCGTCCATGGGCAGCAAAAGCTCCTTGGTTACATTTATTCCTAGGTTATTATTATTATTATTTTTTTTGATGGCTTTTGTAAATGAGATTGCTTTCTTGTTTTCTTTTTCAGCTATTTCATATTTGTGTATAGAAACACTACTGATTTTTTTTTTCCCTGAGACAGAATCTTGCTCTGTCGCCCTGGGTAGAGTGCAATGGTATCATTATAGTTCACTGCAACCTCAAACTCCTGGGCTCAAGGGATTCTCCTGCCTTAGCCTCCTCAGTACCTAGGATCACAGGCACGCGCCACCACGTTGGGCTAATTTTTCTATTTTTAGTAGAGATGGGGTCTCACTCTTGCTCAGGCTGGACTTGAACCGAGCTCATGCAATCTCTCGCCTTGGCCTCCCAGAGTGTGAGCCACCGTGCCTGGCCAGCTACTGATTTTTTGTATGTTGATTTTGTATCCTGCAACTTTGCTGAATTTTAAAATCAGATCTAAGAGTTTTTTGGTGGAGTCTTTAGGTTTTTCTAAATATAGGATCCTGTCATTTGCCAAGAGGGATAATTTGACTTCTCTTCCAATTTGGATGCCTTTTATTTTTTTCTCTTGCCTCATTGCTCTGGCGAGGACTTACAGTACTATGTTGAATAGAATTGCTGCAAATGGCCATCCTTGTCTTGTTCTAGTTCTTAAAAGAAAGGCTTTCAATTTTTCCCCCTGTTCAATATGATGTTAGCTATAGGTTTGTCATATGTGGCCTTTATTATGGTGAGATATGTTCCTTCTGTGCCTAGTTTTTTTGAGAGTTTTTATCATGAAGGGATGTTGAATTTTATGAAATGTTTTTTCTGCATCTATTGAGATGATCTATAATTTTTGTCCTTTATTTTGTTGATGTGTTGTATTACGTTTATTGATTTGCATATGTTGAACCATTCTTGCATCCCTGGGATAAATCCCATTTGATCATGGTATATTATTATCCTTTTTTTTTTTTTTTTTTTTTTTTTTTGAGAGAAAGGGTCTTGTTATGTTGCCCAGGCTAAACTCAAACAATTCCTAGGCTCAAGCAACTTACCTCAACCTCCCAAGTAGCTGACTACAGCTGTGTGCCATTGAGCTCAACTCTTGTGTTATCTTTTTATGTGCTGTGGGACTTTGGTTTGCTAAGCATACGATTTTTTTTTTCTTTCTTTATTAAGTCAAGAACTTTCACCTTTTCACTTAAAGGAAGCACTTTACAGCTTCTCTTTGGCATGTCTGAAACTGCCAGCATCACTACTTTTATGCTTTGGAACCATTATTAAGTAAAATAAGGGTTACTTGAATACAAGTACTGCTATATCTTGGCAGTCTGGCTACTAAGTGACTAAGGAGGGTAGCATATATAGCATGGTTATGCTGGACAAAGGAATGATTCATGTCCCAGGCAGGTTGGAGAGAAATGACATGAGATGTCATCATGCTGCTCAGAACAGTGCAGCAACAGTGCATTTAAAACTTATGAACTGTTTATTTCTGGAATTTTGCATTTAATATTTCAGACCAGGCTTGACTTTGGGTAACTAAGTAACTAAGACCATGGAAAGCAAAATCATGGATGAGGGAGGACTGCTATGCAAGTCTTTTACCTTTTTGGTTAAGGGTTGAGTTAATTCTTAAATGCTTTATTCTTTTTGATGCTATTGTAAATGGAATTGTTTTCTTAATTTCCCTTTTGGATTGTTCATTGTTAGTGTATAGAAATGCAACTTATTTTGTGTGTTGACTTTGTATCTGGTACTTTGCTGAATTTATTCTAACAATTTTTTTGTGAAATCTTTAGGGTGTTCTAGATGTAAGATCATATCATCTGTGAACAGATAATTTTACTTCTTGCTTTCCAATTTGGATGTCTTTTCTTTTGCTTGTCTAATTGCTTTGGCTAGTTCTGGTTCCTCTTTGTTTAACAGCTTTTTGCTTAATTTATCTCTCCTCTTACATCATAGCAGTTTGATTCTTAAAGACCAGGAAGAGAGTCTCTCCAGTGTGTGCTAGCAATTTGAAGCCATATATACATCTCTATATTAAATAACCTACTCTCTGTATGCCATCTCATTACCTTTGCTATATAATGTAACCTAATCATTGGAGTGACTTTTCATTCACCAGTATTTAGTTGGTTAGAAGCAAATCACAAGCCCCAACCACACTCATGGAGAAGGGATTATACCCAGGGTATGAACCTAGGGGCCACTCCTAGGATTTATTGACCACAGGCTGGTAAGTGACCCAGTGTCACATTAGAAATGAAAGATCAGAATCTTTTGCTTAATAAGCTGGAAACAAAGGGTGAACGATGCATTATCCCTACCGTGTTTAGGTGCCAAGGCCAGTTCCTGGTCAATAAGAGGTCAAGATCTAGATAAGTGAACAGGACAACAGGAGAAAGAGTGGTTTTTAATGATAAGCAAAAATATTGCAAATCAGTTCTTTATATGCTTCCTATTTAGGGAGAATTAGTTCCAAAGCATGGATTTATGGAAGGTAAGCAGAGAGGAGTATGGAGGGTACGGCAGTATCTGATAGTAGTTGTGAGTCAGAATGGGGGATTTTTAGGAGCAGTTCCTAATAGAAATCTCCTTCCATTGAGTTCTCTTGTTACCATTGATTTGGGGTTAACTTTTCATAGCCACAACTCACAAGTTAAAAGAGAGGTGGGATTTCCAACCTTTCCACCTTCGGATCTCTACCTGTGGAGCCCTTTTTTCCTTGCTGATTGTCCAGTGTACACAATTCAAGTACACAATGAGGTTGTACTTCACTGTGAAGGACTTTTGTTTAAAGTGACTTAAAACAACACACATTTATTATCTTACAGTTCTGTAGGTGAGAAGTTTGACATGGGTCTCACTGAGCTAAAGTGAGGTGTTAGCAAGGCTGCATTCCTTTCTGATGTTCTTCAAAGACAGTCTGTTCACTTGTCTTTTCCAGCTTCTGGAGGGAGCCCACATTCCTTGGCTCACATTCTCCTTTCTCTGTCTTTGAGGCTAACAATTTTGCCTCTCTCTGAACATCCTCCTTTAGTCACTATTCTTCCTGACCACAGCTGGAAAAGGTTTTCTGCTTTTAAACCCCTTTGTGATCATATTGGACCCACCTGGATAACCTAGGGTAATCTCCCCATTTCAGGGTCCTTAATCACACAGCAACGTCCCTGTTACCACATCTGAGAGATATGGAGGGAAAAAACCCAAAGCGTTTGTTTTACTCTCTACTCTCACTCAGTGTAATACTGTGACACAGATGTGTGGGGGTATCCCCCCCACACCAAACAGTTCTGCAGTGAACACCCGGTGTTCAATTCTGACACTGTCTGCCTGGAGACAGTCTCAGATCCCGCAGGTTGAGGGCTCAGTCCCGTCAGACTGCCCCCACTTCAGATGCTAGTTGCAAGTAGGTTGATACCTTTACTTCTGACTGACTGCTGTAAATTGGGGGTGCCCATGACCCCCTCCTTGGGTTAGTTTGCTAAAGTGGCCCACAAAACTCGGAAACACTGTATTTACACTTACCCATTTATTATAAAGGATATTACAAAGGTTACAAATGAGCAGACAGATGGAAGAGATGCTTAGGGCAAGGTATGTGGGAAGGGGCACGGAACTTCTATTTCCTCTCTTGGGTACCACCCTCTAGGACCATGTGTTCAGCTATCCAGAAGTTCTCCAAACCCAGTCCTTTTGCATTTTTATGGAAGCCTCATCATGTAGGCATGACTGATTAAATCACTGGCTATTGGTGATCAACTCAATCTCTCCACTTTCAGTTGGAGGTGCAGCTGAAAGCTCATCATACCTTGATCTTTCTAAGGGTCTTCAGCTACTAGTCATCTCATTAACATATAAAAGTCACTCTTACCATTCTGGAGATTTCAAGGGTAGGAGCTATCTGCTAGGAAATAGGGTGAGGGAGTTGCAGACCGAATATATATTTCACAGTATCATACCATGTAAGGGAACATATCACTGTGAAGGATGCTGAGAGTACAGATGGTATTAGATGGCACAGATCTTAGAAATAAAACACAAGTATAATCTCCTATATGTCATTCAGCTTGGTACAAGTTCTAATACTAGACTCTTTCAAGTTTCACTGTTTACTCTTCTGTTCTCTTCTGTAGACCCTCTTTCAGCTCCTCACCTTTGGGGTTTTGACTCTTGTTTGCTACTTTGCCTTTATTTCCATGCTAGTTTGGGCATTATTTGAGCTTCTGATGATCTCTAAAGGAGAGGAAGAAAGTTTAACGGGGATTTATTTTGGTCCTAGATCTTTTCTCTTTAGATTTGGGTGGGAACTGTTGTCCTAGTGGCCACCTGCTTCAGCACCTTGGCTGATTTGGTTCTTCCCTGAGTCTTTCCCCTGGATGAGAAATGGTCTCGTATTCTAAATGCTCTATCACTTATTCTGGGTTCCTATTTTACCTCACCCTAGATCTGCCCTTTCTGTGCTTTTTTGTGTTGTCTTCTTGTTCTCAGGCTTCTTTGAGTGGACTTTTTATCTCCTTCATCCTCAGATTCTGTGTTGTCTTCGTTCTGTGTTTTTTTACTTTTTTCTGTTTTACCATCTTTCCTAAAATTCCTCTTAACTATTTCTAGCTCTGGGTCCTCCACTATTATCAGTCCATCTGACTCACATGTTTTATCTCTCCCCAACAGAAGCCACCACGTGTGTTCCTAGGGGTTTATAATGTATGCACAGTGAAGGCCATACCCACTTTACCTGAGCAGTCCTTTGTTGTTTCTCCATGAATTGTAAAGTGCATAAGATCTCAGATTATCATGTAAACCTATCTGTCACTGGTTCCCTTTTTAGATAACCCTTCAGCTCCTAGTATCTTTGGTGTGAGGGCAGAGGTTTTTTTCCCGTCATCTTGTCTTTTTTTTTAAATGACAGTTGCAGAATAGGTGGTATGGGTTCTTTCATTCTTGTTTGCAGAAAATTTTTCTTTTTTTCTGCTCCATATGATCTGCAGAAAATTTCTTTTGGTTTAAAACTCTGCTTTGTGGTTTTCCAAGTTAAAAATTAAACTACAGATATCATGTCTTTGTCATGACATCTTTTATAAACTTGTATTATGAAAAATTTCAAATATGGAGAAAAGTTAAAAGAGTAAAAGAGCAAATATTCATATAACTTTCCCTCAGCTTCAACAAATGTTACTGTTTTGCACATTTGCTTTGTCTCTCTCTGTATATGTTTATACTTTTATTGTTTTTGGCTGAACCCCTGAAAGTGATTGCAGACATTGTGATACTTCATTCCTAAATACTCAAGCATGTATCTTCTAATAAGAATATTCGCTTAATGGTCACAGTACTATTATCACATCTAAGAAAATTAATAATAATCTCATATCATCAAATGTTCAGTACGTATTCACATTTCTTTAGCTGTCCTAAGAATGTATTTCATAGATGCTTTTTTTTCAACATAAGCCAATAAAGGCCTATGTACTGCTTTTGATTATTATGTCACTTTTAATTTGGAACAGTCATTATTCTTTTTCTTCGTGTCATTGATTTGTTGAAGCATTCAAGTCAATTGTATTGTAGAATGTCCCACATTCTAAATTTGTCTTATTGTTTTCGTAAGGTCAATTAACTTGTTTCTTTCTCCCCTTCCATGTGGTTCCTATAAACTACGAGTTAGGTCTAGAGTCTTAATTAGATTCAGGTTAAGCATTTTTGGCAAAGATACTTCATAGGTGATGTGTGTTTGTGTCATATTGCATCACATTAGGAGGCACAGAATATTAGATTTTCTCACTCTTAGTGATGCTGATTTTGCTAACTGATAGTTCTGATAGAAATCTGCTAGATCTCTCAATTAATAAAGGTATAGTTTTCCCTTTGCAATTAGTAAATAACCTGTAGGGTGATTATAAGTTATGTAATGGTTTTAGCATCTATTGATAATACTGCTGGAATCTGTGATTACATTGGGCATTACAAAATTGTGATTTTCTAATTCTGTCATTTAATCTTTATTAGCTGACTTTCTTCTTTGAAGAATAGCTTTCCTTTTTTTTGTCTCATTTTCTCTCTTTTTAAATGATTATCACTCTAGACTCATGGATTTTTATTTATTCACTGTGTGAGTCAATTTCAGTTATTAATTTTGATATTCAGATTGTCCCAAATTTGGCCAGTGATAGCCCTTGTAAACTGGCTCTTATATCTCTTTATCAGGACTCCATTGTCTTTGAGTGTTTCCTTTCTGGTATAAAATGTCCCAGCTCACTTTGTACTTACTCTGCCCTGGATCTGGAATCAATTATTTTTTCCAAGGAGCCTTGGTTTCTTTGAATAACACTAGTTGTACTCTTTTTTTTTTTTTTTTTTTTGAGACAGAGTCTCGCTCTGTTGCCTGGGCTAGAGTGCCGTGGCATCAGCCTAGCTCACAGCAACCTCAAACTCCCGGGCTCAAGCAATCCTTTTGCCTCAGCCTCCCGAGTAGCTAGGACTTCAGGCATGCACCGCCATGCCTGGCTAATTTTTTTCTCTATATATTTTTAGCTGTCCAGATCATTTCTTTTCTATTTTTAGTAGAGACGGGGGTCTCGCTCTTGCTCAGGCTGGTCTCGAACTCCTGACCTTAAGCAATTCTCCCGCCTCAGCCTCCCATAGTGCTAGGATTACAGGCGTGAGCCACCTCTCCCAGCTGCCCAGCTAATTTTTTAAAAAAAATTTTTGTAGAAACAAGGTCTCACTCTTGCTCAGGTTGGTCTCAAACTTGGCCTCAAGTGATCCTCCTGCCTCGGACTCCTAAAGTGGTAGGATTATTGGCACGAGCCACTGAGCCCAGCCTATCAATGTCATGTTTGATTTTTAAAACAGCAGTAGCTACATTGGTATCTTCTCACTGTTTTCCCATCACATTTGCTGAGATATCTATTTGGTGGCAAGAGAAAGGAAGCTATGGAAGAGGGCATTTTGAAGATCTTTGGCTTTTCCTAAGTAATCTGCCAGTAAAATAATTATGAGAACCACTGTCCTTGTGGTCTGAAAGAATTTTAGATCCTACTAACCACTAGGTCTTGGTTTTCTTTTATGTCCTGTGCAGGCTCCTGCTTATATTCGGGAATGTGCCAGATTGCACTATTTGGGATCCAGAGCTCAAGCATCAAAGGTGAGAATAGGAAACTGCTCTTAACTCAAACAAGGAAAGTGTTAAGATTAGTGGAGTTTTAAAACGAAAGTACGAACTCAAAGTAAAGCCATGGAAAATAAGAAGTTTTTAGTGTTATAGCTCAAAATTACTTAGTCATTTTGTCATAAGAAAAAAGACTGAGAAGAAAGTTATTTGTTGAAATAAAAATGCCCCCACATACAGTATTCTTGTCTGCTTTCAGAAGTTCTCCACTGGTGGATGCTATCTTCTGCATAAGAATGATGGCATAGACTTTATGTTTAAAATTTTTATATAAAGTCCTACATTCTTATAGCATGTGATAGAAGCAATCTGTATATAGCAAATGTATTAAATATTTTACAATAACAAAAGTACAGTTTTATGTAATTCATTCTTATTTTAGGTTCAGTGGTGTAGTAAAACTCTATTAAATGGCTAAAAGAGTTGAGACCACATGAGCTTAGATAAGGAAATATGTGATGCTTATTAACAGAAGATTACATACGATTATTGAGCTTTAAAAGTAAGAAGTTAAAAAAAGTTACAAGCACTTTTTGAGTGCTTAAACTTTTTAAGTTCTATTTAGCCTGCCTTGGTTAGAAACTTAAACTGTCATGCTATTTTTTTCTGCTCCTGTTGGTTTCTCCCTCTCATTCAGCAAATATTCAGTGTGGACAGGAAAACAGTATTTGATTTCAACTAGTTTAACTGGAGTGTGGTTTTTCTTAGAGAGTTGTTTCTGTTCCTCTACCACTGCTGTGTAGTTGTCACATTAAGCTGTCCTGTGTAGGAAGGAGTACCAGCCAAGAACCAATGCCCTTGGGCTCCAGGGTGGATCGTCACTTTAGTATCTAGATGACTTTAAATTTACAGTTTAACTTCAGTTTTTTCTTCTATCAGATGGAAATGGTGATACTTTCCCTGCTTACCTTGAAGAATAGCAGTGAGAATTACATGAGATTAAAAGATGTTTTGAAAACTGAATCCTTATACAAATATAACTCTTGGTGGCAATATTTTAAATGCCTTTAGGTTCTCTGGGCAGGTCATGGGAGTGAGCTATTAATATAACCTATAGTAATACGTTCTATGTATCTGATAATATTGTTAAGATTTTTTTCCTGGGTATAGGAATATACTGTATCCTTGCTCCTCCCTTTTTTGTTCCAGTTTTTTGTGGGAACCCGAAAACAAGCCTGCAGCATATATGAATTTACTTTTCTTTTAAATTTTCTTTAGGATGACCTTGATCTGACAGTTTCATGTCACACTAAGTCCTTCCAGCTGGCAAAATCTCAGACACAGAGCCAGGTAGATTCCTGCTGTCATCAGGAGGAGACCCAGCAGCGTACGGAAGAGGCACTGAGAGAGCTGTTCCAACATGTTCACAATATGCCAGAGTCGGCAAAGAAGAAACAACTTATCAGACAGGTGCCTGAAGGCAGGGAAATAATTATGGGGCTTTAGGAATGTGATCATGGTTGTAGAATCAGTAGGGAATATTGTTAAGAATCTCATTTAATTTGGAGCTCTTATTGGGCCAAGCTTTGGTTCAGCCAAGGAAGCAAGGAATCTCAGTGGTGATCTCTGTGCTACTGCCCCACTAGAGAAAGGAGCGGAGACTCTTGGATTTCTACAGTTAAACAGGAGGACCCAAGTGTGGTTAGAGTGTCTCTAATTTTGGTCATGTACCAAATTTGCTGAGAGAGGACCAGCAGTTATAGTATATTGTTCCAAAGTTTAAACCCTTCAGATTTTCTTGGCAAATAACTTTCTGAATTTCACTTTTCTTGTTTGTAAAATGGTAATAGTAATGTCCATGTTTCGTGGTTGTAAAGATTAGAGTTAATGTAGGTAGAGTGGCTGGCACCGCAGAGCATAAGTGGTGACTCTTACTAACGGAGTTGTTTGCAGCTAGAAAACACGATAAAGCAAGGTCTTAGTCTGATACTAGAAAGTAGGAATTCTAGGGGTTCAGTTTGTTTATTTTGGAGCTATGGGAACAAAATTAGGTCTTTCATTTGCCGTTTTTGGACTCAAAGTGTGGTTTGAATAAATCTTAAAGACTTGGGTAGTTTCTTTCTCAGGAAATTTATTTTGTCTCAATACCTCTTGAATTTTAGCTGAATAGGCAGAATAAGCTTCTTCTTATTCAACTGGGACTTTCTGGGGGAAGAGTCTGTTTTTATTTATTTATTTTATACCTAATGTCAAACATAGGGCCAGGTGTAAACAAAACTCTTTGAAGTTACTTTGAGATCTAGTAAATTGTGCTATGACTGGAATTTTATAGGGTGTTGGCTGAGTAATGTTGCAGATTCAAAGCAGTCTAGTGATTTAATTCTTGATAGAAATTAAAATAGCAGTTTCATGTAGGACAAGTATGACTTTCCTCAACAAGAACACTAAGGGTTAAAGATAATTCAAAGGAAAAACGTTATTTTGCATTTTTTAGAAAAACAGGAAATTATAGAGAAGAAGAAAATAAATCACTCATCCTGTTAGTGTTTACATTTTAGGCATTTCTTTTAGTCTTTGTCATGTGGATGTATTTTCACATAGTTATGATCATACCATATACTTTTAAAATTTTATTTCTTTTTCACTAAACATTACAACATTAACATTTTCTCATGCATGCTTGCAAGCTCCTTGCATACATTTTATTTTTTTTTATTTATTTTTTTTTTTGTTGAGACAGAGTCTCACTTTGTTGCCCAGGCTAGAGTGAGTGCCGTGGCGTCAGCTTAGCTCACAGCAACCTCAGACTCCTGGGCTTAAGCGATCCTACTGCCTCAGCCTCCCAAGTAGCTGGGACTACAGGCATGCGCCACTATGCCCGGCTAATTTTTTCTATATAGATTTTTAGTTGTCCATATAATGTCTTTCTATTTTTAGTAGAGACGGGGTCTCGCTCAGGCTGGTCTCGAACTCCTGACCTTGAGCAATCCACCCGCCTCGGCCTCCCAGAGTGCTAGGATTGCAGGCGTGAGCCACCGCGCCCGGCCTTTGCATACATTTTAAATACTGCTGTTTTTCAGCTCCGTTGTAATCTTACGGGACCACTGTCATGTATGTGGTTCATCATTGACCAAAACGTTGTTTTACAGTGCATGACTCTATTTAAACTTTATTTGTGGAAGAAACGAAATTGTTTCCCACAGTCTGGATTTAATTGATTGCATCCCTGTGATATTTTTTAGCATGTTCCTCAGTCCACTGTACTTGCTATTGTATTAACTGGTAGTTAGATTTACTTCTAGAGGCTTGATCTGCTTCCAATTCAATTTTGAGGGGGGTGAGTGAGAGCATTTTATAGATGGTGTGTACTTTTTTTTCATTTTGTTTTGTTTTTGGTGTATACTTTTTAATATGCATTTTTAAAAGTCTGAATACACATTGCTAAATAGCTTCCCAGAACATTTTGCCAATTAACACTCCCCACAGTGGATATGAGAAAACCTACCTTATTGCACCCTTACCAGTGTTATCAGGAATGATGGGTTTTTACTTGTCCCAGTGTGTTCAGAGGTGATGCTTACTAGCTGAGCTCTTTAGAGATGACTAAATTTTCTGTCTGCTGAGATCATTAACTTTGAGAACCTCTTGGTATTTGTATATAAAAAGGTCATTTTTTAACCTCTAGAACTTGAACTGATAAAAATATACAAATTTACAATTCAGAAAATTTAAAAATATAGTTAGAAAAGGCAGAAGAGAAGAATTAAGTACTATGTTATTATTTTTTTGTTGTTGTTTTTTCATTTTGGATGGCACCCCTAGGATATATTATTATTTTTTAAGTGGGGAAATGAGTGGCTAATCAAAGCATTGAATAAGAGTATACAATGCCTGTCCTCCCTTTTTCTACTTTAGACACCTCCACATGGAAAGCTGATGATGTCATTGACAAGTCTGCATTCTGATGTATTTCCTCTGATGATAGTGCTGGCAGGCAATCATGATAGATATTGATTTAAAGAGCTTTAATAACTTTTAAAAAATTTTGTATGCAATTTATGTTAAATTAAGGACTGTTTTAGGTTGTGCCAGTAACTTTCTATGTCCAAGATATTTATGCAAAAAATCTTGATTACCAGCCAGGGGTCTTGGGCAAATTCCATAGACTCTCCAAGTCTCTGTTTCCTTGTCTGTAAAATAGGGATAATAATTCCATATTCAAGGAATGTGAAGTGCTGGACCCCTCAGAGCTTTTTAATAAAATTTGACTTCTTTTTGGCAGCATCATTTCTGCCTTTGTGATTTGCTTGTTGACCTCCTAATCCGTATGTGCACAGACTCACTTATTCCTGAACTCTTCTGGATATTTACATGTAGCTACTGTTGTCACAAAATGCTACCTCTTCATGGGAGAATATTAATAAAATGTCCTCTTTGTTTTCTTTTAGTTTAATAAGCAGTCTTTGACCCAAACACCAGGGCGAGAACCTTCCACTCCCCGAGTACAGAAGAGGGCCCGTTCACGCTCCTTCAGTGGACTTATCAAGGTAGGCATGCTGTGCTGTGGTTTTCAGCATTGACTGTCAGGAAGTTTAATAGTCTGATTTTTCTTATGGATAAACAGTTTTCTCCTATTCTTTGGGATCCTATGAAGGGTTAATTTGTAAGAGGGTATAGATAGGATTTGGAAAACTTATTTTTCAAAGCATTTTGCTGTGTTTCAAATCAGGGAAGGGGCTCAATCGAGAAGTGAGGTATAAAAGAAATAAAGGTCTTTTCTGGGACTGAGGACAGACTCCTCATTCTTGAGCAGTGGAAAAAGTCTCTCTTGCTTCCTGACCTACTTCGAGCTATACTCTTCTTTACACAATTTACTAAACCTATGGAGAAGTGAGGAAGTTGAGACCAGGGGAATTGTTAGAAAAAATGGATTTTCTAATAGGCTAGTAAGCTTTGGTATCTCAAAGGTTTGTAAGCTTAAAATTTTTAACAGTTGTAGGATTCTCTTCCCTTGTATCAAATTCATTAAAAGTCTTTTTTTTTTTTTTTAAACAAATAGAAAGTATACTTCTGTGCTGTTGCTGCTATCACTGCAGATTCAATTTGTAAGTCTTCACAGGTGATTTTTACTTGTAGTTAAGGAATATTGCCATCGGGTGGCAGTAGATAACTTGATTATAGGGTTCGAATTTCCATGTGTAAACTGAGGCAAGGTTCTGGTTCACTTAGAGATTAGCAGTATTCTGTGTTATGCTTTTTCTTTTTAAAATTGTTTTACTTTATCTTTATTAAGATATATAAATCCAGCAACTTTAAGGAGCCTTTTGCTAAAAATTTAAAATTTTTGCCCTAAAAATAAATACCTTGTAATTTTTTTTCCTTTAAGGTGCAGCTATTAGTATTTACAGATTCATCTAACTCTAATTTTGGTCCTAGTTATAATTTATAGATGTATAGAATTCACAATCAATCTTTTTTTTTTTTTTGAGACAGAGTCTCACTCTGTTGCCCAGGCTAGAGTGAGTGCCGTGGCGTCAGCCTAGCTCACAGCAACCTCAAACTCCTGGGCTCAAGCGATCCTCCTGTCTCAGCCTCCCGAGTAGCTGGGACTACAGGCATGCACCACCATGCCCGGCTAATTTTTTCTATATATATTTTTAGCTGTCCATATAATTTCTTTCTATTTTTAGTAGAGATGGGGTCTCGCTCTTGCTCAGGCTGGTCTCGAACTCCTGAGCTCAAACGATCCGCCCACCTCGGCCTCCCAGAGTGCTAGGATTACAGGCGTGAGCCACCGCGCCCGGCCCACAATCAATCTTGATCTGCTGGGACCAGTGGGCTCTGGGACATTAGGCTTGCTTGACATCAAAATTTCCTTTGCTCTCAATAGAGTGAAAAGGCAGCCCATAGAATGGGAGAAAATATTTGCAAATTAAATATCTGGTTAGGGTTTAATATCCAGAATATATAAAGAACTTCTATAACTCAACACAGCAAAAACAGCCATATTGAAAAATGGGCAAAGGATTTAAATAGACGTTTCTCCAAAGAAAATATACAAATGGCCAAGAAACACATGAAAAGATGCTCATCATCACTAATCATTAGGGAAATGTAAATCAAAACCACCGTGAGATACTACTTCACACCGACTAGGAAGGCTATTATCAAAAAAACAGAAAATAACAAATGTTGATGAGGATGTGGAGAAATTGGAACCCTTATGCACTGCTGGTGGGAATGTAAAATGGTGTAGCTGCTGTGGAAAACAGTACGACAGTTCCTCAAAAAATTAAAAATAGAATTACTTTATGATTCAGCAATCCGCTTCTGGGTATATACCCAAAAGAATTGAAAGCAGAGTCTCAAGGAGATCTTTGTACACTGATATTCACAGCAGTATTAGTCACAATAGGCAAAAGGTGGAAGCAACCTGACTGTCCATTGACAGATGAATGGATAAGCAAAATGTGGTCTGTACAGACAATGGAATGTTATTCATTTTTAAAAAGGAAGGAAATTCTCACATGTGCTACAACGTGGATGAACCTTGAGGACATTATGCTAAGTGAAATAAGCCCCAGTCATAAAAGGACAAATGTTGTGTGATTCCACTTAAATGAGGTACCTAGAGTAGTCAAATTCATAGAGACAGAAACTAGAAGGGTGGTTGTCAGAGGCTAGGGATGTGAGAGGAATGGGAAGTATTATTTAATAGATACGGAGTTTCTGTTTGGAAGGCTGAAAAAGTTCTGGAGATGGATAATGGTGGTGGTTGCACAATACTGTGAATGTACTTAATGCCATTGAACTGTACCATTTAAAATCGTTAAAATGGTAAATTTTATGTGTATTTTATCATACTTAAAAAAAAAAATCCCTTTGCTAGAAACTGAGAAGTACATTCACCTGCTTAGATATGGCCAGTGAAGTGAACATCCTCTTTTTTCCTTTCCGATTGGAAAAGTCTGTCATTTTCTCCGACTTCCCTGTCATAGGGATGATTGATAAACAGAAAAGTTATAGTCAAATAAGAAACTGAGAAGTACATTCACCTGCTTAGATATGGCTGGTGAAGTGAACATCCTTAGTTTACCCTCTTTTTTCCTTCTCAATTGGAAAAGTCTGTCATTCCCTTTGACTTCCCTGTCATAGAGATGATCGATAAACAGAAAAGTTATAGTCAAATAAGTGTTTCTGTATGTGATAGTCAAATAAATGTTTTTTCTTTAACTGAAGTTAAATTGGTGTAGTTTTCTTTGTGAGCTCTTTTCTTGCAGTTGGCTTTAGGTGTATTGCTAATTGTTCTTGAAATGTAAATATATAGTATCTTCTTGGCAGCTGCCTAATTCTTTACTAAGAGAATTTAGAACTTTAGTGTTTATAAAACAGTTTATAATTCTATCAGGATAAAACATTTTAGAATAATAATTTTAAACATCAATGTTAGCAAATTTTATATAACAGGGGTGTTAAGTGTTTTCATTACAAACAAAGAGATTTTTGAGCTAATAATAGATGTAGGTTTTTCTTCAGTTGTTCTGCATGGAGTAATGAAATGTCTTTTGAAAAATTCATTGGAAGCTTTACAACGAGTCCTGTGGCTCCTGGAATCCCCATTTCAGCTTAGGCTGAGGTGGTACTGTACCCAACGTCCGAAAGGAAGATGTACTGGTCTTATTTTTCCAGCACGTCTGTGGTTTAGCTATTTGATTTCTATCCTGCTTTTTAAAAAATTAAACAAAAATTTTTTAAATTAATTTTTTCCCCAGCTTTATTAAGATATAATTGACAATCTATCCTGCCTTAATCCCTCTTTGGCTAGATTCTTTTCCTCCAGAACTCCCCTCATGTAAATAATGTATTACATCAGAATGTTCTGAGTATTGCTGCTGATATTTATAATGTAGAGTTTAATGTTCTGGTTTTGATATATTCTTTTTTTTTGGCATTCAAAATTATTCTCTTAGGGGCAAAAAGGGGAAGATTTCTCCAAAGATGGTAGAATTGTCACTGTCAGCTGTTACATTAGGTTACATCAGCTTCTAAGCTGTTCAGAGAAGAAAGGGCTTTTAGTCTTGCTTTGAATGTCAGTATAGTCATGCGACCCTCTTAATAAGGCCTATACCTTCTTGTGGCTGTATTAGGAACTCTTATAGAATTTCTCCAAATTTTCCAATCCTATGTGAGGAAATGACAGGCAAGCAAAGTCTTAGAGTAGATCCAGCCTAAAGTATTCCTTAGTGGGGAGGGAAGAAGGGACTTTTTAAACAGCTGCCAGAGACAACACAACTATGGGAAAAAAAATTATACTGGTAAGTAACTGGCATTTCTTTTATGGTCTCAGAGGTATACTGTAATTGGCCCATGTTAGCTAGTTTACATCAACTATAAAGTTGCTTCTAACATATCAGCCCTTTTAAATTAGGAAAAGTGATCACTTAAAGAGAGGCAATGATTTCACATGTTTTTGGTAACAGCTTTGGCCTCTCTTGAATAAGATAGCCTGGGAGGGTCCATAAAAAATTTATCAGAATGCTGATTTTTTTTTTAATCTAAGGAAATTATAATTTTGAAGGCCATGTAGCTGTAATGTAGATAAAATAGATGTTTATAAATCAAATATTTTCTGTTCTTAAATTAGCGGAAGGTCCTGGGAAATCAAATGATGTCAGAAAAGAAAAACAAGTACCCTACCCCAGAATCTGTGGCCATCGGTGAATTGAAGAGAGCCAGCAAAGAAAATATGAACTTAGTAAGATACTGTTCTTTGGATTTTGTCTCTGTATGTGTACATTTGTTTAGAAAGGAGGAAAATTTATGTACTGTCATCTGTTGTACTGTGTTTCTTTGGGCCATTCAAATGCCTTTTTCTCAATTAATCCTTCCATCTGTGCTACCTTCTTTCTGTAGGTTTTCATTGATTCATTCCACAAACACATTTTGAGTTCAAGAGGGATATAGCTAGTCACAAACAGGTGACCAATACAGTACAATGGCTCCATAAACAAGTCTTGGAGACAGTGGTTAATTTTTACTGGGAGGCTCCATAGGCCAGGTGACATTTGGGCCAGGACTCCTTGGCTCTGCATCACCTGTGGGGTAGTCTTTCAAGGTATCCCAGCCATGCCTACTTCATTAAGCCAGTAGTTAATCAGTTAAGATGAATGAGATATGAATATGTCAGTCATGGTAAAACTCTCTCTGTTGAAATTGATCAAGTAAATAATTCCTCTGTTAGTAAAGTCTATCAATAGGAATGACATTAAAACATTTAAGCCACTGTAACATTTTTTTATTACAGTTATTTTCTGGCTCCCCAGCTGTCACGATCACACCAACAAGATTGAAATGGTCTGAGGGGAAGAAAGAGGGGAAAAAAGGTACTAATTGTGCTTATTCTCTGTTCTTACCAAATGCAATTTATTTCTGCATCTAGTCAGTCAGTAGCAGTTTTCGAATTCCCAGTGCAGTAAAGTTATAGTCAGAAATGATATAAAAATTACAAGGACAGGCCCTTGCCATGAATCCGTTCACCAGGTGGTTATTGAGCATCCACTCAACACTGTTCCAGGTACTGAGGGGTGGAGCTGTGAACACAGACCTCACAGTTCCTGCGTTCTTGGACAGACAGGACACTTGGGTAAAATATCCTAAGAATACTTGTTAGATGGCTGGGTGTGGTGGCTCACGCCTGTAATCCTAGCACTTTGGGAAGCCAAAGTGGGAGGATCATGTAAGGCCAGGAGTTCCAGACCAGCCTGAGCAACACAGCAAGACTCTGTCCCAGCAAAAAAATAGAAAAATTAGCGGGGTGTGGTGTGTTCTTGTAATCCCAACTACTTGAGAGGCTAAGGTGGGAGGATCCTGTGAGCCCAGGAATTTGAGGTTGTGGTGAGCTATGATGACAACTGCCCTCTAGCCCAGGCAACAGAGTGAGACCTTGTCTCAAAACCAAACAATAAATAACCCCCCCTAAAAAAATCCTTTTAAAAGCAGATTAAAAACAAGTTTAAACTAATTTGTGAAACCAAGTACAGCAGTGCTGAGCGTATGCTTTTGGAATAGTTATGTTCCTTTTCTGTGTAGACTAGCCTTAATTAGTGGAACTTTCCAGATAAACAGCTCATGCTGAAGGAGCCTGGAAATCATATCATGACAGGATTATTTAATGCTAGGGCTGCTGATTGTCCCAGGCTTTTCTGGTAAATGGCTGATATGCTTTCCCCTGAAGGAGCTGGGTGGATCACTGGAAAGACCACCAGATGTGTCCTAATTTGAGTCGTCATTCCTCTGACCCAGGAAAACTGTTCATTCTCTCTGAACTTAAGTTTTCTCCTCTGAAAATGAGGATAAATGTTGCATCTGCTTCATGAGGTTCAATTGAAATAATGTCTTGGCAGCACATTTTAATTGTTAAAGTTTAACAAGTGGTAATAGTTGTTACAAAAGAAAACTGGATGAGACTTGGTCTTGTTATTAAGGCTCATGTGGCAGACGAAGTGATCTCTGGGTTGACATGATCACTTTACCACTGAGACGTGAGCATAATTACTATGTGAGACATCAGCAATATAAAAAGAACAAAAGCCCAAATCCTTATGGGTAAATTCTTTTCTGGAAAAAATTAGATTTCAGTATAGTTTTCTTACTAATTCTTGACTGAATTATCTGAACTGCTGTTTGTTTCCTCTTTGCCTCTGATTTCTGGGCTGGGCTGTCTGATTGAGGCAAGATCAGTGTTTGGGTTATTTGTATCTAAATATTTCTATCTGTATAGCCATGAGTCAAAACTGAGCATAGTTATTTTTGAAGGCGACATTGTTTTGTATCAATTATACCTTTGTTGCTTTCATTTTTGAAGATAATTAGGAAATAAAACCTCTTTCTATATTGACAACTCTACTCTGGAAATAAATGAAATTTTAAAAAGCCAGTTTAACATTTCACCAAGAAATTTTAGAGTAGGGATTCTTGACCTGTTATCTGTGGACTTCCTAAAGAGTCTAATAAAGTTCCTGGTATTGTTGATGAAATCTTTTATGTAGGTGCACATGTGCATTTATCTGAGGAAGAGAATAGATAGTTTTTATTAGATTCTCAAGAATGTTGGTTTAGAAAAGGAGAGGCTCACAGGTAATGAATGACCTTTGATTGGATCCGGCAACAGCGTTTTCACTTTACTGTCTTCCTGATCCTTTCTCTGTCCTAAAACGCCTGCCTTGGCATCATGATGCCGCATTGTTATTATTCTCCTCTTTCCTCTTTAATTCTTTTCCGTATCTTGAGTGGCTTACCGTTGTCTGCCTATCCCTCTACTTTTTTTTTTTTTTCCCGAAGTTCTATCTTTAGTTCTCTCCGTTTCTCTGCTTTCTTTTCCCCTCTTTTAACAGCTTGATTTACTTCCACAGCTCAGTTCTGTTCTCTGTACGATCACTGCTCCCAAACTGTCGGCTCTAGGTCTTAACTCTCTGCCAGTCTGCAAGCCCACAGATCCAGGTGCTTGCCACGTATTTCTTTTACACAACGATGAATATACAACCCTAGATTGTTTTTGATAGTGATGTTTATAATAAAAGTAACAAATATTCTTTGAATAAGATAATGTAATTTTGTTATAATCGTCAATAGCATAATCCCCAAAGACTTTTATTTAGCACAGCGTTTCTCAGCCTTGGCACACTATTGACATTTTGGGTCAGAGAATTCTTTTTGTGGGGAGCTGCCTTGTGCATTGTATGATGTTTAGCAGCATCCCTGGCCCTCTACCCAGTAGAGGTCGGTAGTACCCTTCCCCCAGTTTTGATAACCAGAAATGCTTCCTGATATTGCCAAATGTCCTCCAGGGCAGGGAGGGAGCAAAATCACCTCCAGATGAGAACAACTGATTTAGCACCTACTTATTAATGGGCATGATTTTCAGCAACTTTGCCTTTGAAACTTTCTCTGGCTAACCCAGCCATATATAATTAATTTTTCCTTTGAACTCTTATTTGACTCTGCTAAAATGTTGACATTTAATATGATTTATTGTGTTTACTTGGTATGTATTATCTTCTTTCTGTAGCTAGTTTTTCTTCCGAAGGACAAGGGTCAGACTAAATATATTTGTGGCTCCTATCCCCTGCTCTTCTCTTCCTTCCACAGTGCCTGTATCTAGTGGGCATTTAGTAAACATTCACCCATGAGAGGAGTAATGGTGGTAAGAGCGTGAGCTCTGTGTTCACTTAGTTGGGTTCAATTCTCAGTTTTGCTGCTTAATAGCTATGTGTCCTGGGGCAAGTTAATTTGTGTAGACTGCAGATTCTCTGTAAAATGGAAGGAATATTACCTCATGCACTTGGTTGTTGTGAGGATAAATAAGATAAATGTATGTAAAGAACTTAGAGCAGCACCCTGCACAAAATACATATTTTCTAAGTGTAAGCTGTTATTGCCATTAAGGTGACTTAATGAACTGAGATTAGATCAAGCAGACTGGTGATGTTTACTTAGTAGAGAGTCATAAATTCTCAGTTAAATTCTTTAACCCTCAGTTTGAAGAAAATATTAAGTGTAGATTCTCTAGCTTTTAGGTGGGATGTTTGCAAAAAGAGCTGTTTAAAAACGTGTCTAATGCTCTTGTTTCTCCTTCAACCTAGGATTCCTCTGAAGGATCCAGAGTTCTCCTGTCATCCCCCCAGAATTTTATTTTCAGGTGTTATTACTACTTACAGCAAAGTTTGGACTTGCAGTTTGCTTGCTGCATTTTCAATTGTGAAAGCTAACTAATACCGTGACCTGACTGATACCTCTAATCCCACTCACTGGATGATATATTTGCAAGCTGTGCCTTCTGAGAGAGTGCAAAGCATGCACTCTCTCTCTTATTTAATAATACTATGGGGAAACCACTAACCAGCCAACCAGCTTCTACAGTATAGTAAACAGGCAGAACCAGGTGGGCTCCACTGCTCCTTCAGTGTGTTTAGGCAGATTCCATTTTTTTAAAAACATGAAATTTGTGCTCAACTGCCTGTTTTTTGTTTGTTTTTTGTTGTTGTTTTGTTTTTTTAAGTACTGTCAGTCATAGTGGTTGATATTATTTTTCATGGATAATTTGGGCTTTTATCTGTTTTGATAGTGTTGGGGGGTATTTGGTTGTTTTTGTTTGTTTTTTTATTTCTTTGTTTTAAAAGCCATTTCTTTGTTTTAAAAGACTCTAAGCTAGATGCCTTTCACTCTTTTTCACCTTGAGCTTTAGGAAAGCTCTTTATCTCATGAGGCTGTATTCCTCAGTATCTTATTTGTGTCCAGAGAATTTATACTTTTCCTGGAAATTTTTTATTATTTCTTGGGTCTGAGATTGAAGGGTATTTGACCTGAGGTATTGAAAAAGAATTCAGAACAATACAATATTTTAGCAAATTTCAATTATTAAACTGTTTCCCTCTCTCCTTCAGTTCCTCCCTAACTTGTCCATCCCTCCCTTTCTTCCCCCTTTCTCAGTGATGCAAAAATAATTGTGTGGTGGCTGAACTTGTTTCCTTCATTCAATTTCCTCTTGACTAAAACATCTCTGGTGCCAATGTAATACTTCTGTGCCAAATCACTGTGACTCAAGAAAAGTCACTGACAGCTTAACAGAGGTTTGCTGAATTATTTGTATGTAGTGGGAAGCTCTGGAGTGTGCATAGGAGGGAGCTGGCTGCCTTTATGTACCAGGATGCCTCTTTATGGGTGGCGTTATATTGTACCTTCCAAGGGATCAGTATTCAGGCTGTACTATCTCCTGAGAGCAAGTTGGAATCGGAGGAAAGGAAGTGAGCAGCGATCTTTGCAGGGCTGACAGGACTTAAAGGAGAGAATGTTCTTATTTGGAAGCAGTTGTGGCTTATCACCAATGTTCAGGGAGTAGTTGCTGCACCACCCCTCTCCTTGTCAGAGTAGGCAAAGGTGGTAATTTGGAGATGGAGATGGGGCCGGAGCTTTTAGCTTGTGGGTGGGGTGTGTTCACATATGTTGGAGATGAGCAATGGCATGGCTTTGATCTAGTACGAAGTAGTTCCTGCCCAGAGAGCAGCATGTGGCAGGTGAAAATGTTCAGGATTGTGCCTGGCTCTATTAAGCTATATAACCATCCTCACTCTGTGGGTTGGAGCTGAGTCTCAGGCCACTATGGGGAAGCAGTTGCCCAGCAAAATATGGTTTGCTGGCCTATTTTAAACTATTGAAAATGCTGCATTATTGCTGAAATGAAAGATGACTCTGGGGCAGCAGAGTTTGGCCTTGTTTCTGGCTGTCAGCCCTCTCTTCCATGCTTTCTGTTTCTTTTGTTGCTATAACAGCAATAGTGAAGAAAAATGTAAAATTTGGCCTTCCAATGTGATAGACTGTGAACAATAGATGGTTAGAAGTGTAAAACTGCTTAAAAGCCCCTTTCTCTAGAGTGGTTTTATGTCATTCTTAAAGAAATACTCATTAGCAAAGTCATTTGTGTAGATTTCTATTTGACTTTTTTTCTTATTAAGAAAAAATAAATTTCCATGTACCAGATATCAGTAATTCAATCAGAAATTCCCTTTGGTATCACCAAATTGAAGTAGTATTCTCCCTTAACGCAATACTTCCTTTCTTTATTTGTTTAACGTGTGTCCTGGAGTGGTGGTGTGGTCTGTTGGCTGGCATCAGGTAGAACAGAACAGTGACCTGATGCCTCCTTGTCGTTGACTTAGTTTTGTGGTTCTATTTGAGGGAGGTAGCTGAGATTTAGGAGATGCTTTTTGGATGAATGGACTCAGTAAATGAGAGTTGTGTTCTAGGGTGAGGGTGGTGAGAAAAATGTTTATCACACACACATGCTTTTATATAACTGGTCCTCTTTGGGCAGTTGATGTATGTATTTGGGTATATGTGTTCTGTTTATTTATTGAATATGATTTCCCTTGCTTTAAGGGTTTTATAGGTCATTTTTCTTTTAGAAGCTATGATCCAGTTGGAATCCAAATTTGAGGAGTAAGCAGCATAACCTTCTACCCTGTAATATGTAACTATTTTAATCCTGTGCAATCTTATGGAAAACTCAGACAAAAACCCTTTATCATTTGCCACAGTGAAATGCTGTCTCCCTTCCGACTTGGTGGGCAGGTATTATTTTTGAGCCAGTATTTAACATGTTTTTTTAATCTATACAATTTTTAAGAATATGTTTTGTTATGTTTATTTTTCATGTTGGAACAATCTCTTTGGAACTGCCTCTTCTTGTGGCTTTTAAAATTTCATTTCTTCCTGGGGGTTAATTGCAGTTGGTTTTGATGTAGTATCAATATGGGGCATTGCATTTGTGCCAGTGGGATTCAAGATTAAAACAAAGACCAGCTCCTTGATTCAGACCTGCACTTGGTGAGCTACACTGGTTGAATTAGTGACAACCATAGGCACTGGAGTTTCTCACCTTTTACAATGGTGAACTTTTGCCCTAGGACCAATGAATCTTATTTGAAAAACCCCACTGTAGCAGTGAAAGAGGATCAGGAGATACTGATTATACCTGAGTTTCAAAATACATTAAAAGAACAGGTAATGAATCATAAGTGAAACCACAGTTGATCCTCCACAAAGGAAAGCTCTTTACCCTGAATGTCCTTCAGAGTCATTCAGGAATGACGAAGGAACACCCTTGGGAAATGAGGTAGCGCAGAGCTGTTGACTGGTGACCACTGGGTGCTCCAGAGGTGGTGGTTTTGTTGTCCTGTAAGGAAACCAGTGGATCCCAGAGTGTCAGAGCAGAGCCATTCTCTCCTCCGAAATAGCAATGTTTCTGTTCAACTTCCCTCATAGGACCCTATGTTAGCAGACAATTTAACATACTGCCTTCTAAGAGAACCTGTGGTCATTGGGACTGTGCCCCACAGTGACTGGCTATGTGACCATGCATAACTGGGATGCCATCTTTGGGAATGGATGTTTCTAGACTTTCTGCTTCCTTACCTCCTGCAGGGCCTTGTACAGATGCTTGAAGCTAATGGCTCCCATTCTAAGGTCATTTCTGTGGGGAACTCCTTTCCCCAGGAGAGAGCCTCATCCCTGCGCTCCTCCACCCCAAAGACTTTGTATTGAAGATACGACCTAGATCTAAATCTGGATGCCAGTATTTGGCAGGATTGCCCTAGAATTTTGGGAAGATTTGAGTTCCTAAGATGCACAAGCTTTATAACCTAGTGGTGATTAATTCAATCTAAAACTCACTGTAGAATGTTAGCTTTCCTAGACAGCCAATGCTGAGATTTTCCCACCAGTGTAAAGTTGACGGAGGTAGGCTAGTGAGGAGGGTAGAGTACATAATAGCCAATCTCCATGGAAGCTGGAGTGTGTGAGGCCACAGCCCGTGCTAAAGAGCCATTGAACATTCCCCCAGAGATGTTTGGGGACCAGCAGAACCTGCCAGGAAAAACATTCCCTTACCCCAGGGTTCTTTCTTCATAGCAAGTGTTGCCTTTGTACTATCCCTGAACTCACTCAACAAGAGAAACAGGGTTTCTTAACTATTTCACCATTTTAATTTTTCATTCTTATTTGACTATGTATATGTAATTGTAAAGAAACAATCATATGTGTTGTCTTTTTTTTATATTCATGTAATATTCTGAAATTAAATTTGTTTTGTTTCATATCCATAGGCTTTGACTGATCTTTTGGTTCACCTTTTGACTGACGGATTATTTTGAAGAGAGAGGTTCCTCTTGTTCTGAGGAATGTGAGGTCTCTAAGAAAGGCTTTTCTTACCTTATTTTCCAGCTGGGTAGGTGGGTTCAGGAGGAGTGAGGGTTTTGGCTGATGAGAAGTGGTATTGGAGAGGATTCTGAGCTGCTAGATTTCCTGTGGCTGAGTCTAGAATGCTTTGCACAGATTTGAGTTTCTCACATAATCTTTATTTCCTCATTTAAAAATAAGGAGTGATAGTTACAGTAACAACAAAAATGGCTTTATATTTTCACTTGTGTGAAGAAAGTGTAGTCTTTAGACAACTCTGGTCGAAATGTTTTTTTTTTTTCTTGACACTGTCTTAGTCCATTTGGGCTGCTATAACAGAATACCATAGACTGGGTGGCTTATAAACAACAGAAATTTGTTTCTCACAGTTCTGAAGTCTGTGGAGTCCAAAATCAAGGCACCAGCAGATTTGGTTTTTGGCAAGGGTTTGCTTCCTCATTCATAGACTGCCATCTTCTTCCTGTAACCTCACATGGTGGAAGCGACAAGGCATCTCTCTGAGGCCTCTTTTATAAGGGCACTAATCCCCCTAAATACCCCCAAAAGGCCCTACCTCCTAATGCCTTCACATTGGAGATTAGGTTTCAACATGAATTTTGGGGGAATACAAACATTTAGTCTCTCATCTGTAATGTAGGGATAATGGTATCTCAATAATACCGTGCTCTCAATGGGTTAACAGATATAAGGGCCTAGCACAGAGGGTTTTAATCTGGTGTCTGTGGCTGTGCTTCAGGATATTGTTTGCCCTTGTAATTCTATGTAAAATTTTGTGTACATTTGCATTTTTCTAGGGGAGAAATTCCATAGCTTTCATAAGACTCTCAGAGGAGTTCTTGACTACTAAATTACTGAGAACCACTAGCCTTACACAGTGCTGGCAGATGGCAATTATTCATTAAATGTCAATTCTCTTTTTCTGCCAAGGATATATTTTATAATCAGCAGGTTATTGATGCTGACATAGTTATTTTGATAACAAAGGAGTTATTTAAATCTTGAATAGAAATAAAAACTCTGCAGTTGTCCTTACTCTGTCACCTACCTGTGTGCTCCTCTTTTGCCATGTTAGCTCCTTAGGTGCTTTTCAAAACTACTGTCCCTCTCTCCCCACCCCCCACCTAGCACCAACTCATATTATTTACTATGAAGAAAGGAGCCAGATCTGTTCCTTGAAAGTGAAGCATGGAGAGACTCTTAAAGTTAGTACATGGGAAACTGGGTAATGGCAAAGAAAAGAAAGGGGTGGAGGAGGGATAAGAGAGGGGTTTTAAAAAACAGGAGGAGATCAAATACAGTGCTGAGCACATAATCATTGACTATTGAATTGTATTAATAGAAAGAGCTGAAGAAGCAGATGTGCATTAAATAGTGGAAAGGGGGCTGGTGCAGTGGGTCATATCTGTAATCCCAGCACTTTGGGAGGCGAAGGTGGAAGGATTGCTTGAGGCCAGGAGTTCCCGACCAGCCCGGGTAACATGGCGAGACCCCCATCTCTCCAAATAATTTTGCAGATTAGCTGACTGTGGCAGCGCATGCCTGTTGTCTCAGCTACTTGGGAGGCTGAAGCAGGATTGCTTGAGCCCAGGATTTCGAGGTTACAGTGAGCTATGATTGGGCCACTGCACTCCATTGCACTGTCACACCTGGGTGACAGAACGAAACCCTGTCTCCTGTCTCTAAGACAAACAAAACAAAACAAAATATAGTGAAAAGGGAAAATAGAAAAACAGAGAAATGGGAAGAGTTTTCCGCTTAGTCTTCCTCCTCCCCCTGGGCTAGATTCATCACCTTTGCCGTCTCTGAGGGCTGGCCCACCTTTTGTTCCTACCTGCGTTCCTGAACTAGAGGTACATAGGGGATGGGACTAGTGAAGAATGCTGAACCCAGGGTGGAGGATATCATTTTTGTTTAGATGCTTCTTTAAAGCCCAGCCTCTTGATTTCCCCTATAAAAACAAAAGTAGAGAACAAAAATTGGGTCAGGTGTGGTGGCCCACACCTGTAATCCTAGCACTTTGGGGAGCCAAGGTGGGAGGTTTGCTTGAGGCCAGGAGTTTGAGACAAGCCTGGGCAACACACTGAGACCCTGTCTCTATAAATATTAAGAAAAAATTAGTGGGATGTGGCGTACACCTGTAGTCTGAGCTATTCAGGAGGCTGAGGCAGTTAGCTTGGATGACAGAGTGACACTCTGTCAAAAAAAAAAAAAGAATAAAAAACAAAAATTGGGGTTGAGCAATGGCCAAGTCTTAGTTCAAGTTGATCATTAATATCTTATCCTTTATCAGCAGCATCCAGTGGCCAGATCCTGAGAGTCTTCTACCTTAAGAGTCAGGATTAGAGTGAGTAGGAGGGGCCGTTGGTGTCATTGCTTGCTTTCCCCGTTTATTCCCAGAAATGAGTTGTTTTTATTTTCAGTGCCTTGGTATCGAGGAATGCTCAATTCAGTTGAACCATACCTGTGGGCAAAAGAGAAAGGAAATAGATTGTCGAAAAATTGTGAGCCCATGGGGTGAGGAAACCACAAAAATAGGGCCAATGGGCTACAAAAGAGCTATAGTTTAACAAGGTATATAGTTGACCCTTGAACAACATGGGGGCTGGGGTACTGGTCCCCCACCCCTGTGAAGTTAAAAATCCATGTATAACTTGTGACTCCCCAGAATCTTTTTTTTTTTTTTTCCTTTACTTACCTGGAAGATTCTTAAAATCCCCAGAATCTTAACAACTAATAGCCTGCTGTTGACTGGAAGCCTTACTGATAACATAAAGAAGATTAACACATATTTTGTATATTACATGTATTATATACAGTATTCTTACAATAAAGCAAGCTAGAGAAAAGAAAATGTTATTAAGAAAATCATGGCCAGGTGTGGTGGTTCATGCCCGTCATCCTAGCACTTTGGGAGGCCAGGAGTTTGAGACCAGCCTGGGCAACATAGTGAGACTGGTCTCTGAAAAACAATGAGCCAGGTGTGGTGGTGCATGCCTGTGGTCCTGGCTACTTGGGAGGCTGAGGTGGGAGGATCACCTGAGTCCAGGAATTTGAAGTTACAGTGAGCTATGATTGTGCCACTGCATTCCACCCTGGGTGACAGGTGACAGTGAGATCCTGTCTCTTGAAAAGAATATCATAAAGAAGAAAAGAATATATTTCCTGTTCATTAAGTGGAATCATAAAGGTTTTCATCCTTGTCATCTTCACATTGAGAAGGCAGAGGAAGAGGAGGGGTTGGTCTTGCTGTCTCAGGAGTGGCAGAGGCTGAAGAACATCCATGTATAAGTGGACTGTGCAGTTCAAACCCATGTTGTTCAAGGGTCAACTGTGCATATTCCAGGGATTCATAGATGTACCAACCTTGGGAGAATGTCACTTTCCCCCATGGACGCAGCTGGGGCTCTCTTGACTCATGGCCATGGCAACTGTAAATTTAATGTTGTGCTTGAGATTGCTGCATTTATCATCATATTTTCATGATCTATGTCCACTGGCAGCAGCTCAGAGAGGAAAATAATGGCCCTCACAGGAAAAATGTTGATATAATATACATGGATGTATTCTAAGCATTATATATAATTATAAGGAATGAATCACAAATTTAAGCATCTTAAATATAGGCATAAAAAATAACCCTGAAACAGGAAGCTGGTGCCCTATCAGATTGCATCATTTGAGAAGAAAAGCAAGTCAGCACACCGTAAGGAGGCAAAAAGCAGAGGTCTTTCCTCTGATAGAATTTCAATATTCTGTTCATATTTTCCTTTTCTTTTTTTTTTGGATGTGGTCTCCGTATGTTACTCGGGCTGGAGTACAGTGGCTATTCATAGGCATGAGCACAGCACACTACAGCCTTGAACTCTGTTCATTTCCATACATGTGTTAAGGAAGGGTAAGAAGATTTTCTTCATAGGCCTGTGAAACTGTCACAGTGGAAACACCCTGTCTTTAGAAAGTGGAGTTTTTTAGAAGATAGACCGAACTTGAATCCTTCCCATTGGTGCTGTGTTGTATTTGATGAGCTATTCAGCAATCATTGTTATAAGAAAGTTTCAACTTAAAAGCAAACACCACAATTTTATAATGAAATTTCATTTGTGTTTTCTTTGCTCTCAGCTTAGTTTAAAAAGCTGGTCATTCTCTACATAATCACAACATTTCTTAGTCTCAGATCAGAAGCTCCTAGAAATAAGAGGTTGTAGACTCATTAACTAAGTTCCATTGTTTCCCTTGAAGGGCTGAACGTAATAATTGAGACTCATATGATGTTTACAGATGATGGTGGAGATGGGTTTGATGCTAGGTGCCAGATGAAGGAAACCATGCCAGGAATCAGAGCCATAGATTGTAGATTCAGTAACTTTGTCTGCATCACTGTGACTGTGCGAGAACTACACTTAATCTTGCTCAGTCTCAGTTTGCTTGTCTATAAAATACAGATAGTGATGATTACCCCACTTCTCCATATAGTGCTATCATGAAGTCCAAGTGAGATCATGTGTTGAAAAGAGCTTTGTACAAAGATGTGGAAACAACCCAAATGCCCATCAATACATGATTGGATTAGTAAACTGTGGTATATGTATACCATGGAATATTACTCAGCTATAAGGAATGATGAAGATACGACATCTCTATGGTTCTCCTGGAGAGAGTTGGAACCCATTATATTAAGTGAAGTATCCCAAGAATGGAAAAACAAGCATCACATGTACTCACCAGAAAATTGGTTTCCCTGATCATCACCTAAATACAAATCTGGAAACGACACCAATTGGACATCAGACTGAGGTGGGGGGTGGGGGAGGGGATGGGGGTATGCCTACACAATGAGTGCATTGCGCACCGTTTGGGGAGTGGTAACACTTGAAGGTGCTGACTCGGGAAAGGGGGGGTGGGGAAAAAAATATGAAACTATTGTTTTTAACTTGCACTGTTCACTTAATAATTTATCATGAATATTTCCCATATTATTTCATATCATTGTACAAGAAATAATGTATACATTATGAGGACATACTGTATCTAACAAGATATACTGTTAGACTCTTTGATTCTGTAAAATTAAATTGAAAAAAAAAAAAAAAGAAAAGAGCTTTGTAAATTATAAATCCCTGTGGAACATGTACATGTGGCAAATTGCCTAAGAAAGTTTTCAAAAGCCAGTACAACTTTTTACTCCATTTGAGGTAAATTAACATCCTAAAGTCCACTTTGTGTCTAAATGAAATTTCCTAGCACTTAAAAAAATAATAATAATCATAATAAATAAAAATTGTGAGCTCAGCAGCTATCCTTCAACACTAATGTACAGAAGTTGGGATTGCTAGTAAGAGCTTCTGCCCATGTACTTACCATTTTCCAAAATTGGAAGAGGAATACGGTAGGGCCTCTAAGCAGTTCAAGTTTCTTGTGAATGAAAAGCTAGTACCACAATTTATTGAGTACTTGCTATGTACTAAGCTCTGTGCTAGCCAATTAATTTCTTGTCTCGTTAAATTGGTACATCTCTGTGCAATATCGTTATCTCCAGTTTCATAGAAGACACATATGAATAATTTAATAATGTATCTGTTGTCAGCTAAAAAATGGCAGAGCCAAGATTAACATCCAGGGCTGCCTGACTTTAAGAACTGTGGTCTTATTCAGGGGTGACACACCCCAATGTCTGTAGGAGCCAGAAAGGTATGTAGTGAAAAACCACAACCACTTTAAGATATTTAAAAACACCATGGGAGCCAAACACGACTCCTCTGTGGCCTGTTGTGGCCCACAAGCCCAGTTGTCTCCCTCTGCACGGTGCTGTCTTCTGGCTGGTTCCCGGGTCTGCACAGGACACTCTGCAGAGCTTCTCAGTGCTGGTTCTGAGATGATAGCAAGGATTGTGCCTTCCAGAAGGATGGGAAATGGTGTTCAGACACGGGAGGGCATCCGCTGAACATCCTGCCGGCCCCCACTCGATGCTGTGACCTGCTTAGGGAGAGCCTATCCTCATCTCTCTGCTCTTCTAACGTGCCCTGTCCAATGTGATAGCTCTAGCCACGTCTGGATATTGAGTGCTTGAAATGCGGCTCATTTGAATTGAGAGGTGTTGTGTGAAATACATAGCAGAATTCAAAGACATAGGAAGAAAAAAGATCCTAAAAATATCTCAATAATTTTTTATATTGATTACAAGTTGAAGTGATATTTTGAACATATTGGGTTAATATATCATTAAATTAATTTTACCTGTTTCTTTTTCCCTTTTTAATATGGCCACTAGAAAATATAAAATTACTTATATGGCTCACATTATATTGCTAGTGTTCGAGAGCCTCTGGACCTCTAACTCTAGGCTGTTCTTTCTCCCCCAGCTCTTACTCTATCAGAACCTATAGCCACATCTTCTTTTTCCCTTTAGTTAGCCCTGAAACCATCCTGGGGCGGGGCTCAGAGGAGAAGCAAGGAACAGTTTACGGGTTGGCTGCTCTGGGATTGGCTCCTGGCCTGCTGAGGCTGGCTGGGGGAGTGCCTCAGGGTGATCCAGGTCCCTGGGGCTCACCCAGCTGCAGACCCCGGGGCCTGCGGGGTCACTACCAGGGGACTTCAAGTCACTGAGCACTGCTGGCCTCTCACAGAGGGACTGCTTTTGTCCAGTGTTGTCAGTGTTGTGATTAATCAAGATATCCTTAAAGTTAATGAATTTCATAATAGGGTGTGTGTGTGTGTCCTATATATTCTATATGGATAAAAATGCACCTATGAAAGGTGGAAATCTGAAATTCTTGGGCATTGAGAAGGGTCTTCATGTTCCCAAATGTAGGGGAATGCTGATACAGTTCTGTCAAAGCAAAACAAGGGAAGGCAGTGCTGGTCCAAGGAGAGGGCAAACACTGTAAAATTGTCACACTCCCCCATGACCCATGGGCGTAAAGATGCATCTGTCTTTCTGTTCAGGTTAGAGGCCCAGGGCCTTCTGCCCCTCTCTGTTGAAGAGCCATTGGGACTTACTGGACACGTAAAGATCCAGTAATCTAGGCTTTATTAAATACTTTAGCTGAAATTTACCTTAGTGAGAAGTCTTGTATTGTAGCCACTTAAACACTCGCTGTATGTATTGTGCTGCACAAACCAGGAAGAGGAGAATGGAGAGGAGAGGCATGTTGCTTTCTCTCGTCTCTGCTTCCCTCTTCCATGGGAGCATGGAACCCACTCTTTCCACATGGGGAGGAATCTGGTATGTCTGAAGCAAATCGGCAGCAGAGGTGTAGGATCAGAGATGGTTGGAGCTATTTGGGACCTTAGAGAGAATGGATCCCAGTGGTTTCAAATTGGCTGTGTCTCCCCTCAGTGTGAGGAGGGGAAGGTGCAGAAGGGCAGCATTGAACTGGCTCATAAATGATGGTTAACAGGAACGAAATTCAGCAAGATGGCAACTTAGGCCCAAGATGATATATCCAGTGAGTGGCCCTGTGGGGGGCTTGGGTCCATCTCTTTAAATCAGCTCTATTAAGCATACAGTTTGATAAGTTTTGACATGTGTATGCATCTCTGTAACCACCAACCCAATTAAGATGTACAACATTTCCATCACTCCAGAAAGTTCTCCTATGCCACTTTGCAGTCAGTTCCCCACGCCCCTGCCCCAGGCTGCCGGTGATTTCATTTCTGTCACTGAAGACAACTTTCGTCACTAAACCCATCTCCGAACTTGCAGTTGGTGTGTTGACCCTGCCTCCCAGTCCCTGGCTGACTTTAAATATCTGGGTGTTCTGATGTGGACAAGGGAAGACCCTTGTTATATGTTTCTGGGACCAGTAGCAGGAAATGATTAGTTCTGGTTTATGGAAACCTGAGTTTCTTGAAGGCAGGAGCTGTTATTTATATTCTGTTTCTGCAATACCTCGTACAATGCCTGGCACATAGGAGGCTCTTAGTAAATGTACTAAACTGGGTCAGATTCATCCAATAACAGAATGATCATCTATCAGAGAAGCTGTTTGGTTTCTTCCTGCATGAAAGTGACTAGTACATGTGCCAAGAGTGGTGCTGCCTGTCACTAAAGAACACAAGTGAATTTAAACTTTCTGGCCTTGAGTAGTCAACATGAGGACAGGAGCCATGCCCAATCATCTTGATTCTGCCTTCCTGTGACACAGTGCAGTGGGAGGAGGGGAATTCTGATATGACGTGGCAGGTGAAAAAGTAGCTGAGTGCTGTGGAAATGCACAGAGAAGGGCACAGGGTCCAGCTAAAAGATTTTGGAAAGGTTTCCTGAGAGAACACGCCATGAAGGATGCTTAGAAGTAGCTGTTGGACAGCGGTTTTGGTACAGGAACAACAGCAGAAGTAAAGGCACAACAACGTGAGAGACCATGGTGCACGTGTGATAACTGCTCTGAGTAGGAGGATGAAATGTATGTAGCTCCTGAAGTTGCCGTCATCGAAGATTTTGTAAGCAATAGGCTTATTGAATGGCCATGGCTGCCCACAGGTAGCCACAGACAATTCTGGTTTCAGTCAGCACGGCCTGATTGTCTCCAACGATGGTTTGCATCCTGGGAACAAAATGGAAATAAGTGGATGGTTAGGGTAAAATATTGTTGGGCTCTATAGGCATGAAGAAAGGCAGAGAGGCAAGGTAGTCTCTGGTGTCAGTGAGAGCAATGGAATATACGAGGTATTGCAAGCATGGAGCACAACCGGAATTCCTGCATGGCTGGTGGGAATATTACATTGGTTCAACCACTTCAGAAAACTGGTAGTCTCTACTAAAGCTGAACATCTACCCTATAAGTCAGCAATTCCACTGGTATGTCTATACTCTGCAGAAATATGTTCACCAGCAGATGTGTGGGTACTACCCAAATGCCCATTAACAATAGTTTGGGTAAATACATGGTGGATGTTGTAGGCAGAATAAGCTGCCCCACCTCGCCACCCCGCTGATGTTCATATCCTGTGAATGTTATATAGCAAGTGAATTAAGGTTGCAGATGGGATTAAGGTCGTTAATTAGCTCACTTTAAAATAAAGAGATTACCCTGGATTATTAGGGTAGGCCAAAGGTATCAGGAGGCTTATTTAAATGGGGAAGAGGGAGACGGAAGAGTCAGAAACAGAGAGATGGCAGTGTTAGGAAAACCCAACTGGCCATTGCTAGCTTTGGTGATGGAAGGGGGCCACAAGCCGAGGAATGTGGGTGGCTTCTAGAATCTGGAAAAATTAAGGAAACAGATTCTTCCCCTGAGTCTTTGGAAGAAACATAGTCCTGATGACATCTAGATTTTACCAGTGAGACCCATTTCTGACCTCTGGCCTCAAGAACTATAAAATAATAAATTTGTGTTGTTTTAAGCCACTAAATTTGTGGTCCTTTGTTACAGCAGCAATAGGAAACTAATAGAGTGGAATCTTTGTACAGCAGAATACCATGCAGCAGTGAAAACAATCTACAATTACATGTAACAATATGGCTGAATCACACAATGTTAAGCTGAAGAAGCCCGACATAAAAATATATACTTTATGATTTCATTTTATAAGTACAAAAATGGGCAAGATTAATCTAAGAAAATAGGAGAAAATAGAGTGACTACTCTTGGGGTGGGTGGATAGGGGGTAGTAACTAATTCACCGGGGGCATGCTGGCTACACAATTGTGTTCAGTTTGTAAAGACTGATTGGTCGGACGGAACACTTTCCTCAATGTATATTGTACCTCAACAGAAAGAGTGTGTGTGTGTGTGTGTGTGTGTGTGTGTGTGTGCTGTCCAGATCAGCCTGCATTTTGAGCTTCCTGAAGGTTGTTGAGGATGGAGAAGTAAGGTGAGAGGGTGGGTGGATGGAGGGCCAGAAAGAAGTCCAAGGAGGTCCAGGGACAGTTCCTGGAGCCACTGCTGAGAGCGGAGTTACGTAATGACAGGGGTTTGGGGTGCTGTGGAGCAGAGGTGGACATCTTGGGGGCCCAGGGTTCATTCATTCCGTGTGAATTTATTGAGCTGGTGATGTTTCACAGGGAGTCCTCAGGGATGTCAGAGTCTCTGGCGGGGTTCACGGCAGGTAGGTGCTAAATGGTGCAGGAAGGTGATACAGTCCAGAGCGTGGATTTTGGAGGAAAGGCAGAGGGGAAATTGAGGCTCTGGGGTTGGACAGGAAGGGGTGGAATGTGTTCTGTGAGGAACTGTTTCCCTAAAATGACTTTTAGGTGATACTTTGGATGAACATCTTCACTTTTAATAATGTTTAATATGCAATAGAAAAATATAACTTGTAAAGTCTGAACTTCTGGATTCTTTAAGATTGGACTAAAGTGTATATTTGAATTAGTATCACACTAAAGATGTTGAGGAAGAAATAGAAAAGTGGCCTGCATACGTGACAAAAAATATTGAAGTTTTGCTAATGACTGAAATTTGGTAAGGACTAGTGGGCACAGTGCCGAAGGGGAGGTGATACGTGTTTCGGGCCCGTGAGAGTTTCTTCACAACAGAATCGGGGCTCCATTGGAGAGGGTGGGAGGGGAAGAGAGGGGACCCTGAGTGCAGGAAGCCAGGAGGAATGGGGCTGGCGGTTGAGTGTGGGGGTTTGTAGAGCAGTGGTTCAAACTTGCCATGCATCAGGATCACCTAGAGGATTTACTGGAACATTGCTGGGTCTTAGCCCTGGAGTTTCTGATTCAGTAGGTCTGAGGCCCAAGAATTTACATTTCATTCTTTTTTTTTTTTTTAGAGACAGGCTCTCACTCTGTCACCCAGGCTGGAGTGCAGTGGCTCCGTCATAGCTCACTGCAGCCTTGAACTCCTGGGCTCAAGCTCTCCTCCGGCTTCAGCCTCCTGAGTAGCTGGGACTACAGGTGGCGCACTACCACACCCAGCTAATTTTTAACGTTTTGTAGATACGAGGTATCACTGTTTCTCAGGCTGGTCTTAAACTCCTGGCCTCCCAAAGTGCTGGGATTTCAGGTGTGAGCCACCCCACCAGGCCAAGAATTTGCATTTCTAACAAGTTCCCAGCAGATGCTGATGCTGTTGGTCCAGGGACCACAGTTGGAACCGCTGATGTAGAGGTAGCACTGAGTGAGCAGTTGTGCCCAGTTGTGGGTGTGGTACAGGGAGGCTGCTCACTCCGGCGGGGGTGGGAGGAGCCGGTGTGTGGGGGGGGTGGGGGGGTGGGGGGAGGGAGGAGCCGGTGTGTGGACGGGGAGACATCTAGGCAGAAAGGCAGACTGGGCATGAGTGAGCTGGTGCCTGGTGCTGTGCGCACAGTCGGGACGAGTGGGGAGCCCCAGGAGGGGTAGCTGGAGCTGATCCTCCACAATTAGGGCTGCTGACGACCTGGGCCACGGCACCTGCAGCTTAGCGCTGACTGGGGGAAGAAGGAAGTAAATCAAGATCCTCTGACAGTGCCCTGGGCGGCTGCCTGCTCTAGTTCTCTTTGCCATTTTGATCAGCTCTGAGAGGAAGGAGACCAACTTCTACTGAGCACTCACTGCGTCTCAGGCATTTTAATGCTTTACTGCATTTAATCATCATCATCCCGTGATGTATTCATTCATTGGTGTCATTCATTGATCCATTTTAAGGATGAGGGAACTAAAGCCCTGAGAACTGAATGAACTTCATGTTGTTACCTAGGTGGACCTAGAATGCAATCAGCCTTGGGGTTGACTTGTCTAATTAAATCTCCCCACTGCTCCCCCCGCCCCCAATATTATTATTTCAATGTTTAATCAATATAAAATTAACATGTAATCATTATATAAACAATTGTAAAAGAGCAACTTTCTTTTTTTCATACTAAGTCTTCGAGGTCCCATATGTATTTTACACCTGCAGCATGTCTCAATTCTGACAAGCCACATTTCAAGGGCTCAATAGCCACATGTCGAGACCCCATTGGACAGGCCACCTTCAGGGATGGGCTCCAGCCACAGGTTCCTGTAATAACCTTTTCTACCACTAGATGGTGCAGGCGATCTTCCCCTTAATGCATCAGGAGTTAGAGGTTAGGTGGGTGGGGACCTTTAAATCTCCCTGTCTTTGATTTATTTGTTTGAATTTTCGCCAGAAGTGAGCTTGAAAAATTCCAAACCACTACAAACTTACTCTAGAAAAAACACAGGCAGCTAGTTCATGTGTGTCTGGGGCCAGCTGTATGATTAGGAGTTCTCCAATTTAACATCTGTGTAGAATACAATGTTTATTAATAAATAATAAAAATGCGCTAATTTAAAGCTTACACATGTATTATTAAAACTTAATATTAACTACAGCAATTATTTAGAATTCAGGCAAATGTAATTTTTTGGGTGAGGAATATTTTCTCACCCAAAAATAGAGTTGCAATAAAAAGACCAACTATGAGTTGATTATTTAAAAAATCCATAGACAGCTGGCTCCCTTGTTGCCTGCACCCAAGGAAAACCAGCCCCAGCACCCCACCCTTGCTCCCTGCTGTCCTGGAGCTTCCATTCTGTTTCAAGGATGAGGAAACAGCCTAGAGAGGCAAAGAGCCTCCTGCCACATGGTGCTAGTGGCAGACACCCCAGACTCCCTTTCCAGTGCTCTTTTCACTGCGTCACTCTGCCTGAGCAGTGGTGGCGGTTGCAGCCATCTCTTGTTTCTCATGTCTCTGTAGACAAAAACCCTGAGCCTGTGGGTGTGGCCAAGAGCCCAGTCCCTGCTGTGCCCTTTGTAGGCTGAGCACAGGGCTGGGCTCAGAAGAGCCCCTCAGAAAATTGTTGAGTGAATGATGAAAGGAAGGAAGCAAAATGCCCTCCGGACACTGCAGAGCTTACCATTCCTGGAGGTGGGGGACCAATCAGCCAGCCATCTGGTGGCAGATCGATTACACTGGATCCCTTCCATCATGGAGGGGGCATCGATTTTTGTCCTCGTTGCAACAGACACTTATTCTGGGTATGGATTTTCCATCCCTTCCCAAAATACTTTTGCCAGCCTAACCATCTGTGTGCTCACGGAATACCTCATTCACTGTCATGGTATTCTATGTAATATTGCTTCCGACCAGGGAACTCATTTCAGAGCAGTGGAAGTTCAGCAATGGACTTGTGCTCATGGGAACTCACTAGTCTTACCACATGCTCTATAACCCAGGAGCAGGTGGCCTGATGGAACTGTGGGATGGCATCCTGAAGACTTGGTTGTGGTACCAGTCAACCTGGAACGCTGGGCTTCTGTCTTACCAGATGCAGTGTATGCTTGGAATCTGTGACTGTTTCTCTATAGAAACCGAGGTGTGGAAATGGGAGTGGCTCCTCTCACTACTACATTTGCTGCCACACTTGCAGAATTGGTTCCTCCTACCAGGGCAGCTTTGAGCTCCGCTGGCTTGAAGGCCTTAGTTCTGATGGAGGAAAGCTTCCAGCAGGGGCACAACAATGATTGTGTTGAACTGAGACTGCTGCTTGGCTATCCTGGGCTCCCCATGCCTCTGAGCCAAGGGGAATTTGGATTGCTGCTGCGCAATAGGAACAGAAGAAACATTCTGCAACTTCAGGGCACTTCTTAGTGTTCCCATGTCAATACTAAAAGTTAATGGAAAACTATGGCAACCAAGATTCAGACCTTCTAGCAATGAAGGTTTGAGTCACCTAACCAGTAAAGGACCCCGACCAGTTGGGATAATTAGTGCAGGGTAAGTGGAACCTGGAACAAGTCAATGAAGAAGGAAATTGTGAATATCAACTGTGGACTTGTGGCCAGGCACAGAAGTGGGGCCTCTAGCAGCTACGCATATTTTCCCCCTTGTTTGCTGTGTAAGTATAGTGTCTAATTTCTCTTTTCTTCTTATTTTGTATATGGCTTATTGTTACAAGTTAACCGTACACATTTATTCAGGTGGGACTGTGACTGAATTTGAGGAATGATTGGAACCTTTCAGAGATGGCTGCTGTGACTGTTGCCCAGAGATGGACACCATGACTCTGGGGACCTTGTGTGTCTCCCTTTTGGGGAAGAGGGCGAGAGCAGCCTTGTGCAAAGAATAGTTCCATCTTGTGTCATCCTAAATGGAAGTTCAAAGATGTATCTGATAGTGTGTATGGATGCGGAAGGGGCCTGTAAGTGTTTACATGTCTGATTTTAAAGAGTTAGTACAAAAAAAGTTAAATATCTTGCTAACATTTTTATATTGATTGTATGTTAAACTGGTAATATTTTGGATATATAAAGTTAAATAAAATGTATTTTAAAATAAATTTCACTTTTTTTTTTTTTACTTTCTTATTGTGGTTATCAGAAAATTTTGAATTATCTATGAAAATTTGGTGGGTAGTATTTGTATGTTGCACCAGATTCAAAATGCATAAAAGGATATTTAAACCCACAGAATGGGTGAAAATACTTGCAAATCATATCAGATAAGGGACTGGTATCTAGAATATATAAAGAACTCTTACAACTCAACAATAACAAAACCCAATTAAAAATATGTAAAGGGTCTGAATAGATGTTTCTTCAAAGAAGAAATACAAATGGCCAAAAAGCACATGAAAAGATGTTCTTCTGCTTGAGTTGAAAGGGCATTAATTCATGTCTTATCCAGGAGACAATTTCCCCTGCCTGGACTTTCCTTGCTCACTCCGCCCACCTGCCTGCCAGGCTTTCGGGTCCCGGAGCTTGCAGGTGCCCTCCAGCCCCAGCGTCTGTGTGCAGATGCTTCCCCACCCCCAAGCCCTCTGCCCGGGTGGTGCCACTCATTCATCCAGTGCCAGGCTGAGCTCATCTCAGAGCAGCCTCTGACTCTCAGGCAAAGTCATACTTCTGTGTTAATACTCTCAGCATCCTACATAGTTCCTTCATAGCTCTCACTGCTACTTGTAATCATAAACGCCTGTGATTGTTTTGTTCCATTGCTATCTGCCTCCCATACTAGAGCATGAACTCCCTGAGGGCAGGGACCATGTCTGTGTGGGTCACCATTGCGTCCCAGAGCCAAGCACAGAGCCTGGCACATAGTAAATTAATGCACGAGGAGGCACGTATTTGACAAGTGTGTCATGTTCCAGGAAAACCCTGTATAATATACTTGGCTGACTGAGAACACATAGTTGGAAATGCTGTGACCTGGTGGAATCCAGGTCACAGGGGCCTTGGGGCAGCGTTGGGGAGTTGGTGTGATTGTGCAGGCGCTCACATGGGGGAGCTGGACGGGAGACTCTGGAGGCCAGGTGACCAGATGGGGCCCCAGGGTCCTCATTAGGGTCATGAGGGCTTGAGCCGAGGTCAGGACAGTGGCGCTGGTGTTAAGAATGGAGTCAGCGTTTGTGGCAGTGATCCAACTTGGTGGCTTCTTGGCCCTTCTAAAAAAACACATCTGCACAAGAGAGATTGGAAGGGAGCCCCAGAGGGCCCAGTTGGGGACAAAGTGTGTTCCACAGACACATCCCTGGATCACAAAGAGTTTTGCAAATGGTCCCACTGGAGGTGGTCACCAGGAAGTGATTCTACAGCCCAGCAGCTTGGGCAGGGGCAGGGCCCTCACCCCTGTGGCCAGTGATAGCAGAGCCTGGCGATGGCACATGTCAAATCACTTGTTCAGTGAACATCTCTCCAACACTCCTTTACTTAGGGCTTGACGTGGAGCCAGGGGAAGGAGCTTGGGAGACTCTGGAGCCTGCGAAGCCACTGGGGCTTCAGGATGGGGCCAGGAAGGGGCTGCCCTGGGATAAGTGGAGATGCGGAGAGCTGGGTGTGTGCCGCCCCCCAGGACCACGCTGCCTGGGACCTGCTGCATGGCTGCTGTCCCGACACTTGTGCCACACTCACTCTCTGTCCCCCAGGAGGCTGGTAATCGGTTGCAGGGCAGCCAAGTCACCTAGTTCCTGTCCTTGTGGGAAGTTGCTGTGAGGAGGCTAGTGGTTGGGAAGATGCTGAGTAAAAACCTATATAGTTGGGAGTCTCTTGGAACCTAGACTTACCCTTTAGAACTGCGGTCCCCAATCCCCAGGCCATGTACCGGTACTAGTTGGTGGCCTGTTAGGAACCAGGCCGCGTAGCAGGAGGTGAGCTGTGGGCGAGCCAGCTGAGCTTCAGTTGCGTTTACAGCTGCTCCCCATCGCTCGCATCACCGCATAAGCTCCGCCTCCTGTCAGATCAGCAGCTGCTTTAGATTCTCATAGGAGCCCGAACCCTACTGTAAACTGGCTTGCACGTGATGGAGGTTGCGTGCTCCTTGTGAGAATCTAATGCCTGATGGTCTCAGGTGGAGCTGAGGCGGTGATGCTAGCCCTGGGGAGCACCTGCAAATACAGATTATCATTAGCAGAGAGGTTTGACTGCACAATAAATGTAATGCACTTGAATCATCCTGAAACCATCTGTTCATCCCCCATCCATGGAAAAATTGTCTTCCATGAAACTGGTCCCTGGTGTGAAAAAAGTTAGGGACTGCTGCTTTAGAACACTTATCACAGTTGTAATGGAGATATTCATTCACACATTTATTTGTTTAATGTCTGTCTTTCTTGCTAGACTATAAACTCCATGAGGGCAGGGAGTGGGTTTCTATCCTCTGTGGTAGCATCACCTAACATGCTTCCTGGCATAGTTGGCATGCAAAAACTATTCATTGAAGAAACGAAAGATCCTCACAGCAACCCAACTACCCAATGAAGTAGGTAGTACTATTAATATTATCGTCATTTAGGGTGAGCAAAGTGAGTCTTAGAGAGCGTGGATGGCCCCAGCCACGGAGCAGGAAGCAGCATCCAGGATTCCGACACACAGTGATTAGTACAAGGAGGGGTATGTGGCTCAGGCTTGGCCAATAATACTCGAGCTGGGGAAAGCGAGACCCCTGTCTTTTTGGTCTCTTGGCTGTTGGGATGTGAGACTAGGGGGCTGCTGGTGCCCAGGGTTCTAGCCTCGTGGGGCAGCTGGCCTGAGAGCATGGTGTCAGAGAGAAGCAAGGATGAGAGAGAGGGAGAGAGAGAGAGAGACAGGTTCTGAGTTCCTGGGTGCCGTCATCCCCTTGCCCTCTCTGCAGCTTGAAATTGGAGCCAGTACAGCCCCTTAGCTCAGGCTGGCCTGGCTCGCCTTCCTCGCACCTGCAGCAGAGAGTTCTGAGGGATGCAGCAATCAAACCCCTCCCGCTGTCAGTGCAGTGGGAAGACCACTGACCTGGCTTTCAGCTCCAGCTCCACTAGGCACTCTGCGTGCGACAGAGCAAGTCCCTCTTGACCTCTGGGTCTCGGCTTCCTCTGCTGTAAAGCAGGGTAGCAACTTCCAGCTCCCAGGCTGGGAGCCAGGGATCATGAGCAAGTACTAAGGTCCACGGCTCAGGGCCTGGAGTCCAGCAATTGCTCAGGAAGTGCTAGCTTCCTCTATCGCCCTCGTCAGTGGCTTTTGGCTGCAAGTCCTAGAAAACTCATCCTGGTCGGCTTACACAGTGAGGGCTTTGATCACTGCGTGCCAGGAGAAGACCAGCGGTAGGGTAGGTCCAGGGTGGTGAATTCAGAAGCTCAGCAGTGTCACCAATGACCCAGGTTCTTTCTTTAGCTCTGCCCTCCTCAGAGTGTCAGCCATTTTCCTCAGGGTCACCAGATTGCTGCCCCAGCTCCGGGCATCATAATGTCGACGTGGGGAGGGAGGTGTTTCTTCCTTATGTCTCTTTGTAAGAGTGTGAGGAAAACCTTACCACCAGTCCCCAGCAGGTGTCGCCTCGAGTTTTATTGGCTGGAATTGCCATACACACCCATTGCTTAACAGAGCGTTTACAACAGGAATAAAGCACCATGATTGGCTTAGAGTAATTAAAACAAACAATCAAACATAAAACAAAAAACCCAAGGAGCCAAGGTAGGAGACTGAACAAAATTGGTTTTGTTAGCAAGGAGAAACGGGAGAATGGCTGTTGGGCTGTGTCTGCCATGTCTGCCATGTCTGTTCACCGATGGGCACAACCATCCCAAACAGCGCCTGCTCATGGTAGGTGCTCAGGAAGTCCTCACTGAGCAAGCCCCCTGCACCGTCTGGCAGAGTAGAATGGGGGAACAGGTTCTTCAGATGACTGTGGTGACCGTCTTTAAGAATTTTCAGGCCTTGGGGGAGGTACCCAAACTCACTGGCGTGGCAGAGGTGGGGGTGGGTGGGGACCTGCAGAGGAGGTTCTGGTCTTCCGTGGCTGTCTCAGTGCAAGGTAGCGGTCCTGGACCGGGCCCATCCCAGCTGGCCTAGGAGCGTGAGGCAGGGAGCTGGTGGGGAGAGGCGGTGTGGCTCCTACAGGGAGGGCTCGAAGGGCTGCAGGAGGTGGCTGCTCCCCTGGCCGGCAGCATGCAAATGGTGGCAGCTGGGAAGGGGGAAGCAGGCTCCTTTTCAGTCTAACATTCAGTCTAACGGTGTCTCTTCAGTGAGCACCTGCAATGTGCCAGGAATGTGCTAGACCCAGGAGATAACATGACGAGCTAACACAGGCATGGCCCCTGCCCTCTTGCAGCTTAAAGTCTAGTGGGGGAGGCAGATATTAGTCAAATAATCCCAAGAGTAAATGCAATTGTAACTACTGAGAATGACAAGAAGGAGAGTGTGTGCTACAACCCCGGGGAGCGCCATTCCCATAGCAACCTAGGGAGAAGGTGCGCGAGATGGAGGGAAGTGAATGACTTGGAGACGTAATTACGTGGTGAGGTCCATATGCCATGATGGGTCCACAGTGGGAAGACGGAGGAGTGAGGGATGCCGACCTGGTTTCTGGCTCATCTAACTGGCTAGACAGTGGTACCGTTCAGAGGGAGAAAACACTAGAAGAGGATCAGGATTGGAGGTGGGGAGAGGAGAGCTCACGAATTGGGTTTTAGTCATGTTGAGTCTGATGTATTGAGGTGATGAACAGGTTGGGAAGCAGTGAGACTTTTCAAGCTCTCTGATCCAAGACAGAAGGAAAGATTGGTGGAGAACTTCCCCCTTTCCTTGGTTTTCCTTTCTGGTCATTGTGATCCTAGGACTGTGTTCTTTAAATGAAATTAATAACAACAATGCTTACTGATGGTCTACCCTGAGCCAAATTCTCTTTCTAGTCTTGAAATATCTGAGCTTACTGAGGCTCCACAATAACTCTATGAAATATATACTGTTAGAACCCCACTTCACATATGGGGAAACTGAGGCCCAGAGACCATAAAAAGCTTGTTGCCTGAGGTCGGGGGGGCAGAGCTCAGATGTGAGCCCAGGCAGTCGGAACCCAGCAGCTATGTTCTTAACCACTGCCCCACAGGACCCTGTGTACCTGCGACCGTGTTTGTCTGAGTGCCAGGGACTCCAGGGGCTCTCTGGACAGGCATACTTTGTTTTATTGCACCTTGCCTCATTATGCATTGCAGATGTTGCATTTTTACAAACTGAAGATTTGTGGCAACTCTGACTCAAGCAAGTGTATCGGTGCCATTTTTCCAACAGCATGTGCTTCCCTAGTGTCTCTGTCACATTTTGGTAATTCTCACAGTATTTCAAAATTTTCATTATTATCCTTTCTGTTATGGTGATCTGTGATCAGTGATCTTTGATGTTACTGTTGCAACGGTCTTTGGGGTGTCATGAACTGCACCCATATAAGACAGCGAACTTAATTGGTAAATGTTGTGTGTTCTAACTGCTCCACCCACTAGCTGTTCTCTGTCTCTCTCCCTGTCCTCGGGCCTTCCTATTCCCTGAGACACAACAGTATTGAAATTAGGCCAGTTAGTAACCCTACAATGGCTTCTACCTGTTCCAGTGAAAGAAAGAGTCCTATGCTTCTCACTTTAAATCAAAAGCTAGAAGTGGTTAAGCTTAGTGATGAAGGCATGCTGAAAGCTGAGATGGCCCAAAACTGGGCCTCTTGTGCCAAACACTTAGCCAAGTGGTGAATGCAAAGAAAAAATCCTGGAAGGAACGTGAAGGTGCTACTGCAGTGAACACCCAGATGGTAGGAAAGCGGAACAGCCTTATTGCTCACATGGAGAAAGTTTGAGTGGTCTCGATAGAAGATCAAACCAGCCACAACATTCCCTTAAGCCAAAGCCTAATCCAGAGCAAGGCCCTCACTCTATTCAATTCTGTGAAGGCTGAGAAAGGTGAGGAAGTTGCAGAAGAAAAGTTTGAAGCTAGCAGAGGTTGGTTCATGAAGTTTAAGGAAAGAAGCCAACTTTATAATGTAAAAGTGCAAGGTGAAAAAGCTGCAGCAATTTATCCAGAAGATCTAGCTAAGATCATTGACAAAGGTGGCTACATTAGACAACAGATTTTCAATGTAGAAAAAATAGCCTTTTACTGGAAGAAGATGCCATTGAGGACTTTCAGAGCTGGAGAGAAGTCAAGCCTAGCTTCAATGCTTCAGAGAACAGGCTGACTCTCTGGTTAGGGGCTAGTGCAGCTGGTGACGTAAGTTGAAACCAATGCTCATTTACCATTCTGAAAATCCTAGGGCCCTTAAGAAGCATGCTAAATCTACCCTATGTGTGCTCTATAAATGGAAGAACCAAGTCTAGATAACAGCAGATCTGTTTACAGCATGGCTTACTGAGTTTTTAAAGCCCACTGTTGAGACCTGCTCAGAAAGAAAGATTCCTTTCAAAATATTACTGCTCATTGACAATGTACCTAGTCACCCAAGAGCTTTGATGGAGATGGACAAAGCAATGAATGTTGTTTTAATGCTTGCTGACACAAGATTCATTCTACAGCTCATAGATCAAGGAGTAATTTTGACTTTCAAGTCTTATTATTTAAGAAATATAGGCTGGGCACTGTGACTCATGCTTGTAATCCAGCACTTTGGGAGGCTGAGGTGGGAGAATTGCTTGAGGCTAGGAGCTCAAGACCAACCTGGGCAAATAGATCCTGTCTCTACAAAAAACAAAACAAAACACACACACAAACAAAAATAGCCAGGCATGGTGGCATATGCCTGTAGTCCCAGCTACTCAAGAGGCTGAGATAGGGAGATTACTTGAGTCCAGGAGTTTGAGACCAGCTGGGCAACATAGCAAGACCCCATTTCAAAAAAATTAAAAATTAAGAGAAAAAGAACATTCATGATTCATGGGAGGAGGTCAAAATATCAATATTAATAGGAGTTTGTAAGAAAGTGATTCCAACAATCATAGATGACTTGGAGGGGTTTAAGATTTCAGTGGAGGATGTAACTGCAGTTGTGGTATAAATAGCAAGATAACTAGAATTAGAAGTAGAGCCTGAACATGTGACTGAATTGCCTCAATCTCATAATAAAAGTTGAATGGTTGAGGAGTTGCTTCCTCTGGATGAGCAAAGAAAGTAGTTTCTTGAGATGGAATCGACTCCTGGTGAAGATGCTGTGAATATTGTTGAGATGACAAAAAAGGATTTATAATATTACATAATCTTAGTTGATGAAGCCATGGCAGCATTTGAGAGTATTGACTCCAATTCTGAAGGAAGTTCTATCGTGGGCAAACTGCTATTAAACAGCATCACATGCTACAGAGAAATCTTCTGTGAAAGAAACAGTCAATAGATGGGGCAAACTTCATTGTCTTCTTTTAAGAAATTGCCACAGCTACCCCAACCTTCAGCAGCCACTATCCTGATCCATCAGCAATCAACGTTGAGAAAGAGCCTCCACCAGTGAAAAGAATACAACTTGCCGAATGCTCAGATGATTGTTAGCATTTTTTTTTAGTAATAAGTATTTTAAAATTAAGGTATGTACATTTTTTAGACACAATGCTACTGCACACTTGATGGACTATAGTATAGCATAAATATAACATTTATTTGCACTGGGAAACAAACGCATTTGTGTGACTTGCTTCATTGTGGTATTCACTTTGTTGCCATGGTCTGGAACAGAATCTACAGTATCTCTGAGGTGTGCCTGTGTTTCCAGTAAATTGGTAGCTGAATCCAGAGGCTTGATCATATTCCGGTTTTGACCAGGTTGCAGTGGCTCATGCCTGTCATCCCAGCCTGTAGTCCCAGCTACTTGGGAGGCTGAGGCAGGAGAATGGCTTGAGCCCAGGAGTTGGAGGTTACAGTGAGCTGTGATTGTGCCACTGTATGCCAGCCTATCTCAAAAAAAGAAATAATAAAAAAAAATCCAGGTTTTGATTGTTTGACAACTATAGGTGGTTGTGTGTTCCTTCCTCAAGAGGTGCACGTTATCGTGTTGTGTGTGTATGTGTGTGTAGGAGGTGATAACAGCAGCTGATACTCAATGCCTAGATCCATTCATTAATTGGTACGTACAAAATGGCGTTATTCTAATTTGATCATTCCTTTTTCATTAATTAACTGCAGCAACTTTCTTAGCAGTCAGCCAATGGAGAGCCACCATACTGCAACCAGTGCAACAAGCCTTCTGTGTGTTTTAGAGCTTTGTCTTTTGCAAAAGATTTTGTTTGAAGAAGGGTCCGTTGCTTATAAAAATTTATACAAGAGTAGAGAACTTATGGGTAATGATAGTTGATTGAATCTATCTGCTCTCACTTTCTCAAAATCTTACTAAATTGACAGGAAAAGAATTTTGTTTTGGAAAGTAAAAACCTGCAAAGATAAAGAAAAACAGAAGAGGGCCAAGAGCAACAAAATTTTGGATGAATTGGGACGGATTTGATATCCTCTAAGGGCTTATTGAGAGGTCGCTATTTTGAGATCTTTAATACCTACAAGAAAAGTCTTCATTTCTTCATTTTGTTCTCACATTTGATTGACAGTTTGAATTCTAAGAATTCTAGAATAGAATACAGAATTCTAAGTTGGGGATCATTTTCATTCAAAATTTTGAAGGGATTGTTTCATTGCCTTCTGTTTTTCAGTGTTGCTGTTGTGAAGATCAAAACCATTCTAATTGCTACCTCTTTAGAGGTGACTTATTCCGTAGTGATTCAATTTGGTGTTGATCTATTTTCATACACTGTGGAGGAAAATACCAAAACCATTAGTTTAAAGAGGTGAAAATTGTTGCTTCCAGGGAAGGGAAATGGGGATTGGGGAGGGACTGCCATTTTCCTTACAGATTTTATAGAACAATTTGACCATTTATGGGCATGTGTAACTTTGATGTAAAAATAAAAACTAAAATGAAAAGAGAAGACAAAGAGGGAGCATGGGCTTTATGGTACAGCAGGCCTGGGTTTGAATCCTGAACCCCTTACTTCATTAGTAGGGTGTTTATGGGTCACATAACATCTTTGAACCTCAGTTTTCTTATTTTAAAATGGGGGGTATAATTCCCACCCTGTCCAGATCTTGTGATTGTGTGATAGTGAAGCTGTGAAGAGTGAACCCCACAGGAAGTGTTACCCTCCCTGACAAGGCCAGAGATCCTGGGTGCCTGCTGAGGGCAGGCTGTGTTTCAGGCTGCCGGAGGACCTTCAGCAAATCGGGAGGGTGCCATTCCTGCAGCCCAGCATTTACTTCCCTTCCCTCTCCACCCCCTGCTCCTAGAGAGAATCTAGTTTGTTCCGCTTGGTAGACAATGAGCCCACTTAGGCCAGGCATGGTGGCTCACACCTGTAATCCCAGCACTTTGAAAGGCCAAGGTGTGAGGGTACACTTGAGGCCAGGAGTTCAAGACCAGCCTGGGAAACATGGCGAGACCCCCATCTCTAAGAGAATTTAAAAAATTAGCCAGGTGGTAGTGCACGCCTGTAGCCCCAGCTACTTGGAAGGCTGAGGTGGAAGGATCTCTTGAGCCCAGGAGTTGGAAGCCTGCAGTGAACTATCATTGTACCACTGCATTCCAGCCCGGGTGACAGAGCAAGACCTGGTCTCTAAGTAAAAAAGAAAAAAAGAAAATGGGCGCAGTCAAACTCTAGGCTTTTCTGGGCCCTAGTTCCCCGTGTGCTGCGTCAATCCCGCAGCCTCTGTCAAGGGGCTTCCTTCAGTTGTGTGCCCCCCACGCTGTCACTCTCGAGCTTCCAAGTCACTCTTCAGAAGCCATTCCTTCCTGGGAACTGAGCCTGGACTTCCGGGAAGCTGCCACCGGGCAATAGTGGGAGCCAGGCTTCCTGGAAGTGTGGCCAGACGAACCCAAGACTCGAGCTTACTGTCTCTCTCAATCAAGATATTTGTGTGTACATGAGGGCAAGCTTAGAGTTTTTGCCTCAGAGCACACCTGGCTGGGGTGCTGGATGGAGATGGTTCTGCAGCTAAGCTCAATGGAAAGAAGTCTGGTGATTAAGGAGCGATGTCTGTCATGGCCAGGGGAGGGGCAAGCGGTCGCATGCCCACCATGTACTTGTCATCCCTGATGGGAATGGTTGTTTCTTTTATTAAGGTATAATCTTCATCAAGTACACTAATTTTAAGTGTATAACTTGTATGTTTAATATATATGTGTAAATGTATATATGTATAAATATTTATACACACCCACTACTAGACCAAAATACAGATCATTCCAGAAGCCCAAAGGCCCCCCTGTGCCCCTTACAGTCACTGCCATCTCAAAAGCAACCATTATTTTGACTTCCATCATCATAGGTTAGTTTTGCTTGTGTTTTACTTCGTATAAATCAAATTAAGCAATATGTATGCTTGTGTCTCAGCAGAATGCCCGTGTGATTCACTCACATTGTTGGGTGGTTTGTTCTTGCTCATTATTCCATTGTAGAGCTACACCACAATTTGTTAATCCATTCTCCTTTTGATGAACATTTGAGTCGTTTCCAAGTTTGAGCTATTACGAATGAGATTGCTATAAATATACTTGTACATGTCTTTTGGTGGACTTAACCACTGGTTTCTGTTGAAGATATATATCTGTAATCTCTCTCTGTGTTAATAGATACATATCTCCAGGAGAGGAGAGGAACTGCTGGGTCATAGGGTAGGTAAACGTTTAGCTTGTAGGGTGAGTTCAACTCACTAAGCACTGAATTGCATCAACTGGGAACAGTATCTGTTACCTGCCTAATTGTGCCAGGCTCTGCGTACACATGGAGCTGTTGAATTCGGACTCTGACTCTCAGATATGATATCAACTTCGAGCGAGACTTAAAGAAAAGTAAACACGTGATATAACCAGACCTGGCAGCTCATTCTCTAACCTTTCACTATTTTCATATTTTCACAATATTTCACATTTTTGATTACTTAATTGAACTTTGGTTTCCTGCAGGCTTGAATACATCTTTAACTCCCCCTAATTCTTTCTTGATGCTCCAGGGCTTTGTCTAGGCTTGTTTTGCCAGGTGTCAAATCTTCGTCAGCTTTCTTTAGTTGTCTTAGAGCAAATATTGTCTATGTTGGCTGGTAAAAGGCTTGGAACACACTCAGTGCATGGAGCAGTTCTGAATGCCTGGAAATTGTTGTTTCTTCCAGGCAGAAGAGAATAATTTCTCCAAAAATGACCTCTTTTTTTTTTTTTTAAGAGAATATGGATTTTTTCTTTTTTTTTTTTTTTGAAAAGGAATTTGGAGGAAAGAGACTTTATTCCAATGAACAGTTTGCAAACCAGGGAGATGCCCCCGTCCATGTAAAATGAAAGTGCGTTCCCCAAAACAACCTCTTTTAACCTGGGCTCTTTGCTTTTTGAAAATAATAGCTGCTGTATGTATAGTTTGTGTTGAATGCTGATGTTAGTTCACTAAATACTTCTGGCTATAGAAGATTCCTGATTTATTAATATAAACTTGCTTTTGATTTTAACAAGACTCACACTTCTTCTTTCAGCAATACAGGGCCTTGTTCATGGTAGATACACAATAAATATCTATTGAATGAACTTAATGAAAATCATTTAAGAAAATATTACATAGACTGTAACTAGAGGATATGGAAAGTTCCTTCCAGCTCTGAGGTTTTAAGGCAAAGCCCTCAGAGGATCTCCTCACTCTCAGCCTTGGGGGCTGAGGGGAGACGGAGTTGGGAGTGAGCAGAAAGAAGTGAGCTGTATGGGTAGCGTCTGGGGTCCCTGGGTTCGGGCTGTTCACCCAGCCTCCTGCTGCTCTGGCTCTGAACAACTGTTAGTATTCCTGGATTCTAAATTCTGTCTTTCCTCAAAGATTGAGGGCTCGGGTTTTCTACTCCCATCCATTTCAGTTTCACAAACATTTATTGAGCACCTACTAGGTTTTCAATACTGGGCTAAGTGCTGGACTGCACAGATTAGCAGAGAAGCCGACAAGTGGGCAGGCAGACATGTAGAGGCATCATCTCACTGTGTAAGGCATGGTGATCAGACGGGGAGAAGACATTCTGCTCTGGCCCAATCACTTCTGTGATCTGGGTCAGTTGCTTCTCCTCCTGGGGCCCTATTTCCTTATCTGTGCAATGGCGGGATTGCAGTGTTTCTCTCTGAGTTCAGCTGTACTGCACCGGGGCACTATGCATCTGTCCCCACCAAGGGAAGCTGAGGACAGGGTGGCTGGTCACAGAGCTGGACCAAGTCGGTGCTCGCCTGGGCGCACCCCCTCACAGATGGCGCCTGAAACCCCCAGAGGGCCTGTGCGTGCCCCTACTCCCATCTCCCGTTTGTCCAGAGGCGTCGTTCTGATTGATCCAACGCAGGGCGCGGGTTTCCGTTTGTTCTGAGCCGGTCTTAGCAAACATCCCCACCCCCAAGCGGTGGTCCAGATGGCTCCAGCCGGCCCCACGCGTCCTGCCTGCCTCGCCTGCTCGCCCTCCCGCGGGAACCCGATGGCGTCCCCGCAGTGTCCGCCAGGCAGAGCCGTGCGCCGCAGCCGCAGCCGGGGAGCAAGTGTCTGCCAACCCGCCCTGGACTCCGGGTTCCGGGCGGCTGCCCCGGACGCCTCGGGCCAGTTGATGAATGTGTGTATTGAAGAGGTTGAGAGACCCTCCAAGGATCCAAACTGGCTTGGCAGAAGCCCCAAAGCAGCCAAACAATCGATTTGAAAAATTCTTCCTGCCCTGCCTGAAAACCTCTCTAAGCCTTTCCTGCCTCATCTACCTTGGTTCCCTGACCCAACTTAAACACTGCGGCGGTTATTTCAAATCTGCAATCAGTCCTTTATGTTGTCTGGCCTCTGCAGGCACCGGGCCTGGGTCTGAGAATGGAGCTTTGCCACCCGCCAGCTGGATAACCCAGCAGTTGACTCCTCCAAGTCTCCAATTTCTCTCTGTAAACAGGGGTAACAGCGTCTCCCTTGCAAGGCTGCCTACAGATGATACCATAGATGACATCAACAGCAGGCAGTTTTGTCATTGTGGCGTGCAGCAAAATGGCTCCAGGTGTGACATCTGGAGTCAGATTGCCTGGGTTAAAACCCCCTGTCCCTGTTGGTGGGGGACGATGAGCAAGTTATTTAATGACAGTGATCACCATTGTTTTCACACTTGCTGGGCTCATCCTGGGTGTTCCGAACCACTTTCTCTCCCTTAACTGAGCCATCACCTACTACTACTATTTTTTAGTGTGATAAATATATACCTATAATAAAATTCTCCATTTTAGCCATTTTTAATATTTTGGTTTTACTTTTTGTGGAGACAGGGTCTCTCTGTTACCCAGGCTGGTCTCCAGCTCCTAGGCTCAAGTGATTCTCCCACCTCAGCCTCCCAAAGTGCTAGGACAGCAGGCACGAGTGACTGCACCCGGCCTGGTGTGGTTTTTTTAAACACACATTGAATTCATCTAACGTTTTTAGGCGGTGAGCTGCTGAATTTGGGTTTTTTGCCAGTTTAAGAAGGACAACTACATTCGAGATTAGAAGACCCCACCCACAGTCTGTGAAGGAAAGGAAAGGTCTAAGAATGTCTGGAGTTTGCGTCAGTCGCACTGCCAAGCAGACCCAGAATGCACTCGCTTGCAGAAGGAGCTAGGGAGAACGAGGAAGGAAGCCTCCAAAATTACTCATACATAATGTTTGTCAAAAGGAACTTTTTCTAGACAGACCTTTTCCCTAACTATCACTATTGCCAGTTTTGGCTATTTTTGAAATGAACACACTAACCACATGCCTGTACAGCATAAGGCTCTTTCATATGCACTATCCTTTTACTCCCCACACCCTCTCCAGGAGGTAGATCTTAAATAAATGCATATTTTACATCCCAGCTCTGCCACCTATGCACTGTGTGACCTTGGGCAAGCTACTAAACCTCTCTGTGCTTCCATCTCCTCATTTATAAAAATAGTACACTCTATCATTTTGGTTTAATAGGCACTTACCTTTGAAGAAGTATAAAGCTTAATGTTACCTTTTCAAAACAAAAATATTATTAAAAAATAGTATATACCTACTGTCTTAGTTCATTTTGCATTGCTATAAAGGAATACCTGAGGCTGGGTAATTTATAAAGAAAAGAGGTGTATTTGGTTCATGGTTCTACAGGCTGTTCAAGAAGCGTGACGTTGGCCTCAAGGAGCTTCCGATCAAGCCAGAAGGTGAAGGGGGAGCAGGTATGTCACACAGGGAGAGAGGGAGCGAAAGAGGGAGGAGGGGTGCCACACCCTTTCAACAGTCAGCTCTCCTGTGAACTAATAAAGCAAGAACTCGCTCATTACTGTGGGGAGGGCACTGAGCCATTCATGAGGGACACACCCCATGACCCAAACACCTGCCCCCAGGCCCCGCCTCCAACATTGGGGATCAAATTTCAGCATGAGATTTGGAGGGGACAAATATCCAAGCTATATGTCCTACCTCATAAATTTGTTGGAAGGATTAAATGGTGGAATATGTAAAGCTCTTGGAACATATAAGCCCTTAGAATTTATAGGCACAATGGAAGTGTTTGTTAGCTGTTCAGATTGTTCCTTACAGATGAAGTCCCTGAGATGCAGGTGGATTAATGAGTTCCCTGTTGCCACATTTTTGTCCTCTCCTCGGACTTTGGAGGACTGAAGCCTGGCTCAGGTGGAAAGGACCTCCTCCCTCTCCCGTGTGGTTTTGAGTGTACGACGTGCTTCCACACAGGGTCCGCTCTTTCCCACACGCTGTAGGAGGCAGAGGACAAGTGGAGGACAGGAAATGGATCGTGTCTCACTCCACAGCTTAACATACCAGATGGCTTCCCTGGTCAGGGTCTGTACCAGCTCCCTCCTGAATATGTAGTTCTCGTCCTGCCGAAAGGGGCTGTGCCTGTTCCTGCCTCTGGGCCTTCCCGTACTCTGTTCCCCTGACTGAAACACTCTTGCCTTGCTCCTGCTTGACTGGCTCATTCCTGATCATCCTTTAGATCTCAGCTGTGGGAAGGCTTCCTCCATCCCTTAGGTTACCTGTCCCTCCTGTGGGCTCCCCTTGCCTCCTACCCTGCCCCTTACGTTCTATTTGTGCCCAGGGTGTGGTGGAATGCCTGGATTCACCTCTGGGAATGAAAAACTTAGCCTCCACCTGTTGCAAGAGCTTCCTGGGGATGGCCCCCAGCTGTCAGCCCTCACTGGGGGTTGCCCGTAGTGGAACAATATTGCCCTGCCCAAGGTTACACTTCTTCGCTGGGGCAGCCCCCATCCAACAACTGGTCAATGCTACTGGATAAAGGCCCAGCACACTCGCCACAACTTGGGACAGCTCCAAAGTGTCATCTCATCTTTAAAACTTCCTGTAGAGCTGACGGAGGCTTCCGCTGAGATGGCATTACAGCCCAACACCCTCTGCCCATTCCAGCCTCTTTCCTCTCCCTTCCAGAGACAGTGATTCTAACGGCAGTCCCTAATGAAGGTTCTGAAAGCTCTTCTCCGTTCCAGAGGCTCTTACCAGGGACCCCAGCCTGTGCCATGTGGTGACTGTTCAGAACTGTCCAATGGTGCACTAATGCCCCCAGGATTACATCCCAGTGTCTCAGCCTGGCCTTCAGGCTCCCTGCAACCCCCACCCCTTCCCAGTCTCATAATCTCATTTGTTCCCCTGGGGAGTTCTCGAAGGAATTCTCTCTCGAGTCAAATGTGCCTCTTCATTGCTCTCTGACATAGACAAGAGAGCTGTCTTTTCTGCGCCTTTATTCTCAAGATCACTCCATCCCCTGAATGACCGCCCTATGCGCCAGTAAAAAATACTCACTCAGCATTTTCTATGTGTCAGGCCCTGAACAAGGTATTAAGGAACAAGACAGATGCAAACCTATATGCATGGATCTTCAGCCTGGAAGGCAGGAGAGATAGTAGGTAAACAAGAAATTACAAATGGCAGTATCAAGTGCTCTGAAGGGCGGCCCAGGAAGGAACCCTGAGATCACGTAGCAGGGCAGGGGGCTGCAGGCTCCCTGAGGGGGTGCTGCCGCAGCAGAGGCCTGCAGGGTGCAAGCCAGGCTGAGAATGGCGGGAAGGGCCTCCTAGCACAGGACTGGGTGCACAAAGAGCGTTAGGTGCTTCATAAACTGAGAGAAGCCCTGTGCGGCTGAGGTCCTTTCCTCTCTGGCCAGCTTTAGGGCACTTGTCAGAGTCATGTGATTGTCTGTTTCCTTGACTGTCTCTCCCCAGCACATTGGGGATGTTTAGAGGGCACAGAGTGTTGTTAAAAATCTCTTGCAAACTTCTGTTTCTGGCCAAGATGGTGTAATGGGCCAAATTTACCCTCCTGCCTTAAACAACTAAAAATACCAGGAAAAAAATCATGAAACAACTATGTTCGGACAATAGGCAACTGGTAGTGTGGGACAGTGATCCCTGAGAGAGGGAAACAGTGGGATGAGCCCTATAATCGCCCCAGCTTGCAGCCCAGAGAGGGTTTCCAGCCCACAGAGCAAGAGGCCCCCCAGCCCTGATGGAATCCGGCATCACCTGAGTTGGGGGGTCAGAGCTGGGTGCCCAGGGAGGTGGCGAGAGTGCTCAGGGGAGACAGGAGGAAACTGCTGCCTGGGGAGAACAAACAGCTAGGGATTTGCGGACGGTTCTTCCCTGCTGTGCCGCCTCCTCCTCCCCTCAGTCTTCAGCTGAGAACCGATCAGTGCACGTGTACAAGTGGGAAAGACCTACCCAAGAGGAGCAGGCAGAACAATCCTGGGAGCTCCCGCAGAGTTGGGAGTAGCTGACGTTCCCACTAACCAGTGTAGAGACCTGCTAATTCACAGGGCCTCGGGCAGAGTATTTAGAAGGGTACTGCCATAGCAGTGGGAAATCAGCCCTATTAAGGGCTGCTCTGGTCCTGCTTAAGGAAGCTTAAAGACAAGCCTCAAAAGGATCACACTGTTTCCAAGTAACTTGACTCTTCCAGAACAAAGCACAAGAATATTTTTTAAAAATACAAGAATATCCAGCACCCCACAAGGTAAAACCCACAATGTCTGGCATCAAATCTGTAATTACCGGGATATGAGGTACAGCAGTTCCCCATCCAAGGTTTCACTGTCCGTGGTTTCAATTACCTGCAGTTTGGTACAATAAGATATCTTGAGAGAGACAGAGAGAGAGAGAGAGAGAGAGAGAGACACTGACTACCTTCAGGCAACTTTTATTACGGTATATTGTTATAATTGTTCTATTTTATTATTATTGTTGTTGTTAATGTCTTACTGTGCCTAATTTATAAATTAAACTTTATCATAGGTATGTACATGTAGAAAAAACATAGCATATATAGGGTTTGACACTATCTGCATTTTTAGGCATCTACAGAGGGTCTTGAAATGTATCCCCTCGAGATAAGGGGTAACTACTGTAGTAAGAAAATGTAACCCATAATGAAGAGAAGAGAAAAATCAATCAATCAAAACTGACCCTGAAATGATACTTAAAATTAGTGGATATAAGTATAACGATTATATTCCATATATACAAGAAGGTAGAGAGAAAATAAGCATGCTAAGAAGATACATGGAAGACACAAAAAAGACGCAAACAGATCTTCTGGATATGAAAACTGCAAAGCCTGAGATAAAAATTGTACGGGATGGGATTAATAGCAGATTAGATAATGTAGAAGAAAAAATAATGAACATGACAACACAACAATAGAAACTCACCAAAATGAAGCATGGAGAGAAACAAGGATGCAAAAAACTGAACAAGGAATCAACGTGCTATGAGACCATGTCAAGTGGCCTGATACATGGGTAAGTGGGGTCCCTGGAGGAGAAGAAAGAGAGGAGGGAACAGGAAAAACAATGTGAATAACTAAAGGTTGAAAACTTTTTAAGTTTGATGAAAATTACAAAAAAGATACAAAAAAAACCAATGAACCCCCAGCACAGATCTCTTAAATTCCCAGTGCTGGGCTCGCAGGTGATCTGGGGAATGAGGGACAGCTGCTGCCAGCGTGGGCTCTGTTGCATGCTTTCTCCCTCTCTTTTCTCCTTCCTCCCCCCCCCCCCCCCCCCGCACTTCTCTCCTACTTCCAGTGCTTCTATTTGCCGGAGTTGTCCTGGATGCATATGGTGGCCTCTGGGCTATAACAGCCACTTGATCTTAAGTGTAAGAGCTTGTCCCTGCTGTAGGCTTTGTCACTGAGAGCCTCGCACAATCCAGCCTCCTCCAAATCTGAGCATATCCAGGGGGTTAGAGACTAAAGCTAAAATACCCAGAGTCCTGCTAGCACAGACCTCCCAGGGGCTCCTGGTTTCTTAGTCCCCTTGTGGGTAGCAAGGTCAAGAGGGCTGCCCAGGATGGATTGGATGCTGCACTCTACCCAGGTATGTGGCCCCATGCACGGCCCACGGCTGCAACTCCTTAGGCTGGCTGCATCACTTCTATGGCCCTAACTGTGTGATGGCATTTGAATTCGATGATTTCTTAATCCCCTTCCAGCTCTGACATCCTGTCTTCCCCCTGACTCTAGCCTGACTGTCTTTCTCTTTTCTGTGCCTTATCCTTGCTTATGGTGTGTGGATCCTGCAGAGGAGGAAGGCAGGTGGGCCTCAGACCCTTTGTCCTTGCCAGGCCCCTCCCTTCAATGGCTCTCCAGAGTTTTCTGGTCTAAGTTCAGACTCATTAACTCAGTACACCAGGCCTTGGTTCTTAGAGCACAGTCTCTGGAACCACCTGCATCAGAGTCACACCTCCTCACGCTCAGCGCTGCCTCTCCCCAGCCCCCCAGCTTGGAACAGTGACTAGGAAGGTCTGGGGGGGGGGTCATAGGGATCAGCATGTATACTAAGCACCCCAGCGGGGTGGACAAAATGTATTGGTGGTGGTGGTATCGGGGTTAGGTCATACTACACAGGGTGAAAAACCCAGTCCATAGAAAAGAAACGTATGTCGAAACTGTCCGTTGCTGCCTGGAAGCAACCAGGTGCTGAAGGCACTGGTTCCAGAGACAGTGCATTCCCAGCACAGACACACACAGCCATGTGTTTGAGCACAGGGCCAGGCCGGGGGTGCTGAAGCCCGGTAAAGAGTCTGGGCTGCACTCCCGTCCCCTCTGTAACCTCCTCCTGTGCCCCAGCCCTGCTGGACTTGCCAAAGCTCAGCTGCTGAGCATGCTGCTCCGGGTCCGTGTGCCCTGCCTCATGCAGTTCTCTCTGCCGGGAGAGCCTTTCTTCCTCTTTTGCTGCCCAGCCAATGCCTGTGTATCCCTCAAGACTTGGCTCAAGCGCCTCCTCTTCCACTCTGTGCCCCTCATTCTGGATTCTCTGCGATTCCTTATTCCCTATAACCAAAGTTATCATGCTGAGTGGGCTTTCCTGTTTCCTCTTTCTGTGTCTCTGCGGGACTGTGAGCTCACTGAGAGCCAGGGCCGTCCTTATGCCGGGCAGAATCACTGAGTTCCAGTACCATGTGCATGGTACACAGGTACTCAGTGAGTGGTACCCAGCGATGCCTAGGGCAGGCATTCTGCCTCCCGTTCGCCTCTTGCAGTTTGGAACCCACCACCCAGTGCTCCTCAGCCTCACCCAGCTTCTCTGCCTTCTTGTCGCTCCACAAGGGGCTGGTGGAGGTGGGGAGAGGACCTGTGCAGAAGCTGGAAGGAGCGCGACTTCTCCCCTAGTCATAGGCAGGAGGTGGCCCTCAACTCCCGGGCACACATGGCTGAGGGGACTCAGGGGAGACTCACACTGCTGGGATGGGGAGACCCAACGCCAAGTTTCCCTCCTGGGGGTTGCGCTGCTGGTGGCGGGTGGGCAGAGCCAGGCTTGGTGGAGCATTTCTGGCAGAAGCCACGCACCAGGCCTGCCTCCTCCCCACCCGTGCAGAGGGAGCAGGTGGCCTGGCTGTAGGGAGGGGGTGGGGGGACCCAACAGAGGGAGGGGCATGGGAGAGGAAATTGAAAACGCATGGGGGGGTTGGGGGTGTGCGGCTGGCCAGGCGGTTGTTTAACGAGTAAATGTGCTGGGACCGCTAATGAGCTGCGTTCATTCATGGCGAGCTGCCTCCCGAGTTGGGGAGCTGGCCAGGTTCTGGGGTGGGGGAGCTGGGGAGGGGCGCCAAGCTGGGGGCTGCCCGGCTGCTGGGGCAGGGCCTCCCGTGACGGGTTGTTGGGGGAGCCTTTGTCCTGGGTCTGAGGGGGCCCTCCTTCCTTCCCTCTCTTCAAAGGAGAGGCCAGGCTTTGCCAGGCAGTGACAACTTGGCTCAGGGCCTGCGTGGGATTCACTGTCCAGGCTAGTCTGGAAGTTTCTAGGGCAGGGGCTGGCTCTTGGGAGCCACAGGCAGGGCTGATCGTGTACCCCCTACCCACACCCACCCTTCCTCACGCCCCTTCACCCTGCCACTCTGAGGACCTCAGGGCGTGCAGCCCAGCTAATCAACACTTTCTCCCTTCCCCACATGGGTCCTGGCTTCCCAGGGACCCTCCAAGGTCATGGGCCAGGGAGGTACCGCTGGGGTGGAAGGCTGGAGACTCCAACTGTCTGAGTGCTGTCTGTGACAGGCCTACTAAGTGCCAGGTGCTGGGACAAGTGCCCAAGTGAGGAAGTGAGGAAGCCAGGGGCGGGCAGGGTGGGATGGGGCTCTGGCCCAGGAGTGTGGACAAGGAGCAATATGTGTGAACAGCTCCAGCTAGGAGGGGATAAACAAAGCAAAGCGAAGCGGATTTAACTCTGCCCCAGGCTGCTGGGAGGGCCCCGTGGAGCAGGAGCAGGAGCTGGTGAGGAGGGAAGAGGAGGCCCTGTCAGACTCTGCCTGATTTGTGGGAAGGTTCCCTGTGTCATAGCACACAGGTACCCCTGAGAAAGCCCCCTCCCCCTGAGTTGTTGAGTTGATGGAGCTCATGGACTGGGATGTGTGCAAACTTTCAAAAGAACTGTCAAAAGCCGGTAAAATCAGCCGTGAAAGTTGTGCATACTGGCCACAGTTCTACCTGTGCCATGACAGTAGGGACACTGCAAAATGTTCATCAAGATGGAAAAGAAAAACAAAGAAAAACCCTGAGCCTTGGGTGCCTGGTGGGTGATAAAGCTTTAATCTTGCAAGGCCTAGCAACGTCCTCCCTGGCCCCGCACCTCTGGGACCGGACCCTGCCCCTGTGAGGGGAGGCACATCTTGATCTTCTCAGCCCTTTCCGTGTGCCAGGCTGTGGCAGTCGGACATCAGGGGCCCGGATGATGGACAATGCCTGGTCCTGAAGAGCCCCAGCAAGCCACAGTGTCCATGGTTTTGGGGAGGTCCTTCATCTTTTCCGGGGTTGAGGAGAATTTTCTCCCCTCCCTGGAGTTCCCATTCACACGCATGTCCATGCCTGCCTCAGGGTGCAGAAAGTCCCTGCCCAGTGGGGTGTGAGGCCTGGGACTAATATAGGTGGCCTGTGGTGCTTCCCTCCCAAGCTGGCTGCCCAGCTCTGTTCCAGCTGGTTCCGTCTCCTCTGATGCCCGCACTGGACTGAATTTTCATTTTCACCTGTCAGAAATGGAGGAACACTGGCATGAGTGGAGGGAGATGTTTGCCGGATTTCCAACTCCCATTGATACCCTGCCCGACTCTCACAGCCAGGGAAGAAGCCAGTAGCTGTATGGTAGAAACAGGCCCTGCTGGGCAAACACGGAGTCAGGGCCATTCTCCTCCTGGGTGCGGGCTGGTGCCGGGCGTGGTGTTGGTGGTTAGGTCATACTACACAGGGTGAAAAACCCAATCAATAGAAAACAAATAGGAGTAGGTGCTGCCATCTTGGCAGAGAACATGTGTTGAGGGACTGGGGAAGGGGGAGACTGTACTTGGTCTAGGGCTTTTGTCCCCCCACCCCACCCCAGGCTCCAGTTTCAAGGTCCCACGCTAAGTAAGATAGGCGGCTTGGAGATGCCACCTGTGCGCCGGGCTTCCCTTCACCAAGAATTGACAAAGCAAGCCCGCTGGGGCCTGGGGGGCGCTTCTGCCGTCGGGGAAAGCGTGTCTGTGGCCCAGGGAAGGCGTCCAAGCGGCTAAATAAGATCCCCTCCCCCCTCTGGACCAGCAGCTGGGGCCCTGGGTACTGGGGTGCCTGCGTTTAAATGTGTGCATCCTCGCACTGTGCGTGAGCGTGTTTGTGTGTGTGTGTGTGTGTGTGTGTGTGTACAGCCCGGACCCCGGACCCTTCCCCTCCCGGGCAGCCCCCTGCCCGCCGCGGCGCCGCGGAGGTTCCACCTTTGAAACTGTACGCGGCTTGCTGCGGCCGAGGGGTGGTCGGGAGGAGGGGGCGGCGGGGGGTCGGGGAGGAGCCTGGCCCTGGATGTGTGCTTTTCGATTGATGGATGACTGCCGGGTGGGAGCGAGCCTGTGGGTGTGAGCGTGTGTGTGTGTGTGTGAGCGTGTGTGTGTGTGTGTGTGTGTGTGCGCGGGGTGCGTGCGCGCGCGGGGCCTGCCCATTTTCCTCTTCGCAGCAGTCAGTTGGGAGCTGGAGGGAGGGAGAGGAGACGCAGGCAGCGAAACAGGAGAGGAGCCGAGCGCCCTCCGCCCAAGGCGCCCTCCCTCCGTCCGCGCACAGGCGCCGTCGCTTGGCGGAGCAAGGTGCCTCCCAGCCCGCAAGAGCAGCGCACCAGCCCGCAGGCTCTTTGGTGGCTTTGCCCCGGGACTGCACCTGGAGGCGGCCCCGGACGGGGATGGTCAGCGGCTGCCGCCGTCTGGCACACAGCGGGACGCGGTGAGGGCACCATGGCGCTGACGCCCGGGTGGGGATCCTCGGCGGGGCTGGTCCGGCCCGAGCTCTGGCTGCTGCTGTGGGCAGCCGCGTGGCGCCTGGGTGCCACGGCGTGCCCCGCCCTCTGCACCTGCACGGGCACCACGGTGGACTGCCACGGCACCGGGCTGCAGGCCATCCCCAAGAACATCCCACGGAACACCGAGCGCCTGTGAGTATGGCCCCTAGCCCTGGCCGCAGCGACCCCCGAGGTCATCCTCTCCCCAAGACGCAATTCAGGGCTGGGGGTGGGGACAGGACCGTTGGTGCCCGGGCTCTCCAGCTCACAGACGGATCGGTGCCTGCCACGGTCTCTTCCGAGCCAGGAGCCCGCAGCCAGGAGCTCTGCTGTTTCCCTTTCTCCGGGATCCAAAGGGCCCTTGGGGTTGTCAGCTCCCGACCTCACACCTGCACCCTGCGCGCCGCACCGGCAGGCCCTTCCCACTGCGCCAGCACTTTATTCCTCCGGGGTGCGGGGGACCTGGTGCCAGAAAGCCTTCCTGGCACCCAGGAGGGACGCTTCCCACACTCGCCAGGCACAATGTCTCCTTTTGGGCACATGGGGCTCTGGCTGTGTCGGGAGCCAGTTGTGTGGATTTCTAGCTCCCAGGCCTCGCTGCCTGGTGATGGGCGGCAGGGTGGGATGGAGGTGAAGTTTCTGGTCTCCCCCTTCCTCGCCATTGTTTGCCCCAGAGCCCTGAGGATTCTTCCCCTGCAGGTGTCAGGCCTTGGTCCTCCACCTCACCCTCCCTGGCATCCAGCCATCCCCAAGCCGGGCAGACAATAGGACCTGAGGGCTTTGGGTTTGGGGCACAGGGTAGGTAACATTCAGCACCCAGAGAGGGAGAGGGGTGTCCTGGAAGGGGAGCCCCATGAATAATGTCAAGAGGTCAGGAGCTTGGAGCAGGAGGCACAAGGTTAAAGACATTGACCATGATGAGTCATAAAAAACAGCATTTCTCTTCTCCTTCTCTCTCTCACTTCTGAATTCTTGAGGAAACTGGACCCTTCTAGACCCACTGAGCTTTGTAGGATGTGTGTGTGTGTGTGTGTGTGTGTGTGTTTACAGACCTCTATAATTTGTTTTCTGTGATTCTCCTGCAGAATGTGTGTCTGTGTGAATTCCTAGTATCATGGGGCCACCTCAGTAGTACGAGGCCATGAGAGTCCTGTACGTAGGCCGTGTGTATAGATTTTGGTCACATGCAGGGCCTTTGTACTGCTCACAGAGGTGACTGCACCAGGAGGTTTTTGAACAGGGCTTTGGAGAGGCTGCCGGCTCCTTTGAAACCTACCTACTCCTTCCCACATGCCTCGGCGACTGCAGTGGCTCTCAGGAAAGGCATACATATTTTGATAACTTTTGAGCACATTTCCATGGCTCCCAGCTGGTCAGAGACAGAAACCTGACACTGGGGAGAGCTGTCTCCTGGATCAAACTCTGCACCCAGGCCAGTAATTAGTGAGCGCACATTTGCACTAGACTCTTCTTGGATGAGTACTTGGATGAGTATTTACAGGAGAATTTACAGTCTCGATGCAGTCTAGATGGGAACTGATGTGTGTGCGAGAGTGCGTGTGAGTGCACGTGTGTTGTGGGGCTGCGGAGAGATGGTGGGGGAGGGGAGAGGTGGGGCCAAACCAAGTTTCCTTGGGGCAGACTGTGCATTCTTCTGTGTGGATCTGGAGAGGAACTGAGGGTCAGAAATCTATCTAGAGGACCCTGAGGTGGCCTGGTCACGCTCCATGCCTGTTCCCTCTGGACCTACTTCCTGTTCCCCTTGCCTTGTCCACTGGGGCATTTCTTCTGCAGCTGTTACCCCGGGAGCAGCCTAGATCTGAGACACATTAGCCTCTCTCCTTTGCTTTTGGATCTTGAATCTTGAAGTCATCTCCTCCATCCTTGCTTTCTCACCACCTTCTGTGTTTAGGACAGTGTCTGTTTTGACTTCCATGAACTCCGTAGCTCTTTTGTGATCAGAGTGAGATGTAGGTGAAATTTCCTAGTACCGAGGAAAGAGCTGGGGCTCCAGGAGTTACACTGCCTGGGTTGAAGCCCCAGCTTTGTCACTTATTGGCTGTGTGACCTTGGGCAAGTTACTTAACTTCTCTGAGTCTTAGCTGCTTTCCGTCAGGAAAATGGGGCTGGGGATACATAAGATCTCTGGTTTTTGTGAGGATGGAAGATAAATAAGTGCCTGGCGTGTTCTGATGCTGAGTGAGAGCCATCATTAGGATAGGGTAGGGAGAGGAGTCTCCTTATTTTAACCAGCAAATGTTTATGAGCCGAGAACTGCCCTTGGTGCTGAGGCGTCAGCAGTGAGTGAGCCTGTCCCTGCTCTCAAGGGGCATGTGGTCTAGAGGACTGGGCAGGGGACCCCTGACTGTGAGCTCTCAGAAGAGGGCCAGGCAGCCTTGGGAATGGGCTGTAAGAAACAGTGGGGTGAGGAGCCCTTTTCTGGGGTGAAGGGATGTCTCAGAAGATGGGCCTTTTTATCAGGGTAGGGTGGGATTTTGCCAAGCAGAGAGGGCAGGCAGTCCAGGCCGCGGGACACGGTGAGCACCGTGGTGCGATGCGGGCAAATGGACTAGCTTGTGCCTGGGTCTGAAACATGCTGCGGCTGGTAGGTGTGATGAGACTCCAGGTGGGGAAGGGAGGTTGGGAAAGGTGAGGAAGGCTTTTCCTTTGGGGACTTCCGAGTTGGAATCCAGGGATGAGTTGTCCTGGGGTGGGGGAGGCAAAGCCTCTGGGGTTGGGGAAGCAGAGGGAGCTGCCTTTTCACCCGGCAGCTCGAGAACATCCTGAGGGAGGCCCTGGTGCGAGCCCAGGCCGACTCGAAATCACCGTGGCAAGTGCTCTCTGATCAATATGGGTGTCGTGCAGTATCAGAGCCTGAAACAGCGGCTTCTTCCGAGGCCGTGCAATTTTTATAGACTGCAGCTGTGCGTTTGTCTTTTGTCCTTTGGGCAGTTCCTGCAGCAGCCTGTGAGGCCCGGCAACTTTATGATTATATATTCCATAACTCCAGATCCAAGCCTGTCCCCCCAAGTGGAAAGAAATTGTCATTGGTTTGCTGCGGGGACTTCTGGGAAGAGGTTGGGTAGGCCCCAGAGCTGCGGAGGAAATTGGTTCGGCCAGAGGGGCTGTGGGGCTGGTGGGCCGGGTGGGGAAGGAATGCTAAATAATTCACTGTAACGGAACAATTAAAATACAGAGCAGGGCTGGGGGAGGTGGTGGAGGAGGCCTGGGAAGCTTCATCTCTTTGTAGGACCCAGGCACAGAGGGACCCAGCCACAGCCGCTGTTAACTTTTTTTCTTCCACAGTTGGGTTTTTTTCTTTTTTTAAATCTAAAAAGTCTTTCGGATTAGGTTGTCCAGGAGAGTGTGACAAGAGAGTGTAGGATGTGTGGACATGGTCCATCGCCACCCCGGGCACTTGTGTTCTAGGCTTGCTGCAGGTCCCCCTGTGGATGCATCTCTCTAGCCCTACGGCAGATCACCCAGGGAGCGGGACAGGCAGGCAGGGCCCCTGGGAGGGCCTGCTGGCCCCTGCTTACCCCCAGGCCCAGCACATTCTGCTGCCCCCCAGGTCACGGGCCTGCTCTCCTGCCATCCTCTTTGTGTCCCTTGCCTCCTCTCCAGTTGGTCCACCCTGCCTAGCTCCGTGCATGCTGTAGAGGCCTGGGAGGCCCACACCTTCTCCGACTCAACCCCCTGAGTCTGGAGGTCCCGTTCAACCAAGGCTGGGTGGTCACATGTAAGGAAGACTGACCAGGGCACCCCGAGGCGGAGGGTCTGGGGAGCCTGTTTGGAATTCCAAATACTGATTAGACAGCAGCTGTGGTGCGTGAGGTCAGGGGCTGCTGAAGCCACATCTGCCATCAGGGCCTGGCTGGCCTGGGCTCCCTGAGCAGGCCACTGTAGTGCCCTGCCGCAGAGACCTGTGTGCACAGGGGATCGCCTCCTGGCGGGGCGAGTGTTTCCTGCTCGCTTAGGCTTTGGTGTGCTCGCCATGCACGGAGCTTATTGCTGGGCTCTGAATGACTGGTGTCAGGACCCCAGAGTGGCCCCTCCCCCTGCCCTGAGACCCAGCTTCCCCTCTGTAAAAGGGATGCCCACAGCTGTGCAGGCTGAGAGCGAGGAGTAGTGAGCTAAGGGGCCATGCTGGCACATGGCTGGCGTCACCCTCCCTCGGCCTTTGGGGATAATGGATACTACCTCATAGGGCCTTTGCAAGGATTCACTCAGGCCACGTTTGTGGAAATGCTTTGTGATTCAAACAGTAGGACATTACTGTTATTATTTGAGAAGCTGGAGCTAGAGGCTTGCGGGTGCAGGCGGGGCAGAAGCCGGCCCGGGAGGGAAGGATTTGAGTTTCAGCTGTGCTGCAAGCGGCGCTCCCCGAGTCGGCGTGCTCAGAGTGCTCATCCACTGCACCTGGGCATCTCCGCCGCCTCCCCTTGTGGTTGGAGCCAGGGAGCAGGGACGCTGCAGGGCGGATGTGGCGATGGCACAGCTCTGGAGCCAGGCTGCTTGGGTGTTTAGCCCCCTCTGCCCCTCAGCAGCTGGGGGGACCTGGGGCAAGCCGTGGGGTTTAATTCCCTCATTCAACAGATAGCTGCCTATTGATGCCTGCATTGTGCCGAGTGAATAGTGCCGAGCAGAAACAGAAGCCCTAGTTTTAGTCCAGCGGGGGAGATAGAGATGAACAACAGAATGTAGAATAAACACGTAATTGCAAGCTGCGATAAGTGCTCCGGAGGAAAGCGTGACTTCTCAGAACCCCTATTTCCTAGCTGGTAAGTGGGGATGACGCTCGGACCTGCTTCCCAGGGCGGCCGTGAGGATTAAATGCGGTAATGCTCGCAGGAGCACTTTGCACTGGGCCTGGCAGACAGTGAGTGCCCAGTAAATAGTATTATTAGGATTGTTATTAAGGTGACAGAGAATTGCAGGGACGTGAGGGGAATGGGTGTCACTCATTGCTTGGTCCTGGTGTGGCCCTCCTCTTCCCTGCCCAGGCAACCATTGGGAGTCCTGGAGCACACTGGCCAGCACGCTGCCCTTCCTGGGTGCCTGCTCCCCGGGCCAGGGCTGGCTGTTGGTGGCCCAGGCTGCCCGAGGCTGCCAGCAGGGGCGGCCGTGCTCTTTTGGGGCCGGGCGAGGGGCGGCGGGGACAGGCAGCTCCTGCATTATTGGGAGCAGACAGGCGCTTGGCGGAGTTGCCGCCTCCAGTTCTGTGCCGGCATTAGCAGCTCGGCAGGGCTCTTGCTTAATGGGATTTTCTTCCCAAATGCTGTAATTATCGCCATACAAATACTTATTACCCAGAGCAGATGACGGCCGGGCCTTGGGCAGTAGCCAGGGAGCTGGGCTGTGCTGGGGGGTGGAGAATTGGCTTCTCTTTTTGATGGAGCTGGCGACCCCCTCCTCTCCTTTCTGGAACCCAGCCTGTGGCGGACAGACAGCTGTTGGGCACCTGCAGTGTGCGTAGCCTTGTGGAGAGTGAGCGGTCAGGGTGTGGACCTGCTCCTCCGGGAGCTTGTGTCCTGGTAGGGGAGAAAGAACAAATGTGTAAGGATGTCCGTAGGGGACAGAGAGCACAGCGGCTGCCAGCCCAGGCTTCGGTGTGAGAATGGCTGGGTTTGAATCCTGGCTCCATCAACAACCACCTGAGAGATCTTGGGCCACTCACTAGGGACTCGATTTCCTCGTCAGTGAAATGGGACCAATGACCGCATTTACCTTACAGGGCTGTGAAGTTCAATTGAGACCATCCACGTGAAGTGCGTGGAATGACGTCTGGCACGTGGTCAGTGCTCCATCAGAGTGGAGACGAGGCCCTGAGAGTGGCTAGAGAGGAGTGAGAGATGGGAAGGAGGGTGCATTGTTGCAGGGATGGGGAGGTGGGTAACACTGAGGTAGGTAGAGAGGTGCAGTGCAGGTGAGGGGCTTTGGGGCGTTCAGAAGGTGTGTGCCACATACTTGGGAAGGAGAGTGAGGATCGGACCCCCCCGAGGGCTGAAGGTGTGCATTGGTGAGTTCTGGGAGTGGGGAGATTAAAGTAGAGGGGGGGCACCAGGCCGTGGGATGGGAAATGGGGAGCCGCCAGAGGGCACATGTGTGTGTAAAACCTTTCAGTAATATTACATTTTTAAAACAGTTCAATGATTTTTAATAAATTTATAGAGTTGTGCAAACATCACTACAATCCCATTTTAGAGTATTTTTATCACCTGAAAAGATCCCTTGTGCTCATTGTAACTTTTAATTTTGCTATAATTTCAAACTTACAGAAAATTTACAAAAGTGTAAGGAACTCCTGTATATCCTTTATCCGGATTCAATTGTTTTTTTCAAATGTTTTTTCCATCTGTTTTCTCATATATTGCGCGCACACACACACACACACACACACACACGTAATTTTTTTCTGAACTATGTAAGAATAGGTTGGAGACAGTGTAACCTTTTTCTTGAAATACTTTGGTGTATGTTTTCTAAGAGCAATAAGGCTATCCACATCAGAAAATTTAGCATTGGTACAATGCTGTTGTCTACTCCATAGTTCATATGCAAATTTCATCAATTGTCCCAACAGTGTCCTTTAGGGATATTTTTTCCCAGGTCCAGAATCCTGCCTCGGATCACAAGTGACATTTAGTGGTCAGGGCTTGTTAATCTTCTTTAATTTGGAATAGTGCCTTGACTTCTTTGTTTTCCTTGACCCTGACATTATTGATGAATTCGGCCAGTTATTTTGTAGACTGTCTCTCAGTTTGGCCTTATCTCATCTTTCCTCCTGATTGCATTTAGGTTATGCATTTTTGCCAGGAATGCTAAATAAATGACACTGTGCCTGTCTCAGTATGGCATGTTGGAAGGCACATGACGACAGTGTGTTCCAATATTGGTGATTTTAGCTTTGACCACTTGGTAAGTTGATATCTGCCAGGCTTTTCTGCTGAGATGTTACTGTTTTCCTCTTTGTTACTAACAAGTTATTCATGGGGAGGTCCTTTGAGGCTATGTACATATCATGTTCCCCATCAAACTTTTGTCTACTAGCTTTAGCACCTATTGATGATTTTCTAGTTCCATCACTTGTCCTCTGTTAGTTGGCATTCTACTGTAAGACCTTTCCCTTCTCCTCCATCTGCTTGTCTGTTTATATCAGTATGGACTCTGGGACTACTTGTAATTCATTGAGTTAGAATTTGTCACTATCATTATTTATTTTGATGTTCAGAGTGTCCCAGATCTGGCCAACGGGAGCCCCTTCAAGCTGCTCCTGTGTCCTTTTTGACAAGACCCTTCGAGCACCTGCCCCCAGGGGTTTTGAGTGGAGAGTGACAAGTGCAAATGGTGTTTTAAGAAATTCTGTTGCCTGGCTTTGGAGTGGAGAATAAATAGAAAGGGGGCCCTGTGGCTTTTCTGTGACAGCATTTTTGCTGTGATTGCTATATTTTTACTCTATTTTTAAAAATTAAAAAATTATTTTAAAATAATTTTAGACATACAAAAAAATTGCAAACATAGTCTGAAGAGTTCCCATATACCCTTCAACCAGCTTTCCCTAACATTAACATCTCTCGTCACCACAGCACAGTTATTAAAACTGAGAAATTAATAATAGCATTGCGATGATACTATGAACTGAGCTACAGACTTAATTTGGCCTTTACCAGTTTTTCCACAAATGTCCTTTTTCTATTCCAGGATCCGGTCCAGGGTTCCACGTTGTGTTTAGTCATCATAGCTCCGTAGTCTCCTTCAATCTGCAACAATTCCTTAGTCTTCTCTTGCTCTTTATGATCTTGACACTTTTGAAAAGTACTGGTCAATTATTTTGCAGAATGGTCTTCAGTTTGGGTTTGTCTGGTATTTTTTTTCATGATTAGATTGAGGCTAGACATTTTTGTCAAGAATGCCACAGAGGTGAAGTGCCCCTCCCAGCTCATCTGGTCAGTGTGTAGGTGACATCAGTGTGTCTTATTGCTGATCATTAATCTCTTTGTTAATTAAGGTAGGGTCTTCCAGGTTTTTGCACTGTAAAGTTAATTTCTTTCCATTTGTAATTAATAAATATTTGAAGAGAGATACTTTGAGACCATGTAATACCCTGTTTGTCCTTTAATTCTCACCTCCTAACTTTAGTATCCATTAATAGATCTTCCTGCAATAATTATTATTCAATTGTAATTCATTTTCCCCCATTTTTTCTGTATTTATTAGTTGGAAATATTCTGTAAGGAAGAGAATTTTATTCTTTTTTAATAAGGTGGTTTGCTTGCTGGCTACGTTTGGTTTTGACGTGTCTGAGGCCAGGGACCGTGTCTCCTGTATTTTTGTATCCCTGTTGCCTGGTGCATAATCAGTGCTCAAAAAATTTGTGTGCAATGAGTTCTATTTTTTAAACCTTTGCTAAGACATTTCATGCGTTCTGATCTTTGCTTTAGAAAATATGGTCATTGTGATAGGCTGACTGTAGCCCTCAAAGATGCCCATGTCCTAATCCCCGAAACCCCCAAACGTGTTGCCTTACATGGTAAAGGGGACTTTGTACATGTGATGAAGGTAAGGGTCTTGAGACGGGGGGACGAGCCTGGGTTATCTGGGGGGGCCCAGCGCGAGGGGCGGGAGGGTCAGAGGCAGGAGCAGGAGATGCGATGACGGAGACAGAGGTTGGAGTGCTGGGGAAGGGGCCGTGAGCAGGAAGCGCAGGCAGCGTCTAGGTGCTGGAGAAGGCAAGGAGATGGGTTCTCCCCTCGAGCCCCCAGAAAGGCGCACAGTCCTGCCACCACCGTGGCTTTAACCCAGTGAGAGTGAGTTTGGCCTTCTGACCTCCGAACTGTAAGATAATAAATGTGTGTTGTTTTCAGCCACTAGTGTGTGGTGATTCATTGTAGGAATCTGCAGCAGGAATCATCACAGAGTTAGAGCTACTGCAGAGGCTGAGGAATGGGAGGAAGTGGCCTGGCTGGAAGCAGAGGACAAGTGGCAGTGTCGTGGGGACTGCAAGACTCCAGCCAGAAAGAATGATCGTGTGCCTGGAGCACAGTTGAGGAGAGAGCAGCTGATCTTGCAGGAGAAGCTGTGAAGTTGACTTTTGCATATTTTGTGTGAATTGCCGCTGAGCTCTGTGTGAACCCCCAGAGGTGGGGATCGGGGAGGGTTGCTCTGTAGAGTGTTCAGTTTTGGGGGGGGGGACGGTCAGAGGAAGCGTTCGAACCCAGGAGGGCAACAGAACAGAAACTTTGGTGGGAATAAGAATCTCTTGGGAAGCCGGCACACAATGCAGATTCCCAGGCCCATCCGAGAGATGCTGATTCACTGGATCTTTGGCAAAGGTGAGTCAGGAGATTGGGATTCCGGAGTGCCCAGAACACAATCTGAGAAACACTGCTTGGTGCTGGGGTTTGCTTGAAGGCATCCTGCAAGGACTGCCTTTGGCTTCTACCCACACGAGGAGGGCAGGAGGAAGGGAAGGTGGCCTAGGAGGAGGTGGCGGAGAGGTGGGAGGAGTGCCCACGGTGTGCTTTGCACGGGGAGCAGTGGCTGAACGTGTGTGGATTTAAAGCTGGGCGGGGTATTTATTGCAAAAGCCAAAGGAGGAGTTTGGAGACAGAGAGGAGGGTTAACAGTGTGGAAAGCAGTCAGTTCATCTGAAGATGAGGTCCAGGGAAAGCTTCTGGAACAGGAGATGGGGTGGGGGTGTCACTGGCAAAGGGGGCAGAAGTTTCCCGGGAGGAGGGGAAGGCGGGAGGCAGGTGGCTGGGAGCTAGTAGGTGGTGGGCAAGTTTGCCAGGGAGAGGCCCAGCACAGGAGCTCCAAGGGGGAAGCTGCTTGCAGTGTAGGGGCAGGTGGGCACAGGGCAGGAGCCCGTGGATGGGGAAGGGAGCCTGGGCCCTCGGGGAATGGCAGAAGGGGAGGGCTGTGAAGAGCCACAGAAGAGGCCCAACCTACCCACCAGGCTCAGAGGGAGAGGCTTTCCCATGTCCCCTCTTTACTCCTCATGACAGTCCTGGGAGGAAGCGATGACTTGCCCCAGCTTGGCAGAGGAGATGGTTCAGAGAGGTGGAGCCACCTCCCAGGGTCAGACAGCTGGCTGGTGCATGAGCTGAGTCCTCGGATCTTGAGGCTCTGAGACATGTTGGTGTTTGGTTTTTAAATTTGAATACTGCTCTATACAGCTTAATATGGCCTGGTTTCTTTCATTCATTGACGTATTTGTCAGACATTCATTCGGTACCTACAAAACACCCATCAGTGCTTAGCAGTGGGCCATAAAGGCAAATTGGCCGTGATGGATTCCTGCCTGCATGTGTTTGGGGGGGTGGAACCAAGTTGCAGGCTGAGTAGGGAGCGGGGTGTCCGGTCTGGGGGTGGAGAGTGGTGAATAGAGTTGGGTGTGAGGGAGTTAGCGGGCAGGAGGCCTCTCGGGGCCCGGGCGGGCAGTGAGTGGAGAGCAGGCTGGCAGACAGAGGGTGTGGAGGCTGTCAGTGGGGCCCTGGCTGCAGGGCTGTAGTTTCGGGGTGGCCCCCAGATCTGGGAAGGGGATTGGCAAGATCATGGTGGGGACTCGGTAGCGAAGGGACTGGGGTGCAGTTTGGGCCTCAGAACAGAATGTGCCATGCAGTGGGGGTTAGAAGCTGGGCCCTGACCGCCTCACACCCCCTAGGATGGCTACTGTCAAAAAAACAAAACAAGTGTTGGCAAGGAGGGGCAGAAATTAGGACCCTGCGCACTCTTGGGAATGCAAAATGGTGCGGCTGCCATGGCAAACAGGATGGAAGCTCCTCAAAAAATTAAAAGTAGAATTACCTTATGATCCAGCAATTCCACTTCTGGGTATATACCCAGAGAATTGAAAGCAGAGTCTCAAAGAGATATTTTATATCCATGTTCATAGCAGCATTATTCACAATAGCCAAAAAGTGGAAGCAACCCAGTGTTCACTGCCAGGAGAATGTTAAACAGATGTGGTACATACATGCAGTGGAATATTATTCAGCCTGAACAAAGAAGGAAGTTCTGACACAGGCAACACTGTGGATGAACATTGAGGACACTGTGCCAAGTGGAATGTGCCAGTCATAAAACAACAAATACCGTATGATCTCACTTACCCGAGGTTCCCAGAGGAGTCACGCTGATGGAGACAGAAGTAGAGGCTGGTTGCTGGGCTGGGGGAGGGCGAGCCGGGGACACTCTGTAGTAGGGGTTTGAGTTTGCAAGGTGAAGTTCTGGAGATTGGTTGCATGACAATGTGGATGTACACGTTTTTAAGTAGTACAGGACACCACTGAACTATGCATTTAAAAGTGGTTACAATGTTAAATTTTATGTTATGTGTATTTTTAACCACCATTAAAAATTAAAAAAAAAAAAACAAAAAAGAGCTGCGCCCTGGGGTCAGACATGCCAGGGCTCAAGTCCTGCTCCTCAACCTGCTCACTCACCAGCTGGGTGACTTTGAACAAGTTGTTTAAATTTAAATTCTCTATGGCTTGGTGTCCTCATCTGTAAAGCAGACTGGTAACAGACCTTTGAGCCAGGGACTATCAGGAGGCTTCAACGAGCTGGCTTGGTTGTGACACCAGTGATGCTATTGCTATTATTCAAGCCAAGGAAAGGAGACAGGTCCCCAGGAGCCCAGGGCGCAAAGGCAGAATGGGATTGGTGGCAAATCTGCCCTGGGAGGGGCCCCTGACTGCTCCTGGGAGCTTTCTCACTGGTGACATGGTAGAGGGTGGTCCCTGCGCTGGGGGGCAGTGTCAGGCTGTGGCTCAGCTGGGGAGTTCAGGGACCGTGGTGTGGGAGCCCCGCTGAGGCCTGAGGATTGTGGGGAAAGCCTCGTCGGGGGACGGGGTGAGTGCCAGGCCTCGGCCACGATGTGCCAGCACCCCGCGGGCTCAGTGGGCAGGGTCGCCCAGTCAGCCTGTGTCCAGTGAACAGCGCGGTGTGCCAGGCACCTGGCAGGTGCTGGGATACTGCAGTGAGCAAACCAGATGTGGCCTCTGCCCCCGCAGCCGAGCAGGGGAGACCGGCCTTGCTTGAAGGGCTGCCTGCTGCCCACCACTCCGAGTTGCCCTCCGAGCTCTAGAGGACGAGCTCAGTGGCTGCTGGGGAAGCTGGTTTCAAGGAGGGGGTATTTAAAGGCCTGAAGGATGTCAGGAGGGAGCTGGGTGCCTGTGCTGGTGGGCAGGGGAGGGGAGGGCCTCTCCCGGCTGCCCCTGGCACGCGGGCAAAGGCCCTGAGGCCTGAGGCGCTGGCGTGTGCGGGGAAGGAGGGTAGAGCGGAAGCTCTGGGTGGGGGGAGGAGCTGGAGTTTCCCTATGAAACAGGCTGAGGAGAAAATCAGTCTTTTACCCCAAGGGCCAAGGCAGGCCGGCCGCAGGCCTCCGCCCTTCGGAGCCACAGCCACCCTTTCCCGGGGTCAGACTCTGGGCGCCAGGACTTCAGAGTCTCCCTGACACTTGGCCAAGGAGCGCAGCTGCGCTCAGGGCTCGAGCTGTGGTCCAGCTGTTTCCCCGTCAACCCTGACATCTCTGAAACCCCAGGCAGGGCCTCCGCCTCACCCGCGGCTCGAGGCCACCCCGGGCTGTGGTCAGATCCTCACTAGCCACCTTCCAGACAGTCCTAATGGGTACGTAACATTGTCATCCCCATTTTATGGATGAGCAAGTGAGACTCAGAGGATGTCTCAGGGTGGAGCTGGGATCCACGCTCAGGCCTGTGACGCCAAGGCCAGAGCTATTTGGCTGAAACCTGAGCCGCCTGGGTTGGCTTCCCAGCTCTGCCACTTAACTGCTAGCCTCAGTTTCCTCATCTGTAAGATGATGCGAATGACACCCACCCCCCAGGGTTGTGGTGTGAATTACACGTGCTAATATTCACGAGGCAGCTGGAATAGTGCCGCCCCGCGGGTTCCACCTGCTCCCCGGTTCTCCCGAGGCTCCAGAAGGCCCTGAGCTGGAGGAAGACAGCCCTTCTTTCTTCTTTCCTGCCGAGGGTGTCAGGAATGACCCAGCTGTCTTGCGCGGCAGCGTGGACCCAAGGGCACTATTTTGTTGCTCATATTGGGCTCACGAGAACGGAAGGACCTGGGTGAGAGGAGGTGATTGGTAACAGGGCAACATCTCTGTGTGTGGAGCTCTTTTGGGGTTACGTCCATTTTTGGAGAGCATTTCTTTTGACTTATTTTTTTTGGGGCAGGGTGGGAGAGCAGGGCAACATGGAAAACCCACTCAACCCAGTGCTATTTGAAATATGCCGATTTTAATGCAATGAATTTGCTGCATTCAAGAAATAGTTACTGAGGCATCGATGCACTATGTTAGGCTCTGGGGATGCAATAGCAAGAAAAACACAGTTTGTGTCTTCCAGGCACTTCTAATCTCATGTGGGGGCTGAGACATCAGTCAGGAGTCCCCCGAATCAATGTAAAATTGCCCTGGTTTGTGCTATGGAGGAGAAGGTTGGGGTGCTCTGTGGGCCTGGGACAGGAAGGTTCGCCAGTTGGAGGGAAAGTTGGAGTTAGGCAAGAGGAAGGAAGGAGCCCGCCAGGCAGAAGGAGCGAGGCGGAGGATGAGCTGGGGGCAGGCCGGCTGGGTTGGCGGGGACAGGGCGGGCCCCTCGGGAGCTCGCAGGTCATGGTAAGGAGACTCTTCTCTTGACTCCACGAGCGATGGGGATCCATTGAAGGCCTTAAGTGGGGAGTGGCATGGTCAGATTTGGGTCTTGAAAGGCCACTCTAGCTGTGGCTTGGAGAGCGGATTGGAGGGGAGCCAGAGTGAATGTGGGGAGCCCCAGAGGCAGCTCTGCAGGGTGCAGGCGAGAGGATGCAGGCTTAGGTTGGGTGTGGGGTGGGGGCAGGGGTGCAGCCAGGTCAGCCAGCGGATGGGGTGTTGGGCCGCTGTGGCCCCCGTTACCGCTGTCTGGGCAGTGGCTGGGAGGGCAATTCTTTTTCCCATCTGCTCTCCCTGTCTGACTCTGAGACTCTCCGCACTGCGGACTTGGCCAGGGTAAGATTTCAAAGACAAGAGCCGAGGTGTACAGTTCCCGAGTCCAGGAGGCCTGTGTCGTTCACAGTGAGAGCGTGTGTGTTTACTTTTTGGAGGCCTGGCAGGAAGGGCGAGCCTCCCCACTGCTCCTGCAGGCTTGGGGCGCCACGGGAATGCTCCGGTCCCCAGAGCAAGGAGCCCCCAGAACACCCCACGAGGGGCCCAGAGTGTTTATGCCTGCAGCCCCAGGAAATCCGAGGGTTTCTCTTGGTTTATCACAAACACCCAGATGTTGGGGATCAAATTCTTATTTCCTGAGAGGATTCCAGAAATCCTTGTGTGTTTTTGTTTTTTCCGAGGTGACTTTGGAGGATTTTCTCCAAACTCTTTTAGCACTGAGGTTTTCCTTTCGGGCTAGGACCACACAGGAACTGACGGAAATCAGGGCCATTTGCCATTGGCGTATTTTCCTCAGTGGGGAGAGGAATGGGTGTGAACTCTTCACTTTTGGAAGTGCGACCCGTCTTAGGGTGTCTTCCCTGGTCTGCAGCGTCCTGGGGCCTGCGGGGCAGTGAGTCACTGGCTCTTCCCGGCTCAGCTCGGCCCTGCCAGTCCAGCAGCAGCCTGAGCTGAGGCTGGGGACACCACCTCCTGGTAGAGCCATGGTCCTCGAGGAAAACAACAGCGGCAACAACAGTAGCAGTAATAAAAATAACTGCAGCAGGAAATACTGAACCAGAGAGTGCTAATTGTGCTCCAGGCATTATTCCTGGTGTTTTAGAAACATTAAGCCATTTACACCTCACCATGTCTCTAAGAGGTGGGTACTACCATCATCTTCATTTTACAGATGGGGGAAGCTCAGGCACAGAGAAGTTAAGCCTCGTGCCCAAGGTCACACAGCTGGTATAATGGTGGAGCAGGAATTTGAAGCTGAGCAGTCTGGCACCAGAGCCCCAGCTCTTAGCCACTAACAGTGCAACGAACCCAGCCCGGCTGGGAGCTACCCTGACACTGTGGCTTAGGCAGAGTGCATGGTCTTGTCACAGAGCCCCAAAGCCCCCAACTTACTCTTCAGCTCTGTGCAAGGCGTGACGGCTCGGGGCAAGGCGATGGGACGAGAGTACTGCAACACGCACGAGGCTTTGTGATGTGAAAGAAAGAATGTGGAATCACACCGGCCCCGCCATTTATTAGCTGTGTGGCACTGCGCAAGTTAGTTCACCAGCTTGTGCCTCAGTTTCCTCATCAGTAAGTTGGACAGCACTACTCACCTCACAGGTTGCTGTGAGGGTGGAATGAGATGAAGCATGCTTGGGGCCTGGCCCAGGGCCTGCATACAGTAGGTGCCCAGTAAGAAATGGTGGATGTGAGCTCTGGCGGCAAAGCCTCAGGGAGCCCAGGTTAGCTCTGCGTGCTGGGTTCTTCCTCAGACCCGAGGCCGGGGCCTGCCCCTGAGGCCCTCCCCACTTGGCTGCTCTGGCTGCCGTGGGTTTGAGTCCCAGCAGCGCCTCCTGGGCTGGGTAGGGGGGTCTCCAGGGCAACACTCAAGGCCCACCTGTCGGAGGAGGAATCAGGCACTGCAGAAAAATGACCTCCTCCCCTCATTCCAGCAGCCTCCTCCTGGGGCTGAGGGGAAGCGGCTGGCGGGGCTGGGAACTCGATCCTGGTGGGCCGCCCTGCTGAGGGGGAGAGGGTGGGCTCCCCGGTGGAGGTCACTTTCTCAGCCTAAGTGGCGATAATGCTTCGTCAGCAGCAGCCGTCAGAACTGGGAGCTTAATGGGAGCTCACAGGCTGACTTCTGGGGTGAGGGGGCTCTCCCCAGAGAGGAGGCACTTAGCTCTGGCGTTAGAGAGCAGGGCCGATGGGGGGTGGCTGGGGTGGGCTTGGGCCCCCACTGACATCCGTGCCCGGAAGCAGGGCCTCCCGAGGGAGGCTGCATTTACTTTGCTGTCTGTACCATGGTTGACTTCTCCCTGTCCATCTCACGCTGGGGGCGGAGTGGGGTGTAGGAAGTGAGGAGGAGGGGCTGGGCTAAGGGATGCATCCCAGCATCCACACAGCAGGGGCTGGTACGAAAGCGTGACAAGGGAGGCGTGCAAACATGGGATGGCGTCAGGAGATCAGAGGTCCTCCCCCCGACCCTGCACGCCTTAGTGGGAGTTTCATCCTCAGGGCTTCCTGAGTTCCATTTTGAGCCCTGCCTCCTTCAGACAAGGCTTAGTGTTTGTGTTTGCCTCAGTTTTGCCATCTGTGAAATGGAAATAATTATCATAATCAGTCACCTTATATACCATGGTTGCCATGAGAAGGAACAAGTGAGTGATTGTAAAATCCATCAGAGTTTTCATGACCTTTGACTAATTCCATTTCTAGAAGTGTATTCCTCCCAAATGCCCACTGAGCTTTATGCAGTGGTGCTTATAATTGGACAGTGTCCAAACAGCCCAGGGGTTCCAGTCACAGGGACTCAAGGAATGGTCCAGTTACTTGATGTTGCCAAATGAAGGGACACTCCATGGCCAGGCAGTCTCCAGTGGAGAATGTGCAGGCATTATAGAAGGAGGGGTGACGTTTATGCCTCCTTCATCCTCTTACCTTCAGAACCTTGCAAAGTGCTTTGCAGATAGTAAGTGTTCCATAAACGTCTGTTGAATGATCTCAACTGTATAAAAATTGGATCCCATGAAAGCAGGCTTGGGAGCAGAACGCTAACAGGAGCTATTTCATAGTGATGGGATGATGTGTGATTTTCATTTTTTTCTTTGTTCTTCAGGAAATTGGAAAAAATTCAATAATGAACCTATTACGCTTATTTTTAAATGCAATAACTTGAATGTTATGTTGGCTTATAAAATATAGAAGTCTTTTTAAAAAATTAAAACAACTCGGAAAAGTAAAATAAACTTAAGATCACCTCGAGTCCCCTCACTTTGGAGTCACAGCCATGAATATGTGTCATGCAGTCCCCAGCTCATTCTTTGCACAGAACTGTATTGATGCGTGTGTGTGTGTGTGTGTGTGTGTGTTTCTACATAACCAGGCTTGTAGAAAATGGTTGTCTCGTAAACCTTTTCCACATTCAGTATCCTACCCCTTTCCTCGCACCATCCTGAATGGCTGCGTGGCGGTCAGTTTCACAGATGTGCTGGATTCAACTGAGCAGTGCTCTGCTGATGTCCATTTAAGTTTTTTAACATTTTGCTCTTCTAATCAATGCTGACATACCTTTATAACCATAATAGTGAAGAACCCAGAAATGCCTTGCGGTTTTGGGTTTCGGGATGAGAGTTTCAGCCCAGAGGAAGCCAGCCCTGCTTGGGAAGGGAAGTGATTTTAAAGAGCTCCACAATGAAGTTCTCAGCCTTTGAAGAACGGTCCTGTTGCAGCAGGAGCGGGGAGGGGGGGGGGTTGGGTAGAACACCAGTGAGGCTCAGAAATGGCTGTATCAGGGAAGAATATTTAGTTGAGTAAAAAAGACCTTTACATTGAAAAGAGCCGTCTCACATGGAGAGGGCCCCCGCACTGTGTTGGGGATGGGAAGTGGCGTGGTCTGGGGCTTTCATCAGGGGCCATGTTGGCCTGGGGAGGCCACAGGCCCCTCTGAGAGGTGCTGTTAGCAAAGAGACGAGAAACAGGGAATGAGTTTTTTCAGCTGCTCCTAAGGACCAGGAGCCAGGCCCAAGGGTCGAGCAGAGAAGCCATGTGCTGAGTGCCTCATCGGCTTGTCAGCTTGGAGAGACAGCCTGGTCTGGTAGAGAAGTGTGGGCCCGAGGGTCAGATGGCCGTGGGTTCCGATCCTTGCTCTCATTTGCCAGCTGGTGGCCTCAGGAAGGCACCTAGCCTCCTAGAGCCGATCTCTCCTCTGTGAGATGGGCACAGTAACTATTAGTACTTTCCCACCTCGCCTGGGGATGTCCGTAAAGCCCAGTTCCTGGGGCATGTGGAAAAGGAGTCCATGCGTTTTTTAATTTTTTTATTTTTGGGTATGTGTTGTTGATCTTAGTGGAAGCAAACCTAGAGCACCACCCAGACCAAACACTTCCTGCACACCTGTAGGACAGGGAACTCACTCTTTCTCAAAGTAGCTTGGACTTGGGTTGAGCTCATGGCTGTACCTAGAACTTTTGACCACAGTTGGTGGAGTGAGAAGATTGGGCTACAGGTGAACACGGGGTCCTGTTGTTCTGGCTGGTTGGACGTCTGCTGCAAAGAGGCCCCAGCTTGTTGGGCCTTGAAACAGACTTGGGGTCCCCAGCTTAGCTGGGAAACCCCTAACCCCATTGGTGAGATGACTGGCTTGAGCCAGGCAGGGAGGGGGCCTGGAGCTGAGCCCCTGGCCTGGGGGCCCACCTGGCCACCTCACCGCTTCTTTCTCTCCTTTCCTCCGCCAGGGAGCTCAACGGCAACAACATCACCCGGATCCATAAGAATGACTTCGCGGGGCTGAAGCAGCTGCGAGTGCTGTAAGTATGGGGTGCAGCCCCCACTCGTGACCTCCGTCCCGCCCCCACCCCCGGCCATGCCATGGGGGTCCTAGGCAGAGCCCTGGCTGCGGGGGATAGGGCTATGGGCCAGCTGGGCCCCTCCAAGTGGAGTCAGTCTCGGGACACCCTGGGGGGGGGTAGAGGAGGGTGATGTTGAGTCCTGACCCAGAGTGGCCACTGCCTCCCACGGAGAAAGTTGAGTGTGGTGTGGGACCTGGGCTGGGCAGCTTGGCCATTGGCTGTCTCCTGGGGGTGAGGGAAGACCGGGTGGCCGTGCAGAATCTTTCGGTCTCTGCACTAGTCTGCGTGGGCTGCTGTAACAAAATACCACAGACAGGGTGGCCTCAACAATACACATTTATTTTCTCACGGTTCTGCAGGCTGGAGTCCCAGATCAAGGTGTTGGCAGGGTTGGTTCCTGGTGAGGGCTCTCTCCCTGGCTGGCAGATGGCCACCCTCTCCCTGTGTCTTCATGTGGCCTTTGCACAGGCCTCTGCCTGTGCGAGCAGAGAGAGATCTCGGACATTTCTTCCTCTTCCTATAAGGCCACCAGTCCTATTGGATTAGGGCTTCACCCTTCTGTCATCATTGTGCCTTATCTGTCTCCCTGAAGGACCTGTCTCCCAGTGCAGTCACACTGGAGTTTAGGGCTGCAGCGTGTGCATTGTGGGGGACACACGTCAGTCTATAACAGTCTCCATAGTTCTTATGAACCTGTACCCCAGAAAGGCTCCCCAGCAAGGCCATAGCCCCCCAACTTGAGAGGGAGGTTGGGGGGGCAGGTGAGGACAGAATCGACTCCCTGGGTGCCGGATAGTGGCAGATGTTGGAGGTGGCTGCACAGCTGTGGGGCTTGACTACTTGCTGGCAGTGGAGCTGTCCACGGCACCTGGCTTGTCAGGCTGGGCAGGGGCGAGAAGTGAAGGGAAGGACCCATTTATCCCCCCCTGCTCTGCTGATCTTGGGGTGCAGAGGCAGCCGCAGCATGCGTGCTTTCTGCTGTAGGACAGCTCAGCCCACAAACTCAGGAGTGTGGGAAGAATTGCATTTCTTTATTTTCTCTGCATCAACTCAGTTTTGACTCTGAGCTCGTCTTACCTGGCTGGCAGGAAATCCAACATCAGACAATCATATGGTCGCTCACCCTGTGCTCCCAGGGTAGTTGCAAGGGCCCTGGGGCCTCCATTCTTTCAGAACCACGGGCTCTGCAGTCCTGGGTCTTTGGAGAAGCTGGGACTTTGTGGCCAATCTGCTCTGAGGTCAGAGCTGACCAGTCACTGGGCAGGGATCTGCTGCCCCAGAACCCACTGACCTTTGACCCCTTCTGAGTCGGGGGAAGCCCCCCTGTCTCCTGGTGCTCCCCTCCCTTCTCCCCCTAGGCCTGCAGTGGAATCTCCTTGACACACCAGGCTTTTGGAAACAAAGTGGAGAAAGAGAAGTGTCTGGTGGCAGCTCTGCCCGCTGCCCTGCCCTGCCCCAAACCTGTCTGAGGCCCATGCAGGGCGCATACGCTGCCTGCTTTGAGTGGAGAGGGGAAAACGCAGGAGAGAAACAGACTGTTTCAAAGATTACCATACGACAGCCCATCTAGTGGTGAAAAATGCTGCCCACCAGCCGGATGCTCTGGGTTTCAGGGCACGTTGGCGGTGAGGAGACGCAGAGTCCCATGGAGCCAGGTGGTTCTGTTGGCGCGGGCACCCCACTCTTTTCTTCAGCAGATGGGGCCGGGCAGAGTGGGGGTGCAGGCAGGAGAGGGTGTTGTCTGCCAACTGCGGAGTGTGTTTGCTGCATGTGTGGGCGCTGCCCACTTGGCACAGGCTCCCCTCCCCCTGACACTGGCTGATCCCCCTGCTCTGTCCCTTGGACACGTGCCTCCTGGGCCAAAGGAAGCCAGGGCATGTGTGCCAGCAGCCCAGAGCCAGCCCCGTGCTGCCTGCTGCCGGTCCCGGCTCCCCCGAGCGTGCCTTCGGAGCTCTGGCCTGGTGCTCCGCTGCCCCGCTGCCTTCTGCTGTGGCCGTGGTCTCACAGCGGTCGGCGTGGGCGGAGGCTGGAAGTGCATCTTGCTGTCAGGCTGGGTGTGCCGAGGAGCCTGTGTGGGGGAATTTGCAAAGTTGGGAGGAAATTTTGTCCACTGAGGCTAGGACATGGGTCTGTAAGAGGTTTGGGCACGGCTCCTGTCTCACTCCCTCACCATCGCTGCCCTGGCAGAGTTTGCCTGTGCCCCTCCCTCGTGCCAGCTGTTCCTAGCAGTCCTTGTCCCCCACCCTGTAGCTGTCCTTGTCTCTTTGCTCCCCAGGCAGCTGATGGAGAATCAGATTGGAGCGGTGGAACGGGGGGCCTTCGACGACATGAAGGAGCTGGAGCGGCTGTGAGTACTGGCGGGCGCAGGCTCAGGCAGGCGGTGGGGCTGGCACTGGGAGGGTGACGCAGGCCAAGTGCTGGTAGGAACAGGGGGTGCTCAGGGGAGGGACCCCACACCCAGCCTGCCCCTGCCTGCGGATGGAGCCAGGAGCAGCTGCGGCCGTGGGCGTGGTCACAGGGCTCGGCGAGATGGTGGCACAGTGGAGCCCGGAGAGTGTCCTCACCCCACATTCCCAATGCAACTCTTTGTTGTTTTCCCTGAAAATACATAAAGGCAGAAAACTCACACAATAAAAAGGAAGTGAAATTTCTATCATCTCAATCCGAGACACAACCATCGTTCACTGATTTGTGTGTCCTTAAAGGAAGCCCTTGGTGTGCCTAGGGGAGCCACGAGGGAAGCCCCAGGGCCACCAGAGGATGGTGTCTTGGGTGCTCAGGGCCCCAGCACAGAAACAGGAAGGTGGTGGCACGTTCTGATTCGCACGATTTGCTCCTTAATGGCTTTCAAGTTTGAAAATGGGTCTTGATCAATTTTTGCATTTCGGATTGGCAAGGAGGGAAGAACGGGAATGTGGTGGGGGAGGTGGGGGATGGGCACTCGCATGCACGCTGGTCACCAGTCTTGTCCTTCTGCAAACTGCTTTGGCTGTAGGCGTCAAGTGTCTGAAAGCTCATGCTCTTTGAACCAGAAAGCCCATTTTATTTTAAGAAAATAATTAGAGACATGGCTAAACAATTTATTTATCAGGATATTCATTGCATGTCATTTAATACAAAAAAAATTGGAAATAGCCATTCTAGTGGAGACATAAGATATAAAATCACATTTTTGAAGGACAGTGAAGGCCATGGGAATATGTTCACAACTAATGTTAAGTGGAAAAGGTAGGAAGCGACATTTGTATAAATAAAAACAATTTGTATGTGGATAGAATACAGGAGGAGGAAGACATTGAGACCATTAACTCTCTTATAGTGAGTGGTGGGAACAGGTAACTAGGTAACTTTAATTTTATTCTTTGCATTTTTCTTTTTTTATGGATTTTCTCACAATGAGCTTATAATTATAATTATACATGTGCTTTACTCTATGCCAGGCACTAAGGTAAGCTCTTTGCCTTATAGTATTTCTTTTAATCCTTAAAACAACAGTGCTGTAAGTGGCATTTCCCAGACGGGAAATAGAGGTGTACAGAGGTTAACCACAATCGAGCAGAAGAGGAGATTAGAACTCAGATCATTTTGCCTTTCAAAGTCTGAGCTCATTTTAGTGACTATGACCTAATACCTCATCTTTCACTTTCATATCAAAGAAAATAAGGTATTAAATAAAGGAAGGCCAGGCACGGCGGCTCACTCCTGTAATCCTAGCACTTTGAGAGGCCGAGGTGGGAGAGTGGGAGGATCGCTTGAGGTCAAGAGTTGGAGACCAGCCTGGGCAATAGCAAGACCCCGTCTCTACAACAGCAACAACAACAACAACAAAAAAAATTGGTCTCGCATGGTGCTGTAGTCCTATCTCCTTGGGAGGCTGAGGCAGGGGGATCACTTGAGTCCAGGAGTTTGAAGTTGCTGTGAGTTATGACGATGACACTGCACTCTGGCCTGGGCAACACAGCAAGACTGTCTCTAAATACATACATGTATACGTACGTACATAAAAAAATATATATGGTTGTCATGTTGCCCTTCTGCAGCCTAGAAGAAAATCAAGGCAGTCTTTCTTTTGTACCTGTCATCCAGGCCTGAAACTGAGTGACGAGAAGCCCATAGCCAGACCACGTGTTTAGGGCTGTGTTGTCTTCTTTAAAAGGCTTAGAACAGAATCCGTACTGATGACCCGGCCACGAGGGACTGATTTGGGCCTAACCCATTCCAGCTCCAGCGCTAGCTGCAGTGCCCTGGAGGTGGAGGAAAGACGGGCAAGGGATTGGGGGGTCCAGATGTGACCAGGGTGGTCCCTGCCATGCCTACTGCTGCCACCCAAGGCTTGGTAGAGTCCTCCTTTTTGAGTCACGACTTGTCACTGCAGACTTTGTCCTTTCTGTCCTTTTCCGGTTCCTTACTTCCAGAGCAGGTCACCAGCACTTGCTGGAGACAGCGTGGGTCAGTTAATCATAAAAGTTGGTAAAAGTGGGGAGTCATAAAAAACCACGCATACCCTAAATGTTTCATTTTAGATTAAAACATATACATGTGTATTTACTGACCTCCCCCCCTTATTTTTTTGACCTTTTTATTGGCCAAGAACTTCCTTTTTAGTGTGAGACTCTGATTAGAGTTCGATATTGTTTTTCTTGCCTAAACTACTCACATGTACCTTGTTTATGATTTTTGGTTTTGGTTTCTTGAAGGTGGAGTGAGCTTTTTTAAAGGCTCTCGGAAGCAATCTGGGTGGAGAATTCTGGATTTTTTAAAAATGACACCTCCTCTCCCACCTCCCCCGTCTTTTACTTGATTTAACAGCCTTTTCACTAATAGCTTTGTTTTTATCAAATCTTTCCAAGACAGTCTACTTAGTTTTCATAGAGACGACTCCTTTTTCCACTAGTAGTTCATTCATTCATGCAATAGTTAAATTATGGAGTTAGAATTCCAAGTGCCTCTGCCCTAAACAGGAATGGACATGACTGGTTCTTGTAAGCAGTGACAGAGTCAAGGACAGAAGCAGCAGCATGCGGTCCCACTGGCCACGGAGAGTTGGCGTGCCGTTGCCGCTAGCCAGCTGTTGGGAGGCCGTGGGCAGCTCGGGTCCCAGTGGGCTGGCCGGGTGGAGGTCAGCGCAGTACTGTGAGGGCGGCCAGGACGGGCAGGAGGGAGAGGCAGGCTTCAGGATCCCACAGCCACCACTCAGCGATGCCTTGGGCCAGTCACTTAACTCTAGGCACCCTGAGTCCCTCATCTGTCAAAGAGAGGCAATTCAACGAAGTCAGCAAACCTATCTTGGACACTGGCTAAGAACCAAGCCATGTGGCGAGATGGTGGCAGTAAACCCTTCCGGAGGGTGGGAGGGTTGTCACAAGGAGAAGGGAAGTGTGTGCATGCATGTAAGGTGCTGTGGCCATGTCCAAGAGAAAGGAGCCCGACTTTCCCTCCACTTTCCCTCTGATGGTGAGGTCATAGTAAGGGCTAACTCTGACTGGTGGCTGCTACTACTAATATCCTAAATTACCTGCGTGTCCCTCACCATGCTGGGTTTCTTCTTTGGTGTCCTTTGATTTTCCACTTTAACCTAGGCATTGAGTACCTTTTCCTCCTAAATGTTTTTCAGAAATTGAAGCCAGAAAAATGAGAAAGTCCTGGGGGGAAACAAAACAAAACCAAACCCAGTGGTTACCAGACAGAGTAAATACAGGATTAATTTATTGGACTGAGGTTAAGGAACTCGGAGCTATCTGGTGTCTACTCCTGTTGCTTTAAGGATTATATTGGTGGTCCCTTTTCCCCCCCAAGGCAATGATGTGTTTCCCTAGGAACCCACCCTTAAAAGTAAACTTCTTCCAGCTGGTCTGCTAAGGTTGCAGCTCTAACTGTCTGTGTTGTGCTGGAACATGGCGGTGCCCAATGTGGTGGCCATGACCTTTCTCTCAGATCAGGTGGAGGATGACCTTCTAGGAGGTAACCACAGACCAACTACTGGTGGATACATAGAATTAAGTTTTTCCCCTTTCCCTCCAAAAGAAGGTTTATCATATAGCTGTCCCTCAGTGTCCACGGGGATTGGTTGTAAGACCGCTTTGGATACCAAAATCCTTGAATCCCATAGTCTCTTGTATGAAATGGCTTAGTTTTTGCATATCACCTGCCCACATCCTCCTGTACACTTTGGACCATCTCTAGATGGGTCAGTGATTCTCCAGCCTTACCGTGTACAGGTCACTCGGGCATCCCGTTGACATGCAGATTGTGATTTAGCAGACTTGGGGTGGAGCCGGAGATGTCCCAGCTCTTACCAACACCCAGGCTGTGCCCTGCTGGTGGCCCACGGACCAAGGTTCTGTACTTTGTGGGTGTCACCCTCACTCTCCCTCGATGCACTGAGCCGCCGTGGAGTAAAGGCTAAAAAGTAATTGTTCAATTTTAATGTTGTCTATTATAGTTCTAAAAAATTTCCATTGTATCCCTTGCTACATCCTAGGCTCTGGTGTCAAGGAAGTAGTTGCTTAAGGTACGTGAGATGAGTCTGGTTAAACTTCGCTGCCCTCCTAGGATGAGTCTGGGTTCTTTCTTCAGTGTGTTTTCTTGTCAGGTCATATTCCTGACAAATATTCCAGAACCAGACTCTCACTCCTGCCTGGGTTCACGACACTGAAAAGATGACTGCTCACCAAGAGGGAAATGAAACATTGTGGACACTCTATTCAGTCATTAAAAATAAAGGGGTGATTCTCTATTGTTGGGCGGAAAGATGACCATAAACTGTTGAGGAAGAAAAATGCAGGTGGTCAGGTACTTTTTCTCCTATTATTTGAGGCTTCCTTTTTTTAAAACATGCATTTTCATTACATTGATAAAAGAATCAACAAACCTATTTCATCCTGTAAAAAGACCCAAAGCAAACAAACAAAACAAAACAGTTAAATCACCACTGAGCCCAACGTGGGTGCGGGCAACTGGGACTCAGGACGGTGTGGCCAGGCCTGCCACTTTGGGGTGTAGCTCAGGTTTCACGTGGAGTTGGGTGTCTCACCCACAGGCCGAGAATATCAGAATCGGTGCCCCGTGAATTGCACAGGGCTTGCGAGTGGGAAGCGATGGTGACGATGGATGTGGAAATTGGCTTGGTTAGGGGCTTTCACAGGTACTCTGTTCTCATCCTGCCCGAGTGCGGATGGCAGAATTGCCACTTTGCAGATGGCGAAACCAAGGCCCAGAGAAGCTAACTTTCCTGGGATTACACACTGACCCTGTCAGGGTTTGAACCTGGGCCTCTGACTCTGAATCTGGTGCTTTCCAAGAAGTCCTTGGGATTTCCTGGACGTCTAGGCAATTTCCAATTCTTCTCTTCTCCTTTTCAGGCGACTGAACCGGAACCAGCTGCACATGTTACCAGAACTGCTGTTCCAGAATAACCAGGCTCTGTCGAGACTGTGAGTGATGCTCTGTGGCCAGAAAGTTCCCTCTGTGGTTTAATCTCCACTATGTATGTGTATGTGTGGGGCGCAGTGCTTGGTGAGTGGGGCCTGGATGTTCCCGTGGCGGTGGCCCCCACGCTCCTGCCCTGGCAGGAGTGGTTCCGGGCGTCAAAGGCCAGGCCCTTTCTGTAGGAAGCAGCTGTGTGGGGCATTTCTCCACGGCAAGCACTTGAAAAAATCCACAGTTCATCCAAACTCCTAGCTGATGCGGACGGTGCGGGCTCCAGGGTGCTCCGGGGGCCGGCATGCTTGTCGACTGCGATGCCAGACTGTTCTTAGTCATCTCTCACTGCCTTTGCTAACCTGCCTTGGGTCGAATATTTATTCACTCAACTAAGCCCTTCTTGAACCTATTTCTATTTTCGGCTTTTCTACCTGTTAGTGTAATGCAGACTATAAGGTTATTAATCATGGTGTAAAATCATATTTTTATTTGCCGTCGATGTGCTTCTTTCAAGTTTAAAGGATAGCTGCTAATTCCGCTGCTCCATGATTTGCCAAATGTGTCTGAATTGTTCCCCCATGTATTTTGTTTCGTGGGATCTTGGGTTGGACAGGACCTTCAAGCTCATCCAAGGAATCTCTTCTGCAGCTCCTTAGCATGTGGTCCTTGCAGTCTTTGTTTGGCTACCTCTAGTGATAGGGAGTTCACCACCTCCCCCGGCAATCAATTCCATTGTTAGACAAATCAGCAACTTAGAAAATTCTTTTTAACTTTGAGCTCTAAATCTGCTTTCTAATAACTTATGTTTTTCTTAGCTTTGCTTTCTGTAACTACCTAGAACCACCATATATTCTTGTTAGGTTTTTGAAAGGCTGTCAGGTTTTTGCATGTTGAGTTGGGAGGACTTTGGGAAGACTCTCACGCTGCACACCCTGCCTAGGGCAGCCCAAGACTTGGGTTCACCACTGAGGCAGGTGCATCCTGGTGCCCCTCCGGGGCGGCCGTCTCACAGGGGGCACAGTCTGGGGAAATGATCAGACAAACCTTTTCATTAATCTGGTTGGTTGTCCCTGGTGCCCAGGCTCACTGAGTTTTTCACCTTGGACGTGGTTATAGGGAACGACACAGGAGCAAGTGTTTGAAGATCTGTTTGCTAATATTCTTTGCCCCCCTCCACCCCGTTCTGCTGACTTGAGCGTGTGGCATTCCCAAACATCTCTGTTACCTCCCCCAGCTGATCTGGCCAAGGAGCACGCGGGCACACTTGGTTCCAGCAACAGAACCCCGCAGGCTGGTGAGATCGCGAGGGCAGAGGTGGGTTGTGCGGGCACAGCCAGCAGGCGCGCGGGCTCCCCCGACAGGAAGTGAGGCCCTGCTGGCCCTCGAGGGGCCGGGACTGAGATGTGAGGGACGTTTCTGGTTCTTTCTGAATTGCCACCTTGCTGTTTCACTCCTCCTGCAAACCAGTGTCCTGGCCTCATCGGCGGCGTCTCTGTTCCACCATGACTTGGGTTACATGGTGCTGACTCGCCTCCCGCTTCCTGTGACCGCAGGGCTGAGATCCACAGTCTCGGCCCAACTCCAGATTCTGGGAGAGAGAATCTGACCGGCCCATCGTAGCTCAGGTCACCCCTGGGCCAGCGAGCCGTGTTGGGCTCCGGCGATCAGCGGGCTCAGGAGCTGGAGGTGGGACACACTCCCTCCGAAGGCAGCGCCTGGCGAACCTGCCCTCTCACCTGGTGACCTTCCGCTTGACTGGGAGGGACCCAGCACTAATCCTTCCCAGCTGGACCAAGTTTCGACTCTCGACTCTCATGCAGAGGCTGTTATGCTAAATCAGCATGAAAATGGGCCTGAGGGAGGCCACGTGTGCCTGGGAAGGTGCAGTCACAAAGCATATGGGTGGTGCGGCCCACATTTCGGTTGATCCTGTCTGTGTAGCCTCCGAAGTTCAAATCAGCTCACAGGTTATTCTTCACTACTGTTAATGCTTCCCTGGTGTTGGGTTAGTCTGTCCGGTTTTCATACTTGGGATCTCTGGCTCAGGGATGTGATTGCCTTGGACCCCAGAGCAGCGTGACACTAGAGTTGGAATTGGATACCAGGCCTGCCGAGTTCCTAAAGAGCCTAAAAATGGGCTTAACCCTTGACGTAGAAATCTCATGTTTGGGCATCTACCCTAAGGAAATAATAAAACATGAGCGCAAACATGTTCATTGGGGCATTATTTAGAATATCAAAACATAGAATATTGAAAAGAATGTGGAAATAACCTAAATGTCCACCATTGGGGGCATGGTTAAGTAGATTGTGATGTATCTACCTGATGGAATATTTATGCAGTCATCAAAAATGGCCTTTGGGAAAGACGTCAAGTAATGCAGATAAATGTTTGTGGTATCAAGAGCCAGGATGCAAAATTGCACGATTGCGAAATAAATCACTCAAAATAATGATGAAAAATGACGGTTGAAGGCCAACAGGGATTGTCTGGGGGTGGCTTTTTTCTTTTCTGTGTTTCCCAGATGTTCTCTAAGAAGCACGTATTAGTTTTATGGTAGGAAGCCTCCCAGTTTTTTGTAAGGGATGGAGAGCCGCTGTAGTCAGAGTTAAAGCAGATGCTGGTTACATGATGTAACATTCCCTTAAATCTATCGATGCCCGTTTGTGCTTCTCTGAGATAAGGATAATAATGGCCACCTCATGGGGCTGATGTGAGCATTAAAGAGAGGTGTGGCCTTCTCTCGTGTCGGACGGGAACATTGCGGCACAAGGGAGGCGCCCAGGAAGTGTCAAGTGAGTCTACACGGGACCTGCTTTGGAGGGTGGCGAGCCTGACTCCCAGGGTGACCTGGCCTGGCTTTAGTCCATCATGGGTGCTGGTCCCCCATCCCCTGTGGGGACTGCGCTCTTAGCTCACATCACCCCTCGATTTGCAGGGAGGCCGGTGTGCGGCCGGCACAGGCCCAAGGCTGGAGTTGGCCTTGGGACGCCAGTGCACAGGCTTGGAGGGCTGACGAAGGGAATCTGCTCTTTGTACTGTCGGGTGCTTTGCTGAGCAGTGTGGGGAGAGCAAACGAGGAGCGCGTAGGTGATGTTGCCCCTGGACCCACTCGGTGTCTCAAAGTTACATTCTCTACTTCCTTAGGGAGGCCCCCACTGAGGGTGGGCCTGGAGTTCCTGCTCAGCAGCCCCCCGCCTTTCTGGAAGAGAGCACCCTCATTCTCTGTCTACAGTTAGAGGGAGTCGGGGTGCTGCAGACGTGCACCTGCCTGGGATACCCTTTCACTGCCTTGCCCCCCGGGGCCGTGGTGAAAGGTTGTGGGAAGTGCAGTCATTACAGTGATGTTAGAATGAGTGGGAGGTTATTCTGTGCCAGGCTCATGTTGAACAACTTACAAATATTATCTGATTTCACCATCAGAACATCTCTGTGAGGTCAGTGTTTCTCCCATTTTACAGATGAAGTATGAGCTCAGAGGGTTGTGACATGCCCAAGGGGTGAGCCACATTTGGACCCTGGCCTGTCCGATGCTGGAGCTTGTCCTTAGATATCATCCCTGCACCCCCTCACCCACCCACTCCCACACCCATCCACCCCCCTCTGCCCCCCACCTACCATCCCTCCACCCCATCCACCTATTTCTAGCTATCCACCACCTGTCCACGTCCCATTTTTTATCCACTCATCAATCCCACCAATCCATCCCTCCATCCCCCATCTCCTCCCTCCACTTGCCCACCTGCCTACCCATCTACCAGCCCACCTGTAAACCCACCCAGACCCTCTCTGCTCCCCAATTCCTTCCCCCATGCTCTCCCTCCCCGCCCCCACCTTCCATCTGCTACCCACCGCCCCCGATCCAGCCATTCCCGAGGGCTTCCTGTGGCCCCGGCTCTGTACTAGATGCTGAGAACCCTTGGAGTGATGTCTGTGTAAGAGGGACAGGCAGGTGTGGCCCTGCTTTTCCAGGAGGTGACGGTCTGTCACCAGTGCTCTTTGAGAGCAGCAGGCCACCCTCTGACCTACCAGCAGATTGGGGTGGGTGGGCGCAATGCTTCACTGGCTGGACCTGTGTCTCCTGCAGGGCCCAGGTGTACCCTGGTGGCAGTTGCCAGGGCTTGGTGTCTGCTCCATCACTGGACAGTCAACCCTCAGGGTGTGGAAATTTGTCTCCGTGGACGCACACAGGGGTTAAGTTTAGAGCTAGAGGAACATGTTTGAAACCTGACTGCTTCTTAGAGCAGCAAAACCCCGTCTTCACCCAGGTTCGGGGGGGGGGGGGGGGAGCAGGTGAGTGTCAGCCCACTCCCCACCTCGCTGCCTCTGGCCTCCAGGTCTGGGGAGGGGTCTCTCCGCTGCCTCGCAGGCCTCCTCTTGCTGGCTGCATTCCCTCCTCATCCAGAAGCTGCTTCTGGAAACCCAGTTCCTCTGGGCTTCCCTTTAGCCTTGAAACCAATATGTGTCCCGACAGGATCGGCCTTTTGTGTCTCTGCTGGGCCTAGAAGGGGCGGGGGCGGGCGATTAAGAGCAGCCCAGGGCATTCGTTTCTCCTTATTTATATCCCTGCCGTAAGGACCACCATAACTCATTAACAGGGCCCTGGTGGTTGGAGAGGCGCGGATGTGATATTCCGCAGGAGCCCTGTTGAAGAATGCTGACCCTATTGACCCTGTCTCAAGCTGGGTTTAATTAAACTGTCAGCACTGGTCACAAGAACAAAGCTTCCCTTCCCGTCCCGGTCCCCAGCCCCCATCAGAGGCAGGAGGGCATTCTCGGCTGAAATGAAGAGCTGTTAAAAATGGATCTGTCTTGCCTCCAAGGGAAATTACCCGAAGCAGGAAGGTGACCTCACTATTGTGACGCGTTCACGCCAGGCAGCAGAGCTGTGGAGCTGAACCGGCCATGCTCTGAAGATGCCGGCACAGGAGTGGGCTCCGGGGCCACCCTCTCCCAGCCAGGGCCTCCTTCCAGCCAGAGCTGCCATGGGACTCCTTAAGTTGCCGTCCATCCCTCCCTAGACTTCCCTTTTCCCAGAAAGGAATTTCACGAGCTTTGCCTCTTGAGGTACTAAGGTGCTTCTGGCATTAACGATAAAAAGGAGCTTCCTTGGTTAGACAGTTTGAGAGGTGCTGGGTCAAGCAGAGTCCTTTGCAGACGGATTTTCCAGCCCCTTTAATATGCTCATGTGCATTATAAAGCTCCCAGGGAGACGTAGAGTGTTGCATTTCCCAAACTGCTTTGACCACGAACCCCTTTACAATTTTTTTTTTCAGGGAATACCTTTTAACATCTCGTGGGCCTGGTGTTAAGTAACTTGCTGAGATCCCAGACCGTAACAATCAGAGCTGAGATTTGAACTCAGGTGCACCTGATCCCGAACTCACACACTTACCTCCAAACCATCAGCACTTGAACTGAGTATGAGTAAGAGTCATTTCACCGGGGAGCTTATTAAAATGCAGATTCACGGGGCCACGCTCATCGAAGGTCCTGAGTCTGTAGGTGTGGAAGGGCCTAAGAATCAGCATTATTGTCAAGCCCCTCTTTATCTGGTCTACACTTTGGGAAAACTCGTTTCCCAGTGAGCGTGGTGAGTCTGAGGTGGTTAGGGGGACCTCCCCCCACACCCGCGTAGAGCCCGTGTGTGCTTCTGCCTGGCCTGGTTCCAGTAAGAGCCACACCAAGTAAGCAAAGCCCCCAAGAGCAGATGCTTCACCTCCTGCAGCCACGCAGAGAGCAATTTGAGGATTATGAGTTGGCAATTATGGAGCACTCTGGATTCTCAAAGTGCTTTCCAATCATTAAATCTGTGCCTGCTGTCAAGGCTCAAGTGAAAAAGGCGTGCGTCCCACTGGGCCGACACGGGAGCCTCTGGGAAGAGGGCGGCCGGCCCGAGATTGACGTCCCGCACGCCAGAGTGGCCTAATGCGCCCAGCATGGATGAATGGCCGAGACTCAGCCCTGGCGCCCGGCTGTGGCTTTGAATCCAACTCTGCCCCTGGCTGGCTCAGTACCACGCAGGCCTTCGCGGATTTGGACAGCCACGGGAGCCCAGGCCCCGGAGGAGGGCTCGGGGAGGGGAGCGCGGTCAGCGGGTCACCCCGGGAGAATGCCCGGCAAATGCAGACTGCCCTGCGCTCACAGGGGCTCAAAGGCATGAAAAGCCGCCCGTCCTCTCCTGCAGTATTACAAAAGTCAGCGTGAGACGAACGGAATTCATAAGCACCAGAAGGTTCTGAACAGAGAGGCGTGCGCGCAGGAGGAGTCTATTGTGAGTAACTTTTGGGGAGGTGAGGATTTTTTAAAAACCATTTCAAAAATTACACAAGTAATTTCGCTAAGATATTGAACATTTGGAAAATAGAAAATAACTAAGAAAGATAAGAGATAAGGGATTTAGTTTTTCAGTTAAATAAGGCATTTAAAAATGCTTGAGCTAACATGCAAATTTTTCTCAAAATAAAGTTTAATACCAAAGCAATATGTAATTGTTATAATAATAATTATTGTTGGCTAAGCAATTTATGTGCTAAACACTTTGTGTGCATTTCTTCAATTTAGCTGCTACAGTCCTATGCAATGGGTCTGTTGTCATCCCCAATCTGCAGCTAGGAGGACTGTGGTACTGGTTAAGGGAGCTGGTTAAATGAACTGGTCACACAGCTAGTTGTTGGCAGATCCAGGCTTGGCATGCAGGGAGTGTGACTCCACACGGCGTGCTCTTCCTCATCGTGCTATACAGCCTCTTCACTGTACAAAATTTGAGAAAATAGAGAAACAGGAGGAAGAAAGAGATTGCTCACAAGTCTTCTGGGGCGGTGGGTTTCAAGGTGTTGAAGGACGTGGGAGACATGGGAGGGTGGAGAGAAAGGATGAAGGACTTTCCGGTGGAAGAAGCGGCTATGCGGACATATGGCTGTGAATTCGGTTCCCCGTGAGCAGGCTCACACAGTTCTAGAGTGTTGCAGAGCTTGGCCTGGGAGGAGGTGTGGACAGGCTCTAGACCTAGGGTGTTCTAGAACGAGGAGTCTAGAACACTCCTCATTCCACCTCTCAGTGCCCTCTTAGCAGTTGGCCAAGCCTCCGTCAGAGCCCCCCGTGTTCCTTATAGCTCTTTGCCCTGCCTCCTCCACCAGACTGGACGGGGACTCGGGCAGTGCTTGTTCCTGTCTCCCCAGCACAAGAGGGTTTAGCAGGCTGGCAAGCCGGAGTATCTTTCTGGAGTTCCTTATAGCTCTTTGCCCTGCCTCCTCCACCAGACTGGACGGGGACTCGGGCAGTGCTTGTTCCTGTCTCCCCAGCACAAGAGGGTTTAGCAGGCTGGCAAGCCGGAGTATCTTTCTGGTGGCAGACGCTGTCCCAAAGATTAAACAGATTCACTGTTCCTCACTCTCTGATTTCTGGGCTTGGGGTTTTGTGGGTCTGTGTTGGGCCCCAGCTTCATGGATTTGGTGGACTCAGTACTTTCTAGCTGACCCCTGTACTACCTGACCTGTGGTTGGCCTTGACTTGTGGCCCAGAAGCGTGAAGCCAAGTGTTCAAGGCTCGGTACTGGTCTGCAGGATAAATAGTCTATTGTGGGGGGGGGGAGTTAAATGGGGTGTCTGGAGAGGCAGCCTGGTGCCCCTCTGTGAGGCTGGTCACAGAGAGCCCTGAAGGAGGCCCCTGCTTCCTGGCGGGCGTGAAGGGAGCAGGGGATCAAGCAGGAGGTATGGACCTTTCAGCGGGTGGAGACAGATGTGAGTTGGCATCAGGCTGAACGCAGGGATGGTGGTGGTGACATGTACATGGTAGGGTTTGACTGCCTCAGTTGTTGATTAGGACGGTGGGGGCCCAGCATCTTCTAGTCACACCCTCCCCTTAGGCTGAGCACTGTGGCCCAGGTGGTCGTGCCCCTACTTGGGATTCCCAGCCAGGCATCAACAGATTAAGGAGCTCAAGGAAGTGATGGGGGTTCCTCAAGCCGTCTGCAGTGTGTGCTGTAAGGCAAAATGTGGTCACTCAAAGGTACCGTCTTTGGTTGTGGCTGGAACCCTGTGGTTTGGAATCAGTTTGGTGGTGCAGCACTGGCTGACTGATGCTAATGAGAAACTGCCTGGCAGTTGATTAATAGCTCTTGATTAATATGGGAAGATATATTATTAATAAAAATATTTTAGCAGCCCAGACCTTTCAAATGTTGGATTTGGGGTGGGGTGGGAGAGGCATCAAAAGACATCTTTTTGGTGACATGGCCAGAACCATTACCTTGTGCATTTGAGCCTGTTTCTGCCCCACCCCCACCCCATGCTGTAGGGCAAGGAGCCCCTGGGCTGTCCGCCTCCATGGTCAGTCTGGCGTTGGCCCCAGTGCTAATCTGGAGCATCGTGGAAGAAGCCTGATCTTTGTCCCAGAAGAGCTCTGAGTGTCTCCTGCTCTTTTAGGGAGCTTTGGAGCAGAGAGGTTCAGAGGGGAGGTACGGAGCACTTAAACTCATCCCTGAGCCTTAATCTCTGGCTTTTTTCCCCTCAGTTCTCTCGGGTCCAACCATGTACTGACCTTTGCTGAGGAGATACAGGCCTCTCTCTGGCCAGTTGCTGGAGGTGACAAGTGGCCTGGCATGAGCGGACCCTCACATGGATCCCGCCCACAAGAGTGGGCTCTGGTTGGGCTTCTCAGATCAGAACTGGACCTGTCCGAGCCTGTTGAGGTGGGCACTAACCTGAAAGGAAGTGCTTACCTTTTAGGAAAAATAGGCAGCCTAAAAATAATACTGGACATCCTTAAAGCACTCGGCTCTTTGCAAAAAGCTTCTTAGCAAAACTCTCGGAGTTTGGTATGTGGTGTATTTTTTCACATCTTAACGAAGCAGCTGGAGATTTGCTAATGTTCTCTGACTCGCTGAGCTAATGCTAACACGGCCCCGTTTCTCTGTGATGCCTTGTCACAGTTTCATGGTCCCAGAACCTTGTGCCTTCAAGGATATTGACTCACTGGATTTTGCTCATCTGGCCACGACGCTGGGCCTGGAGTGTGGTCATCGCTGCAGGCAGGGCTGCCTTAACAAAGCACCACAGCCGAGTGCCAGCACGGTTGGGGTCTGGTGAGGGCTCTCTGCCCGGCTTGCAGATGGCCACCTTCTTGCTGTGTGCTCACGTGGCTGCGGGGGCGGGGCGGGGGGAGGAAGCTCTCTGGTGTCTCTTCCTACAATGACACTGATCTCGTCGTGAGCGCCCCACTCTTACATCTTCAACTTCCTCCCTAAGGCGGCGTCTCCAGACACCGTCACGTTGGTTAAGACTAAAACATACGGATTTAGGGGGAGACACAACTCAGCCCACAGCAGCTGCTCTTGCTGTCTGTGTTAGCTTCCTACTGCTGCTGTAGCAAAATGCTGCACACTTAGTGGCTTAAAACAACACACGCTCCTTATCTCACAGTTCTGGGGGTCAGAAGTCCAAAACGGGGCTCATGGGCTAAAATCAAGATGTCGGCAGAGTTGTGTTCCTTCTGAAGGCTCTAGGGGAGCCCGGAATCTGTTCCTTTTCTTTCCCAGCTTCCAGAGGCTGCCCGCATCCCTCGGCCTGTGGCTGCCTCACTCTGACTTCTGCTTCCTCCTGCCCCCTTCTTTCCCTCGTAGGGACCCTTGTGACCACACTGGGCCCATCTGGAGAATCCAGGCGCACATCTTCATCTTAAAATCCTTAACCTAATCCCATCTGCAAAGTCCCTTTTGCCGTGTGAGGTAACACATCTGCAGGTTCTAGAAATTAGGATGTGTACATCTATGGGGAGGGCCTTATGCTGTCTACCAGGTGGTCTCTTCCCTTCCGAGGACAGTAACCCTCGGTGACTGGAAGCACCCCTCTGCCTGCCTTCCTGCCCCGGGCTCCGGAGTCATGTGCACACCGCCCTCTCTAGGCGCACACCGCAGGCAGGGCCCCCGGGCAGCTCTGCAGCCCTTCCAGTTTATAGTTAGGCTCGTGGCGTCGATCCCTCTTTTCTGAGTCCAGCGATCATGGGTACTGGTTAGCTGTGGGATTCTGGGCAAGTTACCTAACCTCTCTGTGTCTGTTTCCTCATCTGTGGAGTGTTAGGGGGTTGTGAGGATTGGGGTGATTTGTACGGAACATGTAGTCCAGGCACTGTGATTGTGATCATCACCCAAACCAGTAGAAGCGATGAGGGGATGCGTGACATGGCCCCTCCTGCCTCGTTGCTTGGAGGTAGAGGGCAATTTGCTGCCCCAGAAGTCTTTATGAGTAGCCCTTGGCCAGGGGGCCTGTAGGCTCCCCCTTCACCGCGGCCTCCGCAGGAGGTTGCAGGCGGGCGTGACTGTCTCCTTCACTCAGCAGGGCCTGCTCTAGGTTCCCCGCCTGCCTGTTGTCTCTGTCGGGGACAGAGCTTCTTAACTCTCCCTTTGCATCTTGCCTCAGCCGCTCTGGATTTGGCAGGCAGCTTAGCCTGCTGCCCGAGAGCTTTGTGCATGAAATCTCTTTTTTCTTTGGTTTTATAGACTCAAAATAAGGTAGTGACTTCATGCACATGAAAGAAGAATTTCTGCAGCCTCTTTCTCTAAACGCATTCCCTGGGCGTTGACTTTAATACAGAGCCCTTTATTAGATTACCTTGGCATGAGCATTAACACGAATTACAATTCATTACCCTTAAATTCTTGATCTATAATCGCATAAAATTTAAAGAAATAAACACCCAGATACAGTGCCTTACGTTTTCCATGAATCAATGGTATCAATTTCTGCTTAATCTAATCTTAACTTCAACGTTGAGCCTCTTAGCATCAAGAGGCCTTCCTAGAACACACACCCGAGTTCCTCTGGGACTTCAGGTTATCTTGGCGTTACGAGTCCACAGGGGCAGCAGAGGTTGATATTCATGTTCCAAAAGACGCCCCAGCACTCACTGACACACCTGCAGCTTGGTTCTGCTCCGCTGAAACCCAAGCTCCATCCCTCCCTCCTTCCTTCCTGTTCTAGACTGTCCTGCCTCTCATCACTGTTGGCTTCTTAAAAAATTATGATAAAAAACACATACCATAAAAGTTACCATCTTTCTTTTTAAGAGTACAATTTAGTAGTGTTACGTGTATTCACGTTGTTGTTAAACAGATCTCCAGAACTTACTTCTCTTGTAAAACTGCAACTCTCTGCCCATTATAGAGACCCTCCCTTCCCCTCTCCCCCAGCCCTGGTAAGCACCATTCTACTTTCTGTTTCCATGCATTTGACTACTGTAGCTACCTCATACAAATGGAATCATGCAATATTTGTCCTTTTGTGACCGGCTTATTTCACTTAGCACCATGTCCTCAATGTTCATCCATGTTGTGGCTGTGACAGGATTTCCTTACCTTTTAAGGCTGAGTGATATTCCGTTACATGTATAGACCATGTTTTGTTTATCCATTCACCTGTGACGGGCATTTGGGTTCCTGCCACCTCTTGGCTATTGTGAGTAGTGCTGCTATGAACATGGGTGTACAAATGTCTCTGAGACCCTGCTCTCAGTTCTTTTGGAGATTTACCCAGAAGTGGGATCGCTGGATCATATGGTAGTTCTATTCTTAGTGTTTTGAGGAACAATCATACCGCTTTCCATAGCAGCTGCACCATTTTCCATTCCCACCATCAGTGCACAAGGGTTCCGATTTCTCCACATCCTTACCAAAGCTTGTTATTTTCTCTCTCTCTCTCTCTCTCTCTCTGTTTTTTTGATAGTAGCCATCCTAATGGGTGTGAGGGGATATGTCTTTGTGGTTTTGATTTGCATTTCTCTGATGATTAGTTAGTTATGTTGAGCATAACTTGATAGTTATGTTGGCCATTTGCATATCATCTTCGGAGAAATTTCTATTCAAGTCCTTTCCCATTTTTGATTGGGTTATTTGACTTTTTGTTGTTGAGTTATCGTTCTTTATATATTCTGGATGTTAACCCCTTATCAGATGTATGATCTGCAAATATTTTATCCTGTCCCATAGGTTGCCTTTTCATTCTGTTGATTGTGTCTTTTGATGCACAAAGTTTTAAGTCTGGTGTAGTCTCATTCGTCTATTTTTGCTTTTGTTACTTGTGCTTTTGGTGTCATATCCAAGAACTCATTGCCAAGTCCCATGTCATGAAGGTTTTCCCCTGTGTTTTCTTCTAGGAGTTTTATTGTTTTAGATTTTTCATTTAGGTCTTTAATCCATTTTGAGTTGATTTTTGTATATGGTGTAAGATAAGGGCACAACTTTATTCTTCTGCATATGATATCCAGTTTTCCCAGCAGTATTTGTTGAAGAGACTGTCTTTTCCTCACTAAATGGTCTTGGCACACTTGGTGAAGATCATGTGACCACACACAAGGGCTCATTTCCAGGCTCTCTGTTCTATTCCATCAGTCTATTTGTCTGTCTTCATGTCACTGCTGTACTGTTGTGATCACTGTAGCTTTGTAGTAAGTTTTGGAATCAGGAAATGTAAGTCCTGCAACTTTGTTCTTCTTTTTCAAAATTGTTTTGGCTACTTGAGGTTCAGTGATGCCTTTTTATTTGGAAGCACAGAAGACATGAGGTCACAGGAGCTTAGACCTTTAGATTCAAATGGGACAAAAGTCATCTACTCCAGCCTCTGCTTAAACATATTGGGTGATGGGAGCTTGGTACTTCACAAGGCAGCTGGTCTTGTTGGCAGTAGCTCTGATCATTAGGAATCCTCGTACTAACCTTGACCTGTGTTCCTGGCATGTTCACCAGTGACCTTGGTGCTGTTCTCCAGAGTTATACTCAGAGCAAGGGTGTGTGCCAAGCGTCAGCCCTTTAACTAGTCATTATCTTTGGCAGATTTTTTAAGGACCCATGCATGTTTCTAGGACAGATCTGTGAAGATTGTTTATAAGAGGTCATGGGACTAAAGCCATCCTGAAGCAACTGTCTGTGCATTGTATAGATTACTACCAAGATTCACGGGTATCCCATAGTCTCCGTAGCCTCACTTGTTCTATGCCGCCCATTCCTGGCAGCTTTGTGAGGAGTACCTCAGGACTTCCTCATCCTCCCAGACCCGTTGCCCTGGTCTGTTGGGGTGCTGCTCCGGGGGCTCTCATTTAAGAAGCATGGGGTTGTAGCTCCAGGAAGCCAGTGTGACTTAACAAACTAAGGTCCTTCAGCCAGGGGCCAGTTTCCCCCTCTTCCTCCCGGGAAGCTAGCCCTTACCAGGTCTTCCTGTCCATAATCAGAGCCTCTTGGGATGGACCAGTAAGGAGGTGGGGGTGGTAGAGGGCTGGGGAGGGAGCAGTCTGAGGCGTCCTGGGGATGTTTTGGCAGAGTGTAAGAGAAACAAGCGTGGGACAGGGAGTCAGGACACTTGTGTGTCCATCTGGCTGTGACACCTTGGGCAAGTCACTTAGCATCTCTGAACCCTGCTCTGTTTTTCATTTTTATTGAAGACTTGGATGAGTGTACAGAGGGGATGGTTGGCAGATTTGTAGGAGGCACAAAACTGCAAGGGCTGGTCACAGTACTCAGGATGACAGAAAGAAGATTGAAAACTGATCTCCGTGAACGGGGCTGGGATCAATGAGGGGAAACTGAATATTAACAAATCTGAAGGTGACTGTGGAAGCACTGAGTGGGGGCGACCTGGTGGCAGTGCTTGCGAAGAGGGCCTGTGACTTCGAGCTGAGGATGGGGTCAAGAGCATGCCAAGGTGGCTGAAGGAGTGAGGGTACAATAGTCTCAGGCTGAATTAGTAGAGGCAGAGTGTCCTTCCCAGGAGAGGAGAAGTCCTGTTCTAGGCTGTGCGGATTCAAGCACACCCGGAGAACAGGGTTCAGTACCAGGGTCTGTGTTTCACTGTGGGCGGCGTGGGGAGGTCACTGAGCATGCTCCGGAGGAGGGTAGCTGGCGCTGGGCAACATCTGGAAACCATCGCACGTGGGAAATAATCCAGGTGCCTCAGGCTGTTTGGTGTGATGAAGAGAAAATGCAGAGGAACCGGGAGAGTAATTTTCAAATCTGTGTGAAGGGCTGTCATGAGGACGAGGGAGCCAATTTGTTCCAGGAGCTGGGTACAGGGGGAGGGAGTGGGTTTTGGTCTGCTCGAGGCAGGCCTCCTGAGCACGGCTGGCTGGGGAGAGGTGGGCTGCTCTGTGGCCTCGTGCCTGGAGGCGTCCAAGGAGGAGCTGCATCCGCATCTGCCAGGAGCTGCTGGGGGAGCCTGGGCTTGTTGACCTTGGGGTGCTTTTACACGCAGAGCCCCTGCCAAGGGAGAGGGGGCGGCTGGCAAGTGGGGAGTAGGCAGTCTGCACGGTGTTCAGGATGGTTAATCTGCTCGCAGACACATGCAGCTGGCAGACGGCAGGGGCCTGGAAGTCCCCGAGCCCAAGTTCCGAGTCCCGGTGTTGGAAGCCGTCCCTTATAGCAAAGCGGTTCCAGCGAACTGTGTAACAAAATATTTACCAGACCCCACATTCTGGCCCACGTTTTGGAGTCAAATTTGGAACAATAAAAATCAACGAATTGCTTTGGAAATGACGTCTGATCTGTAAAGAGACACAGAAGGTTTATCCTCGGACAAAACTCTCCTGGCGACGGGTCTGGTACTGGAGGTGCCCAGAGGAGCCTGCTGTCCCCTGGGCCCGCCCCACACCCGGCCATCGCCTGTGGAGCAGTGACTCATTTGCCCCTTTGAAGTCGAAGCGCGGTTGTGTTCGGAGCCCTGGTGTTTGCACCCCTCTGCTCCTTCAACAAAGGCCCTTCTGTCGGCAGATCGAGGGGGCCAAGCAGGGAAGGGTTAGAAAAGGAAGGTATTGACTGAATACCAATAAGGAGGGGAAGTGTGTTTCTGGAGAATGAGGGGCTCCGGGCAACTCGGGGCCCACTCGTGCTGTGCAAACAGAGCGGAGAATTCCCTTTGGCCGTTTGTTTTACTAAAGGCTCTGGGGCCCAGAGGAGGGTGGTGGGAGGGGGAACAGGAGAGAGGGAGGAAATATTTCACAATCCCAAGTTTCGGCTTAGCCCCTTGTCCGGAGGGGCCGGCCTGAGAGCTGCGGGGTAACAAAGAGGCAGTGTGGGCTGGTGACAGTTAGGGAGAAACGCATGGCAACTAATGGGGCAGTAATGGGTGGGGAGGTAACCTGGGAAAAGCTGGTACAAGGAAAGCTGGCACATAAATTCTGGTGGCGCGACACCCCCCTTGGCAGGGAGACAGGGGCCGCTCTTTCACCCTCCCCATGACCAAAGCCAGAGAGCTTCCCGCTCCCAGGGAGGTGGCCAGGGTGAGGGATGGCTGGAAGGGGAAAAGCCGTGCTGGGGTTTCACCGCGCTACAGGGAAGGACGGAGAGGAAGAGGAGAGCCTCGGGCTAAGTGCCGGGAACGAGCACGAGAGGTGCCCGTGCTGCCATCCGCTCCACTCCTAATGGCGGCTGTGGGCACCTGGCTGAGACCCCACCTTGTGAGAGGCTTTGCCCACTTGGGAGTCCCCAGTGGTTGCGCACCGCGTCCCACGGAGACCCCAGTTCCCCCGTAGGAGGATTCATAGACACGGCTTTCCTGTTCACTGAGGCCCCCGGTACTCCACATGCCATTTCTACGGGAATCCTTTGGACATGTCAGCTCTCAAAGGGGGCAGTATTTATTACCGGGGGCTTTTGGAGGAAGCCATTTAGCAGTTTGTATTTGGACTTTTATGGCTCCCATGGGCTTCCCCAAACAGCCAGGGGTGCTCCAGGGTCCAGAGCAGTGTGCTTGTGGGTGGAGGTTTTGGTTCTCTCTCACAGACCGACTGTTTTCAAGATCAAGTTAGTAATACTCTTTTCTTAGAAAACAAAACAAAACACAAGGGCAAAATCACTTCTTATTTATGTACCTGTTAATATCTCTGTATGTGTGACCAGCTCTCCTCTCACGGGCTTTAGAACAGGTTTAGGAAGGAAGAGAAAAGAGGGCAGGCGGCCGATGGGAACCCACTGGGAGCCTCTCCTCCAGGGCTCCTGGCTGTGGGCGTGAATCCTTAATGTCATTCCTGCTTGATGTTTGCAAAGTAGACTTCACTTTCCCATGGCACGTGTCCCTCCTGAAGGTGGCAGGAATTCTGGAGACGGCTGAAATGCAGCCTTCCTCCCGAGTCTTCTCCCCAGCTTAGTGTGGGGACCCGGCCTGACTTCCTTCTCTGGATGGATGGACGGATTTATTCACCCAACCGGCTTATTACAAGCTTGCCGCCTGCAGTCGCTTGCCGGGCGCAGGAAGTAGCAGGAGGAATTAGATGCGGTCTTGGGCTTAGGCACGGTGTTGGCTGGCGGTGCAGCGGCGGCTGATTTCTCAAGTGGGTGATGTAGGCTGTGAGGATTCGATGGCTGGTGGGTAGCCTGGCTTTTTCCCTCTTGGTGCCCATGAAATGAAATAAATGGAATGTGAAAGAAAACGAATGGAAGTGAAAAATCGTATCTCACCAGGACAGAGGTGCACATGTCAGTTACACAGCTGTTCCAACACCACCCGCCCCCATCCTCTGTCTCAGATATTTTGAAATGTGGTCACTGCCCCTGGGTTTCTGAATAATCTCGAAAGGCAACTGGAGAAAACAAACCAGCTTCCTACAAGTCACAACTGTGTTTGTAGGAAACAAAGGGGAAGGAATCATTTTGGGCAGATCCTTACAGTGAACTGTGTAAGCAAGGGCTGGAACTGATTTATTGATGATTTTAAATAGCATCTTTCACAGCCAGCTGGACATGGCGTGAGGCCTCAGTTGTCCCTCGGGGAAGGCTGTGCACAACTGGTCATTTGAACATTGACCACAGACCACAGTGGCTCTGTCCCCTGGGCTCCCTGTAGGAGTGTGTCCCTTGTCGGTAAGTGCCATCTGCTGATGGTGGAGGTGAGTGCAGGTGTCAACTGTGCGTCTCTAAAGGCACAGGTGACTCCCAGGCCATTATGCAGCTTCCATCTGGACTCTGCATGTAGTATTGTCTGGTGCTACCCAAATACAGTCGTCTCTCGGTATACGCGGGGGATTGGTTCCAGCACACCCTTCCCCCAGCGGATACCAAAATCTGTGCATACTCAAGTCTGCTGATAAGCCTTCAGAACCTGTGTATATGAAAAGTCAGCCCTCCAGATATTAAGGTTTCGAATCCTGCCAATATTGTATTTTCCATCTTCATTTAGTTGAAACAAATCTGAGTATAAGTGGACTCATGCAGTTCAAACCCATGTTGTTCAAGGGCCAACGGTAACCTTAATGGGGAATCAGGCATAACAGGGAAGTTAAGTTTAGACTTTGGAATCCAACAGCTCTGCTGCTTACTGGCCAGGTGACAACTTTGGGGCAAGTTCCTTAATCTTATTTAGACTCAGTTTTCTAATCTGAAAAAAGGGCACAGTAACGACCAATCTCAAATTGTTGACCACGGATTAAATGAGATGATGCCAGGAACCAGGCCATCAAAAAACATTAGGCTTATATTTTTCTTGGTAGTTAAGTCCAAGTTCCTCTAACAGTAGGATATGCAGAGAACAAAAGAAAACAATTCCATTTCCAGGATCTTTTTTTTGGTTGTTGTTGAAACAGAGTCTTGCTCTGTCACCTGGGTTAGAGTGTAGTGGCGTCATCACAGCTCACAGCAACCTCAAACTCCTGAGCTAAAGCAATCCTCCTGCCTCAGCCTCCTGAGTAAGGGGACTACATGTGTGCCCCACCATGCCCAGCTAATTTTTTCATGTTTTTGCAGAGATGAAGTCTTGCTCTTGCTCAGGCTGGTCTCGAACTCCTGGGCTCAAATGTTCCTCCCGCCTCAGCCTCCCAGGGTGCTGGGATTACAGGCGTGAGCCACCACACTCAGACATTTCCAGCATCTTAATCCTCATCCTCTACTTAGAATATGTTAGAGCAAAATTTTCCAGAGATTTTTTTTTTTTTGATAATTTGTACTTTGATTTTTTTTCTAACAAAGAGAATTAAGCAACCAAATGTAGCTGAGATTCTGGAAATTTGGTCTGGATATCAAACATGCGGAGTTCTTTCCAGCAAGAGAGAAATGAGCCACGAAGACAGGGTCTCTCTCCAAAGTGCTTCAGTTAGTAGCTCGGCTTCCTGACTGGAGAGAATCTATAAAGAATTTCCTTTCTTATTTAGGAGGAGGAAAACATTATTTTTAAAGAAATAAAAGGAAATAACAACGCAGTTGTTTTTTATGCTGTCAGGGGAACTGGAGGTAAATCAGCAAAAAGGTTCCTTTTTCTCTTATCTGATCTCACTGCACATCCACTCGATGTGGAGACCAGGTTGGCAGGGTGCGTGCTGGTCTTTCCAGCTCATTTAACTCCGAGAGCATCAGTCTTTGTTGAGGGCGAGGGCTTGACAGTTATCCGTTCTGACTCTAACAGGCAGGACTCGGCTGTTCAATCTGTTCGGATCCCCTGTCTGCATTGTTAATACCAGCTCACAACCTGAAGGGACCTGGGTTGAGAGGCTTCCCTGTGACCCGGCCACTGCCCCCAGGCATGTCTCCTCATGCCCCGAGGACACGGTGTTGCCTCCTATTCACCAACCATGTGCCTTCGAATCTTGCCCACTCTGCAATTAGGAGCTTTGTTAAACATGGAGGGATCACTCATTTCTGCTTATTTCTTGGCATTAGCAGCCCGTTGGGGTGGGCCAAATCCTGCCCGTCAGTGCTCTGTGAAAAGCCTGGCAGAGATAGTTTGTTTTTTATTTTCATGTAAGAAGGAGATGGGTTTTCTAGTGGGGGGGGGGTTGGGGAGTTGGAAGGGCCTGAAGCTTTTTGTTTTTTTTTTTTTTACTTTGTGTTTTTTTGGATGAGGTGATTTCTAAAAGCAAGGAAACAAAAATATTGCTTTGACAAAATTTACAAAATTATAATGCCTTATGGACACATTGTTTGTGACCCACTCACACTGTTGGGGCCAATGCGAGTAAGGGGCCTTGAAATATAAACTTCCTTAACTTCAAGGAAAACCCCCCTTTTAAAAAAAGGTCTTTATTTTTAGAGCAGTTTTAGGTTCACGGCAAAATTGAGTGCAAGGTGCAGAGATATCCCATAAGCCCCCTGCCCCCCTAACACGCACAGCCTCCCCCATGATCAACAGCCCCCACTAGACTGGCACATTTGTTACAGTGGATGAACCTACACGCTGTTACCAGAGTCCATGGTTTATGTTAGGGTTCACTCTTGGTGTTGTGCATTCTATGGGTTTGGACAAATGTATTATGACTTATAGCATCTTCAGAAAACGGTTTTGTTAGTCCTATGTATTTAGCCCCCATGCTCAATGCAGGTGCTGACTCCTCAGGCTAGCCAGCCCTAGGCTCCATCCCAGCATTAAATTCCATTGTCACCTCAAAGACCTCAGATATTCAGGAGCCCACGCAGGGGTCTGCGGGGCCTTGCCAGCCACCATCCCTGCTTTATCCCTCCCCAGGCACGGGGTGTCAGTTCCTGGGGTGTTCTTCTTTAGGGCAGGCAAAATAGAATTATCCCTTCCCATGCCTAAGGGAAATGTTTTTAACCAAAGAGCGTCCCCTGACCTGGTCTCCAGCTTTGTTCCTTTCAGGACAGGAGGCAGGAGCAAGGGTGTTTAAATCGCGCCTGCAGCCCTCCCTCCCTTGGCGGAGCAGCCCTCTGAGGGGACCTGGAGCACAGCACCAGGGAGAGCTGCCCCCCAGACTTACCTCTGTGCTGGGCTCCGGTTTGGGGCCTTTTGCCTCCCAGGGCCTCAGACTGCCCAGCTTGACCCACATGGGCAGGTGTTCTCGCTGTGCTCCGGCTCCAGTTCCCAAGGCACCAAGCTCTCCTCTTTCACCCTTGCTGATTCATCTCTATTTCTTGCTCTCTGCCTCCCAAGGGAACCCTGCTTTTCTTTTTTTTTCAAGACTGTGCCTGGCTGGACTCCTACGTTTAAGCTCGGTGCACTCCGGTTGGGAGTGAGGGCTTTGCATTCAAGTCTCACAGCTGCTATTTCTAGCCATGTGACTTTGAACCCAAAATGTAGCTCCTGAGCCTATTTCCTCATCTGTAAGATGGGGGCCCTACTTCACGGGGCTGGCGTGAGGACGCTGGGGGGCAGTGCCTGAGTCTCTGGCGACGTCAGCTCTGGGAGCAGCAGCTGCGCTGTTGCCCCGGCTCTTCAGGCCCACTGTTACCTTGAAGGGCCTCCCTCCTGGGGGGAGGGTGGGATTGTGTACCAACACACACACACACACACACACACACACACACAGGCACACACACTGGAGCGATGGCGGAGGACATAAAATCCCAGGCACTAATTAGGTGGCTCTGCTGGCTCCCAGGCTGCTCCGCCTTGCGTGCTGGGTGCCATCCATGAAGTTCTCGCCTTGGAGTTCTGGGGGTCCCCTTAGTCTAGGCCTCTGGCTTTTCCTGGGTTATATCTTTAATCTTTCATTTGTAACACACTCAAATATTTCTGTGTGTGCCTCATTTTGGTCTCTGGGGGTGCGTGGTGAGAAAAAGGGCTGTGGGCTCTGCTGATGGGTGCTGGGGGGATGGCAGTGGCGTGAGCTAGAGGGGAGGAACATTATCCAAAACCTCAGATGGCCGGTGGTGCAGGGCTTAGCCATGCTGTGAAGGGCGGAGACAGAGAGCAACTGTGCCATTGCTCTGATCAGTAAAGGAGCAGAGATGGTGCTATGCAGGAGAGGACTGTGGTTCTCAGGGGGCCTAGAACAGAGGCATCGGAGCTGGAGGGGGCCCCAGGAGGTCCCCTGGGGAAGGGGTGCCTGAGCCTGGCCCTCTGCCCGGCTGCTGTCTGGTGATGGGCAGTCAGATCTGCCACACCTGAGCCCTGGCCTGGAGCGCTCCTGCCTCACTGCATCCTTGGCCGTGGCGTCATCTGGCTGTGGCATTTTTGCTGCCTGTCTTCTCCCCATGTCTGTGATTTCGAGCAGCTCTTGCTCCCCTGGACCAGGGGCCCTCTGTCCCCTGTGATCTGTGCTCCAGGCTTCTGCCTCTGCTCCTGGCACCTCTGCCAGCAGGGCGGGCTGAGCCGCACGCACACGCTGCCTCCCGGCCCCAGCTGTGACATTACTCCCCTTGCCCCCGATGGCCTCACTGACCTGGAGTCTGCTTGTGCTGTCCTAAAATGGAAGCCACCGCCGTTCCTCCCTTCCTGTCTGGTTGGAGATGGCAGGTGACACAGAGTCCTAGGAACTACAGAGGGTAGAGAAGAAGAACATTACTCAAAATTCAGGTAGTGAATGTTACAGAAATTGCCTTGCGGGTTTCAATCAGAAGGAATTTTTTAGATGAGCAGGACCTGGGTGAGTTAAAAAAAAGCCATTCAGGCAGGAGTTATTTCCCCAATAGCAACCTTCCCGAGACACCAGGGTTCTCGAGAGATTTCCTGGTTTGAGAGGAGGTTTGCCAGCACTTCATCAGAGCCCTGGCATCTGTGGGGGCGCTGGGGGCTGGATTCTGCACCCACAAAGTCCAGCTCTCCCGGCTGTCTGCAGTGAGGGGGCATGAGGCGAAGGCCACAGTCAGCCCCGGGACCTGCTCGGTCTGTTTCGGATCACGGGGTCTCTGCTTCTTTCCACGCTCCAGAACCAGAGAGAGAAGATGGTAACAGCTGCTGTGTACTCACGCACTCCTATGGAGCTGCCCGACACTCGGAGGTGATTTTATTCCAGTTTCATGGATGGGGCGCTGAGATTTCTCACTTGGTGACTTGCCCAGGTGGCACAGTGAGTGAGTGAGTGGCCAGGAGAGACGTTTATTTATCCAAGGCCTGTCTGACGTCAACACCTGAGTTTTCTCCTCTCTTCCGGGACCATATCCTCTAACTGGGAAGCCAGGAAATCAAAGGGGAAAAGGTGACAATGGAAGTCACCAGAACACAAGTCTGAACACCTTGATCAGCCTCAGGGGAAACAAAGTCCAGACCTGGGCCTGTGGTGGAGGGATGCCTGCCAAGGGAGAGGATGGGCAGTGGGTCTGCTCAGAGGGGCTTTTGTCCCTTAGAGAGGCGGCTAGGACACCCCAGGTGGGAGAGGCCGTGCAGCTCGGGTGGGGTGAGCAGGTGGGCAGGGGGGCCCCTATCCTCAGTGGCTGGACTCGAGACTGCCTGCAGAAGTGGAGCTCCCCGTCCTACCCAGGGGCGCAGAGAGAAAAGGCTGCCCTTTCCCAAACTGTGTGTGCTTTTCCCAGGGGCCATTGTCGCTGGTTGCCAGGAAACCGGGGCCTTCAGGTGTCACCCGGGAGACTGGGGCCTGGGTATTTGGGTTTGGGTCAGGCACAATGACGCCTGCAGAATGAGATGGCGTCCCCAGGACCTCCTGAATCATTTGTCACACAACTGTGGTTGTGACTGTGGGGACACGGAGGCTGTGGGAGGAGGCGGGAGGGGCAGGACGGGGCAAGGGGTGGGAGGGGGCAGGCCAATGACCCCCGCCAGAGCGGAGCAAACACACCTCCTTGGGGAGCGGGAGTGCGGCCACCCCAGCCTCTTGGAGGAGCTGACCGTGGTTTGGGACTGCCCGCTGGGAGCCGGGCTCGCCCGACCTTAGGCCTGAGAGTGCTGCGGGGAGCGTTCAACAGTGGCAGGGACGTCCCCTCCATGGCCAGCTAGCCTAGCAGCATAGTGACAGCAAAGACACATCCACATCGAATATAACAAGGGCGCCGGGCTGTCCAGAAATGACGGCAAATCAGAGCGACCCAGGGGACCGGGCAGCCAGCAGGGGTGCTGCCCGCATCACCTTTTAGGGGCCCAGGAAACATCCAGATCTTTCCTCCCCAAACCCGTCAGCGCAGCTTCTTATAAATGCGATTCCAAGCAAATAGGAGATGGATTATATGTAATTACATGTAATCCACTTGCAAAAAAGCCTTCTCCTCACTTTTATCTTAAAATTTTTAAATTGGGGTAAGATAACATAACATAAAATGTACTACTTTTTACAGTGTGCAGTTCAGTGGTGCTAAGCAGATTCACATTGCTGTGCAACCGATCTCTAGAACTTTGTCATTTTATAAAACCGACTCCATGGCCGTTAATCAACAGCTCCCCATTCTCCCCTCCCCCAGCCCCTGGGAGCCGCCATTCCACTTTCTGTCTCTATAGATTTGACTGCTCTCGGTCCCTCATAGGAGTGGAGTCACACAGTGTTTGTATTTTTGTGATTGGACTATTTCTCTTAGCTTGATGTCCTCAAGGTTCATCCACATTGCAGCATGTGTCAGGATTTCCTTCCTTTTAAAGGCTGAATAATATTCCGTTGTCTGTACAGACGACACTTGGTGTATCTGTTCATCCACAGGCAGGCACCTGGACGGCTGCCACCCTTTGGCTCTGGGACTGAGGCTGCTATGAGCACGTGGCTCCCCGATTTCCAGGCTCACCCAGATTTACTCTGGGACCTGGGAACAAGAGCTACTGACTGTTTTCATCTACACACTCAAGCGGACTGTCCCGGAAGTGGGACTGCCCGTGACTCATTTCATGCCCACCAAAGACCCTCGTCTTTGGCCTTTTCCTCCTGTGTGACCACGTCGCTGTTCTCCCTCTTGTGCAGGGGGTCTTCACTTAGGCAGGAGAGGGTGGGCCAGGAGCCCGGTGCTGGCCCCGCCGATGCTGGAGATTTAGGCAGGTGGACAAGGCGCCCACCCCAGAGGCACAGGGGTCTCCAGGGCGTCCTGGCAGGTGGGACTGGCGAGGCTGGTGGTGACTGGGCCCCAGGACGGGGGGGATCCTTGGAAGTACAGCGAGGGGGCACTTGGCATTTGAGATTCTGCTGGGTCATAATATGGAGTTTAGGGTTCGAGCCCAGGACTCAGAAAGGGGCGGTGGGAATGGGCTGACTACGGGATTGGTGGCCTGGGACAGGAGCCAAGCTGACGCTCCACTAGACAATTTGGGTACAAGGTCTTGGCCATGGGACGGTGGCACAGGCACCTGTTGTATGGGGCAGCTCTGGAGGTGGCCGGAGGCTCAGAGAACCAGGAGGCCCTCAGGGGTTGGAGCTGGGAAATAACAAGCTACAATCCTAAAACCTGTCACTGTGGTAGTGGGGAGAGGGAGGGGAGGGAAGGGGCTTCGTCTGGGAACTGTGTTTACCTGAGACCGCAGAGGCGCCAGACTGAAGCCCGCAGGGGCAGGGTCTGGGAAGCCAGAGGAGGAGCGTGCCTGGCAGAGGGCTTCTCAGTTCTCAGTGCCCAGAACCTGAACTTTGCGGGCAGGTCCTGCAAGAGTTTGGACGTCTCGGGGGGCAGGCCAGCGCATGCAGCCACGGGGCTCACTGGGGCAATGGTCCTGGAGCTTCAGTTTCTCTTAAAAAGTTTGGGAGATGGGCAGTTAAGTGACTACAAACCATTTTACATGTTATTTCTAGGAGGCTGTTACAGGAGTGTACTTGGGGGCAGGCTGGGTTCCTGTCGCAGCTCTGACACTTGGGCACGTGGCCTCCCCTCTTCATGCCTTCGTGTCCTCACCTGTAGCACGGGGGTGCTGACGGTGCCCATCACAGGCTTGGCACAGCACACGCAGTGAGATGTAGAGACAGCTCAGCACGTGCCTGAAACAGGGCACGTGCTCATCATTTGTCAGTGTCTGCCATTATCATGACTATTGGTAACATGAAAAATGGGACGTTATGGATTAAAATGCAAAATTGGCTAGAATGTTTACAATCATGCAAGAGACTGCCAAGAAGTTCTGTGCCAGGTGTCGCCGGCCCCCAGGCCTCTGCCTTTAAGGTACTTCGCTGGAGCCGTTTGGGGAATGTCACAGCCTCCAGGGGACGGAACTCACATCTGCTGTTCTAAGGGTCTCCAGTGCCCGCTCATGGTGGGCCAGTGGTGCGTGCCTGTGACTGTGGGGAACGCGTTGTCGGCCCGTGCCATGCATGGCTGGCAGAGGCCGGGGCCTGCGTGCCCGTGCGCTGCTGGTTGGGCACCGCCCCATCCCCACCCCACCTGGCCCAGGGCTGGGTGGGCGCAGCCTGCGGAAAGGCCTTGTTTGCGTTGTCACATCCACCAGAGGCTGTCAGCGCCCAGGCGGAATTTGTTTGAATCAGCTGCTTCAATGGGCCTGTTTGTGACGAGAGTGTGTGTGGTGAGAGATGCGGGCAGAATTCGAAAAGGGCATTAGAGGTGCCCCTGGGGCCCTGGACGGACAGCTGCTCGGGGAGGGAAAGGCTGTTTGTGGCCCGAGCGGCCCTTTGGGGCAGAGGGAGGTGCCTCCCTTTGGTGCTGACAGTTGGGGAAGGGAGGGATGGCCATGGTCCGCGATGTGGTCCTTGCTCACCCTGCACTGGGCTCCCTCCACGGGCTCTGTTCTGTGTCCCAGCCACCACAATTTGGTGACCAAGACTGAGTTTGTCCACGTGGCCGAGGTCCTACCCACTCAGGGAACCTCGGGTTCCTTAGAGATCTAGGCCACAGGGCGAGCAAATCTAGGGGAAAAGGCAGGCAGGCAGCCGTGCTCTTAGATGGCAGACCCTGGGCAGAACGGCACCCGCCCCTCCACCAATGATAGTGGCGCTGTGCAGTGTTTCCACATGGTTCTCTGAATGCTTGGCATAGATGAACTCACTTGATCCTCCCAATAACCCTACAAAGGAAGTGCAGCTCTCCTTCTTTTACAGATCGGAAAACTGAGGCACAGAGAGGTTAAGTAACTTGCCCGATGTCATACAGCTAGAAAGTAGAAGAGCCAGGACTTGAACCCAGGCAGTTTGGCTCCAGAGCCCAGCCCCTGACAACCAGCATTCTACTTTCTGTCTCCATGAGTTTGACCCCTCTGGGTATCTCAGATAAGTGAAATCACACAGTTTGTCCTTTTGTGACTGGCTTGTCTCACTTAGCATGTCTTTAGGTTCATCCGTGTTCGAGAGTGTGTCTGAATTTCTTTCCTTTTTAAGGCTGTGTCAGATTCCACTGTACAGACCACGTTTTATTGATCCATTCATCCACGGACAGACGCTTGGGCTGCTCCCACCTTTTGCAATTGTGAATAATGATGTCATGAACACATGTGTACGGGTATCTGTTTGAGACTCTGCTTTCATTTCTTTTTGGTTTATACCCAGAAGTGGAATTGCTGGATCATATGGTAATTCTTTGTTTAATTTTTGAGGAATCATCATACTGTGCCAGATTTTTATACAAGTAAATCCATGCCTCAGAGCACATGCTTGATTTAGGATTTAGAAATTTCGTTCATTGGCCCACTCAGGGTGCTGTCCAAAGCGTCTCCCTTTTTTCTGACGTCCCCTCTCCCTGAACCCGGCTCCTTTCCCTGGTGGCTCAGACTGCCCTGCCTGGAGAGGTCACTTCCTCTGTTTTCCCTCATCTCTTTGCCTTCACCCGCTTTGGGACTTAGGAGCGATGTCAGGCCACGAGAGCCGGGTGAGGAGTTCTGGGTTTTGAGGAGAGAGGTTGCAATAGTCTTGGCAGAGGGTCTGGCTGGGGCAGGAAGGGGGCTGAGTCTGTGTGGGCTGAGGAGGCTTCAGCAGCTGTAAGCTTTGGGTGGGGACGGGGGTGACAAGGGAGCAGGGCTGTGTCCACGATGTTCTTGCTCCATACCCAATGCCCGATGGGGTGCAGTGGGGAGGTGCTTGGGGCCTGCGTGCAGGATGAGGGAGCGAAGAGAGCAGAGCTGGGGCTGCAGAGACGCTGGCCCAGGGCACCTCCTGGGAGCCTGGCAAGGTGGGTGCTGCCTCTCCCAGGGCAGGGCAGAGAAGGTCTCGTGGAAATGACCCTCTCTCCCCTCACCCAACTTGAGCCAGTCCCAGAACAACTGGTTTGGACCATTCTACAGCTTAGATTCATCATCTAGAGCAATGAGCGGCACCAGAAAGTCCAGCTCTGCTGGTCCACGTCTAGGGAAAGTGAACATCTGCGGGTCCTGAGAACCGGGCACCGTGCTGGGTGCTTCGCCGGGGTTACTGGGCTTAATCCTCACAGCCCGTAAAAGGAACTTATATTAGCTCCTTGTACTTGAGTAAAACCCGAGGCACAGATGGGGAAAGCAGTTTGCCCAGGGACACAGAGCAGGAAGCAGGAAACAGAGCAGCTGAGATTGAACAGGACAGTCCGAGCCCACACCTCGGGCTTGAATTGCTCCTCCGTAGCCCTCCAAAATAAAATGGCTAGCTTTACCCTCGCCTAGGGTTTTTTTTTTTTTTTTTTGGCTTAGTTTTCCAGGGCAGATATTTAAGGAACAGGGAAGGAAAAGGGCTTATAGCTTTTTCTACCGCCAGAAGGCTGGAGAGACTGCATATCATTGGGTATAATCCTAAGTGATATCTTTTCTTCCTGCGGCAGGATCTGGTGGAGGCTGAAATTCATCACAGCAAACACATCCTCTCCCTTCCTCTTCATCTTGCTCTTGCACAAACAAGAAAGCTCAGTCACGATTCCAGCTGGGCATCCTCTGTCTCTTAGCAACCAGCGCCAGCCCGGGCTTTGGGCCCCGGGCTCCAGGCGTGCCTTTCTTGGCTGCAGTACTTTCTGTGGCTCCTACACACACAATGCAGGCTGTGGGCACCGGGGCAGGAGGGGGCATGCTAGCCCCCAGCGCCCAGAGCTGGAGGGAGGAGGGGAAGGCCCACTTTGGAAGTTGGCTCCCAGTGAGGTGAGCTGGTGGGGTTTCTGCTGTGAACACTCACTCCCAGCTCTCTGCTGAAGAGGAGTGGGATTTGGGGAACGTGTGTGCGTGTGTGTGCGCATGCGTGTGTGTTGGTAGCCAGGGCGGGGGCATCGTGCCAGGAGAGAGACGAGCACTCCTGGTTGTCCTGCTGGGCCCATCTCTGCGATTACCCACATTTGTTCAAAGGTTTGTTTCTCAAATGCGATGAAGAGCCCCCTGGGACTCTCTGGCTCAGGCTTGTATGGAAGGGGGGGACAGGGCCCCAGACGGTGGCCGTGTGGTGAGAGTGGGCGGGTGGGCCAGGAGCAAAGGAAAGGGTCGGGGCTGGGACCAGCACTGCCATGAGAGGTGCAGGGGCAGGGGCCCGACCACAGGCAGGGTGGGAAGAAGGTGCCGGGGGAGGTGGTGAGCAGGGGGGTCCGCCGTGCATGGCGCTCCCTGGCACCACACGGTGGGTTCCAAGGGGCTTCTTTGTTTGCCAGGGTGGGAGCTGGGTCTGTCCTGGGATGTTGCTCATCAATTCGTGCAAAATCTTTGCCTTTGGGGTTTCTACCTCTCATCCCCATGGAATCATTGACCTAGTCTTACGTGAGTGGAGAGCACCTGAGAGAGGGTCCAGTCCCCACCCTGACTTTGCAGATAGGACACTGAGGCAGAGGGGCACGAGTTCCCTGCGGTCACCAGCCGGCTGGGAGCTGAGCTGGGAGTGACATCTAGACTGCTGATTTCCACTGCTGTGCCCTCTCTCTTAGCTGGGGGTCCTCCGTGAACCCTGATCGGTGATAAAACCACACCCACGATCATGTGCACACAGGATCCATGAAGTTCAGCACATGGCTGTCTGTAAAGTGGAACTTGGACACGTAGATGAGTTGACGGAGGCTGTTTGGTTCATCTCTGGACACGGTTTCTGATGAGGTCGGGCTGCTTCTGCACACCCGCGTGGTCTGGTCCAGTCCGGGAGAGACCTCGAGTCTGTTCCCCAAGGAGACAGTGAGCTTCCTGGCTTCTTATAGGTACTGCATAGACACTGTCCTAACTTACACACAGCACGTGGTGAGAACAGTCCTTTTCTTTCCTTTTCTTTTTTAAACTACAAGACTGGGTTGATGGGTCTGGTTAGTCTGGGTACTTTACAAAAATGTCAGACTGGAAACCAATTTTAAAAAGCCTTTAAAGCCTGAGATGGTGTCGATGGGAGGAGTGTTTGCCATATGTCACATCTGGGAAAATGTGACTCTGTGCATGCTCAGGGGGACGAGGAGGGCAGGAGGCACCGGGAGAGGCTCACGGGTCTTGGGTTTGAGTCCCGGCTCTGTCCCTTGCCATGAGCCTCGAGCAAGTCACACCTGTGCGTGGGGCCGAGGTTCCCTCTTGAGAGCCCTTCCAGACCTACCAGTCTGTGAGCTCCCGGGCAGGCCGGCCGTCCACAGCCACTCACCCACCCATTCACAGATGCTGCGAGTGTGGCCTGTGTGCCAGGCACCCAGCTGGGGGTCAGAGAGACCGGGGACAAAACGAGAGGTGGGGCTCACGGCCTGGTGTTGGAATCTGTCCATCTGCAAGCAAAACCCTCGTGCATCCCTCAGACCTGCTCTTTGGGAACCAGTCTCTGGCCTTGAAGTTGGTTCACCAGCTGAAATACATCCATGAAGAGTTGTTTGTTCCCAGGAGATGGGGTGGGGCAGTGGGGATTTAGAGACTCCCCTCACCACTCCAAACCTCTTGGGTAAAGGCTGGTTGGACCCTGAAACGCCTCTGGAGATGGGTGTGGTGTGGACTCAGGACGCAGGGGCATCCAGCCCAACTCACTGTTCATCACACCCTCAAGTGGGATGTTCTTCTCTAACATGTACCCAGGGCCACGGGACCCAGCAGCCCTGTGCGTGCACGCGATCCTTTGCGGTTTACAGCCGCTTCTGCAGCCGCGGCGCGCAGCGCTCACACAGCCAGGATGCCCCCCGTGTGAGCAAAATCAAACCCTCGTGTCTCAACATCATTGAAAATTTAATTCCTCATTTAAAAAATTAAATAGGATGGAAGCATAGAAAATGAAAAGAAGTCTCCGTCCTACTCCAGACCTTGGGGTCCCGTTCCCAGAGACTAAAACAGCTTCATGTGGAAACTTCCAGAAATGCTCTCTGCATATAAAAACGTAGATATTCTCTCTCCTTCTATTCAAAATGTGGGCATGCCTGTCTGTTTGTCTCCTGTGGAGCTAAGGGACCTGCTGGTTCCTTTTCTCAGCACCACAGCCTCTCATTACATGACTTTCGTTGAGCGACGTTAGATTGGTTTTAGTCTTTTTGCTCTTATAAACATTGCCACAAGGAAGCGTCCTTGTGTGTCTGAATCTGTGCACTTGTATGGACAGATCTACAGGACAAACTTCTAGAAGTGGAGGCGCTAAGTCAAAGGGAAGATGCATTTTATATTATGATGGCTATTGCCAAACTGCTGTCCCGAAAGGCTGTGCCATCTTCACAGTGTAAGAGAAGCTCGTTTTCCCACACCTTTTCCTATATTGAGTGTTATTCACATTTTTCATTTTTCCAGTTTGATGGGCTAAAAGAAGCATCTTGTTTTAACTTGTGTTTCTTTAATTATGAGCATCCCATTTCAATGCTTTTAAGGTCAATTGTGTTCCTTTTTTTTGTTAAACTGCCTATTTGAATCCTTTTATATAAGAGTATGCTAAAGCTCAGAGAGGTTAAGCCATTTATCTAAGGTCACACAGCACGTAAGTGGCAGAGCTGGGTCTAGAAGCCACTCTTCTGAGTCCTGGTTTAGTGACTCTTTGGATGTGCATGCTGCTTCCCTGTCCAGTGGCTGAATGGGTCCACCTGGTGCTCCTGGGTGGGGAAGGGGCCTCGTGCTGGGTATTCCCAGGAATGCTGCTAACTCTAGGGGTTAGTGGGGATGCCTTCAAGAGTGTCTCCAAGGCTCAGCCCTCTCAGGCTGGAGCTTCATTCTTAAAGTGCTTCTAAGTCTTGTCTCTCTTTGGGTGGGCACAGAAGTGATGTTTGCTCCTAGATGGTGAGAGGTTTACCCGCCAGCCTCCTCTGAAGCCCCTCCCCCATCCACAGAGGCTCTCCAGCCGGCATTATTGTTTGTACCTGTGAATTATTAATAAGGCATGAGATGGCTTCAGCCTTGGAATAGCAAGCCTCGAGGGAGGGCAGCCGCCATGCCAAGGAGGAGCACAGTGCTAAAAGACCCCCATCCCTGGGGCCCAACCTTCCCAAGGCCAACGGCTTCATAGGCCTCCCCTCCCCTTCCCTGCCCTGCCAGGTCCTAATTGGACCTTGAGCATGCATGATCTAAGAAAATATGCAAGGATAAAAGCTACCATGAATTTTATACCATTTTTAATTTAGATTATTTAAAAATTTATAAGGTTATACATACTCATTATAAAAATCCAAATATCCAAGAACTATACTTTGCAGGAAGTACAGTCCTGTGTGGTCTCATCCCCAAGGCTTCCGCTGTGTAATGCTTTTAACTGAGTTTGTTTTTTACTCACTCCCTGAGCCTATGTACATGTGAGTATGGTCTATTCGGGAGACAAGGTTTGGTGGAGGGATTTGAGGACTCCTTGGAATATGTCCTCCTCTGCATTGGGTCTGGTGACCCTCTGGTTGAGAACTGAGGCTTCAGGGCTTTGCATTGGCCTCTAACACAGTTTCCTTTTTTCTCTTTTTACAAGACTGAGTGGGTCTGTGGAAACCGAACAGTTCCTTGTGTTTCTGTTGCTAGCTGTTGAATCCTTGTGAACAGGCCCCTGCGCTGTGTTTCTCCTCTGTCTCTAAAAGTGCCTAAAACTGGGCTTGGCACGTAGTAGGTGCTTGTTCTGAAATTGTTCAGGGACAGTTCGGATGTTCGGGAAGGATCTAATTGTCCAGTCTCCCCAGGGGTCACACTCTTGGCCAAATGAACGGAGGTTGCTCCACTTCCTCTCTGCTACATGGCTCATGATTTTACATTCCACGGGAACTTTTGAAAGAATCTATTTGTTTTGCTGAGATATGGCATACTGATAAAAGATGTCAGGGAGAAGCTGCTCAAAATCTGTCTCCCTTGGCAATCCCTCCAGAAAGGGCAGGGCGTCGACATCTGAGGAGTATTTCTTTGGGAAGGAAGGAGCGAGGAATTCTGGGAAGAGCATAACCAGCTCTGTGATGTGGGACAAATGTTACTGCAGTTCCCTAAGCCTCAGTTTCTTTATCTGTAAAGTGGGGATAATAACAGCACTTATGTTTTAGGTGTGTTGGTTGGGTTCATGGAAGGGTGTTTGAAGGCCCCTGGTGCAGGGCCGGCCTCAACAAACATTAGCGCCGTGGCCTTCCTATGTAAATGGCTGTGCTTCTGTTGATGAGGACTGGGGACGAAGTGCCAGGAGACGCTGGAGGGGACATCCTCAAGACAGAGACAGGTGAAACAGACCTCACGGAGAGCTGGTGAGAGGGTGAGGCACGGACCCGGAGACTGTCAGACGAGCTCGGCAAGGGGGCAGCTCTAGGACAAACTTCCCGAGCAGACCACGTTTGCTGCAACTAGCAAGCAGCTACCAGACAAGGAGATCCCAGGGAGCATTACTGGCATTTGGTAAACATTTCTTGAATGAATAAACGGTCTCCCCTGATGCTATTCAGGTGGTGCCGGCTTCTCTGAGTTCCTCAGATGCACCTTCCCTGTGCTCAGCTCTGGGCTTGAATGCACTGTTCTCTCAGCCTGTGATACGCACGTCCCTGGACGGTTACACACGCATGCGTGCACACGCTCATACACACGCTCACTCGCATGTCATCTGGGCAATTTCCGTCGTCCTCTGGGTCTCAGCTGAAACGCTCCTTCTTCAGTGAAGCCTTCTCTCGTCACCTGGGGGGGTGGATGGGGTCCCTCTGCCATGTGTTCCCTGGAGACCCTTGACTTCACCTCTTTGTGACCGTAGTCTGTGGCCTCTGGAGGACTGGCGTGTGCATCTCTTGTGTCCTCTGTGCCCCAACACCAAGTGTGGCCCTTGTAATCTATTAGTAAATGTTTGTTGAGTGAGTGCTCCAAGAATCTTCTTCCTTTCCGATTATTTTTTACTTGAAAACAGGGCTTCACTTATCTACAATGGAGCCGTGGGAGTCCCTGTTGCTGTGCATCTCATGCCAGGCTAGACCCCATCTTCCCTGCTCGGGCCCTTGTCTCTGTACCAGCCTCCATCTCAGAAGCGTAGCTGGCTCTTCCCTTGTGAGGGAGGGTGACAGACGCTGGGGACAGAGTGCCTGGCTTCAAATCTTGGTTCTATAATTCACTAACTGGGTGACCTTGGGCAGAGGCTCAATCTGTCTATACCCCGGTCACCCTTCTGTAAAATGGGTCTGATAACTCCTATGGTTACTGGCCTGATAAGATTGTTGAGTGGCTAAATGAGACAATCCAGGCAGGTAGCAATTACCATGTAGTGAGTCTCATAAGTAGACTCCATCCTTCATACTAAGTCACGTGTGTCCACCCGCCGAGAATCTGGCATGTGAAGCAGCGGGGCTGAGCTGGGCTGTGGCTGGAAGGGGCAGACGAAATGGAACTAAGGTAAGAACTCCAGCTCTGAAAGGTCCTGTAGAGGAAGGTAGGAGGGAGTTGGATTTAGCAAAAGGGCCGGGGGTGGGCTTGCAGGATCCTGCTGCACTCAGCCCGAGGATTTTCTGGTGTGCAATTAGGACTTGGGTTCAAATCCTGGCTCCGCTACTTGCAAATCATGGATTATTTTGGGCGAGTTACTTCATCTGTCTGAGCCTCAGTTTCCTCATCTGCAAGTGAGTTGATAATGGTGACCTCATAGAATTACTGCAGGTTGAATAAGAGACTGTGTGAACAGCACCCACATGGGCCCTGGCACTTAGTGTGGGTTTGGCTAGTGTTTAGGAGGAGAAAGCTGGTGGGAGCTCTGTTTGACGGGATGGCAGCTCCAAGACAGGGTGGACACACCAGCTTGTCCTGGGGAGAGACTCTACGTCTGAAGCAAGGAGGGGTGAGCTGAGTGCCTTCAGCATGGCTTCACAGGGTGACACCGCTTATTGTGTAATTACGGAACAAGGCGCATAGAAGTGAAAATGCGGGTCCAGATGGCAGGCCTTCCACGCTGTTGAGAGGCAGAGCTAATGAACTTAACAAATCACTGATAATTAATTTTCAGAAGCCAAAGGAAAGTGGGGAGCAATGAATAGGTCCACAGAAGGAGGGAATGCAAAGTAGTGCCAACTGTCAGCCAGGAGAGAGGCGTGAGATGCTGGCACTTCCAGGCCAGCGAGACCATCTTGATGTCTTATAGTCAGGAGGGACGGCGGGAGGACAGGTGATATCATAACAGTTGTGACAATATTGGCCAAGCTTGACGGAACCCTTCTGCGTGCCAGGAACTGTGGCAAGCATTTTATTTGGATCAGCTCTCGTTTCAGACAGGCAGCTTCTCCCCCAGGGTGGGGACAGGCAGTGGGGAAGGGAGAATCGGAGTCCAGTGGCCGATGGGAGCCCTGACCTTAGGACCATGGAGCAGAGAGCAAAGTGACGACAGTAGTTACAGTTTGTTGAGTCCTTGCTCTGTGCCGGGCACCATGGCGAACGGTCCACAGGTGGTGTCCACTTCGCATCACACACACCCTGGGAGGGGGCACGGAGCGGGCGGGTGGCTCGCCCTGTGCTCTCAGTAGGGTGCAAAGCCTGGGAGAATGCAGCGCTCGAAGGACTGCACTGCTGTCTGCGCTGCCCACGGTGAGAGACACGAGGGACAGAGTCAGGACACCTCGGCTTCAGCTCCAGTCCTCAGAGACAAGCCCCGGAACCTTGCCTGGGCTTTTGTTCCTTTCACTAGAAAATGTGAGTGGCAAAAGCTTTACAGCCAGCAGGCCTGTTTATTCAAGATAAGTCTCCCAGTACCCCCAAAATAAGTCTCCCGGGGCACCCCCGAGATATAAAGCCAACACTAGAGGGGAGGGCAGGGTCTGCTCACTCATGGCCCCTGGGCCTCAGTCCCGCCTCCTTTCTTGCAGAGCCCCAGAGTCATGTGGGACACGTTTGGACAGTCCAGGATGATCTCAACAGTTGCATTGAAATGGTCTTGGGGAGCTACAGGTGCTAATGAGGGGCCGGGCACAACCCTGGGCTGAATCTGGCCCTGCATTTCCTAGCTGTGCAATCCTAGGCAACTAGCTTAACCTCTCTGAGCCTCATTTTGCTCAACTGTAAAATGGAGATCAAACTTCATCTGGTTGGTATATGGGTTAAATGTTGTAGTGTTTCTTAAGCTCTTAGCTCCACGCATGGTGCCAGCAGGGGCTCAACTGAAAGGTGACTGACAGATAAATGTTTGTTAAATGGGTAAGCACTTGGTAATCTATATAAATAAAAATATATATTACTTTGAAATATGTGTGTATATATATATTTCCCCTCCTAAACTTCCAAGATGATGTGGGAGAATGGAAGGCACCAGGAAGATGGACTGGTCGCCAGCGTTGGGCATATGCGCTCCAGGTGGGAACGAGAGCGCTGGTCTGGCCGATGGGGTGAGATGTTGGATCCCTTTGTCTTCCTCGCTGCTGCCAACACAGAGTGTGCGTCAGCTGCGCCCCTCCCAGCTGCTGCTGGGGGTCAGATGACAAAGCGGGGAGGATGGGTGAACCCAAGGCGCCTTCTCCCGGGTCCTCCCGGACAGTCCCCGTGACCTCTGCGTGCCGCCCCGCCACACACCGCCGTCTGTTCACGGCCCATCAGCCGGCTTTCTCCCTGACTGCGCTCGGATTCGAGCCATTGTCAATTCATGTTTCCAGATTAATTAGCGAGGCCCCATGTCAGATGCTAACTGGAACCCAGATGTCGGTTTGGTTCCCGCATCAAATCATTTTGTCCTGTAATTGAAGAACACGGAGGCAGCAGCCAGGCTGGCCGGGAACTGCTCACTCCTCCTCCCCTTTCCATGAAAAGAGAAACAAACCCACTCCCCGCCTGAGGGGGTCAGGAAAGGGGGTTTGCCTGCCTTCTCTGTGCTGAGCTGACCCCTGACCTCCCTGTGAGGGGGGGCTCTCCCGGGAAGCTTCCTGTGGGGAAGGGGAACTCATTCTAATTTCAGCTTTAGCCAGAAACCCTTTCCCCAGTCTAGAAAGCTGCCCCTCCAGGAGAACTAAGTGAGCCTGACACAGTGCCTGCCCGTAATGGTCTGGTCCGCTGCTGCTGGGCTGTGTGGAACCTTCCAGCTTCTGGGCATGCTGTGCATGTCTGGGTGAAACAGACAGGTCCAAGCAGGGATTTATTTCCATTTCTCTCTCCGTATGTTGTGAATGTGTGCGGATGTTCTTTTTTTTTTTTTTAAGCTACCATTTATTGAGCACGTACTATATCCTGATCATCATGGCTAACATTTTACATATATTAGCTCATTAATTCTCACAGCAACCCTATGAGTGAGGATTCTTTTATCCTCATTTTTCTGACGAGGAAACTCTGTGTAGCTCAGAGAAGTTAAATAACTTGCTCAAGGTTGCACAGCCAGTGTGTGACAGAGCTGGGGTTTGAATCGGTGAGTATGTCTTCCAAGTGGAAGGAGCAGTTGCAGGAAAGACTGACCCCTTAAGAAGGAGTGTTCTCCTGGGCAGAGGAGGTGAGAACAAGTTTGGTCATACCCTTGCCTTTCTCAGTTGAGTGTCAAAACCCACGATGACCATTTTGGGGCTGGAGGGGCACTTGGATGGATGGCACAGGAGATGCCAAGGGGCCAAGGGACGCGTGGGCTGGAGTCTGAAGTACGTCCCAAGCCCTCAGAGGTGCTTGAGAGCGGGCAGTGGGCTCTGACTGCAGGGCCCGGCTGCACTGAGAGGTAGAGTATGGAGTCAAGGAGGCTCTGGGCTCTTTGTGAAGTTCATGGGCACCCCAAAGATGAGGTTCAAACTGAGCTCCAGCTTACTCAGCCTGGGACCTTGAGTGGCTCATGTCACCTCATTGAGCCTCAGCTTCCCCATCAGCAAAATGGGTTTAAACCTATGGGGTCCTTGGGAAGCCGCACTGAGGATCGTGTGATTTTCAGGCCCTCAGGAAATATTAGGGTGTTTTGATGGAGCTAGCACCTCAAAACGTCTAGATTTAATAAAGCAGAATCTTAAATAATAAGTGGGATAGCTGTTCTCAAATAGATAAGGACCCGCTTGTTAAAAATGTGGATTTCAGAACCTCACCCCAGACATTCTTACTCAGAATCTAAGGCTGGAACCAGAAATCTGCATTTTGACAGATACCCCCAGGGGTTCTGAAATACATTCTCAGACCTTTCATTTTGACATACGTTCTCAGAACTCTCAAATGGCAGAGCCGGCAGTGACCTCAGAGCTCTGTGGGGCCGCCCGCTTCCTTTCATAGTGAAGGAGCTGAGGCTCGGTTTGCAACTCAGGAACGAGTCGCCCTCGGGAGGCCTGGGAATGGACCTTAGTTTACTGATTTTTTTTTTTCAAAATAGTTGCTGCTAACTAATGAATGGCCCAAACCTCATAGCCTTTTTCAGACTCAGCAACCAAAGAGATTTATTTATTATATATAACTCTCAAATTCTATCCCTCCAATTTAGGTACACTGTCACCAGGTGGCAGTAGTGTGCTATCTCGCCTCAAGGGATGTTCCTGGAACTCCACACCCTCACGGATTTATAACCTTGAATAGTCACATCCTTTTTTTCTTAACATGAAGACAAGTACTTTTATTAAACTAGCTAAAGGCAAGCAAACATCAAGCAAATAATGAAGTGGAGAGTATGTTTAGAGCAAATTTTGCAAGCAAACAAGCTATTAGAGACAAGAAGCTATCTCTCCTTGTAACTTTTTAATAGGTGTTGTTCCCAGTCCTTCATCTGCCTGTATCTGATTCCTTTTATTTACCTACTTAACACACTTCGTGCACTTTATTTCAGGGTAGGGGTCCTGCATGTTAGAGCCCCTTGAACTTTTCTCCGTGTCAAGTGTTTTTCTAAGTCTCTGTCTTTCAGAAACACAGAGATAAAATTGCTATTTTGTGTGTGTCTGATTTTATCTTCTCTCTCTACTCTCTCGATGAAGCAAGGTGTCGGATGTTTCTGCCACTCACTCTGGGGATGGGGACGGGGAGAGAGAAAACAAGCACAGCATTGGCACTGACTGTGGACCAAGTTCTGAGCCACTTGCCTTCCTGTTACCTTGCGACAGTGAGGCAGAGCGTGTTGTCATTTCACGGACAGGTAGCAAGCTGGGGGCCAGGAGTGCGTCCAGGTCTTTCCAGTTCCAGAGCCCACCCATTCTCTTGTCTCTAGGTCACAGAGGGGATGTGGCTGCCAGATGCTCCCCCACCCCACAGAGGAAGCCCAGATGCCCCGGGGTGAGGGCCAGGCCTGAAGGCGGGAACACCTGGGCCTCTCTCCCTGGGGAGCCTGGCAGCTGCTCTGCTGGCGTTCTTGAGAGTGTTAATTGGGCAGGACGCCCAGCCCCCGGCCCCACTGTCTCCAGAAACCAGAAGCTAGGCCAGGGCAGAAACCTCATTGCCCACCAGGCGTGGGGAGACAGGACAGGACCCGGTCAGCAGCACCGGGGCGGGGCCCAGAGGCCTGGCCAGCCCTGTGGACAGGGGCTGCCCCCTTGTCAGGGCCTCCACCCTTCCCTCCCTGGGGACGCTGGGAAAGGAGTATTGACCCCAGGACCTCAGGACAGGTTCCGAGGAGGAAGAACCTGGAATCCTTGCAGTGGGCTTCCAACAGCTCAGGAAGGTGGTCCTCCTTAGCTGGAGGGAGGAGGCGGGGTGGGATGGTGATGAGTTAACATTACTCCCCCTCCTCCTCCTCTTCCTCCTCAGCGGGCTGAGAAGGGATGCGGGGCCTCGAGCAGCAGTGAGCTCTCTGGCCCTGGGCAGCCCACAAACCAGCCTTCCAGGAAGGGGCCCCTGCGCTAGGCCAGCCTGCACGCCCCGAGGTCTGTGTTTCCTCGCAGCCCCCGGCCTCTGATGTCTGACTGTAATAAGGGCCGCTGTGCTCCCGCCATTTACTGGGCATCTCCTCTGTGACCAGCATCCAGCTTGTACTTTTGAACTTACTGGAGAGACTTGAGAATGTGCAGCGACGATTCCCTCTGCTGTCTCGGGGCTCACTGGAGCGCCCTTTACGCTGGCTGGCCTCCCCCAGCAGACCCAGAGTCCTGCTGCTGGGGGCACGCACGGCCTCCTTGGCCGCCCCATGGTGGCCTTGGGGGTCGGGGTGAATGCGCTTCTGACCAGTCCTTTGGTCCCCTGGCTTGTCACGTTGCCGCCGTAGACAGTCATGCTGTGGAGAAGTGGCTGGGAACTGGGCAGATGGGGGCTCCTGTGCTGGTCACTCACCCTCGCCTCCTGCTGTGCGAGGAGGGTCCCCGGGCATCCCGAGGGGCTGGGAGAGCTGGGGGTGCCTCGGGCAGCACCGGGTGGGTGGGTGCGTGTCCTCTCTCGCTGCCTCACTCCACCCCGCCCTGCCTGGGGGCAGCGAGACTGTCCTTGTGTTTTCAGGCACGTCTTTGTACCAAGTCAGGCCACACTGGGGACAACTCATAAAATCCACCTTAAAAGTCCTAAAAGGAAATTTTCAGAAGAGCTGATTTGGATGGAAAATGCTTCAAAATTGCAGGAGGCTGTACAATCCAAGGAGTTGCCTTTAATGCATCTTTGTAGATGATTTAAAAAATAATCAGGAACACAGAAATGACTACTAAATGTTAGTAGTGCTTTCTAAGATGATTTTCGACTCTAATGGCTAATGTCAAGATTCCGATGGCATCCAATTGTTTATTCAAATCGATCATGGGCTTTGGAACCCAACAGGCTTGGGTTCCTGGCTGTGTGACTTGGTTCGTGATGGTGGACTTTTGTAAAGCTCAGTTTCCTCATCTGTGAAGTGGGGATAGCAGTGGCTTGGAGTGTGGTTATGAGGATTAACTCACACGGCCCTGGGTCAGCACGTGAGTGCATTCTCTGCCCCAGCCCACCGGGGAGACACGGGACTCAGGGGACACGCGCTTCTGTTGATTTATTCATTCTATTTATTCTCTGAATTCATGTGTCCCAGCCTACAGGCTGCAGACTCAGAGAGGGACCTATGGGGAGGGTACAGGAGAAAGCAGAGAGAGCTGGGGCCCAGGGCGAGTGGGGAGCCTGGTGTGAAGCCCGGCAAAGGCTCCCTGGAAGAGGAGCCACCACTGCTGGGCTCCGAGTGTCCAGCCGGCGGCGTTATCCAGGCAGCAGAGAGGGTGAAGGGAGCAAGGGCAGAGGGAGCGGGCTGTGCAAAGACAGAACCCATGATGGAGCCCAGCGGCCGGTCAGGGTGCGGGCGCAGGCTGGGAGTGGGAAGGGGCGCATTCGGGGAGTTCAGCCAGGACGTGTCATTCTGCCGAGGGGTTTGGCTTTAATCCCAAAAGCGACAGGGAGGCTCTGGCAGATTTTAGGCAGCAGAGAGGCGCAGATTCCCTCACAAACAGCATCCTGTGGTCCCTGGGCACCCGAGTCTGGTTGTCACGGTGTGTTAAATTGACGAGGATGAGTAGCAGGGCGGTGGGCCATCTGGGTGCGACACGGGCGCAGACGCAAGCGTGTGCTCGTGGAGACAGCGACCAACCCCAGGTGAGCCGCAGCCTGCTCCCACGGAGAAAGCCCTGTTTGTCTGACACCAGGCACTTCAGAGAATAGGCATTATCAAAGCAAAACATTTGGTTATAAATATTTATAAATATGTGTTGGATTGAATTGCGCTTTGGTTCATTCACCATTTATGTCTATAAATATTTGAGAGGCTGCTTGGCATTGTGGAAAGATGCAGTTGTCGTAGGCGTGGACAGACGGGGTGTGTTTGGTTTCTCACTCATCGGCGGGACCAGCGTGGTGACCCTGGCCTTGTCACTTCACCTCCCAGAGCTGTGGTTTCCATGGTGATAATGACACCCATCTCGCACAGTGGTTGTGAGAGTTAGAATAATCCATGTAAAGGGGCTAGCGTGTGCCGATGACATGGCAGGCACTCAGTAGCCACGGCTGTTGTTGTTGTTCATTCGTCTCTGTGGTTTCTAACGTCCCAGACTGGCGGGGGAGCTTCAGAGTTGGAGCCCTTTTTGCCTTCAGATGTCCCTACCAATATGAGTGTCAGCCCTCTTTTTGAAAGTAACGCCTTAGAAGTGAATTTTTGAAAATACAAACGAAAATGTATAATGGGTCTTGATGTATATGGTAGTGGCAAAGCATAATAGTAAAATGAGTATCCATGAATTTCCCACTTAAGCAAAAGAGCATTCCGATGCCGCGTGGGGGCTGCTTCCCCTTTCCCAGCCCCCAGCCTCAGCTCCAGAGGGAGCCACTGCACCGATTTCTGCGTTCATAATTTCCTTGGTTTTCTCTGTGGTATTGTTTAATATGCATATTAATCTATATATATGTAAGCTTTAGTTTAACTTTTTCTTATTCTCTTTTTTTAATAAAGGAACCAAACTATGTACATTCCTCTGCGACATGCTGCTTCTTTTTCTTTTCTTTTCTTTTCTTTCTTTCTTTCTTTCTTTCTTTCTTTTTTTTTCTGAGACAAGCTCTCACTCTGTCACCTGGGCTGGAGTGCCGTGGCGTCAGCCTAGCCCACAGCAACCTCAAACTCCCGGGCTCAAGTGATCCTCCTGCCTCAGCCTCCCGAGCAGGTGGCATCACAGGCGGGCACCACCGCGCCTGCCTAATTTTTCCATTCTTTGTAGAGACAGGGTCTCGCTGTGTTGCTCAGGCTGGTCTCAAGCAATTCTCCCACCTCAGCCTCTCAAAGTGCTAGGATTACAGGTGTGAGCCACCGCACCTGCCTTTTTTTTCATTTTTGAACTCAATGTTACATTTCTGAAACTCACCTGTGATAATGTGAGATGACTGTGGTTCATGCGTTTCAATGGATGGAATTAATGCAATTTATCTATTTTCCTTTTGGTGTGCATTTGGATTGTTTCCAGGTTTCCAGGATATTTCATGCTTAGAACATCTTTGCACGTGCTTCTTTTTTTTTTTTTTTTTTTTGAGACAGAGTCTCACTCTGTTGCCCGGGCTAGAGTGAGTGCCGTGGCGTCAGCCTAGCTCACAGCAACCTCAAACTCCTGGGCTTAAGCGATCCTACTGCCTCAGCCTCCCGAGTAGCTGGGACTACCGGCATGCGCCACCATGCCCGGCTAATTTTTTGTATATATATATATATTTTAGTTGTCCATATAATTTCTTTCTACTTTTAGTAGAGACGGGGTCTCACTCTTGCTCAGGCTGGTCTTGAACTCCTGACCTCGAGCGATCCACCCGCCTCGGCCTCCCAGAGTGCTGGGATTACAGGCGTGAGCCACTGCGCCCGGCCTGCACGTGCTTCTGGGTGTATGTTTGGGAGAGCCTCTCAGGTAAATACCTGGGAGCAGACTTGCTAGGTCACAGGCATGTGCGTCCCTACTGGATCTTAGCAAATTGTTTTACAAAATGTGAAGGCTACGAGGAGAGGCCCCGTCGTGGTAACTGTTTGACCCGGCATTGCAGGAAGGCCGCACCCTTGTATGGCTGTGGGCCGTGGAGTTTTCTCTGTGCTTTCTCCCCACGAGTGATTCCCTGACAGAGAATGAACCAACAAATATTTTAGAAGGAAAATCCAATTTTGGTGATGGCTGGATGGACAGGATCAACGAATAAGGACTGATACTCTGGCTTTGTTTGGGCCCTTTTGGGAAGGCACGACAGGTCTGTCCTAGTCGCTGCTTGGGTGGGTGTCTGAGTAAACTGAGCTGAACGCAGTGTCCTCTGCCCCTCAGAGTCCAGCCCATCCTGGAGGTTTGCGAGAGGAGAAAGTTTCTGTCTCTTCCCAGCAGGCAGGACGGGGCTGGCTCAGCCCGCAACGGGCGGCTTGGCTGGACAGAGATGTTTGTCGGCGACGCTTCTCTTTAACGCGCTGCAGAAGGAAAATGAGAGGTGACTGATGAGGCACGAGAGCCGTGGGGAGCACACGCCAGGCCACCCAGCCCCTCCTCCGGGGCCCCGCACGTGCCGCCCAGGAAGGCGCCGCAGCCAGCGCTTTTCCAGTGTTTGCTCTGAAATGTTAAAACTCCAAGCTTTCATCACTTCCTCTCTGTTTGACACGGCTGATGGGTGAAGAGGGAGATGGCAGAGTTAGCGCGAGAGACGCAGAGAGCAGCAGGGCCCACAGCTCCTCACTGGGAAGGTTTCCTGCCAGGATGTTTCCAGAACCTTCTGATCAGGGCACCTCTCTCCTCTCCCAGCGTCTCAGAGGCGGCCTCCTTCTGTTCTGCTGCCTTCCTTTAAGTACCTCTTGAGAGAGTAGCTGAGGCTGCAAATGGCCCGAGTGCCCACTGCTCATTACTGGTAGTGACGCTGGCATTGTCATCGCTGAACAGCAAACCCTTTGTGGTTTCGAGACTGACCACGTGCCAGGTACTGTGCTAAGCGCGTTAGAAACCTCCTTTCATTTAATTCTCACAATAACCCTGTGAGAGCGTAACTTTTGTCTCAGATCTGCAGAGAGGCCACTGAGGCTCAGAGAAGGAGCTTGTCCTTAGTCACCGCACCCGATCCTGGACCCCTGAGTCCAGAGCGTGGCTCTTAACCACCAGCCGCGTTCCACATGCTGTTTTGGACCTTTCTCCATGGCCCCGTGGGGTGGCTGCGCCTCTGCTGCCCTGGGGCAGAGGGATTTGGGGACACGGACAGGGAGGGTGACACAGAGCCAGGGCTCTTGAGGAGCTCTCGATTCAGTGGAGGAAAAGGACAAGTTAAAAACGTGAAGACCCCCTGCATGAGCCTGGTACAGGGCCAGATGCTTCCTGCAAACTACTGTATTTACGTCTCAGCACTGTTATTCTCCCCATTTTACAGAGGAGGAAACTGAGGCTCAGAGAGGCTAAGTGGCTTGGTTAAAGTGACAAAGGAAGTGGCAGAGCCAGGATGTAAACCCACGCAGCCAAGGAGAGCCCACCCTCTTGCCCCACTTCCCTGCTTCTTATCTTCCAGAATGTGCCTCGGGGAGGTGCCTGCACGGTGCTGATGCAGCCCCAGGGAGGAGGAGGAGGGTGGGAGTCACAGGACTTCCCAGAAGAGGGGCTTTCTGGGCAGACAGGCCCGAAGGGCGGTCCAGGCAGCAGGATGCTCGGACAGACCAGCGAGGCTGAAAGGGCCGGCACACGTGCGCTTCGCTTAGGATCCTTGTCTGCCCTTTGATCTCCCTTGATGCAGCGCCTCTGGCCCTGCTGGCATGTTAGTGGCCGCTGGGGGTGTCTCTTCCTCTTCTGGGTGGGTGAAATGGGGCTCGAGTGTGGGTAGAGGGTGTGGAGGTGGCACCTCCCTGTCCCCAGCCCGGCTCCTGCTTGGCTGGCCCCGTGAGTGGGCTCCCTGTCCTCCACCTGGCTCACCTGCTCTCAGCTCGGAGGGCAGCATGCGGGCTGGGCAGGGGCTCAGCACGGTGGGCCTGGCCTTTCCCGGCCAGACCCTGGGGGAGGCTGCTCGTGCATTTCCTTGCTATTTCCTTTGTGTTCTTCGAATATTCCTCTCTGGGCACGGAGAGCGAGGTCTTTGAGAACAGGAGTTGGTCCATGGCCAAATGTCAAGGGGAATCCGCAGACCTTTGGGGGCTCGTGTGGTGTAGTTGGGATGTGGGGTAGCCAGAGAGAAGGTGGGACCCAGGGAAGAGAGGTGGCGTCCCTTGGCAAGCTGCCCTGCCCTACCTGGGGAGAAACCAGGGTTTTATTTTAACAAAGGAGTCTGAGTCTTTACAATCTAAGCGGAGAGCTAAAATAATGCCACCACTTCACATTTCACAGCACACTGCTGTTGACAAAGCACGTTGGCATGTGCCATCTCATCCGGCCTCACGGCAGTGCTGGGAGCCAGACAGCACAGGCTGGGCTCCCTGCGTCCCCAAGAGCCGTGCAGCTGCAGCGGCCACTCCCCCAGGTGAAATGCTTTGTCTTTGTTTCTGACACCTTCCTGATGGTATCACCGCTGGGTATCTTTCCAGGCACGGGCCTTTGCCCATGGCAGACACCCAGGAGGACTCTCAGGGCTCCCTCTTGCATTATGGGCTCAGTCACTGCTGTGCAAAAAGTTTCCATCACTGCCGACTCCGTGTGCATCACCCAGGGTCGCTGTGTGCACTGACACTTACCAGCTGCCCCTCTGCGGGTTTCTGCAGCCCTCGCGGACTGTTGGGAAGCGCGTCCTCGCAGACTGGCGTTTCTCTCCCAAAGAGCGTTTTGCCTGCCAGTGCCCTGCCTGTCTGTGGGGTGCAGAGCTGCCGCTCAAAGATCAGAGCCTTGGGGTAGCCCCCGGTTCCTAGATTGTATCTCCACCATCTGTGAATTGCCTGACCTGGGCAAGATAAAAAACCTCTTTAACCTGTTTTCTTATTTACAAATAAAGATAAGGAGGAAATAAAACCTACCTCCCAGGGTTACTGTAGGGACTAAATTTGCACCGTGCCCAGCAATAAACACTCAGAACCTATTAGCTTCCTTCCCCTGGAGTCTGGCAGACCTGAGTCAGATGAGCCCGATCAGGGACGCGAATGATGATACCAGGCCCAGACTTATTCATTCATTCATTCCCTCTTCCTCTCTCTCCCTCTCTCCCCTAATCTCCTGCTCATTGGCCGAGTCTCAGAACCTCTCCGTTCATGTTCCAACGTGGCTACAGCAGTGCCATCCCTGACACTGTCTTGGCTCTGAGTCCCCCAGGAGTGAGTGTTAGCCTCTGTCTCAAAAGTCCACACCGTCACACCGGGCTTTGATGGGAGTCTGTGCCCATCTGGGACCAGCCGCACGGCCAGGGAAATGATGGGATGGCCCAGAAGCAAGATGTGGGGTCATCTCCACCTGACCACAGAAGCAGAGTGGGGGAGGGGTGGGTCTCCCCCGAATTTGGGGCTATCACTGGGAAGTAGGGTGAGCAGAGGCTGCAGACAAAATGAAACAAAACACAAACCCGCTGTGGTCCACTGCAGGTACCATCTGTGATACCCGCTCACTTCAAGGCTCCGTCCTGTGTCCTGACTTCCTGCTTGGCTCCCCCTGGCACCCCCTTGGTGGTGCCCTTGGCAAAGGCCTTCAGACCAGTTTCTGGGTGTGCTTGGCTCTCTGGCTGGCTGGTTTGTCCGTTGTCTGCTTGGCCCCGGGCAGGGACCGTGCTGAGACCAACCTGGTGAAATGGCTTGAGGGACAGGAGCCCTCAAGGGGCCACAGGTAACAGCAGCTCACACGTCCTGGCCCCGTTTGCACCTTGAGCTCCTTAATTAAGACCCTCCGGAGGTGCCCTGTGGTCCTGTAATTCATCTGCATCAGGTTAGGGAGTCATCTAGAAGATTCTGACTGGGTTTGATCTGCCAACTCTTCTGCCTGCTTCAGAGGGTCATGTGGGAGTTCTGCGGCCTGTAACAGGTTTTCTGTCAAGAGAGGGACAGTGATTTATGTTCCCTGCCCTCATTACACCATGGTCACTGGGGGCCCTGTGATGTCACCAAGGTGCTCCCTACCACTGACTTCGCAAGGAGGCCCAGACTCTTTTTCTTCTTGTCCTTGCTGCTCCTGGGGTCCCTTGCCTTCTTCGTGTGTGTGTGTGTGTCTGTGTGTGTGTGTGTGTGTGTGTGTGTCTGTGTGTGTGTGTGTATGGTGTTGGGCAGAGTTTTTGGATCACGTCATCTTCTTCGTCATGGTGGGTTTTCACCTTGTCCAATACTCACCTGCACCTGTGGTCAGAGGGGCCGAAGCCTTTGGGCTTAGCTGGTGAACGGCACTGAACGGTTGTTAGATTATTTTGTGTGTTGAGGAAGGGCATGCCCCCGCTTTCCACCTGTAATGACGCTGGTCCCTGGGGTAGGCTGGGGGACGCTAATTCTGCTCCCTCAGCGTCTTGGCTGGTATTGGCCAGGTCTGTGTCGAGTGCAGGGGGCCACACAGGAGCTGTGCGGTGACTGTTGGTATTCAGCTGAATTTAGTAATGGCTTAGGCCTGGCGCGGTGGCTCACGCCTATAATCCCAGCACTCTGGGAGGCCGAGGCGGGTGGATCGCTCGAGGTCAGAAGTTCGAGACCAGCCTGAGCAAGAGCGAGACCTTGTCTCTACTAAAAATAGAAAGAAATTATATGGACAACTAAAAATATATATAGAAAAAATTAGCCGAGCATGGTGACGCATGCCTGTAGTCCCAGCTACCCAGGAGGCTGAGGCAGGAGGATCGCTTGAGCCCAGGAGTTTGAGGTTGCTGTGAGCTAGGCTGACGCCACGGCACTCACTCTAGCCTGGGCAATAGAGCGAGACTCTATTTCCAAAAAAAAAAAAAAAAAAGGCTTATTCGGTGCCTGGGCCAAGCCCTGCAGATGGCTTGGTAGGTCACCATCTTGTGGGTGGGGACAAGGTGTGAAGTGAGCTTTGGTGGGAGAAGGACCAGCACCACGGACCAGCCTCCACGAGTGGCACAGCCTGCTCGGCCAACAGGGGGAGGCACGACTGCCCTCTGAGAAGAGGGAAGACGTGGATCTGGGCGAGGGAGGCTGTGGCTGGGCGCACGTGGTGGGTGGTTACGGAAGGGTTGCGAGTGGGAGTGTATTTTACATCTGCACGTGTGTGGGGTGACCAGGGAGAAACTTAGGGCGTGAGGGATAACAGTTGCTAATGTTAATTGAGCAATTACTATGTGCAAGGCACTATTCCTTAAGTGCATCATTGTCCAGATGCAGGTCACTCTTGTGTTGAGAACGTTATGGTTGTGCCCGGGCGACATGCTTGCATCTCCGTTCTAGGGGCTGTGTGAGGCTTTTCTGGCTTTGTTTTTAATGGTGTCTTCATTGTTAGGAGGAACTTTATTCCCAGAAGGTTCATTAACCGAGGGCGTTGCACTTTGTGAAGAAATTGCTGTCTAACTCCGTTTAGAAATCACACTGTGTTCTGTTCAGATGTGCTAAAATGAACGTTTAGAGGAGAGAAAAAAAAAGAATATGATTGTTGTAAAAATTAGGCAGTTTGGAGAGCGAGCTGGAAGCTTGTTAAAATCCTCACTGAGGGGCCCTGGAAGTCGTTGCTAAGGAGACCAGTGGTGCGTTCCTTTTTGGTTACCTGGTGGGAGGGCCTGGGGAGTTGCTTGGAAGCTGCTGCCAGGGAGAGGAGTGTTTGGGGCTTTAGGCAGGTTTGTGGCCTCCACTCCCACACAGCGTCGTCCTGATCTGTTCTGCTGCAAGGAGAGAGGAAGCAGGGGGTCCTGTTTGGGTCTTGGAGGAGGCTGGCGGCCTCACCTCAGGGCAGCAGACATGAGGAAGCCCCTGATTCCCTCCTCCCCTCCCCTCCCCCCACGCACTAATCCCTCTCGTGAACTCCGTGTTCGCGCCGCCCTTGCCACGCGTTCGCTGTTGGCGAGCTCACTGCCCCGACAGTCAGAGGTGGCCGTCTCTCTCCTGCACCGCTGCAGCTGTCCATCGGTCCTTCCGTGAATTAAGCCCAACCTGCTGTCCTGGGATTTGCAGCCGCTGGTCACCTGGCCTTGGTCTGCCCCCTTAGGGTATGTGAGAAGCAGTCAGCCTTCCCTGCACCCTGGATCGTGACCGCAGCTCAGACTCTGAGCATCTATCGGGGACCAGGCCAGCGCCAGCTTCTTACATCTAGGATCTGCTCGCATCCTCTCGTCGCAGTGGAGATGGGGAAACGAGTCCTGGAGACACGAACAGACTTGCAGCAGGTCCCAGAGCTGGTAGTGAGCAGTGGGGACGCAGACTCAGATCTGTGGGACCCCAGGACTGCAGAAGGCAGGTCTCCTAACTTGGTGGCTGCACCGTGGCACCTCACACTGCCATGCACGTCGAGCTTGCTGTCATCTACAACGCAGTACCTCTCCCCCTGTTGCCGAGCCTCCCCCGTCTTCCCCTGTGTGCCATGTTACAGAGCAGCGGTGGTGGCATGTCGCACACATCCTGTGAAGGCCAGTCTGTGATGGCCTCTGATGGTGTCCAGAGTGTTGGCCTTCTCCAAGGTCGTCACCTTTGCGTGTCCCAACAGTGCTGCAGACCAGTGCCGCACAAGCTTTAGCGTGCATCCACGTCCCCGGGGCTCTTGTGTCAATGCAGGCCCTGGTCTGGTAGGTCTGGAAGGACCTGAGGTTCTCCTCGTCCTAGTTCCTGGGAGATACTGGCCCTGCTGGCCACCCTTTGAGAGGCCACAGCTGAACCCAGGAGAACAGGACAGGATCGCAGCTGGGTCAGAGCAGGTCGTGTTTTCCAAGTCCCTTGATACTCCTGAATTTCATGAGTCCAGGTCAGTTCCCACAGTGATCAGACTGTGGGAGAGATACGTGGTCTTACGGGCTGTGACTCAGGGGCATCGTGACTCTGCACCCCAGAAATGCAAACTCCCACGTGACCCCAGAGAAGGGCTGGTGCTGCCTGGTCCTGGGGTTCCACTTTGGTTGCTCGCAGTCAGTGCAGGCGGGGCCCACGACTGGATTCTGCAGCGCCTCGTGGTACAGTGTCACCTCCCAGCAGCGTGGTGGGGACAGGCATGGAGAGCGGACCGGCTAACCACCCGGGACCTCCAGGGAAGTCACCTGACCCCTCTGGGCTTTTGTTCATCTGCAGGAAGAGAGAGTTGAACTAGGTCATGTTCAAATCCCCTCTTGGGTTGTATTTACCCTGTGTGCGCACTGTCCAGGGTTTCACTGGCTTCTTTGGACAGAAAGAGGAATTCGGGGCGATTAGCTTCCAGAAGGGGAGATGGAAATACGGCCTCCTGCCGTCTGCGAGGTTGTCCTGGGCACGAGGGAGAAGCAGTGTTCGGGCTGTCCTGGGAGGAGGGCTCTGTTCAGCAGGGGGACCCGGGAAGCCTGTCCTGGTGCCTCCCACTCTGTCCTTGTCTGCAGACGCTCCGTGTGTGTCCCAAACGGGACGTCCACGACTCTCCTGCCTGAATCTGGTTTCCTTGCGAGGCTTCTGGATGTGCCTTTGGGAGGTACTCTCCCTCCACAGCCCGCCTGGGACACTGGTGACGTTAGGCCCTGCTGCCAGTGGGGGTTGGGGTGCAGCTTCATGGGACCACACAGGGTCCCTTCCCTTGTTCCCTGCGCCTGTCAGTAGGCAGATTGTACCGAACTGTACGCGGCAGCACCTCTCTTTCCTCCCTCTAAGCCCGCTTCTCCTGCCTGAGCAGGCCAGGGAGCCCCACGGCTTCCAGGCCATTTGCACTGTGGTCACCTAAGGCCAAGACAGTGGTGTACCAAGGGCGTGGGAGCAGGAGCTGCCTCCTTAGCGGGGAGCAGTCCTGTATCCCTGACATTCCTTAAAAATGCCAGTGCATGGTGTTAATGAAAAGTCCACCGACTTCTATTATTTTATTGTTATTATTATTTTAATGAATAAGTAAACAAATAATTTATTATTGAAAAATTTTTATTATTGCTCTACAGACCATGCCTCTCCTGTTGGCCACGCTCAGGTGAACTGTTCCTACTGAGCCTGCCCCGCGGGGTGGGGGTCCCTCTCGCCCTCCCTGCCCGCCTGGTCCCAGCTCAGTGACTTGGGAAGGGACATATTCATGTCAAGCATGTTTCTGAGTCAGGGTCTCTGTGCTGCCTCAATCCAAGATCCAGGCGGAAAGGTCCCCCGACGCTGAAACCCTTCCCGATTCAAATGGTGTGACATCGTGTCACTTATTGTCAATGGGGGAGATGCCTGGATTCAAATATTGTGTCTTTTAGGACGATAGGAGTGAGAAAATTGGTTCTCTGGCCACACGCTAAGTATACACTGTCAGAGGATTTTAAATACAGATAAGACATTTAATTATTAAATGGCTTTTCAACGCGAGGCTCAATGGAGCTTTCTAATTAGCTGTCAGTTCTGTCAGAGCCGTGACTGGGGTGCCCCGGGCTGGCTTCTCCTGATTTTCATGTATAAATTCCATTTCGTGGCAACCAGACGCCGGAGGGGCAGCGCCCGGGATCTACCACTTCCCCTGGGGAAGAAGATGCCAGAGCTCCCCTCTCCTCTGGTACCGCCGTCCCCGCTCCTGGGTCAGGGCAGCCCCCCAGGGACCACCGAACCGGACTTGCTTGGAAAGGAAAAGTGAAAGAAAAGACTGGAAGCACAACCCTCCCTGCTTACCTAACACACGTGTACGTATATGTGCCGAGAAAGAGGCCCAGCCCCAGGCCCAGGCAGAGATGGAAACAGGTGAGCCGGCGGCAGCCAGAGACAGACAGACGGACACCTAACCGGATGCACGAGGCTCCAGCGACTTCTCCTGGCCTCCGCCCACCTGGACAGTCTTGTTCCCTTGCGCAGTTTTGGCTTTCAGAAACTCCCAGGCCCCACCCAAACCTGCTGCTCTTGGTGGCCGAGGTGGGGCCGGCCTGCGGGGTTGGGGGTGGCACCGTGCGCTTCCGTCTCTCCAAAGGCCCCGCCTGGTCCTCCGCAGGCCTCAGCACTCTTCCCGAGATCTCACGCCCTCCCGGGACTTCAGCCTTCTCTTTCCCTGGGAACCCCCAAATCGGGACCACTACCCTGTCCTAGCCGTCCTCACATTCCCAGTTGCCTGAGGAAGGGGCAGTCGCAGCATCACCTCCAAGCCAGACACCCCCATCACCTCCAGCCCGGCCCCCTGATCCTGTTCACGTTAGTTATGGCGGCGACCGAGGTGAGGGGTGCTGAGAGCCAGGCGCTCATTCCGTGCTTCAACACCCGACGTGGGGAGCTGGTATTGCCCCGCTTCACTGCTCAGGAGCTGGGACAAGAGGGGCTACGTGTCTGGTCCAGGGTCCCTTGGCAAGGACAGCTCCAGAGCTCCTGCTGACAGCCACTTCCACCCTCCTGTCCCCGAGTTCCCAGACATTGTTGTTTCCGGGGGAAGACAGAGCCCCCTGAGCTGGGAGTCCTGTCACTAGTGTTTTAAGGACAACAGTGGCTTCCCACGTAGCCCCAGCCCCCTCCTCCGTGCTTTCCCTCTTCCAGCCATCCTAACGTGGTGCCAGGCACCATCTTCCTAAGACATCACTCTGATCTGCTCGCTCTCGTTTTCAAAAATCATCCGTGGTCCCTGCAGCTGTTGGTGCAAGTCCACCTGCCTTACACGGGTTCGGGGCCCCTTGCTGCCAGCCCAGCCCAGGCGCCTTTTAGCGAGTTTCAGCTCTGGCCCCAGCACACGTGGGGCTTCCCGCCTCAGCTCATCCCCTCTGCCTTTCAGAGCCTGCACTGTGCCCCTAGGAGCCCTCACTCCCCCAGGCCCCTCCAGCCCAGGGGTTTCTTCTCTGCGACTGCCCATCGGCTGTCCCTTTCTTTGTGTAGCCCTGGCTGTGGGTTCTGCATGCTCGTCCCCCACTCCCAGTTCTGTCTCGCTTAGAGTCCAAGGTGGTAGACGGTGTCACGGTTGGAACTTAGGCTGTGGAGTCAGAGTGTTTGAGCTGAAAACTCGGCCCCTGCTCCCCTCCGAGCAGTGTGACTTTGTCCAGGTTCCCGCCTCCCCGAGCCTCTCTGCCCCGCTCTGAGTTGGGAACAGCAACAGCCCTTCTGTGGAGAGGAAATGGCATGGTGCGTGTCAGGGCTTGGCACCGCGTCCGGCACACAGCGAGAGTTCCAGAACTCTTAGCTCTCGGGGTCGTCCAGGTCTCTGCTTTCCTGGGATCAGGCTGTGAGCTCCGTGAGAGCCAGGGCTGTGCCCGTGTGCATGTTTGCGCCCCTCGCACGGCCCGGCCGCTGTCCTTTCTGTGGAAGGCACTTGGGGAATAGTTGCTCCAGCTGTGACGGTTCAAGGCTATTGGTTTTGCTAGACACTTGGTAGCTGGCAGTGTGGTCATAATTTTGCAAATTGAACCATAAACTGGGCTTCTGGATTCACTCGAGATGGTAATATCAAAAAGATAATATTAACACAGTCATTAGGCTGGTGATTGCAGCTGCATGTGGGAGTGGAACAGACCAAGCACGGCCGAGGAGAACAAGGCCCCGTGGCTGCCTGTGGACAGCGTGTGGCTGGGGGAGGCCTTCCTGGGATGCTGGGGTGCGGTGGGCTGCAGACCAGACCACATCGCAAAGGGCTACAGGATCGCAAAGCGAATGATCAGAGTGGGGTAAATCAGGGAAGACTTTCTGGAGGCGGCTGAGCCTTTTTTTTTTTTTTTTTTTTCCAAAAGTCCACTATCAGGGGGATGGGGAGGCATGGGCAATGTATATAGCCTGATCTTTTGTACCCCCTTAATGAGCTGAAAAACAAACAAACAAACAAAAAAAAGTCCACTATCAAAAGTTTTAGGTCGTTTGCTTTTGCATTAATATTCATGTCCATATAGGAAAGGCAAGACATCTTTGATAAACCAACAAAAAAGAAATCCAAATGGTGGGTGTCCTTTCTATGCTTTTAACAGTTGATTTCTCCTTCCAACAGAAGCATCACTCTCACCTCGACACCCCACCCCACCCCCACCGTCTTAATGAACTGACCTTTTAGTGCATTGAGTTGGAAATGCTTTCTCTGTAAAAATAATTGCCTCTGTGACCCAGGAGTAAATTATTTAGTGGTCTCTGAGACCTTGTACAACCGGAGTTTCCAAGTGAGCCAGACACATTCCCATGAACTCTGACCTTCCCGAGCAGGCATAAAACAGGACCGTGAGCTTCTCCCAAGGCAGCCGGGCGAGGCACGGCTTGCTCTGGGCTCTCGCCTTTCTCTGGCCCGACAGTTAGTAGCTGGGAGGATGCGCTGTGGTTGTGGCTTTTGACGGGAGTCCACGTGTGGGTGTGGAGCCCTGAGTGAGTGGGGTGTCGGGGAGGAGCCAGGACAGGGCACCCCGCAGGGCAAGGGGGACAGGGGCCTGCCTCTTGCTGAGTGCCGGGCGCCCCTGCGTGCTCCTCTTGTCCTCCCAGTATCCCCGGGAGGAGACGGAGCTTTGGACGTGCAGAACTCCAGGGAAGAGCAGGAAGGCTGCGAGTCCAGCGAACGGATGGTTGGGTGGTTTAAATTGGCCTAAATGAGGATAAAGCCGTCCAGGGGGGGCTCGTTGGTGGCCCTCGTTAAATACAAAGCTAAATAGGATTTAATTTTTCTGCCTCTATGAGTCTTTTCACACCCGTACATTTCTAAATCACACCACGTGCCCTGATTCTTGGGAGAGAGAATGTGGTCGCTGGGAGCGAGAAAACCGCTGGCCCCCGGTGCTGAGGCTGGCGGGGGCCGGTGTGGGCAGGTGGGCCGGCACCGCGGGCAGGTGGCGCGGATCAGCCCTGGAGGCGGGAGTGTGGAGCGCTGACATTTCATCCCGGCCCCTCCCGCGCTGGCTCTGGGAAGCCTTTTTAGCTTGGCGGCTGGAAGCTCGGAGCCGATAATGACGAGGGAGTGTAAATGCCAGCGGGCTCCCAGCTTCAATCAGAGCTGTGAAGAGTGGGCCTGGCGAGGCGGCTCTGCAGAGGTGCCCTTGGAGAGCGGAGGGGCGGGCAGGGGAGCTGGGGGGGCACCACCGTCAGACTAGGACGACAGTGGGGGGGGTCTTGAGGGAGGGATGGCGGGAGGATAGCAAGGCTAGTTTCTAACAAGTGGTGAACGGGGGTGGGAAGCAGAGATGGGTATGAAAGATACTTATTTTCTTTTCTCAGCCTTTCTCTGATTAAAAAAAAATAAGTGCCATCTCAAATTTTGTTTGGAAAGGAAAAAGCAGAAGGCATCTGTCTGAGCTCTGAGCTCTGGCCACAGCTGGCTGTTTTGTCTACTGGGGCACTGAATCAGAGTGCCCGGCACACAGGGGCGGAGGCAGGGGGGACCCAGCTGCTGGCCTCACCCCGGGCCAGGGGCTTCCTCTGCTTGGCACCCAGTGAGCTGGTCAGATAACATAGCCGCTTATGGCCACCCCGCCTACCACCCAATCAGAATCTGCGTGTGAACAAGCCCCAGGGCGTTTGTGTGCACCTGACAGTTTGCGAAGTGCTGCCTGAGAGGCGATAGAGTCAGGGTGTCCATTTTGCAGGTGGGGACACTGAGCCACAGCGGCAGAGGAACTTGCCCAAGGCCACACAGCTAGTGCAGGAAGCAAGGGCCTCTGAAGCAGGTCTGGAGCATTCTTTCCCACCGGCATAGTGTCTATTATGGTGCCTGGCGCAAGGCAGGCAAAGTAAGGCTGTTGCTTTTCTTCCTGCCCCGGTGCAGTGGCTCCCCCCAGCCTGGGGCCAGTTTCAGGAGCCGATGGCAATGACAGGGGAGCTTCAGTTCTTCTCAGTAAGAGTCTCCCTGGCACTTGATTCGGTCCCACCCCTCCCTTCATTCGGGACCTGCTAGTTTCCCCTCTCTTGTCCCAGAGTTGGCACCTGAAGGTGTGCAATGAGGCAAGGCGCAAAAGGGGCGTGGAAGGTCCCGGGAAACTCCGAGAAGGGGGACCCTCTATGAAAAGCAGTGGCTGGTCCATAAGCACAGCATTAAGACATGACGACGTGAGCAGCTGGACTCTGGCTGGAAAGCGTGGACGCAGTTTAATCAGGTTTCTTTCTTTCTTCCAGTCCCTAAGAGGTAGGGACTTAAAGTTGCAATATTTTATTGAGATGTGCTCATTTGCATTTATTTATTTAAAATAATTCCATAAATTGTAAAAGTTCTTCCTTTCCCCCAGGGAAAAAATGTAAACCAATAAAATGACATAAAGTAGCTTTAATTAATCGTAATAAAATCCACAGATATTCATGCCCCCATTCACTTAGCCATAGGCTGATGCATTCCACAGGTTCTTATTAGACTCTGATGTCTCCCGAGGCACTGATGCTTACCAGACCAGGCAATTTCTGGTCCTGGTGCACTGTCACCTGCTTCACACAGCTGCATTTTCTTTATGAATATCATTTAACCCAGGTGCCCAACTTGACATTGCATCCTTTTTTTAGGGTGGAAATCCCTCCTGTCTTCCTAATTGGGACCCATGTGGCCTCACATAATCATCACTCAGTAAGGCTGGGACATCCTTAGGAGCATAGCATTCCGCCAGTTTTGGAGCCATGCGGTCGATGCCTGTGTGTTGGGATGAAACAGCTATGTAGGGTCACTGTGTACGGTTGTGCAGGCTGTGCACTGCCCAAGGGTGCCACCTCTAAGGGACACCATTCCCATCATAGGTGTATATTTGCATATTGATTTTGACAATTTCCAAATAAATGGAAGTATCTTGAAGAAGGGATGCCTTTTTCTAATTCTCCAGAAAGGTCCCCTATGGTCCAACTGTGGCCCTGGAGGTTTTGGCTCCAGCACTGGCTCTGGAACTTGCTACGTTGAATTATTCCCATAGGGTAACAGACTTTTGGGATCTTGACCTCTCTTCTAGATGGGATGGAGGGGATTCTCTAGGGGCATTGTAACCCAGCTTCCTTTCTGCAAAGTGAATGACAGTCTCAGCATTGGAGCAGCCCTCTCCTAGGTGGCTTTTGTCACCTTCTGAAACCCCCTATCTTTGCAGTTTCCAGCTTCTCTGGCATATGCACGTTTTAACATCACTTCTTATTGTGTCCTCCTACCTTCCTTTGTCCTGAGAGAGCCTAGGGTGGGAAGGAGGCATATCCGCCTCATCTCAGGACTTCGCTTCTCTGCTGTGGTCGCGGCCACAGATGTCAAAGCTTGCACACCCTCTGCCTGTCTGGGCAAGATGATGTTTGTGCAGATGTAGTGCTGAGTGCTGCACAGCTCTGCTGGTCCCCTCCTCAAAGTTGACTTCTGTCTCCATGGGAATTGGGATGGCTTAAACTAAGATATGGGTGTTTCTTTCTCACATTTAAAAAGTATGACAGCTCCAGAGTCAGCTGGGAGTCAGGGTCCCAGGAACCTTCTATCTTTTTTCCTTCATTCTTAAGCTTTGTCCTCCATCGTCAAGGTCACCTCATGGTTCAATATGGCTGCTGATGCTCCTACCATCTCATGTGGGTTCTAGGCAGGGAAAAGGAGAAAAGTAGGGAAGGAAGGATAAAAGTGTACCTCTGTCAACTGAATCAGCCTCATTCACAAATATTTTCCGGAAGCTTTTTTGTCCAACAACTTCTGCTTACATCTTCTTAACCATGCCTAGATGCAAGGGAAGTAGGAAATATAATTTTTACCTGGGCACATAGTTGGCCAGATAAAATCACTGGGTTCTAGTAGGAAGGAAAGGGGAGAATGGATTTTGGTTGGGAACACCTGGCAGCCCGGGTAGGAGACGCATCTTGCTGCTTGTCCCCTTCCCCTTTCCACTGCCTTCCCAGGGGCTCACAGTGCTGTCACAGCAGAGCTTTGCAACATAGGTTATGTCTCCTGCCTGCTGCACTGCCCCCTCCTCTTCCAACAGTTTCTTTCTCTTTGCTCTGGCTCTTTTCTCTGCCACTTCTCCCGCGAATCCAGGGAGGGCAGTGTTGGTCGTCTTGTGCAGTGGTTAAGATGTAGATTAAGGCAGACCCCACCCAGGTTGTAGACCGGACTCCCCAGCTGTGTGGCCTTGGGTGAATCACTGAACCTCTCTGAACCTCGCTTTCCTCATGTGAAATGGAGCCAACAATACCAGTACGGTGGCCTCGTGGAGTTGTTGTGAGGAACGAACGTAGGGAGGCACGTAAAGCACTTAGCACAGAGCCCGGCACACAGCAGAGGGTTCCGTAAGTGTTAGTTGCTATTATTTTTATTATTATTTTCGGGTCTTGCCCTTGGCATGGCTTTTATAGGTATCATCAGCCAGTGACATGTGTCTTTCCTCCTGGACAATTTTCATTCAGTTAACAAATATTTATTGAGCATCTGCCGCATACCAGGCTCTCTTCCAGGGGCTTGGGATGATCAGAACAAAGCAGACAAGTGTCCCCGCTTCGGGGAGCTGACACGCCGCAGGGACAATCACACCGTGCTGGGTGAGCCCCTCTGGCCCTCGGCTGCCCTAGTGCCACCAGGAATGGAATTCACATGGGTAGATGCGTGTCTGGGCCCGAGCCTCTCACACTCTCATGGCTTCTAAGCCTGTCCCGTGCCTGACCAGTGAAGTGCCCGGAGGCTGACTTTGGACTTGCATCGTTCTCGTATTCACAAATACATGGGCCCATCTCAGCAGCTAAGCTGTGCAAGTGCTTGGAGATGAATGTGTTTCCCTTCTCAGGTAGCTCATTTGCTTCTAACAGGGGCCTTCTAGAGATAATCTCTGGAAGCAGGGTAGGTAACCTTTTTGGAGTCACAGATCCCTTTGAGAAGTGAATGCACCACGCACATATGAAAGATTTGCAGAGTTTCAGGGGAGGCGCAGACCCGGGCAGCCCACCCCTCCCTGCACCTCCAGAGCCTCCGGGGACTCCCTGACACTCTCAGGAGTGACGCAGGCCAGAGATCCTCACTGTCGGCATGCAAGTGAAGGCATGCCCTTATTTCACAGATGTCATTGAGTGGGAGTCACTCTTTCTTGCTCCTTGTGGGTGGCCTGGATTGAGCAGAGGCCTGAGATAAATGTAAGAAGGTGAGGCAATATTTAATGAAGAAATATCTTTTCAGCCAAAGTTGCCCTTTGTCCTCTACCAGTGTGTGATCATGAGCAAGACTTCTCACCACTCTTGGTCTCAGAGTTAGCTCTCTCCTGTAAAATATGAGAGTTTACTTAGATCATTTCTTTTTCTTTTTTTTGAGATAGAGTCTCTGTCACCTGGGCTAGAGTGCCGTGGCGTCAGCCTAGCTCACAGCAACCTCAAACTCCGGGCTCAAGCAATCCTTCTGCCTTAGCCTCCCAAGTAGCTGGGACTACAGGCATGTGCCACCATGCCCAGCTAGTTTTTTCTATATACTTTTAGGTGTCCAGCTAATTTTTTTCTAGTTTTAGTAGAGACGGGGGTCTCGCTCTTGCTCAGGCTGGTCTTGAACTCCTGAGCTCAAACGATCCTCCCGCCTCAGCCTCCCAGAGTGCTAGGATTACAGACGTGAGCCACCGTGTTGGCCCCGCTCAGAACATTTCCAAGACCCCTTTCAACTTGGGGACTACAAGGGCAGTTAGACCGTGGGCTCGGCGTTGGGCTGAGCAGGGTCCAAATCCTGCCTGTGCCCTTGCTAGCTCTGTGTGCTTCAACTAGCTCACTGGCTTCTCAGCCCTGGTGTTCTCATCTGCAAAGTGGAGACTAAAAAGACTGTCAAAGTATAATTGTAAAAGTGTTAGAAACATAACTCTCATAAAAATGTAAAGTGGTATGTACCAAAGGTTTATTTAACTCATTAATGAGGGAACCAGCAGGATGGCAAAGTTGTTTCAAAGAGAATTTGAGGGACTGAGAGCTTATGCTCAATGAAAGACAGAGAACATGGAAATAAAATTACAAAGTTAAATGCAAAGTCGGTTAATGTCCTACGGGGCAATAAACTGGCCCTTGAGGTTATCTTTTCTGCCAGACAGTAATAATTTGCAACTCTGCCGCACTAAAGTCGACAAGTTCATGGGTAATTTCACAGAGGATAGGCTTTGGTCCGTGATACAGAGTGAGGCAAACCCAGGCGAGCTCCCAGGGAGCCTGGCCAGCTCCTTGGAAAGACATCAGGAGAAGCCCCTTGTCCCCATGGAACATGTCTAAGCAGACCCGTGCTGATTGGTTTTCTGATGCAGTTGCAAAGTTCGCCTGAAGTGGAAAAAATAAAAATAAATTTGTGCTTTGAATCCATAGTGCTTGCCTTCTGCAAGAGACAAACTCTCAGCATGGGGATAGGTGATAGACTTGTATCAAACCAGAGTGAACTTTTGATAGGACAAAGATTTGTCAGGACAAGGAGGTGCCAGTGATTTCAAACACATCACAAAGTTGTTGTGCTACGACCTGCGATGCTGTACAAACCTCCTCCCTTGGCGCTGGGGCAGTGGGCAGGTGCGCCCTGCGGCCGTGCTGAGACCGGCCCCACACTAGCAGAGGGCTGCCTCCAGGGCCGGGAGTGGGCTTTCGAGTCGGCAGCCCTGAGTCCCACCTTGCCCCAGCACCAGCGGGACGGGCTTGGGCCCGAGATTTCACCTCTTCTCTGGAAGCACCAAAGCGTGAGCCTGGGATGGCACAAGCACCCCATGAGTGGCAGCCGTGGGAGCTCCCCTCACACCCTCTTCTTCCTGTCTCTGCTTTCTGAGCCTCAGTGTCCTCGTCCTAAAACAGCTGCCTCCTAGGGTCATCCAGAGGGATCACCTGCTGCTTTTGCCACCCCACTCAACACCCCTATAACTCAAACACCCCCTGGCGGCTAGTTCTCTTTGAAAAATGTCAGCTAGAGCCTGCTGCTGTCCTGCCTAACACCTGCCAACACACTCAGAGTCCAGCCTGTGTCCTGGCCACACCACTGAGGCCCTCCATGTCCCAGTCCCTGCCCACAGCTCCAGCCACGGCCTTCTGTTCCCTGACACTTCAAGCTCATCCCTACCTCACGGCCTTGTCACCTGCAGGTTCCCCTGCCTGCGATGCTCTTCCCAGGACTCTGCACGGCTCCCTCCTTCTTGTGTTTTGGTCTCTCCTGGGACAGACAGGGATGCCCCTGCCCACGCTGGCTGCAGTAGCCCTCTCCTTCCCTCTCCCTCCCCATCCCGGTCCCTGTTCTCTGTCCTTCGTGACAGTCACCCATCTCTGAAATCATCTGGATGGTTTTCTGGCTCCCCCACCAGGATGGAAACCCATGCAAGCATGGAGCTCCCTTGCCTTCCTTGGTCGCTGCTCTGCCCCAGCCCCTAGCCCAGCACAGAGCACGAAGACCAACGTGCCAGAGGGGACGAGCCAAGTGCTTGTCACCTGTTTGCTCATTGACTCCTCACAGTAGCCAGATGCTATTATTATCTGTTATTCCCATTTCACATAATAAGAAGAAAGTGAGGCACAGAGAGGTTAGGTAACAAGCTCAGAGTTGCCCAGCTAGTAAAAAGCAGACCCAGGATTCAAACTCAGACAGTGTGGCTCCAGAGTTTCTGCTCTTAACTTACATGTAAAATGCTTGTTGGATTTTGGTGTGCAAGAGGGAGCATGGACCGTATTCCCAGTGCCCCCTACCGTGGATGGGGGCGGTGGGGGGTGTTGCTGCCTCGGCTCCGCCTCAGATCATCAGTCCTTGGATTCTCCTGGGGAGCGTGCAACCTGGGTCCCTCGCATGTGCAGTTTGCAGTGGGGTTCGCGCTCCTATGAGGGTCTGATGCTGCCACGAGGGCCTGGTGCCACCACTGATCTAATGTGGGCAGGGTGCGGGCAGGGCGCCAGCAATGGGGAGCAGCCAGGGGCAGATGGGGCTTCCCGGCTCATCTCCTGCTGTGTGGCCCTGGCCACAGCCCTGCCTACGCTGCCAGAAGCCTCGCTTCCCAGCCATGAGTGAGAACGGGGCTCCCTCCCAGCACAGGGATGTGATTATGGGGTGGGGCTGCAGCCTCCAGAACTCCATTCCCGCCTCTGCCCAGGATTAGTCACGAAGGATGGCAGGTCACCTGCAGGCTTCACACTCATCACCAGAGTCTGACACCTCCAGCCATGGACAAATTACCTCTCTGCCGGGCCAGCCCGGAGAGACTCAGCGATGGCAGAGCCCAGCGCCCTGGAGCGGAGGGCCCCAGCTGTCCCATGCTGCGTTCTTTTCATTTGCACCTTAGCTGGCTATCAGGTGTGACAGGGACTGGCTGCCACCGCTCCCTGCTGCAGAAAGCCAAGTGCCCTGGGTTTCCCCCTCAGAGCCTCATCCCCAACCGTGGGGGTCTTGGCTCCTCCCGGTGTCTTTTTGTCTGGCTGTCTGTTTTTGCGTGTTTCTCTTTATCAGTGTCTCGGCTCTGCCTCTGTCTCCATTTCTCTCTCTGTCTCGGGCTCCCTTGCCTTCCCACTGGAAGGCTACGCCACGTGGTGGCACCTGTGCCTGGGACGTGGCTGCTGCCCACACAGGGCCGCCATGTTGCTTTCCTGCACTTTCTGCCCGGGTGCGGCGCAAGGGCGCGCTGGCAGGCTGGGAGTGTGTGGCCTGGGACCCTGGCTTCTGTCTGGGCGTCCGCTGCTCATCTGATAGACAAACGTGGGCCAGCAAAAGGTCCCTCCTGTGTCCTGGGGACCCTCCCAGTGGTAGCCATGAGGATGAGGGGAGGGCATTCATGTGGGGACATCGACACCAGAGTCACCAGGGAGGCGTGGCAGACTTGGCACTCTACCCTTCCATGGACGTGGTCACCTCCGATCCTGCTACCCACAGCGTCAACCCCAGACCCCAGAGGCTGGATCCTGAAGCTGCCCCTCCACTCACTCCGCTTCCCTTCTTTCTTCCTCCTACCAAAAGTGTCAGCAGGACACAGACAGTCGGGCACACCCACATAGATAAGCACACAGGTGTCTTTGCTCAACTCTCTGAATTTAGTAGCAAACTTTCACCTGTGCTATAAATAGCTCTTTTCTGTATAGTAAGTTTAGCTGAATAGAGAACACTAATACAGGGTGACCAGGAAATCCCTCTCTGCCCAAAGAGTATCCTTTACATTCTCAGACTGATCAGATGTCACCAGTGATGGAGTAGGCAGAGTCAGGACTCGTCCTGACATACCTCATGGAAATTAGGGTGTCAGTCATTCACCACCTAGTATGAACTACTTTTCCAGGCGCAATTTCCTCAACACTTAGTCAGCATCAGTCATCTCGGCGGATTGGAAATACTGAGAGAAAGGGTTGGAGAAGGAGGTAGCACTATAAGGGTGCACCAGGTGAGGAAGGACACAGTGAGAGGCTTGAGGGGCAGAGGTGACAGGGTTAGAGACCACATGTGCAGAATAAGAGCTCTCAGTCCTTGGAATTCCCTGGGGAGCTTGGAAGAATCCCAGTGCCCAGGCTCCACCCCCAATCAACAAAATCCAAGTGTCTGGGGTGGGGCCCAGGCATCAGTGGTTTTTAAAGTTCCCCAGGTGGTTCCAATGTGCAGCCAAATTTGGGAACCACTGCTCTACCAGTGCTGTGCAGATCAAATGCGGACTCTGATTCAGCGGGTCTGGGGTGGGGCCTGAGATTCTGCCTTTCTTTCAACGCCCGAAATGCTCATTTTATTACAAGGCTCTAGTTTACACTGCTTGTTCTCCAACCTGGCTTTGTGCTCAAACTAAGACAGATGAAAAATGGGACATATTGACTTGGCCCATCAAGACTCAATCCCCCCAACGCACAGCCCTGGCAAGGCTGAGCTGGAGCACACGCTTACGGTGGAAGCCGGGAGCTCCCCAAGCTGGAATCGGACATGAGGCTGTTACCGCCCTCTGGCCTGGTGCTTGGTGCAGGAGCTGAGAGCAGTGGTCAGTGGGCTCGAGCAGGCATGGGAGCACGGGCAAGAGCGCTGCTTTGAGGGGCTCTTTTTCGTGCGTGGCTGTGCCACTTGTAGGTGCGGCTTGGGTGTAGCCTGCCCACTCACGTTAGCACACCTTCCTCCAGGAGGCTGCAGAGGGCACACGCTTCCTTTCCCACAGCTGTGCTAATGGTCGTCCTTAGCTGTGCTAATAGTCGTTGTTACTGTCAGGAGGCGAGAGGCTCCCAGACGTGCCATGTGGCAAGCGCAGTGATGGACATAGCGGTGGAGTGTGTACGTGTGCGGGGAAGCAGCCAGGGGGGCCACGAGCATGGCAAGGGGGCGCCTAGAGGGGCTGGTTTCCTCCCAGGGTCTGTGCCCTTCCTGCCCAACCCTGTCACAAAGGCAGTCTGGGCCCAGTTCAGAGACCTTTGCCATTTGCTTGAGAACAGGCCCCTTGCAGGAACAACAGTTTTGTGTGTTTGGGGTGGTGGTGGCAAGGGGTTATTATACCCTTATCCAGTCAGTCCCCATGGGGACCTGTGCCTGGTTTTTTTTCTGTTTTGTTCCAATAGACTATTTTTTAGAACAATTTTAGGTTCACAGCAGAACTGAGGAGAAGCTACAGAGATTCCCGCATATACTCCCTGCCCCTACACATGCCCAGCCTCCCCCCTTGTCACATCCCCCCAAGAGTGGTACATTTGTTGTGATCGATAAACATATTTTGGCGCATCATTATCACCTGGAGTCCACAGTTTGCATTAGGTGCACTCTTGGTGGGTTCTGTGGGTTTGGACAAATGTGTGATGACTGTATCCACTGTTACAGTATCACACAGAGGAGCTTCACTGTCCTAAACACCCTCTGTGCTCTGCCTATTCATTCTCTTCCCACTAAGCCCCGGCAGCCACTGATGTTTTTCTTGTCTCCATAGTTTTGCCTTTTCCAGAATGTCATATAGTTAGAGTCATACAGTACGTAGCCTCTTCAGACTGGCTTCTCTCACTTTGTCATGTGCATGTTAGTTTCCTCCATGTCTTTTCATGGCTTGATAGCTCATCTCTTTTTAGCGATGAATAATATTCCATTCCCTGGCTGTATCACAGTTTATCTATCCATTCACCTACTCACGGATATCTTGGCTGCTTCCAAGTTTGGGCAATTGTGAATAAAGCTGGGGTAAACATTTTTGTGGACGTAAGTTTTAACTCCTTTGGGTAAACACCAAGGAGCGTGACCACTGGATCACATAGCAAGAGCATGTTTAGTTTTGTAAGGAACTGCCAACTGTCTTCCGAAGTGGCTGTGCCCATCAGCCATGGAAGAGAGTTCCTGTTGCTCCACATCCTCGTCAGCATTTGATGTTGTCAGTGCTCTGAATTTTGGCCCCTCTAATAAGCGTGTAGTGCAGGACCAGTTTTTTAATGTCGGAACATCACAGAGCTCCTCCTAGCTGCTAGTTTTGGCCTTTTGAGTATATTGTCAAATATTGATGAAATCCCACCTCTTTGCTAGGCATCAAGTAAACAGGCACGACCCTTGCCCTTCCAGAACATGTGATTTAATTGAGAAGATAAACATTAATTATATAATTTCATGAATAATGGTTGATTAAAACTGTGGTAAGTGCTAAGAAGGAAGAGCATGGGTACAGTTAGGTAGTGACTGAGAAGGCACACCATGTTTTTGGAGACCTTATGAATCCAGTAGTGCTTTTAATTGAATCTGTGTCTTGGCCACAGTGGAATCTGCACCCACATGGGAGGTATAAGAAAAGTCGTAGCAATAGCTCCTTTTTATTAGGCTTTAAACTGCCGCCCCACACATCTAACCCTCGTGGCACCTCTCTGAGATGATGACTCTTACTCTCCCGGTTTTACAGATATGGAGAATAAGGCTCACAGAAGCAGAGTCTGAGGTTGCCGTAACTCCCATTCAGCCTGCAGGCAATGCGAGGGGTGCATGAGGATGCCCAGATATTGCACAGCTGTGTGGCCCTTGTGGCTCCACAGCCCATAGATGGGGGCCCCTGGTCTGGGGGGGAGGGAATGACATGGGATAGCAGGAGCCTGGTAGCACCAACCCTTCCCTGGGGGAGGGCATGGCTGCTAGAACCAGTCTCTAGAAGTTGGAGAATGTTTCCATCCTTTTTAGAGAATCAGGGTGTGAAGATGAAGGCTCCTGAGCCCCGGACACAGTTTCTGATATTCACACTGTGGTCAGAGCCCCCACCCTCTCCCTGTCTCTCCCAGAACTGGCCACGGCCACCACACCAGGCGGGCTGGGTGCCCTCTGTGTCCAGGTTTTGCAGAATCAGCCATCATTTCCACAACCAGGTGAAGACCCGGAGCCCTCGTGTCACTCATTCTGGTTGGGGCGGGGGGTGTTCAGAGAGTCTGTGGGAAGCCAGGGGCTGATGGCCTTGGATTCTCCCCCCCTCCCGCCAGGTGGCCCCCACTATGACTCCCTTGATTCTCAGGGGCCCTGGGGACACAGTCCCAAATGCTGCTGCCTCTGTGACTGGCTTCTGATTTTCTGATTGCAGCCCCTCACCACAGGGTTCCAACATTTGCCTCTCTGTCTTTCAAGCCTTTGGGGATTTGGTAGGAGTGACAGTTCCTGAGACACTTGTAGGAATCCAGGGTGGCAAGGAGAAGTCCCCAGACAATACTCGTCCCAGACAGGGGCTGACTTCGGCTCTCCCGCAGCACGCTGCTCAGGGGAAACATACCAACCTTATGCCATTTTTGATGAGAGTGTGTCTCAAATTTATTATGCAATTATCTAAGTTCTGAAACAGAGGGTCCTGAACATGATTTAACCTTCTTTCCCTGATGACTCAGTGTCAACATTGTGAGTGCTCACGATCCCACTCTGCTTTTTAGGTTTTCACCTCCTCCCTCCAAGTTCATCTATCAAGTGTCACCGCTAATATGTGTGTGCTTCTAGAAGCTTCTCCACCCACCCGCCCATCACTCTGATGATTCTAGTGTGTGGCGCTGGTGTGGCATAGTGGGTTAGCTTGTGGGCTCTGCAGTCAGAAAGCCTGGGCAAGTTACTATGCCTCGGTTACATCATCTGGAAAGTAGGCATGTGAGAGTGCTTTTGAAAAAGTAGACTATTTTTTAGAGCTGTTTTAGGTTCACAGCAAAATTGAACGGAAAGCACAGAGAGTTCCCGAACACTCCCTGCTGCCTGCCATGTACAATCTCCTCACGATCAACATCCCACACCACAGTGCTGACAGTATCTATCTCAAAGGGCTTGAATAAGGGTTTTAAGGGTTAAATAAGATAATGCACATAAAACATATAAAATACCTAGCACAGTGCCAGGCACATAGTAAATGCTCTATAAGTGTAGCTGTCATCAACACCATCACCACTAATAACAATTGCATGTTACACAAGAGTCAGAGCTGTTCACTGAGGTCCTAAGAATTAAGGTGAACAGCTTTTGTGCAAGGATTTTGGGGAGCCCCAGATGTCTTCTCAGCACCTCTCTGTGCTTATGGTCAGGCAGTGGGGGTGTGAATTCTGGAGAAAGGGCCCAGATCAAGCCTCACCTCATCTGCAAGTAGCTTAGTGATGTGGACTGTGTTCAGCACATGCCTGTCCTGAGAGCCTAAGGGTGGGTCCCTTAGGGCATAGTGGTGCTCTCCTGACCCTCTGGCTGGTATGAGCAGGACTCCCTGTGGGCTTGGGAAAAAGACAAGAAGAGCTGAATGGACAAGGTCTGGTGTGTGGGCCAGATAGGCAAGGTTGAGGGTGGCTGAGATCCAAGGTGGGTCTTTAACCCCGAGCAGAGAAAGAGCCGCCCAAGGGGTTCAGGACCAGGGACAGCTCCACAGACAGCGACTCCTTGTGGCTCCTCGCCGTTCCTCTAGGCTTTTGTTGCTGTGACAGGTCACCCTCAGCCAACTGGAAACCTTCTTTGATTCTGTAAAAGAGAGGGCTCTGTGTTTCTGCCTGCCTGGGAGGTCATTAGGGCCTTGTTTCCTGCAGGTGTGGCTGTGTGGCATGTGGAGGGACCCTCAGGGGCAGGTGTGCTGGGCAGGCTGCCCTCTTGCCATTCCAGTTTCTCCTGCTCCCCTTCCCTTCTGAGAAAGCCCCAAGGCCAAGACTGAGACAGGGCCTGCGACTGCTCTGCAGGAGACAGGGGGACAATGGGGCATGGTATTTGGTAAAAGAAATGGGCCCCATTTCAGTCTTGGGGGCCAAGGAAGCACGAGTGGAAATGCCCCAGGGACTCAGTGATGCTCTGTTGGCCTCCTTGGCACGCTGCTGTCATGACTTCAAGTCAGACGTCTGTCCTGACATCAGCTGTCCTGCCACATCACCAGGGCTCCCAGCTTCTCCACGGGGGAGCTCAGACTGGCAGCCCCTGCACCCTGTCACTTCCCTGAGCACAGCCCCTTCCCCCAGCACAGCCTGGGTTCTACTCCCCCAGCCCTGTCACTCTTCTAGGTTCTCCCTCTTCCCAGGCCACACTGGATCCTGCCCACCCCCAGGTCTGCCCTTGGTCCTTGTGAGGAAGAATCCAGAGAGCCTGCCCCTCGGAGTCCAGATGAGCTTAGCTGAGAAACATGGTGCGCGTGAAGGAAGCCTGTACACATGTGTATTCCTCAAAATAGTCCAAAATGCACCCCGGTTTAAGGCAGGCCAGCAGAGAGCAGTGTACAGGGCCGGTGGGGTCAGCTCTCTGCAGAATGACTTCCCCTGAGCTCAGTACCAGGCCATGAGCCTGGCCTGGGAACATATGAGTCATTGGCCCATGAAATGCATTGCCCTGACAGAAGCAGACCAATTTACCAAATGTCATTTTTCTAAAAGCCAATTTTCCAAAAGTCAATTCACTGAATGGCCAATTTGTCAAATGACCAATTTGTCAAATTGACTTAGTTCTTTTAACTATTGGGTGTGAGTTAACCGGTTTGCATTTTATCTTTATTACAGTATTTTAAGAACTGTCCATCTGTCTCTGCCCCAGCTCCTGGTGTCTGTGCTGCAGTGAGCCCGCCACAGCCTCTCCCTGCAGCCTCTCCCTGCAGCCTCTCCCTGCAACTGCAGGAAGCTGGGGCTGGGGAGACCCAGCCGTCCTTAAGGCGGCCGTTGTGAAGACAAATGGGAAAGTGCCCAACTAAAACCAAATTCTTACAGGAAACAAAGAAATTTAGTAAGTTGATTGTTTGGAGAATTGGCCAATCTGTGACTTGGCTTCGGAGAAGTGACTAGAAGGGGTGACCTTGTGTCCTTGGGCCTCCCCTGGGCATGCTGGCGAGGGCACTGCTGATCCTTCCCATAGCCATCTCGTTATGGAGACTCGTGGGAGGCCCCCGTGCTTGGTTTTAAACCCAGGAAAGGCCGTGTGTCTCCCAAGCTTTTCAGTCTGCAGACTTGGTAAATTGCGTCGTCTGTCTCCACGTTCCCCCAGGCCGTGAGAGGCCGGGCCCCATTCGTAGCAGACGCAAAAGTCATCGTAGGATGCACTTCTCTCTCTCTCATTTGATACTTCTACCCATTTCTCTCTTCATTTTTTTACTCTTCCTCTGATTTCTGCTTTCTTATTCTATAAGGTGTCCTTAAAACTGCCTCACTGCGTCATTTCTGCAACAAAGCAGAAAAGGCATCAACCTGCTGCAAAGGCTATTCTGTGGCCCGTGTCCACCACTCCTGCCCTGGCTTCCCCAAGGTCCTTGCCCACAGTACCAGCCCCTCGGCCCACCCAGCTTGACCTGGAGGTCTGGTCCCTGGAGCAGGGCACTGGACCCATCCGTTAGGGAGATGCAGAACCCGGACACGCATTGCTGTGTTAGAGGCCCTGGAAAATGCAGCGTCTTCACCTGGCAGAGTCAGATGCCCCTGACCCCACAGCGCATGTTCTCCCACCTCCCCCTCAACGGTGTTGGAAGGAGGTCCAGCCCCTCATCACTTTGGGGCAGGGAGTGTTTCTGCCACACTGTCCCCTGTGCAGCTGCCTCTCAGCCTGGGAGTTTGCCCAGCGCTTACAGTTGTGAGCCTGGCATCCCGGGGCATGTGTCTCCTCCACTGGGACCAGGGAGGGAGGGCGTGGGCGTTTGTCGAATGCCTGCAAAGCACCAGGCACTGGAAGCTGTGCTTCCCGTGTCACTTTAATTGAAGTGTAACATATACACAGAAAAGCACACCGATCCGTGTGCAGCCTGCCCAGTTTGCACAAAGTGAACATACTCGAGTAACCAGCACCAGATCGAGAAGTAAAACACCACGAGCACCCAGAAGCCTTTGTACCACCTTCCGGTCACTGATCCCGCCGCCAAGGGTAACCACATCCCAACTCCTAACAGCATTGGTTAGCTCTGCCTGCACTGTGCTCTATAAAAGTGGCACATGTGTTATTTAATCCTCACAACCCAGCAAGAGGGAGACGTGGTTAACCCTCCTTTAGGCATGAGCAACCAGATTCAGAGAGGTTAAGCAACTTGCCCAAGGTCACACAGGAGCAAGTGATGGAGCCTGGAGTCAAACCCAGGGTTGTCTGGCTCCAAAGCTCATATCCTTTCCTCCATACTTTGGTTCTTTGTCCTTCTGCACCACCTCCCTTGCCCCTGCTGCCACTGTGTGTCCGGAGTCACGGGTCCTAACTGCTCAGTGTAGGTGTCTAGAACGGAGGCCTGTCTCCCCCACTGCACCGCTGCCCTGGACTCAGCAGTACACCCGGGGCTTCCTAGGTCTCAGTGCTCAGCGCCTGGTGGTCACCAGGCCCTGCCCTGGCATTCACGTAAAGAGGGGCCGCCTTTCCCTGCCCCTTCGCCCACCCTTACTGCCCACTCCCGTGCTCTTGCCGTGGTGGCTGGGACCCTAGCCTGCTGCTTACTGCCCGTCAGCAGAAATGAAGGACAGAGCTGGTTCTGTTTCCAGTGTGTCCCCGAGCCGGTCACCGCTGAGTGGGACTCCAGCCTCTGAGGCGCTTTTCCCAAGGAGTGCGGCGTCCTGGGCGTGTGCCTCTCTGATGTCTCTATCGTGGGACTTGACGCTCGCAGCTGCAGGGCAAACAGCCCGCTTCACGGAAATGCTACCCAGGGTGGTTTTACTGTGCGGCCACTTAGTGTCTCTTCCTAATGAGGTTTCTGCAACATTAACTCTGGTGGTGCTGGAAGGGAGGGGCTGCCACAGGAGGGTTTGCTGCGTCGTGGTGGGCAGGGGAGGGGGCGTCTCTCCAGCTGACGGGGCCTGGCACGCACCGGGTGCTCCGGAAACATAGGCAGAATGAATTAGGGGCAAAACTCAGACCCCACTCTCCGCGGTATCAGCCCCCGGAACCACCTGCGGGAGTTCGGATGGACGTTGGGAGTTCCCTGGGACAATGTCGGTGGTTCAACATTTTAAAGCTCCAGCACACGTGAGCTTGAAATCTTACAACCTCCTTAGGAGGGGCGGGGGAGGAGAGGGCCAGTAATTTTTTCAGAGTCACAGAGCTGGACTGCTCAGCTGCTCAGCAGTTAGTCGTGGCAGTGTGAAGCCTTCCTGACAATATAGTTAGTTGTCACCTACCGTGTGCCAGTCTCCTCTTGTAAGTTTACGTTACAGAAGAGCAAACTGAGGCCCAGTGAGGCAGCCAGTGGTGCTGAGCTCGGTTTTGAGCCTGGCGCCCCTCCCAGACTAGCTACTGACCCACGGGGGCGTCCTTTGGGGCAGCCGGCTGACCTGGTGCCCCACCGCCCACCCCAGCTGGCCTGACTCCAAGGCAGGTAGTCGGGCAGCAGAGGGGGGTCCGGAGAGCACACGGGGATCAGGGCAGGGAACTCCCCACTCAGGGCGCAGCCAGGCCCAGAGGAGGGGCAAACAGCTCCAGGTCCCTGTCCTGTGTTTGGACAAGGGGGAGGAGTGGCAGACAAGATCAAAGGAAGCCGGGCTGGGTGGGTGGGGGGTGGGACCAGTTCCCCCTTCACTCCACCACCTTGTCCCTCTGACACTCTCACCCTTGCCCCTACTGGAACTTGACTTCTGGAAAGATGAAACGAACTCCTTCACGCTAGAATCAGCCGACTGATAAGCTTTCTGTTTGCATTTCCTGGGAGCACCTGAGACTTATGAGTGGACAAAGCCCTGGTGTCCGAGTTGAGGTCAGAGCCCGAGGCAGTGCGGTTCAGGTCCTCTCAACAAATGCCCTCAAGAATGCACCCTGAAGGTGAATTAGACGTAGTCCCCGACCTGCAGACAGGCACATACATGCAGCACGCCTGTCCGCACAGGGCAGATCTGGGGCACTTGAATGTCATCCCATGGGCTGGGAGAGCGGGCAGGGAGGGGCAATTGCATAATTAGTTCCCCTCCTAGGCTCCCAGGGATGGCTTGAAGGACAGGCAGAGGACAAGGGAGGGACGGTCTAGCCAGATCTCAGGAGCACCTTGGAGGAGGGTGTGCCTCCCAGCATCCCACCCAGGGGCATCACCAGCCTCCCTTCTGCACAGGCGTCCTGCAGTTGGGACCTGGGGGACAGAGCAGCCCTTAGGAGTCCGTCTCCCAGACTGCCAGGTCTGTGACTCCTGACTCCTGGCCCTGACCAGGGTTGCCGATCTCCCTCACGCTGTGAGTGCTGGAGCTGATTTGTCAGCCGGCACCACAGCCTGCTCCTGTGGCCTCTGTGCTGGGCAGAGCTGGACAGTGTCCCCTCTGCCCCCATCCCAGCAGGAACGCAGGGTGGGCCTCTAGGGCAGATGCAGTGGCCGGTCCCTGCCCCCGCCCCATGAGCGCTTCCTCTGTTCCCTGTGAAGGTGGACGTTGATGTGCCCCACTGAGGGGCCAGTGACAGCTCTTCCCTCTGTCCACCCGCTAGGGGTGTCTGTGTCCACGTCTCCCCCACCCAGCCCCCAAAGAGTAGGAGGTGGCACCTCTGCCCCTTGCTTTGAAATGCTGGCCGGGTATAGGGGCTACAACCCAGTTTGCTTTAGCCCTAGATGGGGACACCTTCCCTCTGCCAGATGTAGCACTTCTCAGACTTTAATGTGCATATGAGCCACTTAGAGATCTTGTTCAAGTGCACGCTCTGATTCAGCAGGTGGGGCCCAGAAACACGCTTTTCTGACAAACTTCCAGGTGCTGCTGCTGCTGGTCCCCAGCCGCCTGGGACTTGCTGAGTGGTCCAAGCTGGAGTCCCAGCAGTCGCTTGCTCATAGCAGCAGTGGGAGGCTGCGTGCTGGGCGCCAGCCACCAGCGGGCACGCTGAGCCTGTGACATGCACGGCTGCAATCTGATCGTCTCACCGTCCCTGGGAGGTCAGCAGTAGTGCAGCCACTGGGAGCCAACTGCGGTCTTGCCTGAGGTCACACAGCGGGTTGGTGGCCTTGAGCCTCTCATCCCCAGGCCCGGCCCCCCACCCCTCCCTACAGAGCCAAAGGACTGTTACAAAGTGTGAGCCCAGACAGCCGACTCCGCCAGCCTGGCTGAGAGCGCCACACTCCCCTCAGTTAAGCCGTGTGACAGTTATTCCCATTTTACCAGGAGACTGAGGCTCGAGGGCTTAGAAAACTTGCACGAGGCCACTCAGTGGGTGCGTGGCTGGCTTTGTCCGCTCCAGGGCCAATAGTCTTCTGCCCTTGTTCCTGGCTGGGCCTCCTGTTGGGAAGGCTCAGGGTCACCATCAGGCTGCAGGGGCCGAGGGGACAGGGCACATGCAGGCTCTGCAGTGGGGTGGCCACGCGGGCGGCAGGAAGCCAGAGGCAAGTCCAGCCTTGGCTGGTGCCCAGCCCCCCACCGCCCCTCCCCCGCCCTGGGCTAATCCCCTTAGAGGCCGGTCTGCCGCAGGGACCAATCAGGTTAGAGCGTGAAGGGGGATTAGCAGCGAGAACATGAGGTCCTGACCTCGGCTGCCCCGGCCCTGGCAGAGGCTGGGGGGATTGGCGGAGTGAGCAGGAGCAGCGTGCCTGGGATGGTGCCACGTCAGGGCTGGGGCTTGGCTGCCCCTTCTCTTGGGAGGGAGGCTGGGGTCACCGCCTGCTCCCGGACCTAGCAGGGGCTGCTGCGGGTAAAGCTTGCCTCTTCGGGCCCTTGATCTTGGGTGGTGGGGTCCAGGCTGAGGGGTGTCTCTGCCTGCGAGACCCTTACCCGGAGCCCCGCAGAGTGGACTCTCAGGGGCTCCAGCTCCTCCTCCTGTGGGGTCCCAGGACAGTTGCTCCCCTTCCTCAGTGGCTGCCCAGACTTTCCGGCTGAGGCTAATGGTGCCACCTGGAACCACCTGGAGGTGTCTGATTATGCGTACCCTCTTAGGACGCGTGAGGGGAGAGGGACAGTTGATAGAACACCAGTGCAATAATCGTGGGGCCTTCAGCCTGGTCAGACAGAGCCGGGACAAGCACCCCAGGACACAGGTGCAGGGCTGTGGTCTCTTGCTGCAGAGCCAGCCTGTGTGGCCTTGACCCCTGCCACTCCCCAGCCACACAGCCTGTCCTAACTCCTCGTTTTGGCCAGGACAATGCAGAGGGCTTAGAGCAGGAGAATCAGGTAAGGATCTGCTTTCTTTAAATTCAACAAAAAAGTACTGAGCCCCAGCAATGTGCCAGGCCCTGGGATACAATGCAGCGCAAGTGTCTGCCCTCCGGAAATTGTGGTCTGCAGGGGGAGATGGACATTAACCAAAAATCAGTATTTCATTACATTCAATACGCTTGTATTATATTACAGTCCTGAATTGGTGCTGGGAAGGGAAACAGCCCGTGGCAGAGGGAGCAGTCTAGTCAGAGCTCAGGGGAGGTGTCTGTAGGCTGAGATGTGAAGGAAGAATAGGAGTTTATTGGGTGAAGAGTGGGGCAAGGACATTCCAGGCAGCGGTACCAGCAAGTGCAAAGGTCCTGTGGCAGGAGGGGCCTGGGTAACTGAAGGAATGTCAGCATAGGTAGAGTAGCAGGGAGGAGCGAGAGCACACAGTGCCCCTCACCTCAGATCCTGCGAGGTAAGGGCCACTTTCCCTCCCCATTTTGCAGATGAGAAAACGGAGGCCAGACAGGTTAAGTGATTAGCCCAAGACCCCATGATTTAAGTGGATGAGCCAGGGCTTGTTGAACCCAGGTCTCTACTGTGTCACTCAGCTGTGGGCTTTCTCCGCTACACCCTGGCCTCTCTGTGTGTGTCCCTGGACCGGCAGCATCAGCATCCCCTGGGTGCCTGTTAGAAATCTTGGACCCGTCCTCACCCTCAGAATCTGTCCCCAGCCCTGTGTTATCTCCTCAGCCCTCTCCCTGCCTGGCTGCTGAGCCCTTGCTCTGGGCATCTGTCATGGTGCCCTCCTGAGCCCCTGTCTGCCCATAGGGCACGGCGCCCTCTGCTTCTCCTGGCTAGGATTGGGCCACCAGCTGCTCCAGGTTTCGCTGTTTGTCCTTCCAGCTGTGGACCCTCCCTCTCCAGGGTGGCCTCTCTCAGGATGTCTCTCTCTGCCCTGACACACCCCCAGCCATTCTCCCCCTTCAGGGCCTGTGACGAGGCCACCATGGGAGAAGGATGGGGCACAAATGACTAGGTTTGAGGGAGCTAAAGGAGGCTCAGGGCCCAGCAAATGGGAAAGGTGTAGGTGGTGCTTCATGGGTCTCCATGCAGACTGGGTGCAATGGACTTGAGAAACGTTATTTCAGAGAGGTTCGGGAAAGACAACACAAGTGCTGGCCAGGCAGGGAGTCAATTGGGACCAAAAAAAAAAAAAAAAAAGCAAGAATAGCTTTGTTTTGGTTTGCGAGGTGGCACAGGCATCCGAGTCCAAGGAAGGCTTATGGCGCCCCCTAGTGGGAACTGTTGGCGGGGGACTGTTCCCTGGCAGTGGTGTGGGAAGGAAGGGACTGGCTGCGTGTGCTAAATGCAGGTTCCTGTTCAGAAGCTTAAATACAGGAACTCACATAATCGTCCCCCAAACACGCGTGGTAGGTGTTTTTATGCCTATTTTACAAAGAGGACACCTGAAGCTCTCAGGTGCCTAACTTCCCCAGGCCTGTGGTTGGTCAAGGGCAGAAGCAGGAATTGAACTTAGTCCTCGGCAAGTACTGGCTCTCCCACCACACCCTTGGCTGCCAGCATGCTGCCCGTTCCTGAGACTGCCAGGGCTCACCCGTTTTCCCCTGGTCTGGAGGCTGGCCGGTCCGGGCTCACAGATGCATTTCCGTCTGTCATTTAAGCAATGGGAGCTGCTTCCTGCTGGGGGCTGGCTGGACCCGGCGGGGGGTGGGGGGGGGGCTGAACTTTCCTCGCAGGGTCCGCTCTGCGCCCACCTTGGGACCTTCTTCTCATGACTGGTTCTCGGTGTCAGCATCACCAGGCACCTGCCTGCCTGTGTCTTTCCTCTGTAGGCGATTGTGCCCCAGAGCAAATCACACCGCTCTCTGGTCTATCCTGTCACCTTCCCTGGCCTGTGGGGCTTTTACCCCGGACACTCTTCCCAGCACCTCTGCTCTGCCCAGCGCTCTGAGCCCGGCTGTCTCCCGCCTGGGCCTTTGCACAGACTGGGCCTGCCCCGAGGTCTGCCTCTCCCCTCTCTCTTCCCCACTTAGTTCCTGGCACGAGTCCTTAGAATTGCTTTTCCTGAGCTGCACATCGATTCGATGCTATTGTAAGAAACATACACTTGAACCCCATTTATTACAAGGCTCTAGTGTTATCGATTAGGCCACACTGTCATTTTTTTATAAAGACCTCTGGGAAAATTCTTGCTTATCTCAATGCCCAAACAGCGGTGCTCCTGAGAAGCGGAGCCTTTCAAACTTGCGTGTGTACGGTGGACGCCGTGCCCTGGCCGCTTCTCTCCTGTCGGCTCTCGGTCAGAGAGCTCAGAGCCCGGCCGCGGCCGGCGTGTGGGTCACGCGGTGTGCGCTTTCTTAGCACTGCTATCGATTCTTCTCTCGGCCCCATTTTTCACTCCTGCTCTCTTGCTGTTTTGTAAATCCCTACAAAAGCCTTTGTGGAACAAAGTCGGGTCTAAGTCAATAAGTTAATCAATACAAATAAAACCCTTCCTCGCAGGGCTGTGGTGAGGACTCGATGGAACAGTGAATATTAGTGCAGCCCCGGGCCCCTCCCAGGCTCAGCTGGGGCCACCTCGAGGGTCCCACTGGGGATCCCACCTTCCCACATGCCCCCCACCACCCCGACTCTGTGGAGGTCTCCAGGCCGCCCCCCTCACGGCACGTGTGCCCATCTCCCCGACTCTTCTCCCCAGCCCTCCCCTCAGAAGTCGCACTGCCGGCAACTTCCCTCACCTCCTCTCCGGGGTCCCCAGGCCCCTAAAGAACCAGGCACCTCGCCTGATACGTGTCTTAGTCCGTTCAGGGTGCTATGACACACGACCACAGACTGGAGGCTTATAGACAGCAGCAATCTATTTCTCACAGCTCTGGAGGTGGGAAATCCAAGGTCAAGGTGCTGGCAGATTCACTGTGTGGTGAGGCTGCTTCCCGGTTCACAGATGGCGCCTTCCTGCTGTCCTCACGGGGTGGGTGGGACCAGGCAGCTCTTGGGGCCTCTTTCATAAGGGCACTAATTCCCTTATAAGGGTGGAGCCCTCGTGGCCTAATCCCCTCCCACAGGCCCCACCTCTTAGTACCAGCACTTTGGGGATTAGGTTTCGACGGTGAATTTGGGGCAGACACATCCCTGCACATCCCCCATGATGCCGTGGGGGCTGAGCTGACCTCTGTGGCTCTGTGGGCAGGGCTGGGGTCCGGCTGGGCTGGGCACAGCTGGCCCAGGCTTCTCCCTCCAGCCGAACCCTCTGCCCAGAGAAGGGAGGTGGCTGGGGACTGAGCTCCCTCCAGGACAGGGTGCCTCTCTCCAGCTCCATCATTCGTTTGTCCATTCATCCGACAAATGCTTATCGAGTGGCCACTGTGTGCCAGGCACTGCCCCAGGTGCGGGGAGGCAGCAGTGACCGGGCGGGTGCCATCTGTCCCACATCTCCCTGATGTGTCATGGCACTCTGGAGGCCTCTCTTCTCTGACCTGTTTCTTCTCCCTCTGGCTCTTTCCTGCCAGGGACTTGAGTGAGAATTCCATCCAGGCCATCCCCAGGAAGGCTTTCCGCGGAGCTACAGACCTCAAAAACTTGTGAGTACAGGCCTGGGAGGAAGAAGGGCGCAGGGCCTCCAGGCCACTCCCCGCAGCATCCTCTAGGGCCTGTCGGGTGTCCCAGAGCTGTGTGGTCCAGGCAGCCCAGGAGCTGACCGGGGCTGTCCAATGGCTGGTGCCAGCATGGTCTTCTGGAACAACCTGGGGGTGGAGGAAACAGGCAGCATCTACCTCCCCTTTGGGTGTGATTTTGTGTGAGAGCCACACAAATGCTCACAGGCGCCCTTGGGGACCGGGTTGGAGAGAGTGTCGAGAATCGTAGGGTGTGTGGGTGATGTTCACATGGCCCAGTCTCTGTGCCCTTGCCCTGCAGTGCCCACCTCCTCTTTGGACTGTGAATTTTCTCCTCTAGTTAAACATCATATAAGCTGCTGCAAGTCAGCTAACTTCACTGAGCCTCAATATACTGTTCTGGAAAATGGGGATAATAATATCTACCTCACAGGCTTGTTCTGAGGTTTAAATGAGATATGGAAATGAGTACACTCTGTCAAGTGCTATTTAAATGTAATGGCTTATTATTATTCAAATTTATTCTAGTCCAGGCTTACCACCTTCCTAAGATCTGACTACAGCAGGAGTGGCAAATGCCTGGCATGCTTGTCATACACCCCCCCTCCCATGCCCGTGGCAGACATTGGTAATCTATCACCGCATTCTTTCCCACAGAGCTCACGTTGCAGCTTCAGTTTCTCTGAAAGCGGCACTCCAGGTAGCCACCTCTAGTCCATCTTTCTGGCACTCAGGCTGCAATCTGTTTGCCAGCTCTGGCTGCTCCCGCACCCCGGTGACACACTCTCATTTTTCAGCTGCCTGCACCCTTTAGGTGGTCTCCAAAATGTATGTGTTGGGGGGCTTCCTCCCCAGGGGATATGCAAGCTTAGGTAGAAAAATATAAATAACTCGTATTTATATTTATTGTTTTAACTGAAAACAAGAAAAAATTAAGCTTTTATTAATATTTACTACTTGTACTGACACATATGTACATAACAAACGATTGAGGCAATGCGTCTTTTTTTTTTTTTTTTGTTAACAATGGAGTGCTTGGTCAAAATGTTTGGACACCCCTGTTCTAGGCACTGTGCCCTCCTCTCTACAACCTTCCTTTGCTTCACAGACAGCTGGACAAGAACCAGATCAGCTGCATCGAAGAAGGGGCCTTCCGGGCTCTGCGGGGGCTGGAGGTGCTGTAAGTGCAACATGGGGAAGGAAGGGGTGTGTGAAGACCCCTCCTGCTCTCCACGGAGCAGGTGCCGGGTGCCAGGGCCTCGGCAGCGGGAGCCAGGGAGCACAGGAGGCAGCACACCTGGTCTCCTAGCGTTGCCACCCGGTGGGGAGGACGGGAGCTCGTGGGGTCCTGCCTGCAGCAGTGCACCCGGGGCTTAACCTGCTCGGGATGGAGCTCGGGTGGACGGCTGTGTCTTCTAGGGGTTTCTGACACCTGAGGCTGGAATATCTTCCCCTTCCCCTCTGTCTGTCTGCACCCCAGCTTTTCTTCCAAGCTAGCCCGAGCTGGGACACATCCTCTCCTCTCCCTGCTTCACACCTCGCCCCACCCCTGTCCTGCCAGACTTGCAGTCTGTGTGCAGGGGTGCAGTCAGCTCGCAATCACTGTCCTAGCTCAGGGCTTTCCCCTAGGGTGGGTCAGTGTCTCGTGCTCTTCCGTGTGGCACACCCCCTCCCTGGGCCTCCCCTAAGTCCAGCCCCGGGCTGGTGTGAGAGCCTCCCCGGTTATTAGCAGAGAGGCCCTGTCCCAGGTAATCTCCTGCCGGGAAGATGCTAAAGGACTCTGATTTCTTCCTTTTAGGACCCTGAACAACAACAACATCAGCACCATTCCCGTGTCCAGCTTCAACCACATGCCCAAGCTCCGGACCTTGTGAGTCGGCTGGGCGGCTGGCAGCACAGCGGGTGGGGAAGGAGGTGAAGGCTCCTGCAGGCAGGGGCCAGCCAGGGGGAGGCCTCAGTGGAGTTGCAGGGGGAGGAGGTGGTCTAAACTTGCAGAGCATGCAATGTCATTGATATGTGATTTTTTCCTTGGAAAACAAATGATTTGCTTTTGTATTTGAAAATGAGTCAGGTGGTTTGTGGCAGTGATTCTGTGAGCTCATGAGATCCACAGATATTTGCTGGGCACACTGCAGCCACAGGTGTGTCCGGAGCATGCTGAGGGCAGGGGACGCTGCCAGGGTCTTCACTGTGCTGTGAATCTCCCGGGCTGGAGCTGAGCCGCAGCTGACTGAGCATAGATCGTGTTCGGGCTGAACTCGGCACTGGGGGGTTGGCCTCGTGCCGGCGTGGGGGGTTTCCTGCTGTCTGGCTGGGGCTGGGGGGGGGGTGGTACAGCTAGGTTGAGAGCCACCCTGTCCTCCTGCAGCCGCTTGCACTCCAACCACCTGTTCTGCGACTGCCACCTGGCCTGGCTCTCGCAGTGGCTGAGGCAGCGGCCAACCATCGGGCTCTTCACCCAGTGCTCAGGCCCCGCCAGCCTGCGTGGCCTTAATGTGGCCGAGGTCCAGAAGAGTGAGTTCAGCTGCTCAGGTGGGTGCAGGCCCTTGCCCAGCTCTCAATTGCTCAGCGTCACCTGCCTCACTCATTTCTACCTCCTGTCCCCACTTTATTCCCTCCCATTCCCACCTGTAACCACATTAACCTCCTGGCCCCGCCCATTACGTCCTGGCTCCACCCATCACCTCCTGGCCCCGCCCATCACCTCCTGGCCCTGCCCATGGCCTTTTTCTCTACCTATCATTTCTTGCCTCCTGTCCTTTCCCCCTCTTCCGCCCACTGCCTCCTCCACCCTCAGTCCCCTTCTGTCCCACCCTCTGCTCTTTCCGTATCTGTCCAGTGCTTCCTCCCGTTTCTTCCTGGCCTCTCACCCACTCCCCACCCCTCCAGACCCCTTGCTCCTGCTATGTCCGCCTCTCCCCTCCTCCCATGGCTTCGCCTCTGCTACCTTGACAAATCACTGAACTGGCCCTCTAACCTTGGTTCCAGGTGAGGTGAACCCCAAAGCCCCTGCCCCTTTATCTTCCACCTGGGGTCCCCCGTGAGAGCCTCCTGATTGGTCACCCACTTCCTCCCTGGCTGTGAGAATTTCTGCAAATTAATTAATATTGAGGACTCTGTTTTCTCACCTGTGTAATGGCAACAATAATATGTTCCTGGCAGGGTTTAAATGTGACACTTATCACAGCATGTGGCACAGAGTAAGCGCTTAGTAAACACAGTCATTGTTACCCTCATGTGACAGTGAGGGGACTCAGGCTCACAAGTGTTAAATGACGTGGACTAGAAACCAAAGCCTCAGAATTGTAGGCCAGGATTTCCTAGCGTATGACTCGCCCCGTGGTGCACTTCAGTTCAGATTCAAGTTCAGCAAACAGCCACCAAGTACCTGCTGCTGTGTGCCAGGCACCCACAGAGTTACATCAAAGTCCAGAATCTCGTATTTCTTTGGTTCATCCTCTGGTTCATCCTCATCCAGAGAAACTGCCACCGTCCCCACCCATCTGTCTGTGTCTGGGGAGGGAGGTGCCGATGCGGGACACCCTGAGGCCACATCCCCCTGTTTCTGCAGGCCAGGGGGAGGCAGGGCGTGTGCCCACCTGCACCCTCTCCTCTGGCTCCTGCCCGGCCATGTGCACCTGCAGCAATGGCATTGTGGACTGTCGCGGCAAAGGCCTCACTGCCATCCCCGCCAACCTGCCGGAGACCATGACGGAGATGTGAGTACAGGCAGCGCAGGGCAGGGCAGGGCAGGGCATGCCCTAGAACTCAGGCCCCGCCGGCTGGGGCCTCAGCCCCAGTTTGCCTCTCTCGGCTGACCTCTCTGAAGGGCTGGGCAGGAGGCGTCCCTCTGTGATCCGTCTGTCTAGCCCAGCTGAGTTCACTAGAATCAGTTTCTTAGCATCATTTGGGGGCCCCTTTCAGCCACGGAAGTCTGAGACAGTGGAGCTCATGTCACAGCATTCTCTGCCTGTGCCAGCCCACCTTTCCCAGACTTCAGCTTCTAGAAGGGGGGAGGGAGCAGGGGCAGGAGAGCCAAGGGTGTGTGTGGGGCGGGTGAGCCCACCAGACGACGCTCAGGGCTGGGGTGACCTGGGCCCTTGTACGTCCTCTCTGTTCTCTCTCTGCAGCCGCCTGGAGCTCAATGGCATCAAATCCATCCCCCCGGGAGCCTTCTCTCCCTACAGGAAGCTGCGCAGGATGTGAGTGCCGCTCGCTGCTTCCTGGGCAGTAGCGCAGGGCAGGAGGAAGAGCCCAGACCAGGCATCCCACAGCCAGGGGCTGGGTCCTGACTTGGCAGCTGAGTGGCCCTGGGCCAGCCACCCTCGGGCTGCTTGTCTGTGACATAGGGACCTCCTCGCAGGGTTGTCGTGAGGCCTGATGGAGTGTTGAGCTGAGTCTGGCATGTGACCAGAGCTGCTTGTCATCTGTTTCAGCCTGGGCACCAAAAGGAGCAATTAAGGATGGGAGGGGGCTGTAGGGGACAGCCAGAATGTGTGGGGAAGCCTCAGCCCTAACGTCCCAAGCTGGAGCGCCCCCCACCTGCACAGCCCTCACAGTGAACAGGGAAATGGTGGCCCACAGGTTTTTCAGATGGATGGGAGAACTGGGCCCTCACTTTTCTAATTTCAAAAAAAATCCCTACTTCCTTCCCGCCCATCGTGTGTAGGAGGTAGAAGGGAGTGAGGTGGCCGCTGAAGGATTCAGATGTCTCCTCTCCTTCTCACCTTGCAGAGACCTAAGCAACAACCAGATTGCGGAGATCGCGCCTGATGCGTTCCAGGGCCTGCGCTCCCTGAACTCGCTGTGAGTAGCACGGCCAGGGCTCCCTCAGTGGTCCAGGGAGTCCCTTAAGGAGGGAACAGGGACCTTCTGGTGGGTGCAGGAGGAGGAGCAGGGCCGTGCCCCTCCGCACAACACCCCGCCCCCCCCGGCCCCCCACAGCTGGGAGAGGAGGAGGGACTCCAGGGCTGAGAACGTGGAAACACTCCCTGGTGATTGGGATGCTGTCCCCGCCAGGGTGGGGATATTCCCAGCATTCCCTGGGGCAGCCATCTTGGCCCCGCCTCCCCACAGCACCCAGCCCTGCCCCCTCCCCAGGTCACCCACAGGGCAGTGGGCACTGGCTCCAACCATGACATGTGCTATACCTTGTTATCTTTTGTCCCAAATGTGATTGATCACAAGATGTGGTGGGTGATGCGACAACAGTGTTTTCCTCCACGTCTTTCTAGTATTTCCTTTCCTCAGGGTCTGCTGTTGGGGGGGGTCTGTCAATGGAACATAGGGTAGGTAGTGAGCACGGACTTTTCCCAGGAATCCTTCCTGCACCCTCTGGTTCACCAAGCCCCTCGCTCTCTGATGTCCCACAGCGCTTTGCCTATTCAGAGAGCACACTCAGGGTGCTCTGTAGTAGCGCGAGTTCCCTGCAGTGGGGCTGGTTTTTTACTCTTAGGAATGAGTGTCTTCACCTGCTCCCTGGCAGCACTGGGCACGTGCCTGGCATAGATAAGAGGCCTGGCAAGTGGAACAGAATGGAACTCCCCCTTGGGGAGTGCAGGAGGCTGCCAGCTCAGTGCCTTCTGTGCGTGTCCCCTTCGCTTGAAGTGGAATCCAAGGAGTGGGTGGGACCAATTGTGAAAGATACCCCTGAAGTTGTGTAGTGTACAACCTACACAGCTGTACATGAAAGCCTGGTGATGGATCATTGTCATTGGCTTAGGAGATCAGATCCTTGGAGGTGGCCTGCCAAAATGCAGGGCTCTTCCTCTGAGAAGTGAGTATCACTCTCCTAAGTTGGAACATGGTCATTTGAAGGTCTGAAAGGTGAAATAACCTATCTAAGTGGGTTGCTGAATCTGGTCACAGCCACCGCCCCGCCATACAGGAGCTTGCGTGCTGAGATCATGCCACTAGACCTCAAGGCCAGCCCTGACCTTGCCTCCCTGCTCCATTCTCCACACAGCAGGTTGAGAGACTTTCTGAAATGGAATCTGATCGTGTCTCAATGGCTTTCTGATGCCAGCTGGGCAAAGTCCAGGCTACTGTCCCATTTGTTTCTTCCACTCACGGCACGCTGGCCTTGTCGGTCCTCCACGCAGCCAACCCAGCTCGCGCTGCGGGGCCTTTGCTCCTGTGCCCTCCTCCTGGAGTGATCTCAAAGCCATGTTTGAAGGGGCAGCACACAGGGTTTTCCACTCAGCTCGAACTTGCACAAGGGTCGAGTGTGGGGGTCTGACTATGACGCTGGGAATCGAATCCCCTCCCCAAGCCCCTGGTGCTCTTGCCATCTGCCTGCACCCATTCCTGCCTTGTGTGTCTTTTGAACCTCTGCTTTTTTTTTTTTCCTGATCATATGTGGAATTCATGCTCAATGCAGAAAACTTTGAAAATAATAAAGCATTAAAAAAAAAAAACACACAACACTAGAAGTCTCACCACCCAGATCTCATACTGCACGTGCTGTCTGGCATTCTGTTTTTTTTTTTTCTCTGTAACTTTGTGAAAATATGTGAATTATTCCTGCCCGTGGGGCTTTCTCTTCTTTCAACAATCTCCTTTGGGTTCTGGACCAGGTTAATTTCCCATGGGGTTCCGCGCAAGGGCCTCTTTGCAGGCTTCCATGGAGTCCGTTTTTAGGGCAGGGGAGTGGGGGCTGCTCCTGCAGGGTGGGGACCAGGGCTGCCTCCAGCTCACAGGGTATCTTTATGCAAAGTAGCAACAGGTGACCCTTTCTCAAGACGCTTTACCGCCCTCTGTGGGCAGGTTGCTGTAACAAGCATGCACCACCAGGATTTGGGAAATGTGAATGGCTTAGAGGTGGTGCCACTGGGGAGGGGCACCTGGGGGGCTGTCCTCTAACCCCTCCCTCTCTGCTGCCTCTTCTCCAGCGTCCTCTATGGGAACAAGATCACAGACCTCCCCCGAGGTGTGTTTGGAGGCCTGTACACCCTACAGCTCCTGTAAGGACCAGTTCTGGGGTATCTTTGGGTGGGACCCGGGTGGGGGGGCAGCATTCCCTGGCCAGCCAGACTGTGCCTTTCAGCCTTTTTGGGGTGTGGGACTCACTTGAGACAAGGGGCTGGGAAAACAGGCAGAGCTAGTGGGGCTGAACGAGGCTCCAGGGCTCTGCAGAGGCGAAAGAGGGAGGTAGAGGTGGGCGCAGAGCTGCTCGCAGGATGCCAGAGCAGAGGGGCTCCCGAGACTCGGCCTGTACCGCAGAGGAGCTCGGCCAGGCTGGGGACAGAGCTGTTTTCTGCAGTACCCACGCCGGCTCAGTTTCCTTGAACCATGAGCTTTCAGGCAAGGCTTCTCTTGCAGGACCCAAGACACTCCATCTCAGCTGCCTGGGGATCCCAACAGAAATCTGGAAAGGAGGAAGAGCCCTCCCAGAATGCCTTTGAGAGGTGGCTCTCTGCTTTCCCAGAATCCCACAGGGCATCTCTTGCAGTTCCTTGCAAGAGAGAAGCATGGGCAGGCCGAGATGCCCCTGTCCACGGAGAAGGCAGTTGGTGTTCCCAGCTCCTTTGCATGGATTGGACATTGAGAGGGACAGATTCCCCGGGCCGCTCCAGGGGGCTCCTCCCTGCAATAACTAACGCATGCCCGAGGCCCAGGCAGGCACTCACAACATGTGATGAGTCCAATCCCACACCTCTCCCCTCACCCCCTGGTCCCGGCTCTGCCTGCAGCCTCCTGAATGCCAACAAGATCAACTGCATCCGGCCTGATGCCTTCCAGGACCTGCAGAACCTCTCGCTGCTCTCCCTGTACGACAACAAGATCCAGAGTCTCGCCAAGGGCACCTTCACCTCCCTGCGGGCCATCCAGACGCTGTGAGTGCCTTCCTGCCCTCCTCCGTGCCCCTCCCTGCAGGCCCCACAGCAGGAAAAGCCCCGGCAAGTGGGCCTAGGGGAGATTACAGCCTCCAGGTACAGGCAGCTGTCCTGCCCTGGGCTGCTGTGCTCACTGGGAGTGGGCTCTTACGGAGGAAGGTCACAGACTCTGGGTCAAAAATCCCAGCTATGCTGTGTGACCCTGGGCAAATTAATTGGCTTCTCTGGGCCCCATTTTATATATCCATAAAACAGGGACACCTTCCCCATAGAGTTATTATGAAATTAAAGGAGATGCTTATACAAAGTTTAGCTCATTGTAAATGACTGCAGTTAATAACAATAATAATGATGACAATAATTATAATAAGCCCATTGAGTCTAAGACAAATTTCCACACTGACAGCTCCAAAATTGGGATACACATTATAATCAGTAGCACATCATTTAATTGGCAGCATTTTGTTCTTTACTGAACAAAAAACATAAAATAATAGCGCATCTTGCAATTCATAATGTCAAATCAGATGAAATATAGTTAATAACAATGATGACTATAAATTAAAAATTAGAGAGCAATAATTTTTATCATCTTTAAATAATTTTTTAATGTTTTAATAATTTATCATCTTTTATTGTGGAAAATGACAAGAATAGCACAAGTAGGGCAGTGAACGTCCCAGCGTTCAGCCCCCAGCTCCATCCAGTCCTGTTTCCCTGCACCCCCCCCTTCCGTGCCACCCAAACTATTTTGGAGCAAATCCCAGGCATCATATGTCATCTACACAGACTTTACGCATACCTCTAAAAGACAAGAATTCTTTAAAAACACAACCACAACACGATTATTGTATCTAAAAATTTAACAATTCCTTAATATCATCAAATATCTAATTAGTGTTCACATTTCCAAGTGTCTCATACGTGTGATACAATTTTTTATAGTTTGTTTGAATCAGAATTTAAATAAGTCCTATACAACACAATTGGCCGATGTTGGATAACGTATTCTGTGCGTTGTTTCTAATCTACAGGTCTCCTCTCCATCTCCTCTTTCCTTTGTAACTTGCCTGTTGAAACACTCCAGTGCTGGTGCTGTAGGATCTGGACTCTGCTGATTGGGTCCCCGTGGTGTAGTTTCACACGTTCCTCTGTCCGCTCTGTGTCCTGCAGATTGAAAATTGGATCTAGGCGCTTGGTCAGGTTCAGGTTCAATTTATTTACTTATTGGCAAGATGACTTCACGGGCAGGATTGTGTACTTTCCATCAGGAAGTGCAGGCTGACTGATAGCCTCTCTTTGTGTAATAAAAACAGCAATTGAGCTCCATTTCTGGACCCATTAATTCATTAGAGATCCCGAAATGGTGATATTTGAATTCTAACATTCCTTCTTCGTTTGATAATGCTGTTGTGGTTATGCTTTAAAAAAGAGTTCTTATCTGTTAGCTGGAATTCTCCCATTTAGGGAAACTTCTCCTCATCTGCTGGGTGGTTAAACTTAGGCACTTAAATGGTCTGCTTCCTTCTACATCTGTAACTCTGAGCCTATAGTTTGCCTGGATGTGCTGACCTGTGGGTGTGTATTTAATAGGCATTGATGATTAATATTATTGTGACCACTGTTGTCGTCATTGCTGCCACTGTGTATTCGGGGCAGTGTTCTCCATCAGAAAACCTCTGCATGGGGTGCCGGGATAGGTTTGAAGCAGGCTGGGTAAAAGGTACGGCAGCTCCTGCTCCCTGGGGACCCTGCATGTCAACAGAGATGTCAGCCACAAAGACAAACTCATTAAAGCCCACACATCTGCCTGCAGCCCAGCTCCTGCTAATTAATTTACTTGTAGCCAGGGAGAGGAAGATGGAGCCCCATGGGGAAACCTTGCCAAGTGTGTGAAATTAGAGGTTACAGGGAGACGTTGGCAAGGTGGATTATTTTAAACAGCTGGCAGAAAGTCTGAGAGAAATGTGCTAAGGAGATTTAATGGGATGGAGAGACTCACATGAGCCATTGCTCTTGCATGGATTATCTTTCTCAATACCTGCAATGACCCTTTGGAGGTAGGTTCTATCATCCCCGATTTTACTTTTAAGGAAGCCAAGGCTGAGGGAGGTTACACAACTCACTGAGATTGCAGAACATCTGATAGAGCAGGGATTTCATCTCAGCATCCCTGAGAAATTGATTAGCTTCCCCCTGAATTGTGCTTTTTCTGTAATTATAGACCTCATTATTTAAGGCTGTAAAGCAAAACCGAACTTTCATGAGCACCTATTATATATTAACAACTGAGTTACAATTTGGAACAAGAATCAAAGAAATACAAGTGCAAGGTACAATCAGATATTCTTATTACAACCTCAATGGCTAAACTCCTACACTGAGTCTTGTTTTGTCAAACCTGAGCAGATTTAAATTCACCAAATCTTGCTTGATTTGTCCTTAGCTCCAAGATCTGTGGCCAAGTGTCTTCTGTCATTGTACTGATTTTGCTGTAGTTTTACTTGCCTCAAGAGATTTAACATTTTTTTAAATAACAACTTTATTGAGGTATAACTTACATACCATAAAGTTCACCTGTTCTGAGGGTACAATTCAATAATTTTTAGTAAATTGACAGAGTTGTTCAATTATTACAATTCAATTTTAGAACATTTCCATCACACCCCACCGCAAATCCCTTGTGCCCATTTGTAATTAATCCCCGTTTCCAGCCTCAGCCTCTGGCAATCACTAATCTATTTTCTGTCTCTGTAGATTGCCTTTTCTGGACATTTCATAAAAATGGAATCATACAATATGCCATCTTTTGGGACTGACTTCTTTCACTTAGTGAATGTTTTTGAGGTTCATCCATATTGTAGCATGTGTCAGTACTTTGTTCCTTTTTATTGCCAGATAATTTTCCATTGTATAAATAGACCATGTTTGTTTATCCATTCTACATGATAGACATTTGGAGCATTTCCACTTTGGGGCCATTCTGAATAATGCTGCTATGGATATTCACTTACAAATCTTTATGCAGAGAAACATTTTCATTTCTTTTGGAATTTCTTGCTCATATAGTAAATTTATGTTTAACTTTTAAAGAAACTGCCAGTGTTTTCAAAAGTAGCTTTACCATTTTGTGTTCCCACCAGCGGTGTATTGTAAGGGCTTCAGTTTCTCTACATCATCGTCAGCAATTAGTATTGTCTTTTTTTTTTTTTTTTTTGTCTTTTTGGTTATAGCCATCCTAGTGGATATGAAGTGGTATCTCAATGTGGTTTTAATTTGCGTTTCCCTAATACTATGATGCTGAGCATCTGCCCCAAAAGAGTTTCAGCTGTGACTCCTTATTGCATATTATGAGAAACACCCTGAGAATCAGTCCTCTCCTCCTTTCCTTCCACTGTCAGAAACGTTCATGGATGGAACTGTGCGGACACATATGCGGCACATTTCTGGGTGTGCCTTTAACGTGATTATCTTTTAACAGATTTTTTTTTTCTTCCTCCTGAGCATTTTCCCTCCCCAGCTCCCTGCCCTTTGAAACTGTTAAAAATTCTAAAGTTTATGCAGAAGCCACTTGTCTCTCCAGGTGGTTTGAGTTTTATAGGTTGTTTTTGACACAATTATTCTGTACTTAAAAAGGATGTATTCTACACTGTGCCCCTTAGCCATTTTGATACATGCCTAAACAACATAACGGGACTGATTTGAAACAGAGTTTCTGCCAAGACTGTGATAAAGGGAAGCAATTAGTCCAGGCAGCGGCTGGGGCACTGAGGCATGAACAGGTGAGGGTGGGCAGCTGGGGGGTTTCCTAAGTGGTCCCTGAATCCTGGTATATTTCAGATGAGCTGCAGACTCTGCCCTGGGAGTCAGCAAACACATCTCTGTGCAAGCTGACAGTGTAAAAGGGGAAATAAATGTTGAGCTGGATGCAGAAGGGGTGGGAGGGGCTGCGTCCACGTGGTGGAGCTGAGAGGATCCGGGACTCGGGCTGGCAATGGGGAAGGACACTGCAGAGGAGAGTGACAGGGCCAGCTGGGCCAGCGAAGGCTCCCACTGGCACCCCAACCAGAGGGCAGAGCCCAGGAGGTGACTGACGGGACAGAGCAGCTAAGGTCTGCGCTGAGCTGGGCATAGACCCTGGGCGAGGGCTCACCCCTGTGCTTGGAGAGCCCTGCAGCCCCTCGCAGGGGGCTGGGCTGAGACCAACAGGTCAGGTGGTCTGAACTGATGGCACGTGGATGGAGGAAAAGTGAGTCCCTCAGAGCTGGCCACCTCTCAGTCTCCCTGCACTGCTATGTGGGAACATTGGCTCTCAGGTACTGGAGCCAGCACCGGGGCAGGAATGCCCTTCCCTGGCTGTCTCGGTTTGGACGACCAAGAGCAGGGTGTCCAGCGCTGGGGTGGCCCAGACGCACGTGGGCAGGCCTGCTGCTGCGGTGGCTCAGGTGGGGCTAGTCAGGGCCCGCACGGGGGCACGCAACTGTGTGTTCACGCACAGCAACCATTGCCACCGTCACCACGTTCATCTGCTGGCAACACGGGCAGCCCGGCAAGAGAATATGAGCAATTGCGCAACAAGGAGCTACTCAGTGATGTTTTCTGAGTTTTGCTTGTGTCAAGGGTCGGCCTGTAAAATGGACAAGGAGAGGTAGCTGCTGTGGGCTGGGTGGGGATGGGGACTCCCCGTGAAGCCCGGGGACTCCAGCAGGCCCAGCCTCGCCACCCCGGCCCGTTCCCGTCCTGGAGAATGGCTGCAGGACACAGGCTGCGGCTGCCTGAGTCAGCAGGAAAGGGGCCAACCAGAGCCCTGGCTGCTGGCGAGGCCAAAGGCCGAGGCCTGGGCACCGGTGGTCCTGTGTTCTGTCACCCTCTCTGGGCCTTGGCTTCCTCCCCTGTGAAAGGCCAGGGGTGCTCTGGCCAGTCTCTAGGCCCCTCCTCCCTCCACTCGTGCTTGTGACATGTCCCAGGGCAGGGGAGGGAAGGGTGCGTTGAAAGACAGGGGACAGAATGAGGCTTGGCAGGGAGTGTGGCAGGGACAGCAGGAGGCTCTTACCCCTGGAGGTGAGCGGGCGGGACGTCTCCATAGGTGGCAGGGTGCACCCTGGCAGGACACACCCCAGTTTCTCCCCACGGCCAGCCCCGGGCTCCAGGCCACCAGCAGCTGCCTTGGCCCCACAAGCAGCAAGGCCCCACCCAGGTGCGGGTCAGTGCAGGTCTGCAGCCCCCGTCTCTGACGGCTGACCTGCCCCTTTGGACAGGCACCTGGCCCAGAACCCTTTCATCTGCGACTGTAACCTCAAGTGGCTGGCCGACTTCCTGCGTACCAATCCCATCGAAACGAGTGGGGCCCGCTGTGCCAGCCCCCGGCGCCTCGCCAACAAGCGCATCGGGCAGATCAAGAGCAAGAAGTTCCGGTGCTCAGGTAGCTGCCCGCCTGCCCACCTGTCTGTCTGCGGTCTGCTCAGGGACCGGGGGGCGTTTCCTGGGTGTCCGCAGTTACTCTAGACCCACGCTGGAGGGTGCAGGCCCCACATGCTAGACTTGGATCCGGATGGTTGTTCGGTAGCAGCTCATTTCGCTGAGGCTGGGGCAGAGGCGGGGATGCTGAAGGTCCCAGAGGGAGGGCCCAGGCGAGTTCTTCTTTATGCCCTGCTCTCAGGCCTTCTAAGACACTTGGTAGGCCCAGGGACAGTCCTCAGTGAGATGGGAGCCTCCTCCAGGCTTTGGGACAACAGAAACGGCCTCACAATGGCAGTCCCCACGGCTGGAGACAGTGTGGCCCAGCTTCTGAGCCCGGCTCTGGCCGGGGCTGCTGCCCCCCTGCCCTTTTGCAAAGCCAGCACAGTCCCCACTCGTCCCATTGCAGATGAGAGTTGGGTGGGCTGGGCGCTGCTTTGAGAGCTTTATTGGGACGCATTGCTGCCCCAGCGTCAGCCCGGGCAAGGGACACGAGGGCTCTGCAGCAGGGCTTCCGCACACAGGGCTGGGCACATGGGCTTTGCGGCCCCGATGGGAGCCCGGCCGCATTCCTGGGGTGCCCTCAGCTGGGCAGAGGGGTGGGGCCTGGGCTGTTCCCGCATCATGGTGTTTCTGCTTCTCTCCCCAGCCAAGGAGCAGTACTTCATTCCAGGTAGGAGGGGAACCAAGGCCAGCCTGGGGGCACAGTGACCGTGGGTGGGCAGGCTGGGGGCCTGGGAGACCCTGGCTTGGCCAAGGCTGCTTGGAGCCCGCCCTGGGCCGTCAGCCCCCGCCCGCCCTCTCACCGCAGGCACGGAGGATTACCAGCTGAACAGCGAGTGCAACAGCGACGTCGTCTGTCCCCACAAGTGCCGCTGCGAGGCCAGCGTGGTGGAGTGCTCCAGCCTGAAGCTCACCAAGATCCCTGAGCGCATCCCCCAGTCCACGGCCGAGCTGTGAGGGCCCCCAGCCCCTCCACGCCCCTCGCCTGCCCCCGCTCCCACTAACCCTCCTGGGCCTACTCCGAGCTTTCCTCTGGTCCAGCCCTGTGGGGGGGACCACTGGAGACACCAGTCTGGGGATGCCAGCTGCCCCCCAGAGCAGTCTCTGGCACCCAGGGCAGGTCACCAGCCTGACCCAGGGGTGGCTTTTCTCAATGATGCTTTTGTCTTCTTTTGGGGGACGTGATTCCAAAATCCTTTATTATTTTTATTTCTCTAGCTAAAAGTATGAATTTGTGCACATATATATACATGTGCACTGATACCTGCAAACACCTGACATTTATTGTATGTAAATTTTCATGGCATTTTTAATGTTAAAAACGTCCATTCTGCACTGGCGTGGGTATAAAAAAAAAAGAAAGAAAACATCCCCATTCACCTCCTCCCCCAGTGCTAGGCCCAGCCTTCCTTTGAAATAGGATCAACTTGCCTGGCTGGACAAATTCTTCCGGGAGTCCCTCTGAGTCCCAGATATTTTCAATGAGGAAGGTACTTTAATGTCCATCATTCATGGATGTGCAAGTTCATTCATTGCCTCTTACAGACGATTGAACAACAATGAGATTTCCATCCTAGAGGCCACGGGGATGTTTAAAAAACTTACACATCTGAAGAAAATGTGAGTTACCCATGGGTGGGAAGGTGCCCATCGGGATGTGGCCCGGGCTGGAGAAGGAAAATACCGGGGTTGGGGGAGCTCTCACTGGGGGTGGGGCTCTGTGCATGGGGGTGTTGGGTGCAGGAAGGGAGGGGCCTGAGCTCCTGGGTGCAGGCCGTGTGTAATCCCCCCACCGACGCCCCTCCCAGCAACCTGAGCAACAACAAGGTGTCAGAAATTGAAGACGGGGCCTTCGAGGGCGCGGCCTCCGTGAGCGAGCTGCACCTGACGGCGAACCAGCTGGAGTCCATCCGGAGCGGCATGTTCCGGGGGCTGGACGGCTTGAGGACCCTGTGAGTGTGCAGGGCTGGGGAGCAGCGGGGCCAGCTGGGCGAGGCAGGCAAACCCAAGGGAAAGGGGGAGAGTGGGTGGGAGAGCCCCTCCCCTGGCCCCAGTTTACAGGAGGCTGGGGACAGCTGAGTATCCCGACCATGGTGGGACAAATAATCAAATGTTGGTGACCCTGTGATGAGGTCCCTTCTTTTGTTCCCTGGGGCGTGGGGCTGATGCCTGGTGAAAGGATGGAGGGACGCAGGTCCTCCCAGGGTCCCCTCCCGTTGCCCTCGGTCAGGCTGCAAAAGCGCTTGTTCAGGAGCGGCCAGCCCTGCGGTAGGCAGGAGGGGCTGGGTGACCTTGCTGAGCGGACTCAGTGGGCGTAGATGGGGGAGCAGGGATGTTGCACCATCCCAGGAGCTCAGTGGGGTCCTGGGTCGCCCACCCCTCTGTGAGCGCTGCAGGGAGTCCCTCCCTCCACCCAGGCAGTGCTGGCTCTTCAGATGATCCTACGGCTGTAGACAGTGCTGTCCGGTAGGACCTCCCACAGAGATGGAAACGTTCCGTGTCTGCGCTGTCCAATCCGGCCACCACGTGTGGCTGTGGAGCACTTGCAATGGGCTAGTGCTACTGAGGATTTTGAATTTCATTTCATTTTAATAAATTTAATCTAAATAGCTACATGTGGCTAGTGGCTACTATATTGGACGACATGGCTCTAGAAGCCGCCTGCCCGGGTTTAAGTCCCAGCTCTGCGGCAGGCTGCACATTTGTCTCCTGAGCATGCGTGACTGAATTTGTGGAAGGTAAATGAGTATGTGACGGAACTCTCTGGATTTTTGTTTGTTTTACAAAAAGGGGATTTTACTATGCACTACGTTTTGCAGCTTGCTTTTTTCACTTACGAATATAGCAGGGCCATCTTGCCAGGCTGTTCCTGTTATCCTTGCCTAGTGTTCCTGGAATGAGGGTGCTGTGGGCTGTCTGACCAGTCAGCATGTCCTTCCAGGGAAGATGTGGCTGGGGACAGAGGGCAGGGAAAGGGCCCCTGCCCTACACCCATCTGGAAGGCACCACTGTTAACTGCCGATGCAAACAACTACCTTTCCAATCTTTTATACATCTGTACACACATACACACACGCATGCATACATACAGATACTTAATATATTTTAGTAGAATCCTATCATATATTTTATTTAGTAACCTGCTTTTGCCTTAAACTTAATATGAGCACCTTTATATATCATTCAATTTTTTACAACATCATTTTGAATGACTATATATTATATAGTTATTGGCAATTTAGGCTGTTCTAATTTTTTATTATAAGCAATGTTGTATAATTAATATCTGCCTTAGTCAGTTCAGGCTGCTATAACAAAGTACCATAGACTCAGGGCTTGTGAACAGAAATGTATTTCTCACAGTTCTGGAGAGACCAGGGTGCCAGTGTGGTCAGGGTCTGGTGAGGGTCCTCTTCTGGGCTGCAGACTTCTGACTTCTCATAGCATCCTCACATGGATGAGAGAGCTCTCTGGGGTCCCTTTCATAAGAGCACTAATCCCATTCATGAGTGCTCCACCCTCATGACCTAATCACCTCCCAGAGACCCCACCCCTAACTTCACCACACTGGGGCCCTGAGTTTCAGCGTGTGAGTTTAAGGGGACACAAGCATTCAGTCCATAGCAATACCTTTATCGTGGAGTTCTGTGCCCATCCACGATGAGGCCTTTACGATGAATTCCTAAGAACGACTAGCCAGTGAAAGCATACAATGCCTTTTGGGGATTTTGAATCTCACCACAGGCACTTCCAGGGCGGTACCCAGTCATTCTCCCACCAGCAGAGCGTGGAAGTGCCCAGGCCCGCACTCTTGCAGATACTGGGCACTATTATTATATCTTCCATTCTTTTTCAATTTGGCATGCAAAAGTCCAATATTGCTTACATATCTTTGATTACTAGTAAGTTTGAACACCTTTTATGAATGTTCATAAATCATTTTAATTTCTTTTGTGAATTGGCTATTATGTGTTTGGCTTGGTTTTGATTTTTGGTTTTGGTTGGGGAGAGAAATTGAGCTTGGTTTTGGAGGATGAACAGAGGTTTTCCAGATGTTGATGAGGAAGAAGGGCATTCTAGAGAGACATCACAGACAGGAAGGGTCTGGCCACGGGGCTGGTGGAGCTGGCCCGGGGCAGTCGATGGCTGGGAGGTGGCAGATGCCGGATGAGAAGATGGGCTGGGGCTGGGTGGACGTGGTCTTGCAGGTCACAGTAGAGAGATTAATGTGACTCTGTGGGCAATTTGGAGGCCACTGGAGAGTGACAAGACCTGATTTAGGTTTTAGGAAAGCCGCCTGGGCCAGAGATGGGAGGAACACTGGGCACCAGGGGGTGGAGGTGAGGCCGGCAGGGGCTGTGCAGTAGGGTGGAGAGGAGGGGACGGAGCTGTGAGGCACCTCAGAGGCCGGGACATCTGGAGGTGAGCACAGGCATGTAGGACTCTCCCACATCTGGCCGTGGTCTGGCTGGTGTGTGTCTCCCAGCTCAGCACCCCTGGAGGAGAACTGTGAACCCGCCACGGTGCCCACAGCTAGCAGGGCACAGGGAGGGGCTGTCCCTGCCTCCCTCACTGCCCCCTCTCCCCAGGATGCTGCGGAACAACCGCATCAGCTGTGTCCACAACGACAGCTTCACGGGCCTGCGCAACGTTCGGCTCCTCTCGCTCTACGACAACCAGATCACCACTGTCTCCCCGGGCGCCTTCGACACCCTCCAGTCCCTCTCCACACTGTGAGTCCGGCCTCGGAGGGCAGGCGGGTGGCGGCTCGGGGAGCAGCCGTCTGGGCCCCGGGAACCCCACTCCCGCCATCCCAAGGGGCCAATCTTCTCGGGCGGCCACTTGGAAGAGCTCACTGGGGATGTGGGGTCATCATGGTTTGTGGAAACATCAGTCCCACCACTTTGGAGCTCCGCCTCTGGTCCCGAAAGCTGGTGCTCTTGGTAATGGTTGGTCGTCGGGGAAAGCGTGTCGGTGGCCAGTGTGTGGCAGATCCTGTGCGGTGGACAGGTCTTGCTGGGACAACTGAGGCGAGCAGGGTCTTCACAGCCGCCTGCCCGGCCCCTTCCAGGAACCTCCTGGCCAACCCTTTCAACTGCAACTGCCGGCTGGCCTGGCTGGGCGACTGGCTGCGGAAGCGCAAGATCGTGACGGGGAACCCGCGGTGCCAGAACCCGGACTTCCTGCGGCAGATCCCCCTGCAGGACGTGGCCTTCCCTGACTTCAGGTGTGAGGAAGGTAACTCGTGGCCCCGGGCGGCAGGCAGAGGGTGAGCTGGGTTGGTCACTGGGCTGGGGCGGACGGGGTGTCCAGAGAGGGAGGCCCCCTGCCTGCTGGTGTCTAATGATGTACGAATCATTTCAAAAATGGGGAAATAGGGAGAAAAGAAGGAAATAAACATGGCATTATCCTATCACTCAGAGAAATTCACGGTCAACGTTTTAGGGGGTTTTCTTTACAGAAGTCCATTTAACCCAGAGACCTGTCTCCCGGCTGTTCCTAAGTGTTCCACTTACGGAGTCACCCTGTCCTTGATATGCCAGGGGACCCTCCTGAGTCCCATCCCCCACCCGTGGGAAACCCTGGCCACCTTTTGCTCCAATGCCTTGTTTCCTCTGAAGTCTCAGTCCCTCCCTGTGGCCACTCCCTTGTTTGCTTCCTGGAACCAGATGTAGCCCCATCCCTCGGTTCTTCCCTAGAGCGTCACACACACAAGGTGGCTGCTGGAAGCAGAATTCTTCCAACAGTGACAGAGCCAGGTTGCCGTCCCTGTCTTAGAGTCTCTCGGCACCCTGCCACCCTGCACTCCCCTTCTGGGTGCCAGGTGCCTCCCTTCCCCCTCATCTTCCCCTTCCTCACCCCTCCCCAGCCTGCATCCAGAGGGCAGTTGTGCTCACGGCGCCACCTGGAGGTGGTGGTGATTCTGCACCAGCCAGGCCTGGGCTCCGGCCCCACGTTGCCTCTGACCAGCTCTGTGACCTGAGCAAGTCATCCAACCTCTCCAGCTCTCAGTAAAATGGAAATTCGCTCATTCATTCATTCACTCAGCTAATCTATTCTGAAGGCTACGCTGTGCCAGGCGCACGGGCACCCTTCACTGCATTGTTAGGAGATGGCGTTGACATGGTGCCTGGCAGCCATAGCCACTCAAGCAGTGGTGTGGCTGCATCCGCCTTCTCTGCTTCGCCTGGGTCCACCCTGGGTCTGAGGAGGAAGAGATCAGCCCAAGACCCATTTTAACCTCAAAGCTGCTCCAGGGGCCTTTGTCCCTGTTGGGGACATGGGTGGTGCAGCATAAAAGAGACTAACTGGTGGCCACGGTGTCAGATTGGGGGTGGCCCTACCTGCAGGAGGAGGCCCTGGGAAGGCTCTGCCCCTCCCTGACAGGACCTTCTTCCTCCCCAGGCCAGGAGGAGGGGGGCTGCCTGCCCCGCCCGCAGTGTCCCCAGGAGTGCTCCTGCCTGGACACCGTGGTCCGATGCAGCAACAAGCACCTCCGGGCCCTGCCCAAGGGCATCCCCAAGAATGTCACGGAACTGTGAGTAGCCCGAGGCTCCACCCCCCGTGGGCCCACAGGAGGGAACCCAGGGGACATTTCCCGAGGGGTTGCAGTCTGGCAGCGGGAGGGGCAGGCCACTGAGGTCAGGTGTTAGCTGAGCAGGAGTTGGGGCTCGGGCTTTGCAGGAAACACGGCTTCCAAGACGGCTTTGAGCTTCTCTTTGATTCCCTCTCTGCAGGCAGCTGGGGACTCGAGTCCCCACGGTGTGAGTGCTTCGTCCCTTTCCCCCAAGCTCTGCCCCTAAAGTGAGGAACAGCAGTGCTTCTCCCACTTAACACTGTCTCGGGAGCACCCTCCTCTGTCCCAGAAATTCTCACAAATGCGACATTTTTTTACTAGCGACATAATGTTCTTCACAAGAATCTGCTACGATCCAGATAACAAATTCTCTTTTGCTGGATATTTAAGTTGCTTCCAGCTTCTTACTGTCACAAATAGCACCGAGGTGAACATCCCCCCACGGCAAGCCCTGGGTAAAGAGCGTCTTTAGGACACTTGCTGCCTTTCTCCTGGTGGCCGTCCAAGAAAGGCCGTTTCCTTTGACTCCCACTAACTGTGTGCAAAGTGGCACGCAGTGGCCTGAGTACTGTGGCGCTCAGATCTGTTGATCAGGACGTGGGATCTGAGCTCCCGTGGGGTGAGCACGTACGTCATATGGCAAATGAGGATGGAGAGCTGGGGCCTCCGTCAGTCCCTGGCCCCTTCCTGGCCCCCGGGGCTGATCCCTCCAGACCTCCGTAGCTGAGCTTTGCTCTTCCCCGTGGCAGGCGCATGAAGTTTTCAGTTGCATTTCTCTCGTTACCAGCAAGGCTGGCCATTTCTTCACAAGCACATCAACCACTGCAGGCCTTTTCCTGCGACTCGCCTGCCCCGTCCTTGCCTGGTTCTATGGCAATGTCAGGCTCTGCAAGCCTCCTGTGTCCTCGTGTTCTCCTTGGTGCCTCATAGCAGCCCCGAGACTAGTGGGACAGGTGGGGCAGCCTGCCTTCTTTGACTGAGGGCGCTGAAGTTGAAGGGCTGGGAAAATCACTTGGCTTCTCTAAGCCTCAGTTTTGTCAGCTGTGAAATGGGACTACTTGGGTGTATTGACAAGGGCTGCTGCGAGGATCCAATGAGATGAGTGGGAACCACTTTGTACGACACAGAGCGATGGGGAAGGATGAGTAGAGCCCTGATTTTGCTGCTCTCTGGTTCCCTAGGGAGAGGGCAGAGTCCTCCCCCAGGGCTGCAGTTGGTGGGGTCCTGGGCCAGGCCCCGCTGGGCTCAGCTCCTGGCACTTGGGTCACTGCTTGGCAACATCTGGTCTCTAGGCAAGGATGGCAGGTGGGGGTAGGGGGAGGTCTGAGCATCTTGAACCACAAGCTGTATCCTTTAGAAATGGGAATGCTGGGAAGCCCTGGGCTTGGTGGATTTGGGTGGGCTTGGCTTTAAGGACGGTGGCTTGGATGGCAGTTGGAGCCAGAGGGGAGGCCAAGGTGGGAGAACAGAGGAGGCTGCAGCAGGAGCCTGGGCCGGGTGTGCAGTCGGGGTGACATGAGAGCAGAGCAGAAACAAATGATGAGAGCCCAGAGGGTGAGGGACGCCAGCGTCGTGGGACTGGCTGCACGGGGAGTCGGAGAACCGACGTGAGGGGTGGGAGCCTGGGCGGGTAGGAGGCAGTGGTGCTGACGGAGTGGGGAAGCTGGTTGGGCAGGCTCGGGTCTGAGCCACCCCACAGCCCGTGCCAGCAGGTACAGAGGGGTCCTGGTAGCTGGCAAGGGGCCTGGTAACGTGCAGATCAGATCTGTTTGTCCAGGAAAGCGCAGAGCAGGGAGGGAAGGGCGTGGGGTCCGGGGAGTGCCCACGGACAGGGAGGAGGCTGAGAGGGCGAGAAGGGAAGTGGGAAGGAAGCCAAGAGAGGCTCCATGTCTCAGTGGCTCTTACCAGGTTCTCTGGGTGGCACCTTCCCAAAAGGCCTAAACAACGTACCTGTTTTCTCCTCCCATGAGTGACTCTGGGTTTTCGTGTAGGAGAGGAAACGAGTGAGCGGTCCGGCTGCAATGAAGGTGCTCCCCAGCGGGACACTGCCAGAGGGGAGACAGGTGCGCTAACCTCCGTGTTCTCTCTGCAGCTACCTGGACGGAAACCAGTTCACGCTGGTTCCAGGACAGCTCTCCACCTTCAAGTACCTGCAGCTCGTGTGAGTATCCAGGCCTGCCTCTGAGCACAGGAAAGCCTTTGGCATCTAACTCTCACGGTTCCAGCTTTCCCAGAATTTCCTGCAGACTCCACCTCGGGGCAGACCCTGCTTTCCCCCTACTCCCGCCCCTGGGAACATCCGTGCCTGGAGCTGTTTTGCCACCTAGTGGCCATGCTTGGGAATTGCACTGCTCCTGGCCCTGCTGGGTCTGACCCTGCCTCTCAGCCCAGGCAACGTCCCCAAACCTCCCCCGGCTGGTCATGACTGTTAACGCAGGTTCTCCGTGCAAGGATGGGAGCCAGGGAAGAAGTGGAAGGGGGTGGAAGATGTCTTGATCCAACCTCAGCCCCCAAACAGAATATGAAATATGGCAGCTACAAATACACATCTGTAACTAAGTTTTTCTGTAGGCTAACATCTGCTTTTCTGTTATTTCTATGTTTGACCCTTTCCACTCCATGGAAATATACAAAATAAGTCTCGGGGTAATGAGTTCAGCTCCTCTTAGCCTGCCAGCCTACTTAGCATCTCACTTCAATTGTCTTTATCTGCTCCTTGGCCAGACTCTACCAGAGAGAAGTCCCGAGACATTCCCTGTTAGCGTGGCTGGAGCAGTGCTCCCGGCGTGCGGTCTGTAGGCCAGTGTCAGTCCGGAGCTGTTCGTAACGGGTCTGTAATCAGACAAGGGGCTCACCCCAGAACGTAGATCCACACTTGCTTCCCTCACTGAGAAAGTCTTGCTGTGAAGGCAGTGTTAGCCAAACCAGGCTGTGTGTAGTGACGCAGGTGACTGCATTGTGCCCCAAATCCCTTGTGTGGGCTGGTGACATTCAGTTCAAGGACTGGCTGCTTTGAGGGACACTGGCTTACAGACTTTCAGAGCTCCAATTTATCTGCCTTTGCTTAGTGACCTGGCGAATGTGTTTCCAAGCAGCGTGGGAGGGATAGAGTGATTTGGTGACAAAGTGCCAAAGAAAGAGACTTAATACCACAAGTTTCCCCCAACCTTTCCCTGGTCTGACCTGAGGCAGCTCCCCTAGAGGCTCGGATGCCCTTGAGGAGGAAAGGCGGGGAAAGGACCCAAGTCGGGCGGTTCTCACGTGAAGCTGCCTCTGGGGGCTGAAACTCGCCGTCCTCTTCACAGGGGGACCGCAGAGCGCAGTGAGCACCAGCGAGGTGCCCAAATACAGCCTGAAAGCCACAGGATGATCTCGAATTAGACTACTTAGAGGAAAGTTTAGGAGAAGATGAAGGCAGGGCACTTGGTTGCATTTTATAAACATTTCCTGAGCCAAGAGCCATGTGAGGCGGGCAGACGTGAAGGCCCCTAAGTCACGGTCCCCCTCAGACTGCATGGTTTGGGGAAAGTGCAGGGGAGGGGACACACAGAGCCCTGTCCAGCAGAGGTCAGTGCAGTTAGGGCTGTGGCCCAAGGGCAGAGTGACGAGCTCAGGGAGCATCTTGGAAGATGATTCGGATTCACTCTTGGGCACAGGGAACAGGATGCTCAGGGAGGGGCACAGAGGGGTGGCACGCCCAGAGGATGTCAAGAAGTTTAGTAAATCCAGAGCCTGCACAGCCTGGTGTTGGAGGGGGTGGTCAGTGGGCAGAAGAGGCAGGGGCCGGGCCCAGAAGCACCCGCAGGTCAGGGGGAAGGCCTGGGAGCCCCGAATGTAGGCCCGTGGGAGCCGTTGCAGGTGTTTTGGTAGGGAAGTGGCCCAGCGGATTGCGTGATAGAAGACTGCTGTGGGAGGTGGCTCAAAGGGGCAGAGCTGTGGGCGAGAGACAGGTAAGAGTCCCAGGCAGACACCAACGACACTGAAAGAGCAACGACACTGGCTGGACACACAGAGGCCCGGGAGCAGGTGCAGATGGGAAAGTGACGGGCTGGGTGGAAGGAGGTGTGGGGACTGGGCTGTTCCTGGGTGGCTTTGGCCCAGGAGGGCGCAGGAGGCAGCACAGGTCGTGCACTGCAGTCTGGGTGTCTGGGGACGTCAGCTGGAGGGGAGTTGTGGGGCCGCTGGGGAGGGCACCGTCAGCACAGGAGTGTCCCCGAGGGCACCCAGAACGGACGCGGTGAGAGCTGAGATGAGGCTGTAGTGACGCCCACGCCTCAGGGGCGAGTGGACAGGAGGCTGAGCGACACTGGGGCCACAGCAGAAGGGCAGGGGGAGCAGGAGGACAGCCGGGTCCCAGGAAAGGTGGGGAGGTGCGAGTTTGGAGAGGAAGGGTGGTCCGTGGTGCACGTGCCGCAGGGTGGCTCCGAGAGAACACTGTGGTGCCCTGCGCTGGGGGCCTGGGTCCTGGGGCCTGGGGCTAGAGTCTGGCTCTGCCTCTGACCAGCTGCGTGACCCCAGTAAGTTGATCATTCTGAGACTCTGGGCCTTCGTTTGCAAAATGGGGTCACTCTCGCCCTGCTAGGGTTGTTGGAGGCTAGAGAACCAGTCCATGGAAAGTGCTGGCAGGAGAGAGAGGAGAGAGTACTGGGGCTGGTGGCTGGGAGGTCGCCCATGCCCTGGGTGGGTGCATTTCCGTGGTGGAAGGGGCAGGACCAGGCTCTGCTTGCAGGGGGGCGGGGAGGTGAGGCAATGGAGGCCCATGGCCCTGGGGACCTGGAGGCAGTTCAGGGAACAGAGTGCAGGGCTGAGGCTAACATGTGCTTCTCTGCATCCCCAAGCCCCCACCCCAGTGCCAGAGGAGCCCTGTCCACCTGGCTGGGGACAGCCGTGGGTGGCGGGGGAGGGGAGGGCACCCATGAGATGGAGCCAGGGTGACAAGATTAAGCTCTTCCTTTCCAAACCGCCATGCTTTTGCCTTTTCCAGGGACCTGAGTAACAACAAGATCAGTTCCTTAAGCAATTCCTCCTTCACCAACATGAGCCAGCTGACCACCCTGTGAGTCCCAGCCGGGGAGGGTGGGCCACATGTGGGAACACGGCTGCCCTGACCTCAAGTGATCCTCCCACCTTGGCCTCTCAGAGTGCTAGGATTACAGGCGTGAGCCACCGTGCGCGGCCCGGTGCCTGCCTTTTGATGGCCACGCAGTGTTCCACTGTATGTGTGCGCCAGTTTGTCCAGTCACCTGGACAGGCGCCTGGGTGGTTTCCGGTGTACCATTTCCCTTACTAATCTGCTTGTCTGCCCTGGATGGATTCATTACTTGGAAGCCTTTTGGGGCAGTGCTGTAACCTATGGGCTCTGGAAACTGAGAACCTTCATGAAAGCCCTTCTTAATGGTGACGTGACCCCAGGGATGTTCTTTCACCTCCGAGAGCCTTGGTTTCCTCGTCTATAAGATGGGGGTAATAACAATACCTTCCTCCTGGTCACAGCTTCCTAATGGTAAATGAGTATAGATGCCGGGACACACCTGTCTGTCCTGGAAGTGATGGGCTGAGACGGGGTCTCCCCTGAGGAGGGTCCCGGTCAGGCATCACCTTCACAGGAGCCTGCCTGTGCCCCTTGCTGGTGCAGCTCCGTGAGGGAATGCTCTCAGTCACAGGAACAGCAACTCTCCTTTACTCAGGGCTATTTGGAGCCAGGCACTGGGCCAAGAGCGTCACCTGGATTATTGTACCTTACCGGCAGAAGAGCCCTATCAAGTTGACATCATTTTTGTTCCCATTTTACAGTTAAGGGAAGTGATCGAGGCAGAAAGGGATTAGGGGACACAGTCAAGCCCACCCAGTGACTAGGGCAGAGCCCGGCGTCCCCTCAGAGGGCGGAGGCTGCTGGGCAAAGTGACCCTCAGCATCCTGAGGGGCGTCTGTGCCCGCGGGGACCTGGGCAGTGACGCCGCCCTCCTCCTCCTCCTCCTCCTCCTCCTCCTCCTCCTCCTCCTCCTCCTCCTCCTCCTCCCTCCCACAGGATCCTCAGCTACAACGCGCTCCAGTGCATCCCTCCGCTGGCCTTCCAGGGGCTGCGCTCCCTGCGCCTGCTGTAAGTCGCCACGCTCTCCAGTCCTGCAGGAAATCCACCCCCCCAGGGCCCTGCCACACTGTTCCGCCTCCACTCTCGCTCTGTAGAAGCTGAGTCATGAACGGGAGATGGTTCAAGAAATGGGGGTTGCTGTCACCCCCAAGTTGAGTTTGTGGTGTGAGGGGGGCATCTAAGATAAGGGAGCCTTTCATCTACATGTGAGACTCTGTTCCAATTGAGGGTGAATGTTTGCAAGAAATTTGTGAACATTTTCTATGAATTCCCACCATAAGGTTTTGCCTTGTTTTTGTTTTTGTTTTTGTTTTTTTTTGAGACAGAGTCTTACTCTGTTGCCCGGGCTAGAGTGTCGTGGCATCAGCCTAGCTCACAGCAACCTCAAACTCCTGGGCTCAAGCGATCCTCCTGTCTCAGCCTCCTGGATAGCTGGGTCTACAGGCATGCGCCACTATGCCTGGCTAATTTTTTCTATTTTTAGTAGAGACGGGGTCTCGCTCTTGCTTAGGCTGGTCTCGAACTCCTGATCTCAAGTGATCCTCCCACCTTGGCCTCCCAGAGTGCTAGGATTATAGGTGTGAGCCACTGCATCCAGCCCTGTGATCAAAGCCTTGTGATCAAAGCCTTCTGTTCTGTCTGTTATCATGGCCTCTGTCAGCCTGACGGGGGGCAAGGTGACATTCTCCCAGCCCTAATCTATGGCTGGCCTCATTAACTTCCTGTCCTCAGGCTGTCCAGTTAAGAGAGGGAGGGCACTCAGTCCACGAGTCCTGTTTGTGATATAAACATGGTGTTTCTGTTATTCATAATGGCAAAAGCGAAGACCTCCAGAAGGGCTGGGGGGAAGGTGGTCCACCTGCGTCATTAAGAGCTCCCTCTTCCTTCCCTGCGGCCAGCAGGACAGGGTCTCTGAGCTGGGGGCCATGTCCCTCAAAGTGCTGAGTGAGAGGCCTGGAGGGCAGCACAGCCTGTCCCCTCTCCGCAGAGGGCTGGCCTGTCCCTCCAGCAGGTCTCCCCTCTCTATCCCTGGGTGAGGCGCCAGCAGCCTCTTCTCTCCTCAGGTCCCTCCATGGCAATGACATCTCCACCCTCCGAGAGGGCATCTTCGCAGACGTGACCTCCCTGTCTCACCTGTGAGTAACTCCCGCCCAATTCTCTGGGCCTCCTTCGGTTTAAACAGGGCTCGGTTTCCGAGGAAGTTGCCTCCTCCTGAGGTTGGCGTTTTGCTTCTGTCCCACAATTAAGCTTGTGAGCCTCCCAGGTGTCCCCTCCTGGACTCACACATTCAGTGGTTCGTCAGCCACGCACAGAGCAGGAAGACAGTGCCTCACAAGCAGTGAGAAAGGTTGCAATGACCACGTATGGATCGCTAAGCCCTTCACCTGCATCAGCTAACGTAATCCTCACGGTGATCCTACAGTACGGCTGCCGCGATTCTCATTTTACACATGAGGAAGTAGGTGCAGAAAAAGCGTGATGCTTGCCCACGGTTGCACAGCTGGTCGGTGGAGTTTTTGACTCTCCCACCAGCACTGTGCCTCTCAGCTCGCACGGCGGTGGGGGGACAAGCTCCGGAAACGCACGGCCTCCCAGAGGTGGTATCACTGGATGTAGGATTGCTTCCAAAGCCATTTAGTTGGCAGTGCTGTGAGGATTCTTTAAAAGCAGTGGGCTTGACTTCTCAAAAAGCTAAACATAGAATTACCATATCCCCAGCGATTCCACTCCTTGGTGTATACCCAAAAGAATGCAAGGCAGGGACTCCAAAACCTGTACACCAGTGTTCATTGTAGCATCATTCACAGCAGCCCAAAGTGTAAACAACCTATGTCCATCAACAGATGGAGGTATAAACAAAATGTAGTATAAGTACATACACAATGGGATATTAGCCATGAAAACTAATGAAGTTCTGGTGCCTGCTACGTGTGTGAGCCTTGAAAACATACTAAGTGAAATAAGCCAGACACGAAAGGACAAAAAGTGGAATGGTGGGTTGCTAGGGGCTGCGGGGTGGGAGCGAGTGTTTGATGAGTACAGAGATTCTGTTTGGGGTGACGAAAACATTTTGGAATTAGGTAGTGATGATGGTTACACAACACTGTGGATTTAATCAATGTCACTGAATCGTACACTTAAAATGGTGACAATGGCAAATTTTATGTCTCTGTTGTACCATGTAAAAATGAGGGAATAAGGAAGCGCTGGGCTGTGGCAGGGCCCAGGTCGGGCGGGGTGCACAGCAGACACGTCCTCTCCCGGAATCTCTCGGCTTACTGGCCGGGGAGGCGCAGGGGACGAGGACTGCGGCTGGAACCCTGGATGACTGACTCCTTTTGCTCTCTGCCCCACTTGGATCTCCAGAGCCTGAGTGGGCATCCCCAGATCAGAGGGCCTTTGGGGGCCTCCAGCATCTCTTCTTGAAGTTCGTTCATTCAACAATCTCACTAGATTTTGTCAGTTCTAAGACTCACCTTTTCCACATTTTAATCTCTAAGATCAGAGTGTATCTCACAATGACATATATATTTATTAATAACATGGTAATGTTTCTCCGCCCCTCCCAAAGCGTGTCCAAGCAGTGGTGCATCTAACAATCTCAGACTTGAGGAAGTGAAATAGTAACGGGTGCCACTCTTTGAGGATCTGCCTGAGTCAAATATCTTACTACGCACTTTATCTACAATGTCTTGCTTACTCCGAGACCAAAGTGGGAAGTAGGTTTTGTGTTATGGGCCAGCTCCATGGATTGGCAGGAATTGCCTTGAGCACTGCCCTAAAGATTCCAGGGCCCAGCAGGACTCAGTGGAAAGAGTGCATCGATGGATTAGCAATGTCTGCCATGGAAGTGGGAGGGGTGAGGGGCTCTGTCCTAGGGGGTGGGATTTATTATTTCCATTTTACAGTCCCAGGTTCTGGAAAGTTATGCAGCTTCCTTAGGTCATAAAGCTAGGAAATGACAGGAACAGGATTTGCATTTAGGTGTGTCTGATTCCAAAGCTCTTTATTTTTTTTCCCTCTATTGCCTCAATAAATATGTCCTGGGTAACCAGAGTGAGTCACCTGCTGAAGAATTGACTAACACACGGTTTCTGCCCTCTGTGACCACTTGGGACATTATAAAGAGAATTCAAAGGGAGCAGTGACTGATTCTGGGGAAGTCTGAGGAGCTTCACAGCAGAGGTGTCATGTATGCTGCCACTGAAGAGAGGCTGGGAGTCTGTAATTTGGAGAATGTGAGGAAGGGCATTCCAGGAACAGGGAACAGAATGTGCAAAGGCATGGAGGCAAAAAAGTAAACGGCATATTCAGGGATGTTGTGTTGTCCAGCATAGGATAATAGGTGTTTGGTTGGGGAAGGAATGTGGGTTGGGGAGATGAGTCTGGAAAGAGAAAAGAGACATTGGAATTCTGTTGTGAAGAGCTGTTTATGCCAAGCTAAGGAGTTTAGACTTTATCTTACAGATAAAAGGGAACTGTGGAAGAATTAAGTTGTAGAAAACTTCCAGAAAGCCAGTGGTGACAATAGAGGGTGGGAGGGTGGAAGGAGGCAGGAGTGAGCCTGGTTGGAGAGGGTGGCTCTGGACAAAGGCCAGGCAGGGAAAGTGTCGCTTGTTGTTCCTGCTGACTGTAATTCACAGGGACTTGTTTCCATCTGTGATGGGTAAGTTTTGGTTGTGGGCTCATTTTTTTTTTTTTTTTTACATTAATCTTTAGGAATTCTGAGGATCTGAATTAGAGATGCTATTCTCCAGAGAGCGTTTGTGTGTGTCTCTGCTGGGCACTGGGGACCACCACCGCCCTGGGACCACTTAGCCTCCTTTGCATAGCCCTGGGCTCTCCACCCAGCCAGGCAGGCCTTTCCCAGCATCTAGTCCGCCTTTCCTGCCTTTGGGTTCCCCCTTGGTGTATCTCCCGTGCTTGGGTTTAAAGGTATAGTTGGCTACTTTTCCTCCTTCCTCATGAGAATTGAATAACACGTGAGTACATCGTGCCTCCAGTTCAAAATCTAGAGGCTTTATCTTTCAAATGGAAAGTGAGGAAGCAACATATGTTTTGAAACAAGCAAACTAAAGCTGCAGAAACAATTTTTGAGCCAACACCTATCCATAAATCTAGACTTTCTTTAGGAGAACCTGACATCAGGCCAGAAGCCAGATCCAATTTATAAGAAATGAACCAACCAATGAAGATCAGTTTAGCAGCGGTTATAAAACGTGGCATCGGCATTACTGATGAGATGTGTTGGTTGACTGCATCTAAGCTCAATTCGTCTATAAAACAGCATCTGTGTGAAAGAAATCTTCCATTGTTGTGAAGCAACCTTGGGGATAAACTCTGCCTTTTGTACCCGGGGTTTACAATGGAGACAGGCAGTAGCCTGGACGACGTACATGTGCTTGCATTCAGGTGTGCACACACGCGCACATGCGGTATTGATGGGCCACACGTGCACGTGCACACACACGTGTATTGTCTCCTCGGGGGTCAAGGGCTGCAGCAGTTGCAGAAAGATTTCCTGAGCACTTACAAGCAGTTGAGGAATGGTAAGAGGATGACATCGACTCCCTGCATTCACCCTGGGCTTTACAAAAGCCATATGCAATTTGAAGGGAGGCCTTCCTTACGGCTCCATAACACATCAGGATTGGCCAAGAGTTAGCATCTGGGGTTCTGGCTCCCGAAGGTGCTTCTGTTCCTAAGAAGCCCTCTGCTCCCAGTGCAGCTCTGGCTGGGCCTCTCTGTCCACTGGCAGTGTGGACGAGGGGTGGATGGGGTGAGGGTGTGGCGGGGGGGGGCCCACATTTAAACCCCTTGAACTCTAGGGATCAGGACTTGGGGCTGTCCAGGTCCTTGTTTTGCCATCAACTTGCAGTGGGATCTCAGCCAATTCATTCTTCTCTTTAGGCCTCTCCTCTCACCTACACTGAGGTTATTTGTAAGGTCTCCTCTGGCTTGAACGTGCTGTAATGATTGTGAGCACTCTTCACTGCCCTGGGCTTCAACACCCTGCATATCTCTCTGCTGCTGTTTACTGTTGTGTTTACTTTGCAGTTAGCTCACCTTTCATCTGTCTGTCTAGCCTTCCATCAGCAAATATCTACTGCGTGCCAGATCTGTGCTAAAGTTCCCCCTGCTATTCTGCATTGCTATAATCTGGCATTTTGTTGCCTTCAACCTGCTGTAGGTAAGAAAAGTAAATATGGAATGACTAAGTAAATTATGGCATACCCATATGACAGAATAGCAAGTAGTTAGTGATAATTATAACACTGTAAAAAATTTTTTTTTTTTTTTTTTTTTGAGACAGAGTCTCACTCTTGCCTGGGCTAGAGTGCCGTGGTGTCAGCCTAGCTCACAGCAACCTCAGACTCCTGGGCTCAAGCGATCCTCCTGCCTCAGCTTCCTGAGTTGCTGGGACTACAGGCATGCGCCACCATGCCCAGCTAATTTTTTCTTTTCTTTTCTTTTTTTTTTTTTTAGATTTTCTTTCATTTTTTAATCTCTTTTATTTTTTTTATTTCAGCATATTATGGGGATACAAAAGTTAAGGTTATGTATATTGCCCTTGCCCCCGTCCCCCCCCAAATCAGAGCTTCAAGCGTGTCCATCCCCTAGACGGTGCACATTGCACTCATTATGTATGTATACACCCATCCCCTCCCCTCCTCCGACATCTGCCCGACACTCGATCAATCTTATTCCTAAATGTACTCTTAGGTGATGATCAGTGAAACCAATTTGATGGTGAGTACACGTGGTGCTTATTTTTCCATTCTTGGGACACTTCACTTAGTAGAATGGGTTCCAGCTCTATCCAGGAAAATACAAGAGGTGCTATATCACCGTTGTTTCTTATAGCTGAGTAGTACTCCATGGTATACATATACCACATTTTATTAATCCACTCATGTATTGATGGGCACTTGGGTTGTTTCCACATCTTTGCTATTGTGAATTGTGCTGCTATAAACATTCGCGTGCAGATGTCTTTTTTATAGAATGTCTTTTGTTCTTTTGGGTAGATGCCCAACAATGGGATTGCTGGATCAAATGGTAGGTCTACTTGTATCTGTTTAAGGTATCTCCATATTGCTTTCCACAGAGGTTGCACTAGTTTGCAGTCCCACCGGCAGTGTATGAGTGTTTCTGTCTCTCTGCATCCACGCCAACATTTATTGTTATGGGACTTTTTGATAAAGGCCATTCTCACTGGAGTTAAGTGATATCTCATTGTGGTTTTGATTTGCATTTCCCTGATGATTAGAGATATTGAGCATTTTTTCATATGTTTCTTGGCCATTTTTTTCTATTTTTGGTAGATACGGGGTCTCACTCTTGCTCAGGTTGGTCTCAAACTCCTGACCTCAAGCGATCCTCCCGCCTCGGCCTCGCCGAGTGCTAGGATTATAGGCATGAGCCATCACACCTGGCCGACACTGTAATTTATTATTTGATGAAAACCCAAAATAAAGAGGACTGTTCACTCTGATTTCAATGATGGACAAATATGTACACAAGAACTGGAAGGGAATACACTAATAATAAATTAGTTACATTTATGAGATGATAGATGATTCTTTTCTTTTTGAATTTCCTTTGCACAGAGGTTTTGTGCCTTTCTCAAGCTTTGAGACAGGCATTCATTCACTCGGCAAACATTACTGATGCCCGATAGCCTCTGATGTGGCCGGGGACTCAGTAGTTCCTGCCCTCAAGGGACCCCTGCTCCTGCCCCTAGGTCCAGTAGGAGACAGAAATGCAGTGAGTAGGTTGCCAGGAGTGCGACGGGCACAGGAGATATCGCTCGGGTGAAGGAGATTTTAAGGTTCTAGCGTATGTTAACCTCTATAGTTGGCCACTCTGTGGGACAGCCAGGGGAAAGCTATTTCAGTCCAGGTTACCTAAATAGAAGCTGGGCAGGGCCTTGGCATGCACAGACCAAATAGCTACTGTTTCAGCTATTTCCAGATTATATCAACGATCAACAACACGGGGTTATTTATACTTTTGCTGAGTTGTGTACCTGAGCCCACAGTCCTCCCGGAGTGACGTGCAGCCTGGCTGCTGTCCCCCCATCCCTACCATGCATCGGGGGCCTGCGGCTCTCCACGCCCCACTGAGTTCATAGGAGTTTTCATTGGGAACACGGTCCCCGGCTGACTGTGAACTACAAGTCCTACTGAGGAGAGGGCACGGCGGTCCTTAGCCACAAAAGTCAAGCCTTTGGATAAATTAAACCTTGTAATGTTGAATTCACGTGTGGCCAGAGTCTGCCCGATACAGAAACAAGGAAAATCAAGTGTGGGTCAAGCCAGAATTTCTATTTTTAAATAGTTTTATGTGTCACTTTGGTCCCATAGTTTTTATTAAGAGTCAGGAAGGGACACTTAGATTTGAAGTACAACTTTGCTGCTGTTTATGGGGGACACGTGCATGAATCTGGGGATCCGTGAAGACCCTAAGACGTGTGAAGACCCTTCGCATTCACAGGGCCTCAGATTTAGTCTTTCTGGCATATTCTCTGAGTGAGGTACTTCCAACTCGTGGCTCATTACGGACCACACTCCTTGTAGTGCACTATAAAAAAATATGTTTAAGTAAAGTCTGTATTTATCTTTTGAAATGTACTTTTTATTAGTATAAAAATACCAATCTGGTGAATGCACACATTTTAAATATACTGCACTTTTTGCATTCCTGTTATTTTAAAAAGTCTTTGTTTTTTAACACACTGGAGCTTCCAAGAATCAGAGCGTCTAACCTTTCTTTACGTCTGAGAGGCCCTGTGCTGTTCAGCGGAAAGAGGAAGGTGTCTCGCTTGTCCCATTAGCCAGGATGGATGCTGTCAGCAAATAAGAATAGAAAAAAATTAAACACATGTCAAGGTTGAACCTGCTTTCTTTTCTGAGCTGCGTATTCCCTCGGCACCCATTTTAGGTTATACGAGCTTGTGTTTCTTCTCCCTCTAGATTGCGGGCTCTTTATCGAATCATAAAGGGAGCCCCAGAGATGTTAAGTGAACTGCTCAAGGTCGCCCGGGCCGGGGGCAGCTGCGTGGGGCCGCAGACCAAGTCTTGCTCAGCCCGTCTTATAACATCGCCCATCGTCAGCTGCGCTATTTTGGGAAATTCCCGTTCGGAGCTGTGCTGCTGTTATCAGACTGTGCACATCTCGGGGGGAACCACTTCCTCTGTATTGCCCAGAAACAGGTGGAGAACGGCAGTGCATCCATCGGTTGCTTAATAAATGTGCCCGTTCTCATTAACATGTACAACCTTATATGAATATTTTCAAAATAATGTTGCTGTTGATGAACTTCAGGCACAAGGCACCGATTTTCCTATTTGCTGAGTCAAAGAACTCTGGTCCTTTCTTTCCCCCAAATCTGTGTCTTGTCCCTCTCAAAGTCTCTCACTGTGGCTTAGTGGAAAGATTCTGAGCTTGCCCACCCAATTGGTAAGAAACGAAGTGATTAGCAGGATGCAGCGTCAGTGCCAAGGTGAGAGCCAGTGCGGCCTTACACTGCTGGCCAGAGTGAGCTGATACGACCTTTTGGGGGGCAGCTATTAACGTACTCCGTGCACTTTCTCTGCCCCCTGGATCCTACTTCTAGGCGTCTGTTCTAGAGAAATGCTCACACCTCGCAAAGAGGCACGTACAAGTGTTCACTGCCGTTGGAAACAACCAGAATGTGCAGCAACAGGGAAATTGCTCACAGAGCTCTGGGGTGTCCATCCTGTGGGACACTATGACGTGGTGTGACAAAATGAGGTGGATCCTGTAGGCCGACCTGCAGTCGTGCTGTTCGGTGTCAAGAAGCAAGATGCTCGGTAGATGATGTGCAGTGGATGTGATTTATGTAAATGTGAGAAAGATCTGGAAGGCTGCACACCTGAGCATGGTGACCATGTGACCATGTGTCTCTCTGCGGAGGGCGGGGACAGTGGGGTGTTGGGCTATTTTTATAATGTGGATGTGTCCTAGCGTATTTAGACGCCCCACTGATGAGCACTGGGCGTTTCCAGTCTTTCTGTCACAACCAACGCCATCGTGCCGATGTCATTACGTGCTTGTGCAGGTGCATCTGTGAGACGAGCTCCCGGAAACGGAATTGCTGGCTCAAAAGGCAACTGCTGTGGCAATTTGTTTTTTTTTTGTTGTTGTTGTTGATTATGTAACTTGAGTAAACCTTTATTAATGGATAAAAATAAGCTTTTATTTTCTCCTTCCCCACCCCCACTGGTTAGGTGCCCCTGAGTATTTTTAACAAATTGAAATTTATTCTGATGTACTTGTTGCTGTGGCATTTGTAGGATTCTTCTCCCACCCTCTACAAATGGCCTCACAGATTTTCCAAAAGAGAAAATATTTATAATGTACTTTGGTGAGTACATACTTATTGGATTTGTATCATGTCATTTCTTCCAAAGAAGAAATTTTAAAAAAAGGAATAGTTGAGTTTCAAATAGCCATACACATAAATTCATACAAGATAATTGGTTTTGGTAGAGTAATTTCTTTTTTTTTTTCCTAGTAATTCTTTTTTTTTTTATCATTAATAACAATTTAATTTTACAGAATCAAAGAGTCTAACAGTATATCTTGTTAGATACAGTATGTCCTCATAATGTATACATTATTTCTTGTACAATGATATGAAATAATATGGGAAATATTCATGATAAATTATTAAGTGAACAATGCAAGTTAAAAACAACAGTTTCATATTTTTTTTCCCCACCCCCCCTTTCCCGAGTCAGCACCTTCAAGTGTTTGCTGTGGCAATTTGATAGGTATCTCAAGATCCCTGTTCGTAGGAGTTCCACCATTTGCACCCCCATCAGGAACACAGGAACATGCCTTTAAAAAATTGGGGTAAAATTCACATAATATAAAATTAACCTTTTAAAAGTGTACAACTCAGTGGCCTTTAATCATTCACAGTGTTGCGTGGGGCGGAGACTCGCTTTATCTGCAATGTTTGAAAGTGGCTCACAACAAGAGTGCGTTGGTGTGTTGTTTAATTAAAAATGAAAAGGAAAGTGGAACAGTGTGGGCTTCAGCGGCAGACAGCTCTGCGTCAGGATCCAGCGTCTGCCCTTGGCTAGTTGCGTGACGCCAGGGACCTCAATTATTTCCCAGGGGGCTCAGTTCCCACATCTTTGAGATGGAGAAGAGAAAAACATGCACAGTGGGGCTACCAAGAACATTCGGTGCGTGAAGGCAGGAAAGGCAGCTGTCTCACTGCGGCAGTGCGTGTTGGCTGCTTTCTTCCCCATGTACGCTGGAGGCAATGCATTTGTAGGCTCTGGCTCCAACGGCACAGGTTCAAATCCCAGCTCCCTGTTTCTCTGTGTGATCTTAGGCAAGTTCCTCAAACTTTCTGGGTCTGGGTTTCTGCACGTGTAAAATGGGGGTAGTGTGTGGCGAGGACTAAGTAAGTTAAGGCACGTGCAGTGCTTAAAACAGCACTGGCGACACAGCAAATGCTCGTGGAAGGGGGGCTGTTAGGAGTTTTGCCAGCCCCTGGCACAGTGTCTGAGGACCCTAGGTGCCCCGTGGGGAAGGGCCCCATGAACCTGTAATGCCTGCTTCTCTCTACTCTCTGCCCCAGGGCCATTGGTGCCAACCCCCTGTACTGTGACTGCCACCTCCGCTGGCTGTCTGGCTGGGTGAAGACTGGCTACAAGGAACCAGGCATTGCCCGCTGCGCAGGGCCCCCGGACATGGAGGGCAAGCTGCTCCTCACCACTCCTGCCAAGAAGTTTGAATGCCAAGGTGAGCCCAGGAGCACGGCCTCCTGCTGCTGGGGGCTGCAGAACTCACCCCGCCCTGGCAGGGCCTTCCTGACACGCCTGTGTCCCTGTGGTGACCGCTGGGGGGTGAGGTGACAGGAGCAGGGCCCCTGCTGCTTGCTGGGATGGCTGCTTTCCAGTCCTGCTGTATCACGAACCAAAAAAGCCGGGGAGAAAAATCTCAGGCCGTCAGGGCTTCAAGCCCTCCCCGTGGTTATGTAAGGAAAACCAAAATAGCAGCAGCGTTTCTGAAGTGCCAAGCCTCTCAGCAGTGTGAGCACTCAGACCTCCCTGGGTAGGAATCGTGCTCAGCAATTAGCTTAAACCCTTCGCAGCCCCTGGGGGAACCAAGGACTCAGCTGCCACTCTCCTGACATTTGCAGAGCTGCAGAGCCCGCGTGTCACTGGAGGCTCAATCGGCTTTGCTCTGAGGCGCCTCACCTCAGGCGTCCGTAAATCCTTGTTCAGGGCTTGACTGACGGACTGGCAGCCCCATGGGGGCCTGCTGAGCGCAGACAGGTGGCCGAGTGGCCACCCTGGGCCTGGCTTTATGTGCAGGCGCACAGCTGGCAGAGGGCACCAGAAGCTGTGGGCCACGGGCCCTGCCCTCTGCAAGCTCAGAGGCCGCCGTCGGAAATGAAGCTGACAGCCGTAGGTTAATGAGGAGGCCCCGGGCCACCCTGCGTGCAGGACGCTGTCCCAGCCATAGCAGTTCAGAGGGCTTGGCTGTGGGGAGCCAATTCACGTGGAAACATTTGCTCCATGTTTATTTAATGGGATGGGGTTGGTGCTGGTGGGAAGAGGTTTTTTTTTTCTTTTTCACTTTCTATCGAGACATAACACACATACAGAAAAGCACACAGACATGAGAGACTGGCTCGCTGAATTTTCACAGACTGAACTCACCCAGGTAATCCGGAACCCCACCTGTGCCCCAGAAGCCCCTCGTGTGTCCTCAGCCTTTGCTGAGAAGTGTTTTTATTCCTGTTCACGCTCACGCCTCTTCAGCAGAAGTGACGTCCCACCACTGCTAGGAGCCCCGTGGGGCAGCCCAAGCTAACTGGCCTGCTCGTCCTACTTAGGCTTGTGAGGTTCTGCTGCCCTGGGAGGGGGCACCCCAGGTGGCCTGACTGCTGCTCCTCTGTCCACCTCTGCAACCAGTGCGTCCTGGGGGGCTGCAGAGGAGCCCGCCCTAGCTGGGGAGGTGACAGGAAAAGGTCCTCCCTGGTTCAGGCTTGGAGAGGAGCAATGCTGAGGCGAATGGACCCTGTCTTTCCCCTGGTGTGGCCAACTGAGCCCGGGTACGATGCTCGCTGTCATTGGCTCAGAAGGGCGTGAGGGGACAGAAGAGAGGTCAGCCAGCCACAGTCGTGGGGACTGTGTTGTCCTCACACTGGTGATGCAGCCCTGACCGCCATGTGTTGCGATGGCCGCCTTGCGGATGGGATTGGCTGGTTTAGCCTTCCCGCCCTGGGACGGGGCTGTCACAACCCTGCTATACAGGGGAGTGTCCGGAGGCTGGAAAGGTGGACTGTGCGGGGGAGGGGGGCCGGTTTGAGCATGATCCGGAGGAGGTGTAGGGCGGCAAAGTCTCCCTGGGGCTGGGCTGCTCAGGGCCAGGGGCTCCCAAGCTGCCTCCTCCTGCCCTGACACCCCCTCTTGCCGCAGGCCCCCCCACTCTGGCTGTCCAGGCCAAGTGTGATCCCTGCGTGTCCAGCCCATGCCAGAACCAGGGCACCTGCCACAATGACCCCCTCGAGGCGTACAGGTGTGCCTGCCCCAGTGGTTACAAGGTGAGTGGAGGCCCGAGGAGGAGGGCCCTTGTGCATGGTGTGGGGCTGGATGGGTCTGTCTTGTCCCCACGCTGGCCCCAGCGCCCAGAGCAGGCGCTTGAGTGAACCTGTAATCCGTGACCGAGCATATGAATGAATGAATGCATGAACTAGCGAATGCACATCACTCTGGGCAGCAGGGCTGGGCTGCCGAGGGCTGCCTGGCTGTTGGCTCACGCTAACTCCCTGGTCCCGCTGGGGTCCCCATGGCTGACTTTGCCCCCAGGGCCGGGACTGTGAGGTGTCCCTGGACAGCTGTTCCAGTGGCCCCTGTGGGAACGGCGGGACCTGCCATGCACAGGAGGGCGAGGATGCCGGCTTCACGTGAGTTGCCTGGAGGGGCAGTGCCCAAGCCCCGGTGTCTCCTCCCGCACTGGGGATGGCCCAGGCCTCCCCATGCTCTGGGGGTTGGGGTGGGCTCAGGGGAGCTGAGGCGCCCAGCACACAGGGTCCCAGGGGTGAACAGTGCTTGGCGCTGCCTCTGCTGCCTCCTGCCACTGCCAGGTGCCAGAGAACCTTTAGAAGGTGCTGGAATCCTAGGCCAGGGGCATGTGCCGTGCGGTGCCAAGGGGCAGACTGGGGGCATTTGAGAGTCCTGTGCAGCTCCGCTTCCCCCAAAGCCTCCGCCCCGTCCAGCAGCCTAGTCGCTCCCTCTGGGGTCCTCCCCATCTCATGAGCACGCTGGTCACTGTGGGGAGGGGACAGTCCCACTGTACGGTGACCTCATCTCCCAGGTCCTTCCAGTGCCGACTCCGCCCTCCAACTGCCCCCCAACCCCACTGACTCTTCCACCACGGCCCCGCGAGCCCCCACCCTCCCAGAGCTTTTCTGGGGAATACGTAGTATTTAGTGGCTGAAAATAAATTGCCAGCTCAACAAATTGGCTCTTCAGAAAATGATGTAGAATCTACAGGCAGAAATGGCCAGACCTGCCTCCGCAAACCTAAATTACCAGATGTAAAAAATAAAACACTAAATGGCCTCTCTTCCCCACGTCACCTTGGAAACAGCGTCCTTACAATAGGCTCCCCGCCTCCTCCTGACCTGCGAGCAGCTCCATCAGGGCTCCCCTGTCCTTAGACTCCTCTCTGGGGATGAAAGGACCCCCCCAGGGATCTGGGGTCGATGGGGCAGCCCCCTCGTGCCCAGCAGCCTTACAGATGAGGGGGGCCGTGGCGTGGCCCCCTGGGTGGGAAGGGGGTGCCTGCCTGGGTTCCCTCAACCCTGCAGCTCACCAGGGCCCCATGTGTCCTGCCCCAACCCGTGCCCCCACCAGAGGGCACTGTCTAAAATGCACAGCTGATCCTGTCACCCCCCAGCTTAAAACCTCCCACTGTTGTTACCCGGCAGACTTCCCGGGAAACACGAAACCCCAGCAGGGGTCCTGCAGGGGTGGTCTGTAATTCTTACTCACACCCCCAGACAGTTTGAAAACCATACACCCCCTCGCACATTCTTAGATTGACACGTAAAATTTTTCATTAACTTTTTCATTGCAACAGAGGTACTTTCCCGGATATTGTAAATGTTATTAACATTTAAAAATGAAATGATCACTTTGAATTACTGTTTCATCATTCTCTAATGGAATCCTAATCGCGCAGCCATTTGATAATATTTTTAAATGACACGAACAAGCTCCTCTTTAACAATTAAACGTTTTACTTTGTACTTTCTTCTCCTTGAACTTGCATTTCCGTTTTACCCCCCACTCTCCCCGTTTTCTTCTAAAATAATATATTTTTAGGCTAGAGAGTCGTTTATCGAGCACCGGGCCATACTCTCTGCCACCAACATGGGTACATAAATTAAAATTTAAAGTTTTTTTCTTATTTCTTGTCACCGTAAGCCTCTGATTAAAAGTTTCTTTTGCATTGAGTTATCCTTACAATGCCAGTAATATACAATAGTTCAAAACAACATAACTGTATTATAAAATTTGACTGATATTTATTACACATAAAAGTGAAATTGTATTAGATGGTTTCTCTCTTAATGAAATGGACGGGGCGCTTTTGCCTTGTTCTCTTTTGCTCTCTGTTCGGAAGAATATTACACATGAGTCAGGGCTCAGTGGTCTGTCTGTTCCTGTTTTTTGTTTTGTTTTTATAGTTATAAATCCTGGGAAATTGTGCTCACATAAATAAACAGATAAGATTAGAAGGAGTTTTATTATAGCCATGGCACTCCATTCTTTGAAACCTGTCCCAGTTTATATGCCAGAAACTCCAGAGTGATCTGTCATCAAAATTATTTTAATGTTCCATCAGCTACAATCCCAGGGCCTTCCTTCCATTCTTTGTATTGCACAGAACTAGAAACCTCTTGACTTACGACAGGATTTGTTCACTCACATTCTGAACACCGGTATTCCTCATTGTTCCTTTATTTGGTGCTCAGAGGCATGTCCCAGTTTGGGCTTGGGCTGGGAGAGATGCAACTTTCTAGAGTTCTGGGGCAGGTTAATTTAGGGAAGAGCTCATGCAGCAATTTGAAGATGTGGAAATGACTTTCTGGGACCTCCCTCTCTGACCCACACACTCCTTGGAAAACCTCACGTGCCCCAGGGGAAGGTTCACCCTGGATTGAAGATCACTAATCTCCTGGGCCCTCCATGAGGTGGCTCCTGCTCATCCCCTAGTCCTGTCCTCTCCCCATCCCTGAAGTCTGTGCTCCCTGGACCATGTGCATGAGCCAGTCCCTTCCAGAGGACTGGCCGTGGGGCTCCCTCTCACTCCAGACTTTTACACATACCTCTGCCCCAACCGCCTTTCCTGCCCTGCTCTCCCCTGTCAGGGTCCTTGGCCAATTCATCACCTCCTCCAGGAAGCCTGCCCTGACTATTCCTCCACAAGGAGGAGTCAGACGTCTCCTGTCTCTTTGTGTCCCCTCTCTGGCCTCAGTTCTTACACCACCCTGTACTTAGTACCTCTCCTCTGGTGGCCCATTTTCCCTTTGTGTCCCCACTAGACTGTGAGTCCCGTGGGGGCAGGGCAAGTCCCTCACCTCTGACCACCTCCAGCATCTAGCAAGGGCCTGGCCAGGAGCAGGGACCATAACTCTGGAATGGCAATAGACTAGTGGCCACTGGCTTCCACCAGTTGCCCAGGAAGCCTCTCCATCCTCCCCTTCCCCTACAGATGCTCCTGTCCCACCGGCTTTGAAGGACCGACCTGTGGGGTGAACACGGACGACTGTGTGGAGCACGCCTGTGCCAATGGGGGCGTCTGTGTGGATGGCGTGGGCAGCTACAGCTGCCAGTGCCCCGTGCAGTATGCGGGTAAGCGTGTTGTGCTCAAGCGTCTGGGGCCCCCATGCCTGTGGGTGGGAGGGCTGGGCCCCCCCTCGATGTCTGCGATAGGTTTCTTCTGGGCCTGGACGCCCGGCAGAGCACAGGAGAGCAGCTTCCCTCCTGCCTCCCACTCGTTCTTTCCCCAGGAAGGGCCTGTGAGCAGCTGGTGGACTTGTGCTCTGCGGACCTGAACCCGTGTCAGCACGAGGCCCAGTGCGTGGCCACCCCGGACGGGCCCAGGTCAGTGCTGCCCATTTCCAGGGCCAGGGAAGGGCACGGGCCGCCAAGTCAGACTGGCTCCCAGTCTGGGCTCTGCACCCCTGTTTCCTCAACTGCCAAGGGTTTGGTCTCAGGTGTTCAGGGCTCCCGAGAACCAGTGCAGGGAGAGGTTATGGCCGGCACTTTGTGGGCAGACAGACCTGGGTTTGCAGCACGACCCTGGGTGCATGGCTTGCCTGCTTGGAGGCTGTTTCATCATCTGTAGACTGGTCACAGCAGTGGCTTCCTCCTGGGGTGGATGCAAGGATTAGATGGGAAAATGCATGGAAAGCCCTTAGCTCCGTGCCTGACATCTGGTAAGTGCTGCACAGATAGCTCTCATCATTCCAGAGCCACGATTTCTTATCCCCAATTACAAAATCCACAAAACTCTGAAAACCAAAAGCCCATCTGATGGCAAAATCTGATGTGACCTGAACGTATTTGGTAAGAACAGCTGACCCGCGTGGGTCTGAGGTTACTTAGAGGTGTTAGTGATCCCACACAGTGTGAGTATGTGGAGATTTTCCTGCAGAAATAGGAACACGTCTGATTGTGGGGCTGCCTCAGATCCTACCGGCAAGTTATGACACAATGGATGGCCTTACCAAAGTCCAAAACGTCCAGATTCCCAAACCTGTCTGGCCCCAGGAGGTCTGGATAAGGAATCATTGACATCATCATTATCATTGCCAGTACTGGCACATGTGGAAGTGCTTTGTCACTTGAAGACCGCTGGATGAAAGTCATGGGTTTTAAAAATGTTGCTCCTGGCTGGGTGTGGTGGCTCACTCCTGTAATCCTAGCACTCTGGGAGGCCGAGGCGGGAGGACTGCTTGAGCTCAGGAGTTAGAGACCAGCCTGAGCAAGAGCAAGACCCCCATCTCTACTAAAAATAAAAAGAAATTAGCTGGACAACTAAAAGTATATATATAAAAAAATTAGCCGGGCATGGTGGTGCATGCCTGTGTAGTCCCAGCTAATCGGGAGGCTGAGGAAGGAGGATTGCTTGAGCCCAGGAGTTTGAGGTTGCTGAGAGCTAGGCTGACGCCATGGCACTCTAGTCTGGGCAAGAGAGTAAGACTCTATCTCTAAAAAAAAAAAAAAAAAAAGTTGCTCCCATCTGCAGTTTTGCAAACATAATCTCATTTCTGGGACCCCACATTCCACCAGTCAGGGCAGCAACGGGGAGTCAGGGCAGGACTTCTTAACAGTTTTGTAGCTGTGGGACCCAAGCCCAGGGTGTAGGGCCAGTGCCAGGGGTGGGGTCCCCAGGTAGCGCACGGTCTAGCTGGAGCAGCCTGAAGCCCATGCAGCGAAAGCAAGAGTCTGAGGATCATTAAGGCCAGGTCCATGACTGATGGGCACTGAGGGTTTTCCAGACAAGTGGGCTGCCTGGGTGGGCTTGGCAGGGCAGACCAAGCAGCGGTGGCAGATCGGGTGGCATATGCCCTCCTCAGAGGGTGGAATAAGGCAGGATTGCCCATAGCCTAGTCTGGGACAGCTGGCAAAGTCCCTCACACTAGAGGATTGCGCACCACGCTCTGCCCTGGACCCGGGGCTGCGGCACACAGTGGGCCTGTAGTGCATGTTCTCTCAACTTCCTGTCCTAGTAGGAAGATGGAACGGACAGACAGCTGTGCCCGGCATTGTGCCTGGAACCTAGCAAGTATTCAGTATATGGTCACTGTGTGAGTGAATGAATGAATGAAAGAAAAAATGAATGAGTGGGTGGCGGCTTAGCTACGGTAACGTATTTCAGCCTATAGCTCCAGACTCAGTAGTAGATTGTGATCAATTGGATGTAAAGGGCCCCCCAGCTCCCATTTAATGTTAATGTCAAAATTAACATTAAAAAATAAAACAGAAAATATCAGAGAGCAACATACCATTTTATGTAGTAAGGATAAGTATTGTATGGAACTGGCTGTGTGTGTGTGTTGGGCAGAAAGGTGTTTCTTATAACCTCTCCTGGCTGCCCAGGCTCTGGGCTGAGTGTGGGGCTGACCATCCAACCACCCCTGCCCACCCCCCAGGTGTGAGTGTGCGCCAGGTTACACAGGTGACAACTGCAGTGAGAATCAGGATGACTGCAGGGACCACCGCTGCCAGAATGGAGGCCAGTGCGTGGATGAAGTCAACAGCTACTCCTGCCTCTGTGCCGAGGGCTACAGGTGAGCGGCCCCTGGGTGCGCCATGAGTGATTTCTCATGGCTGTCAGCCCCTGGGCCGGCAGGAGCCCCCAGCCATGGCCAGGGGAGGGGTAAGGGGCAGGGCCTGGGAGGTGGATGCTGGGGTTGAACCATGGCTCTGCCCAGTGCAGCCTTGGGAAAGTCACGTAACTGCTCAGGACCTAGGCAGAGGGTCCCTAGCCTGTGTGCTGAAGGGGGTGGGAAGTGGGTGTAGATTACTGGGCAGTGTCCTGTCACTTACCTACCCAGCCAATCTCTGACGACATGTCCTGCTGTAAAGGTTGCCTACCTTCCCACCTGGGCTCCCCTGGGAGGCTGGACAGACTTCCTCCTTTTAGCCACCCACCTCTGATGCTCTGCTCATGTCATTTTTAGTAAAACAGTTTTATTGAGATATATTCATAATTTACCTACCATATAGTTCACTTAGTTAACATGTAAAATTCAATGGCTTTTAGTATATTCCCAGAGTTATGCATCCATCACTAAAATCAATTTTATAACATTTCCATTACCCCAAAAAGAAACACTTTATCTGTCACCCGACCCCCTCCCCCATCCCAGCTCTAGGCGACCACTAATCTACTAATATTTATGTCTATAGATTTGCCTGTTCTGGACATTTCATATAAATGGAGCTATGCAATCTGTTGTCCTTCGTTTCTAGCTTCTTTAACTTAGCATAACACTTTCAAGGTTCATCCATGTTGTATCACATATCAGTACTTCATTCCTTTTTATGGCTAAATAATATTCCATTGTATGGATATACCACATTTTGTTTATCCAGTCATCATTTGATAGGCATTTAGGTTGTTTCCACTTTTTTTTTTTTTTTTTTTTTTTGAGACAGAGTCTCACTCTGTTGCCCGGGCTAGAGTGAGTGCCGTGGCGTCAGTCTAGCTCACAGCAACCTCAAACTCCTGGGCTTAAGCGATCCTGCTGCCTCAGCCTCCCGAGTAGCTGGGACTACAGGCATGCGCCACCATGCCCGGCTAATTTTTTGTATATATATATTTTAGTTGTCCATATAATTTCTTTCTATTTTTAGTAGAGATGGGGTCTCGCTCTTGCTCAGGCTGGTCTTGAACTCCTGACCTCGAGCGATCCACCCGCCTCGGCCTCCCAGAGTGCTAGGATTACAGGCGTGAGCCACCGCGCCCGGCCTGTTTCTACTTTTTGGCTATTGTGGATACTGATGCTATGAGCATTGATGTACAGGTTTTTGTGTGAACATACATTTTCAGTTTTCTTGGCTACACACCTAGGAGTGGATTTGCTGGATCATATGGTAACTGTGTTTAACTGTTTGAGGAACTGCCAAATTGTCTTACAGTGGCTGCACCATTGTACATTCCCACCAGCAGTGTATGAGAGTTCCAATTGCTCCACAGCCTCAGTAACACTTATTATCTGTCTTGTCACTTCTAGTCATCCTCGTGCCTGTGAAATGGTGTCTCGTTGTGGTTTTGATTGGCATTTCCTTGATGGATAATGATGAGCATCTTTTCATGTGCTTATTGGCCATTTTTAGTCCTTCTTTGGAGAAATGTATATTCAAGTCCTTTGCCTATTTTTAAAAGGCGAAATATTTATACGATTTGAAGAGAAACCAGAGTGCCTATTTTTAAATTGAAGCATTTGTCTTTTTATTATTGTGCTGTAAGGGCTCTTCATATATTCTAGAGAAGTCCCTTATCAGATATATGCTTTGCAAATATTTTCTCCCATTCTGTAGGTTATCTTTTCTTGATAAGTCCTTTGATGTACAAGTTTTTCAGGTCTAGTTCATCTATTTTTTTCTTTTGTTTCTTGTGCTTTTGGGGTCATATCTAAGAAACCATTGCCTAATTCAAGGTCAAGAGGAGTTACATCTATACTGTCTTCTAAAAGTTTTATCTTTTATATTTAGGCCATTGATCCATTTTGAGTTAATTTGTATGCATGGTGTGAGGAAGGGAATCCAACTTCATTCTTTTGCATATGGATATCCATTTGTCCCAGCACCATTTGTTGAATAGGCTATTCTTTCTCCCATTGAATTGTCTTGGCATCCCTGTCAAAAATCAGCTGGCCATAAATGTGAGAATATTTCTGGACTAGTTCATTGATCTATATGGCTGTCTTTATGTCAGTTCCACACTGCCTTGATTACTGTAGTTTTTGTAATATGTTTTGAAATTTGGAAGTGTGAATCCTCCCAGTTTGTTTTAAGATTGTTTTGGCTATTCTGGGTCCCTTGAATTTCCGTACGAATTTTAGGATCAGCCCTGTCAATTTCTGCAAAGAAGTCAACTGGTCTTGGCCTCTTTAGCTGTCCAAAAAAAAAAAAAAAAAAGAAGTCAACTGGGATTTTGATAGAGATTGTACTGAATTTCTAGATCAATTTAGGGAGTATTGCCATTTTAACAATATTAAGTCTCCCAACCCATGAACATGGACTGCCTTTCAATTTATTTGGATCTTCTTTAATTTCTTTCCACAATGTTTTGTAGTGTTCAAAGTATAAATTTTGTACTTCTTCTAAAAATGTATTCCTAAGTATTTTATTCTGTTTGATGCTATCATAAAAGGAATTATTTTCTTAATTTTATTTTTTGTTTGATTTTTGTGCAACAATATTATATCCTGCAATCTTGCTGAATTCTTTAGTTTAATTTTAGTGGATTCTGTAGAATTTTCTTATATAAGATCATGTCATCTACAAATAGAGATAGCTTTAAATCATCTTTTCCAGTCTAAATGTATTTTCTTCCTTCCTTCTTCTCTCTCTCTCTCTCTCTCTCATTTTCTCTCTTTCTTTCTTTCCCTAACTGCCCTGGCTACAACCTCCAATACAATATTGAATAGAGTTTGTGAGAGCAAATATCCTTGTTTTGTTTGTAATCTTATGGGGAAAGTATTCAGTCTCTCACCATTAAGTATCATGTTGGGTTATGGTTTTTGTAGGTTTCTTAAAATCAGGTTGATGAAGTTCACTTTTATTCCTAGTTTGTGGAGTGTTTTTACCATGAAGGGATGTTGAAGTTTGTCAGATGCTTTTTCTGCATCTATTGATATGACCATGTAATTTTTTGTTTTTTGATATGATGTATTCCATTAATTGATTTTCAGGTGTTAAATCAACTTTGCATTCTTGGGTAAATCCCACTTGGTCCTGGTATATAGTGCTTTTTATGCTGGATTTGGTTTGCTAGTATTTTGTTGAGGATTTTGGTGCCCATATTCATAAGAAATATTAGTCTGTAGTTTTCTTTTGTTGTGATGTCTTTGCTTTTGATATCAGGGTAATGCCAGTCTCACAGAATGAGTTAGGAAGCATTTCTTTCTTTTTTATTTTTTGAAAGAGTTTGTGAAGAATTGCTATTAATTCTTTAAATGTTTGGTAGAACTCACTAGTGAAACCATCTGGGCCTGGGAAATTTTCCAATTGCTAATTCAGTTTCTTTACTTGTTATGGGTTTATTCAGATTTTCTATTTTTTTCTTGAGACAGTTTTGGTAGTTGTATGTTTCTAGGAATTTGTTCATTTCATCTATGTTGTCTAATTGTTGGCGTACAGTTGTTCATGCTATTTCCTTATAATTCTTTTTATTTCTATAAGGTTGCTATTAATGTCCCTTATTTTTTTTCTGACTTTGGTAATTTGAGTCTTTCCTCTTTCTGCTTGTGTCTTAAGTCTCAGTTTTCTTTTCTGTAAAATGGGTATAGTAAGATCTGCCTTGCAGAGTTATTGACATGAGCAGTGAGTGCTTCTCAAACTTTAATGTACACATGAATCACCTGGGATCTTATTAAAAAACAGATTCAGTAGGTTTTCCATTTCTGATGAGCGTCCAGGTAATATCAATGCTGCTGGACGAGGGACCACACTTGTTTCTCAGTGTCCTTCTGGCTTTCAGTTCTCTTGGGAAAAGTGTTCATTAGGTTCATCTTCTGTGGTTTGAAGGATCCATTTTCCCAAGATGCTTAGTGAATTTCTCTCCAGGCCTGTGGGAGAGGAAGATGCCCCCTTTTTCCCTTGGCTCTGCCTTCACTGACCTGTGTCCTTTCCTCTCAGTGGACAGCTCTGTGAGATCCCTCCCCACCCGCCTGCCTCCAGGAGCCCCTGTGAGGGGACTGAGTGCCAGAACGGGGCCGACTGTGTGGACCAGGGCAGCAGGCCCGTGTGCCAGTGCCTTCCAGGCTTCGGCGGCCCTGAGTGTGAGAAGTTGCTCAGTGTCAACTTCGTGGATCGGGACACTTACCTGCAGTTCACCGACCTGCAGAACTGGCCTCGGGCCAACATCACACTGCAGGTGAGTGCCCAGGGGACCTAGTCACGAGGGGGGTCAGGGAGCGGGGACCCTGGCCTTGGGCCAGAGTGTCCGGATGTGCCCTGCACAATGCTCAGCAGAACTGGAAGGACCCTGAGTTAGGCAGTCAAAACTCTTTGGATGTGGTATCAGGATCTCAGCTGGAACCAGTTTAAGCACCACTGGAAGGGTTACTGAGTCAAAAAACAAGGGCAGGGTGGAAATGGTCTCATGGGTAACTGGATTCAGAAAACCAAACTTGCCACAACCCTCTCCCACCATCTCGTCTCAACTACTCCTCAGCCTCCACCTCCGGTGCCTCGAGACAGGCTTCTCTCTGTGCCGGAGCAAGGCCAGCGTTAACTCGGGGCTTAGAGCTTTAACCACACGTCCCTGGGGCCCTTAAATTACTCTTTTCACGTCATCAGTTCCATCCCAGAGCACATCCTGTTGAGGGGGAAACAAAGCAAGTCCTACTTCAACAACATGGACGAAATAAATAGATATTTTGGTAAATATTTTTGGGACAGGAGAGGAGAGTGGATTGTATCACACATCACATGCTAAAAATTTTTAAACCCTTCTTTAGTCATCTTGTCTTTCCCCCAAGTTCCATCCTCTATCCCAGATACCACGTTTCTCATCCCCTCTTTTCTCCTCTTCTCCTTTTTTCTTAGAACCCTTCAGCCTCTCACACGTGTCATTCTGCCCTCTTTCCCTGTCACCTCTCCAACATCCTACCCGCTACACTGTCCACACAGCCAGACAGCGGCCAGCCTAACTGCTCAGAGAATCAAACTCGCCGGCACCCTAACCAGCCATTGCCACCTGTGCAACCTTGTTCTTCCTCATCTCCCACAGGGCCCGTCACTAGCCATTTAAAGGGGCTCTTCCTTGCCAGCTCTGATGAGATCATCTCAGGGATGATCTCTGATTGGTCTGGCTTGAGTCACATGACCACTGCTGAACCAACCACTGAGTCCAAGGAGATGGAGTGGTATGATTGGTCAGCCTGGGTCATGTGCCCACCTCTGCAGACTAGGGCATCAGGGTCCTTGCCAGAAGGGAGGGAGGGACAGGGACAAGGCAGGAAAAAATGACCATGGCTCCTACAGCATCTTAGAGGGATCTCCCTCCCAAGGCAAAACTCTAGCTTTTGCTTGCGTGGTTCCAGTGACAGACACTACCTCCTGAGTGGCTCCTTCCAGGTTCGATGGCTCTGGCTGTCAGAGAGGCTTCCTGAATGTGTCGTCCTTGCAGTTCCCACCCTGAGCAGCCAGGTCCCCTGGGGCCTGCAGAATAGGCTGCCCACACCCGAGAGAGCGGCCCCCATCTAATTTGCCTCTCCGGGAAGATCTCCCCGAGGGCTGTCCCTGGGAAGCTGGCCAGGCCAGGAGCACAGTTCAGCACGCAGCATCTCTCTTCCAATCTTGGGTCCCCTGTGCTGCTGCTGCTGCATGGGGTGGGGTGGGAGAGAAAGTGCCACTGCCCCTCAGGTCTCCACGGCAGAGGACAATGGGATCCTGCTGTACAACGGGGACAACGACCACATTGCAGTTGAGCTGTACCAGGGCCATGTGCGGGTCAGCTACGACCCAGGAAGCTACCCCAGCTCTGCCATCTACAGGTAGGGCTTCCTCATGCCCACCCTTCACTCTGCGGGTTGGGGACTGCCAGGGTGGGGTGGCCTGGGCCCAGAGTAGGTGGTTATCAAGACCACTATGAACCTGCCGAGTGGGAAGGACATTTGAACCACCTGATTCAGTGCTAGCCTGGGTCTGTGGCTCCCTGCCGCCTGAGCAGTGGCCCCTTCCCTCCCATCCCACCACCTCCCAGGGGGCTCCTTAATGGGGAGGGCCAGACTGGTAAGCTGGAGACCCCTGCCCCAGACTTCTTAGCCCACCCTGGGGAGTCTAAGAAGGGGAGTAGGAGGGATCAAGCTACAGGCCACTGAGCCCCACGGGCCCTTCCTCAGAGATCTGGTCTCGGCTGGGGTAGGGCCCAGGCAGGGATGGTCCAAACTGAAGCTGGGGTGGGGGAAACCATCTTCCTCCAGTGCCGAGACAATCAACGATGGGCAGTTCCACACCGTCGAGCTGGTGGCTTTTGACCAGATGGTGAACCTCTCCATCGATGGCGGCAGTCCCATGACCATGGACAGCTTCGGCAAACACTACACGCTCAACAGCGAGGCCCCGCTCTACGTGGGAGGTGAGGACCCGGCCCGGGTGGAAGCTGCAGCTATCCCCGCTCAGGCCTCTCCATCAGGCCATGGTGACCTCTTTTGCTCTCTGGCCTGAGGCTGCCCAGGAGAGCCGGAGCCAGGGACGGAACTGTGGGAAAATGCCAAAGGGGTGGGGGATGGGGTCCTAGTGAGTGGCCAGCTACTGGGGGGTTGCCCCCCACCCCCTGTCGCCCAGAGCTCAGGCTGCTCTCTGCCTGGCCAAGAAGGATTGTGACTGGGTTGTGCCCAAGGCCCGACCTAAGGGAGGGCCTGGAATTTTCCTAGCTGTCTTCCCCACTGAGGGCATCTTTCCTCTTAGCTTTGGGCCAGAAGTGGCTTCTCAATTGCTCAGGGTCAGCTGGGCACTGTGGCTCATGCCCATAATCCTAGCACTTTGAGAGGCCGAGGTGGGAAGATTGCTTGAGCAACATAGCAAGACCTTGTCTCTACAAAAAAATAGAAAAAAAAAAAATTAGTTGGACATGGTGGCACATGCCTGTAGTCCCAGCTACTCAGGAGGCTGAGGTGGGGGATTGCTTGAGCCCAGGAATTTGAGGCTGCAGTGAGCTATGATGATGCCACTGCACTCTAGCCTAGGCAACAGGGTAAGACCCTGTCTCAAAAAAAAAAAAAAAAAATTGTTGGGGTCCATTCCCAGTGGGCCCAGAGCCACTGCAAGAGACTCAGGCACAGAATCCCTGCATCAACGGGGACCTTCTTGGCTGGCTTTACAGGCTGTGCAGGCGAGGTGACCCCTGTGAGCATTTCTAGGTAGGGACGAGGCAAGCTTCTGGATGCAGCAGGGCTGTCTCAGCACTGGGGTGGGGAGGGTTGCTGAGACTTAAGCAGTGACAAGGTACCATACGCATGAGTTCTAGGCCCTGGTCCTTTGCTACGGTTGGAGTCTCTGAGAGGTCAAGGCTGGTGTCCCAGAGGGAGGGAAGGAGCCCTGGGTGAGCACAGCCAGACTTTAGGACCAGGACCACTGCCAGGCCTGACTCCCCAGCTGTGATCACAGAGGAAGCAGCTTTTCCATTTCTTCTGGGAATGGAGTCTGGGCCCTCCAAGGTGGCACAGGACCTTGGCTCAGGGTGCAGAGACAGAAGGGCAGAGGCCAAGGGCAAGAGGGAACACCGTGGAGCTGCTCCGCAGACCCCAGAGGTGGGTGCCAGGCATGGCCCAAGCCTGACTCAGCCAAGCTCTGCCCCCACCCGCACCCCAGGGATGCCCGTGGACGTGAACTCGGCCGCCTTCCGACTGTGGCAGATCCTCAATGGCACCAGCTTCCATGGGTGCATCCGAAATCTGTACATCAACAACGAGCTGCAGGACTTCACCAAGACGCAGATGAAGCCGGGCGTGGTGCCTGGCTGCGAACCCTGCCGCAAGCTCTACTGCCTGCATGGCATCTGCCAGCCCAATGCCACCCCGGGGCCCATGTGCCACTGCGAGTCCGGCTGGGGGGGCCTGCACTGCGACCAGCCAGCCGATGGCCCCTGCCACGCCCACAAGTGAGCCTGGGATGGCTGAGGGAGCCCCCGCCCCCCCCAGGTCTCCTTCCCCACGGCCAGGCCTGTCTCACAAACTGGTCTTCAAACCCCCAAATTGGAACATGTGGTCCAACACAGGGTTTTGTTCCTTTTATCTGGTTTTCAGTTTTTATTAACAGGAAAATGTCCATAGGGACAAACAGAATCACATTTTACCCCCTTTGTTTAAACCTTGGAAACAGAGTAAAGTTTCATGAAGTCAAGGCGGGGCGGGGCGGGCTACCTTCAGGGCGGCCTTGGATCGGCCTGTCCTCACAGCGCCTTTTCTCTGTCCCCTCCAGGTGCGTCCATGGGAAATGCGTGCCCCTCGATGCGCTCTCCTACAGCTGCCAGTGCCAGGATGGGTACTCAGGGGCCCTGTGCAACCAGCCTGGGGCACCAGCAGAGCCCTGCGGGGGCCTGCAGTGCCTGCACGGCCACTGCCAGGCCTCGGCCACCAAGGGGGTACACTGTGTGTGTGACCCTGGCTTTTCAGGCGACCTGTGTGAGCAAGGTCAGGGCCCCCCTCCTGATGTGCCCTCCCCGGGCCCCCCCTCCAACCTGCTTTAGTGACTTAACTCTTTCTCCCAATCTCAGCAGTCTCCCTGTGCCCACCCCCCCACGCTTGGGCCGCTGTTGGGCTTTCGGCGTCCCCCCCAGCCTCTGGGCACTGAGCTCCGCCCTTCCCCTCTCTCCTGGCCCAGCCTGCCCTGGCTCGCTTACCGGCTGTGTGCCTCTTCTGGCTGGGCCTCTCCTTACAGAAGAGACCACCCAGGGTAACAGCTCCCGGCTAGACCTACACATCTTGGCCCCATCACCTTGGGACCTGGGTGCAGCAGGAAGTCCGAGGGTTGGGGACTCCTCCCAGGCCCTCCCTGGCCCGCTTGACCAAGATGCTTCTGCCAGAATCCAGACTGCTAAGGCTGGCCAGGGAGAAGCAGAGAAACCAGAACTCAGGCACCTTAAGGGTCCCCCAGGCCATACCCTCCCCAGCACGAATTCCTTTCCTGATGTTCCTGCCTCCTGGGCCTCCAGCCTCTTCTTGCACACTCTAGCAACGAGAGCCACCTCCCCTGGCAGCCCAGTATATCCTGGGGGGCCCTGGCAGCGAGGAAGGTCCTCCTTCCCACTGACCGGACCGTGGGCCTCTGAGGACGCGGTGTGCATTTGCATGACGGGGGGAGGCGGGAGGATGCTGGGGCCAGGGGGCTCTGAGGGCCAGAGGGCCGGCCCGAGGATGCTGCCCTCTTCCTCCTCCTCCTCCTGCCTCCTCTGTGCCCTGAGGCTTTCTCTTGGTGTCTGTCCCATCCAGAGTCCGAGTGCCGGGGGGACCCTGTCCGGGACTTTCATCAGGTCCAGAGGGGCTATGCCATCTGCCAGACCACGCGCCCGCTGTCGTGGGTGGAGTGCCGGGGCTCGTGCCCGGGCCAGGGCTGCTGCCAGGGCCTTCGGCTGAAGCGGAGGAAGTTCACCTTTGAGTGCAGCGACGGGACCTCTTTTGCCGAGGACGTGGAGAAGCCCACCAAGTGTGGCTGTGCCCTCTGCGCGTAGCGCCGGGTGTGGACCGGGTGGGGGTGAGGGTGGGCGAGGGGGCTCAGCCGTCGGTGGCGGCGGCAGCTGGGCTGGGGGGCAGGCCATCGCCAGGACGGCTCCTGGCAGCTGGGCCTCTTGGGTAGGTGGTGCCAGAGCAGCCTTTCGAAAGCAACTTGCGCCGCAGCTGGGGACAGAAGGGTGGGCGAGGCCCGAGCTGCGGGCTGCCCTCTCTGGAAGTGCCTTTCACAAAGAGGCGCTTAATAAATATTTGTTGAATGAATGTGTGTGTGAGGTCAGGCCAAGAAGTTCAGAATGGTGACACCCCTCTTTGCCTGCTACCTGGGTCTGAAGAAGGGGGCTGACCCCTTCCCAAGCCAGCCCTTCCCTCTGGCCTGTGGCTCGGGCTGGCCTGGAGCTGGGTCCCCAGCCCCTGAAGCCCCTTTCCTGGCTGCAGATGACCTGGAAGTACTCTTACCCCGCCGGGGCAGCCAGCCTGGCTCATTCCGTGGCCATGGCTATAGCATCTGTGGGCAGCAGGCCGGGCTGTGAGGGGGAGGGCCTCCTCCTGCTGGCCAGGAAGGGACTGTCCCTTGCCCCCTGGGCTGACTGGCAGCACTGCAGCAACTGCCTGAGAACGAGGCGAAGGGTGGAGGTGGCTCTTAGGACCAGGCTTCTGCAGCCTAAAGTTACAGGATGGGCACTGTAGCTTCAAGGAGGGGCTCACGTGGAGGAAACAGCCACGGGGGCAGCTTGGGGGGCAGACCCCCCAGGAGGGCAGGGGGTTCTTGGCTCCAGCTGAATAAGCATCACCAGCCTCCAGACACTAGCCACAGCAGGGGCACTGGTCCTGGGCTTCCCAGCCACCAGCAAGCCACAGGCTGTCAGTGAGCCACTGGCACAGGGACAGGGTGCGGGGACCTGGGTTAGGCTACTTGATGGGTCCAGAGCCCTTTGCAGGCTGGAAGGGAGCAGTGGGAGGGACGGGCCAGGAGTCAAGAAATGGCCTCTGGCTCTGTCACTCTGGGCACACTTTCCCCCCGGGCCTCGGGCTCCTGGGCTGTAAAATGGGGAGTGGGATGACTAAAGGCGCAGTGCAGACTCTCCCACTGTGCTCTCGGAAGGGGGGCCGGGATTAGAAGACCCATTTTCACTGATCACATAGACAAGTATTTATGTGCCTAACCCGGGGCTGGGTACTGGGGGTGATCCGCCCCGACGGACGGAGCTGAACTAACCTCAGAGCATCGCAGGAGCGACCAAGATGCCTGGGGGACAGCTGAGCCAGGCAGGGGCTCCGGCCGCAGACCCCAGCCCAGGTTCCAGCAGCCCACACTCGGTGCTAGCGATGAAGGACTTGGTGTTCGAAGAGTCACTGAATACAGGGCTTCTGTTCCATACAGAGTGGAAACGTAGAAAGATGACTTTTGAGCCCAAATAGTGAGTTGGCTGAAGGGAAGAAAAGTCACACTCGTCTTTCCCAGATGTCTCCCCTACAGGGTGTGCCCTTGGGGAGCTCAGGGAGACAAGGGACGTGAGTGTGTCGGTTTCCTGGGTCCCTCCACCTGCAACCCGAAGGCAGGGCTGGGGGTGCGTCGGGCGGGGCTGGAGGGGCTGTGTCTGTGCCCCGCCCCCGTGGGCAGTGGGGAGCCTTGATGCTGATTAGCAAAGGGCTTGCTCTCCGGCGCGCGGGAGCCTGTCGTGTTCCGTTACACGGGGACTCGAGCCACAGCCGAGTCTTGGGGTCCCTGTGACTGGTAGGGCCCTGCCCTGCCTGCCTGGGGAAGGGTCCTCTCGGTGGGATGTGCCCTCCCCCGGGGGCTGGGCTGGGTTTTCTAGTAGCTCTGAGCAAGGCCACAGTGCCCACCGCCTCCTTCCAGGACACTGGGGAGCTGGGGACCCCCACACAGCATCCCCCTCACTCACGCGTTTCTGGGCCACTATGGGACCCTGGAGAGCAGCCGCACCAGGCTGAATAGCGCAGAAAAGCTCAAAGGCAGCCAGCTTGTCCCTTCCCTGGAAGAAACGTGCCCTGGGACTCACCGATCCTGAGAAAGGTGGCTTCCGGGTCCACCACCATTCCCCACTGCCCTGGAGAAGCCAATTCCCGGGCTCGAAGGGCACTGACTGGCAAGAGGCCTCTTCACTCTGCGGAAGGTGGAAAGGGCACTGGGCTGGCGATGCCGGTGCCCTTTGCCTGGCGCCGTGGGGATGGGTGAGAGGCTGGCGGGCGTGTTCCCAGGGAGCACCTGTGAGCTTAGCACCACCCCTGCCGGCCCTTCTGTGCCAGCCGCCAGCACAGCAGCGCTGCTCCTCAGTGGAGGCTGGTGAGGGGACCCAACACGAGGGGTGAGGTGACAGCTGTGTGCCCAGGACCAACCTCCACCGTGACCACCAGCCGGCAAGTCGCCAAGGACCTGAGCCATCAGTCACGTGGCCTGTTCACATTCGGGCTAAGTCCCGAAGGACGGCTGCCGTGACACCATCCCTCTGAGAAATCCTCTGCACGTCCTGCCCCCCGTGGTAAAGACCCTCAGCTCGCTCTGCCGCGCACTGAAGGGACACAGCAGGGCAAGTCCCAAGGGAGCTGCTGCGTTGGCAGCGTCACTGGCGACACCAGCGGGGCTGCCCGTGAAGGGGTCAGGAAATGGAAAAGGACGGACTTTGTCTCCTCTTTGCCTGCTGTTAGCCTAACCGCGAAAGTATCTCTTTATACAGAATACTTACAGATTCTAATATATATTTGTATTTCATTTTGTTATAGTATTTTTATATGTTAAAGTCAACATCCAGTGTCTCGTTTTGATTTTCAGAGGCTATGTGGTTGTGACATGTTTTGTTCGGGGGTTTCTGTAATCTTGTTTGGATCGACTCTTGTAGAGACTGGTTTAGCACAGGCTCGTGAGCGAGCTACACCTGCCCTTTCCCTAGAAGTGTGGTTTTAGAGTATGTTGATATTGTCTGTTGTCTTCCATGTGAACATGACATCGATTCACTCAGATCCTGCCTCGCTGATCTCTTTTTCTTAGCCGAGGTGAGCCAGCATCTTCCCTCCCAGGACACCGGGGCTTCTGGGCCCACCACGCCCTGGCCTCAAGCAAGGGATGGCTCCGAGAGGCAGCACCATGGGACATCTGCCCTGGAACTCTGCTCTTCCCAAAGTGGCAAAGGAGGCCCCTCCTCCGTTCCTCCTGAAGAAGGAAGGGGGCTCCGGGGCCTGGCGGGGCACAGCTCCCTGGGGCCCGTCAGTGTGGGGCAGAGCTGGGCAGGCTGCTCTCTCTCCCCTCCCCCAAGTGTCTGCCATGACATCAACATTCTGTAAACTTGTACACAAGCCGCACCCATACTGAACCCAGCACTGAGGGTTCCGGAGCATCAGGGCAACAGATTGGAAAACAGTGTGGCTTCTCAGATGTCCTGCAAAGCTTACTTTCCTGTCTCTAGGACAGTGGTTTTTAGGGATAGGTGGGGACAGGAGGCGAACACACTTCTGTAGTGGTTCTATCACCCTTTCAGACTAGAAAATTGCACTCTCTTTTGTAGGATGCAAGATCTGTGTGTCTGGGTGAGGCCAGGCCCTGGCAGACAGGCTGTGCGAGGTCCCTGCTAGTAAAGGGACATGACTGGCTCTCCTCTGATGCCAGGACCATGGACTGATGTGCCACTGGAAAACTGGGCCATGGCGACAACCACATAAGCCACACCTTATCAGCACAGGGGTCACCCTGACAGTGGCCAGTGCCTTCAAAACAATTAGGGACTGTGGAGGAAACACAGTGAACAGGGTGTGAGAGGGAATGGGTCCAAATAGTGCCGTAAGCTCAAGCGCCTGGAGCGGCCAGTACGTTACCTGTGTTAGCCGGGCGGGCACACGTCCCGGGGCCATCTCGGGATTGCCACTTCCGATAGGGCAGCAGGTACACAGACAGATTTCCCAACTGTAAAGAAAAAGTGACACATAGGAACTGACACAGGGACTGTGGTGACCTGAGGGGCACAATTTCTAATCTGAGTACCAGCTGATTCTTACCATGAGCTAATTTGGTCAGATCATCATCTTTTTTCAATGTAAACAAATCTCAGTTTTAAAGCATTTTTTTTTTTTAAACGCTGGGAACAAATCTCAGTTTTAAAGCATTTTTTTTTTTTAAACGCTGGGCTAAAGAAACATCTGTGGGCCACCAGTTTGTAACTTCTGAATTAAAGTAAAATCAGTGGCAAATTTCACTGTAAAAAGCAAATCTTCAGCAAAGAGAAATGGCAAAACAAAACAAAACCCCAAACCAACAAAAGCCCCAATATCTATCTTTATTCGTACACGTGTGTGTACGTATGTATGAAGGACAGCCCCGGCCGAGGGAATGGGCACAGCACACGCTGGGGCAGTGTCCGGCTGTCTCCCTACAGGGTGGATCCCGGAGGGAGGTGGGTCTACCGTAACGATGCAAACTCCTCACCTGGAACAGGGCGATCCTCCAGGTTCACATTCAGAAGGCGGCCTGACAGCTGCAGGACGCAGTTCCGTGCAGGGCTGGCCTGTGTCACACGAGCTTGTTAGTGAAATCACAGCTCATCCCACAGGATCACTGGCCCACTGCCTCAACTTGCCCCGCTTCAAGCAGAGTTGAAAGAACACAAGGAAACAGGTCACAGTAGCAAATGGAAAGGGTTTTATGCCACACGCCAACAGGGCTACGGAGAGCTTGCCTGAGGCCAGGAGCTGGAACCGCACTGCTCCCTACGCGTCGGGAGGGAACACGGGCACCTGCCAACCCTGCCGTGGGACTCCCAGGGATTCCTCCATTGTGTTTGCTTGTCCCCGAAGCTGGGCGTAACTCACAAAGTGACTTATGATTCAGGTTAGAAAACAATGTTTGTTTAATCGCCAGCACCTGGTTGGGACAGAAGTGTGGCTCTACGGTTCCTTCTGGCAACTCATCAGCTTTGCGTAGACTGCGAGGTGCATGTCTGGCTCCAGTGCGTTCTGTGCCCTCTCCAGTGATCACACACACTCACATGCTTTCATATCAAAGAAGTTTAATATGCTGCAATAAAATAAGCGCCTTGAAAAAGCTCACGGAATAGATGTCAACGTTAGAGAAACCCCTCCCACACATCCTCTGGCTCCACATCCCATCCCTCAAAACCAAACAAGAGAATCTGAAACAACACAGGAAATCCTTCCAAGCCTGGATTTCAGTGAGGGCCCCTTTACCAATAACAATAACACAGTTTCCTACATGGACTAATAGGAAAGTAAAACACAGAAGCACAAAAAGGCTACAAGATTTCAATATTTAAGAGACTTGGTACATATTCAAAGTTAAAATAACTCCAACTTTTATAGCTATACATTATTGTTTTAAAGCAACTTAATATATCTTTAAATTTTATATATACACTCTCAAAGGTTCTTCAGGTGAGGTATGTAAACATTGTCTAATGAAAAATTTTCAATGTTTCAAACCAACAAATTCACAGCATACATTGAATTTTCATCCATTAAAGACACAGTATATTCCTACACTCACTAACATAGTGGAGATCCAGGCCCAAGAGATACACACTGATCTTCCGGGTTACCATCTGCAGAATTTCTCATTTCAACGCTTTCGGAAAGACCGCCCGCACGCAGGCCAGGGGCACACACTTTGTACCAGGAAAGGGCCAGGGCCTCCCAGAGGCCCCTGTCCTTGGGTGTCTGGATCACTAGCTAAGACTCACAAGACAGCAAAAAGGAGCACATCTGAACAACTACGAGATTGACCTCGGCAATGACAACACTGGGAGGAACCAGAAAGACCTTTAAAGGAACGGTAGAGATTCATGTTAGAGCTCCCTGAATCCAGAGCTGGATCAGCAGCCCCTGCCCTAAACTCGTTCAGAAGGGTCGTGGCCTAAAAAAGAATAAAAATCCAACATGGCACCTGAGCTTCAGTTAAGTTGCAAGGGCCTCCTATGACCCCCTGGCCCCTCAAAGGCATTAACTCCAGCCTAAATTAGGACCCTGGGCTGTGCTTTTCATACAGGTTGGGGTTGAATTTCTTAATATCATAGTATATGGGAAAATAATGCCATGAGTTCACAAAGATGACCAATGCTTGCACACAGACATTGGCCAATGACCTTGGAGGAGCTCAATTTTGAAAACTACTTGTTCCCTGAGGGTAAACAGCAGGCTTCTATTGAGATTAAGTGAGGCTAATAAGGGGATTTTTAATACAAGGACTTGGGGAGCCTCAGGCCAGAATTCTATTTTACCCCCACATAATCTACAATGCCCCTCCCCCGCCCCCACCACAAGAAGTAGTCACCTCCCCAATGATACAATATAGGTCAATTTCTTTCCTCTTGCTTGCTTTCAGGCTCAGCAATGGAAAGTTGTATTCTAATGCACCCACTTCAATCTAAAAAAACACTAGTGAAAAATTCCAAACACCATCATAAATACAAAAGAGAAGACATATTCCAAAAGTCTAAAAAACTACATTACTTCTATTAATGGTTATCTGGGTGTGGGGTATTTATTTTTCACAAAGTTTAGGACGGTCACAAGGAGAGGCTGCTAAACAGCTTTAGAAATCTGTTGAACTAGACACGCTGGGAGAATGGAAGAGTGACTGCCATCTTTATACTGACCTAAATGGTTTAACCCCAGACACAAAGAGGGTTTTAGGCATTTTAAGCCCAGACACAGGGGAGGCTTATGGGAAATGGGCTAGCTTTTAAAGGTAGGTCAAATATAGCCAAAGGGGATTTAATTGGCCACTTAAATTTCTAATGTAAAAAGTTCTTACATTTACTCTACAGCCAAATGACCACTGCCTCTAGTTGATTCTGGAAACCCTACCGATTCATGGAAAATTGCTAATTTTTCAATCTATATGCCCATTTTGATGTGTCTAGTGCTGGTAGATTTCTCATCCATTGCTAGAGTTCTATGATGTGAAGGAGCGTGCAGACAAACAGAAGCAAAAATTCAAGTACAGCAACCTCTCCAGCAAAGGCAAGAGGTCTTAGCAAGAGCTGTTCTACCCCCACCCTATCCTCTGAGACAAGGGCCAAGGTGGGCCCCAGAATAAATGTAATCATCTAGGATCTTATTGCTTATGGGCAACATATCAGAAAGAACACCTGGAAATCTGCTCTGCAGATCTGGGTACTGACCGCTGACCAGTTTATCATACATCTGTCTATATATATAATATATAACATAACCAGATGAGAAGAAGGGGCAGTTAAAGCTTAGATTTGATGTAACATTACAGATCAAACGCCCCAAACAGCTCTCAACCTGCTGGTTTTTGTTCTTTCTCCATGTGTGAACTGTGTTATGAAAGGAAGTCCACTGCTCAAAATATATTCTTCTACAATACTACAATGCAAACCAACATCACTCAGAACATGAATCTGTATACAGCACACGTAATAAATATTTTTAGAAAACTATTTACATTACTTCTTGTGAACATTTAGATGAGAGCAAAATTTATTAATATTTCTTCCTGCAAAGGTACAAAAGTTTTGACTACTTCAGTGCTGAATTCCCTGGCACCTAGTTACCCATTCACATTTCATCTTAAAAATCAGATTTGCTTCAAATAATATCTTAGAAAAACATTCTCCAGCATTACTCTTCAAGTGTCCTCATCATTTGTTTAGAAAAGACAAAGGAAGGCCATAAGGAAATATGCAAATTACGGTTCAAATGGATGACAAAAACCCCTGTGAGCCTAGTTCCAAAGCTCCCTGTAGTCCTGTAGTCCCAGAGTTGCAGTTTTCAGGTTTTCAGTCCAGCCAGCCAAGCACCACGAGGAACGTGACTCAGACAGGGGTGCCCAGGGAGGAGGAACATGATCAGAGCATTGGTTCTGTTTCACCTAGGGGTGCTCTGAACTGCAGGCCAGGACTCCTGAGAAGTAAAGCCGACCACATCTTAGAACAGATAGTCTCGTTTGGTAACCGCCAGTTACAGGGACACCGGCCCACATCTGCACAGAGGCTTGCTGAGACAGGGAGAGAAGGAGCAAGAGGAGGAGGAGGAGGAGGAGGAGGAGGAGGAGGAGGAGGAGGACGAGAAAGAGGAGTGGGGGAAGAGGAGGAGGAGAGCTAGGGTGCTCATGAATATCGTCAAGGTGCAGAAGGTAACATGCTTATCTCCCATGGTTAATGCGAGTGTGAACAGGTGCCTTTCACAAAGGAGAGACTAGACATACACCTTAACACTTTCTTTAGGCAACCAGTGGTTTCTCCATATCCCACAGGTATGGGTTTGGATTTCCTAGGGGCTACAACTAAGGCTCATTTCCCTGCACAGGCTGTTCGAGTGTACAGCTGAATGTACCAGCTGTGCTTGCAAGAAGTGGGCTGCAGTGAGGCGAGCCCTGATGCTACGCCTGGCACAGCCACACCCCTTGTGGGAGTCCCACCTTGCTCTGGGACAGGGTGACAGTGGGACGATGCGCTCACTCACACATCTGCCCAAATACAGCGAGGGTTTCAAGGCCACATCCTTTTGCCTTCACTGTGTGGTATGGGGGCTGATTAGCTGAGCATGGTAGCTGGGAAGGATGGGTGGCTAGAAAGAACATATTTTGGAAAGCCCTTTTGACAGTTACTTTTCTTGTTAAAATAAATACTTTCTATAGAAGCATTTGAACAGGAAAATATCACTATTTACACAGTGAAATAAATTCCACAGTGGTGTGTATAAATATCATATATATGTACCAAGAACCACAGTCACACTAACACAGTCTCCAAGAACTACTTAGAATGCAGAGACCACTAGTGAAGTCAATAACCTTAAGCTATAGTGGCTCTAAAAATATTCCCTACCTGTGGTACAAATATACAAAATTACACAAATCTTGTTTGTATAGTCTCTTTCCCACAAACTAACTCCCAGATACTGCAGCTTTAGCTACAAGACAAATATGAGGTGTAGATCATAGAAAATTGGGTTGAAAAAAGTTGATAAATTGAACAGCATTTGGACCCAATGGCTAAATACTGTGAGAAGGAAAATACAGAGTTCGGAAGAGAAAAATGCTTCTAATGTGACATACGTGTTTTCAGGGAAGCGTGTGGGAGGAGGGGGGCTGTCCCAGAGAAGGTGCCTCCTGGAGGGGGCTGGTGGCAGAAGGAAAGGGACGAGTTAGGGAAGGTAGGAAGGATGGCTCCTTAAAATGAGCAGGGGACGCAGGAGAGTCCTGAACTGGCTCGGTGTGAAGCTGCTGGTGCTGACAAAGTGCCACCGCCATGCTGGTGTGTTTAAGACAACATGGGTACTGGACTTGAGGTCAAACAGGCAAAGGCCAGCCAATTACGTTCACAAGCAATGACCAGAGCTTAGAGAGCAATAAAATTGCAAATATATTAGATACAAAAGAGAAATGAAGGGCTCTCGGGGTAAAACTAACACACCCTGTGCTTTTGGGGAGAGGCACTCAGGATTCCAGACTGTAAGTTCACTGGTAAGTCTCGTGTGTTGAGCACTGCTGTAGTGGAATGTCTCTCCACCAGAGTCGAGTTCACCCTGATTCATAACAATGAGGATGACTATACTTTTAGTTTAAAGGACTTTGTACTTCTAGTTTTAACTACATATCCTAGAGTAGGTATAATGGCATGTACACAATTCATCAGCAATCAGCAAAGAGGGAGATATATTTTTTAAATGTACAAGCATTATTCAGGAATGATGTGCAACAGCAGCTGAGTACTGAGATGAACAGGCAAGATACCCTAAAATCTAGAATTTTTGCAATGCTGAACTATGTGAACAAAAAAATTCGTGCCTAACTGCCCACACCATTTGATCTTGAATGGCTACTGCGAGAATCAGTAAACCGTTTCTGCAAAGGGTCAGGTAGTAAATATTTTAGCTTGTGTGGGCCACATATAGTCTCTGTTAATTTTATTTTACTTTTTTACATAAGCCTTTAAAAAAAAGGTAAATCCACTCATCCAACCCCTGGCATATTATAATATCACGAGTACCTGGTTCTTTTTAAAAATAGGCAGTCTATACTTCCATGAGGCTTGCACACTGAGCACCCATGTTACATGGATGGTCCCAGTCCGATGAGAAAGCCGTGTGTGTTGTGCTTGTCAGGCAGCACAACTGCACAACTGCCCCTCTGAAGGTGGAGCAAAGGACGTCTCCTGAGTTCTGAGCATCAACCACTAAGGCTCTGGGAAAAGGAAGCATCAGACGGAGAGGAAGGAACTGACCATCCTTGGTTCAATTCCAAGGGCAAAAGCCTGAATAAGGACACCATTCGCAAAATGCCCAGGGTGAGTCTCAGGGCCCCAGGACAGCACAGCAAAGTCCTGAGAGCTCTGGGTTTCTGCCCGAGTACAATTATCTCCAGAGGAAGGAGGTCAGACCAGTACGTCTTCTAATCTGTCCACTGTAGAATACAGGACTCCGTTCTGATGTTTCAAGGGATAAATGATACTGAAGGCTGTCTCAAAGGGCTTCCCACAATTCTGCTTGTTTTAAATACTTTTTAATATTTTCCCCTGAAAATGACTTGAGAGCAAGCCTGGGAAGAGTGCTTACTGCTAGGATGTGAAGACTGCCTTGCCAATGTGATACACATAGACATGATTTCATACTTTTAAAATTTCCAGTATTTCAGTGGCTATCAAGCCATATTAAGACATAAAAGTAATAGCTAGGAATTGAAAATAATTACTGTTCCAAAACAAGTGAAAACAGTGCTTTGGGGCCACTTGACAATTTTTTCACTGACATGACATTCGACTTCCTTTTGAAAAACAACATAGACACTTATCCTTGAGTTTTGGGGTTGGGGGAAGATTGGTATCTTGGCAGTTGACTGGATTTGATCTAAAGATATGATCCTTAACTTTTCAGCCACACTAAGGTCATAGTGTGTTCCAATCTTTATCATTCTCTCTAAAGCACTTCAAAAGCCTCTATTTTTTATTTGTTGGCTTACCTTGAATAAAATTATTTTCAAAGTATATGACTGAAAAGATATCAGTGCCAACACATTTTTATTTTCCTAAAAGCCAACCAAAAATATTATATAAGAATAAATGATGCTTTGGGTTTGTGATCAGACTTTGTTTCCACTCTGTGAAAAGACATTTTTTCACATCTAAATGTGATGTTCAGAGGACTAAAAGTCCAACCAAAGTAGTCTCAACTAATTTTAACAGAAAAAAAGTCTTGGCTTACTCTAGTAAACAAGAAGCGAAGCGAGGCTCAGTTCTGATTAAAAGCTATGTGAGTGACAGGCCTAGCCACATAACTTTACAAGCCTAAGCCCCTCTCTGCTCACGGGTTCTGGCTCTACAGGCTAAGGTGGCCTCATTCTGGCGACTGTGATGGGTAATTTAAGGAAGATGCAATGCCAAGGTGGCTCAAGTGTAAGGGATGGTAGTCCATGTGCTACTTCAGTATAACATGTCTCCTTTGTAGCAAGAGGAAATAAAGAAATGTAAGAGAAAGAACAAAATTGGAACAAAGGAGAAGGGGAAGAGGAGGACAGAGTTTAGAAAAAGAGGCAGAAGAAAAAAAATCAAGGAATATTTATTCCTGAAAGAGGATTATTTTCTTAAGCAGGGGTCAGCAGACTTTTTCTGAAAGGTCCAGACAGTAAGTATTTTAGGCTTTGTGGGCCAACTGCTCAACTCTCAACTCTGCCCTTGGAGTGCGAAAGCAGCCATAGACGATACATAAGCAAATGGGTGTGGCTATGTTGCAATTCAATTTTATTTACACAAACAAGCGACCAGCCCACAGTTTACAGACCCTTGATAGATCATCTGGAAGCCAAAAGGGAGCCTATAGAAGCTGACCTAAAACCAAAAGGAGCCGGTGTGTCTCCCTGGGCCACTGGCCAGCACCTTGAATATTCCAGCCCAGTCCTGGGTGTTGTGACAAGACCCAGACTTGCTGATGGCAACACTATAGTATCTCCAACTTGCATCACAGAGCATATTCTCTTTTCCTACTTGGCTTGTAGGTCCACTAATCAATAGGAATGCCGGCCATAAATGAGTGACAGCTTCCGCCCTCACCACAGAATGCACCGTAAGGCAGGAAAGAGGCCAAACCTCAATAGAGAGTTAACTGTCTTTAAGTGATGCCTTTTACCGATGCCCTGTCTGAACAGTGAGAACCTTGCCTGCACAGTATGTGATGCATAGAGGACCCCATTAGAAAGCACCACGTATGTGAAGGGATGACTCAGTGCACCTCTTCTATCCATACTGTTATATGAACAATGAGGCATGAAACCCACAGCTGAAGATTACTGTTTGAGACAGGCTACAGCAAAGTCTTTAATAAGGAATCCAAGGGGCTAGCGACTGCTGATTAACAGACTTGAATAACGTTCCTATATAAGAAGCCTCAGGAGCAGAACAAAGGTGTGTGGCCTTCCAGCTGCACTGGGAGATTGCTACACATCTGCGGAAGTGCCAGGGGTGAGGCTCTGAACCCCAAATGAGGGAGTGGTTTCTGTATTGTCCTCCCACACCCACGGAGCATCATGGGATAGAACGTGGGTCTCCTGAAGAGGCCCAGCTCCAGGGGAGCTATGACAATGATTCAGTGATTGCTTCCCAGGTGTCTTCCAGCTCCCTGAAACTCAAAGGGAATGCCAGTGTCCTTTGGTCGTCAACTCAGCTCCAACACTGCAACAGCCACTTCACTGGGTGTAGGCCTGGGAGCAGAATTCCTTTCTGATACGGAATGGGAATGTGGGGTAGACTGCATTTGCTTCTGGCGGTAAGCCACATTTGAAGATGGCTCTAGGAAGGAGGTCTTTGTAAGGGAAGGAAAACAAGGGGAGGCTGGACTCAATACCAAGCCTGGACTTGGAGGTGTCTGGGAAACTGCTTTACCAGTTTACACCTACAGCAGATGCCCTGAAAGGGCCTTTCAGAGTTGGCCCTCAAGTTTTGTTTTTTCTTCTATTAGCAAAATTAACTGAATTAGCAAAAATGAGATTCAACAAATATCAAAACAATTCTAAACTTTTAAGTGTCCTAATTATGTAGAATCTCAGTCTATTTAAATGTCACTATTATATGGTGTAAGATGATTTTGAAGATGATCCACTGCATTGTTAGGTGTATAAAATAAATACATACACATTGATACCTTTTCTCATTTGCAGTCTAGCTATTATCTTGAAGTAAGTTTTGAAAAATGAAAAAGGACTTAGGAAAGTAATGGAATGAATTATAAACTTGGAACTGGAAAAGTTCCACCCACTTACTATCTTACACCTCTCCCTAACCTAATCCAAGCACCTTACAAGGTAGTCTATTTGCAGCCAAGGGGGTACCTCTTATGTACAGGAATCAGCACATCTGACATTGGCAAACATCAGCTGTTTAAGTCACCACAAAAACAATATCCAGTGACAACTATATGAAAATATTTTTTTAACCTTAAAACCATTTTTAAGATTAAATGAACCTACTCAAAACATATTAATGCTTTTGTGCAACTTAATGCTGAGGAAAGGTTGCCAACATACACACTCAGCAGTTTCATTAAGATAGGTAGCTCTTGAATAGCCAAAGTCAAAGACATTAAAAAGAAAACAAAACAAAACAAAACAAAAACAAAACACCTTATGGGATATAGAGGAGACTTTAAAAAAAAAAAATTCAGGACTTCATTCAAGACAGTAAGCTTCACCATCCATGAAATTCAACACAATTCTAAACTTCTCATGAATCAAATGCTTTTGTCCAGTCCTATCCAATCATAAGTTTCCATTATATACAGTAAACCTTTAATGGGTAGAAGGCCTGTTTTATCATGATTTGCATAAAAAATGTCCATCTGGGTTTATCTAAAGAGATCTGAAACAACCTAAATAGAGAATTTTTTAATAAAAAAGGGCAGCAGCTGTCCACACGAGCTGATTTTGATAGCAGAACAGGTTAAAGAAGTTGGCTGAGGCTTTAATAACCAAGTCTTTTTTTTGCAGATTGCCCAGTGGAAATGTCAAGTACACACTGCGTTAGAATGGACCAACGTCACAAGCACTAAGTTAAAACCAATGTGCCTGTCTCAGGCTTCACCCAGGAAAGGCAAACAACATCAATTACAAACATTGCAGTTCTCACTTCTGAGCCATGGAACGGAGGCTGACACGATACGGGCAGGAGTGATGCTACAAGCACTTAAATACTGGGATGGCGCTAATCCATTCAATGGACACCCACTCCGAGCAAGTACATTCTCATTGCAGCACACCAGCTGAACGTCAGTTCCGCGTGTAGGGGTGTGTGGGCTCCCTATGAGATGCTGGGGCTGCTTCCTCCAACTGCAAGGCTGCGCTGACCTTTCCATAGCTATGTGCCGTTTAGACTTTTCTGAGTCTGGTGCCAAAGTGGTACCGGGGATGCTCATAGAGACACTGGGCCGTTTTTAAACCATCTGTCCTGTGCTTAGTTACTCAGCTTGTGGATACCCTAACACACTGCATGGGGAAGAAATTATTTTACTGTAAAACCTGGATTGGGAGACATCTGTGCCTTATAAGCACATGCAAATGCACCCAAACACATGTGTACACACACACTCTTAAACTTTTCTATCACTAGAAATAACATTTTGGCTTTCTTTGAATATGGAAGTACTGTGGGATAAGAAAGAAAATAAGAACAGTCACTCGCACCCTAATCATCAAATTACAGCTACAAGATCAAAAAATAAATCCTAGATTTTTTTCCCCAAAGTAGGATGGAAACCTTGTTAGAGTGCTAGCAAGCTTGCAAGGCCAAAAATGAAGAGGGGGGTGAGAATTAGTAATACAGTTGGGGATGCAAATAATTTTTAGAGGTCAATAAACCAAAATTAACACTTGTGATGTACCTCTTGTCCCATGGGCACATAATTTAGAGTACATGTTCTCAGATGACAAAAGATCAAAGGTGAGAGGAGTGACCAACAATGACTATGATTTTTTAAAGGGGGGGTTACAGAAATATTAATCTTTTATAATAATTATAAATCTTCTGCATTTTCCACATACCATAATGATTTGGTTTAGCTTTCAAATATCCTTTAAACAAACAAACAAGACAGAGGGAAGTTCACTGCTGGGCTTTGCAAAGAGGGGCGTCTGTTCATGGACAGATACTGCAGGGTGGCTGCTGAAAAGCTCCTTTTATGTGCATGATGGTGGTCTTCTCGGCTACAGTACAAGTGCTTGTGCATCAAGTATAAAATACAAGCCTTTAATCACATAGATCAGCTTTTTAGCTTTTGTAAATTTAAAAACAAAAAGGATAAATAAGGCACTGTACTTTTAAAAACGAAAACTGCTTGGTTCCAAGTTTAAAACCCAAGGAACAACCAGAATATAATATATAACTTCCCTTACTCAGCCTCAGAGAAGGACTCTGCAAGTTCCCTTCTCCATCTGAGACGCATTTTCTGACATCTCAAATTGCGGTGTTCTCTGTGAACTGCAGATTTGAAAGGCTTGATGAGCTTATAAAAGCAGATTTAGTTAATGCAAAATAAAGGTTACTTCTGCGGAACAGTTTTCCCCTTGGCTACCATCCCTCCAATCACTTTGCGTCCAGCCGCCTCCGTTTGCTGCGGGAAGAGTCCAGCTTCGCCTTCAGCTTGCGCTTCCTCTGAGCTGCACTGCGCTCTGGGGTTTTCGGCAAGGGTCTGGCCCGCGTCTTTCCACTGCTCTGCTTCCTGCTGGTGGCTTTCTGGGGCCTGGAAGAGGATTGACTTGCCCCCTTTTGCTTGGCAGGTCTTGTCAGCGTTTCTGAGGTGGTGGGCTGGGCAGATCTTTTGTTTGTATTCTCTTTTTCTTTCCTGGAGGGTGGGCAGCTCTTCCCAGGGGACTTTTTAGGGATCTTCACTTTATTCTCTTTCAAAGACATCTTTCTGGGCAGTTGGCTGATTCTGTCCCTTGCAGCTGGCCTCTTGGCGGCAGAGGTTCTGGTGGCTCTGTCAACACGCCTTTCTTTGCTTGCTTTCACCGCAGGACCCTTGTCCTTACTGTCCTGAGCGCTACTGCCTTCTGTTCTCCTGCGTTTACTCTGAACTTCTGCTTTAGGCAAGATTTCAGACGTCTGCTTTCCTTTCTTTCCCTTCATTCCTTCAGTACTCTTGGGCTTAACAGGAAACCCATCTGCATTCACTTGCAGGGCAAGCTTGGGGGACATCAGAGGGTTGATGCATACGCTCTTACGACTCTGTTTACTTTCTACAGCCAGACCAAATGGGCTTTCCAATTTCTCATTCTTGATCATACGCTGCTGGGCTCTGAGCTTTCCTCGAATATTGGAGTATTTTCTAAGGATCCGGGTACTAGCTGGAGTGGGCGGGTTTGTGGGAGGATGGCTACTTCTATCTTCCTTGACTTCCTCTACGCTGTCTTCAGAATTAGGGCCAAGGCTGACATCACTGCTATCCTCTGGCTCCACTTGGTCAGGATTCTCTTGAAATTTAGCCCAGAGCTTCTGCGTTTTCCAATTATTCCTAGCAGGAGTAGCCCCAGGAAATTTCTTCAAGTGCTTTTTCAAGCGCTCAGCCTGCAGCGAACTGGGATACAGGCTGGAAGGAGCGTACTTCTGAAGAGGATGCTTGACAGGGGGGATGTCTCCTGGAAGACGAGTATTGAGCTTCTTCACAATGACTAGAGACCGGGTTTCGGTCGTCTCTAAGAACCATTTACAAACATTAGATAATTTAAAGTTTGTCATAAATAGCATCTGAACAGGAGAAAACTTTTGAACCTCCAATGAACCCCTACATTTTCGTGATCTTTTCTTGCTTTTCCAAATCTCCTTCAGTTTATCCGACTTGTTCCTTGCTCTCGGTGTTGGCTGCACTTCCTTCTCCAACTGGATCCAGCCCTTCTGAATTTTCATGTACTGGGCATTAAAGTTGGCGATAAGCTCTTGGTTCTCCTCCTCAGCACACCACTCCACAAACTTTGGCTGTTCATCTACCACTGTGTCAGCATCATCCTCATCTAGGGGGTCGCCACTCTCTGGAGCTTCGTGTTCCTTTGGCAATGGGTTTACTTGTGCAGCTTCCTTCTCTGAAGTTGCTTTTGCAACATCCAAGGGATCCGGAGAATGAGTATGTCTGAGGTTGTAGGTTGAAGATACCAACCTTTTGGGCCTTGGTACCAATTTTGGTGGCACGGCAGCATCACCGCTGCCACTGCCTGACAACCCAAGCAAGCTGGACGGGGCATCACTGTCGTCGTCTTTATGCTGGGTGTCCTCCCTGTCTGCCTCACTCATAACCTCCTCTGCAGCCGGTGCAGGAACGTGCTCTGGCTTCTCTTCTGATTGTTCTGGGTCCCTTGTACAAGGGCTACTTTCTGAGGGGACACAGGCATTTTTCTCATCTCCCTTAGACTGAACATAGATTTCCAGTTTCTCTCCAGGCAGCGGCTGGTCAACTGTGGTTACAGGGTCACTGCTGGGGAAAATCGATCCTTCTTCCACCTTGACTTCTTTTGCCAGAATGTTTTTAAGAGTCTGCCTGGTGATGACCCTGCCTCCTTCGCCCTCGTCCTCAGCTTCCTTCTCAGGATTTGGGACTGACACTGGGTTTTCATTGACATTTGGGTTTTCAGTGTCGTCCGGCGCTTCTGCATGGAAACTCTCGGTTGGAAAGTCCTCAGGGGTCGTCCCACCAGGCTGCCCTTCTTTTTTAGAACGTTTTGCACCAGGATTTTTAGAAACCTTGAGCTCAGGACAAGCAGAGAAAGAATCTGAACTTTGATTTCTTAGGCACCTATCGGCAGAGGCAGAATCTAAAAGTTGACTTCTTAGGCACCTATCAGAGGCCTCAGGGAATTTTTTACCCTTTTTCTTCTTGTCCAAATTGTCTTCAGGTGAGTCAATGTTTGGATCACACATCTCTTTTTCTGATGGACATTTTTCATCACTGTCTTCTTCTGATTTTCCTGTACCACCTGGTGCCTCACTTTCCTCAATTTCACTGGGGTTTTCATTAGTAAAAGTGCTGCTTTCCTTCAACAGTGGGCTGGTGTCCAGCTCCTGAGCGTCGCCGGTCTCGGCCTCAGGACTGATGCTCTGGTCATCCTCAGCCTGTCCCAGGCTCACAGGAGGCTCCGAGACCACTGGGGGACTTGGATTTTCTGAGCACAGAGGATTTTCTTCTCTACTGCCTGTTTCAGGAGGAGAATGAGGCCCAGATACATCTTCACTGCCTCCCCCAGAAATGCTTTCAGTAGAGGGAATCAGGTGACAGTCTTGGGGTACACTCATCTCCTCTGTATCCAGCAGTGCAACTGGTTGTTGGTCTTGTTCAGGAGAAGACATCCCACTTTCTGTGGGAGCTGAGATGGCGGAACTGCCTTCTGGCATGTTCTCTTCAGGAAGGTGAGCAGGGAGAGGCCACTCCAGGTCGGAGGCTGTCATCTCCTTTGACCTGGGGGAGCTGCTTGGACTCAGTTTATTAATTATGGGGCAAACCTCAGGCTCTTGAAATTCTTTGTCAGATGAAATGTCTCTGGCCACTTCCTTGAGGGAGGTTACTTCATTACCAGGTTCTTCAGTGTTGTCTTCTCTGGGAAGCTGCACATCTACTGTATGGTTAGGGGCTGCAATTGTAAGGGTCTGCTTGGGAGTAACCACTGTCTCTGATGCCAATGTTGAGCAGCTTGCTTTTTCCTGGGAGTGTAAATTTCTGGCCAGTGTGCGAACAGTTGGCAGCTCACAACAGTCACCATTGAAAAAGTATCCTCTGGTACTCTTTCTGGCTGTTTTCCGAGAAGATAATATTGATCTTTGATTCTCAAAGTGGCATTCTGTTATTGGTTGACTGATATAAACAACATCACACTGGTTATCATAATCATTTATTCTCAACCCTGATGCCCTTTTACTTTTCCGAGCTGTCTTAATGGAGGTTGATATCATCTTGGTTCGTGAGTGTCCATTAGATGTCTTGTGGACAGCTGGCATAGGGCTGGGGGCTAACCAACCATCTTTGGAATGATCAAACTGGCCCTTATCACTGGGATGTAAATGATAACCCACCTTATTTCTTCCTACTGGGTGAAGATGGTTCTCTTGCTTTGGCCTTGCATCTTGTTCATTTGCCTCTAAATCCTGGCGCAAAGGTGTTTTTGAGCTACACTGTAAAGCGTTCTCTTTGTCAGCAGTTCTAGGTGAGTTCCCCATAAACCCTGAGTCCCAAGCGTCTTCTGATAAAGCTCTGAATGAATTTCTTTGAGAAACAATACAGCTATTGCCCTCCTCATTATCCTCAGCAGCCACTTTCACTGTAGTTAGACTTTCTACTAAAGCTGAACTCTGCATATGGTCTTTACCATCTTCACATATTTTCACATTTGTGTCTTGCTCCTGTCCAGTGGTTTGCCCCTCCAAGCTTTTAGAGACGTGGTGGAAGTTTAATGAGGAAGAATTAGATGTAGTGAGGTATCCCAGGGTAGAACTATCCATTGAACTGCCAGAATTAGGTTTAGTGGTTGGAAGTTCAGAGGAATCTTTCTGGACAATAGTCAAGGCTTTCTCTCTTCCATCTACGGAGTTTGTCTCAGGAGGAGGCTCCTTCGGGATCTGTTCTGTCAAGTGTAGAGGGCTGTGAGAGCCTGATGAGTCTACAAACGAATCTACAGAAGTAGGAGACTTCGTATCGAGACACAGAGCATCTTTTTCCTTATGTTTGGTGTTTATCTGGGCACAGCCAGCATTGCAGGTGGACACATCCATTGCTCCGGAATCAGAAAGCCGCAGGTCCTCAGGGCCAGGCTGAGATTCAGTGTACAGGTCGTTCAGAACACGAATGAATTGCTTTTGATGATGAGTGCACAGTTTGACCATAAACTTCTCCAGAGGGGACTTCGACTGATTGTTAGAATCTACTGCTATTGCCTCTGTTGAGTTCTCACTAGACAGACAAAGAGAAAGAAGGAATTAGTTTAGTCATTTTCCAAAGAACAATTTTTACATTATAAAATTCACCAGATGTTTTCATACTCTGGCCCAAACTGCTTCTGAGCCTGCCCACATACTTTTGATTCAATAAATAAGGAGTATTGACCTAATTAAAATATAAGGCCAATCTGTTATATTCTCAATTTTTAGTGACAATATCCTTCAGACTTTTAAGTGATCATTCAGAAATCATTATTATCTTAGAATAAATATTACAAATAATTTTTTTTTTCAAAAAGTAAAATTTGGGCCACATTATTAACTCTAGTTGGTTAACATATACTTTTGCTTTAGGCCTGGGTATTCCTGTTAAATAATCATTGGTTGATAAGTCCACAACACTGACAAAAATTCAGCACACTATATTATAAATCTTGGTTTAGAACTACTCAGAGAACTTATAGTTTTAAGATGGTTTCTCAGCATGACCAACTGGCTGGACTTTATAATACTGCTAACAGTAATGCAGGCATCCTTCCTCCCTTTCCTGGGGCATGAAGGAATGGAAATGGAAATCAATTATTTCACATTTCAGACACAACTGAAAGGTGGAATGACAAGTAAGTCCTGATTTGTAGCCTCTAAATGAGGAAATAGCATGAAACCATACTGTAAACTGAACAGCTCTGTCAATACAAGGCCCCACATCTTCACACAAACCCCACTTGCCACATTCTCGCAGACTTTCAATACACATTTTACAATCATCCACAAGAAGTCATTTTACATTAAAGAACCTTTTCCTACCATTTCTATAAGTTATCCAGGACAGACTTACAGAGCGTAACCCAGATAGCAGGGGTGGTGTGAAAGGATGATACTAGGTTCAAGACAGGCTAAAGGCAATGCCTGCTTAGACAGCCAATGGTTTTTGTTAGCTGCTTTGTGCTTCTGGATGTCCGGGTTTTACTGAGCCCACGCAGTTCGTGTGCTCTAATTTCCTGGAGTTTTATATAACTTCTCAATCCTCTCCCACAGTTGTAATTCCTAAGGGGACTATTATTTGACTAGACATGAAACATGGCAGAGCATGGAAGGCAGCTCAATAAATGTGTTAAATAGATGTTGTTTGATAACATCTTCTAACGAATTTTTCTTTTCTTTTTTTTTTTTTTCAAACTTTGACTTTTATCTCCCAGTCATGAGAGGCCTTTCAGGAAGGCTTACCCTAGACAGCCTACATCACCCCCTACCTTCCTACCCTCCACTGGCCCCTGAGCAGTGTGGTTATAATGGAAAGAGCACAGGTTGTAGAATACAAAAAACCTAGATTCCACTGTTAGCTGACATTTACTATCTACAGGATATGAGGCAAGTCATTTAATCTCTCTGAACCTTGGTTTCCTCATCTGTAAACTGGGACAGAACACCAGTATCTCAAAGGATTATTATGAGATATTAGATAACATACATAAAGCACAAAGCACAAAAGAGCAGGTGCTCAATTTTAGTTTCTCTGACCCTGACTCAGGGAGACTTTAAGGACCAGGTGGTGAAAAAGTTGCTGAAACATGTCTAAATACAAAATAAAAATCCAAACTAAGAAACCAATTAGTCAAATCCATTGCTCAATCTAAACTGCTTTATAAGAGGAAAGGTTACATTGTGTTTTTATTTTCACAACTAGCAAGACAGCAGTTTTACTCAGTGGTGCCATGGGTTTCTAAAGGGCCTGCCTTAGACCACAGACTGGAAAGACTAGAAACATCTTAGAACATACCTACTTCAAACTTGACACTGATTACTGAATTGTGAATGCACCAGGAAAAAAGATTAAAACAGCAGTATTACAAAAGGGGCATGTGTCTGGTGAACTCTGAATGAAGGACACCCTGGCAATGGGGCAGAAATGTACCAAAGGGAAGAAAAGAAGAAAAGCAACTAGGAAAAAATCCGTGTTAATGGTATACTTAATATATGTGTACTTTTATATCTGTATAGTGTACTTAAATAAAACTTTTTAAAAAGGCAACGTGGAATAAGCTCCTCCTGCTGTGTGAGAATGGAAGATATTTTCTTCCTTCAGAACAGGGAAGACACCAGGGAAGACACACTTGGCTAAGTGCCTATTGGGTCATTTCCAGCTCTCGGACTCAATGAGATGCACAAGGGAGCTCAACAGGCTCCTAATGCAGCTGCAGACTTTCCAGCTCATGCAGCAGAGAGCAGGAAGGTCCCTGCTGAAAGACCCCTCGAGGAGTTAACTTTGTGGCTGTATCTAACAGGTGGTACCAACAGCATAATATGTGTTACAGGATATATCCAATAAGTAGTTCTGCCACTTACTAGTTGTGTGACCTCGCCCACAACACTTAACTATTTTGGGGCTTAGTAGAGCATCTGTCCCATCTACCACTTAGGATTGCTCCAAGGAAAAATCTACAAAGTTTACACAAATAACAGTTACCATTATTTTCAGCCAATCAAATTAAAAATGCTTCAGTGAAAATAATTTGGAGATTAGGAATGTGTATTAATGCTTTCTTACTCCTTACAAAAGGGAAATTTTCTGGATAATTAAAGTTTACCTTTTCAGTACCAAATATTTAAAAATTTTAAACTTTTCTGATGGAAGTCTAAAAAAATCACATCATCTCTCAACATAATTTATTCTTTCTCAATACTCAGGATCATTAACATGTACACTATTACTGAAGTTCGTTATTATTTTTATTATGCTGAACTGAAATATACTGATAGTTTTGGGAGTTAACTCAATTAACTAAATCTTGACTTCCTAAATACAAAAAAAGCCACAGTGGTAGCCTGTATTTTATTAAAATCTTTCATCTTATTGGCTTCCAAATAGCAGCTGATTTGAGCAGTCCCACTTTTACCTTTAGTAGAGTACTTTTATGTTTACTATCTGAGAAACCATACCCCAAGTGCTAAAATGGTATTTTAAGTAAAAATAAATAGGCTCTGAATAAGGGCTTGAGGAACAGTCTTATGAGTAAGTACATGGATTTTCTAATCACAACTTCAGCTACTCAGAGGCCTTTATTCCTCAGTTCCTGGTTCCTGGATGTTCTCCAGATGTTTCCAAGGTAGGTGACTACAAATAAGTGAGATAGTACAGCTTTTTCAATGAGTCAAGGAAAGTACTTGAAGTGCATTTTAGCAAGACACAAAAGGGCAAAAAAGGTTGACAAAGGTCTGTGAAAAAGATTAAGAAATATAATGTCGGCCGGGCGCGGTGGCTCACGCCTGTAATCCTAGCACTCTGGGAGGCCAAGGTGGGCGGATCGTTTGAGCTCAGGAGTTCGAGACCAGCCTGAGCAAGAGCGAGACCCCATCTCTACTAAAAATAGAAAGAAATTATATAGACAGCTAAATATATATATATGGAAAAATTAGCCGGGCATGGTGGCACATGCCTGTAGTCCCAGCTACTCGGGAGGCTGAGGCAGGAGGATTGCTTGAGCCCAGGAGTTTGAGGTTGCTGTGAGCTAGGCTGACGCCACGGCACTCACGCTAGCCTGGGCAACAGAGTGAGACTCTGTCTCAAAAAAAAAAAAAAAAAAGAAAAAGAAATATAATGTCATCTTACTGTAGAAAAAACTGGAGAGATAAATGGTTCTCCCCCATTCAAGAAGCGTAATCATCAAGTCTCTGCAAAAATCTTCTGCACACTACTTCATGCCTGTGGCTGGGCTCTGGAAGCAAGCTTTGGTGTTGGGAATTAACAATATGTGTGGAGATTAATGAAATCAAGGCATGCAGGCACGGAGAAGACAGAGTGCTATGAAGCAAACTGAGGAATCACTTTCCTCTGAAGCGATGTGCTATCAAGTGTTCTTCCTGGCTGAGAGACTTGTATCTGCTGCTGTCTCCCACGTTTCAATAATTTGTACCTCAGTACTTTCATTACCCTCAACTAATACATGATTTTCTAAAGGATCATGCAACCAGCCCTGAAGCAATGAGTGTGGCAATATGGCTCAAGCTAGACTCCAAAAAACAACCATAGGTAGGTATGTATGTATTTCACAGCACCTTGGAAAGGAGAGGGCGTGTTTTCACAGCTAAGACATACTAAAGAAACATTATTAGGATCCACTGAACTCTAACCTGGAACAAGGTAATACAGAATTTGGATGCTAAAAAACAGTAGCATCAGAGAGGCTGACACAGGCTACACCAAACTTAAGAATCATTCATTCTGGCCGGGCGTGGTGGCTCACGCCTGTAATCCTAGCACTCTGGGAGGCCAAGGTGGGCGGATCGTTTGAGCTCAGGAGTTCGAGACCAGCCTGAGCAAGAGCGAGACCCCATCTCTACTAAAAATAGAAAGAAATTATATGGACAGCTAAAAATATATATAGAAAAAATTAGCCGGGCATGGTGGTGCATGCCTGTAGTCCCAGCTACTCGGGAGGCTGAGACAGGAGGATCGCTTGAGCTCAGGAGTTTGAGGTTGCTGTGAGCTAGGCTGACGCCACGGCACTCACTCTAGCCTGGGCAACAGAGTGAGACTCTGTCTCAAAAAAAAAAAAAAAAAAAGAATCATTCATTCATTCATTTATTTTTAATTTTTTTAGAGACAGGATCTCACTCTGTCACCGAGGCTGAAGTGCAGGGGCGTGATCATAGCTCACTACAGCTTTGAACTCCTGGGCTCAATCATCCTGCCTCACCCTCCCAAATGGCTGGGGCTACAGGTGTGTGCCACCACTCCTGGCTAATTTATTTTTATTTTTAGTAGAGTCAAGGTTTTGCTATGCTAGGCTGGTCTCAAACTCCTGGTCTCAATTTAACGTTGGTATTAAAACATCAATGGCAATCTTGCTTGAAAGAAAATGACACCAACAAAAGGTCATTTGCATGTTTTCTGGAGAAAGGATCGGGGACAATGCATTGGTGAACCACAGGTCATCATGAGAGCAAGCAGCAGCAGGATGCTCTTACCAGTTCATCATTGGCCAGCTCACAACTATCCCACCTGGATTGGTTGCATCCTTTCCTGAAATCCTAAGCCACAGTGCTCTGTAAAATTCACTAGCAATTATATGGAGCCTAGTATATTTATCCTGCAATTTTTATCTTTTACTGACTTAATTTGTCTTTTTGCTACTTGACTGTAGGTAGGGACCACATTTCATGTTTTCTCCTAGCAAAAAGAGAGGGGAGGGAAAGGGGGCATCTAAGACGCTTCCTGGACAGCACCATTTACTAAGATAGGAACAGAGACAACAAAACTGGTAACTGGTGGTTGTTAGGGTGTGTATGTGTCTGATGAGTTCTATTATATACATATTGAGATGTTTTTAAGTTTCTCAATCTGAGAGCCTTCACAATAATACTAACCTTTGTCCAGGTATCATTAAATGGCTCTATTGTAATAGTTAACCTTACAACTATAGTAATAAAATCATTTTTGGCTATGCTCTAAATTACTCAGCTTCTTACTATATTTTTTTCCAGAATTTTTCTCAATAGCACCTAAGTGTAGATGAATTTTAATTTATCATTTGAATATTTAATTTTTAAAATTAACTTCAACTTTCTCAAGTTTAATTCTATGACCATGGTTTTTTCATGTTTAAAAAATGGGTGTTAGCCAGGTTTTCCTAAGTTTTAAACAGCTAGTCTTTACCTTTGCTTCTAGTTACACAGTTTTCTCAATAGCCTTAGATCTTTAATAGTCTAAATATGGCATTTGCATTAATTTAGAACACTGTTAGGCAGCTTTAGGGAAACCAGAGAGAGGTGATATTCTGTCTTGCAAACCATTTCCTCAACTCAACTGAAGGTCTGGGAAGCACTATGTTTTAGTTCAGTATAGTTCTGTATTCTATTACTGTTCACATCTGACTAAATAAGACCTTTTTAAGAATCATAATTCATCATAGATATTGAAATCACTTGTTCAAGTTCATGCTGCTTCTGCTCAAGGGGACCTCTTTGTAATAGTTAAGTGAATTATTTATTAATCAGAAATACTGAACACCACCACTAAAGTGCACTAAGATCACAGGGACTGGTAAATGGGAAGAAGGGCTCCCATTTCCCGTAAAAGAAAAGGGGAAACCTGCCTTCCAACTACCTGTATTAGTTTTGAGCTTATCTCCTTGGTGAGAGATGGCCTGTATGACCTTGACCACTTTGTCTTCCTATATTCAGCTCAATGCCTAATTCTTAAGGGTGTGGTAAAAGGATAAGATAATATTCATAAGCCCTTTAAAAGGCACAGTTTAAGAACATGTGTTGTTTCACAACCCCATCTTTAATGATTCACTCAATGATGTTTATCTGGATCAGAGGTTAGACACAACTGAACTTGCCTGCTTAACCAATACCATAAGGCCTAATTCCTGAAGGAAAGGATTCCTTGGTTAATATTAATATAAATGGGGCACAGCCACTGCATATGTTGTCTTAGGGTAAAAGATCAAATAAAGAAGAGCTGTGGCAGAGAGGTGAAACGACAAGTTGAAGAGTCTAGAATCTGGGAGAGATGGATTCAGGTACTCTCTCCAATACCTACTCTCTAACTACACTGCTTGATGGGCAAAGGCAACATCACTGATGACCAAAATACACTCTTCTTGACTGAAAAAGATCAATAGCCATGGTGAATGATGTTTGGATAGGAGCTAATGTTAGAAGCAGAAAAAGGCAGTTCCAGGAAAACAGGAGGGGAGAGAAAACTTTAGACAAAGATGACTATAGTTAAGAGTTACAAATTAATTTGGATTGATTCTTCTCTTTAAATAAAATGTAAAAACGCATGCTTAGCTCCCCTACATAGGGTAAGAACTGTATTTCCTATCAGACAATAATCTGAAATTATGACCCCTAATTCCTCACTTCCGGTCCTTTAAGCACTGAAAGTGAGTATATTCACGGGCCTAGGTAATCAGCTGTCAGGTCCTTGCTCTGCACTGGGAAATGCATCTGCTCTTGGATATTCCACATCTGTGTATCTTCCATACCTGGATATTGGGATATTCCCAGGGTTATGACAGAATTGTGTACATATAATGGAGAAGGTGGGCATGGGGTGTGGAGATTTTTTTTTTTACTCTCTAGAAAGTCACATACAGTTGTACCTTTAAACCACTGAACAATAAAGTTTTCTTTCCATAGAACTGGACTAGGAGACGCAGTAAAAGGGTAGGCAAAAGTGATATAAAAAAATGAAAAATAATGTTCGTAAGATCACAGAATAGAAAGTGATGTTTTAAAATAAAGCAGTTAAATATCTGATTTCTAGGTGGTTGAAATCCACCTAGTGATGGATTCAAGTACTCTCTCCAATACCTACTCTCTAAATTATCTAAATTTGGATTTAGACTGAATCTAGACAGATTTAGACAGGAAAAGCAATTCTCAAAACTGGGGCTGAAGATAATTAATTATCCCTTCCCAGAGATCAGAATCATGGAGGATGGTGTCTGTATGGAGTCAAATGCAGAATGTATCTCTCTCTTCACCCTGGAAGAGTCCCAGCCTCAGTGAGCCCACACTGCTAATGGCAACATATTTGTTCAAATGTGTGGAGTGGAAAAATATTTAAGAATTACTGATCTAAAACAAAAGGCACATAATCCCTTTGTAATAGCCTTCTAAATTTACCATGTCCTCAATCAAGTCCATTAAAAGTGGCCAGAACAAAGGATAAAAATATTAAGAATTAACAATCTAAACCAGGGGAAAGGAGAGATGTTTCAGAGGGCCTTACAGGCATGAAGTTGTATTAAGTTATTAAGTATGAAATGTTCAATTTCCTTAAGTACTAAGTTTGACAGTTTATATCTCTGACATTTCACTTTGACACTTCTTATTTTATTTATTGTGAGGGTACATCTTCAGTCTTTCAAACGCACATTTTGGCATGCAATTATCTTTCAAATTTTTTTTGGAGCAATTTTTGCGAAACAATGGATAAGTCAAAAATTTGTGCTATTTTTGAATATGAGTTCCATTGTGGAACCAATGTAGTGCAGACAGCTCAAAATATCAATGAAGTGTATGGGAAGGATGTGGCTAATGAACACATAGTATGTTGATGGTTTGAGAAGTTTCACTGCGGTGATTTTAATCTTGAAAGTGAGCCACCTGGGCAACCTGAGACCAAGGTGGATAATGATGACCTACACACAGATTAGCAGCAAGTTTTGACATTACTATTCCAACAATATCGGACCATTTGAAACAAATCGGCAAGGTACAGAAGCTGGATAGATGGGTTCTGCATGAATTAAATGACTGTCAGAAGAGAAATAGTCTTGAAGCTTGCCTTTCTTTGCTGTCATGACATAAAGGTGAACCACTTCTACACTGTATTGTTACATGTGATGAAAAATGGATTCTTCTTGACAATTGCAAGCATTTGGCACAATGGTTGGATTAAGTGCTGAAACACAGTCCAAACCAAATATTCATCAAAAAAGGCTAATGGTGTCTCTTTAGTGGTCCAGCACTGGTATTATCCACTACAGCTTCATGAAACCTGGTCAATTGATTACAGCGGATACTGCAACCAATTGGATGAAATGATGATGATGCTTGTGATTAAGCAGCAGAGACTAGTCAATAGAGACAGGCCAATCCTCTTGCAAGAAAAATGCTTGACCACATGTCACACAAAGAATGCTGCTCAAACTACAGAAGCTGGACTTGGAACTCTCCAGACCTTGTACTGACTACCACTTCTTCCAGATTTTGGACTACTTCTTGCAAGGAAAAACATTCAATTCTCAAAAAGCTGTGGAAAACATCTTTTGTGATTTCATCGCCACTTGCTCTCCAGGCTTCTTTGCTGCTGGCATAAATAAGCTACTGTTAAGATGGCAAAACTGTTGATGGTTTAGGTGCACAGTTTAATTGTACTGCTTCTTGAGATATACTAAACTACACTTTTGATTCAAAATTGGACATTTCATATTTAATGATCTATAGTTTACTAGATTTTCTGTATCTCAGGGCTACTATTCAGAGATCTTATAAATATGATAGGAGTTTAAGGCTTATATACTTTATCTCCTATTTTAACCAGATTGTCAAATTTCCTAAACTATAATGAAAAATATAACTATCAAGGAGATTCTCTTGTTCACTCTTTAACATTTGCACCCGATAGGCAAATGTACGTGGGATGACAAAACACAATCAGAAAGTTGCTTGAAGAGCAGGAAGTCAGAGCAAGGGCCAATTAAGCATGACAGTCCAGTGCCCCCAACTCCTCTCTGGAAATGTAACAGCCTTACAAAACATACATCTCTGACAAACTCTTTACTTCTAAAGTATTTCCCCCCCTCAAACTGATTTTTGTTCCTATCATCACTGGTATAACCATTCAAGATTGAATACATTACATTTGGTGTTCAAAAAAAAAAAAGGAAGAAGGGTTCAGAGGCTGTGAAAGATACAGGGTTTTGAACTAGATGGCATAAATTAAATAAATGATAGTTCCTGAAAGTGAAGGAACAAATATGCCTAAGCGATATAACTAAATACTGATTTGGTGAGAACACAAACCTAAATTATTAGTCTAATAAGTAATAAATATTATAACTAAGAATTCTTAGAAAACATTTTGAAATAGACTTTAGAAAATAATACATTAATTTCAGACAAAGAGGACAGACCTCTGCCTTGGGCAGATATGCACTGAAAAAGAGTATCACGAGCCTTACTGAGTTACTGAAACCAGGTTAAAGAGAGATCTGGATGTTAAAGGCATAACTGACATTTTAGAAGGTCAGGATTACATGAGAGCTCATGACACAGCCAGTGAGACTAGACATTTCTTTTCTTTTTTTGTTTTTGTGTTTCTAAGGTAGAGAAGTAAAATCTATGCTGCTTTTTGGGGGAAAATGCCTTTTAATTTTAAATGACCAGGACAATAATGGGACTAGAAAAATACCACTGCTTAAACAGAATACACACAGAGGTGCTCATTCCCCAAGTGAGAGAAAGTGAATCATATCATGATGTTCCTTTAAAGGTGGGTAAGGGGAAGTAAGGAGAAGTTATAACTGAGGGGCCCAAGAGAGGCCAATCGCTGGAGGCTATTCTGTATTGGGCATGGTTTCCCTGGGGTGGGACTGAGAGGAGCTGGCATCCAGGCAAGATTCTCATTGCAGTGGGTATGTACTACTTCTGTAACAATTAACAACAATCTCAAACAAAAACCCACACCACCATCTTGCAGGGCAGTGTGTACACAGACTGGGGATCTAAATCTAAAGGAGGTATGGGGGTCCGACAGAAACAAACAAAAGGACCTTTTTTAAGAGACGGTATTGTTCTGCTTGTTCAGGCTACAGTGCAGTAGCACGATCATAATTCACTGTAACCTTGAACTCCTGGGCTCAGGTGATCCTTCTGCCTCAGCCTCCCAGGTAGCTGGGACTATAGGCGCAAGGTACTATGCTGGGCTAATTTTTTCTTATTTTTTGTAGAAATCGGGTCTTGCTATGTTGCCCAAGCTGTTCTCGAGCTCCTGGCTCCAAGTGACCCCACCCCCCCAACCCCCAGCCTCCCAAAGTGCTGGGATTGTAGGTGTGAGCCACCACACCCAGCCCCAAAAGACATTTTAACAGTTCCCATGATAGATGCCAGCAACATAAATATTTTCTACTCTCAAGAAATAAATTGATATGCTTCTGACAAATATTCTTAGTTTCTTTTCAGGTGAAAGTAAGAGGCAGTTTGGACATTTGATAGTGCCCTGAATTTTTCATGATTTTTATATGATTTTCTACATTTTAACTTTTTTCCCCATGTTCTCTTGAGGTTCTTAGTCTTGACACTTTTAAGTTTTAGGATGATAAAAATCTGTGGTATATCCTAAAACTTAACAGCAGCAAATTCTATTTTTGTTGTCATACAGTAAATCATTTAAAATTGACACAATGACAGCACTCCTAAGTAATTAACTATTATTACTTAATGGTTTATTAACTATTACTCAATTAATAGTTATTTAAAGGATTCCAACCCCTCTGTAAAATTAAAATATTAAAAAAAACTCCCATAATACCTTATATAAGATTTAGTGTTATTTCTCAAGTGTTTACCTCATGAATGTTAGATGAAGGAAAAAGGAGGTATACATATTTTTTAAAATTTGAAGTATGAGGATAAGCAAATATTTTTATATCTACCATCCTCTCTGGGGTGCTCTAGAAATTAATAGTCCTTTATGGCCACCCCCCACTCCTCCTCTCTTTGCAAACCACTCAAGGCTACTGCTGGAGATGCACTGGGGTAAGGGTGAACTAAGTAAAATCATCTGTATATTCAAGTTTTTATTTAGGACTCTTGGAAGACAAAATGTAATTAAAGGTACATATACACAGACATAAACTGGTAAGGCCATGTTATTTAGATATTCATGAGCTTGAAAAAGCTTTGTGAACTATTTCTAATTTTAACGCACTATAATTCAGCTCTTCTCTTTACCACTTTACAACAGGAACCATTCTATAATATAAAACTTCTTTATACATCCACTTTCTAAAAACCATAACATAAATGTTGAGCAACACAGATTCTATTCTTTGTCCTGGTAAAAGGAATTATCAGCATCCTCCCAAGAATCAGAACTACTGTAATAACCTTAATTGACTGACAATGTTGCTTTTGTACTTATGACTTAAACAGCAAACAAAAATTATTCTTTTTTGGCAAGTAATCCCAGAATAAAGTTTTACTCTAAGAAAAGTATGAAAAAAAAAAAAAAAAAGAAAAAGAAAACTATGAAAAACTAAGTCCAGCCAGAAGAACGTGTAATGAAAATATCAATATCTTAGTTAGCTGAAAAGAGTTTTTAAAGGGAACAATCCAATGAAGAGAACTGAGGTAGTGGGGGTAGGGGAATCAAATTAGTAAAGGCACTGAGTTACAAGGCAGTATTGTACCTGAATATTAAAGTACCATTTTGTATCATCAACTTCTAGTTATCTAAGAAGATTTCATCTGGAAAAAATTTATCATAAAAAAAATCTTTGATTACCATGTGCATTTACAGCGCACTTCTAACTCAACCCATTTTGTGAATTTTAAAAAAACCATTAAAATCTTAAGAAGCAGAAACCAACCTTTTAAAACAGTTTTTCACAACAAAATTTATTAGAAGAATAGTGGTTTTGAAAAGTCTAGCATCCAGTGAGAACTACCATACACAACATTACAGCTGGGAATGTTTCTCCAAAATGTCATGGTCAAATAATACAATGGAACCATTAAATCTTACACATGCACGAAAGAACTAGCGCTTCTGACATACAATGCAAAAAAAAAAAAGGGGGGGGGACCACATGGATTAAAATTTTAAGTACTCATCACATACATTAAGACACAGCTTATTTTAGTCCAGTCAAAAATCAGAACTGCATTAAAAAATTTAATGTAGTGCAATCAAACCAAAAAACTTAATTTGTGATCATAAGTGCTCTACTACATAAACATTGATCATAGCAAAGAACAAAAAGTTCAAATCACACAGTACAAAAAAATCTGTAAATAAATATAAACTACAGTACAAGAGAAATATTAAATTATACAATTCCGTCAAACTGTAAACAGTATATTGAAATGAGGTCCATAAGAGTAAAGGGGGTTCCTGTTTTGTTGCATGACACTTGAACTTCTAGAAATCTGAAAGATGCCATTTTCCATTATCTCCAAAGGCTATGGGCTTTATATATGGAGAGAATTTCTTTTAAATGTAAGATATCAAATATTAGAGCAGAGGAATAATCTATTTTGTTAACCACAGACAGTACTGTAGAAAACAAAAGTTTTTAAGAGAGAAGTCTTAACAAAGATGTGAAGGACCAAAACACTGGAATTAGAACTTCACATCAGAAGAAACTTGTCACTGAGGACTTCAAGGCTACAAAATATAATAAAACTGTCTGCTGATATGCAGACCTAGACCTCTGCTAATTTTTTGACATTTTACATACTCATGTTACAACACCAACTTTGGCAGAATCACTACTGATAAACTCAAAGCACTTCTGGCCCAATGGTTCCATCACAGTGGCCAGTGCACAAAATTCTCTAAAGACATTGCATAAACTAGAATGTAGAGGTCAGACACCCAAGGACCAGTGCTTGAATTTAATAGTAGTTATGGTGAAGAAGCAAGAGCCACATCAAGGAGGAACTGCATCTGTTAAAGTTTACAGAAGCAGCTAGGAATGTCTTTTGTTTTCATTGTGCTGGCTATTAGTGGCATTTAAAAATATATAGTTTGTGTGTGTGTGTGTGTGTGTGTGTGGATGTGTGGGTGGGTCGTGGGTGGGCAGGTGAAGTGTGCTGGCTATACACTTATGCACATTTTTTAAAAAATACACTGTTAACAGGAACCCCCGTATTATCTGCTCAGTAGTAATAACTGAATATATAGAATGCCACTATAAGAGTGTGAGGCACCGTGTGCTGGAGAGTTATATGCAGCTTTAAAATCTGTTTGGCTGAGTTATACCTGGATACCTGAACTGAGTTTTTAAGTTGACATTCATCAAAGATGTGCTACCAGCACGTCGAAATAAAAGCAAAACAGAAAAATACAAGTCACTGTTAGGTTTAAGAATAGCATCAAAGTACCTGAATTGAGTGAGAAGAGTGTGTAAACTGTCCCTGAGGGTTTTAAAACTGTGTACAAGTTGGATTCCTAAGAACATTAGTTTTACTGAACAGTATGGACTGATAAAATACCAATGTCTGACAGTTTAAAGTGGAGGTTATGAAGAATTATATGCAAACACTCCAAATGTATAGTTTATACATTTTTTTTCCAAAGCAGCAATAAACTGCTATAAAGTATACATCCCATCAGAACAAGCAACATGTGGGAGTCAGATAAAGGTTTCTATCTTAGTCTGGTTTTCTGACAGCACAGCATATCAATATCCAATGACTATATCTTTCCTAGATCAGAATGTAACTAATTTTGACTAACAATATAGGATTAGACTTTTAATCAAACACTTTGCTATTACATACTAAAATTCCTTAAACTTACTAATGCTGGTAATACTAACCTAGTTAATTATCCCCCCCTCATTTTAGAAATATACCCTTCCACAACTTAAAAACATTAAGATCCATTTTCAGTCCTCTGGTGTAAAAAGCATGTCAGTGAATTAATATTAAAAATTTACACAGTAAAAAGGCTTGAATTTCAGCCAAAGATTCTAAATACTGCTCATTCCCTGAAGACTTAAAGGGGGAGAGAATCCCTACCCATTTTCCTAGTGATTTATTTTTCTAAAATGGTCTGACACAATTTTTCATTTTGGGGAATTTTCCCCCTCACCTTCTCTCAAATTCCAAATTCTTAAGCCTGAATGCTTAATGAAATGGACAAAATGAAGCAATCACTTGGAACTGCTAGAAAGGTACAAAATGATATTGTCTTTTTTTAAAATAAGATTTATATAAATGTGATCTGACCCCATATTATGTAGTATGTTTTATATTTTTAAATAATCATCCTAAAACTTACAGTACCTAAGACTCTGAAGATAAATTAAGACTTTAGTGTTGTAACAGAAAAAGTGCTGAATTATCCCTTTTCTAGTACTTTAAACATTTTGGACAAGTGCTTTCCTAGTGACAGTAAAAGTTTACTATATACCCTTCCACCAAGCAGGAAAAAAAAAGAGTCACCTGGATGAAAGAAAAGACTTTTGGGAGTGTAGCACCAGGTATACCAAATAATAGAAGTTGTTTCACTCATTCTGAGGGGGTAAAAATATTCTAGATTGAAATTCTATTTGGCTATTGACTGTTAAAAATCCCTGCTCTACTGTGTCAGTGTCCTGTGTCCAACTACCCCCAACCCCCCACCCCCAGTCCCCTTACACACTATCCACTGAGAATCTAATCTCTAAAGAGATTATTTTAAAATTTATTTTTCAGGACATACCTGAGAAAGGGTGCAATTATGCAGAACAAGGAACCCAAGACTGCACTAATACTGGTTATACGTTCATAAATTCTTTCCCAAGACAAATCTAAAAAGTTTAAGAGGTATGGATCTTCAAATATGTCTTACTGCTTTAGATTTTTTGGTATGTGTGTAGGGTTATTTCCAGTGTTGAAAAGATCATCTTGAACCTGTACAATGACAGTTCAAGATGGGGTAAAGAGTTCATTTCCACATTCAAACAATAAAGATTAAATATTATAATATTTGCTACATCCAATAAATCTATGATTAACTAAAAGTGCTTGCTTTTTAGCTTTTATTGATACAGACAGCTCTAAATGAACTGGAAACCTTAAAATTACCCCCCAAATAGTTGCAGAATTAACATATATTTTACTGTTTGTCAACTCAACATTAATTAGCCTTGATTCTCATTTTCAAAGAACCTAAAAGATTTTTCTATCAAACGAAGATGGCCCAACTTTACCACATTATCTTGTGACTCATTTTTAGTATTATAGGGCAGAATCTTTAGCCTCTTCTCAAAAATCTACATGCTTTCCCATCCTACTCCACCCTGCCCCCCGCAATCTCCTTCATAACACTTAGGACATACAGCTACAGTGTTATGCTACAGGTCTAATGTCTGTTTTTTTAAAGAGTGACTGAAAGATTACTTGGGAATAAAAGAAGATATGCAAAGAATTTCCTCCATTTTCCCTTCAGTCACTGTGTTCACAAATCCTATACAAGTCTCCAGGACAGAATTAATCCAAAATAAACTAAGAAGAAAGAGTCTGGAGGTCTGCATTCCTTGTACCACAATTATACCTTTTTTTCCTTTTCAGTAGATTTTGAAAGCAATTAGCTTTTTAAAAAATCCCTATATAGCTTAACAGTCTCCTAAATGGGCTGTTTTGCTAAAGCCATCAGGTTTAATAATACTGGCCTGACCACAGGATTAATGAAGACCTAATTCTAATAGAAAGGTAACAAGGAAAATAATCTTTGATATCTTCATGAAGGTCAAAATTTAACCCATAACTTTCAAAATCTCCTATAAAACATTAAGTGGAGCAATCTGGTCTATTGCCCTATTCTATCACCAATGACAACAACCTGAATATATAGAAAAGAGTGGTTCATACGAAAACAACCTCTGGCATTTAGGTCAACAAAGAAGAATTATGAAAGCAAAAACGTAGTTTCAGATGAAATCTACAAGGATAAAAGCTGTTAAAGAAAATTACATTGATCTGTCATATCTGCTGTTAACTACTCAAAGTATTTTCAGGTTTTAATATTGAGCTGACTTATTAACTTGTTTTATGAAAATAACTGAATCCAAGCTTCACTATTACGGGTCACCTAGATGTAAGAGAATCACAAAGGCTTAGAACCAGGCCTGGCACTATGTGCTTACTTGGGGTAGGGGGAGACCACACAGCAGCTCAAAGGTTGCTATGTACTGCCTAATGACAGAAGGTAGTTATGATACGGGCCTTAACAGGTAGTCATTTTTAGTCTAATTTAGAGTTCTCTCCAGAAAATTGGGAACTAAACTTCTCATTGTGCCTTTTATCGTTTTACTATCTGATCCCATATAGCTCACATTTTAGCTAAGGTAAAATGTTGGGGAATAGAAATGCCAATTGGTTGAGGTAATGGTTTATATAAGATAACCAGAGTTCTAAAAGCACTTCAATATTGTAAAGTAAAAGTGTACCAAATAAAGCTAATACACATTTCACACTTGCTGAGCTTGCTCACCAGAACTGAACAGTAATTAACTTCACATAAGGACCCCTATTATCACACAAAGCCTTACTCATATTCATGATCTGCTGCAGCAAAGGTTTATCAAGCAACATCTAAACTTCAGAATAACAACAAACTGAATATTAAAAAGTATTATACACAAATATAAATTACTTTTCCTGAAAGAGAGACCTTGTCCTTCATGGTATTTGGGGAACAGAAAAAAGTATATATAGCTCATCACAAACATAATTCAGAGTCATTTGTAAGCCTACTGAACAAAGTATTATAATACACTACATTATTGTCAAGCTTGATGACTATGCTGTCTCAGAAATGGGAAAGCTATAGATAAAAATACCAACTAGATATTCTTCAACAGAATTATTTAGTGTTTTTGATTTTATAGTGCCATAGCTTATCTATTCTATATATCAATGTTTCTCTCTTTAAAAATGCAAAAATTTATTTTAAATACATTATCTCCTATCAATAGTTCAAATAATGTTATACAATTTGAGTAATGTCATCATTTGCTTACTGGAAAATGTAAGGAAAAAAGGCTTTTGTGACAAAGACAGTCGTGAACTACACTTTCCCATACCATAAAAATGGTCAACTGTTGTTTGGGCCACACAAAACTCTGATTAACAGAACTTAAGCATGCGAATAGACCAATCTCTATTACACATTTATGAAGACATCCCCAAACCAGAATATCTACACTGAAAGTGCCAATACAGAACAGTGGCAAATCAAGAGAGAAATCAAATATTAAGGAATCACTGCGGCACCAAGACTGACAGCCAGCCATGTGATGAGCCACCTCCAAGAAACACATGGTATAATGGAACTCTGAACACAAAATTTAACATTAAAAGTGCACCTGAATATTACAAACTAACTTTACAAAACCTACAATAAGGTAAAATATATATCTTTTGAAATATTCAGCAGCTTTGTTTTTTTTTTTTTTTTAAGTTTTTTTTTTTGAGAGGCTCATGAAATTTAAAAGGGACCACTATCTAATTTCAACCATGCTTCACAAAACAATAATGGCTATTTTATATTGCAGTTACCAATGTAATGCAATTAGTGCTTTAAAATAATCTACACTCAAAAAAAGAGAGAGAGAGAGACCTTTGGAGGAAATATGCTTATTCAAAAGCTTCTTGGAAAAAAAAATTTACCTGAATATCAAGTCATGACTGATCTCAAGTGTAATGTTTAAAAGCTTCACAGACATGAATATTACAATCTTCAGGTCTCAGGACTTTTAATCTGAGAAAGTTTAGAGTTTGGTTTGTTTTTAAAATTCACTTTCTAACCAAAACAAATAATAGAAGTACTCAAATTTTCACTATTTACAACTCTCAGCCTACAATCTGAAATGACACAATACAAGTTCTCTTATTTAAACTGCAGCATTAAAGGGTAGGCACACCATTCTTCTGCTGCTCGATTGTCATCCACTGAAACACACATAGAAAATATTTATGTTAGTAGAATGATCACTCCATGTACACTACAATGACAAAATTTACATAACTCAACTCATACATCACTTATATAGACTACCACATAGGATTAAACCTCTCTGAACAGTAAAACTCTACAAAAGTTGAACTTTTAGGGCCAGATTTTTAAATGGGCCTTTAAGCGATATCAGAAAATTTCTGAGAGGGGATAAAAGCAAGCACAAATTAATTTCTCAAAGGACCTTTTTGCAGCAATCTTGGGCTACTGAATACCCCAAACATGCAAAAAGGCACTCTAGCTGCAATTAATTGTGTGCTGACAAATCCTTGAGTGTGGAACAAAGGAGGTGTTCCTTCATAAGCTTAGGCCTTTGCTTTCAGCAAACTTTCTACAACTTCTTTCAACTGCAGATGAAAACCACACATTTCATAATGTATTTTTTATTGCAACTTCCAGCTAGGCGAGAAAATATCGCAGTCATACACTGCTACCAAACCCAAACTGCTTTTTATGTTGAGAAGACTAGAAAGCTAAGAGGAAACAGGCTCAGTCATCCACTGATTAAACTGCTACACAAAACCACCAAATCAAAAGAGGAACCCACACCCAGGCTATGTCAAGAATGAGCAGTTCACGTTTACTAACAGCAATGGTGTGCCTAACCTTTGAACACACAGGTTGCTGAGGGAAAACTATCCTTATCCTAATTTAATTAATTGCTCCAAAGTTTCCAGGCAAGAATTTATGCCTTGGGAATACCTGGACCTATTTTTCTTCAAATTGTTAGTATCCATCTGAAATTATCAACTTCAATCTAACCAACGCTCCAAGTTTGATTTTATTTTACATTAAAATTCCAATGATTTTTGTTTGTTTTTGGTTAAGCATTTAGAAGGACCTGACCACCTTTCTCAGCAAATTAGAATATAGGGTATATGTGGTGTGGATTTTGTTTTACACAAATAGTAATTTTAATTTGGTCACAATGCAGAATTAAATTCCATGGGCTTTACTTATCTGTTATTTTTGCAAAAACTGTAGAAAATAAACTTTCCGAATTTAAGTACTGCAATTTTTAAAAGCCCATCTCAAAAAAAAGCTTAGATGTTCTTCAAGGAGTGCTTATACAAACATGATCCTGAATTGTGTGCTAAACAACCATGAACATCAGTTAATTATCAGAAAAAGTTAAGAAGGGGATATTATATAGGATGCCAAAAAAAGAAACAAAAAAATCAACAAAATTAAATAAAAACTAGAAAAACCACCTCTCCCACCCTTGTACTAGTATTTGGATTAGTTTAAAAAAAAAAAAAAGAAATCCCCATGAGCTTGATTGCTGATTGAATTATTGTTAGAGCCGATATTCCACCTAAATCATATCAGGTTACCCCGGGGTTGGTGTTTTTTTCTCTCACCACATACATGGATCCTTTATTAACATGGATATTGGGCAGACAACTGAGGCTGTAAAATCTAAGTATCACTTTAGCAGTATCATAATTATACACATTTCTTTCCCTATTTCTCCCATCCCCAATTAACAGATCTTGAGCATCTTAAACTAGTTGCTGCAATGATATTCAGTCGTTAGCACATGATCAATTCTGTAAAAGGATTGAAGAATACAAAAAAACTGGTTTGCTAAAATGAGGCATCCTCCATTGTTTTATGTAATGTACCCTGACTGCTCCTGAGTAAGAAAGGAGCTCGTCCTCCACGAGATAAGGCTATATCCTCACTTGTTGGTGAGACCAAATTGTACCCTTAGAAAATCTCAAATGAAATTATAGCAAAGGTAGTGTTCAAAGTAATTAACTGAAGCATTTCTGAAGGTAGTGTGTGCACATTTTCCACCTCCTTCCCCTCTGGGTGAGCACTAAATAGCTTGCTAATTTGTTAAGTAAATTTAAGAGTGAGAAGAAAATTATAAACTATAACTATAAATGATCAATAATAAGCATTGAATAACCGAATATCTCAAATTCACAGGTTCATTGTTGTTCCTAGTTTTTTTCTTTAGTTTAATCCTTCAATTAGTTGAATCGTAGAAGAGAAATGTGAATAATTTTACAAGATGGTTTCAATTTGCAATGATAAAAGCTCCCAATATGAGAGAGGTGGTTTCTAAAAGGGGGCTTTTTTCCTCTTCTTTTTTTAAAAGTAAAAACAAATATAACTTAAGAAAAAACAGAAGGAAAGAAAAGCATGCAGGCTCTACAGACAAGGAGTCCACTTCCATGTATCTGTTCTCTGTGAGGTAACTCAATTCTCTTTTGTAGAGAAACATGCAAAAGGCCAAACAATATTCCGAGCCATACTGCACATGAAAATTTTAAAATATGCAACATTCAGAATGCACCGTTCACCTCTGTATACACAAGTCAATGCAAAATCTGCAAAGAAACAAGTGTCACAGTAAATGAAGTTAGGTGCAAGCAATGACAGCTGAACAATGATGCAGTAGTGCTCACCCAGTTTGTACAGTAATTGGCACTCTACAGTATTCCTACTCGTTTTTTGATTCATTTGCACTTTGTGCTGCCTCTCCCTGGGGATCTAATTCAATCTTTACAGAAACATCTGGCCCCTCCGACCTCATTAATTTCATCTTTTTCTTTGGAGGGTTTTTCAAAGTGCCCAGCCTCTCTTTTACTTTGTACTCCAGTGTACTGTGGGGAATCCCATAAATACTCTGAGCTTTGGAAACACTCATTTTTCCACTCATAACCACTGAGATTGCTTCCTCCAGTATCTCACTGTTGTACTGTCTGTAACGCCCTCTTTTCTTTCGAGGCTGCTTGGAGCCAGGGTCTCCTTCTTGATCCGATGTGGGATATGGCTGTCCAGAGGTAGACTGCTCAGCATCTGAGCCCCAAGAATCGGGTCCAGCATCTAACATGCTTTTTCTATTTTGTTTTGGAAGAATAGCCCTTAATTTTTTACTAAGCGCGCTCTCCGTTTGTGAACCCATTACCAAAGAGCTATAGCTGTATTGATCACCAGTGCGAGACTCCCAAGAAAGATCCATTCCTCTAACTTGTGGTATCTTTAAATCTACAGGAGATGAATGGCTCACATCCTTTTTTCCATCTTGTTTTGCTTGAAGTGCCATTTTTGGAAAGGCAGAATTTTCTGCAAGAAAAGGAAGGTCACTGATGTTGCTGAGTGCACCATTTCCCCTGAACTTCATACGGCTGAGGTTGAACTCGTAATGTGGTTTTGCCCAAGAGGCTTCCCTGGATAATATTAAATGTTGTCCATGATTCTGTAATCCAGATGGCCCAAGGCTGGCAGCTGTAGACAATTGGTTTCTGCTCAGTAGTTCTTCACTAATCTGCAAGGATCGAGCCAGTGGAACTTTGAGTGATGTGGAGTGTCCAAAACCTTCCCTGGTTCCATCCTGTAAGCTTCTTGGAGGTACCCCATCACCACTCCGAAGTCCGTCTGGGCGGTACTGGCTGGGTCTCCCAGGTCGCCTAATTGGATGGAAGGAAACTGATGTGAGCAGGACTTGCACAGGTAGGGAGGGATGGGTGAGGGGACCACTCCTTTATTAGAAGGCCTTGCTTGGGTAACATCACTTTGTGTTATTTATTTATTTTTCTCTAAAATTAAAAAAAAAATGGTCTCAGCAGTTAGTTTTAAAACTTGTTCACAAAAAAAGAAAAAGTAAAAAGAAAAAAAAAATCAGGAGCTTTTTGGGCAAAGAAAAATTAAACCTGTCAGCTGGTCTCTGGTTGGGTTCACAAATTTTCGGAGAAAAAGTTTCGCGCAACTGTCTGAAAATAGCATCTTAATTATTAATTACAAAGTAATCATCAGTCTCCATAGATCTACACAGAATTGTGTTGCCAATGTGACGTTACCACTAAACAAGTACAGTAATAAAAGAGTAAGCCAAATTATTTATTTTAGTGCAATGTATTCAACATTCATGACAACTAGCTATAAAACTGGAACCATTGACACTGGTGGAACCCGTAGATAATTGCTCATTTATCCCACAAACAAGTTGATGTTCATCATAAAAAATCAATTCTAAATAACATTTATTATTTTGCTTAGAAAAAAAAAAATATAGATATAGCTACCAGCCCCAAGGGAAGAAAAAAACCAAAATAAAACAAAAGACCCACTGCATTATAACTTACCACACTTTTTCATTTTAAAACACTATTAGTTGCAGATACATGAGTATCATGATTCTCCATTTGAAATAATCCAAGCTTAAAAGAAAATTATCCTACCCTTTATTTTCTCTAAAACTTTGTTCCTTAAGTTCTACTGAAAATAATTATTGCCAGAGATACATAAACAATTTTGTAGCAGTTTTCTTTGGTTAAAAAAAAAAACTTCTTTTAAAATATTCTTTTGAAATGCCAAACATCTATTTTAAAATTTCAAGTGGACAGCTTTAAATAATGTTTAAAAAGTCAACTACTTATACAAAGTTAATTCCTAAGGTTTCGGTTTTCACAATAGAGAAAGATTACCAATATTAAGATTGACAACTGGCAAAGCATGCCCAGGGGGAATGATTACATTAACTAGGCACAAAAGTGGATCTTGGCAGAAATAATGATAAACCAGCTATGTTCTCTAAAACTCTACAGGAAATGCTGTCATCAGTAAATAACACAATAAGGATAACACTGAATATTCAACTAAAAGATGGGCAGTACTTTTGGTGCATTTGTCTCCCATAAAACAAAACCAAGTAGAAAACACTTTCCATTCAGAGGGATAAACACAGAAACTTCAGCCATATATAATACATGGACCTGCAGCCAAGCTAAGGGCAAATCTTAAGCAAAGGGTTTATTTATGCAAGCTACAGGTGGGCTTTTCCAACATGTGTCCTTAATCACACAACTATAAATGGAACCCAATGATTTGGGACCATGCTGACTTTCATCTAGTATAAACCATAATGAAAAGAAAGGCTTAAAAATTAGTAAGCTATGCAAAATGGATTAAATTAATAGTTATTTTTAGGCTGAATAAAGAAGAGGAGAAAAATGAAAATGGTGGAGTTTTAGAGAAAACAGAAGGGGCATTTTAGAAGTCAGTAAAGAAGTCCTTCAATTTGAAGGTAATTAAGAGTAAGCTGGAAATGGTTAGTTCACTTAGCATTCGTTTGTTCCTTTAATATATATCTAAATAACTTCCCCACATTGATAATCTAAAAGTTAAATAAAACTAAATATTTACACTTACCAAAGTTATTTTTCATATCTAGACAAATTTGATTTTTGGTCACAATACAGTTTTATGGAAATTCCTTTTGTATATGGTATCTAAGTATCTTCTTTAATACCTGACTTTTTTCTAAATGGTTACTAAACACACAGGGAGCATTAGACAATTCTTACACTATAAAATTAAGTAGTCAGAGAATTCATTTTAATATCAAAGCTGAGCATGTAATAATGTCTTGGCAGCATAAGATGATTATCTATCAACATCTACAACCAGTCTATTAAAAAACAAAAAATACATACAATTATGCTTTCTGAACTGCCACACAGAGTTAAAAGTTGCAGTTCAAAATGAACCACCAAAAACCAAAACCAAACCAAAACAAACAAAAATGAACACAAATACACACAAGCCCCACTAGAGATACCAAGTTAAATACTGGAGCCCAATTTTCATCAGCAACTTCACACATAATACTGCCTTTACACCTAAACTTTGGAATTATTTAGCTTGGCTTTCACACTCCAAAACAATCAACAACAAAAAGTCCAAAGAAATATTCTTGCCATATTCATGAGTATTTACTATTTGTCCTAAACAAAGAATATTAATCTGTACTAGCCAATTCTACATTTCACAGGTTATACTTTTACTTGATTGATGGACTAAAAGTCATCTTACAAAAGGCCCACCTATATGACTATTAGTCTGAAGGGTTAATTTTAATATTTATTTATTTGTCTGTTTATTAATTAGACAGGGTCTTTATTCTGTTGCTCAGGCTGGAGTGCAGTGGCGCAATCATAGTTCAGTGCAATTTTGCACTCCTGGCCTCAAGCAATCCTCCTGCTCAGCTTCCCAAGTAGCTCGGACTACGGGTGCATGCCACCACCCCTGGCTAATTTTTTAAATATTTTGTAGAGATTTTATTTTACTATTTTAAATATTTTGTAGGCTGGTCTCAAACTCCTGGCCTTACGCCATCTTCCCACCTTGGCTTCCCCAAGCACTGGGATTATAGGCATGAGCCACCGTGCCCAGCCTGAAGGGTTAATTTTTAAAATGTACAAGAGAGATTGGCATCAACCTTTGATGAATTAGCTATATAAAATTGTGGAAGGCTACGAATATTTTTCCTTACCCGTTCCCTTGAGTACTAGAGCAGCCTGGAGAATGGCTCAGGGAAGCGCTGCCAGCACATGGACTTTTCTTAGTGGATAGATCAAGTACACCGTCTGCAGAAACACAAAGAAACACCTGAGGATATTAAAAAGTAGGAGCAAATGAACTGAATAGGTTCAAAATGAAAAAGCAGTAGGCTCAGTCAACTGACCAGATATGCTAGTCATATATTTGAGTTATGAAATCAATTCAATAGAATCAGGATATTTTTCCTCCTGAAGCAACATAAATTTAGCAAAGCATGTTATATCTAGTATCTCCAAGGGCTAAATATATTAAAGGGGCAAAAGGTAAAACATGCTAGAGAAGATGTTAAAATACAGTGAGATATTAGAAATAGCAGTTTACATAGCATGAGGTCCTGCATTAGAATTCTTAAGACTTCATTTTCTAAATTTACCTGATCAAAGCATATGAGTTTTTAATGTCCCTCATGGCGTACAAACTATAAAACCAAATTTCTTAAGAGCAAAATCTATCTGAAACTCCAAAAGTACATAAAAGTTGGATACAGACAATTTTAAGACAAAAATTATTTTAACATGTAAGTTTATATGGTCAAATTACATGCATACACTAAACAATATAGTGTGTAAGATGAATCAGTTGTTAATGGTTTATAATTTGGGTGTCTCCTAATTATTCTTTGGACACATCTACAAAAAAATGATGTATCTGGATTCAATCTTTTGAAAAAATCTGCAGAGATTCAAAATTCATTTGCTGAAATTTATAAAGGCAAGTTGTTTTCAGTTAAGAAGGTATTAAAAATAGGTGGACAAAGTTTGAGGAAAGAAGAATGAAACAGTCTTGATACCAGTGAGAGCCCAGAAGTATAACCGTTTTTTACTGAAGCTAGACCAAATCACAAATCCATGTTATGGACACATAAAATTAGAAGACTTTATTTTCCTTCAAAGACATTTTTCCCTTTATAGACTTATCTACAAAAAACATCTCATAGTCTGGACAACTTTTAAAGCTGCCAAAATTAACAGAGCAAGATAATACTCATGGCCTCCAATTTTCAGTTGGCCAGCAGAAAGGTCTTGCTATCTGGTCACCGCAGGATAAAACCTATTCACGACTTGTGTCTGAGGACATTCTAACACTCCCTATTTCAAGCTGTTAGAAATAAACATGCAACTGAATTTATAAACAAAAAGCCCATCCTCATAAACAGTTTGGTCCTTTAGTCACTGATAGTTCTAAGAATACAATTGTAATCTTACAGAACCAAGTATCCTGTTAGACATCTAACTCAATTAGGTATCTATCTAATAAGCAAACGTATTGCTTAAAATATTTCCAAGCAAAGACAGTATTGTTTAAAAACTTCTAAACTAAACAGGCAACACATTTTAAATCTACCACTAAAAATACTGTGACTGAAGTTGAAAACACCAAGATTCATTAAGGAAATGTAATTTAAAAACTTCTGCTTCATTTGAAGTTTATACACTATAATGCTGTCATGTAGTTCAAACTTCTCTTGGTAAGAGCATGCTGTCACCACCACATCTCTCTTCAGTATAACACTAGCTATAACATTGTATGTTAACCTCCATGATTAATACTTTAAATACACTTCTTTGCTGCCACTCTCCTAATATAAACCTGAAGCTTTTGATGCAATACTTACAGCAAAGAGATTTTTAGTAAAAACTACCAATTTATGGTAAAGGAAATCATCAATAAAAAAGACAAGATACAATTTTACAAATAAGTTAAACAAAGTTACATGATCAATGTGAGCATAGGACAACTAGGAGGTATCCTATCAGGAAATATCTCAGAACTTAGATATTTTGTTTGCTGTTCACCACACTGAAATAGGAAATAAGCAAAGGAAAACTACTCAAAACAAAGTCCTTTCAAGGAAGTTCTTTTAAGAATTAAATTTATTTTCTTCCCAAAATAAACATGTATTTCTCACCAATAAATCCACATTATCTCATAACCTTTCTGTATTCTCTTATGAGATTTCTACAACAATAAAATCTCATTAGTATAGACATCATCAATTTACAATTTGCAGTGGTTCAAACAAATGGCTGAGTTGAAATGCTCACTTCAGTCTTTGTGAAATTAAAGGTAAGTGAGATCACAAAGCAACAGGAATATTTAATTTACTGAAAAGAATAAACTTTTCAGAGATGCAAGAAACACTTGCTAAACAAAACTGATAACCTCTTAACCTCTTCACTTAATTAGGGTCCTCATCAACAAATTCCCTTTTGGAAATACTTTAAGGCCAGTTCATAATACAGTGGATGTGTTTATACATTTATAAAACAATGAATACACTTAACCTAAAGTGTGTTCTACTGTCTTCTCTATTTCTAACCCTAGTTTTTTTTTAAATTGTAAATAATACATATTTTTTCCTTATGATCTAATTTACTTATACCTAACAAGTAAAGGTACACTTCTTTACCTAACAAGTAAAGGTACACTTCTCAGGTGCTAATCCTAGAACATGAATGGATAAGGGGAAAAACTTACTTTCCCATAGGAGTTAAAAAAAAAAAAAAAAAGATATGACAATGCTTTGCAAAGTGTAAAATGCTTATATAAATATCAAGCAACTTAAAGATCAGTGACAACTGCCATCACCTGACTTTCCTGGGTAGTACATCAATCATGACTACAAACTGCTGATGAGAGGCTGTAACAACTTTATTTGTGCTTCTCCTTTACTGCATATTCAGAAATAACTTAATCACATTAGTTTTTTTATTCTATTATTGTTGCTGGTGCTCTACTTGCCAATACTTTTTTCTCCCCCAAGTTAAAGTATTCTGATTGGACAGAGGAGACCTCGACATCAAACCATACCTTGTTCGCTAGGTTCTGACTGAGACTTTCTGACAGTAAGGTCCAGAGGTGAGTCTTGGTCAGCCATGAGAAGTTTGCTGAGCACAGGGTTCTGAGTAGTTGCAGTCGTGGGAGAGGTGGTGACTGGAGATGCTTTCGGCAGGCTTTGGTTCTTTGTGCTATTGGGCTGGCTGGGGTCCTGAGTAGAGCTATTTTTTGAGGTATATTCAGCAGCAAATTGTTGGATCATTCGCTGCATGATCTCACGGGCCACTAGGGGAATATTGGGGTCGGAGACCCAGGGACTGTCTGTAAATAAAGATTTATTTACTTTTAAAGTGGGATAATGTACTAAAAGAAGACAGCTTTCAAGTAAACATAAAATTTCATTTTCTTTTCCTTAAAATGCAATATCTTAAAAATAGTATTCTCCCTTTGACTTCTATTTTTAATTTCTAACTTTTGAGTTACAGATTTTTAAAAAAGAAAATTTTCATAAAAATATATCTAAACATTTCCCCGCCCCCCAGGATTATGAAATTAAATAAAGGGATAACAAGTAGTATATCTTATGGGCATGAATCACTTACCTGATACATAAATCCCAAAACCCTTCTCTTATGAAATAATTACTACCCTGTTACATCTATAGATCACATCAGGTTTCCCTAGATTTTTTCCTCAGCCAACTCATCCTCAATTTTTGAAGAATGGGTTACTGAGTTCATGAATGTTTAATTTACTTTCCATTTAAGACTGAAAGCATACCAAGATTATAAAAGGAGACACTTATTTTAAGATCCTATGATAGGCTAGGGCAGTAGTTTTTACACTTTAATATTCATCAGAATCACTCTGCTGACTTGTAAAAACAGATTGCTGGGTCCTATTCCCAGAATTTCTGATTGAGTAGTTCTAGGGTGGGCTCAAGAACTGGTATTTCTAACAGGTTCCTAGATACTGCTGGTCTGGGGACCACAATTTTAGAATCCCTGGCTGGGAGTTTAAATGCCAGATCTCAAAAGCCTAAGAAAGACCATATTTCCCATGAGTTCTTTAAATACACCCTGCCAACTATTAACACAATAGCTAGGGATATAATAAACATCTAAGTTATCAATTACTAGTCAATGTTAGGTTTAGACAACACAAACTCATTAACTCATAGAACTTTTAGCACTGGAAGGGACCCTGAAGGTCATTATGAGGTTAAGATGAAAGGGAAATGATTTGCATAAATATATTATCAGGTCTCTGTAATTACCACACTGTAATAGTCAATCAGGAAGACTAAACTTCTCAAGAGCAGAGAGTGTGTTTATTTACTTTTGCATACCTAATCTTGCCTGGTGAAAAGTGTGCATTCCACTTATTTGAGTAATAAATGGGTCAATCAAATCAATCACCATGAAATATTCCCTTTTTGTAAAGACAACGAGCTAAAGAATAAGTGGCCTCTACAAATCTGTAAAGATGGTTAGTGACAGACCCTTGATTAAAACTTTTCCCCTGATCTTACTGTTCTACCTATGACCTTTACTCCCCACCATACTTCTGAGGCTTTAGAAGATGGTTCTTAGAAAATCTCAGTTTCCTTGGTCTTTTAAAGATTAGCTATAGAAGGCAAATAACTTTACCCACAGTATTTTGGACCTGTAAGAAACTTAAGAGGTTGATTTATAAGTTAAAGAAAAACTGACTCTTATTACTAACTAAAATCTGAAATCTCCACAACAAACAAAAAAACAAGCAACAAACACATCATTAAAATTTCACAGGACTCATAAAAACATAACATTTTTTTTCCTGAAGGACAATATTCAATATCAGAAGATGCTCATAAAGTCAGAATATTTATTTAATTCTCTGAAGTTTAATGAGGCTTGCTCTACCAATAATAATGTTTCTTACTAAGAAGTATTTGTAACCCTAAGTTTTCTCTCCATAAATAGAGACTATGAATATTCTAGACACTTAAAAATAAAGGTATTCAATTAGGTAAGGTTCAGAAGCTGCTACAATCACTGACAATGGTTCCTCAAATGTTTTAATAAACACTTTCCCTGTACATTGCTTTGTAAATAACTCTATCCACTGGAATTTTAGTCATTTAACTTTCGAGTTAAGATCCATTTTTCTTCTACATGGCATACAATCACCATATGAATGACTGTATAAAATTACAAGTTTGTTATATATATATATATATATATATATATAAATTTTTTATTTTTTAGAGACAGATTCTCGCTCCTTTGCCCCAGGTAAAATTCAGTGTTGTCACCATAGCTCACTGCAACCTCAAACTCCTGGGCTCAAGCAACTCTCCTGCCTCAGCCTCCCCAGTAGTAGCTGGGACTACAGGTGCATGCTACCATGCCTAGCTAATTTTCTATTTTTAGTAGAGATGGGGTCTTGCTCTTGCTCAGGCTGGTCTTGAACTCCTGAGCTCAAGCAATCCTGCCTCAGCTTCCCAGAGTGCTAGGCTTGAGCCCCGGTGCCTGGCCCCTAAGTTTTAATATATCAGTATATCCTTTTCCTACGGAAAAGTTGGGAAATGTGTAATACATAAAGAGGAATTATTTTCAAATAAGAAGCAACATGAAATAATTTATGAAATGTCTGTGTTTAGTATTAATAAATTAATATGACAAAAGAGCTCTGTAAAGAGTCAAAGATTTTAGGATAAAGACCATAAACCTCTATCTTTGAGCTTTAAATGCCTGCAGCATATCTTGTCTCTTTCCTGAATAACACAATCATGAGACAAAACATATTCAATGTTTTCATATGAATGGCATCTCTTCCATTTAAATATCTGTATCTTTTGAAAGTTTTTAAAACAGATTTCATTCTTTGACTTACTTAAAATACGTTTCTATAAACATACCCATCCCCAAGGGAACACAATTGAGTCAAATAAAAGCAAGAAATCAGATCAATATAAAACTACAGAAAAACGTGTTACACCATAGTCACCTGTATATTTTAAAATGTGAATCTAACTTTTAGAAAAAGGGTCAAATTTTCTAATACAAGTCACAAAGCAAGCTGAAAAAAAAATTGATTATGACAGCTTTGGAAGGTATATTGTTCTTAAATTAAAATTTATTACAGTCCACATCCCAAAAGCCTACTTTTATTGCAAATGTTTCTACTTAAACCCATATAATTTACACACACTCAATTACTTAAAATACACAATTTGCAATACTTGGAAACAAACGACCAAATCCAAACATCTGAATTATTTATAAAAACAAAATATTCTCTTCAGACTAAAGTGCCCATCACATCCCTGGATACTGAACACTTCTGGTATTCATCTGAAGAATACTAATGCCCATCTCTGAGACATTTTCAAGAGATTTAATAAGATATCTAAGAATAACAATGGTCAGACATAAAGCAAAGGGAAGGGAACTTTCGATTCTTTTTCCTAGCTTCACATACCAGTATATAAACAAATACACAAACATAACTTAAAATTTCAGAGGATTTCCATCTCTTGAAATCTATCAAGACTGATTCCAAGGCAAGAATTCCCCTCCCCTAAAGGTTATACCCCAAAATTTAATTTCTAAATATAAAAACTTTAATGTTAAAAAGTTACTATCAATTAGCCAGGCATGGTGGTGCATGCCTGTAGTCCCAGCTACTCGGGAGGCTGAGACAGGAGGATCGCTTGAGCTCAGGAGTTTGAGGTTGCTGTGAGCTAGGCTGACGCCACGGCACTCACTCTAGCCTGGGCAACAGAGTGAGACTCTGTCTCAAAAAAAAAAAAAAAAAAAAAAAAAAGTTACTATCTATGTCAAAGGGATGGGACTAGTAGAGAAGTAGGACAGAATTTCTCTGTAGGAATGACTGACCTCATTAATGCCCCCTAAATAAAGAGTGGATGAAAGCAGTTCCTCTAGGTAAGCCAGGGAGAGGAGGTTCCTCTTTTTAGATAATGAAGCTTGCTGTAACAACACATAAGACCAATGACCCTGTATACAACCTAAAGGACAGGAGCAGAAAAGGTATTTTATTTGGCTAATAAACTGATAAATCAGTCACTTATACTATAAATGTAAATTATTTTAATAAAGCAAATGTTCATAAAACTAAAAAAATGACAATTATGAACATAATTTTGGAATTCAAAGTACTTTATGAGGATAAGGTGAGCATGGGAGACTTGCCTGGGAGATTTAGGTCAGAGGGTGCAGAAGTAAGGATGCACTAAAAGATTTAATTTTGCCTAGGGATCTAATAGAAGAAACTGAAAAAAGAAAAAAAAAGTGCCACAGAAAAACAATAATCTGTGCATTTCTTAATTTTACGTGACATTTCACCTCACACCACCTTTTGAAAACACTGGTCACATTAAGTAGAAGCCCAGCTGGTATCCAACTGTAACAAACCCATTAGAACCAGCATTTATCAGACTTTTAACCAGAGTATAATCAAACCCTTCAAACTTCAGAGGGAAGAAGGGAATTTTCAGAGGAATGAGAGCTGTAAACTAGAACATATGAAGAAAAATTAAAGAAAATGGAATCACTGAGTCTGCTGAAGGTTAAATAAGGATATTCAAAATCATCAGGAGTTTACAGGAAACTTTTTTAGAACCTATCATAGTAATCTCCTTCTTGGAACTAGAGGAGAAGTGTAACTAAGAAATACAGATCCCTCTGGGAAGAATTTCTTGAAAGTAAAGACTCTTCACTAGAGTGGATCAGGAAGGGAAGTTTTCTTAAGGTCTTGGTGGATGGCAATTATGCTTTGTGGATAGAGAAAGTAAATGTCTCCATGAAGAATTCTAAACCTCAAAACTCTATGACTGGAGAACTTTTCTGTATTTCAAAAGAAATGTAAAATAAACTTATAAAAGTTTAAGGAGAAAGATAAATTGAAAAAAATGCAAGAGGTAAAGCTATTAATGCCACCTCAAATGCAAGGGGAAAGTTTATTATATAATAATGAGTTTCTCTTAATTTTAACAATACAAAAAATTTCAGTGAAAGTGTGGAGAAAAAAATGCTTATAAATCTAATTTTAAGATATAACTACATTTCTGCTCAAATTAGATCTCAGGTTAGAATAACCAAAAATTTGCAGTTTATATATAGTTATCAGTGATTAAAATGTAACCTGTCTTGGTATGAAAATCTGTCTAGCAAATATAGAAGTACTGAGATATTACAATTTTCAGAGTTTCATAGTACTTCTCTCAAGTATTTAACTAAAACTCACCATCACTTCAGAGCCTAAAGGGGGCACAGGGGTTGCCTTAATTAACCCTGTTCCAAATTCAACCTGATCAAAGGAATACAGAGAAATATAAAGTGTCCCATCAATAAAGAAAAATATTTTTAGGAGTAACTTTTAAAATGACATTGAAATTAAGCAGATTAAAACAAGACAAGCAGATGCTAAGTCATTCTTCACTGAAACCAACCTTTTCTATAAAAGACTGCATTGAGGAACTCTTCTGCTTGTCTCTCGAATCGAATGATTTTTGCTTGCTCTTGTTTAAGCAGAGCTTCTTGCCCAGCTCCCGAAGCTGGTTCATCCAGACCGACTAAGTGTCCCTGTGAAAATATTTGGTAAAAGAGTTGTACAAAAATCTTTCTTCATTCAATATCAAAAGCACAGATGCATAATTAAAGACAAATGTTAACAGCAAATAAGACAAATTAGTTTAATATAATTAAAATATTTTAAAACTTCAAATCAGGATAAAATTTATCTCCACAAAAGTATTAATATAAAAACTAAATGCGTATAAACATACACTTTGGATAGATTTTATCCATGGTTTTTGATTACAAATTTTGTTTAAAATTTACAGGTAAACTCTAATACAACTAAACTATATAATTACCAAAGGGAAAATTTCCTTGGACAACCAAATATATTGGTTCTATTATACTACAGCAATAGTTCACAGGCAACTCAATGTAGACATATGCCGTTTTTTTTTTTTTTGAGATCGAGTCTTACTCTGTTGCCAAGGCTAGAGTGCATCATCATAGCTCACAGCAACCTCAAACTCCTGGGCTCAATCAATCCTCCTGCCTCAGCCTCCAAAGTAGCTGGGACTACAGGAGTGAGCGACCATGCCCAGCTAATTTTTCTATTTTTTTGTAGAGAGAGGGTTTCATTATGTTACTCAGGCTAGTCGTGAACTTCTGGCCTCAAACAATCCTCCTCCCTTGGTCTCCCTACATGCTACGACTATAGGCATGAGGCACTGTGCTCAGGCCATAGTGATTCTTAAAATTAAAAAAAGAAACTGTTTTTAAACGCCAAATCTCATTTGAGGATCATGTTTGGCTTCCTAGTATGAGATCTGTTTTCACCAGACACAAAACACAAACATTTTAAAAGGGTCTTTAGGGAAAAAAACTAAAAAAATATATTTGGATTCATAATTCTGTCCCTAGATTACTGTTTTACAAACTGTGGTTCTCAAACCTTTAGTGGGTTGTAAAATTGATTAATAGGTCAAAAGCAGCACTAGGAAAAAAAAAACTGAAAAACAAAATGCATGTTCTAAGTGTAAGCACTTTAATTCTTTCATATATATATATATATATATATATATATGTAAACAAAAGAAATACACACACACACTTGAACATCTCTGCAATATAAAATGTGGATCAAAAATTTCTCTGACCGAGAAGTTCCAATATGCTGCACTAAACTCATCTCAGAAACTCCTGGCATCTGCTCCCAGACTGCAGGAGCACTAGAATAAACTGATAATGATTTGAACTTATTTCTACTCTTTTATCTTATAATAATGGAACATAAGAATATAAAGAATAGCAAAATGCACCCTTTAAATGTTCTTTAAATTCTAGTCCCTATAATTTACTTCAAATCACTGCAATATATGAATTCATGCATTTATTTTCATCATGGAAAACTTAAAATTGCACTAAGAAAATGGGACACATCTTGGCACAATGCAAAGAAATTAAACACACTGAATGCATGTTATAACGCGCAAATGATTTCCTCAAAGATTTTAAATATGCCCACTGATACCTGCAACCAGCTTTTTATGATTTCTCATCACAATTGTGTCAAGAGCACAACCAAAACATGTATTTTGCAGAAACATTTAACATCAATTATATATTGCAATAAAATAGTTTAATATGAAGAACTCACTTGCCTATTCAAACTAAAATAAAGATTCTTTAACATTTTTAAGTAAGATACAGTAAATTTGCTATACAATTTGTTAAAATTTTTTTAGCTGGACATAGTGGCACTCGCATGTAATCCCAGCTACTTGGGAGGATCACTTGGGCCCAGGAGTTCAAGAATAGCCTAAGCAACATGATGAGACCCTATCTCAAAAAAAATAAGTGAAAAATAAGTAAATAAATAAAAATAAAAACTTGTTAAACGAATGATTCTGTATTCGGTAGAAACAAAGAAAGTCATGTAGAAAGTACTAGTAAATATAGCATTAAAAATAATTAAAATGCACTTTAAAAATTTTTAACAAAATATTTTAAGTCTTATAAACCATAAGAACCTTTATTATAGTTGTATCTGTCAACATTCTTTTTTACAGGCTAAAGAAACTACTAACATTTAAAAATGAATAATGTAATTTGGATACTGATTTAACATCTAAAAGGTGTTAGAAACAGGCATCAATTGAAGTCCAATAAAATCCTCAATTGTATTATACTTTGGTACCATTTCATTGTTTAGTGATTTTTAAAAATCAGACATTATGTGGCATAAACTGTACTTAACTCCTTAGCCCTACATTCAATCATTTTATGTCAGACGCTGAACAACATATCTCTAAAGTTCCTTTAATGTAATACTCAGGCTACCTTCTAATATAAAGCAACACAGAGCAACCAACCTAGTCCCACAGTAATCTGTCACTGTGCCTAACTTATAAATTAAACTTTATCATAGGTATATACATATAGGAAAAACGTAGTATCTATAGGGTTGAGTACCATCAGTGGTTTCAGGCATCCTCTTAAAGTCTTGGAATATATTTCCCCTTAGATAAGGGGAGACTACTATTTTTCAAATATAAATAAAAACATAAGAACCCCTGGTATCTCAGGTACCAGGGGTTAGGACTCAACATATTTTTTGGGGGGATACAATTCAACATGCAACACAACACAGGCTTATTCAGTCTTTCTGCTTCTCCTTATGTCAGTTTAGGTAGTTTGTATCTTTTTAGAAATTTGCCTATTTCATCAAATTATCTGTTAGCATACAAATTGTTCAGAGCATTCCTCATACAATTCTTTATTTCTGATTTCTCCTATATCATTCATGATTAGTAATTTGAGTCTTTTTTCTTGATCAGCCCTAGATAAGGTTTATGGATTTTGCTGATCTTTTCAAAGAATCAACTTTTGACTTTAATTTTTTCCTATATTATTTCATTTATTTCTACTCTAATCTTTATTATTTGTGTCTTTTTGCTCATGTTTGGTTTAGCTTGCTCTTCTTTTTCTAGTGTCTTAATGTGAATGATTACAGTATTGATTTGAGATCTTTTTAAATAGTCATTTATAGGCAGCCTCCTAAGCATTGATAACTACATCTCATAAGTTTTCTATGTTTTTTGTTTTAATTCATCTCAAACTTTTTCTTTTTTTTGAGACAGTGTCTTGTTCTGTCACCCAGGCTGGAGTGTGGTGGTGTGATAATAGCTCGTCGTAGCCTTGAACTCCTGGGCTCAAGTGATCCTCTCATCTCAGCCTCCCAAGTTGCTGGGTCTATAGGCATGAGTCACTGTACCCGGCCTCAAACTATTTTCTAATTTCCTTTGTGATTTCTTTTTTTAAAATCCATTCATTATTTAGAAATATGTCATTTAATTTTGACATATTTGTGAATTTCTCACCTTCCTGTTATTGATTTCTAATTTCATTTCACCATGGCTGGAAAACATACTATGTATGACTTCAATCCTTTAAAATTTATTGTTTTATGGCCTAGCATATGGTTTATCCTGGAGAATGTTCCACTTACATTGGAGAAGAATGAGTATTTTGCTTTTGTTGGGTAGAGTGTTCTATAGATGTCTGTTGGGTCTAACTAATTCATAATGTGTTTTTAAGTCTTCCACATCTTCGCTAATCCTCTGCCTCAATGTTCTCTCCATTATTGAAAGTCAGGGATTGACATGTCTAACTATTATTGTTGGATTATCTATTCCTACCTTCGATTCTGTTGGATTTTGCTTCAGGCATTTTGGGGCTGTTTGTTGGGTGCATATATAAGCATGTTTTCCTGATGGACAGGTCTTTTTAATATTAATATTAGAAAATGTCCCTCTTTATCTCTAGTTCACTTAAGTCTATTTCACTGGCAGTGTGTAGGTTCTGTTATCACTTTTTGGAGGGTGCTGCTTTGAGCATGAACAGTTCCCCATCCAACAGGAATGATTGGTTTCGTTCTTCCTAGGTGTTAGCCTTCACTAATTGTTAGTTGACTGTTCTATTTTTTTTTTTTTTTTTGCCACACCCTGGGGCACAAATTGCTCCATAGTCCAATGCAATAAAAGTTGGTCCCTTTACAGAGGCAAAGTGTTGCCAGTGTTTGAGACTTGCTCCAACCCTAAGAGGGCTCATAGCTGTCTCTCTTTCTGGTTCTCTGTTAAACTTCCAACGGGTTTGTCATTTATTTCACTTGTTGCTACTAATATCATGGAGCTACCAGCTCCTCCTCTTAATTGTTCACAGAAGATCTTCACTGTTTTCAATACCTTTAGGCATGAGCTTTCCTAAATTCTGTTGCAAATAGTCCCCTTGGGGAAAATTGTGGAGTTCTCTGTTCTTTAGGCCTGCCCTTTCCCTTGGAAGAACCTTTGAGCCATTGCACTGGAACTGGAGGATGGGACAACGATCCACTTCTCTTAAAGTGACATCTGTGCTCTATGAGCAAGGTGCTGGGTAAGGATGGTAGCCCACCATCATACTGACTTGTTTCCCCTGGCATGGAACCTCTGCCCTATAAATGAACTGGGGCTGAAGCAATCTGGCCCCAGTATTCTCAGCCTATCATGCCTGGGGTAGACTTCCACTCTGAGTAAAGGGTGAGTGAGTGAAAAGAGCCTCTGATTTCACCAGCCTACAAGAGAGCAGAAAGCATCTGCAACACTAAGCTAGAGGGTATGAGAGATGGTCTACTGCCTGCCCTGGCCATTCAGAGTAGAACTTCCCTTAAGCTGAAGTTAGGGAAGTAGATGGGAGTAGGTCACATGGCTCAAATACCACATACTCTTGCTGTTCTTACTGAAATTTTTATGAGCAATGTTTCTCCATTTGCTGAATGCCCTTAAGATAGTGATTTCTAGAATTTATATGATTATTTTAGGATAACCGTCACTAAATGGTTGTTTCACTTATTTGTTTTTATCTAGAACAATAACCAAAGATTAAAAACATAGCACAAAACCATATACTTTTTTCAACTGCACTTGGTCACATTAAACATTTATAGCAACAATATATAAACAAAAATGTAGCTTATCCTCACTGTATGTATGTATACCAAAATAAAATGAAACAATAAAACAAAAAAGTTTATATGACACAGACCTAATCAAATAGCCAGGAGATAGGAAGTTAAAGAAAACAATTCATGTCATTTCCCCTCTACCGTAACTGAATTCTAAAAGGATCCATTATGTATGGTATGCTAAATAATAACAAACAGATGTGAAATATTCTTCTATAACTCAAAAACCATTGTTGTTCTTTGCATTTATTATTCTTACTTATTAAAGAGCAAGTTGTTGGCCCAGAACTAAATAGGAATAAAGTTGAAGCTCTGAACTGAAATTCATAATATCCCAGGATTTGCTTCCTTCAGGATGCAGGAATTGGTCTACCTAGATTGGCTGGCCCATAGCCAGAGGTGGTTCTGTCATATCATAATCTACTGTGAGCTTCTTAAAACCATATATGCCCAGAACAAAAACCCAGAGCTTTTGATTCTATAGTTCTGGGAGTAGGGAGTAGCCATTTTGTTTTTTAAAAACTCTCTCCTTAATAAACAACTGAAAAAAAAGGGAGAAGGATGAGAGTAGAAGAGCTTATAGCATTTCTTAAGAGTGACAGCACCATTAACCCAAAAGGTTTTCTGCATATCTCTTTCATAGGCCTATGTGATTTACTTAATGGAATTCTGGCTTAAACTCTATATAACAAAACAGTATCTCACAGAGAGAATCAATTTAAATATTATAAAGTCTATTATCATCTTATTTTAATATCTGAACCTGGATTATTTTAAATATCACTTTATTTTTTTGCATCAAATAAGCTAAGAATTATATGAAATCTACTCCTCCTGTGCTGTAGAAATGGAACAACAAAGCCTGGATGACAGCACATCTGTTCACCACGTGGTTTACTGAATATTTTAAGTTCACTGTTCAGAACTACTGTTCAGAAAAAAGAATTCCTTTCAAAATATTTACTACTGCTTTTTGATAATGCACCTGGTCGCCCAATAGATGTATGTATAGGGAGATTAATGTTTTCATGCCTGCTAATATAATATCCACTCTGCAGTCCATGGATCAAGGATTAATTTTGACTTTCAAGTCTTATTATTTAAGAAGTTTATTTTGTAAGGCTACAGCTGCCACAGATGTGATTCCTCTAATGGATCTGGGCAAAGTAAATTGAAAACCTTCTGGGAAGAATTCTCCACTTTAGATAACATTAAGAACATTTGTTTCCCTAGCAAGCAGACTCGGGGAAAAAAAGAACATTCATGATTCATGGGAGGAGGTAAAAATATCAACATTAACAGAAGTTGAAAGAGGCTGATTTCAATTCTCATGGATGACTTGGAGGGGTTCAAGACTTCGGTGAAGAAAGGAACTGTAGATGTGGTGGAAACAGCAACAGAACTAGAAGTGGAGACTGAAGCTGTAACCGAATAACTGAAATTTCATGATAAAACTTGAATGAATGAAGAGTTGCTTCTTACGGATGAACAAAGAAAGTGGTTGCTTAGGATGGAATCTATCCCTGGTGAAAATGCTATAAACATTGTTGAAATGACAACAAAGGATTTAGATTATTATACAAACTTAGTCGATATAGCAGCAATAGAGTTAGAGAGGAATGACTCCAATTTTGAAAAAAGTTGTACTGTGGGTAAAATGCTATCAAACAGTATCATGTGCTACAGAAAAATCTTTCCTGAAAGGAAGAGTACTGATGCAGCAAACTTCAGTGATGTCTTCTTTAAGAAACTGCCACAACCACCCCAACCTTTAGCAACCACCACCCTGATCAGTCAGCAGCCATTCACATCAAGGCAAGACAATCCACCAGAAAAAATGAATGACTCACTGCACGCTCAGATGATTGTTAGCATTTTTTAGCAATAAAATATTTCTTAATTATGTAGATTGTTTCTTTAGACATAATGTACACTTAAACACCAGTATAGTACAAATGTAACATGTATATGCACTATAGACTACATTATAACGTAAAAGTAACTTTTATATGCACTGGGAAACCCAAAAAAATTTGTTTGGCTTGCTTTATTGTGGTGTTTGGTTTATTATGGTGGTCTGGAACCCAACCCACACTATCTCCGAGGTATGCCTGTAGAGTCCAGAAATGTACCAATGTGTATGGTCAAATGATTTAACAGAGGTGTTAAGGTAATTCAAAGTGGGAAAAGACAGTCTTTTCAACAAAGGGTGCTAGAACAACTGGATTTTCATTTGGAATATAAAACCTCAACTCTCACACAACACAGAAAATTAAACTAGAAAGGGATCAGAGATCAAAATGTAACAGTTAATACCATTAAACTTCTAGAAGAAAACATGAGATTTTCTTTTGCATCTGACATTGGATTAGGCAAAGATTTCTTGAGCAGGATGTGAAAAAAAGAATTTTAAGATAAAAAGAACTTCACTGATATTAAAAAATTCTGCTTTTCAAAAGACACAATTAAGGAAAGGGCAAGCTACAGCCTGGGAAAACATATATGTATAACATATCTGACCAGAGCATTTATACAGAATATATAAATATTTATTACAACTTAATAACATGTTTTTTAAAATGAGCAAAAGATCTGAACAAATACATCATATAAAATATACAAATGGAAAGATGTTCAACATCACCAGTTATCAGGGAAATAAAAATTAAAACCACAATGAAATACCACTACACATTGATAATACCAAGTGTTGACAAGATGAGGAACACTGGAATTGCCTTACATTGCTGATGGAAATGGTTCAGTTACTTTGGTAAACCATATGGTAACATCTTACAAAGTTAAACATATACTTAGCACACGACCCCTGTACTTCCAATTCTAGGTATAGATCCTGGAGAAACGAAAATATATGTTCACAAAAAGACATATATGAATAAGTTATAGTAATAAAAATCTGAAAACAACTCAGAAGTCCATAAAAAAGTGAACAGATAAAACAAACTGTGCCATATCCATGCTATGGATGAATTACTTAGCAATAAAAAGGAACAAAAAATTACTACAGAAACAAGAATCAATCTCAAAAATTATGCTAAGCAAAAGAAGTCAAACATAAAAGACTGTATTTTATGATTCCCATTATTAAAAATTCCAGAAAAGGTAAAGCCAGTGTGATTGCATGGGTGGGGGAGGCAGACTACAAAGTGGCACAAAGAAACATTTTAGGGTGAGGGAACTGTCCTGTGTCTTTCACTATGCCGGTGACTATACAACTGTATACATTTAACAAAATACATCAAATTGTAAACTTTGGATAAATTTTATTTGCAAATATTATGTAATGTAAATATTACCTCAATTTTTAAAAAATCATTAAAAACAAGTTCAAGTTATTAAAGATACTAAAGATATTACTTTCAACTCTTGAACTAATCACTTGAAACTTAAAAAAGTGATTTTTACTTGCATTTTCAGTGTCACAAAGAAATGTGATACTTATTTTCAAATGTTCATGTCAATATTTTTCCCCTAAACAGCAAGCATACTTTTAAGTCAAAAACCTGTACACTTTAATTTCCATCGACTACTTACTGTCAGTGGCCATGAATTGACGGCATTTCGCTATTTTTTGCTATATCCAAAAAATATAAATCATGATAAACAGGCTATTGCCCAATGGCTGGTGTTCTGAAGCTGTACATAGGCCAAAAGGGGGCTAAATGTGCTTCAATAATTCCTCACCGAAGAAACCAGATCTCTTTAGAAAAATGGATTCCAGTGCTAGAGCAGGGAAAGGACAAGATAAACCTCGAACATCTTGTACCAGAATATAAGAAAGTGCTCATAAAAAGACTGGGACCTGTGAAAAGGATGTAGGAGGTGGCCTGAAGGGGCTCCCACTGACAAAACCTGGGACACTGCCTGATAACCTATCGAACAGAGTAAGAATCCTAACTCCAAACTGGTAGAGGAGAAGGGAAAGCACTTAAGCTTTTCCTCACACTATAACACCAACTAAAAATGTAGACAAATCACCATTTTCCAACCACTGGAAAAATAACTGATTCGGGCAAGAAACTATCTGATACTAAAAATAAACTGAATGAAAGTTTGATGAGGAAAAGGTATTTACATAGTCTCAAAGTATCTCCCCACTAATAACTTATTAACTACAAGGAGAAAAGTAGTAATATTTATGGGAGAAACCTAGCAGACATCAACCACACTAAGTGATCAAAGTTAAATATCACTTGACTAAGCTGACATTGGTGCTTCATGATGCGATGCAGTAAGAAGGATACAATATCACTTATTTAATATTCCTGCCAAGAGCATAAATATTATGAATTTAATCATAAAGAAATACAAAAGAAACCGAAAATGAGAGACATTCTATAAGATAAATGTTCTATACTATTTTAAAATGTCATTGTCATTAAAAATAAAAGACTGAGGAAGAATCCAAGATTAAAGAGTAGTGAAAATCAAATTCAATGAGTGATCCTAAATTGGATTTTGAACTAAGGCGGGGCGGGCAGTAATATAAAGGTCACTGGGACAATCGGTAAAATCTGAATAAAAGTCATAGATTAGATAATATTATATCAAGGTTAACTTCCCTGATTTTGGTAATTATGTAGTATGGTTAAGTAGATGTCCTTTTTCTTAGGGAAGAAAAAAGGACATACTGAAATATTTAGGATTAAAGAGATATGAGAAGTATGATGTTTGCAACTTACTCTCATGTGGTTCAAGAAATGTCTGTGTGTATTGTGGTTACTATGAAAGAGAAAGAACAAAAATACATAATAAGGCAAATGTGGCAAAATGTCAACAACTGGTGAATCTAGGTGAAGGGTATATAAACTTTTGTACTATTCTTACAACTTTTCTGTAAGTGTGAAATTATTTTAAAATAAAAAGTTATTTCACATTCTATTATGTTAAATGAAAAAAATAAAAATAAAAAGCTAAAAAAAAGTAGGGTTGGATGAATGCTGAGCCCTACTTTTCTCCTACTAGCCAGATCTCCTTTGTCTCTCCTCCATAATCCCAGTTGTCCAACCATTAAATTGTATTTGTTTCCATTTCAGGTTGCTGGTATCTGATTTGAGGATGAAGAGCAAAGAGAGTAGTAAGTAGGATATGGAAATTAATGGCTTTTAGGCATCTCTTAATATCTTAAGGACCTGGTGAAGATATTAAAAACAGAGTAAGACATTTTCCGTCAAGAGCCACAGTAAATATTTTGGGTTTTATAGGTGGTATAGTCTCTGTTGCATTATCTTCCTTTTTTTTTTTTTTTTTTCTTCATAAGTTTTTAGCTTGAGGATATTACATAAACAGGCTGTAGGCTACATTTAGTGACAAGCCATAGTTTGCTGTCCCCTAGTAAAGAGAACTGTTAAATTTCTCCAGGAACTGTAACAAAAGTGGCTCCATTGGTCCATGAAAGATATTACTGAATAAATAAAGCTACATCATGTCTGCATGGAATTCAGTCCCTAGGGTGATAAACAGTTAAGTTTTAAACGATAAAGACTAACATTTCTTAAAGTTTCTTTTGTAACTCTAGTATTTGTCACCCTATGAATTTAGGTGTTTTGGGTGGCAAGACTGGATGAGAATGCTTACACAGTTATTTATTTTCTTTTTCAGAGATAAGACCTCAGGAAAGGAAATGGAAGATAGAATGACAAGTTTCATTAGGAAAGAGTAAGATGATCTAGATTTCAGAAGTGTGATACAGAAGTGAAGGGACATTTTAAAGCCGCTCCAGTCTAAATTCCTACTCTGTGCTTGGATTCTCCAAATTCAGTTAATAGTGTTTTGATTTCATATCATAGAGTTTAGAAAATATGGGAATTAAAAACATGTATATTCATGCAGGTTTTGTAATAATTATGTTAGAAAAGCCTCCCCAAGCAAATCGTGAGCCTATAGCTACAGACATGTCTGCTACCCACGGCTTACTGACATTTCAAGCAATGAGCTAGAAAAAGCTGACAAGATGCAACTCATTGATTTAAATGCCATTTTTCTACATCTTATTATTTTAAATGCCAACAAGTTTTAGGGGAAATGGCTTCACCATTTTAAATGCCCATACACTTTAAGGTCAATTATCTAACAGGAAACCTTACTTCACTTAAATTATTGCTTTTTACATAAACAAAGTATGAATGGTGCTTAATGCAATTTTACCATATGTCAGTGCTACCTTCATTTTGTTAAGCAAACCATGAAGTTAATGAATAGGAAAACAGCAAAGTTTGAAGCCTGACCACACACAAAGAGTTAATACAGTATTCAAAATGTACAACAAACCTAGTATGAATGACTCTTATCAGTGTATCTAATTGTTATTACTGTTCATGGAAATGAAGCCCAAAGGGTAAGTAGCAGATGATTATTATTACTATTACACTTGTTAATTCACCAGTATCTATAACCAGCATTTGCTGCAGATAGTTTTCTTGCATTATACATGCACAATGATTAAAAACACTGAAGGACAAATGCAAACCCCTCCCACAGTCAATAGCAAGGGTTTCTTTACGTCTTCACTAGTTGGAAATTCAAAGTTCATACTACCATCAATTTTCATCCATAGCCCAACCTCAATCAGAAAGCTTCCTGAATTTCTATCTGCTTTCCATAATGACTATGGATGCCCTAGATGTTGAAGACCATTATAAATGCAAGGATTTCCAACTGTACATTTGAGGCAACAGCATTATAAAGCCTAGCTGAGGGTAATTTTGTCGTTTCCTAAATTCGTATAGCACTTTACACTATTCTGAAAGCATCAGTTTTATAACTTGTATTTATCTGTCTTATCTCCTGTACTAGACTATAAATTTCTTGAAAATAACATCTATGGCTAAAAATCTGTATCGCTCATAGCACCTTTATTTCTCCCACAGTGGCCAGTGCTTTTGATGTAGAGTAAGAGTGAAATATATAGTTGTTGATTTTAACTTTAGAAATAAGGAACTGAAAAAATTTTATTTAAAAATATAAAAGAAATAAAAGAGCAAAGACTTAATATTAAGATGCCAATATACCCAAAGTTATCTACAGATTTAATGCACTCCCTATCAAAATCCCAATGGCATTTTTTGCAGAAATAGAAAAACCCATCCTAAAATTCATATGGGGGAATCTCAAAGGACCCCAAATAGCCAAACAATACTGAAAAAAAAAATTCTGGACGTCTCACATCTTCTGATTTCAAAACTACAGTAATCTCTCCTCTCTCATACACACACAAAATGTGGTACTGGTACTAGCACAAAGACAGACATATGGGCCAATAGAATAGGAATAGCCTGGAAATAAACCCTCATGTATGTGGTCAGACGATTTCTGATAAAGGTGCCAACACCATTCAACAGTGGAAACAACTCATTTCAACAAATGGTGCAGGGAAATGTGAATGCCCATATGCAAAAGAATGAAGCTAGACCTTTGCCTTACACCATATACACAAATTAACTCAAAATGGATCAAAGACCAAAACATAAGAGCTAAAACTAAAAAACTCTTAGAAGAAAACACAGAGGAAAAGCTTCATGACACTCGATTTGCCAATGACTTTTTGGATATAACACCAAATAAAAGGCAACAAAAGTAAAAACATAAATTGGATTACATCAAAAACATCATACATCAAAGGACACAACCAACATAAATGAAAAGGCACCTTACAAAATGGGAGAAAATAATCTGCAAATCATATAACTGATAAGGGATTAATACTCAGAATATACATAAAGAATTCCTATACTGAACAAGAAACAAGCCAATTAAAAAATGGGCAAAGGACTTTAATAGACATTTCTCCAAAGAAGATATACAAACGGCCAAAAAGCTAATGAAAAGATGCTCAACACCAGTAATCATTAGGGAAATACAAACCAAAACCACAATGAGATACCACTTCACACTCATTAAGATGGCTACTATAAAAACAACAACAACAAAACCACCCACAGAAAATAATAAATGTTGGCAAGAATGTGAAGAAAGTGGAACCCTTGTACCCTATTGGTAGGAATGTAAAATGGTGCACCCACTATGGGAAAAGAGTTTGTTAGTTCCTCAAAAAATTAAAAATAGGATTACCATATGATTCAACAATTCTACCTCTGGGCAAATAAACAAAAGAACTGAAAGCAGGGTCTCAAAAACATATTAGTACACACATGTTCATAGCAACATTATTTATAATAGTTAAGAGGTGGAAGCAACCCAAATGTCCACTGACAGATTTATAGATAAACAAAATGTGGTATGTACATGCAATGGAATATTATGCCTAAAAAAGGAAGGACATTCTGACATATATTACAACAATGGAAAAACATAAGGACATGTTAAGTGAAACAAGCCAGTTACAAAATGACAAATACTCTACTTATATTAGGTATCTAGAGCAGTTAAACTCATTAAGACAAAAAGTAGAATGGTGGTTGCCAGGGGCCAAAGGGAGGAAGAAATGGGGAAGTTATTGTTCAGTGGATACAGAGTCTCAATTTTCCAAGATGAATAGAGTTCTAGAGATTGGCTGCCTAACAATGCAAGTACTTAACACTACCAAACTATACATTTTAAAATGGTTAAGACAGTAAATTTTATATTATGTACATTCTACCATAATTTAAAAAAATAAAAAGGCACAATCCATGAAGAAAATGCAAATAATTTCAAAAAGACAGAAACCTAATAAAAACAGAGGGGAGGGAGGAAGAGGAGCTGAACAAATGCAAGCTATCCTAATAGAGGGAAAGAGAACAAAGAGAAAGCCTAATGTGCAAATACCAGTTCAAAATAAAGGAAAAAGGAGTAAGACCTACACACCCATAGGCAGGAAGAAATGAAAGACTAACCCAATACAAGACATTCAAATGAAACACTGAGGCTCAATATAATAACGCCTTCTAATCCAAATTTTTGTGCAAATAGGCATATTCTAAACTTATTCAGGTCACTGATTAATTATAAGAATCTCCTCAAGCACAACATCAAAAACAGATTTTTCAGAGAATCACAGAATTTGAGTTGAAAGGACCTCAATGTCTATCCATTCCAACTGCCTCATTTACACTGACAAAATATAAATGACATTGACAAAAACATGACAAAAATAAGATTTTATTTAATATTTGGACTTGAGCAAATTTTTCATACTTAAAAATGCACTGCTGGATAAGGCAATCTTACTAATTTTCTTGAAACATTACCTTTTTTGTTCCTGGCATAACTAGAAGACTGGAAGACTAGAAGCAGCAATTCAAGTGAAATGAGTACCGTTACTATACCCTATTCCCCTTACTGTTGTTTTAAACATCGCCTTCTTATCTGAGAGTTTCTAACTGGTCTTTGCCCTCACTGTGAACAAGTCAGTAGGTCAGGCTTCTCAGGCATTTTTGCCTCACTGAATGCCTCCCAACTGTATCTCCTACAGTTACACTGACTGTTACTCTAATTTCAATAAGAATCTCCCATCACTAATTTCTATAACTAATTTCTTGTTGGCTCTCCTACAATCTTGTCTCCTTCAACTGTCCCCTCCTTTTAACAGTTTTAATTTCTTTCTCTCCTCCAGTTTCTTCTAAGACTATAAATATTATTTAAGTTTCCCCTTCCCCACCCTCCAATCTTTACTTAAACCCTTTGCCTGTTCTTTCTATGGTCCTGTTTTCATCATCATTCCTTTTCACTAATAACTTGTTAAACTAGTAGCGTATAACCATTTCTTAACTCCTACAACACCCACTTATTCATTAATGCTGTCAGACTTATAGTCTGGCTCCCACTACCAGTATTCTTCAGAAGCTGTTCACTCAAAGCCCATTGTATAATAGTATGTTTTGGGGGTACTTGCTCAACCCATTTAAGACCTAATCTGGGAAATGGCGCAGGAATCCATGTTAGTGTGA